>NC_064622.1:322875733-324125733 GCF_023898315.1 Schistocerca nitens
CCTGGGTCTGGTTGGCATCCGATTATTTAATCTTACTTTTGGCTGCCTATCACACCTAACTTTACGTTAGAGTTACCTCCTCAGGCCGATCTTTGGAGCACCACCGTTCTGTTGGTTTTAGATTGTGATTTTCTTTTAGTCTGAAGTACTGTACGAGGCCTTCAGCGGTCTATTAGTTTCGTTTGTTTTAATTTTAAAACAAGGCCTTCAGGCGACTTAAACTAAGGTTCAAGATTGATTTGTTTAAAACTATTTTAAAAAAGAGTTTTCACTCCATTTTAAATCTTTGTTATTCAGGCCTCAAGCCTTGAGTTGTTCAATGGCCTTCAGCCGAGCTTCTATGTGAAATGTTTTTAGGATAAGGCCTTCAGCTGTCTTACATTAAAACTTTGAAGATTGTTGTTTAAACTAATTTCGCTTAAAAAAAGAAATAGGAATTTTGCTCTATTGGAAAGGCCTTAAGCCTTGAGTTGTTCTAAGTTCAGTATGGGGCCTTTATCCGAGCTTTTACGTAAAACATTTTTAAGTAGGGCCTTCAGCCGCGTGTATTCCTTAAAGAAATTTTAATAACTTGTGTTCGGGGTTTCAGCCGTAATGTTTTGCGTCCCTTTAGACCATGTGTGGTTAAGTGTTTTAGCAAAATAAAGTTTGTATGTTTGTGCAACTAACAGCAACTGATTTGGGCCCCTTCCCACAACCTGATCCGCTCTGTCCTGCGAAAGCAGATTTCAGTAACAGTAATTTTTAGGACGGAATTTATCTGTTAAACAGTCACACCCATCAGAATCCGTTTCCATCATCATATTGGGAAGGGGGCTTTGATCAAATTAATTTAATGAATAAATTACATGAGAAACGTCACTCCACTTAGGATTTATATCAGGACGCCTATTAGATTGGGTTACACACCTTGACTTGATTCAATACAAACTCACTCAGGTGAGGTCTGCATAACACCATGATTCTGCCCGCTAACTTGCGCATCAGTTAAGGATCCCACAACAGTAAACACGCGACTAGTTTCCAATATGTTCAGAAAACTAAATGAAGGGATTTTAACGTTACATTTGATTGAGGTACTTGAGCTATTAGCACTGAACACGAGCAAGTAGAGGAGCTGTGGTTTAAGTTTAAAAGAATGGGTGACCATGGACTAGGTAGGTAGGTATCTAGTAGACGAGCTCGTGACGACAGGAACTGTCAATGGTGTACAGTCACTGTACAATAACTTGCAAAGAAAAGCGTAGGGCCATAGATGGAGAGGTACTGAATGAAACGCGTTTGGATTACAAGAAGGAAAGACGTAAAGGCTTCAGTGACTACAGTAGCAGATTCTGTCTTACAAAACCATAAGAAATTATTATCGTTTGAAGTGGCTGTTAGTGGGAACACAGTTAGAGTTCAAAACCTCATGGATGAGACAAAAAGTGCAACTAAAGATAGCACAAAAAAGCAGTCACGTTGATATTCCAAATTTTCCATCACAAAGGAAGGTCAAGGAATACTGCTTCAATTCTCATATCACTACAAAGCTGAAATGATACAGGTATTAGTGTCACTAATGTTGATAACCAGCTGAAACACCAAAAGCTGAACAACGCTATAGGGCTCGATAGGCATTTTATTTCATGGGAATAGGAAACTGCTGCAGGTTTAGCCCCTCTGTTAACCGCAATATACCGAACCTTAGTGTGAAGCAGTACTCCTTGATCTTCTTCTGTAATAGGACATTAGGAAAACGTGTTGAGAATTTCCGCTTTTGTTTTGCTACCCTCAGTTTAGGTCTATGTCTCATTCTTGAGGTTTTGGAGACCAACTGTGCTGTCACTAATAGACTCTACATACCACAAGAACTTTTTATTGTTTTATAGAAGACTATCTGCTATGGTTGTCATAGGACAAAAACCTTTTGGATAAGCTGGATCATTATGGTTTGAGAGGGGCAGTGCACAAATGGTTTAATTCATACTTAACTGGAAGAAAGCAGAAAGTTGAAATAAGTGGTTCATGTAATGTTAAAACAACAGCTGATTCCTCAAACTGGGTGGCTATCAAATACGGGGTCCCACAGGGTTCGGTCTTAGGTCCTTTACTGTTCTTGATATACATTAATGACTTACCATTCCACATTGGTGAAGATGCAAAGTTAGTTCTTTTTGCTGATGATACAAGTTTAGTAACAACATCCAAAAACCAAGAACTAAGTGATGTAATTGTAAATGATGTTTTTCACAAAATTATTAAGTGGTTCTCAGCAAACGGACTCTCTTTAAATTTTGATAAAACACAGTACATACAGTTCCGTACAGTAAATGGCACAACTCCAGTAATAAATATAGACTTTGAACAGAAGTCTGTAGCTAAGGTAGAATTTTCAAAATTTTTAGGTGTGTCCATTGATGAGAGGTTAAACTGGAAGCAACACATTGATGGTCTGCTGAAACGTCTGAGTTCAGCTACGTATGCTATTAGGATTATAGCAAATTTTGGTGATAAGAATCTCAGTAAATTAGCTTACTATGCCTACTTTCATTCACTGCTTTCGTATGGCATCATATTCTGGGGTAATTCATCGTTGAGTAGAAAAGTATTCATTGCTCAAAATGTGTAATCAGAATAATTGCTGGAGCCCACCCACAGTCATCCTGCAGACATCTATTTAAGGATCTAGGGATCCTCACAGTAACCTCACAGTATATATATTCACTTATGAAATTTGTTGTTAATAATCCAACCCAGTTCAAAAGTAATAGCAGTGTGCATAGCTATAACACCAGGAGAAACGATGATCTTCACTATGCAGGGTTAAATCTGACTTTGGCACAGAAAGGGGTAAATTATGCTGCCACAAACGTCTTTGGTCACCTACCAAACAGCATCAAAAGCCTGACAGATAGCCAATTAACATTTAAAAATAAATTAAAAGAATTTCTAGATGACAACTCCTTCTACTCATTGGCTGAATTTTTAGATATAAATTAAGGGGGAAAAAACATGCAATATTTTGTGTAATGTAATATCTTGTACAGACATCATTTATTAACCTGACACGTTCCACATCATTACGAAGTGTCTATTAACCACAGTTTAGTCAACTATCAGCCGCCTTTAGTGAATTAGCAGTCTAGTTAAAAGTTGATTAACTCTCTACAGTAAATTTATTCCTTAGGATGGATAGGATGTGTGACTGCTGTGTACGGACGCAGGAGGAGCTGGCCAATGTTCCCGAACAGCTGAGCGTGTTGATGGCCGCGGTCAGCTGTCTTCAGGCTGCTGCCTTGGGTTGTAGCGGCAGTGGGGAGTCTGGTGTGTCGCATGGTACACCCCAGGTGTTACATGCTTCACTCACTTTCCCTGCTGTCGAGACATCTTCGCGGGTACTGGGCGCGGTTGGGCCACCCTCTCCCCAAGGGGAGTGGCGGGTTCAGCGGCGTTCGCGGGGCACGAGGCGGAGGGTCAATGTGGAGCCTGGCCGTGTGGCATCGTCCGCTCTGTCTGTGAGTGTACATTTGGCCGCACCTTCAGCAAGGTCGGAGCAGGCACACGGGGGGAGGGGTTTATTAGTGATTGGGAGCTCCAACGTTAGGCGGGTGATGGAGCCCCTCAGGGAATTAGCGGAAAGGTCGGGGAAGAAGGCCAGTGTTCACTCTGTCTGCTTGCCGGGCGGTCTCATCCGAGATGTGGAGGAGGCCCTGCCGGCGGCGATAGAGAGCACTGGGTGCACCCGACTGCAAAATTGTTGCTCATGTCGGCACCAATGACCCCTGCCGTCTGGGTTCAGAAGTCATCCTCAGTTCATACAGGCGGTTGACCAAGTTGGTGAAGGCGGAAAGCCTCGCTCGCGGGGTGGAATCTGAGCTAACTATTTGTAGTATCGTTCCCAGAACCGATCGCGGTCCTCTGGTTTGGAGCCGAGTGGAAGGCTTAAACCAGAGACGATTCTGCGGAGATCTGGGGTGCAAATTTCTCGACCTCCGATATCGGGTGGAGAAACGTAGGGTCCCCCTGAATAGGCCAGGCGTGCACTACACGCAGGAAGCGGCTACAAGGGTAGCGGAGTACGTGTGGAGTGCACATGTGGGTTTTTTAGGTTAGAGAAAATCTCTCCCTAGGCCCGACAAGACGCCTCCTGAGACGCGGCAAGGTAGGAGTAGGCGAAATGCAACAGGGAATAACAATATTAATCTGCTAATAGTAAACTGTAGGAGTGTCTATAGAAAGGTCCCAGAATTGCTCTCATTAATAAACGGTCACAATGCCCACATAGTACTAGGGACAGAAAGTTGGCTGAAACCAGATGTAAACAGTAATGAAATCCTAAACTCAGATTGGAATGTATACAGCAGAGACATGCTGGAAGTGAAGGGGGAGGCGTGTTTATAGCGATAAGAAGCGCAATAGTATCGAAGGAAATTGACGGAGATCCGAAAGGTAAAACAATTTGGGTGAAAGTCACGGTTAAAGCAGGCTCAGACATGGTAATTGGATGTCTCTATAGGCACCCTGGCTCAGCAGCTGTTGTAGCTGAGCACCTGAAGCATAATTTGGAAAATACTTCGAGTAGATTTCCCCACCATGTTATAGTTCTGTGTGGAGATTTTAATTTGCCGGATATAGACTGGGAGACTCAAACGTTCATAACGGGTGGCAGGGACAAAGAATCCAGTGAAATTTTTTTTAAGTGCTTCATCTGAAAACTACCTTGAGTAGTTAAACAGAGAACCGACCGGTGGTGATAACATGTTAGACCTTCTGGTGACAAACAGACCCGAACTATTTGAAACAGTTAACGCAGAACAGGGAATCAGCGATCATAAAGCGGTTACTGCATCGATGATTCCAGCCGTATATAGAAACATTAAAAAAGGTAGGAAGATTTTTCTGTTTAGCAAAAGTGACAAAAAGCAGATTTCAGAGTACTTGATGGCTCAACACAAGTTTTGTCTCAAGGAAAGATAGTGTTGAGGATCAGTGGACAAAGATCAAAATGTACAACATGCGTTAGATGAGTGTGTGCCAAGCAAGATCGTAAGAGATGGAAAAGAGCCACCGTGGTACAACAACCGAGTTAGAAAACTGCTGCGGAAGCAAAGGGAACTTTTCAGCAAACATGAACATAGCCAAAGCCTTGCAGACAAACAAAAATTACGCGAAGTGAAATGTAGTGTGAGGAGGGCTATGCGAGTAAAGTTCTATGTACTGACTTGGCAGAAAATCCTAAGAAATTTTGGTCTTATGTCAAAGCGTTAGGTGGATCAAAACAAAATGTCCAGACACTCAGTGACCAAAATGGTACTGAAACAGAGGATGACAAAAGCCGAAATACTAAATGTCTTTTTCCAAATATGTTTCACAGAGGAAGACTGCGCTGTAGTTCCTTCTCTAGATTGTCGCACAGATGACAAAATGCTAGATATCTAAATAGACGACATAGGGATAGAGAAACAATTAAAATCGCTCAAAAGAGGAAAGGCCGCTGGACTTGACGGGATACCAGTTCGATTTTACACAGAGTACGCGAAGGAACTTGCCCCCCTTCTTGCAGCGGTGTACAGTAGGTCTCTAGAAGAGCGTAGCGTTACAAAGGATTGGAAAAGGGCACAGGTCATCCCCGTTTTCAAGAAGGGATGTCGAACAGATGTGCAGAATTATAGACTTATATCTCTAACGTCTATCAGTTGTAGAATTTTGGAACACGTATTATGTTCGAGTATAATGACTTTTCTGGAGAGTAGAAATCTCCTCTGCAGGAATCAGCATGGGTTTCGAAAAAGACGATCGTGTGAAACCCACCTCGCGCTATTAGTCCACGAGACTCAGAGGGCCATAGACACGGGTTCCCATGTAGATGCCGTGTTTCTTGACTTCCGCAAAGCGTTCGATACAGTTCCCCACAGTCGTTTAATGAACAAAGTAAGAGCAAATGGACTATCAGACCAATTGTGTGATTGGATTGAAGAGTTCCTAGATAACAGAACGCAGCATGTCATTCTCAATGGAGAGAAGTCTTCCAAAGTAAGAGTGATTTCAGGTGTCCCGCAGGGTAGTGTCATAGGACCGATGCTATTCACAATATACATAAATGACCTTGTGGATGACATCGGAAGTTCAATGAGGCTTTTTGCGGAAGATGCTGTGGTATATCGAGAGGTTATAACAATGGAAAATTGTACTGAAATGCAGGAGGATCTGCAGCGAATTGACGCATGGTGCAGGGAATGGCAATTGGATCTCAATGTAGACAAGTGTAATGTGCTGCGAATACATAGAAAGAAAGATCCCTTACCATTTAGCTACAATATGGCAGGTCAGCAACTGGAAGCAGTTAATTCCATAAATTATCTGGGAGTACGCATTAGGAGTGATTTAAAATGGAATCATCATATAAAGTTGATCGTCGGTAAAGCACATGCCAGACTGAGATTTATTGGAAGAATCCTAAGGAAATGCAATCCGAAAACAAAGGAAGTAGGTTACAGTACACTTGTTCGCCCACTCCTTGAATTCTGCTCAGCAGTGTGGGATCCGTACCAGATAGGGTTGATAGAAGAGATAGAGAAGATCCAACGGAGAGCAGCGCGCTTCGTTACAGGATCATTTAGTAATCGCTAAAGTTTTACGGAGATGGTAGATAAACTCCAGTGGAAGCTCTGCAGGAAAGACGCTCGGTAGCTCGGTACGGGCTTTTGTTGAAGTTTTGAGAACATACCTTCACCGAGGAGTCAAGCAATATATTGTTCCCTCCTACGTACATCTCGCGAAGCGACCATGAGGATAAAATCATTGAGATTAGAGCCCACACAGAGGCATACCGACAATCCTTCTTTCCACGAACAATACGAGACTGGAACAGAAGGGAGAACCGATAGAGGTACTCAAGGTACCCTCCGCCACAGACCGTCAGGTGGCTTGCGGAGTATGGGTGTAGATGTAGATGTAGATCAAAAACGTTTTGTATCACCTGAGTTCCGAGAGTTGGGGAACCTGTACAGAAAGTTTGAATAGACATCAACATAAACATCATTTCCGCCATTTTTATTGCTCATAAAAACCACACATTGCATGTTGTACCACCATACAGCGAGACCTTCAGAGGTGGTGGTCGAGATTTCTGTACACACCGGTACCTCTAATACCAAGTAGCACGTCCTCTTGCATTGATGCATACCTGTATTCATTGTGGCATACTATACACAAGTTCATCAAGGCACCGTTGGCATAGATTGTCCCACTCTTCAACGGCGATTTGGGGTGGATCCCTCAGAGTGGTTGGTGGGTCGCCCCATCCATAAACAGCCCTTTTCAATCTATCCCAGACGTGTGCGATAGGGTTCATGTCTGGAGAACATGCTGGCCACTCTAGCCGAGCGATGTCGTTCTGCTGAAGGATGTCATTCACTTGATGTGCACGATGGAGGCCAGAATTGTCGTCCATGCTGCCGATATGGTTGCACTATCGGTCGGAGGATGGCATTCACTTATCGTACAACCGTTACGACGCCTTCCATGACCACCAGCTGTGTATGTCGGCCCCACATAATGCCACCCCAAAACAGCAGGGAACCTCCACCTCGCTGCACTCGCTGGACAGTGTGTCTAAGGCGTTCAGCCTGACCAGATTGCCTCAAAACACGTCTCCGACGATTGTCTGGTTGAAAGCACATGCATCACACATCAGTGAACGTGTTGACAATCAAAATGGTTCAAATGGCTCCAAGCACTATGTGACTTAACATCTGAGGTCATCAGTCCCCTAGACTTAGAACTACTTAGACCTAACTAACCTAAGGACATCACACACATCCATGACCGAGGCAGGATTCGAACCTGCGACCGTAGCAGCAGCGCGGCTCCGGACTGAATCGCCTAGAACCGCTCGGCCACTGCGGCCGGCGTGATGCCAATCCTGAGTGGTCCATTCTCCATGTTACTGGATTCATCTGTACCACGCTGCATGGTGTCGTGGTTACAAATATGGACCTCGTCATGGACGTCGGGAGTGAAATTGCGCATCAAGTAGCCTATTGCGCACAGTCTGAGTCGTAACACGACGCCCTGTGGCTGCACGAAAAGCATTATCCAACTTGGTGGCGTTGCCGTCAGGGTTCCTCCGAGCCATAATTCGTAGATAGCGGTCGTCCACTGCAGTAGTAGCCCTTGGACGGCCTGAGCGAGGCATGTCATCGACATAAGTCTCAGTCATCAGTTTTAAAATTAATTAGGAAGGGAACCAACACTTTTGCAAGATTTCCCCACAGTTTATTTTGATCTGGATGATATTTAGTACGTCCCAAAATATATGGTTTGGATCTGCGACGTCTTCTGGCTGTTTGCTGCGTGTGGGAGGGTCTATCACATAATCCCTACAGAGGTGTACAAGCAAACATGCGCGTCCCAATGTTATTCTAATAGTTAATGGAACTTATTTCCTCTGGAAATTTTTGTGGCCATGCCAAAATTTTGCTGGAAAATTGCGCTTCACTGAAACAAACGAAAAGTGCTTTCTCTGCTGCGATAGTTTCCACAGCATTTCCAATAATCGTACATCTCTTTTCTCGAAACGTGGAAACAGTTGGAATATGGAAGTTGTGTAAACAGTGGGCCACCTTTTTTGATGCCATCTTTTTCAAGACCATCTACTACTTCATTATGCCGAATGCTAGTATGCACCTTCAGACACACTAGACGAAAGGATTTGTTTTCTTTATTTGTTTTCATTATTAATTCCACTAAATCATAAGTACGCCTTTATCAGCTTTCCACTTTCGATGCTCTCATTGCTCCAGAGAACTTCTAGAATCAGTTAGAATTAATTTCTTTTGTTCCCTGTTTCAGTTCCAAATTTAATTGCTCCTCTAATTTCGGCTACATTTGTAGTGTGAATGCTACTTAATTGTGCTAATGAACACTTTTCAGCTATTATATATATATATATATATATATATATATATATGGCCGTTCACATTCTGGGTAACTTATTATATTATTGTACGTCATTATTAGCTTCAAATTCATCACCCCCTCCCCCCCCCCCCATTATGACTGGTAGATAAAAGACTTGAGGTTGACTGACAGATGTTTAATATTCTTTCTTAAATACTGGTAATATTGTGCCCTTTCATGTCGAAGGCAACATGAATCTGAGACATAGCTAAAAGCTTAGCTTTAGCAATGACTGGACGATTAATTATTATGGATCTTTGAAACAGAAACTTCTTAGAAAGTGGTTTTCTGCGGATGTCAAGAGGCATTTCTTTGGCTTCTATTAGGAGTGCATTAGTTGACGACGACTTCATTACTCCTGCTCCTGCCTAATATCCCGAAATTCAAGTACATTTAGTTTTTGTGGTACATATTGTGCGACATTTTCAAATTGAAAACTTCTGTAGGCCAATACAGACCGGGTTTCCAATATCACAAGATGTTGAGGATGTCCGGTTTGGAGCCCCACCACACATGACTTAGAGCACGTAAGATATGTAGAGCTTTTTCTACTTGCGTAATAATATTGACGTGTTCAGCCCACGATAGTCTGCTATCCAGAAGAGGCCCAAATGTCTTTAGTAATGTTCGTACATTAAATCTAAATGATCACAGCCTTATCGTATTCAGTGAGTACGATCAGCGTTTCAGTGTAAAGAAAACCAAAGTTTACGAATCTCATAAAGTGAGACCGTTCCGCAGCGGCCACCCACATAATAGATTATGTGCCTTATTCATCAATGAGCAACAGAGTTCTAAGTTGATAGATACTGTATGTACGTGTTTTCCAGTATTTCGTTTGATCTATGATCCAACAAATAATGATATCTGGATGTACAGCAACTGCCATTGACAGCTGCATATTCTCGTAAAAACTTATTAAGCTTATTGCATATACATGCATGTACAGTCGTGGACAAAACGAGCGAAACCCCTCGCCTTTTGTTATGCTGATCCGATACATTTCCGCTTATTATGTTTACCCGTACTCGAGGTAAACGGGTTTTAAGGGCTGGGTGGACAGATAGACGGTCAAGAAAGTGAGACTAGTAGGGTGCCATTTTTACTGATTTAGGTGACGAAATCCTAACAACGAAAACAGCTACGACAGTTACTAAAGATGATGGCCGCATAAATAATTCCCCCTACTCTTTATTCGAAATCTTATAGTTGCAGTCGATACATCAGCATATTACTCGTAGCCACGCTTTCGATCCAAATCACGTTTACAGGAATGCAAATAAAATCTATTTAGCTATACACGTGGTAATTCAGATCCCAGTATTAATGCCACCGCGTTTTGGAACTGCGAGCATTCCCATTCCTAGTTAGCTTAAGAAACACTTCGGCTAATGAACGTTTTTTGGCTGAGGCGAGTCTAATGGAGAATTCTAAACTTTGTAGAATACGTTTGGCAGCTGCGTAGCCGGTTTTTTCCTGGGGAGGTGCAGAGTTATCCTACTCGCTAATAACAGTATTTTGTTATTTCGATAAACATCCCGAATGATTGTTTCATAAGCGGTGACATAAAGGTAGAAAACTCGTGTTTTTCAGCCCAGGAAACTCTATTAAACAAAAACTGCAGATCATTTTGCCATTTTCATTGCGAAATTGCCGGCTTATTTATGTTTGTGGTAATAATAGAGAGCTGTTTGCCTGGGTTGTCTGCTAGCGTAGTGAAACCTGTTTGCTGCTGCAAGGGAGGTCTGCTTTGTTTTCGGTTCTAATCTCGATGGAGGCAGATAGACTATCAGTAAATCAATTTTAAGAAATTCTCGCTCCCCTAATACGTTTTATTCCTACTTTTACTCTGTACCGGAGCCCTGTGGATGTAAACATGAAAATCTTTTAGAATATCATACTTGTTACTACCTACCTTTTCCATTTCTGTCAATAATTGAATTGACTTAAGTATGGCACTGAATGATTTTTAACTGAATCTCGTTATGAATCTTCACGCATTGCTAAATTTGCACACCTTCATGGTAGGTCAACAACGGTAATCCAGTATGACTGGTCTGAACGTTGACACAGACCGTTTCGCGGCTGAATGCGCAAAATATTTTGCTAATTCGTAACGATCTGGGGTATTTTGTCTTAATAAAACAGTTATGTTATCTCGATAAGCTGAAATTCATTTTTATTAGTACAATTCATACTTAGCGTTTCTGCTTTCATTTATATCTTATACACTCCTGGAAATTGAAATAAGAACACCGTGAATTCATTGTCCCAGGAAGGGGAAACTTTATTGACACATTCCTGGGGTCAGATACATCACATGATCACACTGACAGAACCACAGGCACATAGACACAGGCAACAGAGCATGCACAATTTAGGCACTAGTACAGTGTATATCCACCTTTCGCAGCAATGCAGGCTTCTGTTCTCCCATGGAGACGATCGTAGAGATGCTGGATGTAGTCCTGTGGAACGGCTTGCCATGCCATTTCCACCTGCCGCCTCAGTTGGACCAGCGTTCGTGCTGGACGTGCAGACCGCGTGAGACGACGCTTCATCCAGTCCCAAACATGCTCAATGGGGGACAGATCCGGAGATCTTGCTGGCCAGGGTAGTTGACTTACACCTTCTAGAGCACGTTGGGTGGCACGGGATACATGCGGACGTGCACTGTCCTGTTGGAACAGCAAGTTCCCTTGCCGGTCTAGGAATGGTAGAACGATGGGTTCGATGACGGTTTGGATGTACCGTGCACTATTCAGTGTCCCCTCGACGATCACCAGTGGTGTACGGCCAGTGTAGGAGATCGCTCCCCACACCATGATGCCGGGTGTTGGCCCTGTGTGCCTCGGTCGTATGCAGTCCTGATTGTGGCGCTCACCTGCACGGCGCCAAACACGCATACGACCATCATTGGCACCAAGGCAGAAGCGACTCTCATCGCTGAAGACGACACGTCTCCATTCGTCCCTCCATTCACGCCTGTCGCGACACCACTGGAGGCGGGCTGCACGATGTTGGGGCGTGAGCGGAAGACGGCCTAACGGTGTGCGGGACCGTAGCCCAGCTTCATGGAGACGGTTGCGAATGGTCCTCGCCGATACCCCAGGAGCAACAGTGTCCCTAATTTGCTGGGAAGTGGCGGTGCGGTCCCCTACGGCACTGCGTAGGATCCTACGGTCTTGGCGTGCATCCGTGCGTCGCTGCGGTCCGGTCCCAGGTCGACGGGCACGTGCACCTTCCGCCGACCACTGGCGACAACATCGATGTACTGTGGAGACCTCACGCCCCACGTGTTGAGCAATTCGGCGGTACGTCCACCCGGCCTCCCGCATGCCCACTATACGCCCTCGCTCAAAGTCCGTCAACTGCACATACGGTTCACGTCCACGCTGTCGCGGCATGCTACCAGTGTTAAAGACTGCGATGGAGCTCCGTATACCACGGCAAACTGGCTGACACTGACGGCGGCGGTGCACAAATGCTGCGCAGCTAGCGCCATTCGACGGCCAACACCGCGGTTCCTGGTGTGTCCGCTGTGCCGTGCGTGTGATCATTGCTTGTACAGCCCTCTCGCAGTGTCCGGAGCAAGTATGGTGGGTCTGACACACCGGTGTCAATGTGTTCTTTTTTCCATTTCCAGGAGTGTATTTATGTTTTGTGTTTAACACACTAATCAGTATTATTGTAGTCTGACAAAGTTCGGATAGTTTGTCAATTTCACGCCTGTGCATAGTGTGTTGGTAGCACTTCGTCACCTTGCCTGTTACGTTGTGTAGCAGACTATAAAGCTGTGAGGATCAGCATAACGAAAAGGCGAGGGGTCTCGCTCGTTTTGTCCACGACTGTATGATAGCATACTGAAATTCTCTTCACACACTGCTAGAACCGCAAGCATTGTGAACGAAAAATTTGGCAGCTATCTTACTGATAACTAACATATCATTATAATGCGGTGTAGAAGAGAGCAGCGTGGACAATGGCGCCCATCAACTGCGTCGGGGTTATTGTTCGCTCTCGTTACATTAATATATGCTAGCTTTTCTACTCCCACGATGTTTTATTCATGCGCACTGAAATTTAAAAGTCATAAGATTTTTATGGCATTGTGAAATCCTCCGATTTTCAGGCGCAGAAAATGGTGGAATGTCATGCAAGCCAACGGTTCTCATGAAATCAGTGGTAAAGCAGTGTTTGGCTGGGAAGCCATGGTTGGCTGCGTGGCGGCCTCGTGGAATAACCGTGTCAATCCACGCGTGTGTCGAGCGTTTGTACCAGAAAGAGGACTGAACCAGGATTAAATTTCCATATCGTACCCGATATTCGTACGAAATGTGTTTCTAACATTCAGCAAAAGATACTACTGTACAAAAAATACAGTTTAACAAACGATAAGGAAACATTGGAGTTTCATAGTATTTCGTTGTTAGTGCTATATATATATAAAGAATCAGGTTCACAATGCATGCTGACGCAAAGCGTTTTCTCAGGAATACTATTATTTAGCAACCACATATTTGAGGACCTAAAGATAGGTTAGAGCAACTGGATAGATCGATTACGTGAAGAAGGCGAGAAAACGAAGAGTGAAACAGAATTGAACTCAAGTCTTATTTTCTTTAATTTTTTTTCTTTTTTTTTTTTTTTTTTAACGAAGGAACACAACAGAGTGATAGTTCAGGGCCATGCTTTACTGTCAACAATAAAATTAAAGACATTATTGCACATACTAAATGTATTTCAGAATTGTAAGTTTTGTTTAAAAAAACTAGAAATATTACAGATCTAGAAATTAAGAGAACTTCAAGCTGAGTCTAAAGGTAATGTTTTGTTTATTTCTCTACAAAACATTGCACCATTCACATGCAGCCTCACTGCAAATGTTGCTGACAGGCAGGGTAGGAGTGTGTTGATGTCCGTAAGCAGCTGGGGATTATGACTCATCTTGGAATAAAAGAAGTATGTCATCTCAGGTTCGAGATCATACTTGAATCATTCCAGCGATTGATAGAGGGAAGAGAGGATCAGCCTCGCTTATGAAGTTTCGATGCAATTTCCAGCATTGTCCTCGAAACTGATGGCGGCCCTCTGATAATGAGCCGAGTAGAAAGCTTTAACCAGAGACTTCGAAAGTTTTGTGAGAAGCTAGGCTGACTTGCAGGACTTAAACCTTAGCGTACAGAAATCAGTAGCATTTCATTCCCCCTCCCCGCTCTCCTTTTCTACATGGGTCATGTCTACAGGATACGTCTAAGGTTGCTCCGCAGGTGGCTGCGTGTGAAGTGCACATAAGGTTTTCTTATATTACCTGACCCTCCATCCATTATAGCTGCAGGAGACCTAGAAGTATTAAAACAAAACCCAAAGAAATGATCCTCACAGATGAATCTATCAAATGATCAATTTCCGAAACATTCGCAAGAGTATCCCAAAATCTGAAGCAATCCAACAACGCAGTGGAGCTCGTGTAATACTAGGTACAGAAATTGTCAGTAGTGAAATTCAGAGTAACACACTTTTACTTTGATGTTAAGGGTGCTGCGACGCATGCCATACCTGCAACACTCATAACAATCATTTCTGTCAGTAACAATAGGCGTCTTGTAGCAAATCTTAAGATGAAAGAGCTTATATTGCCTGTCATCTAAGAAACTAGGTACCACCTAACATAGGTAGCATGTTTCAAAAATACGAAGGTTGTCCAGAAAGAAAGTTCCGATCGGTCGCTAAATGGAAACCACAGTGAAAATCAGGAACATTTTATTTGCAGGAGTTAGCAACACTTCCCAGATACTTCTCTACATAGTCGCCTCTCCGACGTAGACATTTGTCGGAGCGTTATACCAAATTTCGAACACTATCGTCATAGAAGGCAGCTGTCTGTACTTTCCAATAATTCTCTACGCTTGTCTATAGCACGTAGCCTGCGCCCAAGTGTTGTCTTCGTATCCAGCGTTTCATGTGAACAGAGATGATACTCAGGACGAGCCAAGTAGTGCTGTGTTGTGGGTGATCGAACACTTCCCATCGAAAAGGCTGCAGGACCGTATTCACTGCCCCTGCAGTGTGCGGATGAGAATTGCCATGAAGAAGGAAGTGCGTGGCAGTTGTGTTAGGTGGGCTGCATTCATTAAGGTGAAGCCTCTCAGCCGTCCCTCCTACTTGGAGGGGGGGGGGGGGCGTTGATCTAGGCAACTTTACTCGCACAGTGCGCGCACAGCTGAATAGAGCGTCTTGATGCGACCGACGGTCATACTGGAGACACTACTCAACACATCTGTGCAAACCTTCATCGTCTTTTCACTGTGGTGACCATTTCGAGACCAATCGGAACTTACTTTCTGGACAACCCTCGTAACATGGGCTCCAATGAAAAAATGAAATTAAGATGTTGTCTGAACTCATCTTTAGCAGCTTCTCTAATGGAAATCTTCCTATTCATTATTTCCTCCAATGCTAGGCATAGCTGTTCATCTGTCCAATTGCAATATTGTCGTCCTCCGACCTTATTCGTGTATGTACAACCCATACCTCTAAATAACAAAGGCAAAATGTACAAAAAGTATTGCCCAATAACCAGGAGGGATGATCTCGGGTGCCACTGCATTTCATAGCAGGACCCTTTACACTGGGATCCTTGGCACCCACACAGCACAGAGGTACGTGGACGGTATTCTACGCCCCGTCTTGTTGCTCTTCGTGGCAAACCATACTGGGCTTACATTTCAGTAAAATAATGCGCGACCACACACGAGTAGAGTTTTTGTTGCTCGTGTTTGTGCTTGTCGAACCCCGCTTTGGCCAGTAAGACCGCCGGATCTCTCCCTAATCGAGAAGGTTTGGAGCATTATGGGCAACCCCCGCCCTCCCCCCAACCAGCTCGGAATTTTGACGATAGAACGCGCCAGTAGGGCAGACTTTTGCATCATATCCCTCAGAAGGACATTCAACAACTGTCAGACAGTCCCAAACCGAATAACTGCTTGCATAAGTGCCGAAGGTGGATCGACGCGTTATTGACTTGCTCAATTCGTGAGCTATTTCTGTTGAATAAATCATCCAATTTTCCTGAAATAGTGATCACTTGTTTGAACATGTGCGTCACATCTACCGACTTCCGGCCCATTCGTGCGTCTTTTTTTACCAGGTCCAATTTATCTATTTCAACCCAAGTTAACATCTAATATTGCGTTCTAGCAAATTTACTCACTGATTTCTGGAGCCAGAGTCTTCTCTCAACGAGACTCACAAACCTCCTCCGCATGCTGCGTTCATATCGGGTTCTTTATGGGGGGGGGGAGGGCGGGTGGCCTCCGACCAGTCGCCTACGCCCACTAAGTAGCGTGTGATGAGCTACGCCAGCCACAGGGACTGAAAAAGTGTGGTCGATTGTTTGCGTCAGTTGTTTCAGAGCAGATAAAAAGTTCCAGAATGTACCACAAAGGTACTACACGTGATCCCAAAGGAACGACCAAAGACTTGGCGGGAAGGCATGCTCTTGCTGTAAAAGCTTCCACCCCGAGCCAGTTTTAAAGAAAACCAAAGAATTTTTCCTCGGTTCCAGACAAAGAGAAAAGGAGAGCACTGGCTCTAATTTACAAATAAGTCGATATGCTCTCATTTCATACAGATGAATACACAAGGACTTGGAATATGAAAGGGACTGGGGCTCCAGATCTCAATAACTGACTAAGGAAATAAAATAAAATGCTGAACAGAATTTCTTCACTAGGCATCAGCCTGTGACAGAAAAATGCTTACTTAATAGAGATGTTTAATAAGCTCACAATAAATTCGGTACAGCCTGCGTACCACCCACACACCTGAGGTGAGAACGCTACAAACGTACCTGTGTGAAACATCGGCACACATTCTCTAGCTCTAGCGCCTGAAGGTAGGCAAACACCGCCTCAGAGGTGTCGAAGGTGTTGCTTAATCCTCAAGCGCTAGAGCAGCCATGAGGCTTAGTGCGTATCGAAGTTTCAGTCTACATCTACATCTACATCTTTACTCCGCGAGCCACCTTACGGTGTGTGGCGGAGGGTACTTATTGTACCACTATCTGATCCCCCCTTCCCTGTTCCATTCACGAATTGTGCGTGGGAAGAACGACTGCTTGTAAGTCTCCGTATTTGCTCTAATTTCTCGGATCTTTTCGTTGTGATCATTACGCGAGATATATGTGGGCGGTAGTAATATGTTGCCCATCTCTTCCCGGAATGTGCTCTCTCGTAATTTCGATAATAAACCTCTCCGTATTGCGTAACGCCTTTCTTGAAGTGTCCGCCACTGGAGCTTGTTCAGCATCTCCGTAACGCTCTCGCGCTGACTAAATGTCCCCATGACGAATCGCGCTGCTTTTCGCTGGATCATGTCTATCTCTTCTATTAATCCAACCTGGTAAGGGTCCCATACTGATGAGCAATACTCAAGAATCGGACGAACAAGCGTTTTGTAAGCTACTTCTTTCGTCGATGAGTCACATTTTCTTAGAATTCTTCCTATGAATCTCAACCTGGCGCCTGCTTTTCCCACTATTTGTTTTATGTGATCATTCCACTTCAGATCGCTCCGGATAGTAACTCCTAAGTATTTTACGGTCGTTACCGCTTCCAATGATTTACCACCTATGGCATAATCGTACTGGAATGGATTTCTGCCCCTATGTATGCGCATTATATTACATTTATCTACGTTTAGGGAAAGCTGCCAGCTGTCGCACCATTCATTAATCCTCTGCAGGTCTTCCTGGAGTACGTACGAGTCTTCTGATGTTGCTACTTTCTTGTAGACAACCGTGTCATCTGCAAATAGCCTCACGGAGCTACCGATGTTGTCAACTAAGTCATTTATGTATATTGTAAACAATAAAGGTCCTATCACGCTTCCTTGCGGTACTCCCGAAATTACCTCTACATCTGCAGATTTTGAACCGTTAAGAATGACATGTTGTGTTCTTTCTTCTAGGAAATCCTGAATCCAATCACAAACCTGGTCCGATATTCCGTAAGCTCGTATTTTTTTCACTAAACGTAAGTGCGGAACCGTATCAAATGCCTTCCTGAAGTCCAGGAATACGGCATCAATTACATTTACAACGTACTCACACGTTTGTAGTACACATCGGGTTCCAGAACTGCGAGGGGGAATGCAGGAGGGTGGGGGGGAGTGGAACCTTTGACATTTTATTCATCCACATCCTAATGTTGAACCCCGTCGGAGATCGCGGCATAAGGGGGGGTGCGAAAAATGAGGAACGAAAATGCATAAGTAACCTTTGCTACCACGGATCTCCTTCAGATGTTATCGATTGGTTTTGAACGGTACCCCGTTCTTCAAAAGTGAACACGAGACCAAAATTTGCTGTTTCGCTTCCCTCCAAAGCGGTCCGATCACATTTAAATGGCATGCAGCCTCACAAGGTGCCTAGAGAAGGCTGACAGCAGTCTGAAAGGCGGTCAAAAAGTCTTACTATTGCTCACCGCGCTGTGGACTGTAGTTTTCACCGCGAAATATATCGAAATCAACGCCCATGGGAAACGATTGGTTTCATTCACGCCCTTTATGCCGATCCCTGAGGCCTTTTCCTGCCTATTTGGAGCGGCGGTGTGCCTGTTACGTTTTCCTCGGCACTCATAAGAAAACAGCGTGCTTTCAGCGCTGGACGTCGCGGTTCTAACCTCCACCGCAGAGACGTCAGAAGGTGGGGTGAAATGCGCGTAAGATTGGCTGTGACTTCCTTCCCATCATGTGACACGTCCACGGTGGCATTGGGGAGAACTGCGCTGAAATTTGATGCAAATATGACACCTTTGCACCAAGTTATAACTCACATGAACTTTTGAGCTGCGGCCTTTTTTTCTGCATGTCTCGATACCCAGAAATTAGCGGCGGCGTCCATCCCGAGGGTTACGTCTCAGGGCGCCAAGCTTCTGCACCATTACAGAGGAAGATTGCACCTACCTTTGATCCAAACTTCAAACTCATGCGTCGCAAAGGGTGGGAATTAAGGGATTTCGAAAACGTTATCCTTTAATTTTGTTGGGCGGTGTAATAAACTCAAAATTTTGGAGCTGATGCAGTTATCTACGAGGATTGTTACTTCAATAGTGGCAACTATTTATTTACAGCTCGTACAAAATAGATACGTGTTTCAAGGTTTTACTGACCGTCAAAGTAGTCACCAACATTGTCTTCAGTTTAGAAATCGAGTTGAACTTACGAGCTTGAACTGCACGTGTTTCAGCATTGTCCTGCAAAATGACGGTCAGATCCTGCAGGAAGTGTCATCACTTCTGTCTATAAGCTCGTCGTGGGTTGTGTTCTGAAAATGAACAGCAGACAGACAGAAGTGATGACACGTTCTGCTGGATCTGACCATCATTTTGCAGAACAATGTTCAGGCACGTATAGTGCAAGCTGTTACTGATTCAACTGCCCCGTATCAGATAGGACTAGCAGTGGATACTGAACGTATACAGAACGTGTAGCATGAATGGTCTCAAGTTTATCTGATTCACAGGTGAGCGCCACAGAAATAGTGAAAACACTGAGCTGCAGCGAGCCTAAAAAGGAGATTACAAAACTCTAGCCCTACCAAAAATATTGCTAGCGAATACGGAATCCATACCATATAGAACTGGCAGGGATACAAAACTATTATAAAACAAGAATACCATAAATAGAATACCATGAATGCTGACATGTTTCTTTGACCATTTGAAGAGCGTTACGGAGATGCTGCAAAGCATGATCTGTCAGACTCATGAAGAGAAACGCAAATTATCCCCGAAAGCGCACTTACACAGTCTCAAGAACCAATATTAAGTGGCGACACCAGCGTCACTCCTCAACTCTCCACGTATGGCTCCTATGCAGATCGGCCGGACAGAATTAAACTCATTATAGCGTGCAGAGAGGTTTTTATCAGCTCCACCACACTTGATGGGATGAGCAGGCACTCCATTTCGACCTGGTGCCGTGCTCGACAAACTGGATCCGGACAGCCCTGCTGCCTCGCCGTGCGTGATCGTCGAACCGGGTTTGTAAAGCCTTGCTGCCTTGCCGTGCATGCTCTTCAAACTCGGTTCGGACAGCCCTGCTGCCTCGCCGTAATTGCTCGTCGAACTGGGTTTGGACTGCCCTGCTGCCTTGCAGTGCGTGCTCGACACACTCGGTTCGGACAGCCCTGCTGCCTTACCATGCGTGCTTATCGAACTGGGTTCGGAAAGCCCTGCTACCTCGCACTGCGTGCTCATTGAACCAGGTTCGGACAGCCCTGCTGTCTCGCCATGCATGCTCGTCGAAGCGGGTCCGGACATCCCTGGTGCGTCGCCATCCATGCTCGTAGAAACGGGTTTGGACAGCCCTACTGCCTCGCCGTGCGTGCACCTCCAACCAGGTTCAGACAGCCCTGCTGCCTCGCCGTGCGTGTTCATCAAACCAGGTTCGGACAGCCCTGCTGCCTCGCAGTGCTTGCTTATCGAACTGGGTTCGAACAGCCCTGCTGCCTCGCCGTGCGTGCTCGACAAACTAGGTTCAGACAGGCCTGCTGCCTCGTCCTGCGTACTCGTCGGACCGGGTTCGGACAGTACTGCTGCCTCGCAGTGCATACTCATCGAACCGGGTTCAGACAGCCCTGCTGCCTCACCGTGCGTGCTCGTCGAACTGAATTTGGACAGCCCTTCTGCCTCACCGTGCGTGCTCGACAAACTGAGTTCAGACAGCCCCGCTGCCACGCCGTGTCTGTTCGTCGAACCAGGTTCGGGCAGCCCTGCTGCCTCACTGTGCTATGCATCAAACCGGGTTCGGACAGCACTGCTGCCTCACTGTGCGTGCTCGTCAAACTGGTTCGGAAAGCCCTGCTGCTTCGCCGGGAGTGCTCGACAAACTGGGTTCGGACAGCCCTGCTGCCTCGCCATGCGTGCTCTTCGAACCGGGTTCGGACATCCCTGCTACCTCTCTCTGCGTGCTCGTCGAACCGGGTTCGGACAGCCCTGCTGAACCGCCGTACGTGTTCGACAACCTGGGTTCGGGAAAGCCCTCTTGCCTCACTGTGCGTGCTCGACAAACTGGGTTGGGACACCTTGCTGCCTCGGCGAGCGTGCTTCACAAACTAGTTTCGGACAGCCCTGCTGCCTCACTGTGCGTGGTCGACAAACTGGGTTTGGACAGCCCTGTTGCCTCGCCGTGCGTGCTGGACAAACTGGGTTCGGACAGCCCTGCTGCCTCACATTGCGTGCTCGACATACTGGGTTCGGACAGCCATGCTGCCTCGCCTTGCGAAAAACTGGTATCGGACTGCCCTGCTGCCTTGCCATGCATTCTCATCAAACCAGGTTCGGACAGCCCTGCAACCTCGCTCTGCCTGCTCATCGAACCAGCATCGGACAGCCCTGCAACGCCACCGTGCGTACTCGTCGAACCAGGTTCGGACCGCTCTGCTGCCCCGCCGTGCATGCTCTTATAAATGGGTTCAGACAGCCCCGCTGCCTCGCCGTGCGTGTTCGTCGAACCAGGTTCAGACAGCCCTGCTGCCTCGCTGTGCTTGCTCATTGAACTGGGTTCGGTTAGCCCTGCTGCCTCGCTGTGCGTGCTCGTCAGACTGGGATCAGACAGACCCGCTGCCTCAGCGTGCGTGCTCGTCGAACCGGGTTCGTACACCCCTGCTGCCTCGCCGTGCATGCTCGTAGAAATGGGTTCGGACAGCCCTGCTGTCTCGCTGTGCGTGCTTGACAAACTGGGTTAGGACAGCCCTGCTGCCTCGCCGTGCGTGTTCGACAACCTGTGTTCGGGAAAGCCCTGCTGCCTCGCTGTGCATGCTCGACAAACTGGGTTCGGACAGCCTGCTGCCTCGCCGTGCGTGCTTGACAAACTGCGTTCGGACAGCCATGCTACCTCGCCGTGTGTGCTCGACAACCTGGGTTCGGGAAAGCCCTACTGCCTCACTGTGCGTGCTCGACAAACTGGGTTAAGACAGGCGAGGCAGCAGGGCTTTCCGGTATGTCGAGCATGCACAGTGAGGCAGCAGGGTTTCCCCAAACCCAAGTTTCGAGCACTAGGTGTGGACAACCCTGCTGCCTCGCCATGAGTGTTCGAGGAATTGGGTTCGGACAGCCCGGCTGCCTTGCCGTGCGTGCTGTACAAACTGGGTTCGAACAGCCCTGCTGCCTCGCCGTGCGTGCTCTATAAACTGTGTTCGGACAGCCCTGCTACTTCGCCGTGCATGCTCGAGATCCTGGGTTCGTGAAAGCGCTGCTGCCTCACTGTGCGTGCTCGACAAACTGGGTTCGGACAGCCCTGCTGCCTCACCGTCTGTGCTCGACAAACTGGGTTTTCGACAACCCTGCTGCCTCACCGTGCGTGCTCGACAAACTGGGTTCGGACAGCCCAGCTGCCACGCCGAGCGTGCTCCACAAACTGGGTTCGGACAGCCCTGCTGCCTTGCTGTGCGTGCTCAAAACTTGGCTTCGGGGAAGCCCTGCTGCCTCACTGTGCATGCTCGACAAACTGGTTTCGGATAGCCATGCTGCCTCGCCGTACTTCCTCGTAGAAACGGGTTCAGACAACCCCGCTGCTCGCCCAGCGTGCTCGTCGAACTGTGTTAGGACAGCCCTGCTGCCTCGCTGTGCGTGCTCTACAAACTGGGTTCGGACAGCCCTGCTACCTCGCCGTGCATGCTCGAAAACCTGGGTTCGGGTAAGCCCTGCTGCCTTACTGTCCATGCTCGACAAACTGGGTTTGGACAGCCCTGATGCCTCGTCGTGCGTGCTCGAAAACCAGGGATCGGGAAAGCCCTGCTGCCTCACTGTGTGTGCTCGACAAACTGGGTTTGGACAGCCCTGCTGCCTCGCCGTGCGTGTTCGATGAACTGGGTTCTTACAGCCCAGTTGCCTCACCGTGCCTGCTCAACAAACTGGGTTTGGGAAAGCCCTATTGCCTCACTGTGCGTGCTCGACACACTGGGATTGGACACCCCTGCTGCCTCGCCGTGCGTGCTCGACAAACTGGGTTTGGACAGCCCTGCTGTCTCGCCGTGCGTGCTCGACAAAGTGGGTTCGGACAGCCCTGCTGCCTCGCCGAGCGTGCTTGACAAAGTGGGTTCAGACAGCCCTGCTGCCTCGCCGTGCGTGCTCGACAAAGTGGGTTCGGACAGCCCTGCTGCCTCGCCGTGCGTGCTCGAATCTTGGGTTCGGGGAAGCCCTGCTGCCTCACTGTGCATGCTTGACAAACTGGGTTCGGACAGCCCTGCTGCCTCGCCAAGCGTGCTTGACAAAGTGGGTTCGGACAGCCCTGCTGCCTCGCCGTGCGTGCTCGACAAAGTGGGTTCGGACAGCCCTGCTGCCTCGCCGTGCGTGCTCGAATCTTGGGTTCGGGGAAGCCCTGCTGCCTCACTGTGCATGCTTGACAAACTGGGTTCGGACAGCCCTGCTGCCGCGCCGTGCGTACTCGACAAACTGGTTTCGGACAGCCCTGCTGCCTCACCCTGCGTGCTCGACAAACTAGGTGTGGGCAGCCCTGCTGCCTCGCCATGCATGCTCGATAAACTGGGTTCGGACAGCTCTGTTGCCTCGCTGTGCATGCTTGACAAACTGGGTTCAGACAACCCTGCTGCCTCGCCATGCGTGCACGAAAAAACTGGGTTTGGACAGCCCTCCTGCCTCGCCGTGCGTGCTCCACAAATTGGGTTCGGACAGCCCTGCTGCCTTGCTGTGCATGCTCGATAAACTGGGTTCGGACAGCCCTGCTGCCTTGCCGTGCATGCTGGACAAACTGGGTTAGGACAGCCATGCTGCCTCGCCTTGCAAAAACTGGCTTCGGACTGCCCTGCTGCCTCACCGTGCCTGCTCATCAAACCGGGTTCGGACAGCCCTGCAACCTCGCTCTGCATGCTCGTTGAACCGGCATCGTACAGCCCTGCAACCCCACCGTGCATGCTCGTCGAACCAGGTTCGGACAGCCCCGCTGCCTCGCCGTGCGGGCTCGTCGAACTGAGTTTGGACAGCCCTTCTGCCTCACCATGCGTGCTCAATAAACTGGGTTCTGACAGCCCTGTTGCCTCACCGTGCGTGGTCGACAAACTGTTTTCGGACAGCCCTGCTGCCTCGCCTTGCTTGCTCGTCGAACTGGGTTTGGACAGCACTGCTACCTCTCTCTGCGTGCTCGACAAATTGGGTTCAGACAGCCCTGCTGCCTCGCCTTGCATGCTCATAGAAACGAGTTCAGACAGCCCCGCTGCCTCGCCCTGCATGCTCGTCGAACTGGGTTTGGACAGCCCTGCTGCCTCGCCGTGCCTGCTCGACAAACTGGGTTTGGAGAGCCCTGCTGCCTCGTCGTGCTTGCTCGACAAACTGGGTTCGGACAGCCCTGCAGCCTCACCGTGCATGCTCGACAAACTGGGTTTGGGGAGCCCCGCTACCTCGCCGTGCGTGCTCGACAAACTGGGTTCAGACAGCCCTGCTGCCTAGCCGTGTGTGGTCAACAACCTGGGTTCGGGACAGCCCTGCTGCCTCACTGTCCATGCTGGACATACTGGGTTCGGACAGCCCTTTTGCCTCGCAGTGCCAGCTCGACAAACTGGGTTCAGACAGCCCTGTTGCCTTGCCGTGCATTTTCGACAACCTGGGTTCGGGGAAGCCCTGCTGCCTCACTGTGCATGCTCGACAAACTGGTTTCGGTTAGCCCTGCTGCCTCGCCGTGCTTGCTCGACAAACTGGGTTCAGACGCCCTGCTGGCTCACCGTGTGTGCTCGACAAACTGGGTTCGGGAAAGCCCTGCTGCCTCACTGTGCGTGCTCGCCAATCTGGGTTCGGACAGCCCTGCTGGCTCGCCGTGCGTGCTCGACAAATTGGGTTCAGACAGCCCCGCTGCTCGCCGTGCATGCTCGACAACCTGTGTTTGGGAAAGCCCTGCTGCCTCACTATGCGTGCTCGACAAACTGGGTTCGGACACTCCTGCTGCCTCGCCGCGCGTGCTCGATAAACTGGGTTCGGACAGCCCTGCTGCCTCACCGTGCGTGCTCGACAACCTGGGTTCGGGAAAGCACTGCTGCCTCACTGTGCGTGGTCGACAAAGTGGGTTTCTGACAGCCCTGTTGCCTAGCCGTGCGTGCTTGACAAACTGGGTTCGGACTGCCCTGCTGCCTCGCCGTGCGTGCTCGACTACCTAGGTTCAGGAAAGCCCTGCTGCCTCACTGTGCGTGCTTAACAAACTGGGTTCAGACAGCCCTGCTGCCTCGCCGTGCGTGCTCGACAAACTGGGTTCGGACAGCCCTGCTGCCTCACTGTGCGTGCTCGACAACCTGTGTTCGGGAAATCCCTGCTGCCTCACTATGCGTGCTCGACAAACTGGGTTTGGACAGCCCTGCTGCCTCGCCGTGCGTGCTCGACAAACTGGGATCGGACAGCCCTCCTGCCTCGCCGTGCGTGCTCGATAAACTGGGTTCGGACAGCCCTGCTGCCTCACCGTGCGTGCTCGACCAACTGTGTTCGGACATCCCTGCTGCCTCGGCGTGCGTGCTCGATTAACTGGGTTCGGACAGCCCTGCTGCCTCGCCGTGCCTGCTCGACAAACTGGGTTTGGAGAGCCCTGCTGCCTCGTCGTGCTTGCTCGACAAACTGGGTTCGGACAGCCCTGCAGCCTCACCGTGCATGCTCGACAAACTGGGTTTGGGGAGCCCCGCTACCTCGCCGTGCGTGCTCGACAAACTGGGTTCAGACAGCCCTGCTGCCTAGCCGTGTGTGGTCAACAACCTGGGTTCGGGACAGCCCTGCTGCCTCACTGTCCATGCTGGACATACTGGGTTCGGACAGCCCTTTTGCCTCGCAGTGCCAGCTCGACAAACTGGGTTCAGACAGCCCTGTTGCCTTGCCGTGCATTTTCGACAACCTGGGTTCGGGGAAGCCCTGCTGCCTCACTGTGCATGCTCGACAAACTGGTTTCGGTTAGCCCTGCTGCCTCGCCGTGCTTGCTCGACAAACTGGGTTCAGACGCCCTGCTGGCTCACCGTGTGTGCTCGACAAACTGGGTTCGGGAAAGCCCTGCTGCCTCACTGTGCGTGCTCGACAATCTGGGTTCGGACAGCCCTGCTGGCTCGCCGTGCGTGCTCGACAAATTGGGTTCAGACAGCCCCGCTGCCTCGCCGTGCATGCTCGACAACCTGTGTTTGGGAAAGCCCTGCTGCCTCACTATGCGTGCTCGACAAACTGGGTTCGGACACTCCTGCTGCCTCGCCGCGCGTGCTCGATAAACTGGGTTCGGACAGCCCTGCTGCCTCACCGTGCGTGCTCGACAACCTGGGTTCGGGAAAGCACTGCTGCCTCACTGTGCGTGGTTGACAAAGTGGGTTTCTGACAGCCCTGTTGCCTAGCCGTGCGTGCTTGACAAACTGGGTTCGGACTGCCCTGCTGCCTCGCCGTGCGTGCTCGACTACCTAGGTTCAGGAAAGCCCTGCTGCCTCACTGTGCGTGCTTAACAAACTGGGTTCAGACAGCCCTGCTGCCTCGCCGTGCGTGCTCGACAAACTGGGTTCGGACAGCCCTGCTGCCTCACTGTGCGTGCTCGACAACCTGTGTTCGGGAAATCCCTGCTGCCTCACTATGCGTGCTCGACAAACTGGGTTTGGACAGCCCTGCTGCCTCGCCGTGCGTGCTCGACAAACTGGGATCGGACAGCCCTCCTGCCTCGCCGTGCGTGCTCGATAAACTGGGTTCGGACAGCCCTGCTGCCTCACCGTGCGTGCTCGACCAACTGTGTTCGGACATCCCTGCTGCCTCGGCGTGCGTGCTCGATTAACTGGGTTCGGACAGCCCTGCTGCCTCGCCGTGCCTGCTCGACAAACTGGGTTTGGAGAGCCCTGCTGCCTCGTCGTGCTTGCTCGACAAACTGGGTTCGGACAGCCCTGCAGCCTCACCGTGCATGCTCGACAAACTGGGTTTGGGGAGCCCCGCTACCTCGCCGTGCGTGCTCGACAAACTGGGTTCAGACAGCCCTGCTGCCTAGCCGTGTGTGGTCAACAACCTGGGTTCGGGACAGCCCTGCTGCCTCACTGTCCATGCTGGACATACTGGGTTCGGACAGCCCTTTTGCCTCGCAGTGCCAGCTCGACAAACTGGGTTCAGACAGCCCTGTTGCCTTGCCGTGCATTTTCGACAACCTGGGTTCGGGGAAGCCCTGCTGCCTCACTGTGCATGCTCGACAAACTGGTTTCGGTTAGCCCTGCTGCCTCGCCGTGCTTGCTCGACAAACTGGGTTCAGACGCCCTGCTGGCTCACCGTGTGTGCTCGACAAACTGGGTTCGGGAAAGCCCTGCTGCCTCACTGTGCGTGCTCGACAATCTGGGTTCGGACAGCCCTGCTGGCTCGCCGTGCATGCTCGACAAATTGGGTTCAGACAGCCCCGCTGCCTCGCCGTGCATGCTCGACAATCTGTGTTTGGGAAAGCCCTGCTGCCTCACTATGCGTGCTCGACAAACTGGGTTCGGACACTCCTGCTGCCTCGCCGCGCGTGCTCGATAAACTGGGTTCGGACAGCCCTGCTGCCTCACCGTGCATGCTCGACAACCTGGGTTCGGGAAAGCACTGCTGCCTCACTGTGCGTGGTCGACAAAGTGGGTTTCTGACAGCCCTGTTGCCTAGCCGTGCGTGCTTGACAAACTGGGTTCGGACTGCCCTGCTGCCTCGCCGTGCGTGCTCGACTACCTAGGTTCAGGAAAGCCCTGCTGCCTCACTGTGCGTGCTTAACAAACTGGGTTCAGACAGCCCTGCTGCCTCGCCGTGCGTGCTCGACAAACTGGGTTCGGACAGCCCTGCTGCCTCACTGTGCGTGCTCGACAACCTGTGTTCGGGAAATCCCTGCTGCCTCACTATGCGTGCTCGACAAACTGGGTTTGGACAGCCCTGCTGCCTCGCCGTGCGTGCTCGACAAACTGGGATCGGACAGCCCTCCTGCCTCGCCGTGCGTGCTCGATAAACTGGGTTCGGACAGCCCTGCTGCCTCACCGTGCGTGCTCGACCAACTGTGTTCGGACATCCCTGCTGCCTCGGCGTGCGTGCTCGATTAACTGGGTTCGGACAGCCCTGCTGCCTCGCCGTGCGTGCTCCACAAACTGGGTTCTGACAGCCCTGCTGACTGGCCGTGCGTGCTCGACAACCAGGGTTCGTGAAAGCCCTGCTGCCTCACTGTGCGTGCTCGACAAACTGGGTTCGGACAGCCCTGCTGCCTCGCCGGGCGTGCTCGTCGAACTGAATTCGGCCCGCCTGGTTGCGCTGCGCCGCGGGCTCGACGACCTGCGTACGGGCGCTAGTGGGGCACATTTTCCGGGCTCTACGAAATATCTCAAATAAATCAAATAAATTTTCTAAGTCTATATTAGCCGCGTGGGTCGCCTTACTACGTTGAAAGTTTTTGCTTATGTTCTGTAGTGTGAAACAATTATTTAGTTAGTCAGTAGACGCACAAGTGTAAAAATGTTCTTAGTGTGCATTTTCTCAGTCTTTGTGTGTTTACGACATTAACACATTACTAAACGGAAGTGATAATGAGTGGCCCGGCGACGGCTTTTAGAGTAGTAGTGAAGACATAGTTGACGATAACTATAAGGACAGTGACGCAGAAATGTTAATAGGTGACAGGGACATCAAAGAAGTAAAAATTAGTTTTCGAGGTCCTCCGTACCACTTAATATTTTCTTTTTTTATGATAACTTGCTAGCAAATGTAACTATCGACGCAAACAAACAGGCTGAACAGATCATAAATTCACATGCTCAAAAATTTAAACAACAAACGCGTGTGCACAAGCGGAGAATTCTGTTCTTTATTAGCAATATTATTCCTCCAACAGGTTGTTAAAAACCAGACTGCGAAATGTGTAATTCGACGAAAGAAGTCAATGAAACACCAATTTTACTATGTTATTTCAGAAATCAAACTTACTGTTCTCTTCAGGTTCGTTCATTTTGATGGCAACAGTATTTATTCAAGAGACTGTCGTATTCTAGATAAATTGTGTAAAATAAAACCTGGGATTGATGTCTGCAACAAAAATTTGAAAAGGCTCGCACTCCTGAGCAAAGGTTATACAGGGTGAGTCACCTAACATTACCGCTGGATATATTTCGTAAACCACATCAAATACTGACGAATCGATTGCACAGACCGAACTTGAGGAGAGGGGCTAGTGTAATTGGTTAATACAAACCATAAAAAAATGCACGGAAGCATTTTTTTTAACACAAACTTTTTTAACACACATCTACGTTTTTTAAATGGAACCACGTTAGTTTTGTTAGCACATCTGAACATACAAACAAATACGTAATCAGTGCCGTTTGTTGCATTGCCGTTTGTTGCATTGTAACCTAAAGTTGACGCTTGAGTACCACTCCCCCGCTGTTCGATCGTGTGTATCGGAGAGCACCGAATTACGTAGGGATCCAAAGGGAACGGTGATGGACCTTAGGTACAGAAGAGACTGGAACAGCACATTACGTCCACATGCTAACACCTTTTTATTGGTCTTTTTCACTGACGCACATGTGCATTACCGTGAGGGGTGAGGTACACGTACACACATGGTTTCCGTTTTCAATTACGTAGTGGAATAGAGTGTGTCCCGACATGTCAGACCAATAGATGTTCAATGTGGTGGCCATCATTTGCTGCACACAGTTGCAATCTCTGGCGTAATGAATGTCGTACACGCCGCAGTACATCTGGCGTAATGTCGCCGCAGGCTGCCACAATACGTTGTTTCATATCCTCTGGAGTTGTAGGCACATCACGGTACACATTCTCCTTTAACGTACCCCACAGAAAGAAGTCCAGAGGTGTAAGATCAGGAGAACGGGATGGCCAATTTATGCGTCCTCCACGTCCTATGAAATGCCCGTCGAACATCCTGTCAAGGGTCAGCCTAGTGTTAATTGCGGAATGTGCAGGTGCACCATCATGCTGATACCACATACGTCGACGCGTTTCCAGTGGGACAGTTTCGAGCAACGTTGGCAGATCATTCTGTAGAAACGCGATGTATGTTGCAGCTGTTTGGGCCCCTGCAATGAAGTGAGGACCAATGAGGTGGTCGCCAATGATTCCGCACCATACATTTACAGTCCACGGTCGCTGTCGCTCTACCTGTCTGAGCCAGCGAGGATTGTCCACGGAACAGTAACGCATGTTCCGTAGATTCACTGCCCCGTGGTTTGTGAAACCCGCTTCATCGGTAAACAGGTAGAACTGCAACGCATTCTCTGTTAATGCCCATTGACAGAATTGCACTCGATGATTAAAGTCATCACCATGTAACTGCTGATGTAGCGACACATGAAACGGGTGAAAGCGGTGACGATACAGTATGCGCATAACACTACTTTGACTCAGTCCACCGGCTCTCGCAATGTCCCGTGTACTTATATGTGGGTTCATGGCAACAGCAGCTAACACACCAACTGCACCCGCTTCTCCTGTGACGGGCCTGTTACGGACCCGTTTGCGTGCTACGACCATACCTGTTGCATACAATTGGCGGTAGATGTTTTGCAATGTGCGGCACGTTGGATGCTCTCTGTCCGGGTACCGTTCTGCATACACCCTGCAGGCTTCAGCTGCATTTCGTCGACACTCGCCATAGATGAGTATCATCTCCGCCTTTTGAGAGTTCGAATACACCATGGTCACAGTTCCTACAACACTACACTATCACAGACGTCTGGTAACACGGTGTACTACAGTTGGTCTGCGTGCGGAGACGAATGCAGAATAACAATAGCAGCAAGCGCTGCATGCGGACACTGCGACAGCTAGACCAAACCACAACAGTGCGCTACAGCCACACTCGTAAACACGGTCGTCATCGTAAACATGTCCCTGCAGATGCTGCTCGCCGACCGTGGCCCGTGTTTGTTACAACACGCAAATGAACGTCGGAGGTTTCAAGCGTCAACTTTAGGTTACAATATCTCCGGATGTAATTAACACTTTACAATGCAACAAACGGCACTGATTACATATTTGTTTATATGTTCAGATGTGCTAACAAAACTAACGTGGTTCCATTAAAAAACGTAGGTTTGTGTTAAAAAACATACTTCCGTGCATTTTTGTATGGTTTGTATTAAACAATTACACTAGCCCCTCTCCTCACGTTCGGTCTGTGGAATCGGTTCGTCAGTATTTTATGTGGTTTACGAAATATATCCAGCGGTAACGTTAGGTGACTCACCCTGTATTGTGTTTCCCGACGGATTTTACAGAAGTCCACAGCTGTTCGATTTTCTCGTTTCTAAAAGCATCGACTGCATCACAACTGCTATGATTAAGAAGACCGCCTCCGTAACGTAGCGGTAGCGTTACTGCCTACCACGCAGGGCGCCCGGGTTCGATTCGGACTGGTTGTAGTGTGTCTTTCGTCATCATTGAGTCGCAAGTCGCTGAAGTGGCGTCAAAAATGGTTCAAATGGCTCTGAGCACTATGGGGCTTAATATCTGTGGTCATCAGTCCCCTAGAACTTAGAACTACTTAAACCTAACTAACCTAAGGACATCACACACATCCATGCCCGAGGCAGGATTCGAACCTGCGACCGTAGCAGTCGCGCGGTTCCGGACTGAGCGCCTAGAACCGCTAGACCACCGCGGCCGTCGAAGTGGCGTAAACTAAAGAGGATTTGCAGTACGGCGGCCGAACTCCCACGAATGGTGCCTCCCGGCCAACAATGCCATACGATCTTTTTTTTTCCCCTGTCGTTAAGAAGTCATGCTACCCGTGCTCCAACCACGATTTGAACGGGAAGGAACCCAAACATCTCGTAGCATCCTACGTATCATCAGTAGAACATAATGCTGGGCATTGTGAATCCCTATACGATAGATTTTGAATTTAGGGATCCACCGGGATTACAAAGAGGAATGCTTAGAATCCGTTTTCGTCCCATCTATCCCATATTTTTTTTGTATTTTATTCCTTAAACGGCGCATTTTACAAGCAGCTACACATGCATGCAATGCGTGCACCGCACTTCTTGCATCCACTCGCGAAACCTGAATCGGTTGCAGTGCAGCTAAGTATATTAGCATACAGGTGACACCGAAATGCCGACATAGGTGACACCGAAATGCCGACATATCATCATAGAAAAGTTTCAGTAAGAGGTTTATCTGCAGCCGGCCGGGGTGGCAGAGCGGTTCTAGGCGCTACAGTCTGGAACTGCGCGACGGCTACGGTCGCAAGTTTGAATCCTGCCTCGGGCATCGAAGTGTGTTTAAATTATAGCGTGGATGTATCGACCACAACTATATGTTTAAATCATTATGAATAGTACATATAGATAGCTTGAAGTACAGATATGTTAAGTACAATGTGGCTATATGGTTCACAACTCTATGCTTAAATATTGTGAACGGTGTATGTAGACAGAATGTTGTACCTATCGATTTTGGTTAACGGGAACGGAGAGCATATCTACCACTATATCGTCCAACGCTATTGGCTTAAAATGTTATGGATGACATATGTACATACCAACTGATGTTAGTTGGCAGGAGAGGAGACCGCGATGGAGGAATGCTTCTACTGAGAGAATACGATGTTGCGCGCAATGTACTGCCCGTATCAAAATAGTCGCGGGATGATAATGTGACGCTGATACTTATACTTTAGTCTAACACATTAACGTCGATGCTGCGAATTGAGTTTCTCGCTGTGGGGCAGCACGCGTTTTCGTTGCTTAATCAGGCCACGCTACTTCTGTTCCTCACCGCCCCCAAGCAGTTTTACAGTAAATCAATTACAAAGTATGTGATGCCTGATTTGTTTAGGGAGATCTCTCGTTGAAGGCTCACACGAAACTGTTTCCAGTGCTTTTCGTTGCTCCTGGCTGATAGATCTCACGTTATTGTATTTCTGGCAGCATAGGCGGTAGACTTGAGCGTGAGCCACACTGGTGTGAACGTGTTAATACGAGCATTACACGTCTCTTTTCCGTTTTCACACATTTATTTAGTAGTGACACCAGTGGTTCCGTGATGTTGCCGCTACTGTTGGAAGCAAAAATTCGTCAAAGAAAGAAATGTTCCTCTGCATAAATTGCCTAAGTACCATGGAGGCCTAACTGTAGTTATCATGCTTTCGGCATCCAGTATGCAGCTTAGCAAATAGTTAATATCGTAGGGTTAATTTACATGACTTTAAGGTCATTCATTTACGAGGAAGATGTAACGTAAGTTCTAGAGTGTGGGTATGTGCTACCTGTCAGTCTTCTGAATGTAAGTTATACATTATTAGAATAAACCTCAGGTGTATATCAAATTTATATACGAGGGTTGACCTGAAAGTAAGTTCCGTTCGGTCGTGAAATGGACGCCCCAGTGAAAACACAATGAAGCTTTACACAGATGTGTTGGGTACTGTCTCTAGTATGACAGTCGATCGCATCACGACGCTCTTGTCAGTTGTGAACGAGTAAAAGTGCCTAGAACTATGATGTCTCCCGCCAAGTAGGAGGGCCAACTGAGAGGCTTCGCCTTAACGAATACAGCCCATGTAGCACAACTGCCACCCACTTCCTTCTTCATGGCAATTCTCAGCTGCACTCTACAGGGGCAGTGAAGACGCTCCTGCAGCCTGTTCGATCAGCCACAACACAGCCCTAATTGGCTCATGCTATCATCCCTGTTCACATGAAACACGGAGACAACACTTGGGCGAAGACTATGTGCTATAGACCAGTATAGAGAATTATTGGAAAGTACAGACGACTGCCTTCTATGAGGATGGTGTTCAAAATTTGCTATAACGCTCCGACAAATGTCTAAGTCGGAGCGGCGACTATGTAGAGAAGTGTAGCTAACTCTTGCAAACAAAATGTTTCTGATTTTCGCTGTGGTTTCCATTTAGCGACCGATCGGAACTTACTTTCTAGACAACCCTCGTTTGATAGTCTGAGTCATTATCTGCTAACTATACAGATATCGAAACCGTTGTGCTTATTTTAAGGTAGTCACAATATCAAATTGTCCATGACGTGTGGAATAAGTATGTGTGACTACATCTACAGGGATTTTCTGAAAATCACACTTAAGTGCCTGGCAGAGGATTCAGCGAACCACCTTCACAATAATTCTCTGCTATTCCAATCTCGAGCAGTGCGCTGAAAAAACTAACACCTGTGCGATGTCTGATTTCCCTTATTTTATTATGATGATCGTTTCTCCCTATGCAGGTGGGTGTCAACGAAATTTTTTTTGCATTCGGAGGAGAGAGTTGGTGATGGAATTTCGTGAGAAGATATTGGCGCAATGAAAAACGTCTTTTTTTTTAATGATGTGCACCCCAAATCTTGTGTGATGTCTGTGACACGCTCCCCTATTTCGGGATAATACAAAACGTGCTGCTCTTCTTTGAACTTTCTCTATGTACTCCGTTAATCCTGTCTGGCAAGGATCCCAGACGGCGCAGCAGTACTTCAAAACAGGACGGACAGTAGTAGTGTTCAAAATGGTTCAAATGGCTCTGAGCACTATGGGACTTAAATTCTGAGGTCATCAGTCCCCTAGAACATAGAACTACGTAAACCTAACTAACCTAAGGACATCACACACATCCATGCCCGAGGCAGGATTCGAACCTGCGACCGTAGCAGTCGCGCGGTTCCGGACTGCGCGCCTAGAACCGCTAGACCACCGCGGCCGGGAGTAGTAGTGTAGGAAGTCTCATTAGTAGATCTGTTACAGTTTCTAACTGTTCTGTCAATAAAACGCAATCTTTGGTGTACCTTCCCCACAACATTTTCTATTTGTTCTTTCCAATTTAAGTTGCTCGTAATTGTAATTCTTGGGTATTTAGTTGAATTGACGGCCTTTAGATTATCGTTTAACCGAAGTTTAACTGATTGCTTTTAACACTTATATGCTAAGATTGACTCCTAAATCATTTATATCGATAAAGAACATCTGACGGCCTACAACACGACCTCGGGGAACACTAGCAATCATTCTGTTTTAATCGATGATTTTCCGTCAGTTACTACCAACTGTGACCTCTCTAACAGGAACTAACGAAACCAGCCACAAAACTGAGGCGATATTCATATGCACGCAATTTCACTACAAGCTGCTTGAGTGGTACAGCCTTCTGGGAATCTAAAAATGCGGAATCAATTTAAAATGTCTTCTTAATAGCACTCAACCCTTCGAGTGAGTAAAGAGATAGTTGTGTTTCATAATACGATGTTTTCTAAATCCGTGTTGACAATACGTCAATGGACTATTCTCTCCGAAGTAATTCATACCATTCGAACACAATATATGTGCCAAAATCCTGCTGCATATCGACGTTAATGATATGGGACTGTAATTTAGAGGATTACTCCCACTGTCCTTGTTGGATATCGGTGTGACGTGTGCAACTTTCCAGCCTTTGAGTACGGATCTTTCGTCGAGTGAACGCTTGTATATTGTCTTTGTGTGGTGGTCTCGTTGGTGTGGTGGTTATGATATAAGACTGTTGCATGGAAAGTCGTGGGTTCAAAGTTCACCCAAGCGGCGAAATTTTAATTTCTATATTCTGTTCAAGAACGTTCTGGAAATATCCACAAATGTCAAGAATCATTGTACTTGAAAGTTCTGTAACTATATATATACCGTAGGTGCTCTGGCCGGACGAAGGTCGCTCCGCGCTCTTGTATGTGCAACTGCTGAATAAAGCTTCGTTAAGTGAAGTTAGTGTTCGTTAATCATCTGATTACACCTTTTTCTACGTGACATTATTCTGGTGGAGACGCTGTGTATTGGAACTTGTGATAGCGCACATTATCGACGACACAGTGGCTCCCATCAGACTCCGACAGAGCCGCCGTTTACGTAGCGAGAAACCCGAGTTCGAGCCATATTCAACAGATCGCCATCTGTTGGAGACAGAAGAAGAAGAAGACGTTACGATGACAGCAACTGTGTGCCGCCACATGAGACACCCTTCTGGGTTCTCTGGTAACGATGGCCAAGATCCAGAGAAGTGGCTGAAGATATAAGAGTGTATAGCCAAATTTAACAAATGGGATGACACTGTGTGTTTGGTTAACGTATTTTTCTACTTGGAGTGCACTGCCAAGCAATGGTATGAGAACAGCGAGGAGAATTTCACAAGCTGGGAAGTATTTCAGGCGGAACTGCACAAGTACTTCTGCGACACACAACGACAGAAGTGTTAGGCTGAAGATAAATTAATGTGCAGGACACAGCGTCCCGGAGAAACTACAACATCCTACATTCAAGACGTCTTGGAGCTGTGTAAAATAGTGGATCCTAGAATTAGGAGTAAGATAAGGTTGGACATCTCATGAAGGGTGTTGCTGAGGACATGTATTAAGCCCTACTCCTGAAGGAGGTTTCGACAGCAGCCAGCTTCATAAAATGGTGCCAGTATACAGAGACAATGCATCAAAAAAGATATACACACAAGAAGTTTTAACGGCTTCCAAACTTCATATCTATGCCTGTGATGGAGGAAGGAACTTATTTCACAACTGTTCATCGTCAGATAGTGAGAGAGGAAGTTCAGAAGGCACTTGGAGCGAAAAACCGAGACGCTTCAAGAGGTCATAAGGGAGGAAGAGGAAAAGACATTGAACCCAACCTCTCGTCCTTCATTACCCCTTAAAAATGGTGAAAAAGTCGAGAACCAGGCGAAGTTACGTTCCTACAATACCGCATGAGGAACCTGTTTGGGCACCAAGGAAGACTGACGTCTGAAGGATCCAGAATAACCAACCAGTATGTTTCCACTGCTGACGACCGGGACATGTGGTGCGCTATTGTCGAGAAAGGCGATGGATATTTGATGACGCCCGCGCCAGAAGACAGCAGACCGGTCTTAGCCGACGCTACCTCCGGGATGATGAAGATGAACAAGAAGATGTAGGCGCAGGACGACGTAGGTCACCATCGCCGCGAGCTAGCCGCTGGAGAGGACGCTCCCCAACACGCCGATCAAGGTCTCCATCGCCGTTTAGAAGGTCCAGCCGATCACCTAGCAGCCGCAAACCTGGAAAACTAAAGGGTGCGACCTTCCTTGGAGGTGAGGCCGCCGAAGAGAAAAGTCCTCCACCGTCGATCACTACAAAAATGATAGGAAACTACGTCGATATCCTCATGGATGGCCGACAAGCCCACGCTCTTGTGGACTCTGGAGCGTCATATTCAGTCATTTCGGAGAAGTACCGTCGCCAGTTGCAGAAAACCGTATTCGTTGACAGCAAAACATCACTGTTAAAGGTGGTTAATGGTAAATATGTAAAATCTACAGGAAGATGTGTCATTCATGTGGGTATAAGTGGCCATACACAGCCCTTAGAATTCATCGTCTTACAGGAGTGTAGTCGTGACGTCATTCTCGGATGGGACTTTTTGAAAGCTTCTCAGGCAATTATAGATTGCCGTCGCTCGAAGATTATGCTAGACGAGATGAGATACTGTGGACAGGAAGATGCGCATCCGAGTGTGTGAAGACTATGTGTGCTGGGTGAAGTGATCATTCCTGCAGTCAGTGCTACAAAGGTAACTGTGATGTGTCACGCCATGCATCAACCCATGGATCTTGTAATGGAATGTAAGAGAAGCATACCACTGAAGAATAACTTGGTCATCCTAGCCTCTGTCGTCTCGTTTAAGAACGGATTTGGCGAATCGTGGATAGTTAACTGTCGCCGAGAACCGCTGATCCTTCCAAGACGCATGTGCATAGCAAACGATGAGCCGTTAACTGCCGAATAGCTGAGCGTCATAGGAACCTCCCATGCCGAGTCTGTGGACAACATTGGCGCTACCACTACGAGACAAGACCTCTAGCTCGACTATCACCAGATCTCACTAAGAAGCAACAGAAGAAGCTACTTCCTATTCTTCAAGAGCTATCTGAATGCTTTAATCCACAGGTGAAGAGCAAATTAGACAAATCGAGTGTGAAGCACCGGATTAGCGCTGGAGACCATCAACCAATAAGCAAGAGAGCATACCGGGTGCCAGCAATGGGACGTCGAATAATTCGCGACAAGGTAGAGAAAATGATGAATAATGACATCATTCAGCCTTTGCAGAGCCCATGGTTGTCACCAGTGGTTCTCGTCATGAAGAAGGATGGCAGTTGGCGCTTTTGTGTTGAATTACAGGAAGCTTAATAAGATAACTAAAAAGGACATTTACACCCTTCCACGTATTGTCGATACAGTACACTGTCTGAAGGGGCTAAGTTTTTCTCAACCATGGACGTGTACTCGGTATACTGGCAAATCGAAGAAGCTGAGGCTGATCGTGAGAAAAATGCATTCATCACCCCTGAGGGCCTGTATGAGTTTAAGGTAATGCTGTTTGGTTTGTGTAATGCACCAGCAACTTTTGAACGGATGATGGATAATCTTCTACGTCACCCGAAGTGGACGATGTGTCTTTGTTATTTAGATGACATTATAGTGTTCTCATAGACATTTGATGAACATATAAAAAGACTGAGGGTCGTTCTTAAGTGTCTCCAACAAGGTGGACTGAAACTTAATGCAAGAAAGTGTCTCTTTGGAGCAAAAGAAATCAAAATACTTGGATACCTTGTGTCAAACGGAGGTGTGGTCAGACCCAGAAAAGGTGAGATCTGTAACGGAATTTCCTATTCCTAAAAGTATTAGAGACGTGAGAAACTGCTTTGGATTATGTTCTTATTACCGTCGTTTTATCAAAGACTTTTGTATCAAAGCCAGGCCACTTCAACAGTTGTTAAAAGCTGATGCTAAATTTATCTGGGGTGGTGCTCAACAAGATTATTTCGATGTGCTGCGAAAAGCTCTGACGACTGACCCTGTATTTGGTCTGTATGTTGAGAGAGCACCTACACAACTACACACAGATGCCAGTGGGTATGGGATCGGTGCTGTTCTGGTGCAAATTTCGAATGGAAAAGAGAAGGTTATAGCCTATGCCTCTAGGACACTTACAAAAGCCGAGAGAAACTACTCAACTACAGAAAGAGAATGTCTTGTTGTGATCTGTGCAGGTTTCGACAGTATCTCTATGGAAGGCCATTCACATTTGTTACAGACCATCATTCACTTTGTTGGTTGACAGGTCTTAAGGATCCAACAGGACGACTCAGGAGGTGGGCACTACGTCTTCAAGAGTATGACATAACCGTAGTGTACAAAAGTGGAAGAAAACACCAAGATGCCGTCTGTCTCTCAAAAACCCTGTGGAGGACCATGAAGACTTTGATGAAGATAGTGGCTGTATCGCTGCACTCCAGGATCTCTCTGCTGAGCAGGAGGCCGGCAATATATTTCAAATTATGCTTGCTTTAAATCGGTCAGAGGATGTGAAAGGATAATTTAAGGTAGTTAACGGATTACTTTGCAAGAAAAACTTTGATCCGTTTGGAAAGAGATGGTTACCAGTGATTCCTAAACACATGCGCTCAGATGTTCTACAGAAATTCCATGACACATCTGAGGCTGGACATTTAGGATTTATTAAGACATACGTTAGGATGCGCAAGAGGTTTTTCTGACCAGGTTTATTTAGGAGCGTCCGTCACTATGTGTCGCACTGTAGAGAGTCCCAGAGGAGAAAGGCAGTTCCTCAGAAGCCACCTGGCCGACTCATACCAATTCCACCAGCCGAAACGCCTTTTCAGCGTGTTGGTATTGACCTCCTTGGACGATTTCCAAAGTCTGCTAGTGGCAATAGATAGATTATTGCTTCCACTGATTATCTGGCACGCTATGCCATTACAGAAGCCGTAAAAGCAACCGAAGCGTTCGAGGTAACCAAATTATATTATTATATTAAAACGGTGCCCCAAGGTCGTTAAGTACGGATCTTGGGAAAGTTTTTCAATCGAATCTTGTGACAGAGATAAACCGTCGGTGAAACATTACTCATCACATGACGACTGCCTACCATCCGTAAACTAACGGGCTTATTAATAAGACCTTGTCCAACATGCTATCAGTGTTCGTCAGTGTTGAGCAGAGCAACTGGGTGAGGTGCTACCTTCCGTGAGTTTGTCTACAACACCGTCAAACAAGACACCACATAATTTACACCATTTTTCCTGGAGCATGGGTGTGAGGCGACTACGACGATGGACACTTTGTTTCCGTTACATCCCGATGATGTGGACGACGACTACATCGGCCAGGTGTTAACCAGAGTTGAGGAAGCTCGGCAGTTAGTACGACTCCGCACGCTGCAGGCTCAAGAAAACGATCGCCGGAGGTATGACACGAGCCACCGCCCTGTTGTCTACCAGTCTGGTTACCTCGTCTGGATCTTCACTCCTGTTCTGAAGGCTGGTCTCTCTGAGAAGCTCCTCAGACGCTACTTTGGACCTTATAAGGTTGCCTGATGTTACTTATGAAGTTGAAGATTTCGACCCCGACATAAGACGACGAAAGATCAGAAATACGATGCACGTCCTTCCAATAAAGCCCTATAAGGATCCTGCAACCCAGGGTAAATTCGAAGCTCCAGCGACAGGCAACAAGCGGAAAGGGGACGAAGAGCGTAGCGGCAAAAAAAGTTATAAGATCACCGCCAGGGCGAACATCAGTCATCGGGAGATGGGGTATGCAATACTGATGACTCGTTCCCGGACTAGGAGGACGTAAATGCGAGACGCTGTTCTCTTAAGGAGGGAGCAATGTCGCAGAAGAAGCTGAGTAGCTCAGTCATCGTGGTGTGGTGGTTATGATACTAGTGTGTTGCATGGCGGGTCATAAGTTCAAAATTCGCTTGCACTGTAAAATTTTAATTTCTATTTTCGGTGCGAATATAGTCTAGAAGTATCCACAATGTCAAGAATCATTGGTCTGGAATGTTCTGTTGAGAGGTACCCACATTCCTTGCTCGTACTGTGGCATCAAGCAGTCAGGCCTTCAAGATGAGTGGTCTACCAAGCGAGTGAATCTATTTTTATTTATCGAGTAACATCAATGACTGATTATGAGCTCTAGTACTCACAATTAAGCTACAAATTATTCTCCTGTTTGAATATTACGCAACGGAAACGGATAACGCACTTCTGACTATTAGTAATTTACACAACTCTGATTGTTCACTACACACTGGCAATACCACATTTTCTTTCTTACCCAACGGCTTTGATCAACAAGTGGCCATAGCACTGAATATGAATGGCGCACACATTATAAATTCTGGTTATCATGACTACATACTATTCGGAGAACAAGGCCACCAATCTTCTTTCTTTTCATTCTCTTTTTTATTCCGATAAATTCTATTATGATTCAAAGATAACCTAAACACACCACTACATTTTATACAACAATTACACATGAGGAACTCCGCCCAGTGGGCATGGATTTACATTGGTGATTCTCTATCTTATGGTCTCGTAATTATCTAACGCTACAGTGCACTTTCTGGATAGGATGGTGGATCTTTTGCTATATCTCACACTTCGACTCTCACACCCATCATCCCGAAAATTTCCTCCAGATCGAGCGGTACAAAAAGGAACATGCATAACCCACTGCCTCTGAACCTATCTTGCTACTCTCCCATGCAAACCACACATAATTAAATTACGTGAAATACATCACACTGGCAACATAGAATACAATCACAAAGAAGTGTCACAACGTTAGAATCACTTCACTTTCAGCTTTCCCACTTCAGTTAGTATTCATCCCAGTTTCACACGACACTGCCCCACTTCGTAACTTTTCTTTCCTACTACGAACTCTGGAGGATATATGCACGTCTACCTGTGCAATGCAAGCCAAGTGGCGTTGCTGGATAGACAGCTGACTCACCTTGCTTCTCTCTCAGAGTATTAGAGTTTGAATCAAACGTCACACGGAGACATAATACGCAAAGTAATACTTAGATCATATTCGTCACACACGCGAGTCCTCAACTAATACCTCGGACGAGTACTTCTCCTTATCCTTTGTCTCATACATTGATTGAGACTCACACAGTACTCACCACATGGAAGTGCTCGTCTCTAATTTCAAGTCCTGCACACGCCATTTCTTAAATATTTCCAATTTGTAGTACACACGCCAGTAATTCAGCTTAACTTTAATACTAGGGAGTATTTCAACTTAGTACTAGCAGTCGCAAGTATTTCAACTTATTGCTACACGTAGTTTCATTGTGACCGTCGGTCACTTCCGAAGATTACTACGATCCCCTAAATATTACCTGCCTGTCGTTTAATTCTCCCCCCAAAAGTTCCTGAAATAGAGAAATAATTATTCCAAACTACTCTTAAGTATTTCACATGCATACCAATCTCTCCACTCTTTTGTCTTTACGGAGCACACCTAAGACAGGTCTTACCAACACAAGATCCAGCGCCAGAGTACTGAAACATGGCCGTTCTTCAGGTCATCTCGCACCTCCGCCGAGATGGGGGAGCACCATACTACCGTATTGGTCAGCCACGTTTCAGGCACTCAAAGCTCAGGTAAATTTCATCTTTTTGTTTCCGCCAAAGGTGACCAAAGGACCGTCTCAAAGATGATCATATATTGCACATTCACTATCTGTGGTTAACAGACGACCTAGCCTACATTCATTTATTTCACAGATCTCACCAAATAGGATGTAGGGATTTATTTTGTGGGAGTGCACATTTGATCAATTAAATAAATAAATTGTCCTTCTTACCTACACTGGTATCCGGCTTCGGTGTATTAAGTGAAATTGAGTTATTATTACAAAAAATATGTTGTTCTGACAAGAATAACGAAGAATGTTGACCTATTTTCAATGTTGGGCGGTACTGTACCCTTTCACTGTAACTGTACATATACCGTATGTGTTCTGGACGGAGGCAGTTCGCTCTGCGCTCTTGTATGTGCAAGTGCTGAATAAACCTTCGTTAAGTGAAGTTAGTGTTCGTCATTCATCTAATTACGCCTTCTTCTACATGACATTATTGTTAAGTATAGAGCTATTGCAACAGCATACTCTGAAAGGAACTTAATTGGTATACAGTCTGGACCCGAAGACATCCTTTTATTAAGTGATTTAAGTTGCTTCTCTGCTCTGAGGATGTCTACTTCTAAGTAACTCATGTTGGCAGCTGTTCTTGATTCGAATTCTGGAATATTTAGTTCGTCTTCTTCGGTGAAGGAATTTCGGATGGCGGTATTTAGTAACTCTGCTTTGTCAGCACTGTCGTCAATAGTATTTCCATTGCTATCGCTCAGAGAAAGCACCGGTTGTGTCTTGCCGCTAGCATACTTTACATACGACGAGAATCTCTTTGAATTTTCTACCACGTTTCGTTGTAGCAACTGTTATAAGCATCTCGCATTGAAGTCCGTGCTATATTTTGAACGTCTGTAAAAGATTTCCAACCTTGGAAATTTTGCGTTCGTTTACATTTGTCACGCTTTTTCCGTTGTTTCTGAAAGATTGTTCTGACCCGTTTTGCGTACCAAGATCAATCATCTCCGTCGTTTGTTAATTTATTTGGTACAAATCTCTTAATTGGTGTCGAAATTATTTCTTTGAATTCAGGTCACATTGTTAACTTGGAAGGAGTGGAGATTTTCTCTCAGAAAGGCGTCAAGTGAATTTTTATCCGCTTCTTTGAATAGGTGTATTTTTCGTTAATTTTTGTAGCATTTCGGTGTTGCAATATTCAAGCTCGCTACAACAACCATAATATTTTACTTTCTCTAAGGATGAGGAAGAATAAATTAAGAACGCACAGAAACCTAAAATGGAAGCATTTCATGACTAAAAGTATATGTAAGTGCAGTAACTCTACAATTTATTATATATAACTGCGACTTTAGTGTTTTACGGATCGCTTTCACTGTGACGCTCTAGGAAGCCATTTCGTAATGTTGCCGCAGAAAGTTTTATAGTTAATCGACCTTCAGCAACACGAAGAAGTGCAGAATAAAACCTGAAAGAACATGCGCCCTGTGACAAGTGTAATGCACTAGCATTTACCTGTTAAAATCTTTAAGCTAAGCCCATTCCAGATTCTGACTGCAAATTATTAAGATGTCTGTGAAAAGAATTGTAGAAAATCCACCAAGTTTTGAACGGTATCTGCCATTACCAGCGACGTGATTACGTTTGACAACTACAGGGCTCTTACAGGCGAACCTTATTGTGCACCATAGTCACGTTACTGTTGCAACTGATATACGTTGGCCACAAAAACTCCTTTCTGCGAATCTTATCCTTTTCAGCTGAAATAAATGGAAACTGTAGAAAAGATGATATTGTCCTCTTGTAAAGGATGTGGAACTGAGAGGACACAAAGAGAGCCATGTTATTTATTTATTTATTTTTATTATTTTTTTGACAAATATAATTAACTATGATGAGTATAAAAACGCATTGGCATATGTTAGAACACTTTTTCAATCTCTTTACTTTCATGTTATTAAAATGACGCTGAAAGGGAGCATATACAACAAAGCAACGAAGAAGGCCTATCCCACGAGTTCCATTGAAGATTATACGACGATCTCCTCTTTAATTGCTGGAGGATAGCCCGAGATGAGTTGTCCAAGATCATCGAACAAGGTCTAGAATGAACTTAGATTTTCTACAAGATAATAAGTGTAAATATCAATACAGGGTGTTTCAGCAAACAATAAAAATATACAATAAATCGGCAAAGAGATAAGAGATTACTAAAATAAACTTATTTTAAAACGCAGTTAAAAAGTACCTGTCAAACAGTGTAGTATTATTTAAATATCACAGACTAGGGATTCGGTAAGAAATGTAACACAAGAAAGTAATAAAAACAATAAAAAAAATTGGGCAGGTGCGAGTACAAACTTAATTATGCAGGACTACTAATTTCAATTCTGAATTCACATAAAAATGACAAAAGAAATATTTTTGTGTGATATAATTATGAATTAATGTATTTTTTTCCTTTACTTTTAAAGTGAAACATTGCTTCTTGCCAAATTTCATGATTTTAGGGCAACGCGAATTATCCTGTATGTTTTTATGAGTGAGTTTGCAAGTGTCGAAGTATGTGGCATAAATGGCCGTTCTTTTGGTTGCATTGAATTATAAGCTTATCTTTATTACACTGCCAAGGGACTATAGACCTTAGTATGTGACGTAAGTTTCAACTCGGTGAGTCTACCCACTCCTGAGAAAAAGGATTTTTAACTGTCGCACAGACAGACAGACAGACAGACAGACGGGCGGACAACAAAGTGATCATATAAGGGCTCCCTTTCTACCGATTGAAGTGTGGAACCCTAATTAGTAATTTCACACGACGCTTTCGCACTATAATGCTTGTTTTTGTACTTTCCTGGGAAAACTTACTCCCAATGCTTTGAAATGGATAATACAAACGTCTCATCCCCTTCCTCAACGCAACATCTCAATAATTAGTAACGCATGCTGACCTGGTTTTTTCGGCAGGCAGTTGAGAGGTTGCGGTGCACTGGTTCTTGAAGTTCGTTGATAGAGTGTGCAGCGTTCCATTATGAAATAATTTGTCTACAGTGTTCCAATATTAAATAATGAATGTAAAGTGTGTGCTGGAATCAGTGTTGAGAAATAACAATCAATGTGTCACTAGCTTTTCCTTTATTTAATAAGTACAATGCAAAACAGTATTGTACAGTAGCAATTAACCGAATGAAGTTGGTCTCTTTTCAATAACGACCTCGTATTCAGATGGACTGAAGCTAGAATCACCATTTAGTTACGCTGATTTAGGGTGAATGCCGCATGTGTGATTAAAAAAGTCAAGACTGTGTTGCTTGAGGCTTTCCCGACGGACATGTTGTGTATATGGTTCTCGGGCGAGATATCGGATGTCATAGTGAAAGCTCCACTATATTTCATCAGCGCAACTGGCCGACATCTTCAGGTGCGACGAACACACTACTAAGGCAGGACCAGAGCCCCCTATTTATGCCAGTCTTAGGCAGGAAGTGCGCATGCGTGGAGGCACCAAATTCGATGGTCAATAGCGACGATATCAACCGATAGCTGGAAGGACAGGAACGCCACCTACAGGATGAAGAACCAAAGACTTCGGCGCACGCGCGGAGGCTGCCGCTGCTGCTCTGCACTGCCATCGGCCGCCCCCAGCGACCTCTGTCGGAAGCCGCAAGCAAAAATGCGCGTCCGCGTAGGTGCGTGACTATCCTCCCGTTGTCAACCGAATATTTATGTTGCTGGCGAATCGTCATCCGTCGTATGACCAATGGTACACCTCTCTGCTCGATGCGACGTCAAAATGGCCACTGCTGGATCCCAAGCTGTATTGAGATGGAAGCCCGTGTGTCTGTTTACAAGATTCGTCGAGCTACGTATTTCCATTGCTTCCTTAATAACACTGTCCCAGTACGAACTCGTCGATGCGATAATTTTGGTGTGTTGATATTTCATAGAATGGCCTGTACTGAGACAATGCTCGGCCACTGCAGACTTTTCTGGTTGCTCCAGACGAGTGTAGCGTCGGTGTTCAGTACATCTCTCTTCTACAGTGCGACAAGTTTGTCCGATGTACGACATGCCGGAGCTACAAGGAATCTCGTAAACACCGAGTCTTCTTAGGCCTGCCTAAGACTGGCATAAATAGGGGGCTCTGGTCCTGCCTTAGCAGTGTGTTCGTCGCACCTGAAGATGTCGGCCAGTTGCGCTGATGAAATATTGTGGAGTTTTCACTATGACGTCCGACGTTTCGCCCGAGAACCATATATACAAAGTCAAGACTGTTCCCATACATAATGATAATCAAGCACTCAGACCTCAAAGCTATGCAAAATATACAGTTCGGGCCCCAGAAAAACAATCTGGAAATGCTGTCTGACTCGTAAACAGAAATAGTCACACACGCATATACTGTCACAAATTCAGCGCGACGGAAAGTAATTGGAGCCTGCATAGGTTATTCTTGAAAACTGTACTGATTCATAAGGACAGTAAATTAAACAAAACATGTGTTTGCTTCGCGCTAAAAAGCATCCAACTGTGCAATGACAATGTCTCATTTTGGTAATCATTGCTTGAAAATATAAGGAACCGCTAAACAATATGAGTCGAAAAGCAATTCATTAATGTCACTTTCGCGCAGCATAAAGACTATGTGCGAAATCTGTATGCACGATATACAAGGAGAGGCAGCTAAGACAGGGCATCCCAAATATATCCAGAAACAATAAATGTGCCGAGGTGCAGTTTTCACCAAGTTATAGCGGACAATATGGCAAATTTCCTGCAGAAGCAAGTCACTTTTATTGCTATTTTGTCTAAAACTGACATAGTGAGACCGTGGTGATGTGTACAATTAATGTAGGTTAATTCTTACAAAGAAGAAGACAGCAACCAGCCACTACTAATACTGCAATTTATTTAAGTAAATAGCGCCGTAACCGGTTTCGAACTGACATGTTCATCATCAGACGGCTGTTCACATGATTTGCAAGATACACTTTTACATAATCGTCAGTTTTCGATTTTTATTCTTCCACTGTGGCGAAATATTCTTGGTGTTGATGCCCTACGGTAGAAAGTTTATGTTTGTGTGGAAGCTTATATTTATGTTTGTGTTTTTGAAAAGATTACTTTTTATATGGGATATGGTCCCTAGCAAAGGAAGTGAGACACATTTCCTGCTGCTTTCTACAGACCTGTGTTGGCTGCATAGGTGTCTGGTGTGGCGCTTTGTTGTTTGCTGTTTTTGGATTTTTGGTGATAATTTATCAATCATGTGAGGGTTATATCCATTGTTTAGAGCTATGGCTTTGATGATATTGGTTTCTTTATGTTGTTCAACTGGTTCCAGTGGAATTTTATGCAGGCGATTAAGCATGGACCTGAAGTGTGCCATCTTATGTTGGTTTGGATGGCAAGATCCCATAAAATAAGTAATCTTTTCAAAAACACAAACATAAATATAAGCTTCCACACAAACCATAAACTTCAGCAACTAACCATTCATAACATAAAGAATAACAACCCCCTATACAAAAGATCAGGTACATATAAACTGAGATGCCCAAATTGCCCCTCCTTCTATATTGGAGAGACTGGGAGAAACTTTGAGATTCGCTTCAAAGAACATTTAGATACCATTCTTTTGAACAATCCTTCAAAATCTGCATTTGAAATGCACACAACTATCAGTAAACCTGGAGTAAAAAACATTGAAGATCACATCCAAATATTGCATCACGCTGCAAAAGGTAGTCTCATGAATCTGCTTGAAGCGATAGAAATATATACACATAAAAGCAAATCACCACATCATATTCTCAATGAACAGACAGAGCTAGCCAATGCAGCCTTTCTGCAAAATTTCACTCACCTATTATCGAGTTAAAAACATAAATAAACACTACTCCTCTTAACAACAACATGCCATCAATAACTCGAAGTATTACATCATAATATGGCTGCCTGCTCAGTCACACATTACTGCAACTGTAAAATTGACTCTAAAATAAAAGTGGTGTGCCATACTACATTAATATAATTACTACTGCCACATTATTCATGTATCTCATGTATATGTTGTTGCCCGTTTATGGCATTGTATTTACACAATACCTTATAAGTAACATTCACACAACTGGCCACCACATTTTCCCAATTTATTTTTAATTAATGCTCACTGAATATGGTATGCTCACAATGTAACGTTTATTCTTTGTAATATAAATACTTGTAATGCTACCTTGATTCTTTGTGAAAAAAAATTCACTGTCAAATTAAAACAATGTATATATTATAATACAAGAACTTATTTGGCACTGCTTTACACCACACCTGCTTAGCCACACTTTATTGCAACTATACTTGATTCAAAATTTCAGTGCACCATATGATGTTAATATAATTTTTACTGACTATTGTCCATTTTATCTCACCTCTATGTTGCTCCCTGTATATAGCACAGTATTTACATAATAACATATAAGTAGCATTCACACAATCTGGTTACTGCATCTCTCAACTTCATCTGTAATATTATATGCTCATAATGAAGGTTTATCTTTGTGTTTTAATTTTCATTATGTTATGTCTATTCTTTAAAAACAGCCATACTGTGAAATCAAAGCAATCTGTATATTGTAATATCTCTGAGAGAGAACATCTCTGACACTGTTGTATTTGTAAATCTGCAATCTTTGTGTCAACTTCTCATGTGGCAAATACCTTTTGGTGTGTGTGTGAGTTGTGCTTTGCACAATATGGTTATGTACAAATTATATAAGTGCTGCATATGTTTTGGAATATTTGAAAAATACAATCCTGCAACTTCGCAACAAAGTCGAGCGGAATTTTCAATGTAAGTACCATAACCACTTAACCTCACATAATGGTTTACTCCGTATTTCATCGCTTGGAGTTTAGTTATGTTCACATATGGCGCTTCTAACACTGTTTTCTACCGTAGGGCACCAACACACCAAGAATATTTCGCCACAGTGGAAGAATAAACATCGAAAACTGACGATTCGGAAAAATGTATCTTGCAAATCATGTAAACAGCCATCTGATGATGAACTAGTCAGTTCGAAACCGGCACTATTTACTTAAATAAATAGTAGTATTAATAGTAGCTGGTTGCTGTCTTCTTCTCTGTAATAATCAACATACATTAATTTTTATTGGTTATAGTCACCGAATGAAGACACCGGCTTTTTTCTTTCCAAAGAAAATAAGCACTTTTTTCTGTCGCATTTGAAAAATGCTTCTAAGAGAACTTCAATGACATAACATTAAGATAACAGCGCCGCAAACCACAGTCACGTCGTCAAGAGAAGAGATTCCAGACAGGTATGAATTATTATATCAAATGTAAGCAAGCACGTAACTCAGGTATAGCTCTTATGTTTACCTACGTGCTTGAAGCCCATCAGTCAGTGTTCTGCTGTTATGCAGCCAGATAACTTGTTGTAAAGCTGTTGAGACCTTTACAATATATACGACAGTTGAAAATTTTATATCGTCTTGTTGTTACTGTAGGCTTGTAAGCTTGTACCATGGGGAAAAAGGAGAGGATGTTGTTTGGTGGCTGGTATCCTCTTTCTATAACACAAATGCACGCATCTATTAACATGGTTCTTTATTAACCTAAACAGGAAGCTACTTAACAGTCCACGTTAGCTTTACTACTGGTAAAGTAAAAGTCCGCTATGTACACTACTCTGGTCGCTGGATACTGATTGACTCTTAGCTAGAGGCTGAGCTAACTGCGACTGCGACTCGCAGTGGGCTGCGACTGATGACTCGTTGACTCACTGCATGACTGACTGGGCCCTCCGGTCTGCGGCAGAGATCTAAATACTAGCGGTCGAGAGGCCGTTGGCGGCGCGTTGCTTGGGAGTCTCTGGCCTCTCTTCTGATAGGCGCGTTGCTTGCGCCTACTATCGATCTTCTCGCAACGCCTTTGCCAACAGGTGTGCTGGCACCAACTTACACCAACGCATTCCTATCCCTGAAATGTCGCACTGTTGTCGTCTAGTGAGGCTGCAAACGACAACTGAGAGAGAAGCAGGACACTGGACGTAGAGATGAGCCTTAAGCCGTAGCTGTACAGGACAGTGTATTCCCGACTGGGTTGCGAGACAACGGAAACATCCTCCGGAAAACTGCTGCTAGGGCACAAGTCCAGGCCAGAGGGCGTGTCTTGGGGCGATGACGACGACGGCGACGGCGACGACGGTAACGGGTCCAGATCCGTGGGGTCGGAGAGCGGGAACGGCAGGGGCGAAAGCGCAGTCCTTCCTCCTGGGGTGCCCTGGTCGCACCAGCGGGCGTCTGCGAAGGCCATGCCATCCTGTGAGGACGTGAATCTGGGGGAAGAAAAACAGCAGGATCGTGTAGCAAATGACATGCGCGTATTTGTTTCTGGTGGCGGCGCTGCAAACTATCTGGACCTGCAATCAAATACTTAGAAGAGCCAATGCGTTCCTGGATCACATCTCTTTCCCAACGCCTACGATTGGCATAAACCCCGAAAAGAACAAGATCGCACGGTGCAAAGCTATACTTGCGGACCATTGGCGGCACCGAGTGCTGTGGTGAGTGTAGCAAGCGTAGCAGCAGCCGATGGTGGCGGCCATGCAGAAGTTCCGCTGGTGGTGGTCCGCTTCTTGGGTGGGAGCGATAGGCGGCGAGAAAGAGTTGCAGCACCTGTTCCCATGTGTGTGAGGTGCAAAGCTTTGCTATCTGTGGTTTGAAAGTGCGTACGAAGGGTTCAGCTTCTCTGCTGGACTGGGGGTGAAATGGAGCACTTGTTAGATGACGAATGCCGTTTCATTCACAAAACTTCAAAATCACGTGAAGCGAACTGTGGTCCATTTTCCGACACAAGTACTTCTGGCAAACCTTCGATGCAAAATATTGAGGACAACGCTTGAATTGTGTTATCTGGTATGGTAGGGTTCATAGGCACCGCAAATGGGAACTTGCAAAAAGAGTCTACCGCTGTGAGCCAACGAGTGTTCGAAAACGGCCCTACAAAGTCAATGTGCACTCGTTGCCATGGCGATTGTGTCTTAGGCCAAGCTGAGAATGTCTGTGGCGGAGCGGATTGGTTCTCCGCACATGCACGTCACTGTGCCGTCATCTGTTCAATGTGGGCGTCCATGCTCTCCCAAGTACAGAGCCCGCGCGAACTGTTTAGTGCGAACAATTCCACAATGTCCTTGATGGAGCAATCGCAACACATCCTTTTGCAACACTTTGGGAATAACCACACGCGATTGTCCACTGTCATTTTGAGCTAGAATGACACCTCGTTGTACTGAAAGTTTATCTTGACGACAAAGTATCGGCGCGCAACTGAGTTCTGGATACTGTTCAATGGGCGAGGCCAAGACGTGCAAATATAATGAAACAAAATCTTGAGGTCTGGGTCTGCTTTCGTGGCCTCTGCAATTTTTCTGTAGTTCAAGGGAAAAGATTCCAGCAAATCACAGCCCTGCGCATCCATTTGACAACAAGATGCTGCAGATGCATGAAAATGAGATTCTGGGAAAATCGGAAGGCGAGATAGGAGCTGTACATTGCCATGCTTTGCCATAGATCTGTACACAATTTCATACTCTGACACTGCGAAAGCAACAATGTTCATCGTTGCAATTTTTGACCAGTGTGTGTAGGAACTGGTTTCCCGATGAAACAAGGACTGCAAAGGCTTGTGATCTGTCACTAAACAGAACTTGCAACCACACAAATATTGATGGAATTTGGTCACGCCGTACTTCTTTTTCTATTCGAGAATAATTGCACTGAGTTTGAGTCAACAAATTTGAGGCAAAAGCAATAGATCTGTCTTGTGCACCAATTCTGTGCAAAAGCACAGCGACGATTCCGTAGCAAGATGTGTCGACTTGCAAAACTACCGGTTTGGCAGGGTCGAAATGCACTAAACATTTGTCACTAAACAGGACATTTTTGAGTTTCTGAAATGCGTCTTGACAGTCTTTAGACCACACAAAAGGTATATTTTTCCAACGCAAGCGATGAAACGGAGCCGTTATCTCAGCGGCATTCGCTATGAACCGAATGCAGTATGTCATTTTGCCTAGTACTGACTACAGCTCAGACACATTGCGGGGAACAGTCAGGTCACGAATGACAGGCAAATGAGATTGGAGCGGGTGCACACCCTGACTGTTTATCACATGGTCTAGGTTCAGTTTGAAAAAAGTCGCACTTTTCGGGTCGACACTTAAGTCCTGCTTCCGACAACACTAGAAAAAGAGTACGCAAATTGGCAATGTTTTCCTCTGTTATACGACCTGAGACGACAACATCGTCAACGTAGTTTGAACAAAATGGCACTTTTGTGGTCAGCTGTTGTGCGACCGACGCAACTTGTGCAGCCAGTAGTTGTTGTACCTTCCTCAGCAAGGTAGCAATTAGTTGGTTCTGAAACAAAAATTCGTGTTAGATCCATCACACTGGCAGTCTGCGCCTGAGGAGCAGGGGTAAGGGGTGGAAGGGGTGAGTTAGCAATGGTTAACACAAATACGTTATAGCAAAAAAAAAAAAGGAGTCAAAGATCCTGAAAATAGAAATTTCATTAGTTTTGCGGCTCCCCTCCTGGAATAAATTCAAGAACACAGTTAGCAAATAGAAATCAACACCCCTGCAAACTAAAACACAGGAGAAACAAACAAAATCTCCTTCTGCACTGAATTATACTCGCCGCCAGTTGTGTGTTGTCTCGTTGTCACTGTAAGCTTGTACCATTGGAAGCAAGGAGAGGATGTCGTTTGGTGGCCAGTGTCATCTTTCTATACCACAACTGCACGCGTGTGTTAACAGGGTTCTTTACTAACTTAAACAGGAAGCTAATTAACTTAAGAAAGACCAGGCAGGTGTTTTGGTACAGGCTCTCCATAAGAGTCCACGTTAGCCTCACTGGTCGCTAGGTACTGACTAACTCTGAGCTAGAGGCTGAGCTAACTGTGACTGTGACTTCCACTGGGCTGCAATTGATGATTAGACTAGTTGACTCACTGGATGACTGACTGGATCCTGCAGTCCACGGCGGCGATCTAAATACTAGCGGTCCAGAGGGCGTTGGCGGCGCGTTGCTTGCGAGTCTCTGTTTGGCCTCTCTCCTGATAGGAGCGTTGCTTGCCCCAACTATCGATCTTCTCGCTATCTCTTTGCCGATAGGTGTGCTGGCGCCAGTTTACGCCATATCGTTTATGGCGAATGTGGCCAAACAATTAGAGCAGTGGTACGGTTGTATGCTGAAGAGCATCCAGAACGTGCCAAGCACTCACGAACTATCTTTTCAAATGTGTTGCTTGAGGCTTTCCCGACGGACATGTTGTATATATGGTTCTCGGGCGAGACGTCGGATATCATAGTGAAAACTGAACAATATTTCATCAGCGCAACTGAAGATGTCGGCCAGTTGCGCTGATGAAATTTTGTGGAGTTTTCACTATGACATCCGACGTCTCGCCCGAGAACCATATATATTTTCAAACATTACAAAAAAATTCTAGAAACTATAAGTGTGGAAAAGAAGAGCAACTGATAAAAGAAATGAAGCTACCGTCTTAGAAGCCATAACATACAATGCAACTGTAAGAGGCGTTCCAGGTTCATGAGTGATCAACCAAACGAGTGTTCTGCGAATTTTATATTCCATCGCGTTTCATCCTCTTCACATTCCGCTGCATCTGCAGCTTCTTGACAATGATTTCCAAAATTGGTTACCGTACTCCAAATGTTAGCTAAGAAATACGCGAAGCGATGCGGCGTGTCCATACAAAATTTTGTTTACTAACCATGGGCCAGTCAATTTTCGCAGTATACACTAGTTGTCGGTTGACAATGCACACTCACTCAGAGAAGAGAGTGAAAAGAACGCTCTTGGTTTAAGTTTGGTGTTTATTTTTCAAGACCTGCATCACTAGTCCCTCTTTCATTAATGAGAAACGAAATACACTCAAGTATCTCGAGTTCCTAAGATATGATGCTGTCGTCGTTATTAAAAGATATTCCACCGGACATAATGCAATCATAATGCATCATTACGAACGTGACAGATGCCGCTCTCATTCCGCACATGTAGTGACAGATACTCCTTAGATAACATTTAGAAAGCATTGTACCGGTCGTTCAGGAAATGCAAAATGGTCTGCACACAAATAAAACTTAACGCTTTGATTGTTTTGAACATGGCTGTTTTTCAGCCACCATATATAAGTTTCAATGAAGAAATAGCACAGCCAACTGGTTGCAAATAATTGTTTAAAACATTTATCTAGGCATATACACCTTCAATTTTTGGCTGGAACTTGTTTGCTCTAAACTTTGACTATTGCCTTCTCGCAATGTAACTTTATGACTTTTAAATTTTCATTGTGATGAAGATATCGTTAGAGGTCTCGAAATCTAGGCAAATGTATAAATCAACTATTTGCTACCGGCTGTCTCTATTATTTCTTCATTGTAACAATTTTATATTTTTATCTGCGGTGAAAATTAAAATAAGTGGTCTCTTAGGAACAACGTCGACTCCTGAAGGCATGAAATGCGTTGTAGCACGAGCTTTTCCTTCCATGAGCTACAGATGAAATTCTACTTTCAGTATTGTTTCTCCAGAATCATGTTATAATACGTAGAGTTGCTGAACGTCAATATTTTAAACATTTAATATGACAGCCTGGATAATAAACTCAGGAACTGTACCTGAGTTACATGTTTGCTTACATTTGACACAACAGGTCGGACGTTTGTGGAACCTCTTCTCTTACGGTGCTGTTGTCTTGAGACTGTTTAATCAAGTCCCATAAATGTTACAACTTTAAATTTTTCTTAGAAACTTCTTTTAAATGCGTCCGAGAAAATAATAGAGTTGGGTGAGAAAAAAAAAACCAAGGGGATGTCGTAACTCGGCGACTATAAACGATAAAAATTAGTAGCGAACGTCAGGAAATTCACCATATTGTCCGTTATAACTTAGCGTAAGGCTCACCGTGATATATCCACTCATTCAGGATGTAGAATGAGATTTTTACTCTGCAGCAGTATGTGCGCTGATATGAAACTTCCTGGCAGAGTAAAACTGTGTGCCGAACCGAGACTAGAACTCGGGACCTTCGCCTTTCACGGGCAAGTGCTACCCAAGCACGACTCACGACCCGTTCTCACAGCTCTAAGGCAAAGGTCCCGAGTTCAAGTCTCGGTCCGACACACAGTTTTAATCTGCCAGGAAGTTTCATATGAGCGCACACTCCGCTGCAGAGTGAAAATCTCATTCTGGAAACATCCCCCCAGGCTGTGGCTAAGCCATGTCTCCTCAGTATTCTTTCTTCCAGGAGTGCTAGTTCTGCGCCCGTCGGGGGTGGCCGAGCGGTTCTAGGCGCTACAGTCTGGAACCGCGGGACCGCTACGGTAGCAGGTTCGAATGCTGCCTCGGGCATGGATGTGTGTGACGTCCTTAGGTTAGTTAGGTGTAAGTAGTTCCAAGTTCTAGGGGACTGATGACCTCAGAAGTTAAGTCCCTTAGTGCTCAGAGCCATTTGAACCATTTTTTGCTAGTTCTGCAAGGTATCCAGAGAGCTTCTGTGAAGTTTGGAAGGTAGGAGACGAGGTACTGGCAGAAGTACAGCTGTGAGGACGGGTCGTGAGTCGTGCTTAGGTAGCTCAGTTGGTAGAGCACTTGCCCGCGAAAGGCAAAGGTCCCGAGTTCGAGTCTCGGTCCGGTACACAGTTTTAATCTGCCAGGAAGTTTCATTCAGGATCTATTTGGAGTGGCCTGTCTTAGCTGTTTCACCCTGTATAGCCAACAGCAGTCAATGAAATCGTTTCTTTGTGCGTACCTTGATTAAAAATGAAACCTAACATCAAACAGTGGAAAGTCGCTTATAACCAACATCTTGTGAAATCGGAATCCAATGACTGATTTCAGGTACACCCTGCGTGGTTGTGGACTGTAAATCAATGCCACAAGCTTCCACAAATAGGTGCTCATCTAATGTGACACACTCCAAGCGCTTAATGCAAAGAATGATCAGGTATATTTTGCAATAACCGGGCAAGAAGTGGACTGATAAAGAAGTATATTGTTACTGCACACTAGAATATGATTTTACATCCCCAAAGGGATATTCAAAATGGTTCAAATGGCTCTGAGGACTATGGGACTCAACTGCTGAGGTCATTAGTCCCCTAGAACTTAGAACTAGTTAAACCTAACTAACCTAAGGACATCACAAACATCCATGCCCGAGGCAGGATTCGAACCTGCGACCGTAGCGGTCTTGCGGTTCCAGACTGCAGCGCCTTTAACCGCACGGCCACTTCGGCCGGCAGGGATATTCAAATAGACAACTACAAGATTAATATTCGCGTCAAGCACCAGGAACATCTCCTCTCGCGTTTCCTGAATAAGTAAAAACTATTTTATATTTAAGGAGATGGTAAATTCTTTTAATTTACAGAAGGATGGAGTGAGAAAATAATGCAGAACACAAAACTCAGCTTCCACTGAACCAAGTATGAGTAATCTGTATGTTTTGATTTTGCTGCGCGCAAGCACACTGCCCAATTCATACTCATGAAATAACGATAAGCAAACAGCTCCAGTCTAACCTCGACACCGTAATGAACTGAAATGGTCTCAGTCAGTCCTTCATTCACTGTATCAGCCTGAACCACAAAAAAGCAGTCTTCTCTCCAAAACATGGCCCCCGGACAAGCATCCAACCGGCCTCGATCAGCACACAGGCCCGAATGTAGAGTAAGTAATGGAGAATTCTCTTTCAAACTAGAAGCATCTCCTAGGCTATTCCCGCAAACTATTCTCACTGGTTGAAACCAAACTAACTCTCCTAAGACGTGAAATTGCTTCAGTGCCCAAGAAAAGAGTTTGCTACACTGATGAATACGCAATTTTCAAAATTTTCCATAACTTCTCTACATTACTATAGGCAAATACTATGAAGGTCCCGGTCTGCTACCTATCTCATCCTCGTCAAACTACACTTGTCAATATGTTAGCGCTTCCACATATGACATGGTTTTCCTAGTGTGTAAGTGATCCATGGATGAATAAGACTACTACAACAAATTTTGATCGGTAGTAGTAGACTGTGTGTTGGTGAACCTCGATCGTGGGCTGTCTCTGTGGCATGGATGTTTTGATGTTTTTGAGTGATGTTTGGTGAGATGATGCAAATTTACTATAAAGTCCCACTATCATTTCAAAAAAATCGTAACTTGGAATCTACTAGAGATAAATCATCGTGGTTTGTCGTAAGATGCTTAACAGCGCTGAAACGTTTTTTGTATTATGCCAGAATTTCGGAGTGTGCCTCATTCGTGACATGTAGAACATCAAAGCAATTCTGCACGTGTACGGGTCAGTATTGCAACATCAACAGCTCTGCATCGCTTCATTGAGACGTGCACGAACCATGGAAATGTTGTTGGGTGATGTTGTGTACAAGCGATCCTTTACTTAATCGCACAAAAAGAAATGTAAATGCGTGACATGGGAAGAGCGAGTAAGACATGGGACTATCATGACCCCGTTTCACCTGTCAGCAAATGTAACGTTCAGTGCACCTGCACGTTCATACTGCTGGAAGATGATGAGCGTGGGGGTGCACCATCATGCTGGAAGATGATGGACGACTGCAGCACTTCGAGCTGTGGTAGAAGAAACCATTCGATCATGTCTAGGTAAACATTTCCCATTACCGTTTTATCTGCGAAGACAAATGGGATATTGGCTTGTCACCCTATCGTGTAGGGCACACCAAAAGTAAGCTTTGAGCTATCACGCGTAGATTGATGTGTGTTACGCTTGTTTTCGGAGCCCCAAATCCTAATGTTCTAACGACTCTCATGTCGAGATATGACGAACACGGCTTCATTTGAAAACATGCACTTTTTTAGTTAGCCATTGTTAGCATCTATGGAGGGCAGCATAGAACACACGAATGTATACCGTAGAGGACCATAGTTTGGATTCAATGTCTGGATCATTTGCACTTTGTACACAAAAAGGGTAAACTCTGATGTAACAGTAATTTTTAAAAGCAGATTTATGGAGACAAAACAGCGATGTCAGTGGAACATTTTAAAATTAAAAATAGTCCTGATCGCAATAGAACATTTATTGAAAATGGCAACCCGTTTCTGTCAAATAGCAACCATCTTCAGACCATATGCACTGAACAGAGCTGCAATACAGATTTAGAAGGAAATCTAATAATAATAATTAATTTCAGATAGTTTTTTTGCCACGTCGTAGGTCGAAGTTTCTGCATCGAAGACGGTTCTGGCATCAAAGTGTAAAGTGAGAAGGTGCTGAGAATCAATTTATTACTGCACTTCTGGTGTCAGCTTATCAGCGCCCATAGACGGTCCGTAAGATACCTCCAACCTGTGGAATGGCGTTATAGTGCTATTGTACCAAGGAACGCGGCACCTTATACCTGTGCCATGGGAGAGGACCAGTGCGGTGTAGTTTGTCTGTTATGTACAGAGTCTCATCGGACATCAGTCTTCTGGTGGACTTTCGTCGTCCGTTTACGTACTGCTTCCGTGATTCTATTCAGATGGAGTTCTGCATGTGGGTCGACGATGCGAGTGTATAAGATTCGTGAAATACTACCAAAATTAAATGAGTTGCATCCATTATGGCAGGTGGTGGTGGCGAACGGAGCAGGTGTTGCGGTTTCACGAACGTCAACTGCTGCTCAGAGTAGAGAGGTATTAGTTACTGTACATCAGTAACAGCCAAGCAGGCATACAGTATATTAAATGTTTTTTTTGCAAATAGTGTAAAGATACAACAACTGTACAATAATTAATAACATAGTATAAAATAAACATCTACTTATAAAGCACCTTGTCGAATTACATTTAAATGGGTTCAGGAGAATACACAGTTGGAGAAAAGCCAATAGAAATATACTGCCCGCACACGGATTGCCCTAGATGGGAAATTGAAAGAAAACTGGTAGAGCATAATCATAGCAAAGGCAGAGCTATGAAACGCCGTTGGTTTCCCTGGACGTGGCCTGAAGGTATCGCTACACATCATCTAGAGCTGGTGGAGAACGATGTGAAATTTATCAGATTTGAGCTTGCGTCCTTTCCAGTGCATCTCTTCCCTGAGATGCTATAAAATTTTTTAAAAAGTTGCTGTTAACAAAAACAAAACACCATACGGCAATTACGTTGGTTTTACCCCTTGTTGTGATCCTGCTCCGAAACCGTAAAGTTTCATAAGACATTACTACTCAACTGTTTTAAAAGCTTGTTTTAAGTAGCTATAGGTTTCTGCTGTGTTGTGTTATATACAACTCTTAACAGAAATAAAATTATTGCAAGTCTCGTATGTACATTAGTATTTCTTCTTTTTTATTACATCACCACAACTGGCAGATTTACCCATCGTTACTTAAACACCTCCTTTGTAAAATGAAGTGGAGGAAAGTTATTCGATAAGCTGTTTTCAAGAAGAACTAACGTAATATGTTTCAAAGCCGCAATACTTTTTATCTCATGAGCAGCCATATTTGAGACTAAGAAGAAGGAGAAAGTTTTATGCTATTAAGAGGTCCACTTGACGTTTCTAAAGCCTTAAAGTTGTCAGAGTTTCCGCCAGCGATGTACTCTCATCCAAGCATGGAAAGCTCCCACACGGTTCGTAATTAGAGGGGCCCGACTTTGAGAATTTTTCCTTTGAAGGACGCGATGAATCACACCAAAGCCCTTCACTTAGACTTCTTTTTCGGACATAATGCGGCTTTTGACTTAATGAAGCTCCCCCAAACTCGTCTGTGTACACAGTACTGCATGTGCGCATAGGAAACTCGAAGTCGGTGCAACACTTTTTTCCATGTTTTCGTATAGACTAAAGCAGCAATTTAGCTTATTGATGCTTTCTTTAAAGTCCACTTTACACGATTTAGTTGTATCTCAAAGACTATGTGCCCGATCCAACTTCAGACTGCAATTTCCTCTCGAAGAGTAATCTTTAATTTCCGCTTCCAGTATCGGCGCATTTGGGGTTCGTATTTAGCCCTTTCATTTCCAGCTGTCTGTCTTTTGACTGTCTTAGCGTGGTCCTAAATCTTTTGCGTCCCGTTTCCTTCGTCTTTTTCTATTTGTATGTTGCTCGCAGCGGTCAATTTCATTATCTTAACTGCCATTACGGATTGGTTCTTATACGATTCGGGGTCCTGTAAGTTGTCTGTAGTTGTAAGCCAATATCTATAGTTCCGCTCTAGCAACAATTTAGTTTCTTCTTTCCTTTGAAGTACGCGATGAATCACACTAAAACCATTGACTTAGAGTTCTTCTTCGGGTGTTGGAGCGCACTTAGAGAAGGTTGTCACGTAAAAATACGCTACTGACCATTGAAATTGCTACACCAAGAAGAAATGCAGATAATAAACGGGTATTCATTGGACAAATATATTATACTAGAACTGACATGTGATTACATTTTCACGCTATTTGGGTGTGTAGATCCTGAGAAATCAGTACCCAGAACAACCACCTCTCGCCGTAATAACGGCCTTGATACGCCTGGGCATTGAGTCAAACAGAGCTTGGATGGCGTGTATAGGTACAGCTGCCCATGCAGCTTCAACACGATACCACAGTTCATCAACAGTAGTGACTGGCGTATTGTGACGAGCCAGTTGCTCGGCCGCCATTGACCAGACGTTTTCAGTTGGTGAGAGACCTGGAGAATGTGCTGGCCAGGACAGCAGTCGAACATTTTTTGTATCCAGAAAGGCCAGTACAGGACCTGCAACATGCGGTCGTGCATTACCCTGCTGAAATGTAGGGTTTCGCAGGAATCGAATGAAGGGTAGAGGCACGTGTAGTAACACATCTGAAATGTAACGGCCACTGTTCAAAGTGCCGTCAATGCGAACAAGAGGTGACCGAGACGTGTAACCAATGGCACCCCATACCATCACGCCGGGTGATACGCCAGTATTGCTATGACGAATACACGCTTCCAATGTGCGTTCACCGCGATGTCACTAAACACGGATGCGACCATCATGATACTGTAAACTGAAGATGGATTCATCCGAAAAAATTACATTTTGCCATTCGTGCACCCAGGTTCGTCGTTGAGTACACCATCGCAGGCGCTCCTGTCTGTGATGCAGCGTCAATGGTAACCGCAGCCATGGTCTCCGAGCGGATAGTCCATGTTGCTGCAAACGTCGTCGAACTGTTCGTGCGGATGGTTGTTGTCTTGCAAACGTCCCCATCTGTTGACTCAGGGATCGAGACGTGGCTGCACGATCCGTTACAGCCATGCGGATAAGATGCCTGTCATCTCGACTGCTAGTGATATGAGGCCGTTGGGATCCATCACGGCGTTCCGTATTACCCTCCTGAACCCATCGATTCCATATTCTGCTAACAGTCATTGGATCTCGACCAACGCGAGCAGCAATGTCGCGATACGGTAAACCGCAATCGCGATAGGCTACAATGCGACTTATCAAAGTCGGAAACGTGATGGTACTCATTTCTCCTCCTTACACGAGGCATCACAACAACGTTTCACCAGGCAACGCCGGTCAACTGCTATTGGTGTATGAGAAATCGGCTGGAAACTTTCCTCATGTCAGCACATTGTATGTGTCGCCACCGGCACCGACCTTGTGTGAATGCTCTGAAAAGCTAATCATTTGCATATCACATCATCTTCTTCCTGTCGGTTAAATTTCGCGTCTGTAGCACGTCATCTTCGTGGTGTAGCAATTTTAATGGCCAGTAGTGTATAAGGTCGTGCTGAAAGGTATTGCTCCTAATTTATTATCCTCTTCTCAGTACCAGTAGAGTTATTATATGTCATGCATATTACTCGGTCGACTTCTCCGCTTCTCTGACGCGAGTTGCAACCCTCTGCCGCTAGAAGGCTCCTAGCGAGGTCAAAGACGAAGAAAACCCGTTGAGTGTACGTCCCAGCACCTGATACTGTATGTCTTACGAGTGTAGGCAGCCGTCTCCAGCGCAGACTAACTATTTCAGAAGAGTTTAATAATTCGTAACTGCTCGTTTAAAAGCACGTAAGGTTTCGATAGGCCACGAGAAATTTAAGACCTTTAGTCGGTACATTTTCAGTTATAAAGTAATTTCCCATGGGCCCTGCAGGAAGCCGAGCGTTCATTGTGACGACAAGCTGACTAGGCGTGACATCACAAATTCATTGCAGGGCCCGTATGTGTCGTTGTCCCCGGCTACTAATCGTAGCCTGTAAAGTGGTGGTGTACAATGTAACTATGTCGCTGTGTCAGAAACGGCGTGCTGCGATTGAATTTCTATCCGCAGAAAACATGTCTCCAATTGAAATCCATGGAATAATGAAGGCTGAGTGTGTTGATAATTGTATCGACGTCAGTAATGTGCGACTTTGGGTTGTCCGTGCTCTTAGTAAAAGATGCAGTGGTGCTAACCTCAGCGTGTGTGACAGACCTCAGACTGTTTCCAAGACTTAAAGGACACCATACAGGACTTCACTTTGATAGTGATGAAGCTCCACAAGTAGAGTTGAGTAGACATGGCTCCGTCATCAAAGTCACACGTTCTACAGTGACGGTATGAATAAACTACTCTCTCGTTTGGAGAAACGTGTTTCTCACCAGGTGACCATGTTAAGAAATAATTATGTAGACATGAAGACTAAAGATTTAGAATGTTAATAGACTTTTTTCATTGAAAAAGATTTAAGAGTTTTCAAATAAAAAATCCGGAGGCATTACTTTCCAGCACGCCCTCGTATCGAAGTAAGTCACGATGAAGCCAGGCTGCAGCAGGGCGTGCCGATAGAATCTTCATTGTGACGGTACTTATCAAGTACGCTTGTGTCTAAAACTTAAGGACGAAAACAAATTTCGCACTGTGTGCCACGCCCGGGTAAAGTACTTCGATGAAACTTGGACTATTCGTGCAAAGAAATGCTACAGTATAGTAAAGAGGGTAACTGCAAAAAATATATAGTGACACGAACATAAAAGACACTTTTACACTGAAGCACCAAAGAAACTGCTACAGGGATGCGTATTCAAGTATAGAGATATGTAAACAGGCTGAATACGGGGCTGCGGTCGGCAACGCCTATATACCACAAGTGTCTGGCGCTGCTACAATGGCAGGTAATCAAGATTTACGTGAGTCTGAATGTAGTGTTATAGTCGCCGCCCGAGCGGCGGGACACAGCATCTCCGAGGTAGCGATGAAGGGGGGATTTTCCCACATGATCATTTCACGAGTGTACGTGGAGAGCACGAATCCAGTAAAACATCAAATCTCCGATATCGCTTTGGCCGAAAAAACATCCTACAAGCACGGGACTAATGACAACTGGAGAGAATCGTTCAACGTCACATAAGTACAGCCCTGCCGCAAATTGCTACGGATTTCAGTGCTGGGCCATCAACAAGTGTCAGAGTGCGACCATTCAATGAAACGTCATTGATATGGGCTTTCGGAGCCGAAGGTCCACTCGTGTTTCCTTGATGACTGTACGCCACAAAGCTTTATGCCTCGCCTGGGCCCGCCAACAGCCACATTGGACTGGTGATGACTGGAAACATGTTGCCTGGGCGGAGTAGTTTTGTTTCAAATTGTATCTAGCGGATGGACGTGTACAGGTATGGAGAAAACCTCATGAATCCATGGATCCTGCGCGTCAGCAGGGAACTGTTCAAGCTGGTGGAGGCTCTGTAATGGTATGGGGCGCGAGTAGTTGGAGTGATATAGGACCGCTGATACGTCTAGATACGACTGTGACATATGACACGTACGTAAGCATCATGTCTAGTCACCTGCATCCATTCGTGTCTATTGTGCATACCGACTGACTTGGGTAATTCCAGCAGGACAGTTCGACACCCCACACGTCCAGAATTGCTACAGAGTGGCTCCAGGAACACTCCACTGAGTTTAAAAACTTCCGCTGACCACCAAACTCTCCAGACATGAACATTAATGAGTAGATCTGGAAAGCCTTGCTGTTCAGAAGAGATTGCCACCCCCTGGTACTCTTTAGAATTTACGGACAGCCTTGCAGGATTCATGGTGTCAATTCCCTCCAGCACTGCTGCAGACATTAGTCGAGTCCATGCCATGTCGTGTTGCGGCACTTCTGGGTGCTCATGGGGGCCATACACGATATTAGCCTGGTGTACCAGTTTCTTTGGCTCTTCAGTATATACCGTCCCTTATCAGTTACTAAACTGGTTTTTAGGGTAATTTAGTAAGACATACGTAAAGGAAAGGATCATTATGAGGTAACGCCCGATAGGTATGCAACACACCCAACATACAGGTAATGTCGGTATGAACTTAACTGAGCTAAGCTACGAGGAATTCTGCTGTAATCCATGCTTATTTATGGTAGTCGACAGTAGGCTACAGTAGTTTTACAACTCTATTTGCCAAACAGAGCGTTAAAACTTCAACATTATTTAAAATACTTGGAATGTAAATATTTGAGCGTGAAATAATTGATTTTTATCGACAGTTTTTATATGGGCTTTCCTTTATGTAAACGAAGGTGTTGCAATCCTAACATTCCTAGTATATTCTTAATTTGATTACATCACAGTGTATTTTATCCCTGTTGATAACACATCGAGTGGGGGGGGGGGATGAATGATGGCTCTGTGGAATACCTGTTTAATGTGTTTTTCCTTAAGTGCATATCTACAGCCTGGGTATTCGAGGAGTCTTGTTACAAGGTGTTCATGCACTAATTAGTCATACGTCGTATTGGGAAAACCATTCGTTAATTGTCCTCTATTCGGCACTTTCGTTTGTGTTTATACAGTAGCCAACACCCTGCGTATGTGAATTCATTCAAACCGAGTCATGTTGTGCCTTTGTGCACTGCACGCTAAGGCGACCCTGGTGGCTATGGTATTTGTGGTAGTGCCGCTGCTGATGACCTGCGCATAGCCACCACTTTCACAGAGCTCGTATCAACTTTGAGCGCGAGCACTCAGGCGCATGCGCAAACAGGGCGCAGGCCGAGCGCGGCGGCGTTCGCGCATCACTGAACATCCGAATGCTACGCAGCAAGAGCGGCTCTCGTGGGGCCAAGGGATTATGTGCCGCTCTTCACAGGCCGGCGAGTAGTTTTGCCTTCCGCTCAATAGCCCTCCACTGTGCACATAACGCGCGCGAATAAACCCGCCGAAACGCTGACGTCAATAGCCAGGCCCACGCCAGAGCTCGGGGCTCGCGAGTTCAAATGCAAAGACTGTTGGCGCATGTTTTCAGCTGCAAAAATGCTTCATCATATTCATCGAATAACGTAACTTCACGACTACTAGGAACAAGTGTGACTATTACTTTTGATTATTACGTGCATTTGATGGCGCTCATTTACTGAAAAAGAACAAGTGCAGTTGAAACTCGTCATTCACAATGCCCTGTTCTTTGTTGTTTCCTTTCATTCTTGGAAGGGTCCTCCTTCCTTTAACTTTACCAGCATGCCAATGCTTTCTTTTGTCTCTCAATGATAAGTTTTTGCACAACTTAGAAATCGTCCGGTCTAGTCCTTATTCCTCTGTCTGATATACTTCAGGGGGACTTCTTGCTTCTTTCATTCTTTCGAACAATTCATCACTTTGTAACGAAACAGCGATGTTGAAACCATCTCTCAACAATGACTCACCACTTTTATCTAATCTAGATTTAACTAAGAGTATTTTTATAGCACCTGTTGGAATTTAAAAGTATGTTGGACAAATTGTCTTGCTTATGAGCGTTGTTAGCCCTAGAATTTTGTCGTAACTTTGAATCTCTTGCGTTGTGTAACTCGTTTTAGGAGGTTTAATTTCAAACAACAGATTATATAATCGTCTTGTTCCTTAATATCTTACATTTTGAATTATGAAATCAACTCCAGCAGTATCTACCTGTGAATTACCGGTCATCCTTACTAATGACAGTGGTTCAAATCAGATCCTTTATACAGTATTATCTGATGGTTAGCCAAACTATGATGTTGCCAGCCTAACTCTTGTCTCTACAACAGTTTTCTTCCATGACTATTCTTCGTCTCCACGCCATCTTATTCGTTGTATTCTTCGTCTTATTATCATTCTTCTTCATCTTCTTTCCCTCAAGACTTCATCTTATTTGTCTTGGTCAGTCTCCTCATTTTGAAACAGCTGTCCTTGAACCAATCTCTGTAGCGAATGAAATGCATTTTTCTTCAGTCACATCCTCAAAATTTTCTTCCTAAACTCGCGTCTGATTGAATCTTATCTGCGGGGTGTTGAAATGTATTTCAAAATTTTCGGTTCCTTTTATAATTGATAAATCTTCAGCAACCCCTTGTTTCCATTTTTTCAAATACTCTGCAGTCGATTTAGCTTTCTCTGTCTTCCTTATACATTTTTTTAATCGGTGAAAAACATAACAATGGATACTATTATAGCAGTGATAGTCAGTTTACAAACTGAGTGCAATTAAGATCCAACGCATGGTTTCTCTCAACAATTAAAAAAATAATGTTCTCAATATCTTTGGTAAACATATATTTCATAAAAAGTCGGGGCTACTTTGAGCTGCAACATCATTAATATGTAAGTAGAAGCAGTGAAACAGGTAATTAATTGTGATCTGCACTATGGCTTGCTTACAACAAATACTATCCCACTCAACATCCAAACAAAAATTGCCAATATGGCCACACTATGCCTCTTAAATTTAGAAGGATGCTGAAATGAGCTCATAATCACAAATGATGATCAGTTGATGGGGTGAGCACCATTACCTATGAGACAACGATGGTCAGTGTACATGGTGACCACCATTACACCTTGGGGCAATGACAGTCAGTTTATAAGGTGACTGTCATTAACCTTGTGCAGTGATGGTATTCATCCACGCAGACCATCAATAAACGGTATAGGATGAATCTAATAGGCATTTCATTCCCACATATCGTCAAAAAAAGGAATGGATCGCAGATCAGACCGCTTTCCTCTTGCCAGACTGACCCAATATTCGGACAAATCTGGAAAGCATAACGCACTAATAGTACCTACCCACCTTTGAAAACTACTTTAGAATCTCAGATACGCAAAGACACGCAAAATTAAGCACAACAGTTTCACCTTACAATTCTCCCCAGTGGAATACTTGCTCTAGCTAGCTGTTAGTCCGAAAATCTAGTACAAAACTGCCGTGGAATGATAACACCGCATAATTTGTTGTATGTCATTAGACGAGGTTGATTTCGAAAGTAATCACAAGACTCTCCTTCGACATTTGGAAACGCAACCGCGATTTCTACAGAAATCTCTGTCTCATATTCCTCTGAACATTTAGGCTCTTCCAAGTGGGTATACGACTGATTTGAAGACGAGTTCCCAGCAACTCGTGAAGTGTCTGTTAGTGCTTGTGGTACAGATTAATTGACTTTTGGTAGAATCACACTCTCTATCGCTAATCGTATTGTATTGTTCTGCAATGTCATGGACTCTATTAAAGTTTCCCTCGGTCAAAAATAGACGTCCGACCATTGGACACCGGAGGAAGGCCTGATCTCATCAGCTTTGTGCGTGCGCACGCCCATACATACACTAGACCGTTTGCAGATAATACCATTGTTTACTGTCTAGCATTCAGACGATCAAAAACAAAACAAAACAAAAAAGACAAAATTATTAGCACAAGATACCTGCATCGAACGAAAAGTGGCATTATATTCTGAACTTAAAAAGTGTAAGGTTCTCCTATTAATACTAAACAGTTTCGTTTACACGAAAAACCACATAAATTTAAATGTATCGATTCAGCTAAATACCTTGGGATTACAATTAAGAACATTTTAAATTGGAACAATGGCATAGAAAATGTAGTGAGGAAGGGGAACCAAAGACTATGTTTTCTTGACAGTTCACTTAAAAGACGCAATAAATTTACTAAAGTGAACGCCTGTTCTACTTTTGCTTATCTTCTTCTGATGTAGTTATGTGCGGTATTCGTTTCTTACCAGATAGGATTCGTGGAAACACTTTTCGTTGCGACGATATCTTTTCACAAAATGTCAGTCATAAACTTTCTCGTCCGAATGCGAAAATATTTTGTGCGTTCCCGCCAATATAGGAGAAAAGACCAGAGGAATTAGAGCTCACATGGAACAATTTCCCATGTGCTATTCAAGAGTGAGACAGTAAAGAAATATTCTTCAGTGTTCCGTTGGACGGTATTGTCCTAAGTGGAGAGTATTTCTATGAGATATCTTCTCATTAACTTCCGTTTCATTTCCCAAAATATCCATCTTCAAAACGAACATCGACTAGAAAAGTTTTCAAACACAGACTGAATTACTTTGATGAACAATTAATACCTATGCTAAAATGATTGATAAGCACAGAAAAACAATTTATGCAACATACGGGAAGACGAGTTACAGCAAAGAGCTTTTGCTTGATAGACAGTGGAGGACAGCTGGTAGTAGACAAGGACCACTCCTCAGGTAGCCTGCGATATTTCCCTGTTTGTCAAAATGCTAGAGTTGCTTGTCAACAGTGTTGTCCTACGCTAACAAGGAGACAGTTAATTTTCATTGCAAAATTATAATTATTGCTATAAGATAAGCCAATGTGACCATCTAATACAGAGATTAAGAGGCAATATGTGCGTTCGACATTGTCTTCCCGCTCGCTGAATGTACGTATCTTCAGGCACAAGCGCCTTCGAAGGGATGTCACTTGTTCCTTGATATGTGAAAGGACAGATGAGTTCGTATTGGCTGAAATTGTATTTCCACGTCACCACTTGCTGACTCATCGTTTTGGGGTGTTGCAACACGTCGGAACAAGTCAGAAACAGTAGAAACTAGTTTCAACTTGTTGACTCAGCAAGAAAGCGTATTACAAAAGCAGAGCACCCACCGTAAGCTACATGTTATTGTTGCTGGGCTGCCATAGACGTTCTCGTACCTGTCACCATCGCTCAACGCTTTTTTCCTTCTTGTTTTTGAATACAAAATGTGGCATGTGCTACGACTATAAAATTTATATTTTGCTGATAAATTACTTGTCATTCAAGAAAGCAGGGATTCCTCTGGTTTCATGTTGCGCAATTTGGAGCATCTGGGTTAGAACAGATGTACAAAACGCAGTGGAAGACTCTTGGAAATGGAGAAAGGAGAGCGGAACCAAATCTTCAGCGCAAGACATGTCACCATCAGATATGGGATGTCAGTGCTGACTTATCTGAAGTAATGCAAAATATATTTATCATCAAGATTCTCGGCTATCAGTGATGTTAATCGTACATTTCTCAACAGTGGGACTGTGTATATGATTTATAGTGCTGGAGTAAATAATTTCAAAGCAGTTGTTTTCGAAAATACTCATACGAACTAAAATAATTTCTTTCTCTTTTCATATATACCTAGTAGAAAAACTGTGTTTGCAAAATTGTTGGTCCCTGTTCGTAAGGTATCATGTGGAATTAATGTTGACTCTCTAAAAGAAGATTGTTGTGGTTCTGTCTTTTATTAGCAAGAGTGTTTCGTTTTCACAGACAAAGTCTTTTGTTTTGTTTATGATCCAAACGATAACCCAGTCGCTCAAGAAGCAGTGCGTTACAGATTCTGCGTACTTTTGGTTTTGAAGTGCATGACAAATGTGAATGTAGTTTTACTCTGAAGTGTTTCTGTTTCAGTATAATAAACAGGTTGATTTTCACATCATGAATACAAAATTTGTATTGTATACTGTTTCCATAATGAACTTTATGTCCACAGTGGAATGAAACTTCCTGGAAGATTAAAATCTGGGACCTCCTTTGGCAGCGGCCAAGCGCTCTACAAACTGAGCTACACAAGCACCACTCATGATCTGTCCTCATCGCCTTACTTGTGTCAATATGTCGTCTCCTACTCTCCTAACAAAATGAAATTCAATGTCTTTTAGATTTCATACAGGCAGATACAGTTGCAGAACCTGGTTAGCTGATGGCGAGATCTCAAATATTTACCTGAACCGCAACAACCTACTGTTTACAATAAATAATATTCTAAAAAATGTTGGCGATGATTAAATTCGTATGTTTCTACTGTAAAGTGTTAAACAATTGGTGCTGCAGGACAAATTTAAGTTATATTTTAATATACTCGTATTTGTGAAAATATGATTGGATGTATGAAAATGAAAAAAAACTATAAAATTTATTATATATAGTACTTTAGTTAGTTCTGTAATACGTAATAATCTTGATGTCTCAATGAAATACCATTACAGAGAAATAGACAGGGTGAGAGAGAAAGAGGGAGAGAGGGAGGGAGAGAGAGAGAAAGAGAGAGAGAGAGAGAGAGCATGTGTGTGTGTGTGTGTGTGTGTGTGTGTGTGTGTGTGTGTGTGTTTTGTGTAAATGGTAGAGGAGAAGAAGAGGATCATTAAAGAATTATTTGGTTTCCAACATTGCTTTATCAGAGACAGAGGGAGGGGAGTGAAATGAGTGTAGTATTTGACATAAACAGTTTTAAAAGGCAAGTGTAAAATACAGGTGTGTGTATGTGTGTTTGTGTGTGACCATATGTGTGTGTGTGTGTGTGTGTGTGTGTGTGTGTGTGTGTGTGTGTGTGTGGGCGGGTGGGTGGCTGGGTGGGTCGCTGGATAGGTGAGTATAGGTGTGGGCATGTGCGTGCTCGTTGACAATAATTTATACAATTCAGGTGAAGATTCTTATGTAATTTTAGATCATGGTGGGAATACAAATGAAGATTATGTATTTTTCAGGACGTGAATCCTGTAGTATTGGCAAATGTTCTTGAATATGGTACCATACTTACGCAGTCTAAATGTGGCTTATTATGTTTTCGACGTGAAAATATTGTTATACTGGCAAATATCTTTGAACATGACGCCATTTCAAGGAAAGATTATGTATTTTTCAATATGGAACTACTATAGTATTGCCTAATATCTTTGCACTTAACATTAATGCAAGAGAAATTTATTGATTTTTCTATATAGTAATACTGTAGTTTTCGCAATACTTCTTTAACGTGAAAAAATTTTAGGAAGTTTAAGTGAAATTGCATAACGTTTTGAGGCTGCGTGTATACATATGAGAAGATAGGTATAGTACTTGACATACAAATTTTGAACATGGAACAATCTTGGATTATAAGATGAGACGAAAGGAGGTTAATAAGTAAAACTAGGTTAATTATACGACTATATACAGCCACTACGGTTACACAAGATTTTGTCAGTTGACCACGAGTTCGACAGCACTAGGACAATCTTGATCAGAATAAAAAGTTACATGGAATACCTAAAAATATAACGACATGGAATGAAAGAATATATACTTAATAGGATTACTTCCATAAATTCCTGCTAAGGAGTTCCTCATTGCATTGATTTGGCTTTCCATTAACTCAAAATAATTGTATTTCACTACAATACGAAGTAAATTCTTAAGATCTTTTGAATGAATAATGAATATAATTTTTTTCTGTCTAACGTTGCAAGTACTTGCACGTTTATGTAGACATTTTTAATGTTAAAGTAATTTCGTATCTCTATCACAGTGAACGTCTATAATTTCAGTAACAAAATCTTGGCTATTGGAAACAGAACAATTTGCAGGAATTCTTGCAGATGTGTTCATTAATTCCTTAGAAGTAAAATTTTTCAGTAATTTCTCAGAATCAGCTGTAGGTATTCTTTCAAATGCCGTTTTGATCAGTTACAAAGAGCCTAAAGACGGTAATGATCGACTTTTCAAAATTTTTAACTAGTTTTCACAAAAATATTTCTTTCACTTGTGAGCTTGAAAATTAATTCCGGCAGTTAAACTTTCTAGATCTCACGCTTACGATAGTACACGACAAAACTAGCTTCAATATCTTCCGTAAAGAAACTAGTTCTCATCAAATTGAACCTTTCACTTCAGTACAACCATAGTCTCATAAGAAAGCCTTTTTTCATTCAGCTATCCATCCCCTTTATAGTGAAAATCTCATATCTGACTAAAAATATTGCAGTTAATAATGGATATGACCCTTCCATAGTACATAATATTTTCAGTAGTAAAACCAATAAGAGAGTCACCACATTAGGCTTTCTAGTAATGAGCCTACTGAAAAGATAAACTTTTTTCTCTGTACCATTTCTGGGCCCAGTTCCTTACAAAATACAGCGCCTGCTTCAAAGTAAGTGTAACTGTAGAGTAGCCTAATAATTCCTCAAAAAATAACATCATACATAATTTGAAACCTACGCGTTTCCTTTTGCAAAGTTCTAGTGATTATAAAATTATTTGCGACAGTAGTCCTGCCTATTACATAGGGCAAACAGGCCGAGCTATTTCGATAAGATTCAAGGAACACCTTCCAGGGAAAAAACGCACCAATGTTCATAATTCAACTTTCGCTACTCAATTATTAATCTCAGTGAATAACCCTAAAGATGTAAAAGACGGCCAAGTCTTTCACTCAGAGAAAAAAGGCTTTGCGCTTAGCATCTTAGAAGAGCTAGAAATTGTTAAACACCTATCTCTGAAGGACGATCTTATTCTTAACGAACAGTTTGTAACACGCCCGGGAGTTACATATGGTTTGGGTACTTTAAAATGACTTCTCGTTTCGTGATCGTGCGCCCTGTTCACACCACGTACCTGATAATACTGCGGCGGTCGTATTGTCCTGCTCCACACTGCTGTTGGCTTGCCTGAAATTATCTACCGAAATATGCAAGCGGGTTTAGGGTTGCCACTCAACGTTAAAACACAACACTGTCCTATGCCTGGTGTGAACGTCTATATTCTGAGACGATATGGAAACCACAGGTTGCACTGTTTACACTCTAAATCGTAAATGCTTATCCCAATTAACAATCTTGATGATTAACAGTCCAAAATTTCATTCGGACGATCGTACGCGTAACCGACATGACGAGGGTAATTGTTGATGATGCGGAAGCCGAATGATCGAACGAAAGTTCTTACACTCGTCACACATACAGATACCTGGTAATAGTCCTCCTTGACACTAGTGATGATATAACACTGTTCGTAAAGTTAATTTTTCAGATCTCAGTTCTCACTTGTACGAGCGTGCGCGTAGCCGTCGCGACGCGGCTGATTGTTGATAATGCGGAAACGCAGTGATCGAACGCACGTTCTCACGCTCGCTACAAATACACTGGCACTTGACTGCACTCTTTTATGGTGACTGATTTCTACTGATTCACATCAGTTCATTCTGGGAGACTGAACACGGCGCGAATGATTGATGCCGTGCGACACGCAAGGTGAGGATACACAAATACGTTATCGGCGGCACTGCTCATTTTTAATTACATCTTGACGCACTTTCCTCTGAATTACTTCCATATTTCATCACTTTACTGTAATAGCACTTGTAGCAACACTTCAACCTGAATACTAACAATGCTTCTTACATGCAGAGCTACACACTACACAACATAACAGTTTCGTGTCCCTTGCTCGACTTTCTAGACGCGGCTGCCCGCAAAGATACTCCACAACTAAACCAGCTATATGACAGTACACTTACAAGTTGCAATTACACAAAAAACCTTTTTCAAGTCTGTAAAAAAAGACTGTTACGTTATACTGTAACCTTCATACTTCCTGCTAGATGGCGCGAATCTGTTTTCTTGTCACCTCGTGGCTGCCTCGGCGTGTTAGACGTTTAGTCTGAAGGTAGCGGCTGTATTACGCTGCTCTTGGTCCTAAGCGATGTTGCGGTTGTCATCAACTTCCATAAGTCTTTTATCTGGTTGACAATTATGTTATAATTTTACATTTTAGTTTTTATTCCTGTGACATTTCTGTTTGACGAGAGCACTTACACTCAAACGTTTTAAACCATGGTGTGATTACATCTAATTACATTCTGTTTGTACGTAATTTGTGGAAGTAATCCTACTAAGTGTATATTCTTTCATTCCATATCATTATATTTTTAGGTATTCCTGGTAACTTTTTATTCTGACCAAGATTGCCCTAGTGCAATCGAACTCGTGCTCAATTGACAAAATTATGTGCAACCGAAGTGGCTGTATATACGTCCTGTAATTAAATAGTGTAGGGTTGCTGCATCACAGCCAATCAAATGTTTAAAACTTCACAACTGGGTTAGTTCACTGTTTTGGATTTTTTTAATTTCCCATCCCATCCCGCCACTCCCAAATGGGATTTTTAAATTTGCCGCCAACGCCATCTTGCATTTGTTAATCTTCCGACAGCGCCATCTCGCGTTTTTAAACTTCCTTCGATACTATCTTACATTTTTTTAAATTTATTTATCCCCGCCACCTTACATTTTTTGGCGACTGTAGAGTCGATTAGCAGCTGACGCAGCAGAGCTAACATAACCATATTACTTATATCAACATTTATATCAAAAATACATCAAAAGTAGCGAAATGAGCTGAAGTATATTTCCAGTTGGTGAGGGCTATACAGCTAAAACAGCAGTAGTGGGTTGTACAATTTACAATCAAAAGGTGACCACGACGTCATTTGCAGATTTTTACAGGAATGTGAACCCCACTACTAGAAACTAATCATACTTTATGGAGACCATACTTGGAATAGAAGCTTTCGAAATGTGGTGCTACAGAAGAATGCTGAAGATTAGATGGGTAGATCACATAACTAATGAGGAGGTACTGAATACAATTGGAGAGAAGAGAAATTTCTGGCACAACTTGACTATAAGAAGGGATCGGTTGGTAAAACATGTTCTGGGGCATCAAGAGATCACCAATTTAGTATCTGAGGGCAGCGTGGAGGGTAAAAATCGTAGAGGGAGACCAAGAGATGAATACACTAAGCAGATTCAGATGGATGTAGGTTGCAGTAGGTACTTGGAGATGAAGAAGCTGGCACAGGATAGAGTAGCATGGAGAGCTGCATCAAATCAGTCTCTGGACTGAAGAACACAACAACAACAACTTGAACAAGTATCCAGAGACACAGAGAGGCAGTTTACAGTAACAACAAATAGAAACTGGTCATGACTTCAGTATAGTGTAGCAAATAACCACTAGCATAGCATACAGAAGAGTTCATAGAATTCATATGACTTTCAACACGCCTCACCACATAAATCATGAACACGTGTGATTATGCTCTTGAAGAATCTTTCCCACTAACATTATGGTGAACTTTATTTTGGTGTACGTAATACTGTATATAAGAGGATATACTTGTATTTGCTAAATGACGACTGTCTTTAAACCTACTAGAAATTTGAATGGTTTGATCTCCAAATAAGCACAGACATGGAAAAAATGACCTAACTTCCGTCATTTGGCTCAAATACATCATGCAGCAGCTCTGTGGACTGAAGACACTGTCTGAATTCCGTGTCCCAGCAGGCGGAACATGTGCACTGCTTCCCTAGCAGCTGGCACGAGCCCCATTTCTTGATCTGAGGAGGTTACTAAAGAGCAATCGCTGTAATCTCACGAAACTCTGGTGCACAGCCACGCATCAGGCACTTCCTCCCACTTCAATGGTTGCAGTGACACAATGCACGTTGTAACATTATGTGATTGCCTTATCATTTTAAATCATTCACTAATCGAGTAGTCGCTCGGCAACAGCTACAGTTAGCAAATAACGTTGCGAGAATGTAAAAGGTGAACGACCTGTGACGTAACTTGTTTATTGTCGAAGCGTCGTCAGAGATGCAGTGAGTTATTGACTTTGAAAACCGCGGCGCGAAAAACGGACAGAAGAAGAACACTTTTACACATTTTTTTTTTTTTATGTACGAGATATTCTCGATGAACAGTTACTCATTCTTCTCTTGTAACTTGTGTCGGACGCGCATGTCTTGCCGTCGTATTATTATCGTTAAAAGTAATATTATTTTAGTGTAAAGTAAATGTGCAATACTAAAAGTGCAATACTGCATAGCAGTAGGTTTATTGTGCGACGTGTATGTGAAAACGTCAAAGGAGTTATTTTCATTACGAGAAGAGAAGTGCCAGTCAAAACGGCATCCATGTTAAATCTTTCATTGCAGTGTAAGTTCATCTATTAATTGTCATAAACTCAGATTTAAATGGAATTGGTGTATGGACTATTTATTTAATATAGAATCTATGTCTCACTCCTTCATGAAGTTATTTAATTTTCTTTATGTTTCTGCCAAGTAGAGAGTTCACAGTCACGAATTCTTTCGTCGAAATCGGACGGAAGTTGTATGCGGCGAAATATTTTCTCCGCTCCATATTCTACTGGTAAATGCATGATAAACTACGGTCCCTTAGGAAATTCATGTTGAGCTATCCAAAAATAATTATATTTTGAATAGGCATTTACTCTCCTCTGGAATGCAACTTCCGACTGATCAGACGATCCAACAAGAAACAGCCGCACACGGTCGGCGTTCGCAAATATATTTCCACCGCTGATTATAGCTATATGTTACAGCACAAAAGTAAACATATTGTTATAATTAGCAACTACAAACGGGGACATTTATAACTTTATGTTTATGTATACACATTACGTAAACATATCGTTATAACGTGGAAGACTGAATGCAGCTACATTGTGCGGGAGTGGTGAGGCATCCTACCAAGTGCATCACAATGACATACATAACTCTTAACCTCCTCTCCACACCCCCTGCCCCTTATGTCCTCGTGGCGCCGCTGCACTTGTCAGTCTGCTGTCCGAGTGGTTACCCAGACATGCTGAAAAATTACGTAACACGAAATAATACTAATGAAAAATGTAGCAGTTATTTATTAGTGCTAGTGCAATTAAATGGGGGGAGGGGTGCAATTATTATGAACCTATTGTAAAGTTATACCCACGGCGTTGCAAAAGGAAGAAAGAAGATTTGAAATGGGCATACTGACATAAGAATTGTTAAGAAACTGCTTTGTTAAAAAACCATTTCTTTCACAGGACATGCATACATACATTGAAGCTCCTCACTCAGTATCCAAATTTAAACTGAGCACAAAAGATATAAGTTACTTTACGGTGTACTGTAAATAGTGATATGAAGGAATCGAACAGTCTTGCTATTGAATTAGAGGGCATTTTAAAATTTAACGTGATCCTGGACAGCAATACTGCAGCTTATCTGGATATTCAAGTCCACGTGGACATGCGGTTCAACCTGCTCACAAAGAAACTAAATTCTATTTCAAATTAGGAGTTTTACCGTGCCTAACATCGACATCGGAGGACTAAGTCCAGCTGTTTACATCTTCAATGTGCTGCTTAAGCTAATAGCGATCTCATCCACAGATTTCCACCAGGATGACATGAAACAGAAACCTGCGACCGAACAGAACGAAAACCAGACAAGAATGGCGCTCAACAGAAAACAAAAAACAGAGCGAATTCTCACAGCAAGTTGCCCAGTTGGCCGAATCAAACCAAAGAGTTTACTTGGCGACATGTCACACGTTCGCTATACATTACATCATCGATACTAGTGTGTCAGCACCTGTGCGTCTTTGGGTAAGACAGAATGGCGACATGCTAAGTTAATCAATGAAATGAGTCAAGGCAACCACAGACACGTTTCTGTCTCTCTTTTTACCTGCTTAGACGAATGGTAAACTGTTTGTCTATCATGCGGCGGGCCCGGGATCGAGTCCTGGCCGCGTTGGAGATTTTGTCCGCTCGTGGATTGGGCATTCGGTTGTCCTCATCGTCATTTCATCATCACCAACGCGCAAGTCGCACAATTTGGCGTCAACTGAAATAAGACTTGCAACCCGGCGGCCGAACTTCCACAGAAGCGGCCTCCCGGCCATCGATGTCACACTTTCATTTCAGTACTTTTGCGAAACGTGAGGGAATCCTACTCCAGTACATGCATATTTAGTCTAATAACTAGCTTTTGAGTACAACCTCCTCAGTCCCATTAGAAGTTACATTCAAATGGTTCAAATGGCTCTGAGCACTATGGGACTCAACTGCTGTGGTCATTAGTCCCCTAGAACTTAGAACTACTTAAACCTAACTAACCTAAGGACATCACACACACCCATGCCCGAGGCAGGATTCGAACCTGCGACCGTAGCAGCAGCGCGGCTCCGGACTGGAGCGCCTAGAACCGCACGGCCACCGCGGCCGGCGGATAAGTTACATTGGAACCCTTTGCAGGTAGGTATGAAACAGACAGCTTTTCACAGTCGAGATCCAGAATTAAATTCAATTCCCTAACACTCATAAACTGCAGAAGTTACTCTCTCCCTGTGTGGTTTTACGAGCAGCTAGCCAGAGTTACTGTCTTGGAGAGAAGTGAGAGAAGATTGCCATCCATTGCTCTCTACTTTCTGGTGAAGCCTCGTACTGTTAGACAAATGGGATTCCTCCCTTCGGATGGACAGGGAAGCATTACAGAGAGTGGGGTCTTGCCCACTCATCTCGAATAGGGTGCCTAAAGGAAGTATAGGGCGCGTAAAGGACAGTGCGTTCTCGGAAAGCTACACGACAATTCAAGCAAATAACATTAATAGTTCTATTTTCTATTTCAATAGCCATACTGACAATACTTAACTTTGTATTTAGAATAAGTGTCGCAAGCGATGGGCGACATGCAAACGGTAATGTTCATGCAAGTTTGTCACACAGTTTGTGGATCACTATTAACTGATATCGTAGCACTCTCCACTAGGCTGTGCTAATATTCTGCGAATACTGTCCACTAACGTCCGGCTGAAGCTGCCAGGAGCGGCGCTTATATTCGTTTCTTGCAGATGTCGCTCCTGTCGTGGCGCGGTCCTTGTCAGCAGGCTATTGGCTGTCATCGCCTCGCCGCCTTCTCTGGTCTTGCCTTCTTCCTCTTCGTTCCCGTGCTTGTGGTTACGCCAGAACTCAGAGTTACCCCTTAAGGGGAGGTTTACTATCTTTTGGTTCAAAAAATCGATTTTTTTACATTGTATTTTTGGATCCATAAAAGTGTTTAGAATGCACTCCTGAAACTGTTTTTCCGAATACGGAACGGAATGTTTGCTATTCGCGGTTGGACAAAAAAAATGCACCTACCTGAAATCGGCCTTTTTCACGCACCAGTTTTTTTCTTTCAGAGGACGAGTTATTGTACCAATGCTTGGGAGGAAACACACAAAATTCAAATGAAAGTTTGAACGCATATGTTTGGAAGTTAGCCCCCAAGCATTTGCATTCTGTTGCGAAGACTGCGGAGATTGCGACTTTCCTGGCAGTGAGCAGCTTCAACGAAGGGTATTCAGCAATTCTGAAGACCGTGACAACAATTTACGTCACCGTGGGACTCTGTTCGATGCACTTCGCCAAGCATTCGGACGACCACCGGATTCAAGCGACCGAAAACCGCTTGTCACCGGCCGTACGAGCGACTCTGGAGCAGCGCAGGATGGCCCATATCGAGCATAACGCCCTCTATAAGAAAGAGGAAGGACTAGTTTATGGAACCGGAATATCACATTGAACGTAAGTTGCATAATATTGCATTTCTATGTAGTCAAAACTTCAAACGCATTTTTTTCAAAATGACTTTTTTTTATCGCGGGGTATGGTAACTACTACTGAACCGATTGGCATGATTCTTGGTTCCCGACGAAGCTAACTAAATTTTCTAGGAGTTATACCACTTTTATTCCGATTCATCAACTACAAATATTTTTACTTGGCCGACGAAGTCGAAAAATCGATGAAAAAAACCCTATTTTTTTCAAATGGCCGCCATTTTGTTTCCTACGGTCCAAATAACTTAAGCGAGGTACAACTCCTAAAGAATCTTATATAATTCGCCAACGTCAACTCAATTTTGATTTCAGACGAGCCAGCTGACCTGTGACATACCACGCGTGGAGGTCTACATCGAAATTTTGTTTGGTTCCGACGCCACTTCCGCCTTTGCTCTTCGACATTTCCGGTCGAAAAAATTCCAGTTTGTAGAGGAAAATCAATAAACATTTTGACAAAATTTGACATTGACATCTTTAACACACCCCGAGAAAATAATTCTCAAAGAACATGCTTTTTTCGGGCCAAAGATAGTAAAACCTCCCCTTAATTCAACTACTGACATTTAAAACAAGTTATGCAGGATTCTGAGTGTGTTAGAGGGGACTAGGTATAAGGAGAGATCAAAAATATTCCATCTAAGTGTGCCTCTGCAGCGTAAATGCAACGCAGAGCAACTCCGATGTGGGATATAAACACCAACACATAGGCAAGACATCAGTATGGCATTCATATGTTTCTGACCTATGTGCGGTAAATGCCGAAACATGAAGTATGGCGACTTTATTAGGGTATGTATTCAAATAGGAATAATGTCCTATTGATTTTTTCTTAGCTGCCGACATGTGTCGAAGAATGAAGAATGTGCATGGGGCAGCACGCCTGTCGAAAACAACCGTTGTGGAATGCTGCAGCTGCTTCGTGATAACGCACGTCCCCAAATAGCAAATGTCGCAACGCAGAAGTTACGCCAACTCAGGCGGGAGACATTCGAGCACCTGTCCTACAATCCTCAATTCTCTGCATGCGATTATCAGGCCCTCGGTCCGTTAATAAAGCACTTGAAAGGCCGACGATTGCTGTCGGAAAAGGATGTGGAGCAGGCAATTAGGAAATCACCCAGCTAGCAGGAAACTGTATTTTGCCAAACTTAGTGCCTCGGTGGGATGTTTGCCTCCGTGCTCACGGGGATTTTGCCTAGTTGACATTTAATTCTGAACTTACAGCCTTCGAACGGAAGTTTTTTGATCGCCCCTTATAGACAAATTTTTGATAAGGAACTCTTGTCTGAAATGTACCATTTGAATTTAAAATAAGTTTGAAGATTGGAACACTTTCACTCTAAATATCTGCAATAGCTCTCCTTCAACCTCATACAACCGAGTCACCAACATTCTGATCCTAGTATCCATCAAAACAAATGAAAATGTGACAACAAATTCATTTAGAGACCACGACGGAAACGGGCTCGCATAATTAGTGCTTATCGTTGCCACTTCATTAATATGGGAACTGTATCAGTTTTGCGTGATTTCACAGTCTTTTCAGATCAGCGCATGCATAGCGTAAGGACATAAAAACATTCAGAAGTTATGTGTTTTTCTCGATCCCATTATCATACCGCGGGAACTATGTTTCCGGTCTAGTGACAAGGTTATATAAGAAAGAGAAGTATGTATCAGTCAAAAACAAACGGACAGTTCGCGGAGAGAGACTGTGTGCCAAAGATGGGGCTGTGCTGGAGATGAATAGAATAGAAAACTGGTTAGTGGCGGTAGCTGACCAACAATGAATGCTTTTTTCCTTCGCCACCGTCTTTTCTTCTGCAGACAAGTCCATGTGGTGACGACAAGTCGCTTGAGAAGCGAGGCAGACTGTTGCGGCTCGGAGTTTTAGTCGCATCTGCTTAGACGCTCTCCTATAAAAGCGGTAATTCTCGTTTTAAACTGTTACTGTTGTCTCAATGAGTCTTTCAGAGTCTGTACCATTTCAGAAATTTAAATTATGAGTATGTGTAACATAACATTATAAACAGCAGAAACTTCCGTAATAAGACTTCTGATAGAGAAAAGACTGTTTGTAACTCTCTTTGAACATATTTGTCACTAACACAATTAATCGAAGGCTTCATGGTACTGTTCCCGTAGGTTCCGTCGGCCATTTGTAGAATATTTGAACACGAGAAGACTCCTGTATCTACGAGGGTTGTTTTTTAAGTAAGGGTGGTTTTTATTTTTAAAAAAAGATACAAATACTTTTGTAATATACTTTTATTTTCTGATTCTGCACACTTTTACCTATTTTTCTACATAGTTGCCTTGTTTATTTAAGCGCTTGTCATACCGTACAACTAAGTTTTTAATTCCCTCTTCAAAGAATTCGGCCGCCTGCTCCGACAGCCAAGAGTTCACGGCCGGTTTCACTTCATCGTCGTCATTGAAGCGCTGCCCGCCAAGGTGGTGTTTCAGGTACCGGAAAAGGTGAAAATCGCTAGGAGCAAGGTCGGGGCTGTATGGTGCAAAACTTCCCAGCCAAAAGCATCAATCAAATCCCGAGTCTTTTGAGAGGTGTGAGGCCTAGCGTTATCGTGCAGGACCAAAACTCCTTTTGTCAGCATGCCGCGCGTTTTATTTTGAATTGCTCTGCGGAGCTTCTTTGGAGTTGCACAGTAGGCATTTGAGTTGATTGTCGTTCCTCATGGCATAAAGTCCACTAGCAAAACACCGCGCCGGTCCCAGAACACAGTTGCCATAATCTTGCGCTTTGACACCGTCTGTTTGGCTTTGACCTTGACGGGTGAGGTTGTGTGTCGCCATTCCATCGATTGTCGCTTGCTTTCGGGAGTGATATGGGATACTTATGTTTCATCTCCAGTGACAATTTGACTTACATGTCATCCCCTTCTTCCTCGTAACGAATCAAAAAGTCCAATGAAGTGGCAAATCTCTTCCCTTTGTGGTCTTCTGTGAGGAGTCTGGGTACCCACCGAGAACACAGTTTCTTAAAGTTTAGGTTTTCAGACACAATTTTGTAAAAAACCGATCTTGAAACTTTTGGAAATTCCAAAGAAAGAGTGGAAATCGTGAATCTTCTGTCCTCACGAATCTTTGTTTCGACTGCAGCCACCAAATCATCAGTGATCACAGAGGGCCGGCCTGAGCGTTCTTCGTCATGGACGTTTTGACGGCCATTTTTAAACTCTCTAACCCATTGACGCACTCTACCTTCACTCATTGCATTCAAGCCATAAACTTCTGTTAACTGACGATGAATTTCTGCAGCTGATAGGCTTCTCGCGGTCAAAAAACGTATCATTGACCGTATCTCACACGCGGCGGGCGATTCGATAATCGTAAACATTATAAAGTAGCACAGCGATGCGTACACGTCAGCTACAGAGCTGCAACTTGTATCAGTGTGAACGGGAAGGATGCCGGCAAGTGGCGCGGTGGCTTGTTGCGGCGTCCGCGCGAACTACGGGACTATACGCGCGAACGGCCCTTACTTAAAAAACAACCCTCGTATATTGATTTTGAGTGTCCTCCTAACACTATGGTATACAGCACTGGGTTTCCGATTCACAGCTGTCTGTTACAGGCATACCTAAAGTTTAATAGGAAATTCCAGTCGCAGTGAAATTGAAATTCATGAATTAAAACAAATGTTTTATATTTATTAAACAGTGCTTGGCTCATACGTATGACTTTTCATCTAAATCACCATAACAAACAAAGAAGAATACTGTAGTTTCGAAAGCGGTATTTATTTCAGTATTCAAATAATAATTGTGCCCAAACGTCAATAACGCCTGCAAATAATAATAAACAAATGGGGAAAGCAAAGCTAATATAATCGGAGAAAGAAGTTAAGTCCCATAGTACTAAAAAAAAAAAAAAAAAAACAAGCAGCTCGCTGGGAGCTCTCTGATTGCATCTCCTTTAAAATGAATGCCGTCTCCGAATATCCTGCAAGATACCACGGCATTTGCGAACACGTTTTTCCACAGCTTTCGCTTGATTTTTTTTCTGGATGGCTTCGTGGCTCAGTGAGACACTTGAAATATAATAAGCATCGAAGGATAGTTTCACAGCCCCAGGCGGGTCTTGTACCATTGAATGAAAGATGAACTGAGCGACAGGAGATTGTACAAAGGACGTGTCAGATCAGTCATTTTTAGCACATTCTACATCTATATGTATACTCTGCAAACAACATTTAAGTGCCTGGCAGAGGGTTGATCGAAACACCTTTACATTTATCTATTATTCCAATCTCGTATAGCACGCGGAAAGAACGATCACCTATATCTTTCCGTAAGGCCTCTGATTTCCCTTATCGTGGTGATCGTGCCTCCCTATGTAGGTGGGTGTCAACAAAATATTTTCGCATTTGGAGGAGAAAATTGGTGATTGGAATTTCGTAAGAAGCTTCCTTCGCAACGAAAAACGCCTTTCTTTTAACGATTTCCAGCCCAAATCCTGTATCATTTCTGTGACACTCTCTCCCATATTTCGCGATAATACAAAATGTGCTGCCTTTCTTTGAACTTTTTCGATGTACTCCGTCAATCCTATCTGGTAATGTTCCCACACCATGCAGCAGTATTCTAAAAGAGGACGGACAAGTACAGTGTAGGCAGTCTCCTTAGTAGGTCTGTTACATTTTCCCAGTGTCCTGCCAATAAAACGCAGTCTTTGGTTAGCCTTCGCCACAACATTTTCTATGTGTTCCTTCCAATTTAAGTTGTTCGTAATTGTAATACCTAGGTATTTAATTGAATTTACGGCTTTTAGATTAGACTGATTTACCGTGTAACCGAACTTTAATGAGTTCCTTTTAGCACTCATGTGGATGACGTCACATTTGTCGTTATTAAGGGTCAGTTGCCACTTATCACAACTTATCACAACATCATAGCCATTATTATAAGAAATTGTTGTAATTACATTGATTTCATTTCTTTGATGTGTGGGACTCACATGACTTTTTGCATACGTTGTAACATGGCTCTGAAATATGTCGTTCGGTGTTGATTGGGGCGACATAATGACTTGTTGTGGGGTGGCGGGTGGAATAATTGTTAATGTTCCTATTATTTATTTAATGCTGTTGTTTGCCGTTCTCAACACTGGCTCTCTAACTACAATATTGGCAACCAGAAAGGGATTAGCAAAACGTGAAGCCTGTAATTAGAATTCCTAGTGCCCACTTCATCTGAGAAATACATTTATAGCTACAGCTTATAGCTCTGAGGAATTAGGAGATTGTCTGGGATTCATAATCAAAAACCATTCTCTCTAAAATGTTCACTATATTCTGAAAGCCACAGACCAAAAAGAATTCCACACAATCCAACTACCAAAGCAGTTCAGAGTCTAATGCGCTGATGCTACTATAACTGTTCAAATTAAATGTTTAAGTGAATGCTCGCCATAATTTGATGATAATGTTCATCAAACGCCACGCTAATAATGGTAGAATGTCTGTCCTGCGGCGGCACGTGAAAATACGACATACGCAAACTAAAGATAGACCATTAACGTCATCCCAAAATTAACACTTCACTCGAAAACGATGTCATCGTTACGCGTATCCCGAGTAACTTATTACTGCATACGAGGCTGTTTATAGCAATGATACCGACGCGACACGACTCCCGGCACAGATGGTGCGCTAATCAGCGTCTGGAACGAACTGGGGCCTTCCTTCCTCGCGCACCGTTCTTACATATAGAGCCGCTGTGTGGACAGCTAAGGGAATGCCTGATCAAATCTGCTCTCCCGACTAGCCGCTGGGCTAGTAATGCACCACTTTAAGTTATCGAATAAATCATTGCTTCCTTTGCTGATGGCCGATGAAGCTCTCAGTTTAAATGTGCAATCCGCACACAGGTAAGTAATCATAATAAAAGTCTGACGTGGCTAAGTCAAATATTTTGGGCGAGATAATTAATTTAATTACACTACACGCAGTAGACAAGCTCTGAACTTGCTCTTTGGAGATACGCTATCGCTATAGTTTTATAGTTATTCAGTTGAAACTTCTCACATCTTTATGATTATAGCGGATCTCCCTTATACTTAAATTTAAACATCCTAGCTTTATTTATTCGCCTATTAAATCTATCTTGCTTCCTTAATTTTTGAGACAAAAACCAGAAAATCATGAATTTCAACTAAAATTTTAATTTGTGAGATCCAGAATACTGTTTCTAGTAAATTATTATGCAAAAGGAATCTAAATATAAATTTTTAAGTTTCTAGCTCTTTTCTGTTGCGCCAATGATTTTTACAGAAAAACATCCAAATTTCGATAATGGTTAAAGTTATTGAACTGATATTCAACACATATTGATTTAGTATTACTCCTGGCATGCTAGAAACGTTTCAGGTTATTTACTTGATTTTTAAAGTATTGCGCAACATTTATGACGTCAGAGCTAGTTACAGCGGACTGACTGGCACACAATGGAAAGACCAATGTGAATTTTATAAGGCGTGAGTAGGCTGCTTCCCTACATTGTCAATGTTGACAACTGTGGCTATAGGTTTTGCATAGGTACTAAATTGATCCTTATGGTTATTATTACCGATTTAAACATCAATAAAATTTATGACTTTCTTTATTTAATGCTTAAATATAAATTTAATATACGAGGGTCATTCAATAATTAAAGAAACAAATTGATCAGGGTGAAAAAGAGTTTATTTTTACAAAACAATACTTTTTCTACGTTTCAACCAAGGCCCCTGATCATTTATGCAATTGTCCAAGAGGGCTACAAGCTTTCTTATTCCGGCGGTGAATAACGCTTTATCCTGATGTTTGAACCAATTTCCCAGAAACTTCTTCACGTGCTCGTTGTCCTGGAACCTCTTACCATATAATGCTTACTTCAGTGCACCAAACAAATGGAAATCACTACGTGCTAAATCAGGACTGTAAGGGGAACCAGGCAGTACTTCCCAGCCCATTTTGGCGATTGTTTCAGGGGTTATTTGAGCAACATGAAAACGTGCGTTGTCTTTATGGCTAATCACATCTCTCCTCTGAGATCCACGACGTCTCTCTCTTTCACCCTGTTTAAAAGCAAATCCGAGTAGTACCGGCAGTTTATTGTACGCTGCTCATAAAGATAATCACAAAAAACTGGCCCTTCAGCGTCCCAAAACACCGTCAACATGACTTTTCCTGCTGATACTTGGGTTTTGAATTTGACAGGTGAGTTGATATGCTTCCACTCAATGCTTTGTCTTTTTGATTCTGGCTCATAATAATGAACCCGAGTTTCATCACAAGTTAAAATTTTGTTAAGCAAGTGCCCACCTTCCCTTTCATAATGTTTCTTTAGCTCTGTGCACTCTCTCCACCTTGTTTCCTTGTGTAGCCGCGTCAACTCCTTTAGGATCCATCTTGCACATGTTTTGCGGTACTTCAGCTTGTTACAGATAATTTTATGAAGTGTTGTTAGTACATGAACTTTACCAACTATGATTTCCGCAGTCACACCGCGATCGGCACGAATAATGTCATCGATTCGACTTTCAAGTGAGGGAGTTGAAATTGCAACTGATCGGCCAGAACGGTGTTCGTCAGTCACTGAGTTGTGACCATTTTTGAACAGCTCTACCCACTTGTAAAAATTTGCATGATTCACACAACCTTCAACTTTAGACAGTCTACGGTACATATTCACTGATTTCTCGCCTTCAGCAAGTAAAAAACGAATAACAGAATGTTGTTCAAATAATGTGGACGTTTCAAGAGGACTCGTCATCTTGAAATGTATTTTTGAGGTTATAAACAAAACAATGTTGATACATCAGCTGATCAGGGCTCATCCTAGTAATGCCAACTTAAAGCCATAAAAGTACCAAACGTGCCCTACTAATAGTTTTTCCCCAGACCACTTTCTCACTTTAATTATTGAATGACCCTCGTATTACGCAGTTTGCTGAATTCTGCTGAGATCTGCCTTGTGACTGAGAAACTACAACTCGCTGAGCAGCGCCGCTAGGACAATAGCCTTGTCGGCGCTAACTTCCGATGTACAGGAGCTCGAAGGCAGACGCTGTACAGTTGGCATGTGAGGCGATTCATCAGCAGAAGATCTTGATGACTTCAGAAGAAGTCACAGAGTTTTTGGGTTGACGCTCTGTTTGGAGGTAGTACGTGGACCACTGTAACAATTACTGCTGTATCATATGAAGCTCATTTTGTTTGGAAACTTTCACATATCGAGATATTCTATGTTCGAGAACGTTTGCGATTTTATATATATATGTCTAGGAGCGTTTCAGGAGACTTCCTTCATAGTATTATCCGCAGACAATCCACTTTCATCGAGGATTAGAAGTAAGAGTGTTGATTAATATATATTTGTGTGGTATAAAATTGGAAATGATAATTGTAAAATAATAGTGTCACGATATGAAATACCTGATATAGACTACGAATTATACCTTGATCTTCCCGAAAGGCGAGAAGCTTAGAACATAAAACACAAGTATCATTTTTCTGGTATTTGTGAGATTAATATAACCATAACGAGAGACTACAAAAAATTGCTTATTATGTCTTTATTTGTTTACGTCTATCGTGTTATTTTCCATCCTAACTACGGTAAAAAAATTTACCATGTTTAGTAAACTGGAGAAACATTCTGCAGAAAAATCCTCATAAAATAAAGCCACCATAAACTTCAACAGTAGCACCAGGAAAAATGTAGGGATCCCGAACTGCCGTTCGTACATGGTCCTAGTGAAGCAGGTTTATAGTTGTCTTCCACCCATCTGACAAGCCTCAAACTTGTATCTCTTTTTTGTGTATAGAAATGCCCATTATTTAGAATGAGTCCGATTTGGTTATCAACTCGTTTGTATCTGGAGGAATACGCGGAAAGAAGGACTTTTTCGAGTATACTAAATTCGGTATAGATGAGTAAAGAAGTATGTTTTCCATTTTTTGCTTGACTATTATGCATCATCTGACCGAAATATCTGGATATCTATCAGTGGACACTAACATGCGGTGTGAGTACCTGTTGACTTTATCACAACTTGCTCTACTGGGGACACTTTTGATGAGGTGTCTGAAAGTCTGTGGAGGAATGGTGACCCATTCTTGCTCAAAAGTAGGAACTGGAGAAGGTGTTGGACCCTGGGGTCTGGAGCGAAGTCGATGTTCTGATTCATCCCAATCGTGTTCCATTGTGTTCATCTCGTGACACAGAGCAACCCAGTTCTTTTCAGGACCATTAATGTACACAAATTATTTACTCACAGGGGCTACTTCATGACAGGGTGCACTGATTTGCTGATACAAGCATTCGTCGTCTACTTACTGTTCTTCTAATGTACGCAGTATACAATACTTCCAAGTGTATTCATGTCCACCCAAATTTAGCGTTTCCTTAAGTGCGATAGAGAAGCTCCATCATAACCACGAAAAACACCCCCATACCGTAACACAACGCCGTCTGTACTTGACTGTTGACACTACACGTCACGGTCGGTAACGTTCTCCCGGTATTTTCCAAACCCAGACACTTCCATCGGATTGCGCCATTCACCTCTCCAAATCACTCGCTTCCAGTCATCCGCTCTCCAGTGAAGTCGCTCGTTACGCCATCTCAAGCGTCGCTTAGCAGTCGCAACAGAAATGAGTGACTTATGAAGAGCTGCTCGACCATTCTATCCCATTCTTTTTAACTCCCTAGCACAGTCATTGTGCCAACTGAGTCGCTCGTACCAGTTAGGAACTCACGATTGGTTCCTTCCCCTTATTTCAAGTGATTTCGTTTCATGCGATTTTTTACAATCACCTTCCATAATTCTCGACAGTCAGTGTCCATCAGTACATGAGGTATGCCTGGGTTTCGCTGTTATTGTGCATTCGCGTCTCCACAATCACATCTCCAACAGTCGTTTCTGATGGATTTGTTACTCAGGTGACATCCAGTAGCCGGCCGCTGTGGCCGAGCGATTCTAGGCGCTTCAGCCCGGAACCGCGCTGCTGCTACGGTCGCAGGTTCGAATCCTGCCTCGGGCATGGGTGTGTGTGATGTCCTTAGGTTAGGTTTAAGTAGTTAAAAGTCTAGGGGACTGATGACCTCAGATTGCAAGTCCCATAGTGCTTAGAGCCATTTGAACCATTTGACATCCAGTTAATAGTCCATGTTCGAAGTCACTGAGCCCTCTTGACCGGCCCATTCTGCAGTTTCCACTTCTCTGCTGACAACACATTCCTCCCTGCCTCCTTTTGCTCTGGCAGTTCCGCCCGTAGTACCATCTAGTTGTCAACTCCAACTCCGCAGTACATAGTGGCGACCAGAAACTTTTGATCGGATAGTGTATGTCTTCGTCAGCGTAAACTTCAGATCTATAGAACTTCAAACGCGGGTCTGTAGAGGGTAGTGGGGAGAGGTGGGTGAGGGGGGAGAGAGGGGGGGGGGGGAAGATGTGCGCCGAATCATCAACAGATTAAAGGAGATCGTAATGGTTTCAGAAGAAGTCATTTGTCATTTCCAGGTCATTTGTCGTTTCGAGGTTGTATGTGGGCCACTATAGCAATTACTGCTGTGTCATATGCGAATTGTTTTGGTTTGGTAGCTTTTCAGATCGAGATGTTCTAGGTTGGAAAACCTTTAGAATTTACATAGTGTTGAAGAAGACTTCCTATGGAGAAATATCTGTAAACATGCTACTGACTTCGACGACTCGAGTGAAGAGGGGAATCAATGGTGATGGGTACACCTCTCTGAGGTGTAAAGGTGAAAGGATAATTGCGAAATAATAGTCTCAGAAGATCTAATGATAGACTATAGACTAAGAACTACACATTGATTTTGCCGAAAGGAGTGAAACTTAGACGACTACTGGTGTCGTCCGAAACATAAAATACAAATACAATTTTGCCTGTATTCAAGAGAGTAATATTAAATCACGAGAGACTAAATAATCAAAACTTATTTTCATGGTAAGGAGACATTCAGGCCATCGTTATTATGTTCTTATATGCTTACTTGTATCGTATTGTTTTCCCCGCTTTAACGTAAAAATGAAGAAAAAAACAACGTAGTCAGTAATGTGGAGTAACGGTTTGCAGGAAAATCCTCAAAAGCCAAAGCCAGTGATAAACTCCGGCAGTAGCGCTGGACCAATTAAGGTTCTAGTTAAGAAGGCTTGTCGTTGTCTTTCGTCGGTCTTATTTCAAGGATCAAGCGTGCGTATGTTTTTCCTGGAACGAAAACCTAGCATGTAGCCAGTTTTAAATACGGTTACCAACCAGTTTTATATCTGAAAAAATGTGCTAAAAGGAGGATCTTTTTCAAATATATTAAATTAGGGACATGTCAGTAAACACTTATGTACTGTTTTTTCACCTGACTGTAATATATATACACCATTTGAACTGAACTGTGATTTAACATAGAAAATATGAAACAAATGGACAATACACAAGTGTGACAGTTGCCACGCACTTCAGAGGTCGACGTTTCTATAGTTCGTAACCTTTCAAAATGAGTGCATTTATAAAGAGTATGTACAGCCAGTGTATAATGTAGGATTTGTTAAAGCTGTATGGTTTTTGCATGCGAGTAATGGAGACAATGACATTTCAGGAAATTTTTCTTATCATGTAAAATCATGAAGAAGTATCTCAGATACATGATTATAGAATTGGAATTAAGAGATGAATAGGAAAATTGCTACACTATGAGATCAAAAGTATCCGGACATCCCCAGAAACATACATTATCCATATTAGGTACATTGTGCTGCCATCTACCGCCAGGTACTCCATATCAGCGACCTCAGTAGTCATCGTGAGAGGGCAGAATGGGTCGCTCCGCGAAACTCCCTGACTTCGAATGTGGTCAGGTGATTGGGTGTCACTTGTGTCATACGTCTGTACGCGCGACTTCCACACTCCTAAACATCCCTAGCTCCACTGTTTCCGATGTGATAGTGAAGTGGAAACGAGAAGGGACACGCACAACACAAAAGCGTACAGACCGACCTCGTCTGTTGACTGACAGAGACCGCCGACAGTTGAAGACGGTCGTAGTGTGCAATAGGCAGACATCTATCCACACCTTCACACAGGAATTCCAAACTGCATCAGGGTCCACTGCAAGTACTATGACAGGCGGGAGGTGAGAAAACTTGGATTTCATGGTCGAGCGGCTGCTCATAAGTCACACATCATGCCAGTAAATGCCAAACGAAGCCTATCTTGGTGTAAGGAGCGTAAACATTTGACGATTTAACAGTGGAAAAACGTCGTGTGGAGTGACGAATCACGGTATACAATGTGGCTATCCAATGTCAGAGTGTGGGTATGGCGCATGCCCGGTGAACGTCATTTGCCAGCTTGTGTAATACCAACAATAAAATTTGGAGGTGACGGTATTATGGTGTGGTCGGGTTTTCATGGAGGGGGCTTGCTTTGATGTTTTGCGTGGCACTATCACAGCACAGGCCTACGATGGCGATTGCATCTTTCAAGACGATCGAACACCTGTTCAAAAAGGACGGCCTGTGGGAGTGGTTACACGACAATAAATTCCCTGTAATGGACTTGCCTGCACAGAGTCCTGACCTCAATCTTATGGCACACCTTTGGGATGTTTTGAAACGCCGACTTCGTGCCAGGCCTCAACGACCAATATCGATACCTTTCTCAGTGCAGCACTCCGTGAAGAATGTGCTGCCATTTCCCAAGAAACCTTCCAGCAGCTGATTGAACGTATGCCTGCGAGAGTGGAAGCTGTCATCAAGGCTAAGGGTGGGCTGACACCATACTGAATTTAGCATTACCGATGGAGGGCGACACAAACTTGTAAGTCATTTTCGGCGAGGTATCCGGATTATTTTGATCACATAGTGCATGCTGTACGAGGGTCTTTAAACGAACAATGGCTCAAATAAATTTTAATTGCAGCTAATGTAGATAGGAAAAAGTCGTTTTGAGGAGCTTGAAATTTGATGTAACTTCTGCAGCTATATCAACAGTTCCGACCAATGGCTGAGCCGTAGTGAACCATCAAAATGGCGTCCAGGCAAGACACTTATCACAAGCAACAAGTTGTAATTCTGTAATTAAATTCTTGCTTAGGGAAAAGTAAACATACACCATGATAAACATCCATAAGCGTTTGGATGCGGTGTATGGTACTGACGCAGTTGATAGTAGTAGTGTTTGGCGATGGGCAATGAGAGTTAAAGCATCAGGAAGTGCAGAGAGCGAGTTCCATGATCGGTCACGTTCTGGACGTCCTGTCACAGCGACTTGGTGATTCGCGCGGATGCCATTATTCGTCCAGATCGGAACATCACAATTAGGCGGCTGGCTCTAAAGTTATCGGTGAGCACTGGAAGATCGTGTGTGATGATTGAGATTCTTGGATATTCGAAGCTGTGCTGAAGTTGGGATCCACAAGTGCTCAGAATAGGCCACAAGATTCAAAGATAAACCATTTCATCTGAACTGTTGAAGCAGATTCACACCTTTTTGTCACGGATCGTTAGAGATGAAGAAACCAGGGCGTAGCACTTTGAGTGGGAAACTGTCACTGACGTTGCACATCTGCAATCACCCAAAAAGAAGAAATTCAAGACAGCTGCCTCTGCTAGCAAAGTCATGATGGCAGTCTTCTGGGACAGTAATAGTACCACTCTTGTGGATGTCTTGTAACAGGGTCAGCCGTTAATTCAGAGGCACGTGTGAAGACTCTGAACAAACGCGAGAATCCTTTCCGAGGTGTTCGGTCTGACAGGCATCCAAAAGAAATCTCGCTTCAAAACGGCAATTCACGTCCACACTCAGATCATCCGACAGCCCAGTCCAGGTGGCCTCAAACTTCAGTTTGTTTGGACTACCTAAGAATTCGATATGTGCGACGCACTTTAAAGACTATGAGAGCGTAATTCATGTAATGAAAACATGGATACCGAGATAGTAGAGGAACGTTCAACCACAGGGAGTACATCCTATTATACAACACTGGCCTATAGCCATAGTATTTGATGGAGACAAGAAAAATACGCTGAGGTGACAAAAGCGTTTGGATACTTCCTAATGTCGCGTCGGATCTCCTTTTGCCCGGCGTAGTGCAGCACCTCGACGTGGCACGGACTGAACAATTCGTTGGTAACCCCCTGCAGAAATATTGAGCCATGCCACCTCCCTAACCGTCCATAACTGTGGAAGGGTCGTCAGTGCACGAACTGACCTCTCGATTATTCCGATAAGCGTTCAATGGGACCCGTGACGGTCTAGCTGGGTGACCAAATTATTCGCTCGAATTCTCCACGATCATATTCAAACTAATCACGAAAAATTCTGGCGCAGTGACATAGCGAATTGTCATCCATAAAACTTCCCTCCTTTTTCGGAATATGTAGTCCATAAATGGCTACAAATGGTCTCCAAGTAGGTTAACATAACTATTTCCAGTCACCGATTCATGTAGGCATAGCTGACACCATTATGGAACCACTAATAGCTTGCGCAGTGCTTTGTTGACAACCTGATTCCATGGCTTCGTATGGTCTGTGCCGCAGTCGAATCTTACTATCACTTTTTTTTTCTCTCATCAGTCTACTGACTGGTTTGATGCGGCCCGCCACGAATTTCTTTCCTGTGCTAACCTTTTCATCTCAGAGTAGCACTTGCAACCTACGTCCTCAATTATTTGCTTGACGTATTCCAATCTCTATCTTCCTCTACAGTTTTTGCCCTCTACAGCTCCCTCTAGTACCATGGAACTCATTCCCTCATGTCTTAGCAGATGTCCTATCATCCTGTCCCTTCTCCTTATCAGTGTTTTCCACATATTCCTTTCCTCTCCGATTCTACGTAGAACCTCCTCATTCCTTACCTTATCAGTCCACCTAATTTTCAACATTGGTCTATAGCACCGCATCTCAAATGCTTCGATTCTCTTCTGTTCCGGTTTTCCCACAGTCCATGTTTCACTACCATACAATGCTATACTCCAGACGTACATCCTCAGAAATTTCTTCCTCAAATTAAGGCCGATATTCGATATTAGTAGACTTGTCTTGGCCAGAAATGCCATTTTTGCCATAGCGAGTCTGCTTTTGATGTCCTCCTTGCTCCGTCCGTCATTGGTTATTTTACTGACTAGGTAGCAGAATTCCTTAACTTCATTGACTTCGTGACCATCAATCATGATGTTAAGTTTCTCGCTGTTCTCATTTCTACTACTTCTCATTACCTTCGTCTTTCTCCGATTTTCTCTCAAACCATACTGAGTACTCAATAGACTGTTCATTCCGTTCAGCAGATCATTTAATTCTTCTTCACTTTCACTCAGGATAGCAATGTCATCAGCGAATCGTATCATTGATATCCTTTCACCTTTTATTTTAATCCCACTCCTGAACCTTTCTTTTATTTCCATCATTGCTTCCTCGATGTACAGATTGAAGAGCAGGGGCGAAAGGCTACAGCCTTGTCTTACACCCTTCTTAATACGAGCACTTCGTTCTTGATCGTCCACTCTTATTATTCCCTCTTGGTTGTTGTACATATTGTATATGACCCGTCTCTCCCTGTAGCTTACCCCTACTCTTTTCAGAATCTCGAACAGCTTGCACCATTTTATATTGTCGAACGCTTTTTCCAGGTCGACAAATCCTATGAAAGTGTCTTGATTTTTCTTTAGCCTTGCTTCCATTATTAGCCGTAACGTCAGAATTGCCTCTCTCGTCCCTTTAGTTTTCCTAAAGCCAAACTGATCGCGCATTCTCAATTTTCTTTTCCATTCTTCTGTGTATTATTCTTGTAAGCAGCTTCGATGCATGAGCTGTTAAGCTGATTGTGCGATAATTCTCGCACTTGTCAGCTCTTGCCGTCTTCGGAATTGTGTGGATGATGCTTTTCCGAAAGTCAGACGGTATGTCGCCAGACTCATATATTCTACACACCAACGTGAATAGTCGTTTTGTTGCCACTTCCCCAATGATTTTAGAAATTGTAATGGAATGTTATCTATCCCTTCTGCCTTATTTGACCGTAAGTCCTCCAAAGCTCTTTTAAATTCCGACTCTAATACTGGATCCCCTATCTCTTCTAAATCGACTCCTGTTTCTTCTATGACATCAGACAAATCTTCACCCTCATAGAGGCTTTCAATGTATTCTTTCCACAGTGGAATTCCCGTTGCACTCTTAATGTTACCACCGTTGCTTTTAATGTCACTTATTAGCAACTTAAAACGGGACTCATCTGATCAGGCCATGGTTTTCCAGTAGCCTAGGATTCAACCGATATGATCAGGAGCCCAGGAGAGGCGCTGCAGGCGATGTTGTGCTGTTCGCAAAGGCACTCTCGTTGGTCGTCTGCTGCCATAGCCTGCCTTCACTCTCTCCTAACTGATACATGCGTCTTAGTCCCACATTGATTCCTACGATTATTTCGTAGGGTGCTGCTTGTCTGTTAGCCTGTCAACTCCATGCCAACTCCACTGCTGTCAGTCGTTAAGTGAAGGCCATCGGCCACTGCGTTGTCCGTGGTGTGATGACATGCCTGAGATTTGGTAATCTCGTCACACTCCTGACACTGTAGTTCTCGGAATATTGAATTTCTAACCATTTTCGTAACGACATGTCAAATACGTCTAACTCCAAAAACATGCCGCGTTCAAATTCTATTAACTGCTGACGTGCGGTCAAAATCACGTCGGAAACCTTTCCGTATCAGTCATCTGTGTACAAATGACAGCTTCGCCAATGCACTTCCCTTTTATATCTTGCGTACGCGATACTACCGCCATCTGTATATGCACATATCGCTATCCCGTCACATTAGGGTAGTACATGTAAACGAAGTGTTGATTGTTGCCGTCAATCAAATTCTAACTCTTAAGCACTGAATACGTTCAGAGAAAAAATTGTGGTACACTATTTATTAAATGACCCTCACAAAAAGGCAAGTTAACTCTTCATCTGAACTAAGCTGACGTAGCATGTGAATTTGGGATTTTACCTCTGCTTTGTGCATCGGCGAATTAAGTAAAGTGATAATTGTCACTGACTGCAAACAAAAAGGATTATTTTTCAATATGTAAGCTGAGATTTTGGAGAATAATTTAGTTATTTCACGGATGCTTGTCAGACGCAAAGGAAAGAGGAAGATTATGTGTCTACATCTACATCTACATCCATACTCCGCAAGCCACCTGACGGTGTGTGGCGGAGGGTACCGTGAGTACCTCTATCGGTTCTCCCTTCTATTCCAGTCTCGTATTGTTCGTAGAAAGAAGGATTGTCGGTATGCTTCTGTGTGGGCTCTAATCTCTCTGATTTTATCCTCTTGGTCTCTTCGCGAGATATACGTAGGAGGGAGCAATATACTGCTTGACTCTTCGGTGAAGGTATGTTCTCGAAGCCCGTACCGAGCTACTGAGCGTCTCTCCTGCAGAGTCTTCCACTGGAGTTTATCTATCATCTCCGTAACGCTTTCGCGATTACTAAATGATCCTGTAACGAAGCGCGCTGCTCTCCGTTGGATCTTCTCTATCTCTTCTATCAACCCTATCTGGTACAGATCCCACACTCCTGAGCAGTATTCAAGCAGTGGGCGAACAAGCGTACTGTAACCTACTTCCTTTGTTTTCGGATTGCATTTCCTTAGGATTCTTCCAATGAACCTCAGTCTGGGATCTGCTTTACCGACGATCAACCTTATATGATTATTCCATTTTAAATCACTCCTAATTCGTACTCCCAGATAATTTATGGAATTAACTGCTTTCAGTTGCTGACCTGCTATTTTGTAGCTAAATGATAAGGGATCTATCTTTCTATGTATTCGCAGCACATTACACTTGTCTACATTGATATTCAATTGCCATTCCCTGCAGCATGCGTCAATTCGCTGCAGATCCTCCTGCATTTCAGAACAATTTTCCATTGTTACAACCTCTCGATACACCACAGCGTCATCTGCAAAAAGCCTCAGTGAACTTCCGATGTCATCTACCAGGTCATTTATGTATATTGTGAATGGCATCTGTCCTATGACACTCCCCTGCGGCACACCTGAAATCACTCTTACTTCGGAAGACTTCTCTCCATTGAGAATGACATGCTGCGTTCTGTTATCTAGGAACTCTTCAATCCAATCACACAATTGGTCTGATAGTCCATATGCTCTTACTTTGTTCACTAAACGACTGTGGGGAACTGTATCGAACGCCTTGCGGAAGTCAAGAAACACGGCATCTACCTGTGAACCCGTGTCTATGGCCCTCTGAGTCTCGTGGACGAATAGCGCGAGCTGGGTTTCACACGACCGTCTTTTTCGTCGTTCTGCATTATTTGACGAAAAGCTACGAGGGCAGTTCAATAAGTAATGCAACACATTTTTTTTCTGAAACAGGGGTTGTTTTATTCAGCATTGAAATACACCAGGTTATTCCCCAATCTTTTAGCTACACAACACTATTTTTCAACGTAATCTCCATTCAATGCTACGGCCTTACGCCACCTTGAAATGAGGGCCTATATGCCTGCACGGTACCATTCCACTGGTCGATGTCGGAGCCAACGTCGTACTGCATCAATAACTTCATCATCCGCGTAGTGCCTCCCACGGATTGCGTCCTTCATTGGGCCAAACATATGGAAATCCGACGGTGCGAGATCGGGGCTGTAGGGTGCATGAGGAAGAACAGTCCACTGAAGTTTTGTGAGCTCCTCTCGGGTGCGAAGACTTGTGTGAGGTCTTGCGTTGTCATGAAGAAGGAGAAGTTAGTTCATATTTTTGTGCCTACGAACACGCTGAAGTCGTTTCTTCAATTTCTGAAGAGTAGCAGAATACACTTCAGAGTTGATCGTTTGACCATGGGGAAGGACATCGAACAGAATAACCCCTTCAGCGTCCCAGAAGACTGTAACCATGACTTTACCGGCTGAGGGTATGGCTTTAAACTTTTTCTTGGTAGGGGAGTGGGTGTAGCGCCACTCCATTGATTGCTGTTTTGTTTCAGGTTCGAAGTGATGAACCCATGTTTCATCGCCTGTAACAATCTTTGACAAGAAATTGTCACCCTCAGCCACATGACGAGCAAACAATTCCGCACAGATGGTTCTCCTTTGCTCTTTATGGTGTTCGGTTAGACAACGAGGGACCCAGCGGGAACAAACCTTTGAATATCCCAACCGGTGAACAATTGTGACAGCACTACCAACAGAGATGTCAAGTTGAGCACTGAGTTGTTTGATGGTGATCCGTCGATCATCTCGAACGAGTGTGTTCGCACGCTCCGCCATTGCAGGAGTCACAGCTGTGCATGGCCGGCCCGCACGCGGGAGATCAGACAGTCTTGCTTGACCTTGCAGCGATGATGACACACGCTTTGCCCAACGACTCACCGTGCTTTTGTCACTGCCGGATCACCGTAGACATTCTGCAAGCGCCTATGAATATCTGAGATGCCCTGGTTTTCCGCCAAAAGAAACTCGATCACTGCCCGTTGTTTGCAACGCACATCCGTTACAGACGCCATTTTAACAGCTCCGTACAGCGCTGCCACCTGTCGGAAGTCAATGAAACTATACGAGACGAAGCGGGAATGTTTGAAAATATTCCACAAGAAATTTCCGGTTTTTTCAACCAAAATTGGCCGAGAAAAAAAACGTGTTGCATTACTTATTGAACTGCCCTCGTATATTATCACTTCCTGCTTCTCCGAGAAGCTGATTCGGCGTTGCCTGCGAGAGCTATGAATATGTAAACCAAAACAGCTTCATTGAGAGGCTTTCGTGCTCAACAGGTTCCTCGTACATAATGGAACACTCTCGCTGACGGAATTGCATGGGATCGGAATAGCTGACTTGTTAGCTTTTTCAGCTGATTGTCCGGAATACAAGACCATGTGCGTAAAGTGATATCGATTGTGGTTCTATTGAGCCATCTAGACAACTAAATGTTTCCGTTTTTACTTTTCATCAATCACCCTATTGACAGATCCAACATTTCTTCTACAATGTGCCAGTCTTATCATTTTTGTATTCTGGATACATTTTAAATCCTTTACTACATTTTCTAAGTATGGCTTGTCTTGAAGGGCAAAAAAACTGGGCGTAGAATATCGTTGACGTGCAGCTGCTCTGTAAAAGTGCCGCGGATGACAACCAAAATGGTCCTGCTATGAAACGAAAAGACCACCCGACCACAACTCCTGGTCGTCAGCCCATATGGATAACGACAGTCAGGTTGGTATCCAACCGCTGTTTGGGACGTCTGCAGACACGTCTTCGTTACCCATAGAGGATCAGTTCGAAACGGGACTAATCAACGAAAATAACTCTATTCCAGTCAATGAGGTTCCAGGCCGAAGACTTGTCCAGAGACGACCCAGGCAGCGGTAGGATACGGCTTACGGGCCGACAACCAGGAGTGATAATCTAGGGTGACACTTGTTTTCATAGGAGGACCCCTATGGTTGACATCCGCGGCACCCTTACAGCACAGAGGTACGCCAACGATATTCTACATCCCGTTTTGTTACCCTTCACGGCAAGCCATCCTGGGCTTATATTTCAGCAAGATAATGCCCGCCCCCAAACGGTGAGAGTTTCTACTGCTTGTCTTCGTCCTTGCCAAAACTTCGCTAGGCCACCTAGGTCGCCGAATCTCTCCTCAGTTCAGAATGTTTGGAGCATTATGGGCAGGGCATTGCTATCCTCTCGGGATTTTGACTATCTAATGGCCCAGTGAGACAAGATATCGCTCAGAAGGGCATCCAACAGCTCTATCAGTCAAGGCCAAGTTGAATGACTGCTTACATAAGGGCCAGAGGTGGACCGACGAGTGATTGACTTGCTCAGTTTGTGAAGCTCTTTCTCTTCATTAAGCCATCCTACTTTTCGGAAACTGTAATTATTTACTCATCTGTACATGTACATCACTGCTTGCAAGGAAGAGAAATTTCTCTTCTGAAGAAGAGAAATTTGTTAACATCGAGTATAGATTTAAGTCTTAGGAAGTCGTTTCTGAAAGTATTTGTATGGAGTGTAGCCATGTATGGAAGTGAAACGTGGACGATAAATAGTTTAGACAAGAAGAGAATAGAAGCTTTCGAAATGTGGTGTTACAGAAGAATGCTGAAGATTAGGTGGGTAGATCACATAACTAATGAGGAGGTATTGAATAGCATTGGGGAGAAGAGAAATTTGTGGCACAACTTGACTATAAGAAGGGATCGCTTGGTAGGACGAATTCTGAGGCATCAAGGGATCACCAATTTAGTGTTGGAGGGCAGCGTGGAGGGTAAAAATCGTAGAGGGAGACCAAGAGATGAATACACTAAACAGATTCAGAAGGATGTAGGCTGCACTAGGTACTGGCAAATGAAGAAGCTTGCATATGATAGAGTAGCATGGAGAGCTGCATCAAAACAGTCTCTGGTCTTAGAGTGGTTTTTTATTCATCCTCTATAGTTTATCGTAATAGTAACTCAACTAATGATGAGTACGCCATCACTTGTGTCCGTTCTTCTGGTAACGATTTTCCTTCGGATTTTTTTCTGGTCTCTTATTTATACCATTGAGCCACTTCGCACTTCAATTTTTACATCTATTCATACACTTCCTGTTATTTCTTCTCTGCTTTGTACTACATAAACATAGTTTCAAAGGATTCGTCCTCAATATCAAATCAGTATTTATCTCTCATAAGCACAATTTCCTCTAAAGGCACATTATATTGTGTTATGTTTTCGCATTTGTTACGTATGTTAGGAAGATACCTCGTCATCTTTATTTTTGGCTGGGTAGTTTTCCTTCTGCGAACGGGCTACTGTTCTAATAATTATATGAATGTTCAGTGTCTCAGACACTTTTCAATTCCCCATAGATGTGCCATTTATGGTGCCTAACTTACCACAATGGTATAAAAAGAAATGCCAAAATAATATGCCTGACCAGAAAATTCATGTTTGCGTTAAAACACACTCATGGCAAAAATCGCAATATCAAAAAATAATTAATAGAGAGTAATGAAATTTTGGGAATACATTTATCTAGATAACATTTTTAAATGATTAAAATTACAAGTAGACAGATTAATGTATAACCGAAAGAAGCCATTGCAAATGTGAAGTGCTAATACATTAATGACCGGCGTTACCACCAAACATTTTAACGCAAGGATTGAGATGTCCATGCATTGTGCTGTACAGGTGCCGGATGTCAGTTTGTGGGATGGAGCTGCATGCCGGTTGCATTTGATCGATCAATACAGGGACGGTTAATACCGTTTGTGGATGAAGTTGTACTTGCCCTCCGATGTTCCCCCATGTGTGCTCTACTGGAGACAAATCTGGTGATCGAGCATGCCAAGAAAATATGTTGAAACTCTGTAGAGCATCTTGGGCTGCAACAGTGGTAGGTGGGCGAGAGTTACCCTTCTGGAGAATACCTCCGAAATATTATCCATGAATGGCAGCATAACAGGTCGATTGATTATACTGACGCGCAGGTTTGCAGTCAGGGTGCGCGGGATTACTACGACAGTGCTCCTGCTGTTATACGAAATAGCACTCCTCACCACAACTCCAGGCTTATGCCCAGTGTGTCTAGCGCGCAGACAGGCTGGTTCCAACTGGCTTCCTTCTGACCAACACACGGCCGTCACTGTCACCGTGACATAACCAGCTTTCATCAGAAAACACAATAGGCCTCCACCCTGCACTCCAGTGAGCGCTCGCTTGAAACCACGAAGTCACAAATGCTGGTGGTTTATGGTCAGTGGAATGCACGCTGCACGGCTGTCCTTGAAGTAAGCGATTTGTGAGTTCGTTGCGTCACTGTGCTGCCAACTGCTGCTCAAACTTGTGTTGCAGATGGAAAACGATGAGCCAGAGCTATACGCCGAGCACAACGGCCTTCTCCCTCGGTAGTGCCACATTGTCGACCAGAGCCCGGTCTTCTTGCGACCGTACATTTCCGTGACCACCGCTGCCGGTAGTCATGTACAGTGGCTATATTTCTGCCAAGCCTTTCTGCAATATCGCAGAAGGAACATCCAGCTTCTCGTATCCATATTGCACGAACACGTTTCAATTCGGTGAGGTGATGGTAACGGCCTTAGAGACATTCTTGACTAAGATCAACTCACCACGTCCAGTCTCAAGGGTAATTAACGCTCACGACCGTTACGACGTGTATTTAAAGCAAACCTGATTTTCATCCTCATGGTCTTTCAGATGTAGAAGCATGGCTACCAACTTTTTTTATGTCGCAGAACTCCTCCTTGTCGTTTCGACTTTTTACCGTCAGTGCAAATTGAAAAAGACGTTGATAATCACGTAGGGCTGTAATGGTAAACCCATTTTACGAGCTAATGGCTCATGTATATTTTTTAACAGAATGTACCAGTTTTTACTCCGATCAACACGACACAAGCTTTACCAAATCCTCCAATCCCATCCCCTCAAGGATGAAAAATTGTAAAAATTCATAATGTATTCGCTCCATTGAAGAACGAAAGCTCTGAAATCTGAGAAATGCGTTTGTGAAGCTACGTGCGTTTTTTAGACGGAGCGGAATGCATGCCAAAATATTTAGAATGTCACACCTGAACACGTCAATTAAAAATTATTTAACGTTCCAACTCGAAATAACTATTCACAATAGGTTTGTTTATAAATAACCTGTCTGCTACCAGTCACGATTTTCTTTATTTTATTTTTCGCACGACGCGTATCGGGAAAGCATTCCCATTTTCAAGTGCGATTTTTGTGTTTGTTATGTCATTTCTATATGATATTGTCGGTGTGTGAGACTCTGCTTCATTTCGTTGACTTTACTGCAATATGTAAGAAAACACGCGATTTTTAGTTGGTTGTCGATCTTTCTGTGAAGTTAGTGGCGAAATTTAGAAGAATTTGTACTTACAGTTTCCTTATGGTCCATTATTGCAGAGTGTCGTAGACACTAAACATCACACACAACTTGTTGTACACTTTTAAACATCGAAAACATTTTACATAAACAAAACAGCTACACATATGTTTCTACAAATAGTCAACAGATATGACATTATAGGTCTTCCACAGATTACGATATGCTTTTGTACAGAGGTTATTTATCTTAACAATTTGGATCATAATTTACTTATATCTATTGTACAGTTGTGCTTATTTCTATGTGTTACTATTTTTATTTAAGTGTACTATCGAAACATCTGAAGAAATCCACTGATTCACTTTCAAGTTTTTCGTTTAATATTTTATCATCATATATTTTGTAATGCGAATATATATCCAGTTCTTCTAGTAAATCCATTTTATGTCCTTTATTTAGTCGATGGAGTACTTTGACATTTTGCTCTGTTTTTCCAAAGGGATGTCCTGTATTACGTACATGTGTTGCTATGGCTGATGTAGTGTGTCTGTTGTATGTGCAGGCTTTTATGCGCTCTGTGTACCTGGTGTTGAAATTTCGGCCTGTTTGTCCTAGGTAGAACACGGAGCATTCCTGGAATGTTAACTTGTATATTCCAGAATCTGAGTGTGGATCATGCTTACACTTTATATTACGTATTAATTTTTGTAGTAGTTTATTAGATGTAGAAAACCCAATTTTAACTTTGTGATTTTTGAAAATATTTGCAATTTTCTGTGATACATTGTCAATGTATGGGATACTAGATATACAATTGTTTTTCTCTTTTTCCTCTGCGGTGCAGTTTGTATCTGGGTTTTCTTCACTTTGTCTAGGATTGTGTCAACCATGGAAGCATTGTGACCATTGGGAACTGCAATCTTTTTCACTGTGTTTATTTCTTGTAGCATGTTTTCTTGGTTCAATGGTATTTTAGTTGCCCTATGTAGCCAGCCCCATTTGGTACAATATTGTCACTCTAACCTCATGCTATGTGTCATCCAGCTTCCTATGCACGACTGGGAGAGCTCTGGCAATATGCTCCCGCACATTAATTCATTTCTGCAGAGACTTAATATGTCAATTTATGCAGCTCGGCCTGCCGGAATGGCCGTGCGGTTCTGGGCGCTACAGTCTGGAACCGAGCGACCGCTACGGTCGCAGGTTCGAATCCTGCCTCGGGCATGGATGTGTGTGATGTCCTCAGGTTAGTTAGGTTTAATTAGTTCTAAGTTCTAGGCGACTGATGCCCTCAGAAGGTAAGTCGCATAGTGCTCAGAACCATATGTAGCTCGTTCTTAAGTTTTGTAGAGCAATGCTGAAATAAGATTCTGCTTGAAAAAATGAGCTGTAAAATGACAGGCAAGCTACAGTAGTTGCCAGCATCACGCTGGGAGCCACACAACATTTATTTTATTTCTTTGCAGTAAAAGCTGGGTAAAAACTAGTGTGTGTTTATTTCCCTTTATGTCACAGACAGAGATTGAATTAGTATACATGCTGGCATGGGCTTTCGCCAGCACACAGGTCGGCAGAGATGAAGTGTGAAGATGGATACCAGTCGCTGGATCAAGCGCGCCTATCACGAGAGAGGTCAGACACACACCGACAAGCAACATCCGCCAACGCCCTCTCGACAGCAAGTATTTAGGCCGCCACCATTGACCGGAGGGCCTCAGTCAGTCTCACTGACTTACTCAGACTACGACAGTACATAGCGACCAGATTAGTGACGATACTGGGAGTTGTACATCACCAGCAGTGAGAGTAAAGTTTGTAATAGCAAGCTTATCGATATTGCCTGCAAGAGGACTATTACTGATGAGCTTGTACCACAACACATGGACTCTATTCCAGTATAATTAATTCGCGTGTACATTTGTGTTGTAGAAAGAGGATGCTGGGGACCCACAACAATATCCTCTCCCTTGGTTCCTTGCAGTACAAGACTCTACAGTATAATTCCTTGGAGAGAATGGTAATAAATGCATTACATAAAAATCTGTAACGCTGGTACAACACTGTTGAGTATAATTAAGCATCGTAAGGGGCACTGTTTATCTAGAAAACTTTTCTAGATTCAGTTTTGCTATTCGTTGTGCTTCGATGAAACAAACTTGAAAATATTTACCCAGTATTAAAGTGGGCCGGACCTCATATTTTTTTAGCGGCCCTGTGTGGACTCAGATGCTATTTTCCCAGAGAGAAAAGTTAACAGTACCCGCTCGTTTAGCCGAACGCGAGCGTTTCCAATGATGCTGACTGGAAGAAACACGAATTTCGAGAACAGCAGACAGTGCAGAACAGAATAGGTTTGCAGCGCTGTGCTAAGGATGTTGGAACGTACCTCTCCCCTCCGTAAATGCTATGATGCAGCAGTTACCTGTTTGCCAACAAACGGCTCTTATACTTAATAATTTCCAGGTGGATTGCTTAACTTAATTCCGACTATTGCTATCATCGAACAGAAATAGCGAATAACCTTAAAAGCTTAGTGTCACAACGTGTAGTGCGCGGATGTACCACAGAAAAAACTAAAACATGTAGTTAGCACGCTGCTGTGCTCTGTAAGTTATCTTTTGGCGCTATGTCTTGAAACTCTGTATTGAGATTGCCGACGATTTGTGTAAAACGATTACAGTAGACCGGAACATATGGAATAAAATGTTGCGGGGTGGACGTGAAGTATCAACTAACATAGCAACAGGCTGCAGATTCGTATTCGGAATTTATATGTTTCAGTAATGACAGCGCTTTGCGAACATTGCTGGAGCAGTAGTACTTCTGGAGCAGTAAGGATAGAAGTTCATTGTAACACCTGGAAGCTGTATGGCCCCTTCTCGTGTAAGATCCCATTGGCATAGACAAAGTACAAATCGAGGGGTTACTGAGCACTTCCTCTGCTCTTTATTATATTCTACATTTTCTTATTATCAGCCATTTTTCGCTATCATAAGAAATTTTGAGGATTTTGTTTTTTTCTTCAGCCTTTTGTTTACTTCCTGGCAGGTACAATACAGTTTAGATGCCTAGAAATACATTTCTACTTATTACTGTTTGGTTTTGTTGCAGTTCGTCTACAATATTTCGAGGATGTACAGACTTTAATGTCGAAGCACAGGTAAGGTGGAACCAAAAGAGGGGAACGAATCTTCGGTATCATAGCCAGGAGCAGACGATTCGAATAGACTGCTGGAAAACTTGGAAACCTGCGCCAGCGCTACCGACGACTTGTTCAGCAGGCAGTCCCTGTGTCTCGCAGGCAGAGCTAAAGGATCGTTCCCGTTCGTTCACGGGTTCTGTCCATTACTCTAATTTGCTGAAGTCACATTGCTCAAGTGTACAGAATACAACGCCGAAATTGGACGAGGGTATTTGGTTCTGGATTTCTTGTTAGAGCATGAAGTCGAACTTTTTAATGTTCCGTCTTTCAATGTGTAAAAACAGAACCGTTCTAGGATCACTAAGTTTTCCGTCCTTCCGTCCGTCTGTCTGTCTGTCCGACTGTTAAGAACACTTTTTCTCAGGAACGCGTAGACTTATCAAGTTCACATATATGTCAGATATTAATATCTGTGGTCCCTTGAAGGTTCAAAGTCAATTCAACAAATAAATACATCGCCATTTATGTCACATATTTAGGTACAAAACCTCACTCATCAAAACCTACAGCGTACTTCCGGTTAAAATATGGTAATTCGCAATTTTTTCAGTAGAAGTAAAGATAAAGATACTGAAAATGTTAAATTTGTAGTAATATAACACGAAAAATACTTTTTGTCATTTTTTATTCATATGTCTGTCTGTCTGCTCGTCTTGTAAGACACTTTTTCTCTGGAACAATTTGGCATATTAATTTCAAAGTTATGTCATATACTAGGGTCTGTAGTCCCTTTGCAGTGTAAAAATTGTAATCTCCTAAGTTAATGCAATAAAAGATACGGAAATTTATGTCAGATATTTTGATACACGAAAACATACTCATCCAAACCTATAGCATGCTTCCCGCTGACTTTCAATCATGAAATTTGGCAAGAAGCAAGTTTTCTCAATACAATTAATGGAAAAAATCTAAAAATTGCTAATTTGAAATTACATCACAAGAAAAAATATTTTTGTCATTTTTTCATCCATTAGTCTGTCAGTCTGTTAAGACCCTATTAAGGTCTATGGTCCCATGGAGACATAAATATTGTAAGCTTGTAAGTCACATTAGTCAGAAGATAGAGCCATTTATGTCAGATATTTCGATACTCGAAAACTCACTCATCAGATCCAATAGTGTGCTCCCTGTTGGCCTAGAATCATGATATTTGGCAAGAAGCAAGACGACAATGGGGAGCCATCCAGTCGCGAACGTATATTACGGGTCACATTTTCCACAACTACTGAGTCTCTGTTATATTTCAATAATTCAGTTATAGTCTGTACCTTTTATTGTCGGTAAAAATGGAATAAAATGTCAATGAGAAACTTAATATTAAAGAATACTAATGACGAAAACACTGAATCAGATTCTAATGTATTAACCGGCCGGAGTGGCCGAGAGGATCTAGGCGCTTCAGTCTGGAACCGCGCGACCGCTACGATCGCAGGTTCGAATCCTGCCTCGGACATGGATGTGTGTGATGTCCTTAGGTTAGTTAGGTTTAAGTAGTTCTAAGTTCTAGGGCACTGATGACCTCAGATGTTAAGTCCCATACTGCTCAGAGCCATTTAAAACCATCTAATGTATTAGATGATGAAAATGATAATGCATCTCAACACGATGGCAATTTTCATAATCGAAAACAATATACAGCTGAACTCAACTGCAATGAATCGACAGATTTTTAGACCAAATGATGTCGCATGGCTAACAGTCGATGAGGTTAATTTATAGTCGTCAGTAGCAAATGTCTCTTTCCAAAATCATTTGGACAGAAATACGGAAAGAGGCATAGAAAATTGTTCGAGCTCTATCCATTCCATACTGAGTGAGAGGAACGGACACACACACACACTAAGGCTATACGGACGTTAGATAATCATAATTTCCAACTATCAACCATAGAAGAGTGCTTACAGAAATTACTATAAATGATACTGAGTTACGTACACACTTGAATACAAAAATCATAAATGTGTCCACAGGTCTCGGCAGTTCAGATCAAAGTCTCAGTACCTTAACCCAAAAAGTAATGACACTTTCGAACGACTTTGAAAATATGAGTATCAACTTGAACATACAATTGACAGATGCAACCAGTAAATTAGATACAAAATTTACTAATATCTATAGTCTGCTAGACAAAAAACCTTCTAATATGAGTGAATGAAGATCAAGGTCAAAGTGTACGTCAAGCTGTTTAACTTGCAAGGGGGCACGGTAGTTTACAGAGCGAACATGGAAGCTTAGCTTATGTGGTAGCGACAATTCAAACACTCGTGTCTAAAATGAAGTCGCCATGCGAAAATTTACCCAGTGATGTACTAAAACTCACGTAAGACGTAGGATTTCTGACTATAGGGCTAACGTTTTTGTAAACCGAGTAAGGATGTAAAAAGATTTAATGAGAGAGCTAAGGCCGGCGCTTTTGACAGCGATTCTACCCTAGCTGAAGAGTGCGTCCGGGTACAAAAAACTTACGGTGGCGCGGTTGAGATCATAAACTAAAGGTAAATAAAAATTCTCGCTAAAATGGATACTGATATGAAAGCAATAGTAGGTAAGATTCGTTGCAAACTTTTCTGTGAAAGAGATAGTTCGAACGAAACCGCCTTGCGCAGCTAATCAAAACATAAAAGCAATACTAGGCAGTAGGCACGGAACATTGTTTCGCCAAAGTCAGATTATGACAAAAGCGGAGGAGAAAAGTTTGCAGACAATGAAACGTACGTGCCACTGTCGCCATAGACAGCATTGCCACCTCCGAAAAGGCGTAGGACGGCGTCGCAATCTGATGACGGAGTGCCTGGTCTGCTGTCATTCGTAACAGACGAAGGTATAATAAAACATAGACAGTTCCCAGTCTTCTCACACGAATCCAAGAAAACACACCCAATTGTCTTAGTAAGAGCTTTTAGAAATGTTATACTTCGGCATTGGTCCGAAATGCAAAAGATTCAGTTCGTTGTTAGTTTCATACAAGGTGATACATGATTGTGGGCAACGAAAAGTCAGATCAAAGTCGAACGTATGAAGAACTTTAATAGGCCTCCTTAGAGAGATACTGTACGCAAGGAATTGAGGAAAGACAACGATTGGAAGTTTCTGGCCCACAGCCATTTAATGTTAAACAAGGCGGCCTGAGCCGGTATTTCGAAGGATAATCGAACAAGGCGAGATACTGGAGCAATCCGATATCACATATCGATGTTTTGAGAGTATTAAAGACCTGTTTGCCGAATATCATTTGTGAGAAATTTTTAGATGTTCCGACTTATGACTTAGAATACTTCCTCACGGTCGTGAATTCGATTGACCTCATTTACGAGAGCAGTCAAAACACAAATGCGTGTAACAGAAACCAGTCGAGTCCACCTAAAAATGAATGATTTAATATCGTGGTAACAGTAACAACAACAGCAACAGTAATAGCAGAAATTTGTACGGTAACATGCAGTGAGTTTCGGAGCCATACGCGCCGCCGCAGGGATACAACGGTAATGGAGGATTCGGAAATCGACAAAGTAACGATTTACAAGATAGATATACACTGAAGCGCCAAAGAAATTGGTATGGGCATGCGTATTCAAATACAGAGCAATGTAAACAGTCACAATACAGCGCTCGCTCGGCAACACCAATGTAAGACAAGAGTGTCTCGCGCAGTTGTTAGATCGCTTACTGCTGCTACAATGGCAGGTTAAAATGGTGTTATAGTCGGCGCACGAGCGATGGGGCACAGCATCTCCGAGGTAGCGTTGCAGTGGGGATTTTCCCGTACGACCATTTCAAGAATGTACCGTGAGTATCAGGAATCCGGTAAAACATCTAGTCTCCGGCATCGGTGCGGCCAGATAAAGATCATGCAAGAATGGGACGAATGACGACTGAAGAGAATCACTCAAGGTGACAGAAGTGCAACCGTTCCGCAAATTGCTGCAGATTTCAGTGCTGGACTATCAACAAGTGTCAGCAAGCGAACCATTCAACAAAACATCATCGATATGGGTTTTTCGAGCAGAAGACCCACTCGTGTACCCTTGATGACAGCACGACACAAAACTTTGCGCCTCCTGGGCCCGTCAACACCGACATTGGACTGTTGATGACTGGAAACATGTTGCCTGGTCGAACGAGTGACGTTTCAAATTGTATCGAGCGTATAGACGTGTACGGGTATGGAGACAACCTCATGGACCCATGGATCCCTCACGTCTGCAGGGGGCTGGGGGCAAGCTGATGGAGGCTCTATAATGCTGTGGGGCGTATACAGTTGGAGTGATAGGGGACCCCTGGTACGTCTGGATACGACTCTGACGACTCTGATCACCTACATCCATTCATGTCTATTGTGCATTCCGACGGACTTGGGCAATTCCAAGGCGACAATGTGACACCCCACATGTCCAGAATTTCTGTAGAGTTGCTCCAGGAACACTCTTCTGAGTTTAAACAATTCCGCTAGCCACCAAACTCTCCAGGCATGAACATTATTGAGCATATCTGGGATACCTTGCAACGTGCTGTTCAGAAGAGATCTCCCTCCCTTGTACTGTTTTATAGACCTCCTACAGGACCGTATGGTATCAATTGCCTCCATCACTACTTCAGACATTAGTCGAGTCCACGCCCAGTCGTGTTGCGGCCCTTCTGCGAGCTCGCGGGGGCTCTATACGATATTAGGCAGGTGTACCAGTTTCTTTGACGCTTCAGTGTAATATGAATTACAATTCGGGGAATCATGGCTCGTCATCAAGAAATAACCGCTTTGTTGTTGTTGTGGTCTTCAGTCCAGAGACTGGTTTGATGCAGCTCTCTATGCTACTCCATCCTGTATCTCCCAGTACCTACTGCAGCCTACATCCTTCTGAATCTGCTTAGTGTATTCATCTCTTGGTCTCCCTCTACGGTTTTTACCCTCCACGCTGCCCTCCAATACTAAATTGGTGATCCCTTGATGCCTCAGAACATGTCCTATCAACCGATCCCTTCTTCTAGTCAAGTTGTGCCACAAGCTCCTCTTCTCCCCAGTTCTATTCAATACCTCCTCATTAGTTATGTGATCTACCCATCTGATCTTCAGCATTCTTCTGTAACACCACATTTCGAAAGCTTCTCTTCTCTTCTTGTCTAAACTATTTACCGTCCACGTTTCACTTCCATACATGGCTACACGCAATAGAAATACTTTCAGAAACGACTTCCTGACACTTAAATCTACACTTGATGTTAACAAATTTCTCTTCTTCAGAAACGCTTTCCTTGCCATTGCCAGTCTACATTTTATATTCTCTCTACTTCTACCATCATCAGTTATTTTACTCCCCAAATTGCAAAACTCCTTTACTACTTTAAGTGTCTCATTTCCTAATCTAATTCCCTCAGCATCACCCGACTTAATTCGACTACATTCCATTGTACTCGTTTTGCTTTTGTTGATGTTCATTGGCTGGAATAATTGGCGCGATAGACAACAAGGGCTTAGGAACGTGAATGAACACCCTCGCATAAATAACAATTATAAAAACAGCAGCTATGGAAGTGGAAAATCAGGGAAACGCCGCCTCCAGTTATGATCAGGGTAGAACGTGGCAAAATACGGATCACTTTGTAAACATTGTAGAACTGGCTGACGGGAACGCCAGCACCCTGCCTCCCCAGAGGGTAAACGGAAATCAGTCGGCCTGGACAGTCCGCGCCGACCAAAAGCGGGAGTAGGGCCCCGCGCTAATAAACAGTTATTTCTTAAACTACAACAAAAAATCGATATGCGGGATTACCCCTATACATCTGACTCAAATAATATAAAATAAATAAACAACGAAGTACAGGTGATAGTACATATAGGTCCTATTATGTCAAAATGAGTAAAAATAAGAGACGCAGCCTGAAGAATCTCGATGGAACAAGGTTAGGCAACAACTGACAAGCACTGACGATGCAGATTTGAGAACGCGTTATAAGTTACATAATGGAGTTTTGATTTACCCTCGAACACCTCACTCTGGTGACTGGTGTCTTTGTTTACCCAATGCATATGTTGACAATACAGATAACTCTTTGGGACACTACGGTGTAGCCAAGTGTACTCAGAAAATAATGTCATACTGCTATTTCCCTAACATTAGACGTAGAGTACAACTGGTCATCAAGAAATGCGTAATGCGTCAAAAAACCAAACATTTAAGCAGATCACTATTCAATGAATTACATCCTATTATACCGGTAAAGTTCCTTAGCCTAGTATCTGTCGATACCGCAGGACATCCTCCACCGGCAAAAGGAGAAGTGGTTCCAAAATATCTGCAGATGTATTACACCAAAACTCTAACAGCAAGATCCTATAATCAAGCGATTTGTGAGAGAATATTTTATGGGAGTGTTATGATTGATAATGCAATTAACTTCACAAGTGCGAAGTGGAAAGAATTTGTCAATTCACACAACATAAAACATATTTTTGTATCCAAATTTCATCCCGAGGCAAGCCCAATAGAATAGTTATTTCATAAGTTTTACAGGCTTACTACAACATGAACACCACTCTGTCATACCAAGTTTTTGGAAATTTCTCGCAAGATCTTATGGAACCAAACTGCTGAGGTCATCGGTCCGTAAACTTACACACTACTTAATCTAACCTAAACTAACTTACGATAAGGACAACAGACACACCCATGCCCCGCGCAGCCACACACTAAGTGGTTGGATAAGTGGCACCTTTCCAGCAAATAGTAAATAATTTGCTACCACTCATCAACAGTTTTTACACAATCAAATTAATGCACGAGAAATATAAAATAGACGACTGTGTTAATCCATTGCCTAAATCTTCTAAGAAAGAGACACTGTTAGAAGGAAAGGTTAGACAAGCCTTAAAAACGTTGGAAGCAGAGGCACAAGCTATGTAAAAACAGTATGATAGAAGAATAGGTTGCACAACTACTTTTGATGTTGGACAGGAGGTACTGTTGTGCATACATCCTCAATCTACCAAACACAAAAAGCTTCAAAAAAAATGACAGTTGTTGTACACAACACCATACATTATACATATAATACCACACCCAGGATGCTATTTATTGAGAAATCCAAAAACAGGGAAATACGTGGATTATATACGGATAAAGGTATCAAAGAAATTATACGCTAAATATAAGAGGTCAGTGCACCTCAACCACTTCAGCGCCTACAGTCCTTATAGAAAATACAGCAATCTGTAATCCTTATAAAAATTTGGAGAGTCTGATAAAAAAAATACATTTTCGCGTAACTACACGCAAAATAGCCATATTACTTTTGAAGCGGATTGGAGACTCTGGTAGAATGAATGGTTCATTAGGCTCCCAGCTTCAGGCAGTATTGGCTTCGGTCACACAGCTTGAGGCTGTTGCCAATGGGCATCACTGTGGGGGTCCGGATGGGGGTTTGTCGGGGACGGCCAGCTCGTCCCACGCATCCCCCGATCGGACTACCACTGTGGCTGCCCAGGATACTGCCCACATTGAGGCTGATCCCTCACCTGTGGTAGAGTGGAAGGTCATCTCGAGGTGTGGCAGGGGGCTAAAGACATTCCGGAGGGCTGAACGGAAGGCCTTTCCAGTTTGTCTGACGAACCGGTTTCAGGCTCTGTCTCGGGCTGATACTGATGTTCGGCCGGAGATGGCTGCTTGTCCTGTTCCAGAGGTTGCCCCTCAGTCTGCAAGATCCGGGCAGTCGCAGAGGGTGGGCTTACTGGTAGTTGGGAGCTCCAACGTCAGGCACGTAATGGGGCCCCTTAGGGAAATGGCAGCAAGAGAGAGGAAGAAAACCAATGTGCACTCCGTGTGCATACCGGGGGGAGTCATTCCAGATGTGGAAAGGGTCCTTCCGGATGCCATGAAGGGTACAGGGTGCACCCATCTCCAGGTGGTCGCTCATGTCGGCACCAATGATGTGTGTCGCTATGGATCGGAGGAAATCCTCTCTGGCTTCCGGCGGCTATCTGATTTGGTTAAGACTGCCGGTCTCGCTAGCGGGATGAAAGCAGAGCTCACCATCTGCAGCATCGTCGACAGGACTGACTGCGGACCTTTGGTACAGAGCCGAGTGGAGGGTCTGAATCAGAGGCTGAGACTGTTCTGCGACCGTGTGGGCTGCAGATTCCTCGACTTGCGCCATAGGGTGGTCGGGTTTCGGGTTCCGCTGGATAGGTCAGGAGTCCACTACACGCAGCAAGCGGCTACACGGGTAGCAGGGGTTGTGTGGCGTGGACTGGGCGGTTTTTTAGGTTAGATGGCCTCGGGCAAGTACAGAAATAGCAACAGCCTCAAAGGGTGCGGGGCAAAGTCAGGACATGCGGGGACCAAGCAGCAATCGGTATTATAATTGTAAACTGTCGAAGCTGCATTGGTAAAGTAACGGAACTTCAAGCGCTGATAGAAAGCACAGAAGCTGAAATCGTTATAGGTACAGAAAGCTGGCGGAACCCAGAGATAAATTCAGCCGAAATTTTTACAAAGGCACAGACGGTGTTTAGAAAGGATAGATTGCATGCAACCGGTGGTGGCGTGTTTGTCGCTGTTAGTAGTAGTTTATCCTGTAGTGTAGTAGAAGTGGATAGTTCCTGTGAAATATTATGGGTGGAGGTTACACTCAACAACCGAGCTATGTTAATAATTGGCTCCTTTTACCGACCTCCCGACTCAGCAGCATTACTTGCAGAAAAACTGAGAGAAAATTTGGAATACATTGCACATAAATTTTTTCAGCATATTATAGTCTTAGGTGGAGATATCAATTTACCAGATATAGACTGGGACACTCAGATGTTTAAGACGGGTGGTAGGGACAGAGCATCGAGTGACATTATACTGAGTGCACTATCCGAAAATTACCTCGAGCAATTAAACAGAGAACCGACTCGTGGAGATAACATCTTGGACCTACTGATAACAAACTGACCCGAACTTTTCAACTCTGTAAGTTCAGAACAGGGAATCAGTTATCATAAGGCCGTTGCAGCATCCCTGAATATGGAAGTTAATAGAAATATAAAAAAAGGGAGGAAGGTTTATCTGTTTAGCAAAAGTAATAGAAGGCAGATTTCAGACTACCTAACAGATCAAAACGAAAATTTCTGTTCCGACACTGACAATGTTGAGTGTTTATGGAAAAAGCTTAAGGCAATTGTAAAATGCGTTTTAGACAGGTGCGTGCCGAGTAAAACTGTGAGGGACGGGAAAAACCCACCGTGGTTCAACAACAAAGTTAGGAAGCTACTGCGAAAGCAAAGAGAGCTTCACCCCAAGTTTAAACGCAGCGAAAACCTCTCAGACAAACAGAACCTAAACGATGTCAAAGTTAGCGTAAGGAGGGCTATGCGTGAAGCGTTCAGTGAATTCGAAAGTAAAATTCTATGTACCGACTTAACAGAAAATCCTAGGAAGTTCTGGTCTTACGTTAAATCAGTAAGTGGCTCGAAACAGCATATCCAGACACTCCGGGATGATGATGGCATAGAAACAGATGATGACACGCGTAAAGCTGAAATACTAAACACCCTTCTTCCAAATCTGTTTCACAGAGGAAGACCGCACTGCAGTTCCTTCTCTAAATCCTCGCACAAACGAAAAAATGGCTGACATCGAAATAACTGTCCAAGGAATAGAAAAGCAACTGGAATCACTCAACAGAGGAAAGTCCACTGGACCTGACGGGATACCAGTTCGTTTCTACACAGAGTACGCGAAAGAACTTGCCCCCCTTCTGACAGCCGTGTACCGCAAGTCTCTAGAGGAACGGAAGGTTCCACATGATTGGGAAAGAGCACAGGTAGTGCCAGTCTTCAAGAAGGGTCGTCGAGCAGATGCGCAAAACTATAGACCTATATCTCTGACGTCGCTTTATTTGTTCATGAGACCCAGAAAATATTAGATACAGGCTCCCAGGTAGATGCTATTTTCCTTGACTTCCGGAAGGCGTTCGATACAGTTCCACACTGTCGCCTGATAAACAAAGTAAGAGCCTACGGAATATCAGACCAGCTGTGTGGCTGGATTGAAGAGTTTTTAGCAAACAGAACACAGCATGTTGTTATCAATGGAGAGACGTCTACAGACGTTAAAGTAACCTCTGGCGTGCCACAGGGGAGTGTTATGGGACCATTGCTTTTCACAATATATATAAATGACCTAGTAGATAGTGTCGGAAGTTCCATGCGGCTTTTCGCGGATGATGCTGTAGTATACAGAGAAGTTGCAGCATTAGAAAATTGTAGCGAAATGCAGGAAGATCTGCAGCGGATAGGCACTTGGTGCAGGGAGTGGCAACTGACCCTTAACATAGACAAATGTAATGTATTGCGAATACATAGAAAGAAGGATCCTTTAATGTATGATTATATGATAGCGGAACAAACACTGGTAGCAGTTACTTCTGTAAAATATCTAGGAGTATGCGTGCGGAATGATTTGAAGTGGAATGATCATATCAAGTTAATTGTTGGTAAGGCGGGTGCCAGGTTGAGATTCATTGGGAAAGTCCTTAGAAAATGTAGTCCATCAACAAAGGACGTGGCTTACAAAATACTCGTTCGACCTATACTGAGTATTGCTCAACAGTGTGGGATCCGTACCAGATCGGGTTGACGGAGGAGATAGAGAAGATCCAAAGAAGAGCGGCGCGTTTCGTCACAGGGTTATTTGGTAAGCGTGATAGCGTTACGGAGATGTTTAGCAAACTCAAGTGGCAGACTCTGCAAGAGAGGCGCTCTGCATCGCGGTGTAGCTTGCTCGCCAGGTTTCGAGAGGGTGCGTTTCTGGATGAGGTATCGAACATATTGCTTCCCCCTACTTATACCTCCCGAGGAGATCACGAATGTAAAATTAGAGAGATTCGAGCGCGCACGGAGGCTTTCCAACAATCGTTCTTCCCGCGAACCATACGCGACTGGAACAGAAAAGGGGGCTAATGACAGTGGCATGTAAAGTGCCCTCCGCCACACACCGTTGGGTGGCTTGCGGAGTATAAATGTAGATGTAGATGTAGATGTAATCCAAGGTAAGTATGAAGATTCTTTGAAACCTATTATGAAAATTTTGTTATTCTATTCGGAGCGAAATGACAATATACAAACTGTACGTTAAATACAGTTTTGGAAGCAGCGAATATGAACGAGAACAATACAATGTAGCAATCTGAGCTTGGCGAAGAGCGAGGAGAGTAGTTACCTGAGTTGCGGATCGTAAACATTTCCGCCCTCTTCCCATTTTTGATGCAGTCTGCAGTGGCCATATTCACGCATGCGCGCTTTACCCAACACGCTAATGCGTCGCACAACAAACAATGAGTGATTATAAGGGACAGAGTATCTTTCAAACATTAAGTAGTGAAAACGACAAAATAAGACTTAATCGCACATTGGAAATCCTGTAAATAAACAGCATTAAGTAAACACCAACACACAGATAAGACGAAATTACACGAAATTCGAACAACTGAACTAACAATTTTTCCGTGTTAGGTATATAATCAGCTATAGCAATAAAGAGTACGCTTGATAACTTGTGTCGCTAGCCAATGTATTAACCATAAGAATAAAAATGTATTTCGAGTATTCTTACTGAAAACTATGAATTTTCTACACAAATTTTGCTAGTATGAAATTTTTTATCCAATAACATGTCCGTTTTTTGTGTCACTGTGTGACAAACTTCAAAACCAACTTCACACATGTGAGCATATCTAGGCTTAGGACTCTGTACAACAGGAAAGATTAATCGAATAGGAAGCTATGTACAAAATCAATTATTTACACAGAAAGAGCTATGGTAATGAATGAGGAAAGAACTGTTCACAGAAAGGTTATGATTACATTAAAATAATAAATAAAACAAATGTTAACGAGTAGGCTACAAAGAACAATCTATCAAAACAAGACATGGTTGTCTCACTGGGAGTTCCGCGATCGTTCATTAAGTAAAATATGGCGTTTCAGTCTTCGATCGAAGACTGAAACGCCATATTTTAAGAACAAGCTAATTAATATAGCGATGGTACTAAAATTAAGTGTGTTTTATATTACGCTATCTACCGCGGCTAATTACAATAAGAAAGAACTGCACTATTTATATAAAACTACAACCGATTATGATATGATTATTATACAACACTCTACGCTGTTCTATTGAAAACTACCTCTATATTAAAATGAATATGAGAAATTAATGTGCTGTACGGGAAGCAATTAAAAATAGGAGAAAAAATTTGGTACAGATCATTAAAATGGCAGAGATAGCAATTACTAGCCTCAAGGTGAGTTAAGGTTTCTTGTGGCAAATAAAAGTTATTTACAAAAACACTGTGCAGCAGGCAAATTGCCATCAGAGTGCATGAGGAGGTATGAAATATTGATAAATATATTGCAAGCCATTACTTGCTTTAATGCTAATATATATGTTAAATGTTATCAATTTTACATAAATAAAAGTATAATCTTCTCAATAGTCTACAAACCATGAGCTGTGTATATACTTTTTGTAAATAAATTAAAGAATTTATTCATGGCACAGCCAGCTAAAATGTAATAACGAGTAAACTGAATTTTACATTAACTTGGCCTGTATGTTAAGCGATTATATAAGCCTTTGAGTGCTATGTCCAATGAAATACATGTATGATTACGCAAGTAACGTTTGAGAGTGAATTAACATTTATGTTCACATTGTACAAAGAGTAATACAAAACTGATGTTGCAATAACACTTCAACACTATATACAAACACAGTGTTACCAGTGAACCTGTACACAAAATGCAACGCAAGGATATATACGTGTACCTCGGTTTATAACATAGAAAGACGGTTTAAAAAGTGCTTAGCTGACTAAAAATTTATAAATAACACACAAAGGATTCTGAGGCATAGATAGGAAAATAATAAGTACTATAGTGTGATCAGAAAATGAATATACAACTAGTATTTCACCTATCCTTGTAGCAAGTGGCCTAAATCGCTTGAGAAAACAAATGCTAGTGAAAGAAAATGCATGATGTTTATCTTAAACAGAAGTTGCTTGATGTAATTCCTATGGTTTTCGTTTTCTCGCGTAGTGGTGCAACTGGTCTTCATTGTGTTCATGATGATTTCAGTTTTCAGGTTGTTATCGGATATCTACAGATGTTGATAAGTAAAATCTCCACTCACTGAAAGAAATAAAAAGGATAAAATTTTCTTAGAGCTAAAATAAAGGTGACAGCTAAAATTAATTACGAGGAACCTAGAATTATAATATAGATAATAGTTTCTTGTAACTGTGCATGCATGACTTTTATTTGTTTCATGTCTTTGTAAAGATGTTCATGTATATTTTGTAAATCTGAGAAAACCAGTCTTACATGATATCAGACGTATTAGAAAGCGCAAATGTACGTGAAGGAGAGTTACATAAGTTGCGCAATGTCCCTCAAATATGTGCAGTTGCCACAAAGTCTTTAAAAAATAGAGTTGTGAGACGATTCAAGTTCGCAGTCGCCAAGTGATCCATCATCTGCAATGCAGAAAGTTAAATGAATACTCAGTGTCACGCTGAATTAGCAGAACAGTAACACCTGTTTGCTAATGGAAAGGTGAACACGACGATGATTTCATCCAGACGTAGCTGGTCCAGCAGGGACCATCGGCTTCGCAGTGCAGTGGAGACCGTCGTATCCTGAGTGTACACTATGAACTGCTCACACTCCATCACATGCACAAATAAGGCTCTACGTGGTGAGGGAAACATTAGCCGCGAGAAGCTTCAAACAATGGAGCCAGCTCAATCCCACGACTCGACGACAACAGAAACAAAGGAAAAAGAAGAAAAATGGCTCTGAGCACTATGGGACTTAACATCTGAGGTCATCAGTCCCCTAGAACTTAGAACGACTTAAACCTAACTAACCTAAGGACAGCACACACATCCATGCCCGAGGCAGGATTCGAACCTGCGACCGTTGCTGTCACGCGGTTCCAGACTGTAGCTCCTAGAACCGCACGGCCAGGAAAAAGAAGATTCAAAGTTTTGTTGCAAACTAGAGGAGAGACACTCAGTTGTCATACATGTAAATAAAAAAAGACAAATGTTTAGTTAAATGTGAAAAAGGACTACAACATATGAAACAAAATTTGTAATGTTTAAACAATTGATTTTTTGTAATTTTAATATGTGTAGGAAAATTTTTGATAAAATGTATAACATATAAAAACGAGGTTCCCACATAGTTGACACACGTTAATCAAGTAGTATATTAAGTAATAACAGACAGATATGCCAATAAGTGAACAGCCAAATTAAACATTTTTGATCCGTCGGCCGTGAAAGCAAACGACAGCACCGTGTCCCTCTGGGTAAAAAACGTAAAATGTATAAATTAATAACAACAGGAAGTTTTGTACTAATGCTGTGTATATGAAACCACAGCCCACAATATGGGGTAGGCGCAATGGCGCTTGCTAGACGTTTCCAAAGACGTACACATAAGATATTAAAGGAAGCAATGCGTTGCAGCGCAGATGGTGTTAGAGGGGCGAGATGTGACATTTTTAAGTCGGAAAAACGAGAGAACTCTGTGATGTGTCTTGACGAAGAGAGGACCCGAACATTTTCTCACTCTTCCTATTGTAAAGCTTTTGTTAATAACATTGGATTCTGGATTAATACAAATAATGTCAAGCGAATTACAGTGCCTGTCTATTTGTCTGACAAACACTTCATAACACCCCATCGAAATATGAGTTTCTTTCATTAGGTAACATGGTCAACAGTTAGCAACATCTATGGATGTTGTATTCGAGACGATCGTCGCAGCAGAAAGAAGAGGTAAATTTTCCCACCGAGAAGACAATACAACTAAGAACATCTACTACTTAATTTCCTAGAAAGTTTATTCCACATATCTTGCCGTAAAAGCATTTCATTAACTTCCATGCATGACTTCACAGTCAAAAACTCTTATTCATTATCCAGTCAGTAGTAAGAAACAGACTAGGATACACAGTACTGTTTGATGCAGTAGTGCGAGCCGTTTACGTGATATCTGTTTTCAGAAGTTCCCACACTGATACTTGTTTATGCCATTCAACATACGTAGCTGCTAGGTACGATGTTTTTATGTTTGCTTACAGTGTACTTGTTTGTACCTGGAGTGCATTGCTACTTGCTAATGAGTTAGCGTGTGACAGTCCAAGTAATAGGTCGTGGGTAGTCTATGGGATTTCCCAGTGGAGAAAAAGCCGACATTCTCATGGTGAATGGAGAGTGTAGGAAGCATTCAGTTCGTTCTTGTATGGTGTATGCGGCAAGATATTCCAATAACCATCAAGCATCTCGGCAATTATTTATCAACCTCTTCAGCTAGTTACATGAAAGTGGTAGTGTAACATCTAGACAACGTAACATAAGGAAAAAAGTTATGACAGAAGAGAGAGAAATAAACGTGCTTGCTGCTGTTGCAGTTGATCCGCACCTCAGCTCCCACGCAAGCGCAAGAGGAAGTGGCATGAGTCAGTCAAGTGTCCCACACATTCTCCATCCACATAGGCTCCATCCCTATTACATCTCCCTTCATCAAGAGCTGCCTGGAAGCGATTATGGCATTAAGACAGGATACTAAGAATGTATCATGTGTCTTGTTTAGCGATGAAGCCACATTTGTCGGTCATAGCCAGGTAAACCGCCGAAACATGCACTATTTGTCAGTTGGCAATGCCCGTTGCCTTCACCATGTGGAATGTCAGCATCCATGGAATGTATTCGTATGGTGTGGGATAGTGAATCATCAGCTCATAGGCCTGTTTTTCATAAACGGAACATCGAAAATGCACAAGTATCGCAACCTTCAAATAGACCATCTTTGTCGGATGCTAGAAAAAGTTCCTCTGCAAACTAGGAGTAACCTCACCTACCAACAGGATCTCTGATCAGCCCGTAGTGCACGAAGTACTGCAGCATGTCTTCACGAATCGTTTCCAAATCGTTGGATTGGACGCAGAGGACCTTGACCAACGCGTTCCCCGGATTTGACTTCTGTAGACCATTTTCTGTGGGGAAATTTGAAAGACATTATCTACAAAGGCATATCAACACTTATGATATACAACGACGTATTACTGCAGCCTGCTCGTACATCTCGGCTGAAATGCTAGCATCTTCGCCGCAATTGTCCCAGACTAGGAGTGTACATTGTCGCTGCCAGTGATTATTTTGAACACAATCTCCGATGGCCAGCTGTCTCGTTACTGGTAAGAATCCACATAACTGGTCTACGCACTTGTATTGTTCTTTAGTGTGTGCTACCACAGATATTGTACAAGTGATGGTGTGGGAACTTTTCAAAGTAAGATATCTTGTAAACGACTCGCACTAGATTCCTGCAACAGACCACTTACATTCCTATTTACCCTACTTTTTGTCTCTAAACGTCAACAGACATTGTTCCATTTAAAAAGTGTATGTTTGCATGAAAAGGTTAGAATTTCGCTAACAACACGAGCGCCTGGCTACCAATCCATTCTGTAAAAACCGCACGTCAACAGCTCTTTAAATGATTCTCCCTTTGTGCATAATTAAGTTTTTACGGAACGCTTGGGGCACCAGTCCTGTTCGCACTTGGTCATTTATTTGTATGCTCAGTACTGAAAAAGCTGTTTGGCATTCCCCCTCCCACTCTTGGCGTACGTAATGCTTTGTATCGTCGAAACCACTGTCGTTTCTGTAATCCGTTCCAATCCTTCTTCTTTGCCTCATCGTGGTATTTCTCCCAGTTACCTGTTTTTATATTCCAAACATAAGGATTCTGGGCCAATGGCCTTGCAGCAGTGGTAACACCGGTTCCCGTCAGATCACCGAAGTTAAGCGCTGTCGGGCTGGGATAGCACTTGGATGGGTGTCCATCCGGTCTGTCGAGCGCTGTTGGCATGCGGGGTGCACTCAGTCCTTGTGAGGCAAACTGAGGAGCAACTTGATTGAGAAGTAGCGGCTCCGGTCTCGTAAACTAACATACGGCCGGGAGAGCGCTCTGCTGACCACATGCTCCTCCAAATCCGCATCCAGTGACACCTGTGGTCTGAGGATGACAGGGCGGCCGGTCGGTACCGTGGGCCTTCCAAGGCCTGTTCGGAGGGAGAGAGATGGATTATGACTTCGACAGTAATTGCTATCATTGTCGGAACGCATATTTTCCAAAAATTGTCCGAAACCTCAGTTGTAATAATGCACATTTTAAGAAAATGGTCAGAAACCTCAGTATCTTGCAGAATCTACCGTATTATATCAGGAAGTGTCAACTGGGACGGCGCTACAACCACACCTACTCTCCTCTGCACATCGCCTGCTCTTGGTATTCTATTGCCAAGACTGTCATTTAGGAGCACCAAGCAACTGTCGAACAGCCGGCCGTGGTGGCCGAGCGGTTCTAGGCGCTACAGTCAGAAACCTCGTGACCGCTACGGTCGCAGGTTCGAATCCTGCCTCGGGCATGGGTGTGTGTGATGTCCTTAGGTTAGTTAGGTTTAAGTAGTTCTAAGTTCTAGGGGACTGATGACCTCAGAAGTTAAGTCCGATAGTGTTCAGAGCCATTTGAACCATTTTGAACCGTCTAACACCGCATCAAACAAAAGTGCACCCACTTGCTCCGTTCTGTCGCTTGCACGAGACGTACTATGCCCACTGAAATCTCCCATGCTAACTGATGTGTGCACAACGACCTAGCGGTTGTCGATCCCGTTCGGCGTAAAGTTTGCTTCTATGGAGTGCGCCTGAGGCGAGGGACGAGAAGAGATAGTGAACACGGAGTCGCTAGGAGGCGTGAGTCGCGCATGCACTGTGTTTGGAAACACGCTGGGCGGCAGTATAAGCTGGCAACGCGTAGGACTGAGACTGTTGGTCCTGACGTTGGTGATTCTGACGTTCATTGGTTGACGGGACTCTGAGTGGACAGCCTTGTTTCTGCTCGCGACGGCGTTGGAACCATGGATAGTTGTTTTTTTTTTGTGGGGGGGGGGGAGGTGAGATAAATTTCAGCCCATGAACTGTGTAGTAATAACGTTATTTAATGTATTGCTGTCTCTTGTTGCCTCATTCGAAATTCTCGTCAGCTTCTTCAATCTGTGCTACGGGTATTGCTTACTGTCAGTCCTGAACGATTTACTTAGTAGTGAAATGCCCGTGTTTTGATGGTTTATCAAGTGTGGTTAAAAATTTTTTTACTGGACCTATTGGTTGCTTGAAGTTTTCCAGGCCATAGTTTAAATTGTCACTATCTTCTGGCCTGTATTCCCTGAAGCACGTATGAACATGTTTTTGAGGCTTTGAATTAACACCAGCTGTTTGTGTGTTTTAGAAGCTTGTCTCGTTACTTTGTGTTCTCTCCCGTGTGTACAACGACTTGCCTGAGGAGACGGGCGAGCTGGGCCTGTTGGTTGTTGGAGAGTAAGAGAGCTCGTACCAAGAGCGGCAGTTCATGTATAATGAAAGGAAATCTGTGTGATCCTGCTTTAAGTATACGCCTCCAATTATAATCCTTATCTCTTGATGCATTTGTAGTTGCGTGAGTGGTGGCTTAATTTTAAAACCACGAGTTTGTTTAATGATCCTGTGTTGAACTACTGCAGAAGTTAACTCTGAAGTCCTGTAATTCACAGCTTTAATTTGTTTTAGAGATTTCTACATTTAACTATAGTAATGTTTTTATGAGAAACTTTGTCTTAAAATTTTATGGATTCTGATTGCTATGGTAGTGGTTGTTGAAATATTGCTGCTTGGTAAAATATGTTTTAGTCTTTCATTATTTTAATAGCTCGCCTAAAAGTTTAATGCTAAATGAGCTGATCTTTGTCTACCCTTGCTTAAGATCAAGTCTGGAAGCGCAATGATTCTGTATATATTTAATAAGTACCAAGGAATGAAACTTACTCGGAGAGTTATATTGTAATAAAGTCAATCATGTTTGAGAATTGTGGCCTTGTCCGTTCATTAACTGAACCTTTCCTGTGCTAGCGTAAAGTTGCGCTACACTAACTGCCATATGGGCGATCTTATCCAACAAAATAAGGAAGGCATGTCTGCTGTCGCCAGTTCGTGAGGCACGGTGTACTACTACAGCGGAGGCTGCAAAGTTTTTTATACGTGTTCTACCATCACATGACCTCAAAGCAATCAGTTCCACTTCCTGTAAGTAGCTGGGGAAAACCCATCCCATTTCTGGTTGTATAGCATCTCCCTGAAGTCTGTCCTTTCTGTCTGTACGAATCACATTATATCCTGGAATACAGAAGTCTTCTTCCGCCCATAGCGAATTTTCTGCCAGTGTAATAATACGAATTTTACACTCCTTCAAGAAATAGCCAAACTTTCCCCGTTAGAATTAGCCGAGTGCACATTCCAAACTGTAACTGTATCTACACGGTTACTTTAAATTTTTTTCGTGTAAGATTAACTAAATGTGCCTCAACCACTCTCACAAGACGATTTTTTTTCGAATTCTTGCGCACTGCCTCCAACTGACTTGTTCTAATGATGAACACAAGCATTTCACGTAAATTTTCAATAAGGCTTGCCGTCAAAAATGATGACACCAGTCGGAGAGGGTTCTGTACTCTCGGGGATAAAGGGTAGGTGCACTGGGATGACGAAACTCATGGGATACTTCCTAATATCGTGTCGGACCTCTTTTCTCCCGGTGTAGTGCAGCAGCTCGACGTGGCACGGACTCAACAAGTCGTTGAAATTGCGAAAGTGTTGCCGGTAAATGATTTTGTACACGAACTGACCTCCCGATTATGTCCCACAAATGTTCCAAGGGATTCATATCAGGTGATCTGGGTGGCAAGACCATTCGCTCGAATTGTCAAGAACGTTCTTCAAATCAGTGGCAAACAGTTGTGACCCAGTCACGTGGCGCATTATCATCCATAAAAATTCCATCGTTGTTTGGGAACATGAAGTCCAAGAAAGGCTGCAAATGGTCTCCAAGTAGCCGAACATAACCATCTCCGTTTGTGATCGGTTCATTTTCACAAGAGAACACGGTCAGTTGCATGTAAACACAGCCTAAACCATTATGGAACCACCAACAGCTTAGACAGAGCCTTGTTGACAACTTGGGTCTATGATTTCGTGGGTTCTGCGCCTCACTCGAACCCTACCATCAGCTCTTACTAATTGAAACCGGGACTCATCTCACCAGACCACGGCTTCCCTCTCGTCTAGGATCCAACCAATACGGTCACGAGTCCATGAGAGGCGCTACAACCGATGCCATGCTGTTAGCAAAGGCACTCGTGTCAGTCGTCCGCTGCTATAACCCATGAAAGCCAAACTCAGCCGCACTGCCATAACGGATACGTCGTACGTCCCACAGCGACTTCTGCGATTATTTCGCGCAGTATTGCTTGTCTGTTAGCATCGCTAACCGTTCTCAAACGACACTGCTCTCGGTCGTTAATTGAAAGCAGTCGGCCATTGCGTTGTCGTTGGTGAGAGGTAATAACCGAAATTTGGTATTCTCGGCCCACTCTTGACACTGTGAGTCTCGGAATAGTGAATTCAATAACGATTTCCGAAATGGAATGTCAAATGCGTCTAGCTCCAACTACAATTCCGCGTTCAAAGTCTGTTAGTTTGTGTCGTGCGGCCGTAATCACGCCGGACACCTCTCCACATGGATCACCTGAGCACAAATGACAGCTTCGCCACTGCACTGCCTTTTTGTTCCTCGAGTACACGATACTACAGCCATCTGTATACACTTTTGTCACATCAAAGTATATCGTGGCAACCGTCTCTGGTCACTCGGACCACTGACTTTGTCTGCTGGCACTGACTTACTTGTACGTGGCCCGAGATTTCCTGTGTCCGGTGCTGGCTCCAGCTGGGCTGGGCGAACTGTGGGGCCAGCCGAGTCTGTGGCGACTGCAGTGCAGACGCAGATGCAGGAGCGGATCCAAAGGCCAGCAGTACCGCTGTCAGCTGAGACAGAGATTACTGGACTGGGCTGGAGTAGCACGCTGTCGGCAGTGGCAGCAAGGCCAGAGAGCAAGCAACTGGAGGGGTGCTTGGGTGGCTTCCATACACCATGCTGCAGCGGAGGTAAGTCGGTAGCTCAGAGGAATGGTGGAGGGGAAACATAATACCGCGCTTTAGACTTAATAGCCTCTGCTTGAGAAACTCAGAACAGTTTTTACCCGTGCCCAGATGGTGACCACAGCAGTAAATTCAATGAGTAGTTCCCACGAAATTACACTACTGGCCATTAAAATTGCTACACCAAGAAGAAATGCAGATGATAAATGGGTATTCATTGGACAAATATATTGTACTAAAACTGACATGTGACTACATTTCCACACAGTACCCAGAACAACCACCCCTGGCCGTAATAACGGCCTTGATACGCCTGGGAATTGAGTCAAACAGAGCTTGGATGGCGTGTACAGGTACAGCTGCCTATGCAGCTTCAACACGATACCACAGTTCATGAAGAGTAGTGACTGGCGTATTGTGACGAGCCGGTCGCTCGGCCACCACTGACCAGGCGTTTTCAGTTGGTGAGAGATCTGGAGAATGTGCTGGCCAGGGCAGCAGTCGAACATTTTCTGTATCCAGAAAGGCCCGTACAGGACCTGCAACATGCGGTCGTGCATTATCCTGCTGAAATGTAGGGTTTCGCAGGGATCGAATGAAGGGTAGAGCCACGGGTCGTAACACATCTCAAATGTAACGTCCACTGTTCAAAGTGCCGTCAATGCGAACAAGAGGTGGCCGAGACGTGTGGACCAATGGCACCCCATACGGTCACGCCGGGTGATAAGCCAGTATGGCGATGACGAATACACGCTTCCAATGTGCGTTCACCGCGATGTCGCCAAACACGGACGCGACCATCATGATGCTGCAAACAGAACCTGGATTCATCCGAAAAAATGACGTTTTGCCGTTCGTGCACCCAGGTTGGTCGTTGATTACACCATCGCAGGCGCTCCTGTCTGTAATGCAGCCATGGTCTCTGAGCTGATAGTCCATGCTGCTGCAAACGTCGTCGAACTGTTCGTGCAGATGGTTGTTGTCTTGTAAAGGTCCCCATCTGTTGACTCATGGATCGAGACGTGGTTGCACGATCCGTTACAGCGATGCGGATAAGATGCCTGTCATCTCGACTGCTAGTGATACGAGACCGTTGGCCTCCAGCACGGCGTTCCATATTACCCTCCTGAACTCACAGATTCCATACTCTGCTAACAGTCATTCGATATCGATCAACGCGAACAGCAATGTCGCGATACGATAAACCGCAATCGCGATAGGCTTCAATCTGACCTTTATCAAAGTCGGAAACATGATGGTACGCATTTCTCCTCCTTACATGAGGCATCACAGCAAAGTTTCACCAGGCAACACCGGTCAACTGCTTTGTGTATGAGAAATCGGTTGGAAACCTTCCTCATGTCAGCACGTTGTAGGTGTCGCCACCGGCGCCATCCTAGTGTGAATGCTCTGAAAAGCTAATCATTTGCATATCACAGCATCTTCTTCCTGTCTGTCAAATTTCGCGTCTGTAGCACATCATCTTCGTGGTGTAGCAATTTTAATGGCCAGTAGTGTACATTCAGTTATGGTGTGTGGTTCGACATATTTTGCACATCGAAAACCACTGCGTCGCTGTTTCCGGGTGTGGCCATATCTAAATCACATACAACAATGCATGACATTTTGAATATAAGGATTTAGACCGCACCTCTTATGGAAACCGCTGTCGGAAGTCTCTGACCAGAAAATGCAGTTTTAACTGACTGAGACGCGACATATTTCCCTCCTCCATGTATCGAATCTTGTTAGAGTTCCGCACGTCAGTCAGCAAAAACGGACCCCTTAGGGGATCATTTTGTTGTTCACATTTCTGTCCGTCTGTTAAGACCCCCTTTCCTCAAGAACAGGTCGACGTATAAAGTTGAAATTTATGTCTTGACGATTTAAAAAATTTAAGTTTTTAAGTCGATGCAGTCAAAAGATACAGCTATGTATCTCACATATTATTATACTCGCAGACCCACTCACCAAACCGGTAGGTTATTCCCATTGACCTAGAATCATGTAATTTAGGACGAAACAAATTTTCACAGTAAAAGTAAAGGGAAAAATCCGAAAATTGTTAATTTGTAATCATACAACATAAAAAATATTTTTTGCCATTTGTTACCCGTCTGTCTGGCTCTCTATATGTTAAAGCCTCTTTTTTAGCAGGAACCAGAAGATGTATCAAGCTTAAATTTATGGTTGATACTAAGGTCTAGGTCATGAAGTCAAAAGATGCGGCCGTTTATATCACATACTTTGATACTCGCAATCTCGCTCGTCAAAACCTGTAAGCGAACTGTCTGTATACGTAATTAAGTTGTACGGAACCCTCAGAGGGCGATTCCTATTCACGGTTATCCACTTTTCGTCTTCAAGATATACTGAACATCAAGATTTTTTTACTTGTGAAGCTAGTCACTCCGCATGTTCTTCGTCGACGATGCTAATACCTACGCTCGTATCACACCCTCTTTGACCACAAAGAAATGAGGTACATAAAATTTGACTTGTGGTTTGTAGTAGATACAACACCGTTCACCACCTGCGCCGATGTGAACTCAGCCTACAATCTTTAAAAAAAAATCTTGTAGATACATTGACAAGGGCATAACCTCACGCATTGGTTTCCCTACTCCCAAGGCGTGCAGTCGACTAATGGACTAATGTTACGCTCAAATTAACTCACAGGCTGAGACATACCTTCGGCGTATACAAGAAGTGGACCACAGTCGTCTATGATAAAATCTTCTCGGGTTGACAGCCGAGTCAGTGTGTTGTTCTCCAGCAACGTTTCAGCAAGTTTCTTACTTGCCATCTTCAGGCGAAGTGTCGGGTTCACGTCTCGTCCCGATGTTTATAACCGCTGGACCACGGGCTTCTGTGCATCCTCGGCGACGGTCGGACCAATCAGGCGCGAGCGGAATCGGCGTGGCACCGCTCGGGGGGGGGGGGGGGGGGGGGGGGAAGCCGCGGGCGCCTGGTCCTGGCGTCTCGTCTCGGTGCGGCCTGTCTATTCCATCCGCCGCCACCGACCTGCCTCCATCAGTGCGCTCTCGTCTCATTCTTGATAATGTGGTGTTCCACGCGCTACTGAGTTGGAAGCCACTATTCCGATTGACCAGGTTATCATTGACCAAGATCTCCACTGCCTCTTTAATAATAGAGTCCCAGAAACCTTTCGTTCTACACAGTCTCTTGGTTTCTTCAAATTCAAACGTGTGCTCTTCACTGAGGCTGTGCTCCGCTAACGCGGATTTTTCTTTTTGTGCGAGGCGCACGCTTCTCACATGTTCGGAGATGCGTTGTGTTATGCTGCGTCTGTCCGATGTCTTGTTTCCCACATTCACAGGAAATACTGTAGACACCTGGTGTTCTTAGACCCAAGTTGTTCTTCATTGAGCCCATCATATTTCTTATTTTTGCTGGAGGATAGAAGATGGTTTTTATCTTGTTCTTCTCCAGTATCCTGGCAAACTTCGCCGTGGGCGGCCCTGTGTACAGGAGGAACGCCAGACCTTTGTTGTACTCTTCTTCGTGAAGGTCCTTCTCCCTCTTCTTCTTGCTCATCTTGAGTACGCGTCTAATTTGCGTTTCGGTGTAACCATTCTTCTGGAAGGTTTTCTTTAGGTGCTGAATCTCAGTACATAAACTGTCCTTGTCGCATATGTCATGAGCTCTGCGGACGAGAGTAATGAACACGGATTTCCGTTGTGCTGGGTGATGGCAGCTGTTGGCGTTGAGGTATAAGTATGTGCGTATGTTTTCTTTCGGTGGACCGAGTGTCGCAGTGTACCCTCCGTTTTCTTCTTTATTAGAATATCGAGGAAGGATAGGCACCCATTCTCTTCCAGTTCCATTGTTGAACTTAATGTTCTCGTGTATGCTGTTCAGATGGTTGAGAAATTCCATTAGAGTGTCCTCGCCGTGCGGCCAGACCGCGAAAATATCTTCCACGTACCGATAAAAGACCTTGAGTTTAAGGCGTGCTGTTTCCAAGGCGTATCCTCGAAGTATTCCATGTACAGATTAGCGATACGTAGTGTAAGTGGGGACAAGGACAGTCGCATTCTTACTGACCGAGTTGCTTAGATCCTCTCGACCATCGATGTTGATATTTGTTTTTCCACTAAATAAATTGTTGGGTTCCCCTTCACATGCTATAGCAGTATTAATACGCTCCATTTTGTGCGCATCCAGTTCGGACTTCTTATCGACCATGACTGTTTTCCCTTTCTTGGCAATTTTCGAAGCCTTTTTTAACACAGTCTGAGCAAGTACATTTTTGTATCCACTTTCAGATTTACACGCTTCTTTGGAACTGCGCTCGAATGGCTCTCCGCAAGGTCACTGTCATTGTCCGCATCCGCTCCTGTACTGACATCTTCTAGTCCTTTATTGTCCTGATTTGAATAACATACATTGAAAGCATTCGATATAGTATTATCGGTAGTTCATAACACATTGTATTTAGCACCAATTGTTCACCGTCTGCTCCCACGCCACGGGTAGATTTCAGGTCTAAAACTCCGTCACAATTTGACACGTTTTCGTTAGTGTTTCGGAATACTATTGCACTGACGAAGGTTTGTGGCGTTCAGTGACATTTCACTGAACACCACAAACAGAAACACTTGTTGTTAGGCAGAGCGCTGCCTCTGCTACAAACCTAGGCACAGGGTGGACGCTGGACTTGGCTAATGACTAAGGCTCCTTTTACACAATCGACTTTCTTATCTAAATTGATTATTCTACTGCAGCGTCCCTAGCGGTTTGTTCTTGTACTGAGTTTTGTCTCTCTCGAGTGCTAAGTTTCGTTTACACGTTAGCACCAAAATTGCGTATGTTGAGAGAGCTGTCTGCTATGTAGTTTGCCTCCTGAACGGTGAAAGTGAGGTTATGAGAGCCACCCATTTTACGAAAAATTGGGAATATAGTAATAAGATGCAGAAACAAACAATGATAATGGAGTTTATTAATGTCCACAGCAAAATTCGCGGTCGATGTTCTTGTCCATGTCATGTAGTAAAATCTGTACATTCCTGAGAACTGCGTGAATAGGAAAAATGTCGTCCAAACATTTTAAAACATATAGATCTATTTTCTCGGGGAAATATATCTTGAAAACACATTAAAAATATCTAGAAAGCAATAAATAGCGACTTTTCACTTCATTCCTTGCATCTTGTCTTCCAGCGAAATGTCGAATAACGTCGAAATTATTTTTCTCGTCAAATAATTCTGATTTCTTCACTATTGAAATAATTTTCATCAGAAAAAACTTTTTTCTGTCGTTCTTATTTATGCATAGTGTAAACTTTTCTGCTACAAAACGCAAATAGTTCTTTGCTTTGAGGTATTTTGTCTGTCTTGTAGGAGAACGCTAGTAGGAAAAACACCAGGACCACGTGCAACCTTTTCAATGTGTCAAGGACACAAAGCAAACAACACAATAAAGAAGACACTAAAGCACAAAACCCATTTCTACAGTAGGGGTGGGTGCGGCCAGAATAGGTTATCTTCCGATGTAAGCAGACGCCGCAGCTTTCCCCTGTTTCTGCGTATGTGCAGTGAGCACTTACTGTATTTGGAAATTTAGCCTTTACCTTTGCCAGAAACTGCCAAGTGTATATTTGAAACGAAGTCTTTTTATATTATCCTCTACTAACGAAGAGGGAAGAAGCAGTAGTTTGAAGAAAATGTGAACAGGAGCGCGGAAGATGTTTCATAAACAAAAGCCAAACGCTTCTGGCGTAACATTCTCCTTCATTAAATTGCAGTAAGCTTAAGACGGAAAAACAAATAATAACTGATTTTAACAGTTGCTGCAAAGGATGACCATGAAAACAAACGTATTAAGAAAATATGTTATTCGAAAAGCCATTTATCAAAATACTGCTGTGGGAATAAGGACATACACAACTACTGCAATAATAAGGGAATAGTAAGTCGAATTACTTGACATACGTAACCAATAGACTACTATGCCAATAATTAATTGATAAACGATTGTCCCAATAAAATATGAGTGTGCGATCTACACAAATGAAATCGGATTACATGTGAATTTCATATCCATCCCGATTGAATATCCTACCATCAATTGTTCTTCCAGAGTGCTGAATTTGAGAAACTGCACATTACAACGATTCTTTACTCATATGTTGCGAAGGTTGTTTCGACTAGGCTGCATAAGTTTCGTTGGGAAGCCGTTAGGCATCCTCCATACTATCCCGACTTCTCGCCAAGCGATTTCCAAATTTTTGAAACTCGAAGAAAGAATTTTGCGGCTGTTGATTTACTTCGGACGAAGAGGTGCACTCCTGGGTACAATCATGGTTGCACAGTCAATCGTAAACATTTTCCTATGAAGTCATTGACCGACTTGTCTCACAGTGGGATAAACGTATGAACAGTTATGGAGATTATTTTTGAATTAATAAACAGTTTACTTATCTTTCTTCTACGTGTATAGGTTTCATTTGACTGTTCCTTACAATTTTAATGGCACTTTTTGTGATATTAATAAGAAATAGTCGCCATTCAGGAGACAGTGACACAGAAGGCAGTGGGACAACATGTTGTAACGTTCCTCTCCACCTACGTAAGTTATCAGACAGGTGCATACAGTCTGGTCTCCAAAGCTATTGGTAGCAAACTGAGGCGAGTTGAGTAAACTGTATCATTTACCCATTGAGAGTGTAACACGCATACATACTGTTGAAAGACATCTTCTTTAATCTGATCAAATAATCTACTTATCCAGAAACTTTCTCACACCCGTAATTACAAAAAAAATTGTTATACGTAAACTAAAAATAAACTATAATATTGACATTTTATTCCTTTGTGTACTAAGAATTTAGTAGAATTTGTATCTGGTTATATATCAAAATTTTAGTAACCAGCAAAAAATTAATGAATAACAGTTAACATTAAAACTCAGCTAGCAGAAACTATTTCATCTTACGTTAATTTTACATGTGCCTATTTATGAATCTGGATGACTATATGTTGTATGCCTAATTAAATAACAGGGCAATAATAAAGACAATAGTACAGTTATATAGTACGTGTTACTTGATGTACACTCAAGACCTACGCCACAGTACCACTCGTTCCCCATGACAGAAGGTGATTTCAGGCGACACTACACCATCCTGCCTCCTTATTGGTATCCGTGACTACCTGAACAATAGACACCATCACCTCTGGAGTGGAATTGGAGGCCTTTTTCAATGATTAGATCCATCGTTGGACTTCACTTCCATGATTTTATTTCCTATGGATTACATCAACTCGGTTGTGCATGAAACCTCAGCTGAAACTGAAGTGGGGATGGTTGTTAGGGTATCTGACGTCTGCCTCATTGTACAACATACAACAGGGAAATTTCAGGGAACGGGCGGGAAAAAATGTGTGGATCATTGTCTTGCCTGCCCTAAGACGCTATCGTCACGTTGAACAGCTCAAATGGGCATAAGCTGTAAGTCGTTTATGGCAATAAACGTATCCAACCACTAGTGCCTTATCTCAAAGTTTTTTCTTCTGCCATTAGAAGAGTATTGTTCCTAAAATTTTGAGCACATTGTATAGTACAGTACCTGCAAGGGAATTTATAATCATTCTAGGCTCACACACACACACACACACACACACACACAGCTGTAGTTCTGCTCGGAGAATAATACTCGCAGTTTTCTCTTCATCCAACTGCTATGGCCTACTGTTGAACTTAAATGCAAGTAAAATACTATTACGTCACTTCGCTCCCTACCAGGATACGCACATGACAGACTTTCATTTTGTTATAACTCATAAAAAAGATCCATGTGCTCTTTCTCCACATTGTTACTCATATCTCATTCTCGTAAATAGCTTTGGATGCACGTAGAGAAACCAGGAAAGTGAAGTACGGGGTGTTCATAAGTTAGCTATCTGACAGTAACCTTTAATTGTAAAAAATGCAAGTAACTTATAGAAATATTTGATGTAGCACTGAATACAATACATCTTCAAGTTTGTTTATAAATTTTCGATGTGGTATCCTTTGTAACACGACAAATGTCCCCATCTGTAATCAGTTTCCTCCCATATCCTAAGAAGGAAGTCTCGCTATACTCGTGTGAAGGCAGTTGCTTGTGTTATCCGTTGTCACGGCTCGTCGACGTTTGCCGGAAGCAGAGGAACAAACGCTCCGTCTTTGCTGTAAGACCATACACAGACGTCTACTGACGATAAATCAGGTGCTCGTGGTGACCACGGTATAGATCCACCACATGCAGTCCAAGTCGCCACATACCTACAGAGACACGCGGCAACTTCATGATCATAATGTGGTGGCACGCCCTCTTGCTGGAAAATAAATTCTGTGTCCATATCCTGTTGTATTTGAGGCATTACACGATGTTCAAGTATGTCGAGGTACGAAACGCCAGTTAAGTTGATCCGGCAAAAAAGAAAGGACCGTAAATCCTGTTACTGGTTACACCTCAAAAACATGTAACTTAGGTGAGACCCGTTCATGCTCGATTATGTAAGATGGTTTCTGTTCACACCATATTCGAACATAATGCCGATTCACTTTACCGCAGGAATGGTAGGTGGCACCGTTGCTGAAAACCGTTTTATTAAGAAAATCATCTTCAGTCGGCATTTTGTTAAACATTTCTATACAAAATTAATCCCCTTTTCTGTGACTTTCTCTTAAAGCTTGCAACAGTTCTAGTTTGTAGAGTTTGTACGATAGGATTTTCCATAATACAGATGTAAGACTGCTGAACTCGTTCAACTGCTGCATCAGCCACTGTTGGGCAGCACTGAACCGGCGAACTAAATGATACACGGCGAGTTTCGGTGAAGCGATTGCACGATTTGATAACAGTTTTTCTTCGAGACAGTGGCTTACGATATTTAACTGTGAACTGTATCCGTTCTGCAGTAGCGGATTTGGATTAATGAAACCATAAAAAACACTGCACACACCCTGCACCCTTAGGCGACTCCATGGTGACTGTTGGAATAATTCATTCGCGCATGCCATCTAGCGTGGACGTCGGGCATTAACAGCGTTAGGTGGGAATAAAACTTGATGATACACTGCATTTAGTATATCATGTATCAAACATTTATGTAAATTATTTACCTTTTTCATATTTAAAGGTTAGTTATTTATTACTAATTTACAAACACCCAAAAAATTACAATAATTTTGGAAAGGACTAACAAACACATTAATTGTATAAATAAGTGAGTGAATGGAGTTACCATTTGATTGTTAGCTAGCGCCAAGCGGTGATGCGTTGTCTTTTTTTATTTTAGTTGCGCACGTAGCTTGACAATTTTATTGGAGACTCTATTTGTCGATGTGTCCATGTCATACTGTTCTTCCAAGAACGAATGCCGTGGCCATCTGTGAGTACAAATATATGCATCAGTTAAGACAGTCTTAAGTTCCGTTTTTGTAAAATTTGCATTTTACGTTATTACTAATTGGATCTTAGACATATGAAGATTGCAAAGCTCCCTTTCCTGAAGCTAATGACCCAATATTTAGTATGTACGCCAGAAATTGTACTAAGGAATGAATGTTATTGCATTGAAAAACCTAAAATGAAAGTTTTCAGTTTCTTAAAGTTGAAATACAGCTTCTAAAACCAAAGTAATGTTAAACCTGCACTATAATTCAATTAAATACGTAATATGGTATCACACTGTACAACACATAGTCAATTTACCACGAAATCCACTGCGCAACATTGTCGATCCTAAATAGAAACATTATTCTACACAGCTCGAATTTGGAAGCTGATGTGAGAACGTTTTTCTTTACAAAATGTTTATGTGGAATGTTAATACTACTCCGATAATGAACCAGTAAACGAGTTTGCAGTGACCATACAGATATATTTCCTACATGTTTACATCTGAATGTAGATGTTTTTAATTGTTATTATACAGGCAATTCATGTAGTGTGCGTGCGTGAATCTAACTCGTAACTAGCTTTTATACGTTCGTTGTGTACAAACATGTTGACGAAATCGCTAATTGATGATGCAAATTATTCCTGTTGCAATGAAACTGATTAAGCAAATTAACTCGAAAACACACTAAATGTCCATTGCGAATCCGAAACAATGATAATTACGCTACCGCTGCTTCTGCGTGCAGCAAATTGCTAAATAAGCAGTAAACTGAAATCGTACACCTGCTTTTTTGCGACTTATTTTATGTCAAAATTCATTCACGATACACTTTTGATAACTTTACTTATGTCCTGACCACACTTTTATTTTCCATCAACCTTACACGTTTCCGTCATTTTCAAAGTCTACAAAAATACAACATAAAACTGGCATCAGACGTCATGAAAATACGACACATTTCGCCATTGATAAGAGACACATTATAACGACTAGAATATGACTTCCTAGCTTACCAGTGCTATGTCAGTCATATAAAAACATTAGATACATTGTATCACGTCGTCATTCTCGAGCACGAGACAAGTGTAAACTGCTACCAAGTGAAATTACGATCGATAGAATGTACGACCACACAGAAATTCTATTCAATATACACATCGAAACGTAACATCACAGCAACCTTTACATCATGGATCAAAGCCGAGAGCACTTATCGAACATTTCTCTAGAACTATACCGAAACGTATTTTGGCAATTTATTCACAAAATTATTTCACACGACTCCTTGATCCTTTCGGAAACTTTCATCTCGACCACTTCCTCCTCTGAGTGTTGCGTGTGCTAGTGTTTTAAGGTCGTTCACCTCCACCCTCAAGAACACAATTGAATTATGGCGTCCATCACAGCATAACCTTGTAGTGAAGTTATTTACTTCAAAGTGAAAGCTAAGACAATTGGATATCTACAATTGTGCTGCTAACAGACGAAGGAGATAACGTTGCTGGTTGACATCCCATTAATGAAAGGATCGTAAGAACGAATTACAAGCACCGTTAGGACGAGAACTGGGAACAAAGACAGCCTTATAGTAGGGTAACGTGACTAGAAATGGTCGTACAGGTATTTTAACCTATTACTTCATATCTAAAAGCTTACTGGCCTACCCAGTGACTTTTATACTTGAAACCTGCGAAAAACCTCGCAAACAAGCTGCCTTGTATGTGAATAAGTGGTTTGTGACCTAATACATCACATGTTTTTCGACATCATGAAACACATGATGATTAGAGAAGTTGTATATGTCAACGAGATACAAAATACAATTTCAGCAATATCTTCTACACTGAGATCATCACAGCTATTAAAAAGCCACTGACTGATATAGTCCTCCGCCAAGTATTAGCCTCAGCTACACATATTCTCGTAGCTTCTGCATCTTAAAAAGTAACATATGTATACGTCCTCCACTTCACTACAGTGTTTTCCCTGATTCAGTTGTTGCCTTCCCTGTCTTCCCCAGTATATCGCAACACACATACCTCCATTACCAGTCCTTTAACCTGAACTTTTAAAATGGTTCTTGCATTAAAAGATTGTAATTTTCCTTAGCGGAAACTTCGTTTAGGCACTGTATTCATTTCACGGGAGCAGTTGAGGCCCTTTCTATTCTTTCGGAAATGAAGTCGTAGAATTTCAATACGATATCTTCCAAAAAATTTATTAGTATAGTACCTTCACAATGGATCAAGTAAAGAAAGTGTTCAATCAGTCACACCTTAGGCTACAAGCTGGAAGGACGAGCACCTCGTCAGAAACGACAAAGTGCTTACAGTTTAGTGACAGCTTCGCAGGCCGTCTTTCTGTCACGAAATTAGACTATACCGAGCAGCAATTCATCAGGGAGATGAATTCCTTTTGTTCCAACACTGTCTTGTAAGATGAAATACTCGCCCACTGGATCGACATAAGGGCGTACATAAGCATCGAGGATATCACATCTACAGATCAGTGCAGGTATACTCCCACGTAATGAAACATGTACATCTCCCGACAGCCGCCCGGAATGTTTCATCCAGTTAGAAATGGTAAGCGGTACTCGCGCTGCTGTTCTCCACCCACACAGCTCACAGTATGAGCACAGTGAACAATGTCATCAATATCCTGACGGGTACAGCATCGCCAGGCAGCAGATGGGGAGGGGACACAGTCCTTTATCCGAGTGCATAACACCAAATGGATGACCTCGCTTCCTCAGACATTCTCCTCTAAATAAGCAACATGCTGGAACAGATGTTAGACGTTATTGCTACAATCTTCTGACCACAGAAACGCAGACGTTAAACATGCAGCCTTCTCGGTCTGTATGTGGTACAACAACCGACTTAGAAAACTGCTGCGGAAGCAAAGGGAACTTCACAGCAAACATAAACATAGCCAAAGCCTTGCAGACAAACAAAAATTACGCGAAGCGAAATGTAGTGTGAGGAGGGCTATGCGAGAGGCGTTCAATGAATTCGAAAGTAAAGTTCTATGTACTGACTTGGCAGAAAATCCTAAGAAATTTTGGTCTTATGTCAAAGCGGTAGGAGGATCAAAACAAAATGTCCAGACACTCTGTGACCAAAATGGTACTGAAACAGAGGATGACAAGCTAAAGGCCGAAATACTAAATGTCTTTTTCAAAAGCTGTTTCACTGAGGAAGACTGCACTGTAGTTCCTTCTCTAGATTGTCGCACAGATGACAAAATGCTAGATATCGAAATAGACGACAGAGAGATTGAGAAACAATTAAAATCGCTCAAAAGAGGAAAGGCCGCTGGACCTGATGGGATACCAGTTCGATTTTACACAGAGTACGCGAAGGAACTTGCCCCCCTTCTTGCAGCGGTGTACCGTAGGTCTCTAGAATAGCGTAGCGTTCCAAAGGATTGGAAAAGGGCACAGGTCATCCCCGTTTTCAAGAAGGGATGTCGAACAGATGTGCAGAATTATAGACTTATATCTCTAACGTCTATCACTTGTAGAATTTTGGAATACGTATTGTGTTCGAGTATAATGACTTTTCTGGAGAGTAGAAATTTCCTCTGCAGGAATCAGCACGGGTTTCGAAAAAGACGATCGTGTGAAACCCAGCTCGCGCTATTAGTCCACGAGACTCAGAGGGCCATAGACACGGGTTCCCATGTAGATGCCGTGTTTCTTGACTTCCGCAAAGCGTTCGATACAGTTCCCCACAGTAGTTTAATGAACAAAGTAAGAGCAAATGGACTATGAGACGAATTGTGTGATTGGATTGAAGAGTTCCTAGATAACAGAACGCAGCATGTCATTCTCAATGGAGAGAAGTCTTCCGAAGTAAGAGTGATTTCAGGTGTGCCGCAGGGGAGTGCCATAGGACCGTTGCTATTCACAATACACGTAAATGACATGGTGGATGACATCGGAAGTTCACTGAGGCTTTTTGCAGATGACGCTGTGGTGTATCGAAAGGTTGTAACAATGGAAAATTGTACTGAAATGCAGGAGGATCTGCAGCGAACTGACGCATGGTGCAGGGAATGGCAATTGAATCTCAATGTAGACAAGTGTAATGTGCTGCGAGTACATAGAAAGATAGATCCCTTATCATTTAGCTACAAAATAACAGGTCAGCAACCGGAAGCAGTTAATTCCATAAATTATCTGGAAGTACGCATTAGGAGTGATTTAAAATGGAATGATCATATAAAGTTGATCGTCGGTAAAGCAGATGCCAGACTGAGATTCATTGGAAGAATCCTAAGGAAATGCAATCCGAAAACAAAGGAAGTAGGTTACAGTACGCTTGTTCGTCCACTGCTTGAATACTGCTCAGCAGTGTGGGATCCGTACCAGATAGGGTTGATAGAAGAGATAGAGAAGATCCAACGGAGAGCAGCGCGCTTCGTTACAGGATCATTTAGTAATCGCGAAAACGTTACGGAGATGATAGATAAACTCCAGTGGAAGACTCTGCAGGAGAGACGCTCAGTAGCTCGGTACGGGCTTTTGTTAAAGTTTCGAGAACATACCTTCACCGAAGAGTCAAGCAGTATATTGCTCCCTCCAACGTATATCTCCCGAAGAGACCATGAGGATAAAATCAGAGAGATTAGAGCCCTCACAGAAGCATACCGACAATCCTTCTTTCCACGAACAATACGAGACTGGGATGGAAGGGAGAACCGATAGGGGTACTCAGGGTACCCTCCGCCACACACCGTCAGGTGGCTTGCGGAGTATGGATGTAGATGTAGATGTAGATGTGCCTCAACATTCCGCTTCTTGCTGGAAGCCACACCATGACACTGTCACGGAGCCTGTCTATTAGAGCTGTACTCACAGAACTACTGTAAAATACGTACTCTAGTTGTTAAGTCATTATAATGAGCAAAAAAGTAAATTTAAATTACTGTTACAAACCAATTTAGTGGCTCAGCTTGAGGAAAATAACTGGGATTCTCAATTAACGCACGTTAATACACTTAAAATACGGTATATGTACAGAACATCACCAAAGGGAATAATGACATGAAGATAATGACGGGCAGTAGATACAAATGTACAATAACAAGACAACAGTGTTATAACTATTATTGAACCAACCCATTGGAATTACCTTAAACAGCCTGAGAGGATCAGACTATCATCCGTAAAATTGTCATCGTCACGAATACCATGGCGTCGGGTGACGACACTCTTCAACAATCCATGAGGCTATTGCGTACATCTGTTACGTGGCGCACATGGTGCGTTAATTTTGTCTGCCTGGAACTTTTGCCAGACAGGAACCGGCTTGTTTCTGCACATGGTTATATACTGCCAATGACATCTGCTCTAGGACGCTGTATGAAGACCACCACTAGAATATGCGAATCCTCATGTCCTTTATCAAAACTAGACATGATTGTGTCAATGGGAATTCCACGATTGTTAATTAAATAAAATATGGCGTTTCAGTCTTCGATCGCTATTCTTTATTTTCAATTACCGGTTTCGGGCTAGCTGCCCATCTTCAGATCTGTTAGACAAAGTTAAAAATGTAATTTATAAGAGAGATACAGTTAGTGATAGAAATATCTTAGTTTACAAAAAGAAATTTTGGAACGTATTAAATGCCAACATACCATATATTGTAGTTACAGAGTAACTTGTCCGTACAGAACACTCGGTTCGCTGTCATAAATTTCAATCTGTTAAAACCTTATATCGCAGTTTTTAAGAGTAACCTGATTGGTAACAGTACAAAGTGCCCTCTACCTATCACAATTGTGCATCTGTTATTATCTCACCGTATATATTAATGGCGAATATTCTTTTTAATAAAACAATTTTTAAGGTATTAACATATAAATAATCTTTTTGAGTGGGCCATGAAACGAAAAATTTACACTAATTTAAAATTTCTTTATAAAGAAACATAAAATATAATTAAAATGTAGGTATTCTTTCGAAAATGTGCGTTTCCTCTTCTTTGCTTTGATTGGTGGTGGAGTGGCTTTCCCTACGTCAGAACGCATACAACTCCACGCCGAGTCCTCTTCCGCCGCGCCCAATTCACCTCGCCGCCAGTACGCTGAGGGCCGTTCCGCTGCAGCTGTTTCTTACTGGGGCGTGCTGCTGCATTCAAGAGTAGGCCTAAAACAGGTCTTTAAAAATCTCATAATAATTCCTGTGCATAAAATCACTTTGCTCATTAAGTAGTAGGCCTGGGGTTTTCTTTGATGAGCGTATATTTCAATCTCTTCGAGCACGTTGAGATAGAGACTTTTTGTAGCTTTATGTAGCACCTCCATTTGTTCATTTATATTACTCACTTCATGTCTACTCTCTTTTACATGTGTTCCAAATGCTGTTCGATTGCTATGACTGCAATGTTCCCTGTATCGAATTTCAAAAATCCGCCCTGTTTGTCCTATATAATAACTGTCACATTCAGCACATTTAATCTTATATATTCCGGAATTATTGTATTTCATTTGTTTTGTCGTTGCTGGTTTATGTCTTAGTCTATGTGCCATTTGCCCTTCATTCTGAAATGCCACTGCGATGTTTTTTGGAAAGCATTTAGCAATTCTTTCCGACACACGCCCTTTGTATGTCAGGGTGACAAACTTCTTCTTGACTTTAATTTTCCTAGAATCGCTACAGATACCCGCGGATTCGTTTTTGATCTTGTTAAACATACGTGTAACATCTTGTGTCCAGTATCCATTAGCTGCTGCTACTTGCTTAATAATACCTAGTTCTTTCTGCAAGAATGAAGGGAAAATGGCACATAGACTAAGACATAAACCAGCAACGACAAAACAAATGAAATACAATAATTCCGGAGTATATAAGATTAAATGTGCTGAATGTGTCAGTTATTATATAGGACAAACAGAGCGGATTTTTGAAATTCGATACAGGGAACATTGCAGTCATAGCAATCGAACAGCATTTGGAACACATGTAAAAGAGAGTAGACATGAAGTGAGTAATATAAATGAACAAATGGAGGTACTACATAAAGCTACAAAAAGTCTCTATCTCAACGTGCTCGAAGAGATTGAAATATACGCTTATCAAAGAAAACCCCAGGCCTACTACTTAATGAGCAAAGTGATTTTATGCACAGGAATTATTATGAGATTTTTAAAGACCTGTTTTAGGCCTACTCTTGAATGCAGCAGCACGCCCCAGTAAGAAGCAGCTGCAGCGGAACGGCCCTCAGCGTACTGGCGGCGAGGTGAGTTGGGCGCGGCGGAAGAGGACTCGGCGTAGCGTTGTATACGTTCTGACGTAGGGAAAGCCACTCCACCACCAATCAAAACAAAGAAGAGGAAACGCACATTTTCGAAAGAATACCTACATTTTAATTATATTTTATATTTCTTTATAAAGAAAAAAATGGTTCAAATGGCTCTGAGCACTATGGGACTCAACATCTTAGGTCATAAGTCCCCTAGAACTTAGAGCTACTTAAACCTAACTAACCTAAGGACATCACACACACCCATGCCCGAGGCAGGATTCGAACCTGCGACCGTAGCAGTCCCGCGGTTCCGGACTGCAGCGCCAGAACCGCACGGCCACCGCGGCCGGCCTTTATAAAGAAATTTTAAATTAGTGTAAATTTTTCGTTTCATGGTCCACTCAAAAAGATTATTTATATGTTAATACCTTAAAAATTGTTTTATTAAAAAGAATATTCGCCATTAATATATACGGTGAGATAATAATAGATGCACAATTGTGATAGGTAGAGGGCACTTTTTACCGTTACCAAATCAGGTTACTCTTAAAAACTGCGATATAAGGTTTTAACTGATTGAAATTTACTTTACTTATGACAGCGAACCGAGTGTTCTGTACGGACAAGTTATTCTGTAACTACAATATATGGTATGTTGGCATTTAATACGTTCCAAAATTTCTTTTTGTAAACTAAGATATTTCTATCACTAACTGTATCTCTCTTATTAATTACATTTTTAACTTTGTCAAACAGATCTGAAGATGAGCAGCTAGCCCGAAACCGGTAATTGAAAATAAAGAATAGCGATCGAAGACTGAAACGCCATATTTCCTCATGTCCTTTTTCCACGTCTCTGGGTCTCTCTACAGATACTGAGAAAGTACTGTTTCATGAGGATGTCCCATCGCTAAATTTAACGTTCCTTCACACCTTCGCTTCGTAACATTTATTTTACTCAGTTCACCTACCAAACGTATTGGAATATGCTTTCGTCTTGCAACAAGCACTGTAATCCATTCATAGAGAATACATCTACCTAACTGCCTACGCGCATCATGTGACATTAGTTGTGGAGGAGGAGGAGGGGGAGATCAGTGTTTAACGTCCCGACGACAACGAGGTCATTAGAGACGGAGCGCAAGCTCGGGTGAGGGAAGGATGGGGAAGGAAATCGGCCGTGCCCTTTCAAAGGAACCATCCCGGCATTTGGCTCAAGCGATTTAGGGAAATCACGGAAAACATAAATCAGGATGGCCGGAGACGGGATTGAACCGTCGTCCTCCCGAATGCGAGTCCAGTGTGCTAACCACTGCGCCACCTCGCTCGCTACATTAGTTGTCTAGAGACTAACACTCTCATGAGTATTATTCTACATACGTTTCAAAGAATTCTCAAGTGTGTCAGAGCCTGCTGGAAGGGCAGGATAAAATTCTGTTAGTGGACGTCCCACTATTCAGCTAGAACGTGGAGCAACAACCGTCCATATTTAGTCTCCGAGGTATCTGCCTCATTGCTGGAAGTCTTTTGACACACCAAAGGTGCTTCAATGTTGACAGCTTCAGTCGACATGTCCGCATGCAATTCAAAATATTTCCATCTCTGATCTTTATTAGCGACTGACGTAAGAGAAAATTCAAAACTTGTAAAACTGCTTGAATAATTTTCTTCTTAGAAGCAACAAGGGTTCTCTAGGCGGTGGGCTATCACATACCGAAGCATATAGAACATTGAACGGAATACTAACATGTCGAATTGAATCTAATGCGAAAATTACACGAACGAGCACTGTTGTCGACAAGGGGCTGACAACAGAGTTATTGAGGATCTATCCTCCAAAATTCGATTACTCTATTTCCTTAATATTTACGGCATAATCGAGATTCCGCGTCTGTGTCACAGAGGCAAATTGTGTGAAAATGGTCTTTGTAATATGCTGTATCACCTCAGAACCAGAGTAATTATCGGAAAAAGTTGTTGGTTCAGTAGTAAAACCCCACTACGTTCACGAAACATGTTTCTCTGTCGACCTAACATACAGTGTCTTATCACACAACAATTCTTGTATTGCAATGTCAAAGTAATGAGGGAAAGTCAAACGTTAAATTAGAAGTAGTAAAACTTAGCAAATCTACAAAAATTACGTTAATATTATATCAGATCAACAAGAGTGAAATAACCAAGTTTAGTTTTATTGACGAACTGTACCTTGTGTTAACGTTCGCATCAGAACATCGTTCTAGCAGAAGCTAAAGCAATGCCCGCAGGCAGTGTGATCTCGCTGCATCAGACAGATAGCACGTAGTCCCTATGGTACGCCATGGTGCACACAACAGTCGAAGACACCTGACGATCGGTAGGTTCGTTTCCGAGGAAACGATCCCTAACAGTTGGTTCATGATGGTCAATGGAGTGTGTTGTGACCCGCCTGCGATTCGGCTGCGAATGTTGGACGAGATCTTCCGTAGTTGCAGTCAGTATGCTAAGGTAAGCCTCGTTTCCAGTTCAGCCCAGTATTATGTGCGGGACAACTGTTTATGCCCAGACGTTGAAGGACTTCAGCATTTGATACAATAACGAATGACTTGACGATATCGTTAAAGTGGATATCCAGTAGTTTCTCAGTTTTAGGAGATCGAGATATAATGTGGCGAACGAAACTCGCTTATCATTCAACGATATAACACATTCTCCTGAGGCATAGCGCGATTCGCATCTGCTGAGTGTAAGCACAAGTTGTTTGTGAATGTTGTCATTTACTGCATTTACGGAAGCTTCTCACATCTACGTAAAAGAGAGGCACTCGTTTCCTTAAATTGCGTATTATTAAAGGAGGTACAAACGGCTATACAAGTTAATGAGGGGTAGAAATTTTAAGTTATTTCTGATAGGTTGATGTTAGCTTGAATACTCTTATTTAAACAGTAAAAGCTCAGGAAGATCATTCTTATGGTATGTTAGTTGTCCTCAGAGTAGATTAACAACAAATGTAGTAAGGTCTTTCGTAAGTAGTTGTGTCGCAGTTCACCCAAAACCGTGAAGAAAAATGTGAGACTGTGTAACTGTAAATACATACACACATAATTTTTGAACCAACATGCTCTCTCTCTCTTTCTCTCGCTCTATTTACGTATCTCTCTATACAATTACCCACTCTTTCTTTTCTTTCTGACTGTTTCAGAGGCAATTAACATTTTTAAATTATTTTCTATCACTCTGGAAATTGTATTTCGTAAAATCATGAGTTTATCGATATCGTTACAGTGACCTGTCCATAGATACGACAGTTGCTGGGAAATAAGTTCCACATTCATTGTCTTCGAATATGTGCTTATAATCAGATTGAATGGATGAGTAGTACCTTATTTAAAGTTCATTCATCAATAGCCTACACTGTGCGTTCGGATTATGATTTGTGCTTGCAGTAGAATAGACCTATACCAGTAAATAACTTTACTATTATCAATATGCTATTGAAGTTTGTTTATAGATTTGCCAGGATATTATTTTTAAGCATCCACAGCACCGCAAGAATACAATTTGTATCCTAAAATGAGAACTATTCTTGCTGAACAGTTGAATACTTTGAATGTTATGGAACATTCTGCACGTAATGTAGACTTCAGAAATTTGTTTTATTCCACTGCAAATTGTGAGTATAAATTATTAATTTGTAGTTATATCAGAAAAATTGAAATGAGTGATCTATTACGTAATTTATAGACCTATTCTCGGGGACACGGGCCAGAACGTTTTGAGAAAGAGAGAATATTCAGAAATGTCCTAAATAAAGGACTGGGAAGATACCATTAGTTATTTGTACTATATTTCAACACTCTGGTCCTTCCTCAACATTATCAAGATTCTACTGAGACTATCATTCTTCTACTTATTTGGTAACGCAATATGTATGTTGTTTAGTGTGAACAAACTGATTGGAAATTAAGAAATTTGTGGTAAGGTCTTATGGGACCAAACTCCAAACTAACTTACGCTATGGACAACACACACACTCCCATGCACGAGGGAGGACTCGAGCCTCCGACGGGGGGGAGCCGCACGAACAGAAGGTCCCTCAAACCGTGCGGCTCCCCCGCGCGGCAAACTGGTTACGAAACAAATGGTGAGGGAATATAATTATCGTCATCAGAGGAGTTAATAAACATTACGTTGCATAGTGACATCTGACAACCACAGCCAGCCATGGTGGCCGAGCGGTTCTAGGCACTTCAGTCCGGAACCGCGCGATTGCTACGGTCGCAGGTTCGAATCCTGCCTCGGGCATGGATGTATGTGATGTCCTTAGGTTAGTTAGGTTTAAGTAGTTCTAAGTTCTAGGGGACTGATGACCTCAGATGTTAAGTCCCATAGTGCTCAGAGCCATTTGAACCATTTTATTGACAGCCACAAAACTGTCCCACTCATACAAAGTAACGTGGTAATTTGCACCTAGTTACATGTCATGTGACGCTGACGTGACATAAAGTATTTTCCGTCTGCAAAAAATGATCCAGTCAAGTATATCACACGTTTCTACAATTCTAAGAGAAATGAACTGTCATATAGCTGTGAAAATTCTGTTTGGTATCTGAGGAAGATGAGACGTGCAGTGAGGTAAAATGAAAGTAAGAGTGATAAATAAATTTTACATCAGTGTCATAACTCTAGAAAGATGATGGGTTCAAAATGGTTCAAATGGCTCTGAGCACTATGGGACTCAACTGCTGAGGTCATTAGTCCCCTAGAACTTAGAACTAGTTAAACCTAACTAACCTAAGGACATCACAAACATCCATGCCCAAGGCAGGATTCAAACCTGCGACCGTAGCGGTCTTGCAGTTCCAGGCTGCAGCGCCTTTAACCGCACGGCCACTTCGGCTGGCAAAGATGATGGGTTTAAGACGGCGTGATAATGAGGCTGTGGAGAAACTCTGTTGTGAATAATGCGAGACAGAGGACAGTGGACCATTTTAAAAGGTGTCTTCGAATCTGGTCGGGGTATTGTGATTCTTCCTTAATAAAAAGAACAACAATAAGTTTATTTTTAGAACAAAAAATTGAATGCTACATTGCACTGTAGAGCAGAACACTAGTGCTTTGAGGTGGGGAGAATAACAATGCTGTAGAGGGTGAGGAATTACTCCATTCAGCGTTTAATTAAGGTGTGACTTGAACAAGCTCCCACTGGAACTAACTCTGTGCGTATTACTATTATTCTTCTCACTGTGATGAAAACAAGTGCAGAGATCGCTGCAGGAGAGTGATAAGTTGGGTGGTGATTCATTATGTTAAAAAGTAGCGTAGTGTCATAAAACGTGTCGCATCGCGCAGCAGGAATAATCGGACTGCAAGTAACAAACTCTTTAGACTGCAGGTTCTAACAAAATGTATGCATATAGCCATACCGTAGCACGCTGATGGCGCGTAGTCGTCACATCATAAAACTTCCCCTTGGCAATGGAATTAAGCTGCTGAACTAAACAGGATGAAGAAAAATTCGCGCACTCAGACTTAGCAGAGCGATTCCTCACATACTGGCAATGCAAAATGTTTGTCACAAAGTTTCGTCTTTCGCATATTTCGGGCATTAAATGGACGTTAAAGATTGGCTATCTCGCAACACTGTAATCACAGTACGGCAACTACCTCTGCCAGAGAAACAAAAGGACCAGTGTTGTGCAGTTGGTGCAGTGGATAGCGTTTTGGTCTAGCATGCAGAAGATCGAGGGTTCGAATCTGGGTCGAGGCTTACTTGATTTCATTTGCTGAAAGTAGTCTGCGTGGTACGGTATCTCGCGCCTTAATTGTCGTACAGACATTGCAGAGCATCTTCTACAAAACACTGTCAGTTACATATTATGTGCGGTTAAAGGCGCTGCAGTCTGGAACCGCAAGACCGCTACGGTCGCGGGTTCGAATCCTGCCTCGGGCATGGATGTTTGTGATGTCCTTAGGTTAGTTAGGTTTAACTAGTTCTAAGTTCTAGGGGACAAATGACCTCAGCAGTTGAGTCCCATAGTGCTCAGAACCATTTGAATCATTTTTTACATAGTATGAACACAGAAATGGAACGACATCTTTTTCATTGGTCAGCCTTTAAAGACTCCTTTTGTACGTCTTGGACGCGAAATGTTGCACGTCACTGCATCTACTAGCTTCCAAACCTGTTTCCTGTATACCCTCCCCCAACTGTCCCGTCGACATTATTTGCAAAGCACGTTGCTACCCCTACTGGTGACATGAAGCGTTAACAAAATGTGATCGACCTGAACTTGGCAATAATAATAGGTGGTATTAATCATTTGACCACTGGACGAGGGCACACACAACAAGTCTGGAGTCTAGTAGATGCAGTGGTGTGAAATAATTCGCGTCCAAGACATGCAAAAGTTTCTTTAAAATCTGACCAATGAAAACGAATGTATTTCCATTTACGAGTTAGTAGCACATAACTACAAATGTTTTGTAGAAGAGCCACTGTAATCGCTGTATGACGGTGAAGACGCCAGGTACCGTACCTCGCAAACTACTTTTAGCAAATAAAACCAAATAAGCCTCAACACAGAATCGAACCCTCGACCTCCTGCATGCTAACCCAAAACGCTATACCCTCCACCAAATGCACAGCACTGCTCTTCCATTACTGAGAGACGTAGTTACCTTACACGAGATTACAGTGTTGCCAGATAGCCAGTCTTTAACGTGCATTTACTGCTCGAAATATGCGCAGGACGAAATGTTGTGACAGACATTTTTGTATTGCTAGTTCGTGAGGAGTCGCGCTGCGAAGTCAGAGTACGTAAATTTTCCTTCACCCTGTGTAAAATGCTTACACAGACAATTTGTGACACTTAAGGTACATATTCAATCAATAATAAGTAATTGAAGCTCACAAATAAGATTAATATTCTCAATTAGCTTGAAGACGTGAATGTGACGTTCTTAGATGTATTGAGACAGAAGAAGAAGTATGTTCAAACATGAAATCTAAGGAACATCTTTTTTTTCATATAAAAGAAGAACGAAAAGCTTCCATTGATTCTAATATATTGAGACCAGGGAAATACACATGTCTGTGCGTAATAATTAAGCGACAAAATTAATTTATTGCAAAAACAGATGGTCAACATGGGCCTATGTGTAGATGCTTGAAACTCGAAACAGTAGAAGATAGTAAAAAAAATCGCACGTGATTTATGAGTACCGGAAATGTCATTTCTTCAACTGTCGCATTTCTCCTTGTCCAGGTGCGGAGATCGAGCAACCCGCGCCATAGCATGGGGCAGGCGACCTAATGCACAGCAAACGCCGGTTGCTGGAGGTGGTCGCTCATGAGGAGGAGTGTGAAGAGCATGGAGAGAAAGGTAAGGAGGTAGACATGGAAACACTGGATTTGTCAGAGAAGAAGCGGCCGGTACAAGACCTGAAGGTAAACGAAAGCGGTACAGGGGAAGAGACTGACGAAGTGAGATGAGGTTCGCCGGCCGCGGTGGCCGTGCGGTTCTAGGCGTTTCAGTCCGGAACCCCGCGACTGCTACGGTCGCAGGTTCGAATCCTGCCTCGGGCATGGATATGTGTGATGTCCTTAGGTTAGTTAGGTTTAAGTCGTTCTAAGTTCTAGGGGACTGATGACCTCAGATGTTAAGTCCCATAGTGCTCAGAGCCATTTTTTTGAGATGAGGTTCAGGTCGTGTTTGCTCGCAGCCACTAGAACACCTGGTTGTTTACGAAAGGGATGCAGAAGAAGAGATTGCCGAGATAACATGTGGTTCAGGTCTTGTTCGCTGGCTACTGAAATTGTTTTGCATACGACTCTCATAGAGGTGCTCCAGCATCTTTTACGTGGGCTAGTTGCCAGTCTAGAAATAATTTAATGCAACCATTGGGGAAAATTATGTTTGTGCATCACTGTCATAGTTTAAATGAAGCATAAATTGCCATCGTCTAGCCTAAGGGTATTACATAACCAGAGAGTAAAATCTTATTCCCATTGTTAGTAGGTGAAATGTGGATCCACACACTTAGTACAAATAAATCTCTTCACCCACCTCGATAGCCGGGAGCTCTCAATCGCCACCTTCCAGGACATGGGCAGGTAACCCACACCCGGATCGAAACCACCTCGTGGATTAACGACAATAGCTGGTGACCTGGCCAGCCTGGATGTAGTTTTTAGACGGTTTTCCACATCCAACTAGGTGAATACCGTGTTGGTACCAAACCCCACCTCATTTATATGCTACGCACACACTATGAAAATGTCATCGCACTTGGATATGACATATGCACTAGACACAGACAGTTGGAATACACAAATATTTTCCCAAGTTCAGTAAAGACGTCAGGAAGGGCATCCAGATACCAAATAGCATTATAGCTGCCAAAACCGATATGACCATGTCGATCCCGTAGCTAAGTGGTGAAGGGTGCCAGGAAAAGATTAGTAGGCCATTTCTTCAGTCGTCTTGGGTTGCTGGTTTGAAAATTATGATGATACGTGGATTTCAACTAGTTAATTGGTTCATTGCAGTTCATTTATTAATCAAAGAAAATAATTACTACTTATAGTGACTCAATACAGTGGTGCATAAATTTGAATTTTATTAAAATCAGACATTTCACAGGATAATAAAGTGATTAATGTCAGAGTTAGTTCGTCTACTATACGTACAGTGAATAATTTTAAAATAGAAGGTCAGATTAAACCCATGCAGCCTTAACTGTGTGTTATTATATAGAGTTTCAACAATCAAGTATGTATATTTTTGTTGTCATCGGAATGGTCTTTAATTTGAAAACTGATGTGATGCAGTTCTCCAGATTATTCTGTCGTGTGCAGCCTCTTAATCTTCGGATAACTACTGTAAGATTTGCTAACATGATGTTAACAGTTTACCTTTTTGCAAAAATATCTATAATCAATTGTGGTCGCAGTGTGGCCGAGCGGTTCTAGGCGCGCCAGACTGGAACCGCGCGATCGCTACAGTCGCAGGTTCGAATCCTGTCTCGGGCATGGATGTGTGTCAAGTCCTTAGGTTAGTTAGGTTTAAGTAGTTCTAAGTTCTAGGAGACTGGTGTCCTCAGATGTTAAGTCCCATAGTGCTCAGAGCCATTTGAACCATTTTTTGAATTGTGGTCCACTACTCTCCTTGTCTCTTTTCAAGACACAATTCATTACATTCAAGTGTTCTTGCACGTCCCTTACTGTCTCTGACAGAATTAGAATACCATCGATAAAACTGATTTTTTTTCTGTTACTTGAATTTAAAATCCTTTCCCCAATTTCTCCTTGATTTCCTTCATAGGCTGTTCAATGTATGAAATGGATAACAGATTGTTATAGGCTACAACACCGCCTCATTCCCCATTCAGCCATTGCTTCCCTTTCATGTCCTTCAACTACAGGTTAATTTTTTTATACAAGTTGCAGATAAAGTTTCATTCCTTGTATTTTATCTAATTTATCGTTTCCCTAGTTAAGCGTGCTTCTAGATCCCTGCTTTACTCATCTAGCCATTCCTGCATAGACATTATGTTCTTCCTACCAAACTTATTTTTAGACGCCTCTATTTGCCTTGTTTTATTTGCTCCATTTTCATAGTTTCTCCTTTTCTCAATTAGAGTCAATACGTCGTGTGTTGCACGGGGATTTACACTTGGCTTCGTCTTTTTGTCTATCTGACTCTTTTTCTGCCTTCACGATTTCGTATTTCAAGGCTACTCTCTAGTCTTTTACTGTGTTCTTTACACCTGTTTGAGTTAATTGTTACCTAATGCTCGCTTCCAACCTCTGCTTCTCTCACCCTATCCAGGTTCCACCTCTTTAATATCGTATATTTCTGCAATTTTTTCAGCTCTGATCTACAGTTCATAATAAATAAACTGTGGTCTGTGTCCATAGCGAATTACCACTTTGCATATTATTTCAAAAATAACGCTGACATGTGGCACCATATGATAAACGATATCTTTGGTCATGTCATATTATGCTGTATACGTGAAGTGTTTCGAAGTACAGAGCGAGGTGGCGCAGTGGTTGGCACACTGGACTCGAATTCGGGAAGACGACGGTTCAAACACGCGTCCGGCCGTCCAGATTTAGGTTTTGCGTGGTTTTTCTAAATCACTCCAGGCAAATGCCAGGATAGTTCCTTCGTAAGGGCACGGTCGATTTCCTTCCCCATCATTGACATCATCTGAGCTTGTACTCCGTTTCTAATGACCTCGATGTCGACGGGACGTTAAATCCAATTTTCCTTTCTTCCTTCTTTGTTGTGAAATGTCCGAATAAGTGTGTGCCAAGAGTGAAGTGATGTGCAATTACAGCGTAAATAAATGAATGTTTGCTGACAAGACGGCCTTCCAAATGGACTCCCAGGCCTTTTCTGAAAGTTTTTCACAATATTTCATTTCATTTTCAATTGCTTAATTGTCGAATTTCTAAATTTAACATTTAACCTTCTCACAATAGGAACACACATTTCACACCACCTCGCTAATAATCAGACGTTTTAAGTTGTAGGCTTTGTTGTAAGAATGTGTCCCAAGTTATTATGTGACGCCCTAATCTACTAAACTACGCAGTCTTATATGAATGTTTATTACCCTGCATTCAACTGAATATGCGATCTGACTACAAATGATTAACGAAATAATCACAGACATACATACTTAATAAAAGCGCAACGGTATGAAATATCAATAGCTGTGTATTCCGAAACCCAATAGTAGATAAGCACTCAACAAAAACCTGTCCAAAAGCTATATTGTAGTTCTAGTAGTGAGGAGGAGGAGGAGGAGGAGGGGGAGGAGGAGGAGGGCGTGCTGTTTTTTAGCGTAACAGCTCCTCCTCCTCACGACTTGCACCACGATTGATGACATGTAACGCTCTCCAGGCATTTATCAAATCGAAATGGATTCCACAGGGTACAGCGGGAAGCAACACGCCAAGCCACTCGTGTCCAGTCATTCACTGCTCAGTGGCTTTACTCTTTACACAACCTTAAGTATTGTTTAGCACTGAATACAGAAAATGTGTGGCTTATGAGGAACTTCCCGAACATTGTGTCCCATTCTTTTTAAATTCCCTACGCACACTCATTGTGCTGCTAATAGTATGTGGAACTCACCAGGAATTCCTTCCGCTGATTTCAGAAAAAAATTTTATAACCACTATCTGAAGTGTGTGGGGCGGCGGGTGGAATAATTGCTTATAAAATGTTCCTATTATTTATTTATTGCTGTTTGCCGTTCTCAACACTGGCTCTCTAACTACAATATTGGCAACCAGAAAGTGATTAGCAAAATGTGAAGCCTGTAATTAGAATTCCTAGTGCCCACTTCATCTGAGAAATACATTTATAGCTACAGCTTATAGCTCTGAGGAATTAGGAGATTGTCTGGGATTCATAATTAAAAAACCATTCTCTCTAAAATGTTCACTATATTCTGAAAGTCACAGACCAAAAAGAATCCACACAATCCAACTACCAGAGCAGTTCAGAGTCTAATGCGCTGATGCAACTATAACTGTTCAAATTAAATGTTTAAGTGAATGCTCGCCATAATTTGATGATAATGTTCATCAAACACCACACTAAATAATGGTAGAATGTCTGTCCCGCGGCGGCACGTGAAAATACGACATACGCCAACTGAAGGTAGATCATTAATGTCATCCCAGAATTAACACTTCACTCGAAAACGATTTCATGGTTACGCGTATCCCGAGTAACTTATTACGGCATCCGAGGCTGTTTATATCAACGATACCGACGCGACGCGACGCGACTCCCGGCACAGGTGGTGCGCTAATCAGTGTCTGGAGAGAACTGGGACCTTCCTTCCTCACGCAGCGTTCTTACATATAAATCCGCGGTGCGGACCGCTAAGGGAACGCCTGATCAAATCAGCTCTCCCGACTAGCCGCTGGGCTAGTAATGCACCACTTCAAGTTATCGAATAAATCATTACTTCCTTTGCTGATGGCCGATGAAGCTCTCAATTTAAATGTGCATTCAGCACACATGTAAGTAATCATAATAAAAGTCTGACGTGGCTAAGTCAAATATTTTGGGCGAGATAATTAATTTAATTACACTACACGCAGTAGACGAGCTCCGAACCCGCCCATTGGAGATACGCTATCGCTATAGTTTTATAGTTATTCAGTTGAAACTTCTCACATCTTTATGATTATAGAGGATCTACCTTCCACTTAAATTTAAACATCCTAGCTTTATTTATTCGCCTACTTAATCTATCTTGCTTCCTTAATTTTTAAGACAAAAACCAGAAAATCATGAATTGCAACTAAAATTTTAATTTGTGAGATCCAGAATACTGTTTCTACTAAATTATTATGCAAAAGGAATCTAAATATAATTTTTTTAGTTTCTAGCTCTATTCTGTTGCGTCAATGATTTTCACAGAAAAACGTCCAAATTTCGAAAATGGTTAAACTTATTGAAGTGATATTCAACACATATTGATTTAGTATTACTCCTGACATGCTAGAAACGTTTCAGATTATTTACTTGATTTTTAAAGTATTGGGCAACATTTATGACGTCAGAGCTAGTTACAGTGGACTAGGCTGGCACACAATGGAAAGACTGATGTGAATTTTATACGGCGTGAGTAGGCTGCTTCCCTACAAGTGGTCAATTAACCCTGTCTGTCAGTGTAGGAGGTTTGCTTGATTGTTCCTTCGTGTTTCCACTACACAGTCACATCACCAGGTTTCGATACGGGCAGGTTTAGAAAGGTTGAAATACGACTGATGAATGTGTTGCTCAAGTGACATCCAATGGCTGGTCCACGTTCGAAGTCATTGAGTTCTGCTGACCGAATCGTCCTGCTGTTACTGCTTGTTTACTGACAACACAGCACTCCCCGGCTCTCCCCGCCTCTCGTGATATCCAGTGGTCAACCCTCCTAAAGCCGCCCGTGTCGAAAATAGGTGATGATGTTTCTTAAGTCAGGTAAATCTGTTGGTAGCGGAGGCACATACACATGACCTTTTATGAACCCCCAAAAGTTAAAAATTGCATGGGATTAGATAGGGTGAACGTGGAGGCCGTGCGAAACAAGCCCTGTCACTCGGTCCTTTGCGGCCAATCCAGCAGTCGGGTACAAAGTCGTTTAACCAACTGCATAATGTGTTGTGCCGGCGGAACGGAGCACCATCTTGCTGCCAGATAACGTTGTGTGGTTTATCTTCTTCCAATTGAGGAAAAATCCATAGTTCTAGCACTTCGAGATAAGAAAGACCAGTTGCAGCTGCTTCACAGAAAAAGTAAAGTCCATAAACTACTGTCTAACATATGGCACAAAAAAACATTCAATTTCGATATGGCAGAAAAAACATTCAATTTAGGGGAAATTCAATGCAACTGTTGGGACTGATGACCCCAGATGCGCATATTATTTATGTTGACATTTCCGCTCAGGTGAAACGTAGATTCCTTACTGAGGACGGCACGATCGAGAAAATCTTCATCGCCGCGTAGCAACATTTCGGTTCCAGAGCTGGCACGTAAAACACAGCCAGCTCTTTACTCGCACGAAGTGCTGAGTGCTATGGACAAGGAATGTCAAGCTGATTCCGTATTTATGGATTTCCGGAAGTCTTTTGACACTACTACACAAGCAGCTTGTAGTGAAATTGCGTGCCTATGCAATATCGTCTCAGTAATGTGACAGGATTTGTGATTTCCTGTCAGAGAGATAACAGTTCGTAGTAACTAAGGGAAAGTCATAGAGTAAAACAGAAATGATTACTGGCGTTCCCAAAGGTAATGTTATAGGCCCTCAGCTGTTCCTTATCTATACAAAAGATTGGGGGACAATCTAAGCACCCGTCTTAGGTTGTTTGCAGAGGGAGCTGTCGTTTATCGACTAGTAAAGTCATCAGAAGATCAAAACAGAATTCAAAACGATTTAGAAAAGATATATGTATGGTGGGAAAATTGTCAGGTGACCCTAAATAACGAAAAGTGTGAGGTCATCCACATGAGTGTTACAAGGAATCCGTTATATTTCGGTTTCCCGCTATATCACTCAAATCTAAAGACCATAAATTCAGCTGAATACCTAGGAATTACAATTACGAACAACTTAAAATGGAAGGAACACATAGAAAATGGCGTAGGGAAGGCTAACCAAAGACTGCGTTTTATTGGCAGGACACTTAGAAAATGTAACAGATCTACTAAGGAGACTGCCTACACTACGCTTGTCCGTCCTCTTTTAGAATCCTGTTGCACGGTGTGGGAGCCTTACCAGATAGGATTGACGGAGTTCAATGAAGGCCAGTACATCTTATGGCGAAATAGGGGAGAGAGTGTCACTGGAATGATACAGGGTTTGGGGTGGACATCATTAAAACAAAGGCGGTTTTAGTTGCGGCGGAATCTTCTCACGAAATTCCAATCACCAATTTTCTCCTCAGAATGCGAAAATGTTTTGTTGACGCCGACGTACATAAGGAGGAACCATCACCATGATAAAATAAGGGAAATCAGTGCTCGTACGGTAAGATATAGGTGTTCGTCCTTTCCGCGTGCTATACGAGATTGGCATAATAGAGAATTGTGAAGGTAGTTCTATGAACCCTCTTCCAGACACCTAAACGTGATTTGCAGAGTAGATGTAGATGTTGAAAACCATAGTCTGTACGATTTAGAGCTACGTGTACAAACAAACCTCTTCGAGCTGCTCTTTCATTTGGTTATTACACTATTTATCTATTTAATCGTCTGGCTAGGGCCCCCGTCGGGCAGACCGTTCGTCGGGTGCCGGTCTTTCAATTTGACGCCACTTCGGCGACCTGCAGTCGATGATGATGATAAGATGATGATGAGGACAGCACAAGACCCAGTCCCTGGGCGGAGGAAATTCCCCGACCCAGCCGGGAATCGCACCTGGGCCCAGAGGATTGACAAACCGTCACGCTGACCATTCAGCTATCGGGGTCGGAGTCGGACGCTTACTACATTCATATTCAGAAGAAAAGAAAAAAAAAAACAGGACACCTTGAACGACTAGAGATAGGACGTTCATTTATTATATTAGTATGTTCTGCAGAATTGATTAGCATTTCCGTCATCTCGGGCATCATGTGTCCTGTTGCCTCGTAGGCACAGGGTCCGCCATGGGCTTGTGCTACGCGTGGTGGCATCGACGCTCCCCCTATCTGCGACGAACCTAAATGCAGCCATCATTTTCGAACAGGCAGAACCTGGATTCATCCGAAAACACTATTTGATGCCATTACTCTCCCCAGTGACGCCGTTCCAAGCATCACTGCCGTCTAGCATATTTCTGCGCATTACATTCGTCAAAGGTAGGTGGAGAACTAGATAAATCACACGTAACCCATGCCATACTAACGGCGATGGATTGTCACCCATGATAGTGTATTATGTGTTACACTGTTCCACTACTGCGCCAGAGCCGAGGACGGCGCAGGTGCGTCTTGCAATGGCATTCGGATGAGGTGTCGATCTTCTCGGGGGAGGTCTGGGCGGTACGACTCATCATCTTCTACGGTCCTTTGCACACACCCATTGCACTGCCGAAACAATTCGTTCCCGGAAGCAGCAATTTCCCAGATCGATGTATCACATTCTCTCATGCCAGTAATGTCCATCTTTCGAATCCTCTGACACGGTTTGCGCATACATCTCCGAGACATCCGTCACATCTTCTCATGACACGCTGATCCATTACCTTCGGTTTATAGCGAGAACGAGAGCCGCAGGCACGTTTTACCTATAGATGGTGTTGCGCTGTGATATCGATGTTGACCTTTAACTAGCCGACATTGTTCAAATGCTACTCATTTCTGCACATGTCCTGTGAATATGAACCTCCTATCGATCGGCGTTCAAGGTGTTCTGTTTTTCTGAACATGAGTGTATTTATAACTGTAAGTTGAACGTAATAAATGCTGCATATATCTCAAAACCCCAATATTCACTTTTGAAACACACAGTATTAAAACTCTTTACGTATCACTCCCGGTAAGACAAGATTAAACTAACGATAGCTCACAAGTGTTAAGCAATCATTCCATCCACTCTCCACACTTGAATCGAACGGAACGAAACGCTAATAACTGTAACAATGGAACGTACTCTCTGTCATCCACTTTCCAGTGGTTTGCAGATTATAGATGTACTATCATGCCGAAAAGTATCCAAACAACCTGAGCTGCGTTCCACCTGATTTGCACGCAGTCCACATAATGTCTTGCAGGTCCTCTATTCATTTTTAGGTGCAGTCGTTTGACTGCAAAATGGCTACCACAAGTGACCACTAAAGAACAACGCTTTCTATGGCAATAACTTCTGATGTAAGCAAATACCACAATGCAGCAAGTTGGACAGGTTAATTGCCGTATTTTGCAACTGTAATAATAGTCTTATTAAGATTAGACTGAGCGTTTGTTGTTCTACAGCATCTTCAGTGCTCACTATAACAATATAGTTTTCTCTTACAATTTTGTTTGTTATGATCATTAACAGTTCGCATGCTTTACTTATTACTATAAGCAGTTTTTATTCTTTTCATTACTCGCGATTTTTTGCTGTTTATTGCATTCTTTTTCGTCTTCCACGTGTATCTGTTGAGTTTCCACACACAGCACTTTCATTTCACTTAATACTCACATTTCTGTGTCTGCAAGTATCACTGTCCTCTAGCCATTTCACGTGTTTTGCTTTGCTGCCGCGGCATACATTCGTCTTTTGTATGTTGTGGTATTGGTTGGAGCGTCTATCACTCAGTAAATATATCTGCCGAGTGAGGAAAGAGAGAGAGTGAGAGAAATACCTGTGTGTGTGTGTGTGTGTGTGTGTGTGTGTGCAAGGGCGAGAAGAGAGAGAGTCCTTTTTCCTTTCTTTACTGCTGGTGATTATCTTCGTGTGTGTGTGTGTGTGTGTGTGTGTGTGTGTGTGTTAGGATGGGTATGTTGCCTCGTTTATGACATTATTATGTGGTGTTTATGGGGGTTGTTCTTTCTCAGCAACATGTTTTATTAGTTTAAATAGCATCTCATTGCTGATGTATGTCTGGTCATTTATTCTGTGTTTCTCCTCTATTATAAGAACAACCTCCATAATATCACAGACCAGACAATATCCCCATCCTAGATCATCCATCACTGTACCGCAGTAAAGCAGTAACTTACACAGTAGACACACACGCACACAAATACGCACACACACGCACTCCTCACACAAGCACATACACAGATGCGCACACACACACACACACACACACACACACACACGCAGATAATCACTACCACTTAAAAAAAAAGAAAGTTCTCTGTCTCGCTCTCTCACTCTCTCTCTCTCTCTCTTTCTCTCTCTCTCTCTCTCTCTCTCTCTCTCTCTCTCTCTTTCCCTCTCCCTAGTCGGAAAATATAAACACTCACAGAGCGATAGCAGTCGCTTGCACCACTACCAAAAAGAATAAATAGACCAACGCGTCGAGCAAAAGCAAAACAAAACCCCCGAAATGGCCCAAGCACAGTTATATTTATCAACACAGAAATGTGAACACTAAGTACAGTGAATATGCTGTGTGCAAAAACTCAACAGACACACGTGGAAGACGAATAAGAACGCAACAAACAACAAATATCCCAAGTAAAGTAAAGAATAAAAGCAGTTTGTAGTAGCAAGGAAAGTATACGAACTGTTAATAGCAGACAAAATTGTAACAGACAAAACCATATTGATACATTGACCACCGAAGATGCCTTAAAATAAACCTTAACGCGTCTGGTCTTAATAATACATTTGTTACAGTCGCAAAATACGGCAGTTAATCTGTAAACTGCGCAGAAGAGAGGCCGAAAATAAAAAGCCAACATGTGAATACCAGGACACACCTTCAGAGAGATGCAGTTCGTAACGCTCGTAAACTCATTTTTTACAATAAATGACGTTTCTAAAATATTATCACTCTCATTAATATCGAAGACAACTAATGCCCGTAACTCTACCACAAAATATTCCGTGTTCCTTGCTCAAAACTAAATTCATTTGCTAATACCTTATGATAATTCGAAGTATTCTTGCCGTCTAAAAGGTTTTCCAAACAGCTATTACCCGTCATTTATTTGGCGAGTGGTTTAGAGTTAATTAATGAACTAACCAGTTAGAAAAACCATGATTAATAGCGTCAGGTGGCCTATCATCACGAACAACAGCGTATCACTAGTAAATTCACTGTATTAATAATGGCATGTCGATCAATGTGCAGTTTGAATCAACGTTATTCAAGAGAAGCTAGCTGTGCATGTGTCTGAGCTTTAAATGACATGACGAATTATTTTTTTCTGGATCTATATTAAAATCCGGCACCTACAGGCAATGTTAAAACAAGCAAAGTTTTCAAGGCTTACCCAGACTCGAACACGGGATTCATTTCCACTACAGACTAGTTACAAAGAGACGTGATACACCTCACTTGTAGCCAGTATCAGAAAATATGAACTTCATATTACATGACGAAAATTTTTGTACAGGGTCGGGACTCATATCCTGCACTATTGTTCTCGATAACTACATACGAAAGTTGTTAAATAGTTTTCATTCAAAACTAACAAATTTGAAATGAAGTGAACATTAAATATAGCTTTATTTCACCATTAGCGAAGGGTGCGCAGGGTTTGAAATACAAATAACATGGCGAAGAGTTCTGTGCCTTTTGGGGATCCAACCTCTCGCATATCGTCTTTGACTACACACGCAGAGGCATTAACCATCAAGTTGTTTTTCATCACGAGCTAGGAGTGGCATGTTTGAACTTGAAATGATGTGACGAAAAGTACTGTCGAAAAGGGAATCGAAACAACCACATATCTTTCTTGCTGTCAACTAATGGAGAGACGTTAAAAATCCAAAATATTTTCCACCAGCAGTTACACGTGTTCAGACAAGAGCTTGAAAAGACATGACGAAAACTTTGTGCCGAACCAGGATTCGAACCCAAACATGCACCCTAAGTGGAAACCTGGAGGAGTATGAAATATTGAGCAAACAACGAATTGGTGGAAGAGTATCGTCACTAAGGGATCAAAGCTGCAAATGGAAGCATCTGAGTATATTCAACATCCCAAGCTCAAATGAAAAACGAAATAAGTTCCCAGTGACCTTACATGGCGTTTGGATAATTAAATGAAATTAAATTACTAGTTTATACAAGGTTATTTGCGATAGAGCTTCTACATGCTGCTACTTCTGCTTCTGTCGTGGCCCAACCTCACCTCTAGTCAGTAGCGAAAGAACATCCTGTCTGATGTGAATTTGAACCACGGTGAAATCATATGTTCTTCACTTTGAGGAGCCAGGTCGAATAGAATTTGTTTGTGCCTATTAAAAGGTGTCGCTGAAAGTGGGAAACGCACCCTGACCTTAGATATACCAACCTGCGAGCCATCCGCCAGACAACCGTACTCCACATGTGTACGCTCATTATTTTGTCGCAACGCAGGTGTGCCTCACTTGTTGATAATACCACTGTCCTGACTACCTGGACTAGATTACAGTCAGTTCAGTACGTACACTTCCTTGATCTATCGAATCACCGTTAATTAGCTGCCTTGCCCACTCAATGCGCACATTCGACTTAGTTTTGTAGTAACTGAAATAAAATCGCACAACGGCCATCTACACATACTGACAACACTGTCGGAAGCGGAACTTTCCACAGAAAGTGTTACCTTCCATTTGAGCAACTCCGCCGCATTACCTACGCGTAGTGAACGTCGCACCAACAGTAACAATCTGTTGGAATCTCAGATATAATTTACTTCATTTTCTATCTCACCAATAACGGCAAAGCCGTAAAAATATCATTTTGGTGACAGAACTCGTATCTGTCTGTTTTGATCAGAGCAATGTTTGTGGCCACCTAACAATAACCACGTGAGCCAAAATTATTGTAAAACATTGCGCCTTGAGCCTTTAATCCAGAGCGGACGTTTTTGCAATGAGACTGGCAATGAAAAGATCATTTAATATTGTAGATTAGTTTCCAGCGTGAAATATTTTCGATTAAGTGACTGCACAGTATGCAGTAACAACAACTTTGTGACCAGAGCTCTCGCTGCGTATTATGTAAGTAATACTAGGTGTTTAATCATGGTGGGCAAAATTTACTCAGAAATAGGAGGTCGGCGTACAATTAGCATTAGCATGTTCTTGGTTTGTTGGTTGATTTTGGGAGGGAACCAAACAGCAAAGTCATCGATTCCATGGGATTGGGGAAGGACGGGGAAGGAAGTCGGTCGTGCACTTACAAAGGAACCATCCCGGCATTTGCCTGAAGCGATTTAGGGAAACCATAGAAAACCTAAATCAGGATGGCCGGACGCATGTTTGAACCGTCGTCCTCCCGAATGCGAGTCTAGCATGTTGTTTTGCAGGTTGCTATAAGTGTACTTAACAATCGTCATTTTTGTTTCATGTCCCAGTATTGTTCTTCCATTGACATCTTGAAGGTGCTTATTTGAACAGTATGAGTAGCGTTGTGTATGGGTTAGAAAATGGAGCGTTAAACGGAGAGAGTTTATAATTTGTGGTCATTTATTCTCTTTAAATTTAATAGAGGGGTGAAGAAAGCGGTGAAAGTTGGAACATTTGTGCAGTGATGGAGAAGTGCTATCGACGAAATCACATCAGAAAATAGTTTTCTCGCTTTATGTGAGATCGTTTTGACATGAGTTATTCGCCACATTGAGGAAGACCAACGGCTGTAGCTCTGTCACATAAGAGATAAAACACTGGTTTCCCACGAGACTGGAACCTAGAACCAACGCACCCTTGGCTTAAGAGTGCGGTGACGTTTCTGCACACCTATAGAGCAACTGCGGTATTCATAGCTCCCTCTTTATCCTAGTGATCGCTAAGATACATAATCATCAATGAAAAGATGACATTAGTCGTAGTTTCTGCGTAGAATGACCTTTCTAGACTAAAAACACGAATTTGATAGTTAGAAGACACACCATAAGTGAAAATGTCAAGTGAATTTAGCAGGTTAATTCAGTGTCACCACAGGACGTAAATTAAGTATCACTGGATTGCCAGACATATTCTATAATGTTGCCTAGTTCCACTAGTTCTCGCAGCAGGAAGCGGACTAGGGCAGGGAATCCAAGAATACAACTTGAGTTTTTTTCTTTTAGTCTCTATGTTATCGGAATACTGGATGAGAATTATTGCAGAGTAATTGTTACAAAAGACTGCTACGATAATAATAAATAAAATAATAAAGGAACTTGTGCTGATTCTTATTAATGGCTCAATAACAGCATGTCTTTAAATAAAAAGAATTTTTTTGAAGTAGCGTGGAGTGGTGTTTACGCACAGTGACCTATAGTAACATCTGGGGAAACGAGTCCGATGGTACAGGTGGCCAGACAGTGCTGATGACGATGATGATGTTTGGTTTGTGGGGTGCTCAACTGCGCGGAAATCAGCTCCAGTAGAAAGCCACAATTTTTACACACTCCAATATTTTACGCATTCCAATCTATCCACTGTCACGAATGATGATGATGAAATGATGAGGACGACACAAACACCCAGACCCCAGGCAGAGAAACCCGGTACCCCGTGGTCCAGAGGCAGCAACGCTAGCCACTAGCTGCAGACCCAGAGAGTGCTGGAATACATGGACATTACCGTGTTACTGCTAATTCGTTAAGTGAAGCTGTAAATTTTGTTAAAGAGCACTCGTTCTCATCCAGATTATAAAGAAAATCTAACTTCTTCCTATGAATAGATTGTGCAACTGTGTGTGAACAGCACCAACATCTTTGTATCTCACATACGACTCGGAGCCATCACATTGTAGTTCAACTCAGCGATATACCCTATGCATACAGCTTTCTGTAGATGATTTAATTTCGTTGTAGTAGACATTCAGTTCATTTTGGAGACGATAAACAAGAGCAACAGTCTTTCATACCATCATACACCTCATACATCCCTCCACTCCGTAGACTCCCAACCTGTACACCAGATTTGCTATAAATTCTTATCCCAAACACAGAAACATAACTTAAATTCTAGTTGCCTTTGGGCACTTGAAATGATCTTGGCAATTCCCTATTGATCTCAAACGTTTGTCTTCTGAAACTGGTATATTACCGAAAATAATTACAATGTCCCGTGCTCCTCTGGGCGCTAGGGCATCTATTCCAACCTCGACGACGTATAAGCACCGACCTCTAGATTCCAAGAATTCAGAGCCGCTCCTTAATTTGTTCATGAAGTACTCACATTGGCTAATCAACGTAGTAAGTAAAGTTTTACTGGCATCTAGTATCACCCGTGTGCCTTTGACCCGAAATGCTCCACCCTATACATCTCAAGTAACTCCATCACAGTGAATATTGGAACAGTTCACTTGACGTCATAGGAAACAGAGTATAAGCGGCAAAAGCAGCATCTCGTAATTAATAGCTGTAGACAAATGGATGCATCCAAGTTGCGCAACCTCAGCTCCTCGTTCGTTTAATACCCTGAATCTCTCTCAGCTCGTTCCATTGTTAAGAGAAATCTTTTTCAATTACGAACGACAAATTAAGGAGACTTCCTTCTCCTAACTTTTTACTATAGGCTTGTAGACGAAATTTTACAAAGAAACTCTATATCCCCAAAGCAGTCAGCTACGGCTATTGACACAATCTAAATTTTGTTTGTCAACAGACTTACGAATTTTTTTCAGTATCATACGTCAAACGAGTAACTATTAGTTAATAACTCTGAGATTTTGACCCAAAAGCAAGAGCTACTCAGTATTTCAACCTTTTCATACTTCGTTGCAAATGCATCAGAGTCTCGGTGTCATAAAACATTTTCTACCATTTTCAGTTAATTTAATGGAGCCAACAGATGAAGTGAATCGTGGAAATTTGGGAACACTGATGAACAGCAACTGGACAGTCACCTCAAATTTGAGCAGTAGGACTTCATCGAAACTCGCAACTGCGACCTCAGGCTTCCAAAGTAAATCTCGAGAAGAGACTAAGGGGCTGTGAGGACTGTACTTGGTATGTCTGTTTATCGTTCTGAGTTTTTTCAGTTAAAAAAGCGCGAATCAGTAACATCTGGAGGCAAGTGAATATGCTCAGGAGCTATCTTTAAGATGTTATTAAGCCTTTGAAATAATGTTCCGGCGTTTTGATGACTTTGGACATGTCAAACTCTTTAAGGATTGGGATCAAGCAGTTTTTTTATCTACCAGTGACAAGCATTCTTTACAGCATCTCTTCACCAAAACTAAAACGGGGAAATACATCCATATAACAGAACATCAGTCTGCGCTCAGGATCATAATTCATGTGGCGGGGGAGGGGGGGCGGTAGGGTGGAGTAATGGGGCTGCATAGTAATGTAATAACCTGTTACTCTTGTTTATCGCCTCCACTACTAGGAAAAAATTGGAAATTTGTGGTAAGTTCCTATGGGAACAAACTGCTGAGGTCATCAGCCCCTAGGTTTACACACTACTTAATCTAACTTAAAGTAACTTACGCTAAGGACAACACACACACCCATGCCCGAGGGAGGACTCGAACCTCCATCAAGGGAAGCCGCGCGAACCGTGGCAAGGTGCCCAGGACCACGCGGCTATACCGCGCTCTCCCCTACAAGGAGATAATCTGCTGTGGAAGCTATTAAATTGTCTGCAGAAAAGTGTAAAATACACATAATTATCACATACGACAAAAGTTATGCAGGAACTCTGCTACCATATTATGTGTACATTGCGCACATGTTTCCACTTCACATTATTTCCTCAGTAATAGCAATAGTGTTGTCAAAAATCTATTTGTTAACATGTTTTCTGTATAGCCTTCCATCAGAAAATCATATAAAAGGACTTAATACATAGTATAAGATCACATGATTTCAATCTTACATATGCACTAAATTAAAATTGACATCATGCAACGTGACACTATGTTTTGTGAATAAAGCTGTCTAGTATATTTCTTTATTTATTACTTCCTTATCGATTAATGCCTTTATCAGATCAAAAACTTCATATAAATTATATGGCGATGTGATGATGAGTTGTGCTCGAAATGCAAGCAACTGCGTCTTCTGAATGAAGCAAATAATTCATGTTAAAACAATACTACATTTTGCGACATGATCTCCTCGATATCACCCACTCCATACGCAGCCAAATGTTCAAACTTCCTCGACTTCTTACATCCCTCTATTAAATGCAAAGAGAACAAACTGTCCCAAATGTTAAATTATCTTCGTTTAACGCTTAATGTTCGAAACCATAACAACTTCAGTCATACCGTTCAAATATACAGTGTTCAAGAACGCAAATCACTATGACCTCTAATGCCGATTGATAAATACACTTATAGCAACTATTATATCTCTTAAAAAAAAATGTAACTATTTATTTTGAGGAAACACTGGCCTAGTAAATTTGTTTTTCCTTTGATTTATCGTGATCTGTTACTGATTTTTAGTGGAGATAGTTTTTACTTTTAGCTTTCAAAAAAATACAAAAGAGATACAATAAGCAAAATAATGAATTTCGTAGGTTGCCAATTACGTATTATATCTGGTTTTATCGAGCGCCAGGCTCCCTACAAATTACTGTAAATGCAATAGCTTAGTATTACTCAGCTCCAGTTCACTATCACAGAAAATAGACAAGTGTTAATAAAATTATTTCACTGGATTACTTCAATTAATCTCACTGAATATTTTAAGATAATTTCTTCCGCTCCGGCTATCAGACATTGTGCTGTGAAAAAATATTTTTAAATGTGCCGCGTAATAGCGGCTAATTGTTAACAGTCAGAGATCACTGTTACTCGCTCCGCAGCAGCTGGAAACATGCTAAATAATTTTCATTAAATATTCTTTTCATAAGATAAATGTGGCGTAGGTTCTTGAAATAACACACGGAGATCACTTTATACTAATATATTCTTACTAGGACACAGTTTACACCATTAAATATTTGCAATTACGTTACGACAGAAACAAATGCTAGCGCAGCACAATAGCTTGCGTACCTTATTCCAACTAACACCAGAACGAACAGAACAAAAAAGACTAGACAGAAGAATGAACATTGCATTGTGTTTTATACTCTTACAGAGATGATAATACTTCTTTTAATTATTTACACATTATAATCTCATACACTAAAAATAATGTCTTTTCTGCATTTATCGATATATATTGTATATTTTTACAGTTAAATCAATGTTTGCAATTCATTTTGAGTCACATACAGTCATTTTTATTTATGTTTCACCTCGATAATGGTGAATATTGCAAAAGGGACACTACACAACCTGCAAACCAACATTCCAAATCACCACGAAATTCTGCAGCAACTTCCTGTTTCGGAATAAACTTTCCCCCAATGGTTGATTTCATACTAAGTATTCCTGAAGTAATGTGCAGCGTGAGCTCTGTTTACAAAGTTGTTGTTACAGCGGGGTACGAACTCAGTTTATCGAAAATATTTCACACCGCAAACCAATCTACAATACTGAATAATCTCTGGATGCCAGTCTCATTGCAAAAACTTCCGCTGTGGATTATAGGCTCAAGACGCAATGATTTACAATCACCTTTGCTCGCGTGGCTATTGTCAGGCGGCCATAGACATTGCTCTGATCAGAACATGCAGCCACGAGCTCTATCACTAAATTGTTTCTTGAGGTTTTGCTATTGATGGAGAGTTAGAAAATGAATTAAATTATCTCCAAGATTCCAACAGATTGATACTGTTAGCAGAAAGACGAGTGGCTCAAATGGAAGGCAACACTTACTGTGGAAACTTCCACTTCCTACAGTGCTAGCCATTGTGCGATTTTATTTCAATTACTGCAAAAGTAAGTCTAATGCATTGTGCACTGGGTGGCCAAGGCAGCTGGCTAACGGTGATTCGAAAGAACAACGAAATGAATGTACTGAACATGAAATAAAACAGCCATTTTTGTTTTACAAAATGGTTCAAGTGGCTCTGAGCACTATGGGACTCAACTGCTGAGGTCATCAGTCCCCTAGAACTTAGAACTACTTAAACCTAACTAACCTAAAGGACATCACACACATCCATGCCCGAGGCAGGATTCAAACCTGCGGCCGTAGCGGTCGCGCGGTTCCAGACTGTAGCGCCTAGAACCGCTCGGCCACTCCTGCAGGCTTTGTTTTACATTTCTGTTTTGAAAGTTCTGTAATTCCAATGGTATCTAATAAGTGATTTCGTGTAATATATTAAATCTCATAAAATTTATGATTCCATTTGTGTACTGGTAGGTCAAGCTTGTCCAATATATTTGCATTTACAAATTAAGCCATAATTAAGAAAATTTAGCTTAGCATTGTTATCTTTCAGTATTTTATATAATATGATGTATATCCTATGTAAAAGTCTTTTTTTTTATTGTATACGCCAGTGTCAGGATAAAATAAGCAAGGTTTTGTGGATAGTTATTCATAGAATTGTTAAACTTTTAATTGTTAATTTAATAAATTTGCAATGTAGCTTTGTTGACTTGATTGTTAAGAAACATATAAATAGTAGGAGCACAAGGCTCAGGAAGGGTCAGTTGGACACAGTTTTGAGACGCAACCACTGTATTGTACGTCTGCGCAATTATCTATTTGTTGTAATACAGTATTGTGACTATGCAGCCTGTTACGTGGAGTGGGCTCCTTCTAAGAAGAAGCGGTGCAGTTTGTCATAAATAAACCAATTTAAAACGATTTGGTACCTGGATTATTTCATGGAATTCACACAACTTGATCCAGTTACCAGATGAAATGGACCGAGGCAACGACTACTTCAGCAGCAACAACAGCATCGGCGGCAGGAAGCAGATTACTCAGAGTTACAGCGAACTAAGATACGTATAAGAAATAAACTGAACTATACATGTGTCACTGCAGAACTAATTATTAAAGTGTAATGTTTTGGAAACTGTTCTAGCAGTAAACATTTACATTTGTCTCAAAGTAAGTCTTTGAGTGGTGGAGGCCAATGTGATCAGTAAGAAACACCCCCATGATCACACGTTTCTTAAATGTCTGTGAAACACAAGAATAATTTTTGAGGTTTTTTTGGTTAAATCAAATAATCTTTTTGCGATGTTAAAAATTTCGCCCCAGCAAACATTTCACTGCCTCCCCACGTAACGTAACAAAGAAGTTTCGTTACAAACAGACTGCAATACGCCCCATGTAATCAGAGTAGCAAAATCATGACGCTTACAAATATGTTGGACGGTTGTCTGGCAGATGACTGCTAGGTTGGTATATCTAAGGTCTAGGTTACGATTTCCACTTCTAGTGACAGTTTTTAATAGGCACAAATAAATCCTGTTCGCATCTGGCTCCTCGAAGTGAAAAACATGATGTCCTTTTGCTACTGACTAGAGGTTTGGCTGGGCCACGACAGAAACAGAAGCGGCAGCATGTGGAAACTCTATCACCAGAAACCTTTCTTGCACTAGTAATTTTATTTCAGTTAATGATCACTCGGCACTTATTTCATTTTGCATTTGAGCTTGAGATGTTGAATACACTGGTTCTGGACTGGGATTTGAACTCAGATCCTTTCATTTGCCGGATTTGATTCCTTCGTAACGAAACAGTTCCGTCAATTCGTTGTTTGTTCAAAATTTTATACTCCTCTATATCTCCCGTTCGGGTGCATACTTGTGTTCGAATCCTTGTTCGGCACAAAGTTTTCGTCATCTCTTTTCAAGTTCTTGTCTGGGTATACATAACTGCTGGTGGAAAATAATTTGGATTTTTAACGTCTCTCCATTCATTGTCAGCAAGAAATATATGTGGTTGTTTCGACTCCCTTTGAGACACAGTACTTTTCGTCGCATCATTTCATGTTGAAACGTGCCACTCCTAGCTTGTGATAAAAAAGAACTTGATGATCAAAGCCTCTTCGTGTGTAGGCAAAGAGGATATGCGTGCAGTCTGATCCCCTCTCAGCACTGAACTCTTATTTCTATTTCAAACATGCACACACTTCGCTACTGGCGAAATAAAACTATATTTAATGTTCATTTCTGTAACGTTCACTTCATTTCAAGTTTGTTAATTGTGAACGAAAAATATTTAACATCTCTCGTGGTTGGTTACCGAGAACAACAGTTGCCGGATATGAGTCCCGATCCTGCACTGAACTACACTCCTGGAAATGGAAAAAAGAACACATTGACACCGGTGTGTCAGACCCACCATACTTGCTCCGGACACTGCGAGAGGGCTGTACAAGCAATGATCACACGCACGGCACAGCGGACACACCAGGAACCGCGGTGTTGGCCGTCGAATGACGCTAGCTGCGCAGCATTTGTGCACCGCTGCCGTCAGTGTCAGCCAGTTTGCCGTGGCATACGGAGCTCCATCGCAGTCTTTAACACTGGTAGCATGCCGCGACAGCGTGGACGTGAACCGTATGTGCAGTTGACGGACTTTGAGCGAGGGCGTATAGTGGGCATGCGGGAGGCCGGGTGGACGTACCGCCGAATTGCTCAACACGTGGGGCGTGAGGTCTCCACAGTACATCGATGTTGTCGCCAGTGGTCGGCGGAAGGTGCACGTGCCCGTCGACCTGGGACCGGACCGCAGCGACGCACGGATGCACGCCAAGACCGTAGGATCCTACGCAATGCCGTAGGGGACCGCACCGCCACTTCCCATCAAATTAGGGACTGTTGCTCCTGGGGTATCGGCGAGGACCATTCGCAACCGTCTCCATGAAGCTGGGCTACGGTCCCGCACACCGTTAGGCCGTCTTCCGCTCACGCCCCAACATCGTGCAGCCCGCCTCCAGTGGTGTCGCGACAGGCGTCAATGGAGGGACGAATGGAGACGTGTCGTCTTCAGCGATGAGAGTCGCTTCTGCCTTGGTGCCAATGATGGTCGTATGCGTGTTTGGCGCCGTGCAGGTGAGCGCCACAATCAGGACTGCATACGACCGAGGCACACAGGGCCAACACCCGGCATCATGGTGTGGGGAGCGATCTCCTACACTGGCCGTACACCACTGGTGATCGTCGAGGGGACACTGAATAGTGCACGGTACATCCAAACCGTCATCGAACCCATCGTTCTACCATTCCTAGACCGGCAAGGGAACTTGCTGTTCCAACAGGACAATGCACGTCCGCATGTATCCCGTGCCACCCAACGTGCTCTAGAAGGTGTAAGTCAACTACCCTGGCCAGCAAGATCTCCGGATCTGTCCCCCATTGAGCATGTTTGGGACTGGATGAAGCGTCGTCTCACGCGGTCTGCACGTCCAGCACGAACGCTGGTCCAACTGAGGCGCCAGGTGGAAATGGCATGGCAAGCCGTTCCACAGGACTACATCCAGCATCTCTACGATCGTCTCCATGGGAGAATAGCAGCCTGCATTGCTGCGAAAGGTGGATATACACTGTACTAGTGCCGACATTGTGCATGCTCTGTTGCCTGTGTCTATGTGCCTGTGGTTCTGTCAGTGTGATCATGTGATGTATCTGACCCCAGGAATGTGTCAATAAAGTTTCCCCTTCCTGGGACAATGAATTCACGGTGTTCTTATTTCAATTTCCAGGAGTGTATTATTTCTGTTTCAAAGATGCGCACACTTCGTTACTGGTGAATTAAAACTATATTTAACGTTCATTAGCGGCTAAAAAAACGTCATTTTAGTTTGAAACATCCAGCTACTGCAGAGAAAACGCGATGTCCGACATTCGATTGTCCTTAGGTGAACAATCCGATTACATGCTGGGTTCGAATCGCCATCGAGCGTAGAATCTTACGTCACTTCATTTAAAGTTTTTTAACTGTGAATTAAAAATGTTTAACATCTTTTATAGTTAGTTACGGGGGATAGTAATAGTTGCTGGCTAGGAGTACCAGTCCAATACAATGATTATCGGCATATAATAGCACATTAAGATTTACTACTGGTACTAGTTATAAATGAGGAACATAACTTCTCTTTATATCTAATTGGCAATTAAACTCAGTCCTGTGTTCGAGTCTCCGTCAGGTTACATTAGCTGCAGGGCTTAAAACCAGACGCAAGAAAAACAGTTCGTCATATCTTTTGAACTTCAAACACATGCACAACTAGCTTCTCATGAATAACGTTGAATGTCAATGTCATTTTGTTTTGGACAACAGCGGCGATAACAGACTTCCGAAAAGAACATAGATCCACATGCCATCATGAACAGAGTGAAGTTACTAGCGATACGTTGTTGATGGTGACGACACACCGCTTAACGCTGTTAATCATGATTTTCCTAATTCATTAAACAGCTGAAAGAAAACCACTCGTCAAGTAAATCATGGCTAACATGAGTTTGGAACACCTTTCATAGGGCATGCATACTTTGAATTTTCCGGTGGTAGCGGTCATGTGTGCATGAGGTGTGCTTGCTTTTGTGAATCTGTGTGTGTTTTGTTTTTTTAAAAAAAGCTTTGGACGAAAGCTATATTTGCTTGTCCAAAATTAAGCGGGTCTCCTCTACGGTGAATAGCAAGCTATCTTCTTCCTAATACTGTCAAATTATTACAGGACTTTTGTACAGACGTTTTAGTTTTGCGTAAGGGTTACTGAATGATTTATGTGATAGAGTCGAGGTCGTTAGGTGTCTCTGATACTAATAAGAGTGGTAACGCTTTAGAAACGTCACTTATTGTCAAAACGTAGGTTCAGAAGCGTTAAGAGTCGTCTCATCTATAATAAGGTGTTTCCTTATATTTGTAGCATCGTGGTATATGTTTACATCAGGAGTTATTGCCATAGAGAGAAAAAAAATTGACATGTTCCACATCCACGAGGATCTCCTCAGCATGGCTCTATGGAACGAAAAAATAATCTAATCTAATCTGTGGTAACCATTTTGTTTAGCCAAACGACTAAACCGAAAAGTGAATAGAGGACCTGCAAGTCACTTACGTTATGAGAGCTAAACTCAAACCAGATGGGACGCAACTCAGGTCTCTCGGATACTTTTCAGCACATCACTAGGTAGTAAGTCATGGACTGTGGGAAACTCGGAAAATATGAGAATCAAAAAGTTTGAGATGTAGTGCTAGAGAAGGTCTCGAAAATTAGGTGTGCTGATAAACAATTAAAAGATTCTTTGCAGAATCGTGGAAGAAAGCTACGTATGGGAAACGCTGAAAATAAAAAGGGTCAGGACGATAGGACATTTGTTAAGACTTCAAGGAATAACTTTCGTTACATTAGAGAGAGCTGCAGAAGGTAAAATGTCTAGGAAAAAAAAAAAAAAAAAAACCTTCTCTTTGTGGTAAACTGACAAGTAACTGACTTTATTCAACCTACTAGCGATTCAGCCGGTTGCAAGCCAGAGACTGAACAACAAAACCAACTCCCTATGTCGCTTTTCGACTTGCAATACCTATAGGACCTGTACGTTCCGTAGAATAAATCATGATCCACAAACGAGACGTTTCATATTGGTGATGGTTTCTGAAAATAAAATCAACTGGAATAAATGTACTTCAAAAACTCTTAAAACTCTTATTTACACACTAGACGCTGATACCAAACAACAAATTATTCCGGTAACCTCCAGGTTTGGACCGACCAGAAATCGTTTGATTTGTTCATAAAATGCTTACTATTTTGCTGGATTACTTCGTCGCCCTAAAGGCAGACAAAACCCTTGATGAACGATAAAGAGGAAGTGACGAAACAACTGCTTACAAATACACTGACGGAAAAAAATCTCAAGACCAAAAAATAATTAATGTAGAGTAATGACATTTCGGGAATAGGTTTCTCTACGTAACATATTCAAGTGGTTAATACCGCAAGATCACAGGTTAATGTAAGTGCGATATAAACCACTGCAAATGTGAAATGCTGGTACATTCATAACCTGTGTAACAACAGAATGCTGAATGAAGCACGCACACGTGCTTGTACTATGTTGCGCAGGTGCTGCATGTCAGTTTGTGGAATGGGGTACCACACCTGTTGCACTTGGTTGGTCAATACAGGGACAGTTAATGCTGTTTGTGGATGGCGCTGGAGTTTTCTTCCGATAATGTGCCATCTGTACTCGATTGGAGACAGATATGGTGATCGAGCAGGCAAAGGCAACATGTCAACACTCTGCAGAGTATATACTTATATGGATATGGTGTCTGTTCTTTCGGACATGTCCGATAGAACAGACACTATTGATCACCTGCAGCCGTCTAGAACGAAATTAGAATTACATATTAATACCTTCAGCTGTTGACGGGCGTTGATATATATCAACGGGTACAGGTGAAAATGTAAGTATATAGTTCTGGCAATACCGGCCATGACCTTCTTCTTCTGTGCGGATGCATACATATTACCCGAACTCTTACGGGACTTGGTAAGAATGTCTTCCACGAGTAATGACGGTGTTGGGTAGGGACACTACGAATGTAGTGTGTGGACATAAAAGGTGAGGATGTGGATCTCGCGGGAGGCGTGCGCGAGATAGTCCCTGCAGTCGCACTATCCTCTGTGCCCCCGGTGGCTCAGATGGATGGAGCGTCTGCCGTGTAAGCAGGACATCCCAGGTTCGCGTCCCGGGCGGGGTTCACATTTTCACCCGTCCCCGTTGATACATATCGCAGGAGAGCTTCTGTGAAGTTTGGAAGGCAGGAGACGAGGTAATGGCAGAACTGAAGCTGTGAGGACAGGCCGTGAGTCATACTTGGGTACCTCAGATGGTAGAGCACTTGCCCGCGAAAGGCAAAGGTCCTGAGTTCGACTCTCGGTCCGGCTCACAGTTTTAATCTGCCAGGAAGTTTCAACACGAAGTGACCTCCATAGGCATGGAACTGCAAGGCGAGCTTATATTCCAAACCATTCAGTAGTGATGCAAATGTCCGTAACAGCAGTACAACCTGGACTGTGGAACAATAAAAGAAAGTCATTTGGTCGAATGAATCCTCTTTCACCTTGTTTCCAACTTGTGGCCGAGTTTACGTCTCTAGAGTGCAACTTTGGTTCGGGATGATTTGGGCAGCCGTATCGTGATATCACAAGGGCCCGATTGTTACTCTGCACACAAGGCTTTTTGTCAAGGATTATGTGACCATTTTAGCTGATCAGGTCCATCGCATGGTACAACGTTTGTTCCCCAATGAAGATGGCGTCTTCCAAGACGACAGGGCTCTTTCTCAAACTGTTCGCTTGTCCAGGAGTGGTTTTGTGAGTCTCAATATCTTGCAGTCTTTGTGGTCGACTTTGCAGAGATGGGTGCGAGTTCGCTATCCATATCCATGATCGATAGCTTATGTGGAAGCCGCTTTGAATGCCAACGAATTTCCTACACTGTATTAGGCATGGTAATGTGTTCTGTTAGTGGTGTTTGCATACTTTTGTGCAACCCCAATACGATACCTAGAAGGCGTCGATATGCTAAGATCATAATAGTGTGAGGATGACGCTTCACAGTTGGGTGCGGAATGGGACAACGTGGATGCTTCGATGTTTCCGCATGAGCCTTGATGTGGAAGCAACAGCTGTGACATTCCGAACGGACTGAATATAATCACAACTTCCTCTTGATGCGAAAATTTCATTCGTTGTGCTGGACCATAGTGGTATTGACTTTCCTTGTTGTTTAGCTTGACTGTTATATTGATGGGTGATGGATGATTGCGTCTGCTTAACCGTCGTAAGAACTTAGTCATCGCCAGGAGAAAATGCATTGAAATGAAATGTCTTGTGGCTAGGGCCTCACGTCGGGTAGACCGGTTGCCTCGGGCAAGTCGTTTTAGTTGACGCCACTTCGGCGACTTGGGCGGCGATGTGGATGAGATGAAGGCAACACAACACCCAGCCCCAGAGCAGAGAAAATCTCTGACCCAGCCGGCAATCGAACCCAGGCCCCTCAGCATGGCATTCCGTCGCTCTGATCATTCAGTTATCGACGCTGACGAAACCACATTAATACTATGTAACACTGCCTCTAGTCTTGATGTCTTCATAATGGCTTCATTTTGGAGTAAAAGGGAGTCCGAAAATTTTTTCACGTCATCTCGAAATGAAGCAGCTCATCAATGAGTAGACGCCGAGGCAATGGCAATATTGACAGCTACGTTTCACCCACTGTTCTCCGATATTTTCATTGCCATTAAGATCAAACGATTTAGTGGAACAGTCGATAAATGATAGGGTTCCTGAATGTATGTCAGATCACGAATATTTTATATTTCACGTTTAAGAAATCATTATCGCAGTAAGATTGTACCAGTATACCATCCCCTTTATCGTTGTGCACGCTCACGTATGCAGGGTATGGTAGTAGGTATACCTAGCTTGGAGAAGCAATTGAGAGAGTTCAAACCAAATATGCCGCCAGGTCCAGACTGAATCGTAATCCGGTTTTGCTCTACGCCATTAGTTCCCTAGTTACCTTACATCTATAGCGAATCTCTTGCCCAGGCCAAAGTCCTAAGCGACTGAAATAAGGTGCAGGTAACTCCTACATTAGGTGGGTAAAAGAACGGAAACGCATACATCTACATCTATATTTATACTCCGCAAGCCACCCAACGGTGTGTGGCGGACGGCAGTTTACGTGCCACTATCATAACCTCCCTTTCCTGTTCCAGTCGCGTATGGTTCGCGGGAAGAACGACTGCCGGGAAGCCTCCGTGCGCGTTCTAATCTCTCTAATTTTACATTCGTGATCTCTTCGGGAGGTATAAGTAGGGGGAAGCAATATGTTCGATACCTCATCCAGAGACGCACCCTCTCGAAACCTGGACAGCAAGCTACACCACGATGCAGAACGCCTCTCTTGCAGAGTCTGCCACTTGAGTTTGCTAAACATCTCTGTAATGCTATCACGCTTACCAAATAACCCTGTGACGAAACGCGCCGCTCTTCTTTGGATCTTCACCATCTCCTCCGTCAACCCGACCTGGTACGGATCCCACACTGATGAGCTATACTCAAGTATAACGAGTATTTTGTAAGCCACTTCCTTTGTTGATGGACTACATTTTCTAAGGACTCTCCCAATGAATCTCAACCTGGCATCCGCCTTACCAACAATTAATTTTATATGATCATTCGACTTGAAATCGTTCCGTACGCATACTCCCAGATATTTTACAGAAGTGACTGCTACCAGTGTTCGTTCCGCTATCATATAATCATACAATAAAGGATCCTTCTTTCTATGTATTCGCAATACATTACATATGTCTGTGTTAGGGATCAGTTGCCACTCCCTGCACTAAATGCCTATCCGATGCAGATCTTCCTGCATTTCGCTGCAATACAGACGTATGACGTAAGTGACAGACAATCACCTGACCACGTTCTAAGTCCGTAAGTTCCGCGGAGGGTCTCATTCTGCTCTCTCACGATATGGAGTACCCGGCAGTAGGTGGCAGTATAATGCACCTAATATGAAAAAACGTATGTTTTGGGGGATGTCCGGATACTTTTGATCACATAGTGTTGTCGTTTTTCTTTCGCTCTGTTTGCGAGTGGGACAGGAAGGGGAGTGACTACCAGCGCCATGCACCATATCGTGGCGTGCGGAGTATGTACGAAGGTACATATGTATGCGAACAGCACCGTGAACATGGCTGTTGTCCTTTTGGAAGACGGGAGTGATCACAGCATACGCATCATCAACAGGCAGAAGAAGGCGCAACACCCAGTGTCGAAAATAAACATCTTGGATCGTGTTCACGATGATGTAGGGTTGCCATATCTAGCTCGGATCCCGTCGGGACACTCTGAGATGAGGGTGTGGAAATGAAGTAAAAAATTTGTTCGATATAATTACTTTTTATTTAGGACACAATTGCGTGGAATTTGATGCGGCTGAAGTAGTTCGTAAATCATACACTCCTGAAAATGGAAAAAAGATCACATTGACACCGGTGTGTCAGACCCACCATACTTGCTCCGGACACTGCGAGAGGGCTGTACAAGCAATGATCACACGCACGGCACAGCGGACACACCAGGAACCGCGGTGTTGGCCGTCGAATGGCGCTAGCTGCGCAGCATTTGTGCACCGCCGCCGTCAGTGTCAGCCAGTTTGCCGTGGCATACGGAGCTCCATCGCAGTCTTTAACACTGGTAGCATGCCGCGACAGCGTGGACGTGAACCGTATGTGCAGTTGACGGACTTTGAGCGAGGGCGTATAGTGGGCATGCGGGAGGCCGGGTGGACGTACCGCCGAATTGCTCAACACGTGGGGCGTGAGGTCTCCACAGTACATCGATGTTGTCGCCAGTGGTCGGCGGAAGGTGCACGTGCCCGTCGACCTGGGACCGGACCGCAGCGACGCACGGATGCACGCCAAGACCGTAGGATCCTACGCAGTGCCGTAGGGGACCGCACCGCCACTTCCCAGCAAATTAGAGACACTGTTGCTCCTGGGGTATCGGCGAGGACCATTCGCAACCGTCTCCATGAAGCTGGGCTACGGTCCCGCACACCGTTAGGCCGTCTTCCGCTCACGCCCCAACATCGTGCAGCCCGCCTCCAGTGGTGTCGCGACAGGCGTGAATGGAGGGACGAATGGAGACGTGTCGTCTTCAGCGATGAGAGTCGCTTCTGCCTTGGTGCCAATGATGGTCGTATGCGTGTTTGGCGCCGTGCAGGTGAGCGCCACAATCAGGACTGCATACGACTGAGGCACACAGGGCCAACACCCGGCATCATGGTGTGGGGAGCGATCTCCTACACTGGCCGTACACCACTGGTGATCGTCGAGGGGACACTGAATAGTGCACGGTATATCCAAACCGTCATCGAACCCATCGTTCTACCAAGGGAACTTGCTGTTCCAACAGGACAATGCACGTCCGCATGTATCCCGTGCCACCCAACGTGCTCTAGAAGGTGTAAGTCAACTACCCTGGCCAGCAAGATCTCCGGATCTGTCCCCCATTGAGCATCTTTGGGACTGGATGAAGCGTCGTCTCACGCGGTCTGCACGTCCAGCACGAACGCTGGTCCAACTGAGGCGCCAGGTGGAAATGGCATGGCAAGCCGTTCCACAGGACTACATCCAGCATCTCTACGATCGTCTCCATGGGAGAATAGCAGCCTGCATTGCTGCGAAAGGTGGATATACACTGTACTAGTGCTGACATTGTGCATGCTCTGTTGCCTGTGTCTATGTGCCTGTGGTTCTGTCAGTGTGATCATGTGATGAATCTGACCCCAGGAATGTGTCAATAAAGTTTCCCCTTCCTGGGACAATGAATTCACGGTGTTCTTATTTCAATTTCCAGGAGTGTATTTTTCGGAAGATTTCACCTTCTTCAGGAAGTCTTTTTTTTTTTTTTTTTTTTTGAGCGAATCAAACTTCAGCAGCTTCTATTGGATTCATTCAGTTTCAGTAAAGTCTTAAACAACTAAAGGAAACGTCTTTTCAGCCTTGTGGTTCGATGCGTCGGTACCTATGCCGTAAAGTGAAACTTCTTGCAGTTGTTTTATACATTCGGACACGGAGTATGGTGCGAGAATATTTTTAACAGTCGCTGTGTAGATTGCCTTGCCGCTACTTTGGAGTCAGGGTACGCTGTGGCATACAGCTTCACGGTACAGTCAAGAGAATTGAAGGACTGATGATGTTTGAAAACTTCATAAGCTGTCGTTAGTTCTGCAGCAGCTACGAGCAATTCTTCCTGGGTATCTTCTTTAGAACCATGAATGTAGAAATAGGCTTTAATTCCGATGCTAATGGGAATCTATTTCTTCGTAAAGATGTGATGCTTCACATCTGCATTACCTCCGTGAGTTACTGAGATGAAATGGCTCTAAATCTCATACAAAATTTCTTAGTGCATACGTCCTTTCTTGAAGAGAGAACAGTCTTTTGTGTAATCATCCGAGGAATGACACTTCATCTTTTTTTGTCACTTTCGTAAGCTATGGTAAGTTTATTAGACAGTAAACAATCGACAATAACAGTTCAGTCATCGAAGTACATGTCACTATACACTTCACGCCCTATACATCCGTAGTAAACGCTTCAATTATTAACTTTCATTTGTTGTTCGTACTATGTTTAGAAAGAATCGTCGTATCACATCGCTATTTAAATGAGAACTGCTCGGTTAGTCCGCGAGACGCAGCTTAAATAGTTCCAGCCCCGTACTACCAGAGAAGTGTGTTATTTTCTCGAATGATGGCGCTAAATCTAAAAGGTGCTTGCATCATCGTTACAGGATCCTGCCGGCGGTTCGAGTCCTCCCTCTGGCATGGGTGTGTGTGTTGTTCTTGGCATACGTATGTTTAAGTAGTGTGTAAGTCTAGTGATCTATGACGTCAGCAGTTTGCTCCCTTAGGAATTCACACACATCCGAACGTCCGCAGCTCGTGGTCTAGTGGCTAGCGTTGCTACCTCTGGATCACGGGGTCCCGGGTTCGATTCCTTGCCGGGTTGGAGATTTTCTCTGCCCGGGAACTGGGTGTTTGTGTTGTCCTCATAATTACATCATCATTATCATCATCATTCGTGACGGTAGCTATATTGGACTGTGTAAAGAACTGGATTGTGTAAAAATTGGGACTTTGTACGGGCGCTGATGACCGTGCAGTTGACCGCTCCAAAACGAAACATCATCTTTATCACACATTTGAACATTCTAACATTCGATACAGTATATGCAACATGCAACACCATGTGTGAGACGACCAGGTCAACATAAACTGACTGAGACTGTATTTACATGTCACGTCAACTGATGGCTTACAACAGTATTTTGCAAAATCGGAACAAAATTGGATCTTGTCTGGATGTCGGGACAAGAAGATCCATAACGGTGATGGTCCTTATATATCGGGACGGATGGCAATCCTACGATAGCATGAATGAGTGGTACAAGTCACAGAAAAGAAAACACCCTCAAAATATCACAGAGCCACCTCTGTCTTGAAGCAGACACTTCACACCCTACAGGTTAAACACGTCATTGCACCGTCGGCGCAATCGACACCTTTCATCATTTGCAGAGGGACAGAATCGTGTTTGGCAGACCGCACTTCACACCTCTAGTCAGTCCAGTTCTGTGTTGTTTGGGCCACTGAAGACGGGCAGTTTCACGTGCCACTGTGAGGAACTGCGTTTTGCGAGGTAGCAGACTCCAAGTGGCCACTGCACGCAGTGTCTTTCACAATGTTCATCTGAAAACAGATTCACTGACCCCAACAGATCCTGTAGGATCTAACACCGATTGTCGCTGACAAGACCACACACTTGTATGCGGTTCTTATCGGTTCAGGTCTTTTTACGACCACTGTTCTTAGGTCCTCTACAAGGGGACACTGTTCCTCAAAGGACTCCGGATGCAATAACAATTGTCAACATGGATCGGACACATTCGTAAGGTGCACCATTCTCCCGGTTTCAGTTTAGAAAATAAACTTTCACGATGAAGAACCAGAAATGTGTCTGTAAGCCACACAGTCTATAGGATTCCGTTTGCCAATTGAAAAGTGAAATTCAAGGGTTAGATGAGATGGACGTAATGAGCAGTCGTTCCTGTAGGCAGTCAATTTCCGCCCTAACTATGTCACGAATGACTTGTGATAGAGGTCGGGCTCGATCTTGATGTGAACCTAAGTTTGTAATTCGTTTACCCAGCCTAACCCAGGAGAAACCAAGTCTCAGACCTTAGTACATAATTCATCGACTTCTAGGAATGGAGTCTCGGTGGATCTTCTCGTTAAATGAAATTCAAACTGACCGAAGTCATCTAGACCAAAAGTGTTTAGGCTATTCAATGCATTACTGACCACACTGTAAATTTATCTAGTTACACGTTTATATGTAACATCAACTTGAAACTTTCCTTTTATCAGCGCCTCATGTCCATTATATCTCGTAACTTTCTTGACAAATGATTGCAATGAATGAAATCCAAAAGATTTATATGTAATCTAGTTTATAAGCGATGTAGAAGTTCCTGTGTCCTTTAACTACTATTGTTATACCTAGCATTTGTAGACACACCAACACTTTATGTGGATTGCAAGTTTCTGTGTTTGCTAAAATCTGAATTTTAAGCACTGAAGCAGTACCGTTCACTATCGTGTGGATTCTTGGCGTTGCGAGAAACACAAGGATTACAACTTGCTAATGTGAGTCTGCCTATCACAATGGAAGCATGCTCTCTACATCTACATCATACTCCACAAGCCACCTAACGGTTTGTGGCGTATGGTACTTTCGGTACCACTGTCTGATCCCTCCAATCCTCTTCCACTCGCGAATAGTGCGAGGGAAGAATGATTGTGGGTAAGGCTCTGTATTGGCTCTAATTTCTCTAATTTTCTTCTCGTGGTCAATACGCGAGATGTATGTGGGAGGAAGTAATATGTTGTTTGACTTCTCCTGAAAAGTGCTGTCCCGAAATTTCAGTAGTACACCGTACTGCTTAAGGCACTGATGGCGTCGCTACCCTTACAAAATACTCGGCAATATATTTAGCAACGTGTATTATTGAGAATCATGTGCATTTCATCACAAAAAGCTATTTGCTTTGATTTATATGATTATCACGAAGATGAAAGTAATCAAGTGCGAAGAAAACCTGTGACACAGATAAAGTAGCTACGTAAACGTGTGAATGGTAGAAGAACGTTAAGTAATTTAGCAGAAACCTAAGCCAGCTTCTAGCTTTCAGACCATAACGTCAATTCTAACGATATCATTCGGAATCTGGCCCACGAATAATGTATCTAAGCAAATTCACATACTGCCAAAAATATAATAGCACACCTCGAAAGACGACGTCGAGTTTGATCCGATGACGGCATATGCCACCTGGGGAATAATATATGTACTGACAATGGCTTCAACATCGTCCACCAACAGATGGCATAGTTGCATATCTACCAGAGCGCCATCTGTGTCTACACTTTGATAGGGAAAGCGCATATCCACACGGCCCAGTGTGGTGCAAACGTGTGTAGGCAACCATACCACGGAGACACACACGTGTTACTTGCATTTTTATGCATTATCAGTGTGCTGCGTTAGTGTTGAGTATCCGTTCGGTTATACAGTATCATCTAGTGATATGGTTTTAATTGTGTGCTCGACCTGTTTATCGTCCATGACTGTTCCGTTCAGAAATGGCTCTAAGCTCTCTGGGACTCCACTATGGGACTTAACATCTGACGCCATCAGTCCCCTAGACTTCTAGAACTACTTAAACCTAACTAACCTAAGGACATCACACACATCCATGCCCGAGGCAGGATTCGAACCTGGGACTGTAGCAGCAGCGCGGTTCCGGACTGAAGCGCCTAGAACCGCTCGGTCACAGCAGCCGGCTGACTGTTCCGTGCCTCGCCGTTCGTCACGTGGCTGTTATCATCGTTCTGCGACTTTTTATGCTCCGGCCGTCCTTTGCCTGGAGCCTTTTAATCTGGTGCGTGTTTTTTGTGTAAAAACGTTTTTAGACTTTTATCTCCGTTTTACAGTCACCGCTTTGTATGCCTTTTTTGTTTCTATATTCCGCCAAATTTTCTTCTTTATATTGTTTTAAATGTCTTCCTGTCCATTTATGTCTCTCGGCTGAAAAGCAGCGCTTATGTTGCTGCCAGCCCGCCCCTGATGGGGAATGGAAATGTCAACAAAGGAAAAAAAGTGTTTCCTGCAGTCAATTGAGCGAGTTTGAAAGGAGTCAAATTGTAGCCTTCCGAGTAACGGGTTGGTCCTTCGGAGAATTGTAACTCAAATCGGATGTGCTGTGTCAGTTGTGCAACGATGCTGATATCCGTGGTGAACGGTAGACGAGGTTCTGGGCGTCCACACAGAACGGACGCCCGCCAGGATCGTACTGTAAGGACAGTGGTGCCATAACGCATGACGCCGCATTCCATCGAGCTGACGTGCCCGCCTTCATCGCTCTTGCCTCCTCCTTAACAGTATCAGGCGCAGCATATCCATGTCCATGATTCTCAGCTGTAATGCATAGAAATTTTTACAGTTTCCCTGACAGCATGTTTTCATGCATGCATAATAACGATAGAGTATTTGACTGTATTCTGCAGATTGTCGTAAATGCCGCATTATGTCATCTTATTCTCGTTCACGCTGACATCGTGTTTTGGATTTTACGTTTCTGAAAATGAGTTAGGAATAGTGTGTAGCACCACATTGTACTAATACATCTATAAAATCACGCGAAAAATTGATTCTGAGAGTTTCAAACAATAAGAACAAAAAAACAGAATGTGGTTGTAACTCGCTCCTAGAGAGCCAAATGATTAAGTAGCCCACTTCCATATATGATGCGTCAACGATTTGGATTTAAAAACAAAATTGAAGAAACGCATTTTCGAGAGCTCCTGCACTTCGTCGAAGTTTATAACATGCATCTCATGAATGAAAATGTTTCCTTTACGGTACTAAGCGCACAGTCCGGATCCACGCGACTGCTACGGTCGCAGGTTCGAATCCTGCCACGGGCATGGATGTGTGTGATGTCCTTAGGTTAGTTAGGTTTAAGTAGTTCTAAGTTCTAGGGACTGATAACCACAGATGTTAAGTCTCATAGTGCTCAGAGCCATTTGAACAATTTTACGGTACTAAAGTCTAAAAATATTACGGCGGAGATCTTTCATCTCTGTCTACTGTGGTTGAGGATTCGATCGCAGATAAATTCTTGTGACAAGCAAGATTATGAAGATGACTGCCGCTAGTTACATTCTCAGTAATTTAAGTTGTGCTCTTAGATTCCTGTCTAACCGCATACTCGGAGATCGCTATATATTCGGAAAAAATGGTGAATTATTTCTGACAAGAAAAAATATAAAGGTCACTGCGGATGTTTCACTCACAGCAATTTCATCTCCAGCAATTTCCTATTTCGTATTTTAAACACACAGAAATCACGAAATCATTACTGAGGAAGTGCGCTCTTACATGTAAGTACTAACGAATATTGCAGAAAAATCTTAACTTAAACGAATAACAATGACTCAGAACGTGTTGCATATATGAAGAGGACAAAAAAAATTTGTATCAATCCTTTCGTACAGCATTCCCGCGCGCTAACTACTTCGCCGCGGCAAACAACAGAAAAGAACTACTTAATCTCACACTATTTTGTAGAGGAACGTAGGCTGACTTCGTTGGCAAACGGTGCTGCGTAAGTCATAAATGTGTGATAGTTTTGAAGGTTTCCAATATCAGTCTTCACATAATTGCTTTCCATTGTTACTTCAAAGTTGTAAACACGTTTCGATAATTACTAACTAAATCATTTGTGGGAAAAAGTGCACATAAGTCACTAGTAACGTCAGTTCACACTCATGAAATATACGTAAGCAGAGCTGATGTCTTGATATTTAATGATCTTTAAACTCTTATTTGCATAAAAATAACACGTATTTTGAGAGAATATTGACCGAAACCGTTTTTTTAATGTAATCATTCACAATAACAACCTAACCTAACCATATTTCTAACAAAGGAAAATAGTCTATTATCAACTCACTTTCCAACAGGATCCTCTGGTGATTCTTTAGTAACACAATCACTAAATCCAAAGCTGAAACCGCTTAACATGTTTAAAATAACAAATTATAGGTGTACATAAACCACAGCTCACCGATCGACAGGGCCACACCGAAATCCAAAACCTCTCGGTACAATTGTCGTAAAATCGGTGGGAGGACCGTTCGGTAACAGGGTAGGGTTGTGTGGGGAAGGAGACCAGACAGCGAGGTCATCGATCTCATCGGATTAGGGAAGGACGGGGAAGGAAGTCGGCCGTGCCCATTGAAAGGAACCATCCCTGCATTTTCCTGGAGCGATTTAGGGAAATCACGGAAACCCTAAATCAGGATGGCCGGACGCGGGATTGAACTGTCGTCCTCCCGAATGCGAGTCCAGTGTCTAACCACTGCGCCACCTCGCTCGGTTCGATAACGGGTCTCAGAAGCTTACTGAATAGGATATTTTGATAAAGAACCGAAAATGACGTCACTACCGAGACTAACCTACTACACCGATCGGTATGAACGATACAGAATAGGGCCCCTGTCTTCTACTCACGCCACAGCACCGACCTGCACGCCTCGACTGGTGCAGTCAGACGATCACTTGGAAGATGGAATGACACGCCGTGGTCTTCAGCGATGAAAGCAGATTCTGCCTGCACGCAAGTTATGGTCGTTTGTGTGTACGACGTAGACTTGGGGAGCGCTGTCTCCGTAGAGCGCATTCGTCCTAGATACTCTGGCCCCACCCCAGAACCTTATGGTCTGGGGTTCGATAAGCTACAAGTCTCTTTCACCTTTGTTATTTCTGAAGAGGACTCGGACCATGCAGAACGTTCTTAGTCCCGTTCTTTTGCCTCCCGTGCAGTGGGAAGGTGAGATGTTGTTCCAACAGGATAATGCTAGCCCACACACTGCTCATGAAAGTCAACGTTCTAAATAAGACATGCAGCAACTTTCCTGGTCAGCAGGAACTCCAGACTTGTCTGCAATCGAGCACATGTGGGATATGATGGGACGAGAAGTGACTCGTGTCACTCGTTAACCAACAACTCTTGTAAAACTAACTGAACAGGACAGTATACGCCATCTGTACGATCGACTCGATGTCAGAGTTCAAAATGGTTCAAATGGCTCTGAGCACTATGCGACTTAACTGCTGTGGTCATCTGTCGCCTAGAACTTAGAACTAATTAAACCTAACTAACCTAAGGACATCATACACATCCATGCCCGAGGCAGGATTCGAACCTGCGACAGGAGCGGTCGCTCGGCTCCAGACTGTAGCGCCCAGAACCGCACGGCCCCTCCGACCGGCTGATGTCAGAGTCAACGCCTGCATTGCCTCCTGTGGAGGCTACACTGCCATGGAAGTTTCAGCTTGGTAGATACCTGGTACCTCTGAACTGCTTCTGCTTCGATCTGTAGTTGTAATCATTTCATATAATCCAAATGCACTGTTTGCGACAATAAATCTTGATTGAATTTCAAACCTCTAAAAGGGTGTACTAATTTTTCTCCGGTAGTATATTTGCTGCCAAATTCACACATCTGTAAGACCGGGAAGTGAGCTATATGTCCTCGTCGCTCACTAAGCAGTGTTGAAAACATCTGTAGTTCATAATATGAAGTACCTTCAATTAAATATTGTCTTAATTTATAATTTTGTTCTTGGTCGTATGGGTCCTTTTCCTAAGCCATCTGAAATCAAATAAGGCCGGCCGGGGTGGCCGAGCCCTTCTAGGCGCTACAGTCTGGAACCGCGCGACCGCTACGGTCGCATGTTCGAATCCTGCCTCGAGCATGGATGTGAATTATGTCCTTAGGTTTAATTAGTTCTAAGTTCTAGGGGACTGATGACCTTAGAAGTTAAGTCCTATGGTGCTCAGAGCCAAATAAAATAAATAAAAGTAAATTCCCAACTAAAAGTAAATGAACGACGTCCAAATGTATACACATCTTAGGATATAATAAGCAATATCGATAAAGTAGTAGAGTAATTGTTTATTTGTTGTTACATTGCTTTTAAATAAGATAATTAAACACCACAGAAATAACAGTGAAAGATATCTGTTACTTTTCTCTGATATGTCTGGAAGTAATGAGAGAAAAGTGGCCCCAATTTGTGCCATTGGTATGAAAATGGCAAAAGAGTAAATACCCATAAAGTCACTGCGGGCCCCTAATTAACGTTCCGAAGTGAAAGTAAAAAAGCACTCGCAGGCAACAAAACAAAACTTCCAACTGCACCACAAGGTACCAGACCTACATCTCGACTAGGAAGAGAAGTTTTATAATACAACTGGATACAATAGGTACAGACAGAAAGACAATGGAGATCCTTCAAGACAGAGAAAAAGAATATTGCCGATCAACCAACCACCCAGAAGATTGATGGTTTCTAAATCCAGTCACAGGCCAAACTTTTAAAGGAATAGTTCCATCTATACTAACAAAAAGAGTTGAGCTCCTATACGTAGTCAGCGTAACATTTTGAAATCGGATTACGCAAAGCCCCGGAAATAGACTTGTTAAGAGTATACAGTATGCAGACTTTATTCTGCCGAACAATAAATAAAGGCACGAATGGTAAATAGCGGACAATGAACGGTACAGGACCCCTCGTCTGTTTTACACCGAGTTGTTTGTCAGAGTTAATTGGGAATGACGTACCGCCCCCCGCTCTTTGCTACTGCTCCACTGCGAACAACGCACAAAACGAAAATGACCATTATAATCCCTCTGCCTGTTCCAGAGCGCTCCAGCATGATACCTTCTGCAATGAGCCACATCGGTTCAACCTAATTTGGCGCACTAATTGGAAGGAAGTAACTTTCCTGGAAAAGAGAACTATCTATTGTCTCGAAAGCGCAAATAAACAATTTTCACAGCTGTATAAATGTGAACTGCGATCGTAAATGAACTAACATCATCTGCCAAACTCCAAATTTAGCTAGAGACTAAAAAAATCCCTTTGTAGTAGCTGATGATAAAACTGAATTAGTTGGTCGCAGGACATCGAGGTTGCTAGTTCTCATACCAAAGTCGCGTGAGACGAATATTGTTAAACTGAGTAAGAGGGGTTGAAAGATTGATTCGGCGTCAAGCATATTCTGTCTTCGCAAGAGTGTTTCTCCATCGCCTTACAACATCACTTCTTCCTGCCATCTTATAACCTAAGGTTAGTTTTGGAAGTCATTTACTCTCCATTCTTTTTAAATTTCACACCACCAGATACTGAAGTATTTAATAATCGTTAAATCAAGACCCTAAGCTGTCGACAGGCGTTGATATACATCAACGGGGACAGTTGAAAATGTGTGCCGCGACCGGGACTCGAACCCGGGATCTCCGGCTTACATGGCAGACGCTCTACCCACGTGAGCCACCGAGGGCACAAACGATGGTGCGACTGCAGGGATTTATCCCTTGCACCGTCTAACAACCCTACCACAACAAAGGTCAGCATTTAATAACGATTGTGGTGTTGCTCACGCTGCTAAATACTGCATTTTCGGGCAACAAGAGTTATATTATGTGGCAGGTATCATTAGAGCACAGTTAATAAAGTCATTTCATGTAATAATCAAAAAACTAGGCACTCATCTTTTTGTGTTTCCCACGCTGGTCTCGTCGTAAAATCATGGCTCAATCGTTGAAAATCTAGGTGGTTATGATTCCAAGCTCGGATGCAAAGAGGCTTAGGTTTTATTCTGCTATATTCAAAAGTTTTGTAGATGCGCTTCTCAAACCATTCTTGGAGATTAAACCTTTCAAAGTTAGCACAATAGTGATGTAAAAGAATAATCAGCACTCCGAATTTAAGTTACACTTCCTTTTAATTGCTTTTATTGTAATATCACGTAACACACAAAACATCACTTCATAATACAAAACATACTTGAAAACATCTTCCTCACAGTCACTGTTAAAGTTCACATTTTATAAGCGGACTACAATACGCGTCTTTGGCTCTGAGCACTATGGGACTCAACTGCTGAGGTCATTAGTCAATACGCGTCTTTCCAACATGACGTCCACGACTTGCCATTTTCAAGGTCCGACTCTCTAACAACTTAACAACTAACAACCGCTTACGCGTCCAAAAATCAGAGTTACAAGTACATCAAACATCATAGTGACAAAAGAAAGAATACACGTAAGAATAATATCATTGCAATATAAACATATCGATGTATCAGAAGTGAAATCAAATCTGAATGTTGTCTCAGAAATATGTTAAGTAGTTAACAGAAATACAGTAGAATATTACTGGTATCGAGAGGTTCAGGTGAGGTACCATAATGGTTACGTAATTCAAGTACCATTACAACCCTCCCCGTGATACCCACGTTCCCAACGTAATGTCCGCATGCTACATTCGTAGTGCCCCTGCTCACTACACTCATTACTCGCGGCAGACAATCTTACCGAGTCCCGTAAGAGTTCGGACAATGAGTGTGCATCCAGCACAGAAGCAGAAAGTCAATGGCCAGTTAGCCTTAACTATATGAAGATTGTATCTTTTCTTTCGGACATGTCCGAAAGAACAGATACCATCTTCATACTGAAGTATTTGGTTGTTCCGCTTTCAGTTGCCTCTGCTTTTAGCTCTTCTCAACTGTTTCGTTTTCTGTGTGGTCTACTCTTCACTATCCTTTTCTTCTTAGAAACTTTGCTTCTTCACTTTGTATTTTACCTAATGTTCTTTTTGTAGGTACCCACATTCACTCCTGTGGAGAAGTACTAGAAGAGCCACAGTTTTATAAATCTTTTCTTTCATTTCTTGTCTGGTCTTCTTTTAAATACATTGTGAATGGTGGCACATACATTTCCTAATCTAGCCAGGTTTTTTCATCTCGGTCTTTAATACTATTTAGCCCAGTATTAAATCAGTAATAAGTGAAAGACGACACTCGTTCTAAAATCACATTATTCATAACGAATTTGATTCGAACCGGATCTTTGCCCAAGAAAGCCATCCCTTTAGTCTCCGTTTTTATCAATTTCAACCCTGTATTGTTCACAAAGGTAATTGGGGTGGCACAGTGCGCGTTCTGAATCGTCGTCTTTTCCTTGCGATGGCGGGGAATCATCTGCAGACAGCACCAAAAGAAGGGACCATAGAATAAAAGACGGTAAAGAGATGCAAAACAAATGAAACAGGTCATACCGGGACAACCATGATGCGTGTCGGTAAGAACGGCCGCGGGCTGCTGGCAGCAGACTACTGAGCGCGCGCGTGAGTGACAAGTAAACAGCGGGCGTCGCTCACACGGGAGTGAGTTCTTACCGACATGCATCAGTGTTATCCCTGTAGGACCTGTTTCATTTGTTTTGCATCTCTTTACCGTCTTTTATTCTATGGTCCCTTCTTTTGGTGCTGTTAACTATGTCCTGTCTTTGTGCCTCAACTACTATTTAAAACTGCTGTTCATTTTTAAGTCCTTTTTCCTGTTTTACAACTTCATTGTCGTTTCAGAGCGGACCTCCTTTTATAGCCGTCTTCTCCCTTCCACCTGTTTTAAATTTTGAGTTTCATCACTATTTCGACGAATACTTACTGGGAAGTATGCGACGTCCAATGCGCTCAAATTTTTCATGTAAATGAGATGAAAATAAGTAAATTGACTACTATATTTAAATTTGCTTTTCTCAGTTACATATTATTCATCACATTATTTTTCTCCCTCGAATCTGGCCGTTTCTAAAAGAAGTTAAAATTTCCAAATCCCTGTGTGTTATTCTTCTTCATTTAGACGTAAATGAAGATTCAATTCTAACGTTGAAAAACCATAGTACTATCAAAGGATCATTCAACAACTTTTTGCGGGTTTGTGGTTTATTTAACAAAAATGCAATAACAGTTGATATTTTCTCTTATGTCTCAATAAGGATATTTTACTGCTCGTAGAAAAACAAACTTTCTTCACCTGGCCGAGTATCACTGTAGGGCGAAAGAAGGTAATGTATCATGTTCTGAACGAGAAGAATATAACTGCCTTTATTGACTAGTTAATATAGCAATCTCCCAGGTTTTCTCCCCGTGATTCGTTAATAGTGAGCTCCCAGTTGTTCAGCCGAGTTGTTGTGCAGAAAATGGAAATAGTAACTCGGTTGAACACTCGGAACCTCACTATTTAAGGCTAACATAGCGTCTTTTATTACTTCTTTCTTTGGACATGCAGGTGTCTTCTATGTTCTACTGGTGTGCACTAACGAACCTCTGGGGTAGGCTGAAACATTTAATCCATCATTGTCACCGAAATAAACATACCGAGCCGCTGCCATGTTTATACGAGGGATCATAAAATTAACATACATCTACATCGATACTCCCCCCCCCCCCCCCCAGCCATGAACCATGGACTTTGCCGTTGGTGGGGTGGCTTGCGTGCCTCAGCGATGCAGATGGCCGTACCGTAGGTGCAACCACAACGGATGGGTATCTGTTGAGAGACCAGAGAAACGTGTGGTTCCTGAAGAGAGGCAGCATCCTTTTCAGTAGTTGCAAGGGCAACAGTCTGGATGATTAAACTGATCTAGCCTTGTAACACTAACCAAAACGGCCTTGCTGTGCTGGTACTGCGAACGGCTGAAAGCAAGGGGAAACTACAGCCGTAATTTTTCCCGAGGGCACGCAGCCTTACTGTATTGTTAAATAATGAGGGCGTCCTCTTGGGTAAAATATTCCGGAGGTAAAATAGTCCCCCATTCGGATCTCCTGGCGGGGACTACTCAAGAGGACGTCGTTATCAGGAGAAAGAAAACTGGCGTTCTACGGGTCGGAGCGTGGAATGTCAGATCCCTTAATCGAGCAGGTAGGTTAGAAAATTTAAAAAGGAAAATGGGTAGGTTAAAGTTAGATGTAGTGGGAATTATGAAGTGCGGTGGCAGGAGGAACAAGACTTTTGGACAGGTGAATACAGGGTTATAAATATAAAATCAAATAGGGGTAACGCAGAAGTAGGTTTAATAATGAATAAGAAAATAGGAGTACGGGTAACCTACTACAAACAGCATAGTGAACGCATTATTGTGGCCAAGACAGACACGAAGCCCACGCCTATTACAGTAGTACAAGTTTATATGCCAACTAGCTCTGCAAATGAAGAAATTGATGAAATGTATGATGAGATAAGAGAAATTATTCAGGTAGTGAAGGGAGACGAAAATATAATAGTCATGGGTGACTGGAATTCAAGAGCAGGAAAAGGGAGAGAAGGAAACATAGTAGGTGAATATGGATTGGGGGCAAGAAATGAAAGAGGAAGCCGTCTGGTAGAATTTTGCACAGAGCATAACTTAATCATAGCTAACACTTGGTTCTAGAATCATGAAAGAAGGTTGTATACATGGAAGAACCCCGGAGATACTAGAAGGTTTCATATAGATTATATAATGGTAAGACAGATTTAGGAACCAGGTTTTAAATTGTAAGACATTTCCAGGGGCAAATCTGGACTCTGACCACAATCTATTGGTTATAAACTGTAGATTAAAACTGAAGAAACTGCAAAAAGGTGGGAATTTAAGGAGATGGGACCTGGATGAACTGACTAAACCAGAGGTTGTAGGGAGTTTCAGGGAAAGCATAAGGGAACAATTGACAGGAATGGAGGAAAGAAGTACAGTAGAAGAACAATGGGTAGCTCTGAGGGATGAAGTAGTGAAGGCAGCAGAGGACCAAGTAGGTAAAAAGACGAGGGCTACTAGAAATCCTTGGATTTAATTGATGAAATGAGAAAATATAAAAATGCAGTAAATGAAGCAGGCAAAAAGGAATACAAAAATCTCAAAAATGAGATCGACAGGAAGTGCAAAACTGCTAAGCAGGGATGGCTAGAGGACAAATGTAAGGATGTAGAGGCTTATCTCACTAGGGATAAGATAGATACTGCCTACAGGAAAATTAAAGAGACCTTGGCAGAAAAGAGAACCACTTGTATGAATATCAAGAGCTCAGATGGAAACCCAGTTCTAAGCAAAGCAGAAAGGTGGAAGGAGTATATAGAGGGTTTATACAAGAGCGATGTACTTGAGGACAGTATTATGGAAATGGAAGAGGATGTAGATGAAGATGAAATGGGAGATACGACACTGCGTGAAGAGTTTGACAGAGCACTGAAAGACCTAAGTCGAAACAAGGCCCCTGGAGTAGACAACATTCCATTAGAACTACTGACGGCCTTGGGAGAGCCAGTCATGACAAAACTCTACCATCTGGTGAGCAAGATGTATGAGACAGGCGAAATACCCTCAGACTTCAAGAGGAATATGATAATTCCAATCCCAAAGAAAGCAGGTGTTGACAGATCTGAAAATTACCGAACAATCAGTTTAATAAGTCACAGCTGCAAAATACTAACGCGAATTCTTTATAGACCAATGGAAAAATTGGTAGAAGTCGACCTCGGGGAAGATCAGTTTCGATTCCGTAGAAATGTTGGAACACGTGAGGCAATACTGACCTTACGCCTTATCTTAGAAGAAAGATTAAGAAAAGGCAAACCTACTTTTCTAGAATTTGTAGACTTAGGGAAAGCTTTTGACAATGTTGACTGGAATACTCTCTTTCAAATTATAAAGGTGGCAGGGGTAAAATACAGGGTGCGAAAGACTATTTACAATTTGTACAAGAACCAGATGGCAGTTATAAGAGTCGAGGGGCATGAAAGGGAAGCAGTGGTTGGGAAGGGAGTGAGACAGGGTTGTAGCCTATCCCCGACATTGTTCAATCTGTATATTGAGCAAGCAGTAAAGGAAACAAAAGAAAAATTCGGAGTAGGTATGAAAGTCCATGGAGAAGAAATAAAGACTTTGAGGTTCGCCGATAATAGCGTAATTCTGTCAGAGACAGCAAAGGACTTGGAAGAGCAGTTGAACGTAATGGACAGTGTCTTGAAAGGAGGATATAAGATGAACAACAAAAGCAAAACGAGGATAATGGAATGTAGTCGAATTAAGTCGGGTGATGCTGAGGGAATTAGATTAGGAAATGAGACGCTTAAAGCAGTAAATGAGTTTTTTTATTTGGGGAGCAAAATAACTGATGATGGTCGAAGTAGATAGGATATAAAATGTAGACTGGCAATGGCAAGGAAAGCGTTTCTGAAGAAGAGGAATTTGTTAACATCGAGTATAGATTTAAGTGTCAGGAAGTCGTTTCTGAAAGTATTTGTATTGAGTGTAGCCATGTATGAAAGTGAAACATGGACGATAAATAGTTTGGACAGGAAGAGAATAGAAGCTTTCGAAATGTGGTGCTACAGAAGAACGCTGAAGATTAGACGGGTAGATCACGTAACTAATGAGGAGCTATTGAATAGAATAGGGGAGAAGAGGAGTTTGTGGCACCACTCGACTAGAAGAAGAGACCGGTTGGTAGGGCATGTTCTGAGGCATCAAGCGATCACAAATTTAGCATTGGAGGGCAGCGTGGAGGGTAAAAATCGTATAGGGAGACCAATAGATGAATACATTAAGCAGATTCAGAAGGATGTAGGTTGCAGTAAGTACTGGGAGATGAAGAAGCTTGCACAGGATAGAGTAGCATGGAGAGCTGCATCAAACCAGTCTCAGGACTGAAGACCACAACAACAACAACAACAACAACACTGAAAATCACATTTAAGTGTCTGGCAGAGTGTTCGTCGAACCACTATAGCAATCATACTCTATTATTCTAATCTCGTACAGCGCGCCGAAGCAACGAATACCTATATCTTTCGGTGCGACCTCTCACTTACCTTATTTTATTATGATGATCATTACTCCCTATGTAGGTCAGCGCCAACAAAACATTTTCGTGTTTGGAGGAGAAGGTTGGTGTTTGAAATTTCGTGAGATGTTTACGCAGCAACGAAAAACGGCTTTGTTTTAATGATTACCACCCAAAATCCTGTATCATTTCAGTGACTCCCCCCCCTATTTCGTGACAGTACAAAACGTGCTGCCGTTCTTTAAACTTTTTCGATGTACTCCGTCAATCCTATCTGGTAAGGATCCCACACCGCGCAGCTGTATTCCAAAAGAGGGCGGACGAGCGTAGCGTAGGGTGTCTCTTTAGTAGATCTGTTTCATTTTATAAGTGTCCTGCCAATAAAACGCAGTGTTTGGTTTGCCACCCCAAAAATATTTTCTACGTGTTCCTTCCAATTGAAATTCTAGGTATTTGTTTGAATTTACGGCCCTTAGATTTGATTTACTTATCTTGTAACTGAAGTTTAACGGATTTCTTGCGGCAGTTATGTGGATGACGTCACACTTTTCGTAATTCAGGGTCAATTGCCGTTTTCTCACCATTCAGATACCTTTTCTAAATCGTTTTCTATTCGTTTTGATCTTCTGATGACTTCACCACTCGATAAATGACAGCGCCGTCTGCAAACAACCTAAGACGGCTGATCGGATTGCTCCCAAATCGTTTTTATAGATGAGGAACAGAAAAGGGCCTATAACACTAGCTTGGGGAACGCCAGAAATCGCTTCTGTTTTACTGAATGACTTCCCGTCAATTACTACGAACTGTGACCTCTGAATGGAAATCACGAATCCAGTCACATAACTAAGACGATATTCCATAAGCACGAAATTTCACTACAAGCCGCTTCTGTGGTACAGTGTCAACAGCCTTCTGGAAATCTAGAAATACGGAATCAGTTTGAAATCCCTTGTCAATAGCACTCAACATTTCGTGTGAGTAAAGGGCTAGACCGATGTTTTTTTTTTTTAATCCGTGTTGACTGTGTGTTAAAAGACCCTTTTCTTCGGGGTAATTCATAATGTTAGAACACAATATATGTTCCAGAATGCTGTTGCATATGAGTCTGTAATTTAGTGGATTACTCCTACTACTATTCTTGAATGTTGGTGTGACCTGTGCAACTTTTCAGTCTTTGCCCGTCGAGCGAACGGCTGTATATGAGCTATTGTATCAGCATACTCTGAAAGGAACCTAACTGTTAAACAGTCTGGATCGGAAGACTTGCTTTTCGTAAAGTATTTAAATTGCTTCACTACTCCGAGGATATCTACTTCTACTTTACTGATGCTGGCAGCTGTTCTTGGTTTGAATTCTGGAATATTTACTTCGTCTTCTCTGGTGAACGAATTTCGGAAGGCTGTGTTTAGTAACTCTTCATCTACATTTACGTGATTACTCTGCTATTCAGAATAAGTGCCTGGCAGAGGGTTTAATGAAGCACCGTCAAGCTGTCTCTCTACCGTTCCACTCGCGAAATGCGTTCGGGAAAAACAAGCACTTGAATTTTTCTGTGAGAGCCCTGATTTCTCTTATTTTATCGTGATGATCAATTCTACCAATGTAGGTGGATGCCAACAGAATGTTTTCGCAATCGGAGGAGAAAACTGGTGATTGATGTTTCATGAGAAGATCCCGTCGCAACGAAAAAACGCCTTTGTTTTAATGATTGCCACTCCAATTCACATATTGTGTCTGTGGCACTATCTCCCCTATTTCGCGATAATACAAAACGAGCCTTCCTTCTTTGAACTTTTTCAGTGTCATCCGTCAGTCCCACCTGATGCGGATCAAACATCGCACAGCAGTACTCCAGAATAGGGCGGACAAGCGAGGTGTAAGGAGTCTCTTTAGTAGATCTGTTGCAACTTCTAAGTGGTTGAAAATGGCTCTGAGCACTATGGGACTTAACATCTATGGTCATCAGTCCCCTAGAACTTAGAACTACTTAAACCTAACTAACCTAAGGACATCACACAACACCCAGTCAACACGAGGCAGAGAAAATCCCTGACCCCGCCGGGAATCGAACCCGGGAACCCGTACGTGGCAACTTCTAAGTGTTCTGCCAATGAATTGTAGTCTTTGGTTTGCTCTAACCACAACGTTATCTATGTGATCGTTCCAATTAAGGTTATTTGTGACTGTAATCCCTAAGTATTTAGTCGAATTTACAGCCTTCAGATTTGTGGACTTATCGCGTAATCGAAATTTAGCAGATTTCTTTTAATACTCATGTGAATAACTTCACACTTTTCTTTATTCAGGGTCAATTGCCACATTTCGCACCACAAAGATATCGTATCTAAATCATTTTGTAATTCATTTTGGTCATCCGATGACTTTACAAGACGCTAAATGACAGCATCATCTGCAAATAATCTACGACGGCTACTCAGATTGTCTCCTATGTCGTTAATATAGATCAGGAACAATAGAGGACCCATAACACTTCCTTGGGGAACGCCGGATATTACTTCTGTTTTACTCTATGATTTTCCGTCTATTACTACGAATTGTGGCCTTTCTGACAGGAAATCACGAATCCACTCGCACAGCTGGTGTCGAAAGCCTTCTGAAAATCTAAAAATATGGAGTCAATTTGACATCCTCAGTCGATAGCACTCATTACTTCATGAGTATAAAGAGCTCGTTGTGTTCCGCAAGAACGATATTTTCTGAATCCATGCTGACTTTGTGTCAAGAAACCGTTTCCTTCGAGGTACTTCATAATTTTCGAATACTGTGTATGTTACAAAACCCTACTGCAAATCGACGTTAGTGATACGGGCCTGTATTCAGCGGATTACTCCTATTTCCCTTTTTGGGTATTGGTGTGACTTGAGCAACTTTACAGTCTTTAGATACGAAACTTCCTGTGAGCGAGCGGTTGTATATAATTGCTAAATATGGAGCTCTTGCGCCAGCATACTCTGAAAGGAACCTGACTGATATACCATCTCCACCAGAAACCTTGCCTTTAGTAAGTTATTTAGGCTACTTTGCTACACTGAGGATATCTACTTCTATGTTTCTCGTCTTCGCAGTTGTTCTTGGTTGGGATTCTGGAATATTTACTTCGTCTTTGGTGAAGGAATTTCGGAAAACCGTGTTTATAACTCTGCTTCGGTGACACTGTCATCAGTAACTTCACCGTTGTTATCGCGCAGTGAAGGTATTGATTGCGTCTTGCCACTGGTTTGCTTTATATATGACCAGAATCTCTTTGGGTTTTCTGCCAGATTCCGTGACAGAGTTTCGTTGTGGAAATTATTAAAATCTTCTCACTTTGAACACGCGCTATATTTCGAACTTACGCAAAACTTTGCCAATCTTCAGGATTTTGCGTTCTTTTAAATTTGGCATGCTTTTTTCGTTGCTTCTGCAACAGCGATCTGCCCCTTTTGTGTACCATGGGGGATCAGTTCCATCACTTATTAATTTACGTGGTATATATCTCTCAATTGCTGTCGATACTATCTCTTTGAAATCATTCCATATCTTTTCTACGCTTACGTGATCAGATCGGTAGGAGTGGAGACTGTCTCTAAAAGTCGTTAAGAGCATTTATATCAGCTTTTTTAAATAGATGTACGTTGCGTTTCTTTTTGATGGTTGTGGGTGTTACGGTATTCAGCCTAGCAGCAACTGCCTTGTGGTCGCTAATCCCTGTATTCGTCATGATACTCCCTATTTTTCCAGGATTATTTGTTGCTAAGAGGACAATTATGCTTTTGCAACCATTTACGCTTCGAGTAGGCGCATGAACTAATTGTTCAAAATAATTTTCTGAGAAAGCATTCAGTACAATTTCGGATGACGTTTTATGCCTGCCGCCGGATTTAAACGTACAATTTTTCCAGCATATCGAGGGTAGATTGAAGTCGCCACCTACTATAATTGTATGAGTGGGCTACCTATTTGAAATAAGATTCAAGTTTTCTTTAAACTGTTCAGCAACTATATCTTCTGAGGCGATGGGGTCGGTAAAACGATCTAATTAATAGTTTAGTCCGATTGTCAAGTATAACCTCTAGCCACACTATTTCGCAGGAACTATCTACTTCAATTTCACTACAAGGTAAACTACTTCTGACAGCAATAGATACTCCACCACCAACTGTGTTTCATCTATCCTTTCTGAATACTGTTAGATAGCTTGAAAAAATTTCGGCTGAACTTATTTCCGGCTTTAGCGAGCTTTCTGTACCTGTAACTACGCTCCTGGAAATGGAAAAAAGAACACATTGACACCGGTGTGTCAGACCCACCATACTTGCTCCGGACACTGCGAGAGGGCTGTACAAGCAATGATCACACGCACGGCACAGCGGACACACCAGGAACCGCGGTGTTGGCCGTCGAATGGCGCTAGCTGCGCAGCATTTGTGCACCGCCGCCGTCAGTGTCAGCCAGTTTGCCGTGGCATACGGAGCTCCATCGCAGTCTTTAACACTGGTAGCATGCCGCGACAGCGTGGACGTGAACCGTATGTGCAGTTGACGGACTTTGAGCGAGGGCGTATAGTGGGCATGCGGGAGGCCGGGTGGACGTACCGCCGAATTGCTCAACACGTGGGGCGTGAGGTCTCCACAGTACATCGATGTTGTCGCCAGTGGTCGGCGGAAGGTGCACGTGCCCGTCGACCTGGGACCGGACCGCAGCGACGCACGGATGCACGCCAAGACCGTAGGATCCTACGCAGTGCCGTAGGGGACCTCACCGCCACTTCCCAGCAAATTAGGGACACTGTTGCTCCTGGGGTATCGGCGAGGACCATTCGCAACCGTCTCCATGAAGCTGGGCTACGGTCCCGCACACCGTTAGGCCGTCTTCCGCTCACGCCCCAACATCGTGCAGCCCGCCTCCAGTGGTGTCGCGACAGGCGTGAATGGAGGGACGAATGGAGATGTGTCGTCTTCAGCGATGAGGGTCGCTTCTGCCTTGGTGCCAATGATGGTCGTATGCGTGTTTGGCGCCGTGCAGGTGAGCGCCACAATCAGGACTGCATACGACCGAGGCACACAGGGCCAACACCCGGCATCATGGTGTGGGGAGCGATCTCCTACACTGGCCGTACACCACTGGTGATCGTCGAGGGGACACTGAATAGTGCCCGGTACATCCAAACCGTCATCGAACCCATCGTTCTACCATTCCTAGACCGGCAAGGGAACTTGCTGTTCCAACAGGACAATGCACGTCCGCATGTATCCCGTGCCACCCAACGTGCTCTAGAAGGTGTAAGTCAACTACCCTGGCCAGCAAGATCTCCGGATCTGTCCCCCATTGAGCATGTTTGGGACTGGATGAAGCGTCGTCTCACGCGGTCTGCACGTCCAGTACGAACGCTGGTCCAACTGAGGCGCCAGGTGGAAATGGCATGGCAAGCCGTTCCACAGGACTACATCCAGCATCTCTACGATCGTCTCCATGGGAGAATAGCAACCTGCATTGCTGCGAAAGGTGGATATACACTGTACTAGTGCCGACATTGTGCATGCTCTGTTGCCTGTGTCTATGTGCCTTTGGTTCTGTCAGTGTGATCATGTGATGTATCTGACCCCAGGAATGTGTCAATAAAGTTTCCCCTTCCTGGGACAATGAATTCACGGTGTTCTTATTCCAATTTCCAGGAGTGTATTTGAGCTTCAGTGCCTTCTATTACGGCTTGGAGCTCTGGTTCTTTTCCAATACAGCTACGATAATTTACAACTACAATACCTATCGTTTACTATCTTACTGTGCTTTTCCTGCCCCCTTTTAGACGGGCGTCCCTTCTGTGGTTTCCTGAGACCCTCTAACCTAAAAAACCGCCCAGTCCCTTCCACACAGCCCCCACCACCCGTGTAGCCGCTTCCTGTGTGTAGCGGACTCCTGATCTATTAAGCGGAACCCGGAAACCCCCCAACCGGATGACGCAAGTCAAGGAATCTGCAGCCTACACGGCCACACAACCGCCTGAGCCTCTGATTCAGACCCTCCAATCGGCTCTGCACCAAAGGACCACAGTCCGTTCTGTCGACGATGCTGCAGATGGTGAGCTCCGCCTTAATCTCGGAAGCAAGACTGGCAGTCTTTAGCATTTCCGCTAGCCGCCCGAAACCAGAGAGAATCTGCTTTGATCCAAAGCGACACACGTCATTGGTACCGACAAGGGCTACCACCTGCAGTTGGTTGCGCCCTGTACTCTTCATGGCATCCGGAAGCACCCTTTCCACATCCGGAATGACTCCCCCTGGTATGCACACGGAGTGCACACTACTTTGGTAGCTCTGTCTCGATAGTATTTCCGTTGCTGTCGCTCAGAGAAGGCATTGATTGTGTCTTGCCGTTAACGTACTTCACGTACCTCCGGAATTAAACAAGTATTTTCGCCAACATAAGTCACCACCAACTGTAGTTGTATGAGTCAGGTACGTGTTTGAAACCAAACTCAAATTTTCTTTGAATCTTTCAGCTGTTGTAACATCTGAGTTAGGAGGTCGATAAAAGGATCAAATTATTATTTTAATTCGGTTGCCAAGAATGACTTCTGCCCATATTAACTCACAGGAACTATCTACTTCAATTTCGCAACAAGCTAAACGACTTCTAAGAGCAAGAAACACGCCAACTATATTTAGCCTATCCTTTCGGAACACCGTTAGGTTCAAAATGGCTCTGAGCACTATGGGACCTAACATCTGTGGTCATCAGTCCCCTAGAACTTAGAACTACTTAAATATAACTAACCTAAGGACATCACACACATCCATGCCCGAGGCAGGAGTCGAACCTGCGACCGTAGCAGTCGCGCGGTTCCGGACTGACGCGCCTAGAACACCGTTAGGCTCTTCACAAAAATTTCGGCTGAACTTATCTCGGGCTTCAGCCAGCTATCAATGCCTATAACGATTTGAGCATCAGTGCTTTCCATTAGCGCTTGGAGCTGCGGTACTTTCCCACCACAGCTAGGACAATTTACGACTATTACACCGATTTTGTGCCTGGTTAACTTATTATTTTATCTAACATGTATTTTGTGCATTTAGAACAACAATACAAAAATCTTAGATGTGGGAATATTTAATATGGGGCTCCATTATGGTTTGCACAAGTATGGTACTAAGACTGAATGACGCTCGTAGTCAGGTGCAGATTAACCTGTAACTTGTGTAAGTAGTGCCAGGTGTATTTTGTAAATAATACAGGCAATTTAGATTCGGAAATATTTAATTTTAGCGTACAATATGCCTTGCACAAAATGGAGAACAAATATTGCACTTTACTCCTTCCCAAGTGGAAAGAGTGTGTTTACACTGAGGAGACAGAAGTCATAGGATACCTCCTAATATCGTGTCGAACATCACTTTGCCAGATGTAGTGCAGCAACTCAATGTGACATGGACTCAACTGGTCGTTGGAAGTCCCGTGCAGAAAGATTGAGGCATGCTGCCGCTGTAGCCATCCATATTTGCGAAAGTGTTGCCAGTGCAGGATATTGTGTACAAACTGACCTCCCGATTACATCTCATAAAAGTTCGATGGTATTCATGTCAGGCGATATGCGTGGCCAAATCACCCCTCGAATTTTTCAGAACGTTTTTCAAACCAATCGCGAACAATTGTGGCACAGTGACGTGGCGCTTTGTCGTCCATAAAAACGAAGCCCACGAAAGGCTGCAAATGGTCTCCAAGTAGCTGAGCAAACCACTTTCCAGTCAACGATGGTTCAGTTGGAGGACAGGACCATTTCATGTTATACCAGCCCACACCATTATGGAACTAAAATCAGATTGCACAATGCCTTGTTAACAACTTTGCTCCAGGGGCTTCATGTGGTCAGTGCTACACTTGAACCCTACCATAAGCTCTTACAAACTGAAATCGGGACTCATTTGACCAGACCAGGGTTTTCCAACCGTCTAGGGTCCAATCGATATGGTCACGGCCCCGGAGAGGCATTGCAGGTATTTTCGTGCTGTTCGCAAAGGCACTCGTGTCAGTCGTCGGCTACCATAGCCCATTAACGCCAGATTTTGCCACATTGTGCTAACGAATACGTTTCTATCTGATACGTTCGTTGTACGTCCCACATTGATTTCTGCAGTAATTTTTATGTGAAGACCGTCGGCCATTGCGTTGTCGATGGTGAGAGGTAATGCCTGAAATTTGGTATTCTCGGCAACGTCATTGCTGTATCTTTAATAAATAATGCATACATTTTAGAGTTTTGAACTTGGTATAGTCATCAACTGTAAAGCGACAGTCTTGTAAAGAATGAAAGAATCAGACAGTCAGTTGCATAACACAGTTTTCTTAGAATCCTTGACATAAGTTTCGACAATCATAAAATTATTTTCTTCAAAAGAAGATTATCACACATAGAAATTATACACTGACTACGAAAGGTTCAAGCAAAACAGAAATGACAAATGTAGGATAAACTACTAAGCTCCGAAAGTATAGACTTGTTTGTTACATATTATGCTGCAAAGGTACGTTAGAATAAAGTCGTTCGTCTCCTGTCAAGTAAATCTTTACCTCAAAACAATAAAATAACAGATCATAGGTATCAGATAAAAACAGTATGAACTTCACGGTTAGTTAGTTGTTATCTGATGACCATGATCTATTATTTTACTTTTTCGAGGTGAAAGCTGTGCGGTATAGTCGCGCGGTCTTGGGCGTCTTGTCACGGTTCGCGTGGCTCCCGCCATCGGAGGTTCGAGACCTCCCTCGGCCATGGGTGTGTGTGTTCTCCTTAGCGTAAGTTAGTTTAAGTTCGATTAAGTAGTGTGTAAGCTTAGAGACCTATGACCTCAGCAGTCTGTTCCCAAACGACCACACTACAAATTTCCAAAATTTTTTCCGAGGGGTAATTTTAATTTACAAGTGCGAAACGGCTTCTTTATAACGTACCTTTACTGGTCAGTATGTAACAAGTAAGTGTGTTCTCTTGGATTTTAGTAGTTTAATCTGCATTTGCCATTTCTGTTTTACTTGAACCTTTCGTAACCAATGCATTATTTCTAGCTCCGACAATCTCCTCTTGAAGAAGATCATTTTATAATTATCGAAACCTTTGGCAAGACTTCTAATAAACCTATGTAACACAACTGGTTGGCTGTTTCTTTCATCATTTCCAAGACTAATATAGGCATTTCAGTAGTGGAAGTAACACTGTGACACTTGACAAATAACATTTTGTGCCAGTGTGTCTTGCTGACAAAACTTTTCTATTGCTGACAAATGGTTCAAATAGCTCTAAGCACTATGAGACTTAACATCTGAGGTCATCATTCCCCTAGACTTAGAACTACTTAAACCTAACTAACCTAAGGACATCACGCACATCCATGCCCGAGGCAGGATTCGAACTTGCGACCGTAGCAGCTATTGCTGATAAATAACACTGTAATTTTAGACGTGCAGATACTGTAAGCGACAGAAGTGTTGTCAAGATCTTTACATATTTTGTATGCTTTGTGTTGGGTGGGGGGGAGGAGGAGGAGGAAGAGAGAGAGAGAGAGAGAGAGATAGAGATGAAATTCACTAAGGAATCGTAATTTTTGCTGACGAAACTGGGCGGATACTGGTGACAAAATAGTTCTCGCATTCCTACCCCCACATGTAGACAAAACAGACATGCGTCTACATCTTCATATACTCTCCAACTCATTTATGGTGCACGGTGATTGGTTCCGTGTACCACTGATGGTCATTTCTGGAGAACGTCATGATACACCGCCAAGAGCTGCTGACAAAATTTATTTACGAACAGTCAGTCTCGACTGCAAATTTTATGACTGACGATACAGTTTGTGTCACTATGTGACAACGGTGCCGAATTCATGGACTTTATATAGCCAGTTTCTACGAACCCGATGATGGCCCATGGACTGAAACTGATTGATCAATAGAGAAATTTTGTCAGCAGCTCTTGGCGATAAAATACGACGTTTCTCAAATATTAACGAGTTGTTGGTAACCACCTACTAAAAATAGATTTGTGATTTCCTTTCTTGTTCTGCTCGCAAGCAGAGCAAAGGAAAATCGATTGTCTATATGTCTCCGTATGCGTCCTAATTTCTCTAACCTTCGTGGTCCACATGCAAAATATACGTCGGCGGCAGTAGATTCGTTATGTAGTCAACCTCAAACGCCGGTTCTCTAAGTTTTGTCATTAATGATTTACGAAAAGAACGTCGTCTTCCCTCCAGGAACGTCCATTTGAATTCACGAAGCTTCTCTATAATACTCGCGTGTTAATCGAACCTAGTGTTAACAATTCTAGCAGCCCACTCGATATGGCTTCGATGTCGTGCTTTAATCCGACCTGTGGTTGGGAAGAGGGGGGAGAGATCCCTAACACTCGAGCAGTACAGAAGAATGGGTCGCACTAGTGTTCTACATGTGGTCCCCTTTATAGATAAACTGCACTTTGCTAAAATTCTCCCAATATACCGAAGCCGATCATTTGCCTCTCTTGCTACCGCCGTTACGTTCTGCTTCCATTTCATATAACTTTGCAGTGTCACATCCATATATTCAGTCGACGTGGCTGTGCCAATCAGCACACTACTAATACTATATTCGAGCACTACGAGATTATCTTTCCTATTCATCTGAGTTCACTTCCATTTTTCTGCGTTTAGATTAAGCTGCCATTCAAGCAGAAATTTTGACGAAGTCACCTTGTATCCTCGTGCAGTCACTCAACGACGACACCTTCCCGTGTAGAGCAGTGTCATCAGGAAACAGCCACATATTGCTGCCCACCCTGTCCGTCAGATCATTTATGTACTCAGAAAATAACACATGTCCTATCACACTTCCCTGGGGCAGTCCTGACCATAACCTCGTCTCTGACAAACAACCACCGTCTAGGACAGCGCACTGGCTTCTACCACATAAGAAATCTTCGAGCTTAACATGTACAGGAACCTAAACGGTATACTCGGAACTTCATTAACAGTCTGCAGTCAATCACTGCGTGCTTTCCGAAAATCTAGGAATATGGAATCTACCCGTTGCCTTCATCCACGGTTCACAGGGTATCATATGAAAACAGGGCAAACTGAGTTTTGCATAAGCGACGCTTTCTAAATCGTTGGTGATGTGAGGAAACGTATTATATTCGAAACCAGAATATGTTCACTAATTCTGCAGAAAACAGATGTTAAGGATATTCGTCTGCAATTTTGCAGGTTCGTTCTTTTACCCTACTCATGTTTAGAATGCACCTGCGCTAGGAACGTGGCACTGGGTGAGAGATCCGCTATAAGTCCTGGCTAAGTAAGGGCCCAGTGCGACAGAGTACTTTCCGTAAAACCGAACTGGGATTTCATCTCGACCTAGCGACTAACTTGTTTGCAACACTAGTGACGGTTCAAAAGACATTGCCGCACGTATGTGTGCAGCGAAATGTGGGCAAGAATCGTCATAGGTATATTACTTTTAACCAAAAGTATAAGTGCTATGTGTGCTTGTAGGTTATATTCTCGCCATTTCTCTATTACCTGTTGTAAAGTTAAATATATTATCTGTGATTGATCTGCCTTTTCCAAATCCAGTCTGTCCTCTAATGAGAATTTCCTAAATTTTTTCACAGTTATTTCCAGAACCCATGCATACACTCCATGACAAACAAACGATGTATGTCAAAAGAATTATCTGAATGGGACTGAAATCGTTAGCTGTAATGTACATGTACAGAAGACAGATAATTCCAGTTACAGAAAGACTGGATGATTTATTCAAGAGAAAGAGACCCACAAATAAACCAAGTGAATAACGCGTTGATCCCGCTCTGGTCTTTATGCAAGCAGTTATTCCGCTTCGCCTTTGCTTGACAGAGTTGCTGGATGTCCTCCTGAAGTATATCGTACCAAATTCTGTCCAATTGGCGCGTTTTATCGTCAAAATATTGAATTGGTTGGAGGGCCTTATTCATAATACTCCAATGTTCTCAATTCGGAAGAAACCAAGGTAGGGTTTGTCAAGCACGATGACAAGCACAGTAGACACTCTCGCAATGTGACACTTAAGTTCAGGATGGCTTGCCTTGCAGGGAAATAAACCGCGGCATAGAATGCCTTCGACATATCGCTGTGCTGTAAGGGTGCCGCGGATGACAACCAAAGGGGTTCTGCTAAGAGAGGAAATGGCCTGGTTGTCGGGCCATATGGCAGGCGACAGCCATGTTAACATCCCACCGCTGTCCAGGCTTCTCCAGCCACGTTTTCACTGGTCATCAGGGTTCAGATCCAAGCGGAATTCACCACAGAAAACAGTTCTACTCCAGTCAATGAGATTTCAGGCCGAAGACATGTCTGGTGTCGCCTCGGACAACGGGAAGATTCCAGTCTTACAGTCGCTCACCGTAATGCGTGACAGTCAGGACTGATGGTCTGAGTGCCAATTATTTTCATAGCTGGACATCTTTGGTTGCCATCTGCGGCACCCTTACATCACAGAGGAACCTCGACGATATCGACGATATTCTACACCCCATTTTGTTGCCCTTCATGGTAAGCTATCCAGGGCTTACATTTCAGCAAGATAATACCCGCGTACACACGCTGAGATAATCTGCTTCTTGCCTTCGTGCTTGTCAAACCCCACCTTTCCCAGGAAGATCAGCGGATCTGTCTCCAGTAGAAAACGTTATGGGCAGGGCCCTCAAACTATCTCGACATTTTGACGTCCTACTACTTGTTGTAGTTGTAGGTCTTCAGTCCTGAGATTGGTTTGATGCAGCTCTCCATGCTACTCTATCCTGTGCAAGCTTCTTCGTCTCCCAGTACTTACTGCAACCTACATCCTTCTGAATCTGCTTAATGTATTCATCTCTTGGTCTCCCTCTACGATTTTTACACTCCACGCTGCCCTCCAATGCTAAATTTGTGATCCCTTCATGCCTCAGAACATGTCCTACCAACCGACCCCTTCCTCTTGTCAAGTTGTGCCACAAACTCCTCTTCTCCCCAATTCTATTCAATACCTCCTCATTAGTTATCTGATCCACCCATCTGATCTTCAGAATTCTTCTGTAGCACCACATTTAGAAAGCTTCTATTCTCTTCTTTTCCAAACTATTTATTGTCCATGTTTCACTTCCATACATGGCTACACTCCGTACAAATATTTTCAGAAACGACTTCCTGACATTTCAATCTATACTCGATAACAAATTTCTCTTCTTCAGAAATGCTTTCCTTGCCATTGCCAGTCTACATTTTATATCCTGTCTACTTCGACCATCATCAGTTATTTTGCTCCCCAAATAGCAAAACTCCTTTACTACTTTAAGTGTCTTATTTCCTAATCTAATTCCCTCAGCATCACCCGACTTAATTTGACAACATTCCATTATCCTCGTTTTGTTTTTGTTGATGTTCATCTTATATCCAACTTTCAAGACACTGACCATTACGTTCAACTGCTGTTCCAAGTCTTTTGCTGTCTCTGACAGAATTACAATATCATCGGCGAACTTCAAAGTTTTTATTTCTTCCCCATGGATTTTAATACCTACTCGGAACTATTGTTTCCTTTACTGCTTGCTCAATATACAGATTGAATAGCATTGGGGAGAGGCTACAACATTGTCTCATTCCCTTCCCAACCACTGCTTCCCTTTCATGTCCCTCGACTCTTATAACTGCCATCTGCTTTCTGTACAAATTGTAAATAGCCTTTCGCTCCCTGTATTTTATCCATGCCATCTTCGGAATTTGAAAGAGAGTATTCCAGTCAACATTGTCAAAAGCTTTCTCTAAGTCTGAAAATGCTAGAAACCTAGGTTTGCCTTTCCTTAATCTTTCTTCTAAGATAAGTCGTAGAGTCAGTAATGCCTCACGTGTTCCAACATTTCTACGGAATCCAAACTGATCTTCCCCGAGGTCGGCTTCTACCAGTTTTTCCGTTCGCCTGTAAAGAATTCGCGTTAGTATTTTGCAGCTGTGACTTATTAAACTGATACTAATATATCCGCCGTCCGCGGATAGGAAAATCTCAGAGTGTGAGTTATAGCGTTTTTATTTAAACTAAATTCTTTCTTCAAAATTTACAAAACTATATTCGTGAGGTAGGACTGATCCTCCAAGCCTACCAATAACTAAATCAGAGATTCTTCTAAACATAAACTGTCTGTAGTAACCATACAACTTCACCAAACCAATCCCCGGGCGTCTCGTGAAGAGCGGCGCGGAGTCCACGTTGCCGTCACCTGAGTCCGAGGACGAATAGAGGCCCTGCGAGGATGGCTCCGGTACGCTGGCGGCGGTGGACGATGACGCGGCGGCTACGATGATGCCAGTGGGCTCACTCGGCGTGAACTGCCTCTCCAGGTTTTTTTTTCTTTATTGTTATTTTTAAACCCTGTTTACAGGCAGGCCATCAGCAGCATACTACGCCGCTCTTTGGCCACAGAGAAACACAAAAGACACAAATGAAGACAATTAGAGAAAAAATACGGTGGACATATAAACGGAGACATACACATTTAAAATACATGGAGCCGTTCACGGGCGTAGAGTCCAAGATAAAATTTGTTCAGACACTTGGACACACACAGAGACGAAAATTGTCACACGCGAACGGAGGAGCACAAAACGAATAACACTGAACCACTTAAGCACAAAACGACGGCACAAACAGAAACACGAGGATCTCCGGCACGTGAATGTTCACTAAGCGTGTACGAGTCCGGGGACCTGCCAAGACAGGAGGAGGGGGGGGGGGGGGGGGAGAGGGAGCTGGGAGAGCAGAGATGCCACGGGCAGGGGAGATAGGGGGGAGGGAGGAAGGGGGAGTATCTTAGTATTAAGATTCTTTTACAGGGAGTGCAGTGGAGCTGACGCTGAAATCATTAAGTATTTGGTTGTATCATCGCTAGTCTCACTGAACTCTTCTGAACTCTACATGTCATGTGTGGTCTGGCGTCTCCTTACCAGCAACAGGTCCCAGGTTCAAACTAGTCAATTCCCTAAAAAACACGCTCAGAGCGTCGTTGCGCGAAAGTGGTAGGGAGACACGACCTAGAACAGACACCACGCAGAATGTTAGAGAATGGCGACCCTGCCAGGATGGTAAAATACCATGACTGAAGGACGACCACATGCCTAACTAGGTCAGAAAAATATCCTGTTGAAAAATTTTCGTAGTAAAAAAATTTTTCCTTAAGTTATAAATAGTCTAAAACAGTAGCTGCAGCGATAGATAGTAAGAAAGTATTCAATAGAAAGTGAGACATTCTAGCAGAGACAGTAGCATAATTAAGTTATGAATTTTAATATTGTTAGAATTAAGTTTTCTCTCCAATGCAAGCGCACAGGTGGCGGATACATCGTTGACAAGTTGGTTCTGACCCAACAAGTAAGTGAATGGTTTGTCAAGTCGTGTGTGCAAAAAGTTTATGAAACGCGTGAGATCGTATGAGCGCATGTTGACGCGAAGTAGAGCGCGTGAATTGCTTTTGAAACAGAAAATAAGGGATTCGGAAAGACTAGCAATGACAGATCGAGACCTTGACCGAATTGAGGTAGAGACCCAACATGAAGATGGACAGAGAATAGAGGACAGTACAACAGACGATGCAGTATCGCGAGAAATAGGACAGATACCGCACCATAACGAGGATAATGTACGCCAAGGCACAGAAAACCTAGGTCAGCATACGACAGAGGAGCAGGAAAGTAGAGGGACAGCCGATGAAGATTCTAACTTGCGTCTTGAATACGTAGAACCCATAGTACAAGTAATCAGAGCTCCCTCACCACAGAGTACAAGTAATTCGAGCAGAAACGTGTCACCGCACACTTCTACGCAATCGGTTGCAAACCAACACTTGGGCGAAAACACAGAGCGTAGGACGTCGGAAGAAAACGCAATAGGACCCACCAATCTGGCAGAATTATTACAATTAATGACGGAAACCATGACAAGACAAAATAAAGAAATTGCGAGCCAAATTAAAATTCAGAATGCAGAAACGACGAAACAAATTGCAGAAACCACGAGACAAATGCGTGAGATTAAAGAACAAAACAAAAAAATTCAGTTACACCTAAGTCATATTGAAGACGAGGCAAAAGAATTTCGAGAAGTGATAGGAAACTTAATAACAGGTCACAATCAATTGAGAATAGACATTGACAAGGTACAAGCGGACGTACAAACATTGCGTAATGGCATTCAGGACGAGATAAAAACATTACGTAACAACACCCAGGGAGAAGTCAAGAAACTAGAGAAACAGATAAACGTAATTACTAGACAAGCAGCAGGTAAAGCGCGTGAAATTGTTGAAAACAGTGTGTTACACGAACGTATCACAAAAGCAGCGCTGAAAAGATATGATAACCGCATAGTCAAAATAGAAGCGCAAACGAAGCGACAATTTCAGAAATTGCGAACAGAGCTGTTGCAAACCATTGAAGAGCGTAGTGAACAGGATCGAACAAGCACTGAGTCTGCAACCACATCCGTATCTGTAACAGCACCGCAAAAACACGCAATTAACGAAGATATCATGCATTTTAGATTCCAATCACAGGCGGAAAATAACAACGTGAAATCAGACAGCCTGCACCGCAACAAACACGTTTCGAAATTCTTGATAAACAAACGGCACCACAAACACATGCAGAACCACAAATATATGTTTCAAGACAGTTTGGATCGTGCAATGAAGCGGCAAGGTTAGCCAGACAAGATACCGAACCAATAACTGACAATGGAAAGCCAGGTCGCGAAGAGTACAGTGCAATGCATTCAGCTACACGTTCACAACCGATGGAAGGAAATTATTGCGTACCACTCCAACGATACTACGCAAGGGTAGGCGAACGTTACAGTGGACAATATCCAATGGATCTACCACAACCGGAAAGAACGACGCGAGAAATGATCAGAAACAAAAGTGGCGAAGAATCGCGAATTTCATATGGAACTATGACGAAGTACGACAACGATCATTTCCTCACAGTCAGAAAATTTCAACAATTTCGAGAAGGAAACTCATTACATCCACGAACTTTTATTGATCAATTCCGAGTAGGATTACCAGAACACTGGACGCTAGCACACAATTTAGACTTTATATGTGCACACATGTCAGGAACAGTCGCAGAAACCATGCAGAATGTTGCAGCGACATGCCGATCGTACGAAGATTTCAGAGAGAAGTTTCTCTCACGATATTGGTCCAGCGAAGCACAGAACAGAGTGAAGTACGAATTATTACAGAACCCATATTTTGAAAATTCAGGAGAGAAGAGTCCCGTGAAATTTTTCGAATTAATGGCAAAGAAAAATCAATGCTTAGATTTACCATACAGTGACGGAGAGTTGATTAAATTATGCGCGATGAAGTTACCACTGAAATACCAGCAACCATAGTAGGTCGCGGAGGCAATGACGTCGAAGCATCTAAAGGTATTCTAAGGGAACTAGAGTTCATATTTTCGGAAGATGACGCAAGAAAAAGACGAAGCGCACGTGAAAACGAAAGCAAAAAGCAGTGGAATCCGCAAGACACAGTACGAAGAAACAATAATTACGAACAACGTGACAACTTCGCACCAAGAAACGACAATAGATTTCAACAAAGAACCGGTTATGGATTTAGAAGAGAATATGGCAATAACTACAATTCACCCAGGAAGGGCAACAACTATTACAGAAGGAATAACGACAACCGGAACGGGTATTGGAGCGCCAATAGACCGACAAATTATCAACAAAGAAACCAATATCAACAAGCGGAGCAAGAAAAGAGAATACAGATAGAAGAGGTGGAGGTAAGACCACCAAACCCCGAAAAACGTTCGAATTGACAGCTAAGCGCCCATGCCAAAGGGAATGACGCACCGACCCAGGACAATTGCAGCACCTTGAACAGAGAAGTAAATACCTTATCACGAGAAGAGAAGAAGGAAGAAACAAATCCGCATGGACCAGATGAAAACGAAGACAGGAAAATAACAATATCGTGTTGGGACGAAATTAATTGCGAGAATACTGACGAGGAAGATGAATTACCAGAGGCATGCACAACGAATGTAGGAGGAAAGGACGAAGTAATGAGTATTGCAGAGCTGTTTGAGATGGAAACCAGGGAAAGCGAATTCAATGAGGATAATGCGCAGTCAACATAAGTTGAAAATAAGTGACTAGTGGGCACACAACCCAACGGATATAATGAAGGAAGTTATGAAGCGATAATTAGAGCATTTAGATGCGATTATGTGGAAGTAGCGACGAAGAAGCAGAAGATAGACGAGGATGAGGAAAAAGCAGAGGATGTTGAAGAAATCGTAAATGGAGGAAGAAATAGAGAAGACGGAATAAAAGAGAGAGAAGCAGCAGTCGAAGCTTATCCTACAGAAAGTTCGAATTCACAAGGGAAATTCCTGAAAAGACTCATGTATGATTCAGTGGAGGATTCGTTGATGCAAGAAGAAGAAGAACAGAACCAACCCTTTCAAATTCAACCAATTGTGAAGGCCATGGTAAAGCATATCCCAGTCAATATTGTAATTGATAGCGGAAGTGAACTGACTGCTATCTCAGAAAATTTATTCATGTAGTGTAATGCCAATGAGGAATTGCCAGTTCTGAAAACACGTAAGATTAAAGTAAGAGGTCCTATTAGAAACAATGCTGCGGAAGTTACGAGACAAACAAGGTTAACTCTTTCGTGTCAAGGTCAAAAGATCGAAGCCAACTTCGTGATTATACCTAAACTAACTGTAGATTTGATTATAGGTGCAGATTTTTTAAATGAGAGACGAGCGATAATAGATATGGGGAAAGGTAGCGTAACATTCGGGAATGTCACACTTCTCTTTGAGCAAAAGCTAAAATTAGAAGAAATACCAGTTATAAACAAACAATTAAGAATGATGCGAGATAAAGAGGATGAAGAATTAGAATGCTATGCACAAAAGGGGGAATCGCCTCAACTCATGTTAGAAGTCCATAAAGAAATCGACGAAAAATTGCAAGAAGTTCAAGGTATTTCGGAACACAGTAAAAGAGAATGAGAGGGTATTTTACGAGATAAAGCAGAGGTATTTTTACCTAAGACTGGCAGTATTAAACACATTCAGTACAAGTTTGAAGTAAAACAGGCAAAACCTTAGGACTTCACCATGTGAGCCATATCAAAAAGTTTGAAGATTAATTTTATTACTGATAAATAATCAGCACAATATTTCAACATTATGTTGCAGATAAGATCGTCAGGAGAAAGAAGAATGAAGAGAGAGGAAGGTGGGAAAAAGAAAGTAGTTTCAATAAAAACAAAAACAAAAATAACACCAATAGTACCATAGATTAAGGTGAAGGGATAAAGCGTAGATAGTCTAACAGCATGAAATACTAAAATGCTATACACCTCGACACTACACAAAAATAAAAAACCAAATTGAGGATTCTTGTAGAAGTTAAGACTCAGAATATCTTAGAATTGTAACATGGAAAGGGCGCCGAAATTTGTAAAGCTTTTTAAGAAGGCGTAAAACAATGTAGGTACTCGACATATGTTAGATGATTATAAGTAAAACTTTTTGTAAGAACCATTGTAAAAACTCCAGCAAAGACCAGATGCAACGACCCACAAGTTGCAATGCGAGAAGTATCAAGAAAGAAAAGGACGTAATTAGCAAAATACGATTCCTACAAGGCAGAAGCGTCGAGAGAAGGGAAAGGACAGCGAGACCAACAGAGGGCCGTTGTAGCTGAAGTGGGCAGTAAATCTGCTGAACCACAGGGTGGCGGAACCCTGCTGGGACAGTACACGGAACCACAGAGTGGCGGAACATGGAAGGCCAAGAGGGTCTTGGAACACCCCGACTCAGCGGAGTGAGCGAAAAACGGCCCGACGAGAAGACCGCTTGGGCAAAACACCACTGGCAAAAAAATATGTGTAAAAGTACAACTACTGCTATTAAACAGCATGCTGATGCACGAAACTGAAGAAAACTTCCACAAAGTAAAAATGACACGCCCAAACAATTTATCAAATTGTTACTAAGAGCAGAACTTCAAAGCGACTAGTTATCAATAAATATTCCCATATCCTGCCCAGAGAAGAATCAAGAAGCAAGTAAGAAGCAGAGAAAAAGCAGGAAGAACAGAAGTTGAAGATTTGCAAGATTAAGACCAAGAAAGAAGATGGGTGAATAATAGACGACACACCTTCCCAAATTCCTATTCTATTGTAAACAAGTCGACTGCGAAGTATTACAACGAAAACCGACCGCTGTCAGTGACGCATAACGGTGACTTTCACGCATACAAAGCCAGTAAACCACGATATTCTGCACTCACAGCTCCATTCCATCATGGGACCTCCACAACAGCAACACACACTTGCAGCACCAACAAGGAATGACGAATGAAGCTGTACATCAAATACTTGCCCACATCCATCTCGCTCAAGTCCATCGCCTTCGTGCAAAAACATTCGCCATCCTCATGCTTAAACATTCATAGGATTGTGTGAATGTGTGAAATCAAATTACGTGATGTAGGAATTGTGCAAAAGAAACATGTGAAAAACTGAATAAGTTAAGCACACCAGACAGTTAATAAACTACAAAATAAGTCATTGACTATGGACTTAAGTAAAAAATAGACTATCGATAAAAATAAGTCATTAGTTCTGAAATGGACAGTATATAAAGAACAAAAGTAAGGCATAATAAACACTAAAACTATATGCCACTTATTTTCTCCTCATAAAAATAAAAGAATAACTATATTTTACTTATTTTCTCCTTATAAAAACAAAGAATAAAAAATTATCTTGTTGGATGATTTCCCTTTTTAACAATCGTACCATTTGTTAGGATAATATCTCAATACTTATGCATGTATATTTCTTTGTCAAAGCAATCCTTGGAAATAATTCTTACTTGTTAGTGTAACAATGTTGAAATGAGTGTCTAGAAACAAAAACAATTTACTTGTACATGATATTTAGAAAATGTGTTAGGAATAGATTTTACTTAATTACTACATTTATAAAAAACAAATTTCTAAGAAAATCGATGTGAAAGACTCCTCACTTTCGATAACAAACTTCTTAAAAAAACAAATTTCACACTTAAATAAAGAAAGAAAATAATTAAAAATTAATAATGATAATAGCATAAAAATATTCTTCTGTTGTCAATATAAACATATTTTTTAGAATAATGTGGAAGAATATCAAAATATAAATTAGTAATACAAACTAGCATAGAACCAGAATAACGTGGCTGAACAGTAGGCAACAAAATTTAGATAAAGGAATAATTTTTGACTGACTTAGACAACGATTCAATCATTGCCTAACTTCAGTGCAAAAATTAAGTTCGAAGGGTGGTGATATGTAAGGTGTCAGCAAATCCAACATCTTTCATGTAAACCTTGACATGATATCAAATCCAGCAGTATGTCACATAGCTCTGAATAAATCCTGACATTAAATTGACCAAAGTAATACGATCAATGAGTGAGCAAATGGAATACCACAGACTAACACAAGAACGCCTAAATGCAAGTCATACCTTCCCACCATGAAACATACGCAGTTCCAAGGGGAGAAGCGAAAACAGAAGCCGAGAGCGGAGTCGTGTAAGTTAGAAGGCCCTACAATAAGGGACAGACACCCACATTGCCAGCCGAAAGCCAAAACCACCCCCCAGCCCATGTTAAAAGATAGAGCCCTCCAGAAGAACAGTATAGAACTTACGATAACACTAAAAGGGCCACACCAGCTGCAAGTTTTAGCGTGCGACTTTTTCACATCTCTGTGACGTAGCAAACATTAAAAACATTGCCTCACCACGAAAAGCATAACGTTTCCCATCGGATAGACAGAATTTTTGTAGGCGGAGATTAAGGTTAACATTGAGACCTTGACTGGTCAGTTGAAAACACAGCCAGATAGCTTTTCTAAAACCAACTTCGGTAAATTGTAGTAAGGAGAAGTTAGGAGGAGTTGCTTCTGAGACGGCGAGCTGTAAGGAGCTGCGCCGCCCGACGCCCCTTGACGCTGCCTAAACACCGTCAAGGTAATGAACGCACACGATGCCGCATAACAGCGCATAACGCTTCACTCAGAACTGCAGAAGTCTCATCTGTTACAGCCCCTTTTTACGTAATACTAGTGTCGATCGTCAATTAAGCTCATGGTATTCACATTTGCTACTTGAAGTTAAAATCTGAAACGCGATGATTCTTCTGTTATATAATTATTGAGAAGCCATATCAACCACTGTAACTTAACGACAAGTTAAATAAGTAATTAAAGATAACTGAGGGTCACTGTAGATCATTTGGATAGTTTCCTCTTTTATGAAACTTAACTTAAACCTAGATTATAGATGTGATATGGCATAGGTCATCCTTCGATCCATTGTAGACCTTGGAAACCCATTCAGGGAATATTCGTTCACATTTTTGTTGAACGCAGTTGGTTTTTATCATCCTGTATTCAGATATTTCCTTTTATCAATAGTGCAATTTATAAACAATGTTTTGTGAGTAGAATAAAATTTCCAGAGGTAAACTTAACTGCTTTTTCGACGCTATTTTACCAGCTAACTAAAAATAGGAAAGCCTTGAACCCCTTCCACTAAATTTAGTTAGTATTAAGATTCTTTTACAGGGAGTGCAGTGGAGCTGACGCTGAAATCATTAAGTATTTGATTGTATCATCGCTAGTCTCACTGAACTCTTCTGAACTCTACATGTCATATGTGGTCTGGCGTCTCCTTACCAGCAACAGGTACCTAAAAAACACGCTTAGAGCGTCGTTGCGCGAAAGTGGTAGGGAGACACGGCTTAGAACAAACAGACACCACGCAGAATGTTAGAGAATGTGTCTATCCAATGAGAAACGTTGTGCTTTTCGTGGTTGGGCAATGTTTTAAATGTTTGCTACGTCACAGGGACGTGAAAAAGTCTCACGCTAAAATTTGCAGCTGGTGTAGCCCTTTTAGTGTTATCGTAACATTTATACTGTTCTTCTGGAGGGCTCTATCTTTTAACATGGGCTGGGGGGTGGTTTTGGCGGTCGGCTGGCGACGTGGGTGTCCGTCCCTTATCATAGGCGCTACGGTCGCAGGTTCGAATCCTGCCTCGGGCATGGATGTTTGTGATGTTCTTAGGTTAGTTAGGTTTAACTAGTTCTAAGTTCTAGGGGACTAATGACCTCAGCAGTTGAGTCCCATAGTGCTCCGAGCCTTATCATAGGGCCTTCTCGCTTACACGACTATGCTCTCGCCTTCTGTTCTCGTTTCTCCCCTCGGAACTGCGTCTGTTTCACGGTGGGAAGGTATGACATGCATTTAGGCGTTCTTGTGTTAGTCTGTGGTATCCCATTTGCTCACTCGTTGATCGTATTACTTTGGTTAACTTAATGTCAGGATTTATTAGGAGCTATGTGACATACTGCCGGATTTGCTATCATCTCAGGGTTTGCATGGAAGGTGTTGGATTTGTCTGACACCTTACAAATGTACATAGTAGTGTTAATACAATAAACCTACGACGTAATAATATACATCCTGTACAAATTTAACAGCAAGAGTGGGCAAAAAAGAATACCTACACTTATGTATAACGATGTTTAACCCTTATGTGTGTAATTCGACGTATAATCCTCACGTTTATTCATGATGTTTTAAAAATAAGTCACGTAAGATTTTATGTATAACGATGTATAACCCTTGTGTATGTAAATCGATATGTAATCCTCACGTTTATCTATGATGGTTTAAGAATAAGTCACGTAAGATTTTATAGCAGACTTCATAATTGTGCAACGAGTGCATACTCTTTGCTTCCTAGTACAGTCGTTGGACTGCAGTGGCGCTCCACACATGGCAAAACAATATCTGTAATCCGTTTACGCGCCAAAATGGTTATTAGTAGCCTGCAAACAGCAGTCTGCAGCTGTGGTCTATTGCATTTGTGACTAGTGATGGGTTAACGATCAACTGTTGTTTTACGATGTTTGAATACGTGTGCTCGCACTGTGTAACGTCACGAATGTATTTAACGGTATTGACAACGACATACAAATTCCCGGTCTCCTCTTTAAACTCCAAACCTACGCCCTGCCTATCAATTTTGCCCGTCTGGTCGCTTCCTTCCTCTCACACCGTCCTTCCTATGTCACCCTCCACAACACCAACTCCGGTATCTTTTATCCCATGGCTGGCGTCCCCCAGGGTTCTGTCCTCTCCCCTCTCCTTTATCTCTTGTATACAGCTGGATGACACCGCCTTCCTGGCTCTCTATCCTACCCTTCAATGGTCCCAACATACCCTCCAAACCCACCTTAACCAGTTCACCACTTGGTGTAACCAGTGGTTCCTCCATCTCAACCCCTCCAAAACTCAGGCAATCATCATAGGCCGCACCACTCGCTTCTTTCGCCTCCATGATTTCTACCTCACCCTTTATGGTCGTCCCATCTAGCTCACCCCCACCATGAAATACCTTGGCCTCACCCTCGACTGACACCTCACCTGGACCCCTCATCTCCAGACCGTCCAGCAGAAAGCCCATTCCCGCTTCCGCCTTCTGAAACTCCTGTCTGGCCAGACATGGGGATTGCATCCTTCTACCATCCTCCACACCTACAAATCCCTCATCCGTCCTATCCTCTGTTATGCCAGCATTGCCTGGATCTCCACCCCCACCCGCTTTTACAAGGCCCTCCAAATCCTTGAACGCCATGCGCTCCACCTTGCCTTCCGTATCCGCCTTCCTTCCCCCACACGGCTCCTGTATGAACTGATCCCCTTCCCCCACCTACTCATGTTCCTCCAACATCTCCGCATCCTTTACATTATCCACAGGCTTGATCCCCCCCACCCTCTGGTTTCCTCCTTCCTCTTCATCCCCTGGCTGTTGCTGCGCCTCTATCGCTGTATCCCTCCCTCTCTCCACCTCCACACCCTCCATCTCCATCAGGGCAATTTCTAACGCCTCCCCCTCCCAGATGATGAACTTCGCCGTGACATCTACCCTTCCTTCCAACTATAACCTGGCCTTGTTCCCCCCCTCCCCAGCGCCCCCTTTTTCCTCTCCTCTCCTTCTCCCAGAGCGGATTTTCCTCCTTCCCCCCCCCCCTGAGACCCTGCACCACATACTTGCCTCTTTCCTTCCCACATCCCTCCCTACCTGGCCCTCTTCAGCGCGCCCCCTGCTCATCTCCCCCTCTCTTCCCCTCCCTCCCACCCTCCCTCCCTTCTTCCGGTCTCTCTCATCTCCTAGCGCCTGGCAGATCCTCCGTTTTGATCATCATTAGTGTGCCACATCAGTGTTGTGTTTAGTGCTGTTTCACCTGTGCATCAAGAGGTGTGATTTTAATTGTGTACTGCCTTGAGGTTCGCTGTCAGTGTTTGTTCTGTGCTACGCCATCCGTCGATACCTTTTATGCTCGTCATACTGTGCCTTGTGTTCTTTTCATTGTTGCAGTGTGTGGCCTTTTGTGTGTGCTACTTTTAAACAGTTTTTTATCTCCATTTTACAGTCGCCCCGTTTTTTATCTATTGCCTTCCATGATGTTCCCCCTTTTTTATATCTATGTTCACCATATTCTCTCCTTTGTTATTTTTAAATGTCTTCTATTGTTTGTTCTATGTCTTTCGGCTGAAGAGCAGCGCATATGCTGCTGCCAGCCCGCCCCGATGGGGAATTGAAATACAATAAAGAAAAAAAAAAAGAAAAGACATACAAATGTGTCGGCTTACATTATGCTGACATAGCTTAAAGCCATAATATGTAAGTAACATGGCTACATAGTTAACATGTCTTGTATAATCGGCCCAACGTCGAGATACATAATGAATCTGTAAAATAATTTTTTAAACATTCTGTATTTTTCAGCAGCACTTGATAATGGCCTAAAGCCAAAATTGCAATAGTGTAATAAAAACTTATGACAGTCACTGGCGTGAAGATGATGACCTTCAAAAAAATTTTTATTACTGTGAATCCCAGCTACAACAAGTTTATTCACAGGATTTCTGCCCTATGATGAGTGTTACCAGCATAAGTCTGTATCATTTACACTGATTATCTATGTTCCCATTTTTAGAGCACATGAACCTTTGCTGGATAAGAAAGTAAGTAATAAGATCGTCATTTTTTATTCATTCAGTGTTATAAAGGTTGCACAAAACTCATGAATTTCGTTTGGTAATTAGAATGTCGACATTCGCTGTGCACGACTTATTTCAAATTTATAAAACTTGACCGATATTGGCCCACATGTCCATTTCCAGCAGCACACTGCAAAGAACAATTATGAGGAGGTAAAAAGCAATTTAACGTTTTCATTGTTTTTTTTAGTTCTGTGGAGTGTTGAACTTTTTAAATAACTCACATGGCATTGAATCAGATTGTTCCAGATTGTAGAGATCGAAGAATTTGTAGAATATAAAACCGGATTTTACTATCCAAGTATTAAATAAATATGATAAGTTATACAAAAAAGAGGCCTAAAATATCATTCATAGTTTCAAACAGTCTATATGGATTAGAAATACTGTTTATACAGATCATTAGATCCTAGCATTTCTGAAAGGATGACATCTGTTGCAGGGAAGCCTGATTCGTTGGGAACATTCTCCAACAGTTTCACCCTAAAATAAAATAACGATCACGATTGTAGTTTCAGGTTTCTTCTCCAGTGTACCAGGTAAAAACGAAGATGTGGATGTATATGGTAAAGATAAAATTTCGCATTATGAGTGGTATTTTGAAGTATTTGTAGATGCCATAAATTGTATTCCACATGAAAGAACAGTGGACATACCTCAAGTGATTTGACAACTAAAATATTATCCTTCCATCTGTTGATGAAATGAGAACAATTGAAGTCAAAGAGATGACAAAAAAGAACAGTGATAAATGAGCTCAAATGAGGAAGAAACGACACAATAGGAGCACTGAAGTACACGAATTTAAAATAGAAGATTATGTGCGGGTACAGCCACACAGTAAATTTCATGAAGTTAATGCAGAAATATCGTAGTTCTTTCACATTTATAAAGTACCTTTCAAAGTTCCAACTCTTCCCTAATACAATGCTTATTGTCTGATATTCCCTAAATCCAAGAAGTAATACATAGTTTGTAATGAGCTAGATCTTAGGTTGTCTAAGATTGTGTACATGATAATTTAAAAATGAGAATTAGTAACGTTTTATATGTCCTGATATCAGTATTCTCACACATTTTATACGCACTTATTTTAGGAGCAAGGTTAGGCATGTTTCCATTATTTTCCTTTAAATAACATCATGTATATTTGTGGCTATGAACATGGACATCGTAATAAATTCTGGGCCTACTGTTTCTAAAATCAGTATAAAAATAGGAGCAAGAAGGATTAGGTATACCATTGTAGCCATGATCATGTAGTTGCTCATTATCTTGAATGTCTAATGGAATAACGTCCAAATGTCATGCCAAATTAAAACTAGTACTAAGAATATTGAGACACATGGTCAAAATGATGATGATTTATGTTTCGTATTGGAACTAAGTGAATGGACTGTAACATTACTATAGAACGAGAGGTACTGGGTGTCTGATGAGTTTTGTTTCTAAGTCTATAAAATGGAAAATTCTCCTGGACAATAAGTAACAATTTTGCCAATAATGGGACTGAATGATACAGATTCTTACTAATTTGAAGAACAATCTTTTGGGATAAGATAAAAAGTTATGTGTCTACTATTCTTAGAAGCGTAAGTTCAGATATCTATCATGTTATTATGGAATTTAAATACTGATATAACTTTTTGTCCAGAAACAAAATAAAAAATGTGTCAAGCAAAGTTTGCTTATCTACGAGGACGACACTAACCAGCATGGTTGCCTTTCTTCGAAGTTAATTTGTTATGAAATCGGTTACAAGTCTACCTTCAGCCACAGTAAAAGAGAAGTAATAATAACTCACTTTTTCGTCAAGGATTGCGTTCGCTGCAATGTTCTAATATGGAAAAGTGAAAGTCAGTTCTGTATTACATTTTTCATTATTTCTTGCTTAGGTGAATGGTACGAGTACACAGTGTTATGTTTTGAACAGCTACAGAGGAGGGCGGGAGGGGGGGAGGGGGGGCGGTAGATTATTGAAGAAAAAGTATAGGGTGGTTTTTAAAAAACACACTGCTGTTTGTATCTTCATACCGAACAAAGTTACAACAAAGGCAGTCATCTCGTTAATGTCCCTCTGGCAGCTAAATAATAACTGTTTAATACCATTTTTATTTTTCTTCTAGACAAAACAAGATAAAAGGGAGACCCTGCATATGCATTACGATTTGCGTTTTCGTTTACAGTTCAATCCTACACTCACAGATCATGGACAAACTGGTGATTAGTGAATACTAGTCTTTTCCCAACGTCTTCGCCTGCATACGTTTTCAACACATTTACTCCTCCGCCCTTCAGTGCCTTTAGTGTCGATCTCCACCTCCCTCTGCCTGTACAACTCATCCTCCCACCTCAATCTCTCTACCTCCTCCTACCCACTCTTTCTTGGTATTTGTCTCCTCTTCACCCTCTGTCCATTTCCTCCACACACTCTCTCTCTCTCTCTGACAGCGTCTTCCCCCCTCCCCTCCCTCTGATCATATCCTACTCTCTATGTGTCTTTCCATCTCTCTGCACCTCTTGCTTTTCCATTTGCCTACCACCCGTCTAGAACTCCCACCTTCCTCATGCAACACCTCTCCTTTCCCCGTTGTCCACTTCTTCCTCCACCTCACTCTGCCCATCTTCTCCTCTATCCATCTCAGCCTGTCACCAGCTAATCTCAATGGCACATGTATACTACTCCCATAACATGCCTATCATGCTGGGCAGGCTACACACCAGGAGCTTGAGTCATTTATTTGCCCATGATATACATGCCGCCATGCAAAGTAGATCTATAAAACAGTTACAGAACCATGTTTTAAAATTTGCCTGCATAAGTTTGATGGCAGGCATCCCGATGTTGATGAAAGTGAAGACCGCCTGCTCAAACAGCTGAGAGGTCCATTCGAAGTTGCTTTTTTATAAGCAGCAAAGGAGGAATGCCCGGTGTTCAGTAATGAAGCTCAACGAACGTCAATTCGATTTGTAGCATCCTATTTGTGCAAAACTGAACTTTTTGCAACTGTGTAAAAATTAATGTTCAACAAGAAATGAGGATACCTGCTCCCAGCTTCACATTGAGGTTCGAGAATCTGTGTGGCAAACATCAAGATCTAGCTGTTTAATTATACCAATTAAAAATGTGTTCATTAAATTGCACATGCATTGGAAATACACTCTGGGCTTGAAAATTGTAACACCAGCGAAGACAGCAAAATACGAACTTTCACTTATTGTGCGTGTACTGCATAGTATGATGAAAACATGCTAAATTTGTAGCTCATCTAGAGGTGTAGAGACCATGAAATGTTGTACACAGAGGTTTCTCCTGCACAGCACTGTACAGCAGTAATAGCGGTACCCTAACTGGGCATGGAGTCTAACTGAATTTGTATGTCATTCCAAGCTGCTTCTGTTCTATGGCAGTGCTTGTCAGTCATAGCGCCTGGCGATTGGCGACACGACAACCCATGACCAGATGTTTTCAGTGGGAGAGAGACATAGCGGACGCGCTGCCCATGGCAACAGTTGAATACCGTCTAAGTAGATCAGAACAGCATGGATAACATGTTTGTTGTCAATGCTTTCCTGATCTATCTCTTGTGTTATCTTCTTGAAAGATCGTGTCACAAAGACCTCAAAGGTGGGCACCCTCGCCAGGGCTTGCGTGCAGTGTGGCCAGAATGAATCTTGGAAATTCCCCCACAGCCCACCACACAATTCTCCAAAACCTTTCTCCAAATACCTTAAACCTACCTGTTCCTTTAAACTATTAATTGTTACCAGTGTCGGCTTGAAGAGCTGGAATTATGTATCGTACATACCAAAAAATTATAGTACATAGACTGAGCTTTTTAACCCATAGATATTAGAAAAATGTGTGTGTGTGTGTGTGTGTGTGTGTGTGTGTGTGTGTGTGTGTGTGTGTGTGTGTGTGTCTGTGTGTGTGTGTGCGTGCGTGCGTGCGTGTTTTCCACATCGCTTCCTAAACCAGCGGACCGATTTCAACCAAAGTTGATACATGTATGCCTTACTATCACGCAAAAATCGCTGTGGGGTTAAGAACCACCTACCTACCGTGGTTCAGGGGATATGACGTCCTAAACAATGGGGTGGGTGAAAAAGTTCCGTATCCTGCATTACGTTTAAATTTATTACTTCTGTGCTAATAACTCTTTTCGCAACAAATTTCATCGACAGTACCCACATACCCCGCTAAATGCACCTAAAAAATTATACAGTGGTACCATAGATAATTCAGAAGATATGACACCATACACAAAGATGCGTGAAAAACGGACTCATTTTGTACGCCGTTAGAATTTATCACTTCTTTGCTACTAAATGTATTCGCAGCACATTTTGCAGTCGATATTCACATAAGCAGCTGAATGTACCTATAAAATTGTATCATTGTATGACACATAATCAGGAGATATGACATAGTAAAAACTGATATGCTTCAAAACGGCCGCATCATGCATGACGTTTACATTTATTACTTCTTTCCTACTAATTCTATTCGCAACGTATTTCGCAGGTAGTATCCACATATGCCGCTGAACGTACATAGTTCAAGAAATATGCTTCATAAACACTGACATCTGTAGAAAAATGCCGCATCATGAATGAAGTTTCAATTTATTTGTGCTTTATTATTATGACACTCCTACAGTCCAGTCAGCATTAGGAAATCCCTGACACGTGGCAGCGTTTTTGACATATTTCAACTGCGAAGAGCAAACGGCTGTAGGCAAAAACAATTGCGATCTATAGAGCTATGAAGAGGCGTTGCCATATAGGCGTATACAACATCGCGTTGTAGATACACGTACCTCCTGCGCCCAGCGTACAAAACTGTATGCTTCTAATAGAAAATTGACATAATGAATACTCGGTAAACGCCAGGTTTATGATCTGGATTGTAAATAGAGACAATAGCCTAACCATAAAGCTAAGAAAACTGCACTAGAGCGCCGCATTAGGTTTCTTCATGCTTTTTTTCCATGTTGTGTTGATTTACTATTAGCGTACCAGTCAAATCTCACTTCATCTCTATCCACTGCGCTACTATGAACATGTAAAGTCCTTGTCTGTCTTTTTTATTTACACCTCCAGAAGGCTCTTCACTGCCAATGTGTCATTACCTTAGATTTAATTATAACAAGTCATACCAATACTGGCGTATCTTCGAGAGATCCTTGATGTTTGGAACAGCATATATTCATAGGTCATTCGTTATAACATAAGACCCATCGAATACAAGGTTCAATTAAAACGACGAAATTCAATGTGGCGTCTCCTCAGAGCTCGATACGATCACAAAAGTTGATAGGTATCCCAAACGGTAGAAACTGGGTAAGTACGCGTCATAGTGATATCACAGAGAGGTATCACCGCTGCGAGCCTAACGTTTTCTACAAAAGGATTGATTTGAGGAGACAGTGACATCTAATGACTGTCCAGAAAACTAAGTATGTGTTCTTCGAACTAGAGTATTAGAGACGACATTAGTAACAAGCCTAGGCAGATAAATACTTCCAGACTTACCCAGATACCGAAATGTTCTTCCCAAAAATTGCCCCTGGGCTCCCGTTTCCCCAGAAGATCTCCCAAAAACATATTTTCCCTAAAATTGTGAAAAAATCGCGATCCTCAGTCGCTGCTCCCTTGCATAGTATCGTTAAGAGTCAATTCTTGTGTCCGATACCACCCGTCGGCTTTGACCAATGACGTAATGTGTGATGTTATTTTGTTTGTGCCGCAGATTGGTTCAAAAAATGGTTCAAATGGCTCTGAGCACTATGGGACTTAACTTCTTAGGTCATCAGTCCCCTAGAACTTAGAACTACTTAAACCTAACTAACCTAAGGACTTCACACACATCCATGCCCGAGGCAGGATTCGAACCTGCTACCGTAGCGGCCACGCGGTTCCAGACTGAAGCGCCTAGAACCGCACGGCCACACCGGCCGGCTTGCCGCAGATTGCTGTCGATGAACGTTAAGTGATTTCTCTGGATTTCCTCGTTATGCTCGTATATTAAAAATTCGATGTAGATTGTCTTGTTTTCATATCGTAATTTGTTTTCGTCATCTTTTGTTAATGAAAGTAGTCGTGATTTATGAGGCCTGTATTTCTCACGCTGTTCGTTATGGATGAGACAGTTGTTTTTACTGCGAAAATTCTGCTTCAGAAAATGAGTGACCGTAAATCAACTATAAAATTTTGGCAATCATTGGACGTCAGTGCGGGGAAGGAGAAGGATTTCAGTGTTGCAAGGACATTTAGATGAATACTGTTGGAGGAAGACTATTCCTAAAGGTTATTGTTTATTTCTTGCATTTATGAAAGTAGTCGGCAAAATGTACAGGCCTCGTTTTGTTAGGTGTTGGTGGGTCTGATACTTTTTTCTTGTTTTACGTTGCGTTTTTTTATGTTACTGTATTGTGCGACTGCTACTTTTTTTGTTTCTCTGGAGGGAGGTTTTTCTGTCGTTTTAATATTTTCTGGTTACAATGGTGGGCCGAGGGGTATTGCTGTGTCTTTGCCGGAGGGTTTATGTGATTGACTCGTGGTTTCATTATTTTTTATCATTTTAAAATTTTGCATCTGATTGAGGGCGGGAAGAACTGATTTGAGTGGTACCTCATTCGTCCCTGGAGTTTCTGTTTCTTATTATATTTTCATTAGTTATTCTGGATTTTGCTTCTTTCGTTACAGTTTGACCTTGTAACATTATTATTTCTTCTTCTTATTTCGTTCATGTCAGCCTCGATCTTTGACTCCTTTGGAAGTTCATATGCGGTAAGTTTCTTTTTATGTAGCTACTATTATGTTTTCCTTTTTGATGTTTTTGCTACACTTGTCTTATTTTTAATGTAACTCCTGGTGTATCGATTTTACTGAATGTTATTTGGAGCTACTTCAGATGGTGTGACTTTCGTGCAGTATAGTTATCGGTTGCAACGTTTGGTCTCTTTTTCATTTTATTTCTTTGCGTGTGCAGTAATGTGTGCAAAGATTTTCATTTCTTTAATGTCTAGTCGTATTCTATAGTTCACTATCAAGATCATTTTTTTACGCACGTTTCTGATATAAGATTTTCGCGCAACAAACAGTAATATTGGAATCGGTAACTAGAAATGACCTCCTACTTAGGTTGCGTATAGTTAGCGATTCCAACTATTCGACGATTCATTATTTAGATTGTTTTTACAGTCAGTACCTGTGGAAAATGTAATAGAAAAGGCTCTGCTAAAGGTATACTACGCCTTCCACATTGCTGGCACACAACGCTGTTCTATTATATTACATAATATATGCACTCGTAATTGCTATCGTGTTCTTATTTATTTCGGTCATCTTCAACTCGTTTAAATGAAATTCGCGCGTAAATAATAGTCGCATTAAATGTATCATTTTATGGCATGCTACATTCATTTGTTTGCGAGTATAGTCCGTTCCATTCATAGATTGTCCATAGCAGCATCTTTGCCTTACGTACGACGTCATTGGTCAAAGCCGACGGGTGGTATCGGACGCTAGAATTTATCCGCCACGTTAAGGAAAGCTACGAAAATCATCGACGTGTTGACAGTTCGTGGTTCTCCAGGCATCGTCCCAATGTACATGTGGGTAGTTGACTCGCTGTGAAGAAGGTATGTGATATGGCGGTACGATGATACGCTGCCAAGCGAGCAATATGCCCGTAATCTCGCACGTCAGTCGTGTGGAGCTACTGAGGCGTTGAGTGTGGCCTTCATGAATCTATCGATCCCATGTCACACGACCATCGTGGGATTCCGATGAACGCGAGCAGTAATATCGCAGAACGATAAACTGTAGTCTCGACATGCCGCGCCCTGGTTACTGAGCAATTACGAAAGGTGAGTATGAAGGTTTCTCCTTACACGAGACGTAACACAATTTTCTCACACACAACCAACATTCAGATGTCACATCTGAATGAGAAACTCCCTACGTAATCCTTTCTTATATCCTGAATATAGATGGCATTGTCCCTACCTCCTTTGTGCACTTGTGCTGAAATGTGTATCATTAGTATTTCCAAGCACATAGGACACTTCACGTGAGTTTTACCTTCGTTACACACTGCCTTCATGGTCAACAGTGTACATGTTTCTTCCAGTTTTAGATTTGGCGGATCGGCTTCGTACAGCGTGCGAAGAAAAAGCTGGGACACGTCGAGTAGTGTTGACGACCGCGATAGACTTTTACGAGTAATATAAATGGCAGTCAAATGAAAACTGAACACTCGTCCCAACTGGAACTTGGAAGGGCTTCATTCATCAGCATACGCATTAAGAATTTATCCCACTGTGGGAAGGGACGATCAATTTCTGTTTCGCAGAATGCAGTCGGCTGCTAACGAATCCACAGCTGCACCCATTCTTGCATTTCATCGTCGAACTGAAACCGAAGTCCACGCATGTTTTTCTTTAGGTCGCCAAAGATATGAAAATCACACGGTTTGGTTTGGTTCGTGGCGCGCTCAACTGCGCGGTCATCAGCGCCCATACAAAGTCTCACTTTTTACACAATCCAATGTATCCCCTGTCACGACTGATGATGGTGATGATGAAATGAGGAGGATAACACAAACACCCAGTCCCCTGGCAGAGAAAATCCCCAATCCAGCCGGGAATCGAACCCAGAATCCAGAGGCAGCAACGCTAGCCACTAGACAACGAGCTGCGGACAAAAATCACACTGTGAAGGATCCGGGCTGTACGGAGGACGTTGCAGTGTTTCTCAACCAACCAAGTCTTCGTCCGATCTTCAATATCGGGGCGGACTTTATTGTGCAACAGGATGATACTGGCCGACAGCATTCCTGGGCATTTTTACTTTATGGCGTGTCGCAATTTCTACAAAACGGTTTCATGGCGCTACCCATTGACGATCGTTCCACGCTCGAGGAACTCCGCAAGCAGAGGGCCCCCGGAGTCGAAGAAGGTCATCATGACCTTACTGGAACTTGTGTGAACAGCTGTGGATTTCTTTGCCGGAAGACATGTGGGATGCTTCCACTGTTGTCTTTGCCGTTTGCGCCCAGGCTGTCGGCTGGAGTCCACCGGCCGCACTATAAGGCCGGCCCTCGCATGTCATCGGACGAAGGCTGCACTTTAGCAATCTCGTTGGGAAGTACTGCAGAATCCTCCGTACGGCTCGCATCTTTCAACGTGTGATATTCACAGCTTTGGCGACCTAAAGAAACTAATTCATGGACGTCGGTTTCAGTCGGACGAGGAAGTGTAAGAGCAGATGTGGTTGTAGATCCGGCAGCGGCCGACTGCGTGCTATGAAAGAGGAACTGGTCGTCTTGTCTCCCAGTGGGATATGGTTCAAATGGCTCTGAGCACTATGGGACTTAACATCTGAGGGCATCAGTCCCCTAGAACTTAGAACTACTTAAACCTAACTAACCTAAGGACGTCGTACACACCCATGCCCGAGGCAGATTCGAACCTGCAACCGTAGCGGTCGCGCGGTTGCAGACTGTAGCGTCTAGAACCGCTCAGCCACAACGGCCGGCCCCAGTAGGATAAATGTCGTTATGCGTGTGGTAACTATTTCCAATGAAACCATTTCATGATGCCGTTGTAGCAGGTGTTTGATTTTCATTTGACAGCCCCTTATACGAGGTGCATTCAAGTTCTAAGGCCTCCGATTTTTTTTCTAATTAACTACTCACCCGAAATCGATGAAACTGGCGTTACTTCTCGACGTAATCGCCCTGCAGACGTACACATTTTTCACAACGCTGACGCCATGATTCCATGGCAGCGGCGAAGGCTTCTTTAGGAGTCTGTTTTGACCACTGGAAAATCGCTGAGGCAATAGCAGCACGGCTGGTGAATGTGCGGCCACGGAGAGTGTCTTTCATTGTTGGAAAAAGCCAAAAGTCACTAGGAGCCAGGTCAGGTGAGTAGGGAGCATGACGAATCACTTCAAAGTTGTTATTTGCTCGATGTGCGCGTGCGTTGTCTTGGTGAAACAGCACATGCGCAGCCCTTCCCGGACGTTTTTGTTGCAGTGCAGGAAAGAATTTGTTCTTCAAAACATTTTCGTAGGATGCACCTGTTACCGTAGTGCCCTTTGGAACGCAATGTCCATGTTCTGTCCCAGAACATGGACACCATCATTTTTTCAGCACTGGCGGTTACCCGAAATTTTTTTGGTGGCGGTGAATCTGTGTGCTTCCATTGAGCTGACTGGCACTTTGGTTCTGGATTGAAAAATGGCATCCACATCTCATCCATTGTCACAACCGACGAAAAGAAAGTCCCATTCATGCTGTCGTTGCGCGTTAACATTGCTTGGCAACATGCCACACGGGCAGCCGTGTGGTCGTCCGTCAGCATTCGTGGCACCAACCTGGATGACACTTTTCGCATTTTCAGGTCATCATGCAGGATTGTGTGCACAGAACCCACAGAAACGCCAACTCTGGAGGCGATCTGTTCAACAGTCATTCGGCGATCCCCCAAAACAATCCTCTCCACTTTCTCGATCATGTCGTCAGACCAGCTTGTGCGAGCCCGAGGTTGTTTCGGTTTGTTGTCACACGATGTTCTGCCTTCATTAAACTGTCGCACCCACGAACGCACTTTCGACACATCCGTAACTCCATCACCACATGTCTCCTTCAACTGTCGATGAATTACAATTGGTTTCACACCACGCAAATTCAGCAAACGAATGATTGCACGCTGTTCAAGTAAGGAAAACGTCGCCATTTTAAGTATTTAAAACAGTTCTCATTCTCGCCGCTGGCGGTAAAATTCCATCTGCCGTACGGTGCTGCCATCTCTGGGACGTATTGATAATGAACGCGGCCTCATTTTAAAACAATGCACATGTTTCTATCTCTTTCCAGTCCGGAGAAAAAAATCGGTGGCCTTAGAACTTGAATGCACCTCGTATACAGGGTGAGTCACCTAATATTACCGCTCGATATATTTCGTAAACTACATCAAATACTGACGAATCGATTCCACAGACCGAACGTGAGGAGAGGGGCTAGTGTAATTGGTTAATACAAACCATAAAAAAATGCACGGAAGTATGTTTTTTAACACAAACCTACGTTTTTTTTAAATGGAACCACGTTAGTTTTGTTAGCACATCTGAACCTATAAACAAAAACGTAATAAGTGCCGTTTGTTGCATTGTAAAATGTTAATTACATCCGAAGATATTGTAACCTAAAGTTGACGCTTGAGTACCACTCCTCCGCTGTTCGATCGTGTGTATCGGAGAGCACCTAATTACGTAGGGATCCAAAGGGAACGGTGATGGACCTTAGGTACAGAAGAGACTGGAACAGCACATTACGTCCACATGCTAACACCTATTTATTGGTCTTTTTCACTGACGCACATGTACATTACTATGAAGGGTGAGGTACACGTACACACGTGGTTTCCGTTTTCTATTACGGAGTGGAATAGAGTGTGTCCCGACATGTCAGGCCAATAGATGTTCAATGTGGTGGCCATCATTTGCTGCACACAATTGCAATCTCTGGCGTAATGAATGTCGTACACGCCGCAGTACATCTGGTGTAATGTCGCCGCAAGCTGCCACAATACGTTGTTTCATATCCTCTGGGGTTGTAGGCACATCACGGTACACATTCTCCTTTAACGTACCCCACAGAAAGAAGTCCAGAGGTGTAAGATCAGGAGAACGGGATGGCCAATTTATGCGTCCTCCACGTCCTATGAAACGCCCGTCGAACATCCTGTCAAGGGTCAGCCTAGTGTTAATTGCGGAATGTGCAGGTGCACCATCATGCTGATACCATATACGTCGACGCGTTTCCAGTGGGACATTTTCGAGCAACGTTGGCAGATCATCCTGTAGAAACGCGATGTATGTTGCAGCTGTTTGGGCCCCTGCAATGAAGTGAGGACCAATGAGGTGGTCGCCAATGATTCCGCACCATACATTTACAGTCCACGGTCGCTGTCGCTCTACCTGTCTGAGCCAGCGAGGATTGTCCACGGACCAGTAATGCATGTTCCGTAGATTCACTGCCCCGTGGTTTGTGAAACCCGCTTCATCGGTAAACAGGTAGAACTGCAACGCATTCTCTGTTAATGCCCATTGACAGAAATGCTCTCGATGATTAAAGTCATCACCATGTAACTGCTGATGTAGCGACACATGAAACGGGTGAAAGCGGAGGCGATGCAGTATGCGCATGACACTACTTTGACTCAGTCCACCGGCTCTCGCAATGTCCCGTGTACTCATGTGTGGGTTCATGGCAACAGCAGCTAACACACCAACTGCACCCGCTTCTCCTGTGGCGGGCCTGTTACGGACCCGTTTGCGTGCTACGACCATACCTGTTGCATACAATTGGCGGTAGGTGTTTTGCAATGTGCGGCACGTTGGATGCTCTCTGTCCGGATACCGTTCTGCATACACCCTGCAGGCTTCAGTTGCATTTCGTCGACACTCGCCATAGATGAGTATCATCTCCGCCTTTTCAGAGTTCGAATACACCATGGTCACAGTTCCTACAACACTACACTATCACAGACGTCTGGTAACACGGTGTACTACTGTTGGTCTGCGTGCGGAGACCCGGACACTGCGACAGCTAGACCAAACCACAACAGTGCGCTACAGCCACACTCGTAAACACGGTCGTCATCGTAAACATGTCCCTGCAGATGCTGCTCGCCGACCGTGGCCCGTGTTTGTTACAATACGCAACTGAACGTCGGAGGTTTCAAGCGTCAACTTTAGGTTACAATATCTCCGGATGTAATTAACATTTTACAATTCAACACACGGCACTGATTACGTATTTGTTTATATGTTCAGATGTGCTAATAAAACTAACGTGGTTCCATTTAAAAAAACGTAGGTTTGTGTTAAAAAACATACTTCCGAGCATTTTTGTATGGTTTGTATTAAACAATTACACTAGCCCCTCTCCTCACGTTCGGTCTGTGGAATCGGTTCGCCAGTATTTGATGTGGTTTACGAAATATATCGAGCGGTAACGTTAGGTGACTCACCCTTTATTTGCCGTCTTTAGGGTTTATTAAATCGTTGGTGTGCAGCAAAAAACTTCCATATATGGTTCAAAAATAAAGTTGTTTTCAAAGATATAAATAATAATTCACTAATCTTTTGTCTTACGACCCATAAACGCTTCTCCATGCTCCAACGTATAATAAAAATTATAAGTTTTTCTTCCCATAAAATTAATTTCCGTCTCATCCCCAAAATTCAAGACATGCAAATCCACAGCAACTACTTCATTAACCTTCCAGCTTTAGTATACATACATTGGTATTAAAAGCTTTGAACGTTAGATTGAACGAGGTAGTATAACATCTCATTAACATAAAGCTAAAAATTCCGATAAAACTCTAACAGAAAACACAGGAATAATATGTGATCGGCGCTTTGAGGAACGATGGCCTTCGGCACTTTACAGCTTGTGACCAAGTATTCGACACCGCGTCATCTTCAAAAGCGTCACAAATTCCGCCCGTGATCACTCTTTACATGAAACAGAAAAATACCATTTCTGTAATCACATAAGATACATACATATAAATCAGAACATAATACAAACTAGAATAAAATATATAGAACATACATTAGGTCGCCTGTTGCGAAAAGAGGGTGTCGCAAATAAGTCCGAGACACTACATACTGCACCTGCTTCAGGGTGAACAACATTTCGACTTTCAGCATCCCGGAATAATTTAGATACATTAAGCCCGCCGGGAACTAAAAACGTTAACAAACCTCTGCTCTAGCAACATCATATAATTCACAAAAGTGAATTAAGGAGGTGCAGAGCCCTTTGGAGAGAGTTTCCACGCTGCGTGGCCGCTGGATGAGACTTTCTAATTGAGTGCGGTGTCCCTGCAGAGTGTAATGAGCGCGGCAGTCACAGCTCCGACATTACGCGGTCTCCGGCGGTGCGCGCGCAACTGTAAACACCGCCACACAACACGGTACTGCACCCAGCGGACACAGAAAGCGGCCAGCAACAGGTGGCCTTAGCAAGTGGCGGCCGCCTCACACAGCAAAGGAATTTAGTTTCAAGCCGGACGACGTCCGAGGTGCGGAACAGGCGAAGTGTCTTATCTGGGTTGTTGCCCTCCGGGTATAACGAGCTTCTACACGATCCCGTCACGCTAATGTGACCACCGCTATGTACGACGCCAACGTGCAGTAACCACTAATAGATGGCACATGGCATGTACCGGGTGATCAAAAAGTCAGTATAAATTTGAAAACTTAATAAACCACGGAATACTCTAGATAGAGAAGTAAAAATTGACACACGTGCTTGGAATGAACATGGGGTTTTATTAAAACAAAACAAAAAAAAACCAAGTTCACAAAATGTCCGACAGATGGCGCTGGACAGCAAAACGTCAGTGACTGCGCATGACAATCGTGTTACAGAATCGCATCATCCCCAGCCTGGCTGATAAACACCTGCTGGAACGTACGATTTTTATGCAGGATGGCGCTCCACCCCATATTGCTACAAGCGTGAAAGATCTCTTGCGCGCGTCGTTTGGTGATGATCGTGTGCTCAGCCGCCACTTTCGTCATGGTTGGCCTCGCAGGTCCCCAGACCTCAGTCCGTGCGATTATTGGCTTTGGGGTTACCTGAAGTCGCAAGTGTATCGTGATCGACCGACATCTCTAGGGATACTGAAAGACAACATCCGACGCCAATGCCTCACCATAACTCTGGACATGCTTTACAGTGCAGTTCACAACATTATTCCTCGACTAAAGCTATTGTTGAGGAATGATGGTGGACATATTGAGCATTTCCTGTAATGAACATCATCTTTGCTTTGTCTTACTTTGTTATGCTAATTATTGCTATTCTGATCAGATGAAGCGCCATCTGTCGGGCATTTTTTTAACGTTTGTATTTTTTTGGTTCTAATAGAACCCCATGTCATTCCAAGCAAGTGTGTCAATTTGTACCTCTCTATCAACATTATTCCGTGATTTATTCAGTTTTCAGATTTATACTAACTTTTTGATCACCCGGTATATAAAGCGTATCGGCGAGACGCTGAAAACAGTGCAGTCGTTGTCGTAATGCAGAAACGGAGCGATTTGTCTGACGTCCTAAATCGCATGATCATTGGATTTCGGGCCAAGGGAGGAAACATTTCCGAAATGGCTAAGTTTGTAAACTGTCCGCGTGCCGTCGTGGGTATAGTATACCGTCGACAGCCAATTGTCACTACGGAAGACCGGCGCCGAGGTAGATGTGGTGCACCACGGGCCATAGGTGACATGGGTTAAAGGCCGTGTGCGCGGGGAAATAGACGTGCAGCTGACCGCCCAGATGAATCGAGAGTGTAACATCCACGAGATAAATTTTAGCTACAGTGCGAAGAGACGAAATTATGCCTCTAACAGTTGTAAACATTATCTATCCTACATATGAAAAAACAGTGAAATAAATATTACTTATTCATATAATATTTTATGATGTAATTGGACATATCGATGTGTATCATACAAAGACAATGATAATTGTAAATTCCTTTTATGATCTGCGTTTTTCTTCCTTTGTTTTTACCTTTTGTTGGTTAGCTTGTGTAGGTTGCGGACGCAAGACGCATATCAAACTGAGGTCTGTTAAGAAATTGTAATTATTTGTTAATTATTACATCGAAGAAGCAAAGTGGAAAAACATTGCCGGCCGCTGTGGTCGAGCGGTTCTAGGCGCTTCCGAGCGGTTCTAAGCGCTTCAGTCCGGAACCACGTGGCTGCTACGGTCGCAGATTCGAATCCTGCCTCGGGCATGGATGTGTGTGATGTCCTTAGGTTAGTTAGGTTTACGTAGTTCTAAGTCTAGGGGACTGATGACTTCAGACGCTACGTCCCATAGTGCTTAGAGCCATTTGAACCATTTTTTGGAAATCATCATCTGGTAAGCCACAACACGATGGGAAGTGTGTGTTGAGTGACCGTGTCATGCGGTCATTGAGAAGGATTGTGTCGTCCTCTTAGCTAAAAAAGTCATTGCAGAACTGAATGTCGCTCTCACGAACCCTGTGAGTACCAAAACAATATGAAGGGAGCTCCAGAAGCAATGAAATTCAGGGCGAGTTGGAATTCCAAAACCACACATCAGGGATGCAGATGACTGTAACAGATGAGAGAGCCTCTGCTAGCACAGCTCGCATCGTCCAGGACTGATTCGTCAGCTAGACGACGAATTTTAACTTCTCCAGATCTCAATGTTATTGAGCCTTTGTGGTTTACTTTGGAGAGAAGTGTGCATAACGGCTATCCACTTCCAGTATCGTTACCTGAAGTTGCCTCTATTTTTCAGGAAGAACTGTATAAAATTCACTTGAAAACGACTCTGGATTCATCCATAACGAGACGACTGGTAGCATTTTTGAATGTCCAACGGTTCCCCCACACCGTATTAGGAGCTCTGTGTGTTGTGTTTTTCATGTTTGCAACGTCTACGTCTTTACCCACGCTCCGCAAGCCATGTAGCAGTATGCAGTGGATGTTACTTTTGGTACAACTATCACTATCCCTTCTTTCCCTGTTGCGTTCGCGAATAATGCGCGGTAAGGACGGCTGGCGATTAACCTCTGTACCACCCCTAATATCTCTAAATTTCTAGTCTTGTTTGTGTACGGGAGGAAGTAATATCTTACCCGAGCCTTATTAGAACGTACGCTCTCAGAATTTCAACTCTCTGTGATATCTAACTCCTAAAGCAATAGAAATTTTTTGAGCGTTTCCGTAAAGTACTGTGCAGTGTTTCCTGACGAGCTATAATACTGAACGTGTAGGGGCGAGTTCTTGAGGTTGCGCAGTAGTATTGAAAACATCAAAAACTTTTGAAATATCTTACACTGCCCGGAAATATTGTGCAGTTTGTGGGCAGCACCGATATTAACAATATCCTTGATATTCTCTCGCTTGCGTATTCGTGCGATACGCTCTTTCTCGCGTTCGCTAGTAGTTCTTGTTAGCCAAAAATGAGTTCAAAACAAGACGTAACACCGTTATTATTAGAGTGTATCGAAATGCATTAATCATTCCGGGATAGTAGGATGTTTTTTGGGGTAGATGAGTAAGAAAACGGGAATGTTAAGAATGAATAGCGTTACATGTTACTCACAAAATACAGGGAACACTACCGTACAGCCACAAAGCAAGACATTGCTAAAAAAATTAATTAACGCTAAGTTATAAATAAAACTATATATAGGTATTTGTGTGTATGTCTGTATGTGTCAGCCGACCGGGGTGTCCGAGCGGTTCTAGGCGCTACAGTCTGGAACCGCGCGACCGCTACGATCGCAGGTTCGAATCCTGCCTCGGGCATGGATGTGTGTGATGTCCTTAGGTTGGTTAGGTTTAAGTAGTTCTAAGTTCTCGGGGACTGATGACCTTAGAAGGTAAGTCCCATAGTGCTCAGAGCCATTTGAACCATTTTTTTCTGTATGTGTCTGTGTGTGCGTGTGCCTATATTACTCAGCCGAATATAATGCTTTAGTACACATATTATTCCACTATACGGTTCCATAACTATTTCTCAAATACATTAAGACGAAACTACACTTGCTAATTCCAAGTCTTCAAAATAATTGTCAGTAGCGAGGTGTCGTAGCGCAATAGATAAGCTCACTTGGTGAAATTGCATCTCTCATTGTGGTATTTTGTGTTTCGAACTTGGGGATTTGGTCGTTAGCAGAAATTTATCCAAAGAGTGAGGTGGGGGTGGTGGGAGGGAAGTCTGTAAAATTACCATTTTTTATATAAATGAGTTCATCACTTTCGAGATGCGTCATGCCACAGGAAGAAATTTTTTAATTGACATAAACAACTTCTTATATCCCAGAGAACTAGTGGTTATTCACTCAATAATTGTTCTAGGCTGATTTATTTGATACCTAAAACAATAAACAAACAATTATACAGCTATTATTAAAGCCATAGCACTGTCTCGCTATGCTCAGCCATGTAATGCAACATTTGTCAAAATGGGAGGCTTACCAAAATCTCGAGCCATCACTCGTACAAGTGTGTTGTGAGACTGTCCACACCTTGTATCTGCACAGCGAGTGGACTAATGTGTGCAAACTTAGCTTACCACTTACTCGTAGTGCACAAATGGACAAAACATCTGAAATGTCTTCTCAAGCCCAGGGTGTTAAACAGACATTCTATATAAATAAGACCCTGCAAGGCAGCTAGTATCAGGTGTGGATCGTAACAAAATTCATTAGAAATGCTGCTGTCACGTAACTAGAATGCATGAATTTATAAAAGTGAAAGTTTGGGATCTATTCTAGAAAAACAAAACAGCTATTTCCCTTTTTTTCTACATGTAATCAACAACAAGTGATGAGCAACAATCATGTTCAATTTCTTTCAACACTCAATAAAAAATATTCGACTCTCTGACATATTGAACTGACCATTATTAAAATCATTCTCTACATATGAAAAATTTATCATAGGAAAGAATGATTAAAATCTTCATTAGCTCATTTACATCTACTATGTCGTAGCTGGTCAATGCAGTGAGTTGGTGGAGAATAAATTTACTTTTTGAACCAATAAAAAAACTCTCATTTACTCAATGTGAGGGTAGGTTAGTATCCTAGCTTTTGATATTCAATGGTCAAAGCATACGCAAGTTGGAGTGAGCAAAATCTCGACTAAACAATTACTGTGGCCTAATGCGCGATGGTACTTTACCAAGCAGCATCTGCAATGGCGCTGTCTCCATGCTGGATCTGAAATGCTAATTCCCTTACTCTGGCCTTGACTGAATTCACTCGGTCTCAACTTTCCTGGATTCCATAGAACATTAATTTCCCCTAATCGAAATAATGGCTATTGCACACTCGCTAAGGGTTGGAGTGATGTTCACAATTTCTTTGCCCGCAAAAATTCCTGCAGGAATAATTAACTACCTCTTCGCTATCTGTTGCTATGATACTTGAAGCGTACCATGCATCGCAGAAAGCAAAGCTCTCAATACCCTCGCTATTTTCGATCATGACGCAAGAGAGATATCTAGAAATTTTTGTTCTCAAAATTATTTTATATAGTGGGGATCTCCCCACCGTGTCGCATCTCTATCACCCAGTATGGCTTCAACCAATCGCCGTCTCTGTAGAGGTGAGTTTTATTTTTCTTGCCGGGTCGCAGCCTAGCCCTGTTAAAACCATCCAGCCACTTACTCTAGGTCACAGCCGTATTTACGTTAAAACGAGTAATGTATTGTTCTGGCCTTATCGCTTTGTGTGCTGTATGTGTGTGTGTGTATGTGTGTGTGTGGTTTGAGGTTTTCGGGTGCTAAACAGCATGGTCATCAGCGCCCATTGTGTGCTGAAGCTCGCCATTCTCTTGTTAAGTGGGGTTCTCTGATGCCATTAACCACCTCCTGCTTGGTTCGCCTTCAAAATGCGTTTCACTTAAACTTATTTATTCATGCCCCTGTCCGTATTGGTAGATATTGTTTTGTTAGTTTTCGGTACATGAGATTACTGCAATTTCCTTTTGTTGTTATAATACAGAGTGACACACACATAACCAGCCCGAATCAAAATGCAAACATGCCTGAGTAGCATTACTAGCTTGTCAGTTTCTTTGCCACCTTCCAACAGCAGTAGCATGTAAGTAGTTCATACGGAAAGTAGTCGTTATAAACAGTGTTCTTCATTGTCATACCTTACTCCATTGAAGAATGTGTGTTCATTGTTGAAGAATATGTGCGGTCTGAATCGATTAAAATTGTTAATGACAATTTTCATGAAAAGTTTCCTGAAAGTAATATTCCTGCAAAATCAAAGATTCAGGATAGAGTGAGAAAGTGGCGTTCGACAGGCAGTGTTGTTAATTCAAAGAAGAATAAGACACCGACTGTACGTACACCTGAAGTTGTGGCAAATGTGACAGCACACATTGAAAAAAGTCGCTACAAGTCAACACGATGATTATCACAGCGATGTGCAATATCTCGCAGGTCATGTCAACGCATCCTTCATGGCTTAAAAATGAAACCCTACCATGTGAGTGTTGTTCAGCAAATAAAATAAGCAGACAAGGGTAAGCATACACATTACTGTAATTGGTTGCTGGAAAATATCTCTGGGGGACATCTTGATCCGTTCTTCCTTTTTACGATGGATGTTAATTCACAAAACGCAAGACACTGGGCTACACAGAATCCCCATGGCACACCGCAAAAGCTATTACACGATTTAAAAATTCGTGTATGGTGTGCTGTATCTGGTAACCGAATTATTTGGTCATTGTTCTTCAGTGAAACTGTCAACACACAGGTTTACTTGCAACTCTACAATGAGTTTTCGGCTCTGTTAACTCCAAACAAAAATGTTGTACATATTTCCAGCAAGATGGGGCAACTTTTCATATGTCAGCTTTGTCCTTAGCTCGTATACATACTGATTTTACAGAAGAGAGAACCATTAGTAAGGGCTTGTGGCCATCCCGCTCTCCCGACTTGTCACCACGTGACTTTTACCTCTGGGGATTTCTAAAGGCTAGAGTCTATCACAACAATCCCAGAACACTTGACACATTAAAAAACAACATATGTGAAGAATTTTCGAACATTCCACAAAGAATACTGAAAAGTGTTTTCCTTAACATGCTTCGTAGTGCACAAGTTTGCTTGGATGTTGGCGGATAATATTTTGAACACAGACTTTCTATTCCTTTCTAAAATACGCTTATTAAACTAATAAAAGTATATCTGTTACTTAAACTGTTGATTACATAGTTAATAATGAGGCCGGCCGAAGTGGCCGTGCGGTTAAAGGCGCTGCAGTCTGGAACCGCAAGACCGCTACGGTCGCAGGTTCGAATCCTGCCTCGGGCATGGATGTTTGTGATGTCCTTAGGTTAGTTAGGTTTAACTAGTTCTAAGTTCTAGGGGACTAATGACCTCAGCAGTTGAGTCCCATAGTGCTCAGAGCCATCTGAAGTTAATAATGAGACTGTACAATAAAAATGTAAGAAAGCGATGATATACATTGATTTCCTTCATTCATATTCCTTTCAGTAGAGGGCTCAGTTATATGTGCGTCACTCTGTATTATTATTATTTTCTGAGGATCTCATACTGTATCGGACTGTCATTATGTGTCAAGGTTATGTAAGGTCCGTAAAATCCGGACGCCTTACAGTATGAGAATTTGATAGTTAATAAAGCTCTGTACTGTAGATTCCAAGGGGATGGGGAGGAGAGGCCACTGTCTCCAGTAATATATCAAATGTTTCACCATCAACACAAAAAAGTTATGAAATTTTTCTTTTTTTACTTCAACCTCGCAACAAGTGTTTTTGAGTGATCTCTGATGCTTCTCGAACCAGTTTTTCACCCAGATTTGTCTCTCCTTGCAACAAATTAGAGCAACTATCGCAGCAGCAGTGTCCTTATCGTCCAACATTCCAGAGCGCAATATTATTGAGTGTTCTAGCGCGAACTTCAACAATATTGCACAGTATTACTGTACAACGTTATTGACCACCCATGGGCCGCTTAACATTCTTGCACTTACTGAATGATAGCCTGACGAAATATGCCACTCTTGTTGCATTCTGTGATATTCCTGGTTGTGGCCGCCTGTATGTTATTTAGCTAGAAGCTCGCCTTGATGAATCTTGATACACGTGAAGTAGCATACGGTACAAAAGTGGAGTGAGGTACAAGGGACAAATGGTACAGAATGTACCAGTCCCCTGAAGAGTCCGTCAATTGTATTGAACTTCCTTCTGACTGGTCAGCACGTTCGGGTGACAGACGCCAAAACGCCTAACTTCTCTTATTAATTATTTATATACTTTTCATTGTATTTAACCCAGTTTATAGTATGACATTCTCTCATGGTTACCCAACGAGTCTAGAGTTTTTGTTTATCATATTTCACTAGTTTTGAGAAACATAAGGGAAAGTTATTACAACCGAAGTGCTTCGGACCTCTTTGGGTCGCTTCGGCGCGCCAGGCAGACGAAGTAATTTGGTCGCACTAGTCAGGCTATTTGGGGCGTTCTTCAGAACCGGACGTGTATCTCTCTTTTGCATAGACATGTACTCTATATCGGAGCTGTCGAAAAAGTTACCGTGCTATTAAGAAAGCTATTCCAAGTGTTGTAGAAGACAATGTAATAAGTGCTTATTTAAAATATAAACAGGAGAATGAAATAATAATTAAATCAAGACCCTAAGCTGTCGACAGCCGTTGATATACATCAACGGGGACAGCTGAAAATGTGTGCTCCAACCGGGGCTCGAATCCAGTATCTCCTGCTTACAAGGCAGATGCTCTATCCATCTTTTTTTCTTTTTTTTTCTTCATTTAGTTCAGTGTTGTTCGTTGCGTCTGTTCTGGGCTGACGTCACATGACATCCATTGATGATGATCGTTGATTCCTTTAGTCAGATTTTTTATTACAGAGTGCCACCGCCGCTCTGACCGAACATGCTGAGCTACCGCGCCGGCACCCATCTGAGCCACCGAGGGCACAGAGGATACTGCAACTGCAGGGATTTATCCCTTGCACGCTCCCCGTGAGATCCACATTCCCAACTTAATGTTCACACACTACATTCGTAGAGCCCCTGCTCATTACACTCACTGCTCGTGGCAGACAATATTACCGAGTCCCGTAAGAGTTCGAGCAATGCGTGTGCATCCAGCACAGAAGAAGAAGGTCAATGGCCGGTTAGACTTAGCTATATGAAGAGGGTATCTGTTCTTTCGGACATGTCCGAAAGAACAGATAGCAGCTTCATGTAACGTTAATGAGAGGTGTCGCCTACCATAATTGTCAGTATTACAGATATTGCCCTCTGTATGTACAGATACTAACCTGGTAAAGTGTTATCCCGCAAAAAGCACGATCACAGGTTCGAATTGACAGCACAGCAGCCTCCGCCAAAGAAGATCCCACGACCGATGGGCTGTCTTCTGCGCTAGGGACACAACTTTAGAAGACGACAAGTTGGTGACAAGAAGGTCAGAGACTCTGATTCAATCTCTCCAGATCTCTCCAGCTTCCAGATCTGACTTCCAAAAGGGACACATAATTTATTCATGGCATCCCTTGTGGGGAACGTGTATTTAAAGAAGCGGCTACTATCTGTTAACGAGAACTGTGAAGTGGGTGAGATGTGAAAATCATAGTGAGAACAGTGGACTGTTATGATCACTATAAAACGCCTGAATCGATAGTGTATGAACAGTGAAAAGGATAAAAAGCGACACTGTGTGAACTGTGAAATTATATCCTGTTGAACTTTTGTAAGTTTCTTTGAACTGTTGGGGAACAGAATTTATAAATGTCGCAAATTAATCCATGTCGCTTAGTTGAAAGTGAGAACACGAAAACGCAATATCGAAGTGTAAAGTTGTAAGTGTGTGCGCGGTCTAAAGGGATTAAGTTTTATTTTACCGCTACGAGAAACAACGCTTCAGGGACCAGTTAGCAGAGGACCGTACAGCAGGTGAGGCAGATGATTGGAAGTAACACCTGTCGCCTCCACCAGCTGCAGTCCAACGTCAGCGAGCGGCGAACGGCAGGGATAGGCGTCTGTGGTTGACTACGGCAGCCGAAAACATCCAACACGGCAATGACAACGCGGCGAGCAGCAGCATCACGCCCGAGAAGAAGGCAGCGCGTATGCTAATCACTTTATAGCTAGCGAGAGGAAGCTAGCTAGTATGGACAACCATAGGTATTTTTAAGAATATTGTTAAATTGTTTTGTAATAATTTCTTTAATAATAAAATGTCAGGGGAAAGCGAAATGCAGTACAATCCTAGAAGCAGAGAAGCAGTGCAGCCTCAGGGTAATGAAATTGAAGAGGCAAGCCAATTACAGAGCATGCAATATGAAATTAGTAATAGAAGTAAAAAACATGTTAACCTAATGTAAGTAATGGAGAATGAACAGGTAAAATTAGATTCAATGGTAGATGAGGAAAATGTTCAAAATCAAGTGGATGATAGCTATTTATCAGGATCATCTGATGTAGAAACTGAAGTTTTCCAAGAAAACATAATTTCAGATAGTAGCAATAGTGGAATTGGACAGGCGGATTCTGATGTAGAAGAGATGAATGTTAATGATAAGTTAAATAAGGTGAACGGTAATGTCAGAGGTGATGACTCTGACATTGCCATTGTTAATGAATCAACAGGTAGAACAAATAGATGAAGCCATGGAACAGCATCAGATGATACATGGCCTACACAAGATCATAATAAAAGTATGGTTGAAATATAAATGGAGTTAGTATCTGGTCAAAGAGAATTAAAAATAGGGCTAGAAGAAAAGATAGAGCAGGTGCAAAAAGAATTAAAAAAGGATTCAAATGAAATAAAGATAGGGAAAAAATTACTTGCTCATAAAATAGAAGCAACAAACGAGGAGGCAGCAAAAATTAACTGTAAGTTTAAACATTCAGAGATCTGGGTCGATTCTAATGAAACTATAATAGGGGCTTGTGTGAAAAGAATTGAACATAAGAGTAAATAATGGGATCAAAAATTAGATAAATGTAAGCAAGAGGTTATTCGTAAGATTGATGATGAAGTAGTGAAAATAAATGATCTTATGCAAGCTCAAGATACTTTTGCGTTGTCAGTTAGGGCAGGCGTCATTAAATTAAGTAATTATGAGAGTAAAATAAACAGAATTGCAAAAACACCCATGAAAGGCAGAGCTTGCAAGTCGTAGATTTAATGGATGAAAATCCAGTCCTTAGCAGTAAAGTATCACGAATTGAAGCTGTTCGTAACGGTAACATAAATACGATTCAGGATGATTTGAGAGAAATAGAACAGAAGGTAGAAAACATACGTCAGCTAAGTAAGTTGAGTAAAAATATGGTTCAAATGGCTCTGAGCACTATGGGACTTAACATTTGAGGTCATCAGTTCCCTGGGACTGAGAACTACTTAAACCTAACTAACCTAAGGACATCACACACATCCATGCCCGAGGCAGGATTCGAACCTACGACCGTAGCATTCGCGCGGTTCCGGATTGAAGCGCCTAGAACCGCTCGGCCACCGCGGCCGGCAGTTGAGTAAAAATATAGATAATAGGGAAGCTGAATTAAAACAGAAACTCGAAAAGTGGGTTAAACAGGAAAAATGTAAGGGTGTTGGTCGTATTAATGAAGTAGTCAGTAATACCAGTGCTGACAAATTTCATAACTTTTCTGGCAGAAAAGTTGCTTTCATTCGTCAGTTTGGGGGGATCATATCTGACAACATCAGAGGACAAAGGATTGTCTACCATCACTGATATCAAAAAGTATCATCAGAAACAGAGAAACCACAGGGGCAATAACACTCTTTGCATAGGAAGGTAGCTGACGCCTACTAGGTACCCCAGTTTACTTCCTTTCTTTTCATGCTGTTAGTTCCGTCTTTATTATTCTGAACTAAAATCTGTCGTCTGTCCTTCTTCTCTGTTCAAGATAAAAATTTAAAAACATAAAAAAGAAACACAAAAGGGATCAATTGAAACAAAAGACGTACTGATTGAATAGATAACATGCAGCATTAAATTTGCAAAACAAGTACAGAACCTAGGATATAAGAGCTAAAATCACCATCCATACAGGCAGGAATACTCACTATAACTACATACAGAAACGTTTTATGTATGTTATGAAACACAAATTATATTTGCGTATGTACAGAGAAAACAATCTTCTATATTTCTTTATTTAGCTAGCTTGCAGCTGATGCAGAGGAAGAGGACGACGCCAAACCAAGTAAGTGAACACAATTAGAACAAACAATATAGAATGTTCCTGATACGATTAGATTAAACTTTATTAGCAACAATTGGTAGATGGTGCGCGAGTGATTACAAGCAGTGATGAGGTTTCCGCGGCAGTACATATATATTTAGGCTAGAATGAGCCTAGCCACAGTTAAAATGATGATGAAAGAGTTTTTGATCGACCAAAGAAGTCGACCATTCATATATAAATGAAAAAGAATGAATGTTGGATCAACCACAGAAGTCGACCACTCGTATATCACGATAGCGAATAGGAAGGTGATAGGCGACGTGAGAGTCTGCCACACATTTAGGGATTAGTAGGCGAGGTATTTCCGGCAAAGTATTATTATTAATTCTACGACGATGCAGAAATGTTACCCGCAGAGCTGATGAACAAAAGATGTGAGTCTCACATAGGACACAGACAATAATAAGTACTGAGGTACAAATACATAAGGCACATGAGAAATGTTTGTTATATTCATAGTGTTTACATGTTTGAGCAGCAAAATCCATAATAAGCTGTGAGCGAATTAAAGCAAGATTATCTCTTCCGCTATTTTTCTTTATTATCATGATCTATGGAATATTCTGTTCTCCCATAAGAACTGTGAATCTTGTTTGAATGCCTAATCAAGTTATCGAATGAAATGAAAATAAAACCTGAAGTATAAAATGAGAGCTATTTTCATATCACTTCGATTCTCAGTTTGTAGACATAAGATAGTGGTGCGTCGAGCGCCGGTATAAACTTGAATGGAAGTGAGCACTGACTGGGATGAGTCATGCCTGATGTTTAACGGCAAAATATTAACAGGTGGTGAGAGAGTGCACTGATCGATGAGTCAAGGTTAGGTAAACAAAACATTAGCCACGAGAGGAGACAATTCAAATGAAAGTCCTGTAGTCACCACAGAAGTGACAAAGGCTTTGTAAATATTCTTGTACTGTATTCAATGCAACGTTGTGTATATTGTAAAACTATGTAACATTTATTATGAATTTTACGTAAGGACACTTATATGCTGACATAATTTAGAGTATTTCTGAGCTATGTGGTAGTAAACAACATATATTGATGAGCTAGTGCTGGCATAAGCAAAAAAAATGTTACTATTATTAGGTCAAAGTGGACGGTACTGCGCCGATGTTAGATAAAAAAATGTGAGTGTTGTTACATGAAAGTGGACGGCATTGCACTGATACCAGATGAAAAACGTTTGTTGTGTAAAGATCGACGGCATTGCACTGACGACATATATTGTTTAGTTCTTATCATACATAAACATCAATAAGTGTAGTGAGTGTTTATGAGGAGATTTAATGGTAAATGTGCCAATGTTTATTGCTGAATAATAAGACTACAGAACATTTAAAGGATAGGTATGAGCTAAAAATCATCAATGATATTTTGTAGCAAGAAGTAGTTCATGATGTAATTAGTGTTTAGTTAATGTTTTTTGATAGAATTAAGATGAGAAAATATACGTTTAACATTAGTATGTCAATGGTTTTGGTTAACTGGGGTATTATTTTACGAGCAGAAATATCCTAGTCTTTTTTTAAGAATTTCCATGAGTAGGGGAGCTACTGAGAGATTGGGAATTTCAATTTTTTTCCACGTTTGGGGCAAATTTTTGTCATTTTTAAACCTGTCAGTTGTCTTCGAGAACAGGACACTTTTGGAAATCAAAGAAGAGGGTATGTGAGATATTCCTGGTTGTGGCCGCCTATATTTTATTTTGCTAGAAGATCGCCTTGATGCAACTTGATATACGTGAAGTAGCATATGGTACAAAAGTGAAGTGAAGTACAAGTGACAGATGGTACAGTATGTACCAGTCCCATGGAAGAGTCCACCAATTGTAACGAACTTGCTTCTGATTGGCCGGTACGTTCGGGTGCTAGTCGCCAAAACGCCTAACTTCTCTATATTAATTATTTATATACGTTTCATTGTATTTAATCCAGTTTTTAGTATGACAGTCTCTCATTATTACCCTATGAATCGATCGTTCATTAAATTTCACTAGTTTTGAGAATCATAAGAGTAACTATATTGCAACCGAAGTGCTTTGGACACCTCTGTGTCACTTTGTCGCGCCTGGGAGACGAAGTACTTCGGCTGCGCTAGTCACTCTGTTTTCGTGCGTTCTGGAGGGCCGGACGCGTATCAGGATCTCAGTTTCGTGCGTTACTTGGATGTGGGTATGTAATAATCTGCATGCCGCGAACCATGAGAACTCAACACAGTGAAGTTCGGTGGTTGGATCTACAGTCCATGGAGCACGTACGCTGCAAGACGTAGAAAGCCTTGCCGAAGAACTGAGAGACTTGAGGAAATTTTAGAAAACTCAGAACAAAGATCGTGAGGGTGTACAACGCACATCTACACCGAGTGCCGAGGGAATCGACACGAAAGGAAATGCAGACAGAATCGCATACTTCAGATCTCCCATACGTGGCCGCCATTTTCAGGGACATCGGGAGAATGCTTCTAAAACATGGTTTCCAATATCTCTTCATCCCTCAAATGAAAGTAAAAGATCTTCCACTATGTTGTGTACAAGGCAACATAGGCCTGCAAGAAATGGGTGTTCACCAAATATCGTGTAAATGTGTCATGTCGTTTGTTGGACAGACTAAAAGAACTGTTTAACAAAGTAGTAAATACACGTGCGGTGTACGCTACTCAAGCAGGCAACTAAACCAGTTGCTGTCGAACATTTCCCCGCCTGTGAGGGTTAAAAGTGACTGATAATTTAATCAACACGGACCGACGATTTAGCTTTAGTAAAGCATGGGATCCGGCACTCAGTTTACTTAAATTACGTCGGAAAACACTTTGGAGCTCTCTCTCTCTCTCTCTCTGTGTCTGTCTCTGTCTGCCTCTCGTTCTTTCTTTCCCTCTGTTCATCTGTTCACAGATAAAAGAGAGATGCTGGTTGCTCGCATGCTGTGGTCCGCAATACGTAGGATTCAGCGTAGAAAAAAGTTAGTCAAAGCTTCGTGCCGAGTTCAGCGAGAAGCGGAATGCATTAGATATTCAAATCATCAAAATCATCATGATATTCAATTAATCCTGGGGGCCCATATCTGACAGGTGTAGGCAGTACGATGACACTATTTTTAGAGCACGAATGACCGAATCATTCAATGTACAGCTTACAAGAATAATTCTACAAGATACAAGAAATGACCGGTAACGATATCTCACAGACGCACTGCGTAATACGCAATGAAAAGCACTGACGGAACGCGATGAGTGTTCGATCAATACCGCCCACTAACAATGTGCCATCGACTCCTCTGTTGCAGCAGCGCCTCTCTGAAAACACATCATGTGAATTAAAAAACAGAGAAATGATAGGTTTAAAATATATTTGAAAGGCAGAACAATTTTAACATTGTACTGTATTAAGAAACTTGTTTTCATAGGGTTACAAGAGCGCAGCAGAATGGTTGCGGTATCTGACCAAGATAACACACGAAAGACGGCTCTAACAAGATCATTCGAAACATCAAAAGAGCAAAAATAGCGGACGAATGAAATTAGTCCAGCGTTAACATATACCTTGTATACATGACGTTTTAACGATCGATACACCAAAATAAGTGAGTAAATTCAGAGTAAGTGTACAGGTCCATCGTTTACATAGTTATTGTATGAACAATTCATACGTGCAAACTCTGCTAGACGAAATGTAATAGCACGATCTGTAGTCATTCCTTTCAATAGATTCTTAATTCTTCTTCACCTTCACTGAGGACAGCAACATCATCAGCGAATCTTATCATTGATATTCTTTCGTCCTGAATTTTAATCTCACTCTTGAACATTTCTTTTATTTACACCATACGTTTTCGATGTACAAATTGAACAGTAGGGTCGTGTAAGACTGCATCCCTGCCCTACACACTTTTAAATTCAAGCACTTCGTTCGTTGTCTTCAAGTCTCACTGTCTCCTGTTGGTTCTTGTGCGTATTGTACGTTACCAGTTGTTCTCTACAGCTTACTCCTATTGCTCTCAGGATTTCGAACATATTGCACCATTTTACAGCTCGACAAATCCTACGAACGTGTCTTGATTTTTCTTCAGTCTCCTTTCCATTATGTCAGGATTGCCTTACCTAAAGCCAAAGCGATCCTCATCTAACAGATCCTAGATATTCATTTCGATTCTTCTTTGTATCATTGGTTTCAGCAAGTTGGATGTATGAGCTGTGATTGCGCGATAGGTCTCGCACTTGTGTGCTTGCTATCTTCGGAACTGACAAGGGAACCTCCCCATCGCACCCCCCTCAGATTTTGTTATAAGTTGGCACAGTGGATAGGCCTTGAAAAACTGGACACAGATCAATCGAGAAAACAGGAAGAAGTTGTGTGGAACTACGAAAAAGTAAGCAAAATATACGAACTGAGTAGTCCATGCCCAACATAAGCAACATTAAGGATATTGTGAGCTCAGGAGCGCCGTGGTTCCGTGGGTAGCGTGAGCAGCTCCGGAGTGAGAGATCCTTGGTTCAAGTCTTACATCGATTGAAAATTTTACTTTCTTTATGCTCGCAAAGTTATGATCCGTCCGTTCGTTCATTGACGTCCCTGTTCACTGTAATAAGTTTAGTGTCTGTGTTTTGCCACCGCACCGCAAAACCGTGCGATTAGTAGACGAAATGACGTGCCTCTCCAATGGGCAGCGAAAACATTTGCTCGCAAGGTCATAGGTCAACCGATTCCTCCACAGGACAACACGTCTGATATATTCTATACGACACTGGTGACGGCATGTGCGTTACCTGACAGGAATATGTTGTCGACCCATCTAACTTGTACACTTGGCGAATGGGTAAAAAGTTTCTTCTACCTTGCCGATTTAGGTTTTCTTGTGGATGTGATAATCACTCCCAAAAAAGTGATGAAAACATACGAGTTTGTCACATGAACTGCAACAAATGAATGCAACAGTTTCACAGTCGCACAGTTTTCCCTGTGCTCTGTCAAAACATATGTTTTTAACGTTTTCAAATTTTTCCGTGTGTAGACCGTCAAATCCTGCATGTGTCCAAGCAAATCTGAACATGTCCTGGAATTTTGGAGAGCGAAGTTGATTATGTTTGAGTGCGTTAACTATGATAATAGTCTGAAAATAAAAAATTTTTCGATCGAGGGAGGCTTGAACCAAAGACCTTTCGTTTCGCAGCTGCTCACGCTAACCACGGGACCACGGAGCTTCAGAGTTTATAGTGCCCTTGATGCTGCCTATCTTGCACATGAACTACTCAGTTTGTATATTTTGCTTATTTTTTTCATAGTTCCACACAACTTCTTCCTGTTTTCTCGATTGATCTGTGTCCAGTTTTTCAAGGCCTATCCACTGTGCCAAGTTGTAATTAAATCTGAGGGGGGTGCGATGGGGAGGTTCCCTTGTGAGTAGAAGATATTTCTCCGAAAGTCTGATCGTACACTGCGCTGACGAAAGTCATGCGATAGCGATATGCCCATACACAGATGGTGGTAGTACTGCGTACACAGTGCATAATATGGCATGCATTGGCGGAGCTATCATTTGTGCTCAGGTGATTCATGTAAAAAATGTTTCCGGCGTGATTATGGCAGCAAGATGAGAATTAACAGAGTTTGAACGCGGAATGGTAGTTGGAGCTAGACGCATGGGACATTCCATTTCGGAAATCGTTAAGGAATTCAATATTCCGCGATCCACAGTGTCAAGAGTGAGCCAAGAATACCTAATTACCTCTCAGTGCACAGAACGAAGTGACCGATGGCCTTCACTGAACGGTCGAGTGCAGCGGCGTTTGCGTACAGTTGTCAGTGATGAGAAACAAACGACACTGCGTAAAATAATGGCAGGAATCGGTGTATCCGTTAGGACACGGTGGCGAAATTTGGCGATTATGTGCTGTTGAAGCAGACTACCGGTGCTAGTGCCTTCACGACATCGCCTGCAGCGCCTCTCCCGGGCTCGTGACCGCATCGGTTGCACCCTAGACGACTGGAAAACCGTGGCCTGGACAGATGAGCTCCGATTTCAGCTGGTAAGAACTGACGGCAGGGTTCGAGTGTGGTGCACACCCCACGAAGCCATGGACCTAAGTTGTGAACAGGGCACTGTGCAAGCTGGTGGTGGCTCCATAATGGTTTGGGCTGTGTTTACATGCACTGGATTGGGTCCTTTGGATGTTCAGCTACCTGGAGACCATTTTCAGCCATTCGTGGACTTAATATTCCAAAACAACGATGGAATTTTTATGGATGACAATGCGTCACGTCACCACGTCACAATTCTTCGTGATTGGTTTGAAGAACTTTCTGGACCGTTGGAGCGAATGGTTTGGCCACCGAAGTCGCCCGGCGTCAGTAAGATCGAACGTTTATGCGATGTAATCGAGAGATCAGTTCGTGTACAACATCCTGAACCTGCAACATTGTCGCAATTATGGCCAACTATAGAGGCAGCCTGGCTCAGTATTCTGCAGAGGACTTATAACGACTTGAGTCCATGACAAGTCGCGTTGTTGCACTTCGCCGGGCATAAGGAGGTCTGACACGATATTACGATGTATCCCACGACTTGTTCCACCTCAGAGTATGTCGCCTCTCTCATAGATACTACACGCCATCTTGAATATTCGCTTGGTAGATTTTAGAAATTCTAATGGAATGTTATCTATTTCTTCTGCCTCATTTGATCTCAGATATTCCAGAAGCCTTTTTATATTCTGACTCTAATACTGAATCTCCTATTTGCTCCATATCGTTTCCAGTTTCTTCTTCCATCACGTCATCAGACGCGTCTGTCCCTTCACATAGCCATTCAACGTACTTTTTCCACTTATCCGCTCTCACCTTTGCGTTTAACAGCGGGATTCCCATTGTACTTTTAATGCTGCCACCCATGGTTTTCATTTCACCGAAGGGTGTTTCGATTTTTCTACATGCTGAATCTGTTCTTCCAACGATCATTTCTTTTTAGATTTCTTCATACTCTTCCTGCAGCCATTCCTCTTTGGCTCCCCTGCACTTCCTATTTACGTCATTTCTAGGTATTTTATATTTATACATTCCTGCCTTTTGCTGAATATTTTTGTAGTTTTTCTTTCGTGGATCAACTGAACTTTTTCTGCTCTTTCACGCTCCACAAGCCATGTAGCAGTATGCGGCGGATTGTACTTTTGATACAACTATCACTGTCCCTTCTTTCCCTGTTGCATTCGCGAATAATGCGAGGTAAGGACGGCTGGCGATTAACCTCCGTACGAGCCCTGGTGTCTCTAAATTTCTCGTCTTGTTTATGTATGGGAGGAAGTAATATCTTACCCGAGCCTTCTTAGAATGTACGCTCTCAGAATTTCAACTTTCTGTGATATTTAACGCCTAAAGCAATAGAAATTTTTTGAGCTTTCCGTAAAGCGCCACCTGGGCGGCCAATAATACTGTGCAGTATTTCCTGACGAGCCATAATACTGAGCGTTTAGGGGAGAGTTCTTGAGATTGCGCAATAGTATTGAAAACATCAGAAACTTTTGAAAATCTTACGCTGCCCGGAAATATTGTGCCGTTTGTAGGCAGCACCAATATTGACAATATCCTCGACATTCTCTCGCGTACGTGTTCGTGTGATACGCTCTTTCCCGCGTTCGCTAGTAGTTCTCGTTAGCCAAAAATGAGTTCTGCTCTTATCTAAGGTTACTTCGCAAGGGGCTGATATTGCTCTTTTTAAAGATGTCCTCTCCTTGTCAACTGAACTGACTACTGTGGTGTTCTTTATCGCACTATGCACATTAGTAGCGAACTTCAAAGGCGTCTCATCATTTCTCAGTACTACAATATCCCACTTCCTTCCACACTGGCTGTTCCGGACGAGTCTCTTAAATTTCAGTTTACTGTCCATAGTCTCTAAATTGTGAAGTGAGTCTATTACTGTTCCTAGGAATCGCTTAGTCTAGTGTATAGTTGCGGTATCTCTGTCTGATCATAATGTAATCCAGCTGGAGTCTTTCGGTGTTTCTGGGCCTTTTCCACGTATACCTACTTCTCTTGTCATTCTTGAACAGAGTATTCGCTATTTCGAGTCGAAATTTATTGCAGAACTTAATTAGTCTTTCTCCCCTCTCATTCCTACCACAGAGCCATAATTCTCAGATACGTCTTTCTTCTACTCCTTTCCCTACTACAGCGTTCCAATTATCATGACTATTAGACTTCCGTCTCCCTTTACATACTGAAGTATCCGTTCAATATCTTCATATACTGCCTCTATCACTTCATCTTTTACTTGCGTGTCGGCATGTATATCTGAACTATTACCGTCGATGATGGTTTGTTGTCGAATGTGTTGAGACTACCCATATGACCGAACTGTTCGCAGTGAGTCATCCTCTGGTCTGCTTTCCTATTAATAATGAATCCTACTACGGTTATGCTATTTTCCGCTGCCATTGATCCTATATTCTCCTGATGAGAAACTCTCCATTTCACTTCATCGACCATCACGACATCTAGATTGAGCCTTTGCAGGCCCCTTATAAGATTTTCTAGCTTCCTTACTACACTCAGACTTCTGATATTCGGCGTTCCGACTCCTAGAGTGTTACCATTTCGTTGGTTATGCCATATTTTTCTCATGATCACCTCCGTCTTGGCAGTCACATCCCGGAGATTACAGACCGGTTCAAATGGCTCTGAGCACTATGGGACTTAACATCTGAGGTCATCAGTCCTCTAGAACTTAGAACTACTTAAACCTGACTAACCTAAGGACAACACACACATCCATGCCCGAGGCAGGGTTCGAACCTGCGACCGTAGCGGTCGCGAGATTCCTGACTGAAGCGCCTAGAACCGCTCGGCGACACCGGCCGGCGATTACAGACCACAAGTGCTTTGGCTACAGCTTATCTGTCTTGAATGCGGTGGTTTCTGTTTCCTTCTGCATCCTCGTGCCACTGATCATTGCTGATTCTACCTATTTTTATTTTCCCACCTCAAGGGGAAAAGACTGTCCTGAACCCTCCTCTGCCGTCTTCGATAACGCCGTTTGTAGAAAGAGGATGATTTCTTACTCCAAAAGTTTTCGGGCTTCATGATTTTCATTCATAATTTAAACAGTGCCCAGGACATTTTGATTATAATTCAAAGAGGCTCCCCCTGGACCACGCATAGCCCAGGTGTGCTCCTAATGCATGGGCACGTATGCACAATGCATTCCAGGAGCTCATTAAAACTATCAACAAGACTGGAATTTACCATACCTTTCAAATACTTGAATAATAATTGAAACCAACGGCTGTACTATAATCCGACGTCGTTTATTCGAAACATGCTGCCAGTTTCGACACCGAGAAGCTGTTAGTTTCAGTTATCATTGTTCAAGTACTCCATGTCCAGCTGGTGTCCCACTGTCCTAGATGGATTACCAGGGTCTTAACAAACCTGTAAATGTCTCCACACAAACAAACCAAACATACTGAAGCCCGAGGGATTGGGAAGCCGTGGTATTAGCGAGCCGCGACCGATGCACCTCTCGTCGAAGATTAGTGCTATGTATTCCCGAACAACCACATGAAATTACGCCACTGTACCATCATGCATGTACCACATATCCAACTTATCACCATGTGGAATATCATTCAGACAACATCAGCCGTGTTGTAACATTGTCGTTATTGCATTTGCGCACACACAGTTTTGGGGAAACCATTGGTTTCCGACATATGTTTAATAGGATTATTTGCTTCTGTCATTGTACACTACATCAATGGTGGCAGTTGTGTAAGAGCACAATAGCACTGAACACCCTAACTTTTGTCACCTTGCGGATTTATTAGTTATTTTTCTTTTAATGCTGTGAACCGTAATGTAGATGCCGTAATCTGAAATACACCGCACTAAATCTACATCACTCCTCTAGACTCTTGACGCTTGGCATCAGGGCCGCGAGCACATCCTTACTTGTGCAAGTTATAAGGAGCTTCTGCGGATGCGTAACTGGCATGACGTAATTTCCTTACGGGCGAAATACATACGGATTTGATAAATAATGTGCATGGTTCACAGTGTGCACTGCTAACCCTTATCACTCAATTACAAGTTTGCATCAATGATACTAGGTGGAAGCACACAGCAGCAGACTTTTATCCTCATTCGCTTGGCATAAATACCTCTAGGCTAGATATGCCAATTCGCTCACTATATAATAATATTAGATCGTATATCAGTATATGTTATAGTTATACTGATATAAAAACATATTTAGTGGGATTCTGAATAAGATATTGTACATCACGTTTCGGATTTTACCACACAGTAATCCATTTGAAGCGCTGAGGACGATGAAGCACGTCATCGTTGACTGTAAGTAGCATTCATTCGTGCTTCTCACATCCGTTATCTTATGGTGGATCAGGTTTATCTGTACTGTAGGCATACATTGTACGTACGTATACCTGAACGTTCATTAAAAGCTGTCTCACTGGTTCCTCTGATATTCACTTAAGTATGGGGGCTCGAAGATGGTGTGCTTTTCGCCCTTGTGCCTCTCGGCGCCTCATTTGTATTCTATTCAAGTCACCTTGTTGGTAGACAGCACTACTTGAAATTAATAATTTGGGCAAACGACGGTTTGGGTTTGTAGTTGATTATTTGCTATGCAGAAATAAGCTTTCCTGCGCAGCATCCACATGAACTCTGTTGATTCTTTGTTAAGCGCTAACAGAAAAGAAAATTATCACGAAACGTTAGCCGCAAAGGGATTTGGGCCTCTCAGATCCAATGTCTGAGAATGTGACGAAATTAAATAAGCGTAACTACAAGTAAACATTTAACAAAAAAGTGTATAATAAGTCGTGTGGCTGCAACGTAAGAATGCCTGAGCTTCAGCCCAGAAATTAATTCGCTAATTAATACATGAATGAGGGATCTTGTACATTTGTCAGAAAAAAAAAATACAAAAGCACGATAATTCCCACTTACCAGTCTCTGGACTGAAGACCACACCAACCAACCCTTCACATATGGGTCCAATAGGACCACGCGACGTACAGAGAGTCAATGTCGCTTTTTATGGTTGACCTTCCTTTGTGTCCAAATTTGTTTCATCCTTTCAGAATGAAGTCTTTATTTCATCAGACTACGGTGTTCCAGTCCGTTTTCTAATTTCCCTCTGACCAACTTTCCAATCAAATATCTTTTGTCTGAATGTTTTTCTACCTATAACGTTTGCCTGAGTTATGCAGGCTTCTTTAAGATCCTCCTTAATCCATATAATTGGCTCAGTTTTGGCCTTACTTCTGTTTTCGTAGAATTCTACTATATGTTTTGTCAACCTACTGGATGCCATTCTTTTAGTGTACCAATAAAATTTAAGTTTTTGTTTTCTCATGTCACCGTGTGTGTCTGTGTATTCTTTTATTTCCTTATTACTTCTCAGCCAATAAGTTTCTCCATCAGTAATTTTGGGCCTAATATTTTCCTAATACTTTTTGTTTCTTTCTTTAGAATTTCTTCAGTATCTCTCTTTCTATTTGAAATTAAAGCTTCTGCTAAATAAAAATTTTCAGGTTTGATTACAGTCCTGTAATGCCTTAGTTAACTGAATTTATAAAGTGATTTTTTACTATAAATATTTTGCGTTAATCTGAATGCAGTTGCCAGTTTTTGATAGCGAACTTCGTTTCCAGGTTTTTCCATACCGTTTTCTTGTAGGATTTCCCCCAAGTATTTAAATTTAGAAATCCTTTTTATTTTTCCGTATTTCGTGTTCAAAAATTTTGGCCCTTATTTTTTGCATTTCATATATTCTGTTTTCTCGAATGATATTTGTTGTCCCCCCCCCCATGAACCATGGGCTTGCCGTTGGTGGGGAGGCTTGCGTGCCTCAGCGATACAGTTGGCTGTACCGTAGGTACAACCACAACGGAGGGGTATCTGTTGAGAGGCCAGACAAACGTGTGGTTCCTGAAGAGGGGCAGCAGCCTTTTCAGTAGTTGCAGGGGCAACAGTCTGGATGATTGACTGATCTGGCCTTGTAACACTAACCAAAACAGCCTTGCTGTGCTGGTACTGCGAACGGCTGAAAGCAAGGGGAAACTACAGCCCTAACTTTTCCCGAGGGCATGCATCTTTACTGGATAGAGTAGCATGGAGAGCTGCATCAAACCAGTCTCAGGACTGAAGATCACAACAACAACAACAACAACATTTGTTGTCCTACTTTTTCCGCAACTTCTTTAAAAATTTCAATTTGTTTTTTAGTTGTGGCAATATCTGCAAAGGCGAGGCGATCTACTCTAATATTACTTCTACCTAACTTGATTGATTGATCTATATTTTGACTCGACTTTTGCTCTCGCCATTCTGTAATTACCGTTTCCAAAAAACAGTTAAACAGTAATGGGGAGAGCCTATCTCTCTGTGTAATACTAGTCTTTTATCAAATAGTTCAAAAAATTTCTCCCATGAATTTAACTTTAGAGCTAGTGTCGGTTAATGTTTCTTTAATCAGTATTAGAGGTACATCATCTAGCCCTTGTTCCTTTAAAATTTGGAAAAGATATTCACGATTAGCTGAGTCGTAGGCATTTTTAAAATCCACAAATGTCGTAGAATATTGTTACTAGAAATCATTTTGTGCCTAAGTATTAGTTTTAAATTAAGATTTTGTTCCGGGCCGAATCTGTTTTGTCTAAGGCGTGCTTGGTATTCACCAATTTTAGGTTCTAGCTGTTGTAACATTGCTAGAGAACTTTGTATGTGACTGGGAGGAGAGAGATTCCTCGGTAATTATTAACATAGTTTCTATCCCCTTTTTTATGCAATGGACGAATTAGGGCAGTTTTCAAGTCCTCAGGTATTTTCTCAGTTTGCTAGATATGTCCTATTAGTTGGGTGATCTCTTCTGTAGGGTTAGGGCCAGCTGATTTTAGTAGTTCTTCAACTATACCGTCTTCTGCGGATGCTTTATTGTTTTAAGTCTTTTATTAAGTTTTATTATTATTATCATTATTGATTATTATGATTGACAGAGGGTTAAATTGTATAAATATGCTGATAAGCATAACCGTATGCAGCAATTATTAATTTCGCACTGTCATATTACCTGAGTTTAAAAAGTTGGGAATACCCAGAATGTGTACCTACGAGCCGCCACTACACTACACGCTCCTTTAGTTTATACAGATAACAAACGCCCTGTATCTGAGGTACTTTGTTGGTATTCTAGTGCATATGAGACTCCGGCACATTGTAAATTATCGAAACTCTTAACGTTCTTACATAGTCGCGTTGGTAACTGTTTAACCCGTGTTATTATCGCCACAAATCTCACTGTACAGATCATTCCACTGCGTTTCACGTTTACCAAAGTTACTCACAAAATTAAAATTTGTTAAATATGTGTAGAAAAAATGGGATAAAGGTAGTTTTACGGATGGAGGCAGTTTTGTCAAGGGTAAAGAATCTCCGCAAGATGAATCTGAGCCCGTCTCACCACCTTACACACTGGACTAACATATCGTCGCCTAGAATGGTAGGGGTGAGTGTCAAACCAGCTGACAAATCTAAAAGTGCATATCAAATTCCAGTACCAACTAGCGGGAGGGTCTTATTGTAATAATGTAAGTGACAAGCGTCACAGATATGTCAATCACAGCACTGAACTGATTCCTTTACGAGAATTTCTTCCTGCAGCTATTAATGGCTTCAGAAAATGCTTCATTCGCACTTTTTCTTTTCCACTTTCAAGTAGATGTGGGCAGGAAACAGTGAAAACAAATTCCGTCCACTGCAAAAAAAGGGCTGCAGGGAGCGAATAAGTGAGAATCCGAAAAGTGAAGGTGAGGTTCACAGCAGGCGCTTTACGCCAGTAACGTACTGTCCGCCAACTTGTACTCTCTTCGCCGGCCGTTGCGGCCGAGCGGTTCTAGGCACTTCAATCCGGAACCGCGCGACTGCTACGGTCGCAGGTTCGAATCCTGCCTCGGGCATGGATGTGTGTGATGTCCTTAGGTTAGTTAGGTTTAAGTAGTTTTAAGTCTAGGGTACTGATGACCTCAGATGTTGAGTCCCATAGTGCTCAGAGCCATTTGAATCATTTGTACTCTCTTCCTCGTCTCCCTGCCCTCGGATTTACGGAACTCGGAAAGCATCCGGAAAGCGATGTGTCTGCTAACCACAGATGTCGCGCATTACTTCAGGACGGCAGCATAGGCTGCACCGTTGTGCCGGGTGGCTTTAATTAAAGTGCAGCTACTCACGGAGGTTCAGTATGGGCGTAACTATCTTAAGGCAGCGGAGCTTGGCAGGTGTGTTAATGAGTTAACACGGAACCGATTAACGCTAGAAAAAATTAGTTCCAATTTTGGGCACCACGTGCAAATTTCGAGTTGTGAATGGCAGATAGGCGTATAGAAATGTTTTCATAAGTAATGGATTAGGAGCGGTAAAAGGGTAAGAAAGGTCAAACAAGTGAGAAAGGCATAATGCTAATTTTATTATTAATCATCTTGCATGAAAACAGTGGTCTCCACGCAGATGCGCTGTTCCAAAGCAGAAATCAGATGCTGTGTAAAGAGGTCTCCGATTGCGCGCATACGTCACGGTACACCTGACACACGCACTGAGTGTAATCTCTTCAAAGAAGAACAGACCGAGAATAAAAGTGTTTGCGAATCCATGGCTCTTCATGCACAACTTGTGGTCAGTAACAGCAACTGTAACCTCGTCAATAATTTCCACCGGGACAGGACGCCTGCCTAGATCACCAGATGAACAAATACATTGAAATTTATTTTTCTCAGTTATTCACTTCGTGCAAAGTTCATCTGTTGCCGAAAAGTGAACTGTAAAACAGGCTTACTAAAAGCAGGATTACCGTGCAAATTAGTGATCAAATACGATTAAAATATTCAAATGTGTGTGAAATCTAATGGGACTTAACTGCTAAGGTCATCAGTTCCTAATTTAAATACTACTTAACCTAAATTATCCTAAGAACAAACACACACACCCATGCCCGAGGGAGGACTCGAACCTCCGCCGGGACCAGCCGCACAGTCCATGACTGCAGTGCCTGAGACCGCTCGACTAATCCCGCGCGGCTTAAAATATTCGCTAACGGGTTTAAAATGAGTTTCAGTCCAAATCTGTGTAGAACTGATATTTTCTTGATCTCCAAGCAGAACGGCTATATTTCCTCTCTCAGAACACATCAACATTTATACCCCATAGGCAGAGGCCATCTCGAAACCTCTTCATTCGTCAGGTCGCTTGAACTTGAAAGGTTCCTGCTATGAAAGGCTGACTCAGCAACATCGTATAATTTCATGTTTTATTTCTTATTTTAAAAGGAAAATGGATATGTTGACGTTAGATTCAGTGGGTTCAAATGGTTCAAATGTCTCTGAGCACAATGGGACTTAACTGCTGAGGTCATCAGTCCCCTAGAACTTAGAACGACTTAAACCTAACTAACCTAACGACATCACTCACATCCATGCCCGAGGCAGGATTCGAACCTGCGACTGTAGTGGTCACGCGGTTCCAGACTGTAGTGCCTAGAACCGCTCGGCCACACCGGCCGGCAGATTCAGTGGGAATTACTAAAGTACGCTGGCAGGATGAATAGGACTTCTTGGCTGTCAACATAAAATCACTCGTCTCTTATAGGGTGCCTATGAAGCTGTTTTCTCGGATAGCTAGACAACATACAAGCAAATCATAGTAATGTAGTTTGTTACATTAACTGAATTGGCAATACTTAACATTCATTTCTACATGATGGGTCTCAAGCAGTTGGCGACATGCAAATAATGAACGTCCTTTGATATATACAATTTCCATGCAAGCTAATCACACAAGTTCATAAGTCACTGCTGTCGTTAATATCACTGCGACTCTTGTAGTCTGACTCTTCTAGTCCTCTCTTCTAGTACTCCGAGGCTAGGCGGCGCATCGCTTTTATTCTCTTTGTATGCCGCTTCAGTCGTGGTGTCCTCCTAGTCAGCGGACTATTGGCTAATGTCGTCTCACAGCCTTCTCTGGAGTATCGTTCTTCATCTCCTTGCCGGTGCTTATCGTTACGCCGAAACAATCAGGAATCACAAAAAAGGAATGCGGGCACGGTATTATGAACAGCACATAGGAGGCATTATTGTACCCAAGATAGACACGAAGCTAGCTGCCACCGCAGTAGTAGCTTCGCAGACGACGATGAAAAAAATTGACAGAATATATGATGAGATAAATGACATCATTCATGTAGTTAAGAATATGAACATAGTAGGAAAGGATGAGAACGAAAGGTAGTAGGAGAGCGTGTACTGGAGAAAAGGAATGAAAGAAGTTCGAGTCTCGGTCCGGCACACAGTTTTAATTTGCCAGGAAGTTTCATATCAGCGCACACTCCGCTGCAGAGTGAAAATCTCATTCTGGAAACATCCCCCAGGCTGTGGCTAAGCCATGTCTCCGCCATATCCTTTTCTCACCGGCACGGTAGCTCAGTGTGTTCGGACAGAGGGTTACGTACCCTCTATAATAAAAAAACTAAGGTAATCGATCATCAACGAACTTAATCGGACGTTTTACGACGTCCGCCCCGAGCAGATACAACGAAATAAAGCGAACAAAATGAGATTAAAAAAAAAAAGATGGTAGAGTACTTGCCCGCGAAAGGCAAAGGTCCCGAGTTCAAGTCTCGGTGCGGTACACAGTTTTAATCTGCCAGGGAGTTTCAAAGGAGAAATTGCCTATTAGAAAAATAATGGTTCAAATGGCTCTGAGCACTATGGGACTTAACATCTATGGTCATCTGTCCCCTAGAACTTAGAACTACTTAAACCAAACTAACCTAAGAACATCACACAACACCCAGTCATCACGAGGTGCCTATTAGAATTTTACACATAGCATAATGTAACCTTCGTTAACACTTGGTTTACGAACCGTGAAAGAAGGTAGTGTACGTAGAAGAGACCATGGGACACTCGAAGGTTTCATATTCTTTACATCGCTGTAAGGCAGAGATTTCGAAACTAGGTTTGAAACAGTAAGCCGCTTCCAGGAGCCCTATGTGGACTCTGACCATAAATTATTGGCTATGAACTGCAGTCGCGCGGGACTAGCCGAGCGGTCTCAGGCGCTGCAGTTATGGACTGTGTGGCTGGTCCCGGCGGAGGTTCGAGTCCTCCCTCGGCCATGGATGTGTGTGTGGTCCTTAGGATAATTTAGGTGAAGTAGTGTGTAAGCTTAGGGACTGATGACCTTAGCAGTTAAGTCCCATAAGATTTCACACACATTTGAATATTTTTCTTGAACTGCATACTAAAAATAAAGATATTTCAGAAAAAGTAGGAAATTAAGGATATGGGGCTTGGATAAATTGAGCGAAGCAGAGATTTTCAGAGTGGGGGTGGGAGAATTAGACAACACTGAAGTAAAGCAGGGGACTGGAATACAATAGAAGACGGACGGGGAGCTTTGAGAGAAGGAATAGTGAAGGTAACAGAGGATCACATAGCTTAAAAGCGAAGACCTTGCAGAAATCCTTGGATAACGCTGGAGATTTTCAGTTTAACTAACGAAAGGCAAAAGTGAATGCAGACGTCCAAAATATGAGATGGGGCATGCAGAAGGTGAGTATTTATTATCGTTGTGTGAGGCTGGGTACCAGCTTGATATTAGCCAGTATCCAGCATCCCACAATGGAATTACATACGTGACTTGTATAGGTATACCGTGCTAGTCATTACCGTCATGCGTTGCAGTGCCTCTTTTTCTTTCTGCGTGGGTACACATTCACAAAGCACAGGGTACCTGAATAAAATAACATTATACTGTATTATGAAAGCTGTCATATAAGCTGCCTTTGTGTCCGCGGCTTCGTCGGCCTACGCATATGTTACGTGTATTTCACATAGATTTAACGCATTTCAAGCATATTACTGCGCATATTTTATCCGTATCGCCAACGAATTTAGCCATGCAGTTTAATGTGAATTCTGAGGAAACATGTAATTCTGTCAGCAACTGATTGTCGTTAAGAGAAAACTGACTGTAGCTGGCAGCTGTCTGATTTTCCGCAGTTTCACATCACGCGACTCTAGAGAGGACGTTAAATGTGTCTGTGGCACGATCTTTGGTCCCGAAACACAATGACAGTTTTGTCTGGTCACCGCAATGCTCGCTCTCACGATGTGGTTGGTGCACTGCACAACGCAAATAAGGAGACTTATTGCGCTTCTTACTTTAAGGTATTCCAAGTCTGCTACTTACAGGAAATAAATATCAACAGGCCATTCACGGACGTTTCGACACGTCCCACCTTCCTGTTGTTACCCCCACCCCTAGCGGTAGTAAGGCTATCTTACTCGCACAGTATTTTCATATAAATAATGAGTTATACATATACCAAATACGGTTGCAATTGGTTCAATCACGCCTTTTCCTTTCAAAACTTAGCCGTAGGGATAGTTGGGGCGTCAGATAGCAAATGATACGGGTGCCAGTTTGGTCTAAATTCCTCCAGCTGTTGTAGAGATACGCTGATTTGTCATTGTTTTCGTACTCTCCCCACCCCTCCCTCCCGGCCCTTACCACGATCTGTAGGGATGAGACGCCATCGTACCTGTTTCCAGTAAGTCCAGCTATCCAGAAAGCTATAGATTTGATACCAATATCAGTCGTTATCGAATATTTTTGCATGTCACTTCTTCTCACAGCCACAGCCACACCCACACCCACCCCTGGGATTGTTTGTGATTTCTTACCCACACAGTATTTGTATACAAATAAACAAATAATGAGTCATGTACATACATAATTTGACTGAAATTTCTCTAGAAGCTTCTGAGATAAACTTCTATGTTATCCCCTTTCCACCATCACCCTTATGAGTGGTAGGCGGTTCTCCCTCCACAGAAAACTTCGAGTGCGCACGCAACAGCTCACCAAAGTTTCATCGTAATCGCATGAATGGTATAGAAACGCATAGAAGGCGAACAAAGTACACTAAGATGACAAAAGCCATGAGACAGGGATAGTCACATATGCAGAGCGCGGTACTATCGCCTACATGAGGTATAAAAGGGCAGCGCAATGGCGGAGATGTCATTTGCACGCAGGTGATTCATGTGGAAAGGTGTCCGACGTGATTAAGGCTGCACGGCGCGGATTAACAGACTCTGAAGGCGGAATGGTAGTTGGAGCTAGATACATGGAGCATTCCATTTTGGAAATCATTGACGAATTCAATACTTCGAGATCCACAGTGCTAAAAGTGTGCCGAGAATAACTAATTTCAGACATCACCACGGACAACGCAGTGGTCAACGGCCTTGAGTTAACGATCGAGGTCAGCTCCGTTTTCGTAAAGTTGTCAGTGCTCACAGACAAGCAAAACTGCGTGAAACAACCGCCGTAATCAATGTGGGACGTACGACGAACGTACCCGTTAGGACAGTGCGGAGAAAGGTGGCGTTAATCGGCTATAGCGGCAGACGACCGACGCGAGTGCTTTGCTAACAGCACGGCATCGCCAGCTGCACCTCTCCTGGGCTCCTGACCATATCGGTTCGACCCTAGACGACTGGAAAACCGTTACCTGGTCAGATTAGTCCCGATTTCAGTTGGCAAGAGCTGATGGTACATTCGAGTGTGGCGCAGAACCCACAAAGCCATGGATTCATATTGTCAACAAGGCAATCTCCAAGTTGGTGGTTGTGGCTCCATATTGTTGTGGGCTGTGTTTACATGGAATGGACTGGGTCCTCTGGTCGAACTGAACCGATCACTGACTGGAAATGGTTATGATACACTACTTGGAGACCATTTGGATCCATTCGTGGACTTAATGTTCTCAGTCAACGATGGAATTTTTATGGATTTCAGCGCGCTGTGTCACCGGCCCGCAGTTGTTCTCGATTAGTTTGAAGAAGATTCTGGACATTCGAGCAAATACACTGGCCACCCCAATATGAATCCCATCAAACGTTTATGAGACATAATCGAAGATCTCAACCTGTATATTGAGCAAGCAGTAAAGGAAACAAGAGAAAAATTCGGAGTAGGTATTAAAATCCATGGAGAAGAAATAAAAACTTTGAGGTTCGCCGATGACATTGTAATTCTGTCAGAGACAGCAAAGGACTTGGAAGAGCAGCTGAACGGAATGGACAGTGTCTTGAAAGGAGGATATAAGATGAACATCAACAAAAGCAAAACGAGGATATTCCCGGCGGGGTCAGGGATTTTCTCTGCCTCGTGATGGCTGGGTGTTGTGTGCTGTCCTTAGGTTAGTTAGGTTTAAGTAGTTCTAAGTTCTAGGGGACTGATGACCATAGATCTTGAGTCCCATAGTGCTCAGAGCCATTTTTTGAAAACGAGGATAATGGAATGTAGTCGAATTAAGTCGGGTGATGCTGAGGGAATTAGATTAGGAAATGAGACACTTAAAGTAGAAAAGGAGTTTTGCTATTTGGGGAGCAAAATAACTGATGATGGTCGAAGTAGAGATGATATAAAATGTAGACTGGCAATGGCAAGGAAAGCGTTTCTGAAGAAGAGAAATTTGTTAACATCGAGTACAGATTTAAGTGTCAGGAAGTCGTTTGTGAAAGTATTTGTATGGGGTGTATGGAACTGAAACATGGACGATAAATAGTTTGGACAAGAAGAGAATAGAAGCTTTCGAAATGTGGTGCTACAGAAGAATGCTGAAGATTAGATGGGTAGATCACATAACTAATGAGGAGGTATTGAATAGAATTGGGGAGAAGAGAAATCTGTGGCACAACTTGACTAGGAGGAGGGATCGGTTGGTAGGACATGTTCTGAGGCATCAAGGGATCACCAATTTAGTACTGGAGGGCAGCGTGGCGGGTAAAAATCGTAGAGGGAGACCAAGAGATGAATACACTAAGCAGATTCAGAAGGATGTAGGTTGCAGTAGGTACTGGGAGATGTAGAAGCTTGCACAGGATAGAGTAGCATGGAGAGCTGCATGAAACCAGTCTCTGGACTGAAGACTACAACAACAACAGTCGAAGACCAGTTCGTGCACAAAACCCTGCACCGGCAACACTTTCGCAATTATGGACGGCTACATTGGCAGCGTGGCTCAGTATTTCCGCTGAGGACTTCCAACGACTTGTTGAGTCCATACCACGTCGAGCTGCCGCATTACGCTGGGGAAAAGATGGTCCGTCACGATATTAGGAGATATGCCTCAGTGTATTCATTTTCATATATTAGATTCATCAGTGAAATCTGTTGTTCAAATGACACTTCCACGTCATAATATTTATCGTCTTGGGGTCTATAGAATATGGAACTAATTAACTGTTTGTGCCACATGTCCTCTCCATATTTCTCGTAGCGTCATCTGGGTTATGTCTGTGGCTACGCACGCATTCAGAGACGAGTACGTCGCGTGTGTGTGTATTTGGACGCGTGTGTGTGCGGCGTGTACGCGGAATGCGGCTTCCGCGTCGCGAGCAACGTCAGCTCGCGCGCCGCTTCATCTCTCACGGGCCGTGGAGCCGGCGCTGGCCGCGACAGCTGGGTGATCTACGCGGCTGAACACCGCCGCACAGCCGCGGGCCGCGCATCTCGTGTCCCGTCACAGCGGCGTCCCGCTCCGCCTCCGGTCATACGCTCCCACCAGCCGCACTCATTTCCATAAAAACACAACGTCGTTTCCTCTACATAAACACGCGCTCTGTCAGCCGCTGCTGCTGGCGGATCCGCCTGCTGCCGCCACAACACTGCGTTATCGCTACGCAGTAAAATAGAGCAATGCAGTCAGATGTATGCATATGTAGATGACGTTGCCGTTGTGGCACGGGATGAAACATCCTTGCAGAAATGTACGGAATAATGAAAGCACAAGGAGGAAAAATTGGACAAGACAAAATACATTATAACGTGCAATTCGAAGGCAATAAGAACACCACGTGACATGATTGATGCTAATAAATGATTCAGAGGTGTCTGAAATCTGGTTTCGCAGGACAGAGCGCATCACGTTATGGTTGTGGAGGGGGCCGTAATCAGTTACTGTTAGTTGCACAAAACACACAATCTTTTATTTTCCTCAGAACCACTTAATTTAAACATTGGCTTCAAAAGATCAATTGCTGAAGGCCTAGTTAAGAAAACTTGCGATATCTCCTGGGCTGAAGGCCCAAAACCACACCAAAAACAAGAACGGCTGAAGGCCTGAACACAAGTTATAAAAATTGATTTAAAGAATACACGGAGCTACAGGCCTCACTTTAAAAAAAAATCACATAAATACGCTGCTGAAGGCCACACACAAGACATTGAACAACTCACGGCTTAAGGCATGGATAACAAGAATTTCAGTTAGAGCAATTTTTTTAAAAAAATTAGTTTCAAACAAATCAGTTTTCAAACTTTAATTTAAGTCAGCTGAAGGCTTTATCTTAAGATTAAAAGGAACTAAATTAACAGACAGCTGAAGGCCTCGCACAGTACATCAGACTAAAATGAAAACCACAATCTGAAACCAACAGAGCAGTGGTGCTCACAAGGGAACCTCCCCATCGCACCCCTCTCAGATTTAGTTATAAGTTGGCACAGGGATAGGCCTTGAAAAACTGAACACAGATCAATCGAGAAAACAGGAAGAAGTTGTGTGGAACTATGAAAAAAATAAGCAAAATATACAAACTGAGTAGTCCGTGCGCAAGGTAGGCAACATCTAGGAGGGTGTTAGCTTACGAGCGCCGTGGTCCCGTGGTTAGCGTGAGCAGCTGTGGTTAAAATCTTCTCTCGGGTGAAAATTTTAATTTTTTATTTTCAGATAATTATCAAAGTTCAGGCACTCACACATAATCAACTTCGCTCTCCAAAATTCCAGGACATGTTCAGATTTGCTTGGACATATACAGCATTTGACGGTCTACGCACGGAAACATTTGAAAACGTGAAAAACATATGTTTTGACAGAGCACAGGGAAAACTGTGCGACTCTGAAACTGTTGCATTCATTTGATGCAGTTTATGTGACAAACTCTTATGTTTTCATCAGTTTTTTTGGAGTGATTATCACATCCACAAGAAAACCTAAATCGGGCAAGGTAGAAGAATCTTTTTACCCATTCGCCAAGTGTGCAAGTTAGGTGGGTCGACAACATATTCCTGTCATGTGACGCACATGCCGTCACCAGTGTCGTAAAGAATATATCAGACGTGTTTTCCTGTGGAGGAATCGGTTGACCTATGACCTTGCGATCAAATGTTTTCTGTTCCTATTGGAGAGGCACGCCCTTTCGTCTACTAATCGCACGGTTTTGCGGTGCGGTCGCAAAACACAGACATTAAACTTATTACAGTGAACAGAGACGTCAATGAATGAACAGACAGATCGTAACTTTGCGAAAATAAAGGAAGTAAAATTTTCACTCGAGGGAGGACTCGAACCAAGGACCTTTCGTTCCGCAGTTGCTCACTCTAACCACGAGACCACGGCGTTGATCGGCTATCATTGTCCTTTATGTTGCCTATCTTGCACATGGACTACTCAGTTTGTATATTTTGCTTATTTTTTCATAGTTCCACACAACTTCTTCCTGTTTTCTCGATTGATCTGTGTTCAGTTTTTCAAGGCGTATCCATTGTGTCAATTTACAACTAAATCTGAGGGGGGTGCGATGGGGAGGTTCCCTTGTCAGAAGTGTTCCATGTGTCGGCCTGAGGAGATAGCTCTAAGAGAAGGTGAGGTTAGACAGGCAACCAAGAGTAAGATTAAATAATTGGATGGTAACCCAACCCAGGGACGGCTGAAGGACCGACCAACAACCTAATCAGTTCCCTTCTGCCCGACCAACGATACGACAACGGAAAATACCAGCCGAGGACGAAGCTACCAGCCGCTCTACGTCTTCAAAATTGGCGTCTAAAAACAGCCAAGGCACAATAACATCTCTTAAGAAAAAAATATGAACAAACAACTAAAATGGTATCGAACTACACGCCGTGGCGGACAGCATCAACACTGCGACGAAAAACACACTGTCGGAAAACTACGCTAACGACCAGGGCAGGTAACTGGAGCGTTAACGGCCACAAGACAAAAATACAGTTGGTGCACTTCACTGATAAGTAACAACTAATTTGATAGTTAAAGACCACACAGGAAGACAGCTGCATAATTTGGCTGACTCCAACACACCATACGTTGCTGCTAGCCGGAACGGTCCGGGTGGCAACAACCAACAATGGACGAAGAGATGTCACAGCAGTTGAGGTTTCATAACAGATTAACTGATCACTCAACTTCGGTCTCCAGGTTCGGTGGACAACGAACTCTGTAGCTCTCGCAGCTACCGCCTCACAATCCGACTGCGTGTGCGTGACGCCAGCGGTCCCGGCCTGACCTCGCGCCGCGGATACTTCCTCGCTGCTCTGTCCCAACCGACTGACTGCCACATACACCACCACAAGGAAAAATAGCGCTCACACTAAAAAATGGTTCAAATGGCTCTGAGCACTATGGGACTTAACTTCTGAGGTCATCAGTCCCCTAGAATCTAGAACTAGTTAAACCTAACTAACCTAAAGACATCACACACATCCATGCCCGAGGCAGGATTCGAACCTGCGACCGTAGCGGTCTCGCGGTTCCAGACTGTAGCGCCTAGAAACGCTCGGCTACCACGGCCAGCCGCTCACACTAAAGATGATACAGCCGTACTAGTATCGATAAGCACTGCTGCTGCCACTGACAGAGGCAAGTCAGCAACTTGTTGTGGTAGTAACTCAACGAAAAATAAGACGCCACTCGATTGCGACAAACTGCCAAAGAACAAACAGCATCAGCACAAGCCAGGCACGTCTCAGTGTCAGTTGATTCCACTACCTAGGTATGTTTTAATAAGAGGTGACCTTATCGAGCTCAGTATCTGATGAGCTATACAGTGTGAACATTAATAAATCTGCAAACTGCAGGGACGGATTCCTGACTAGAAATGGAGGAAAAAAGGTCCTACGAACATGTGTCCCAAAATGCATCGTTGTCACGGTATATGGCGCAAATGAATGACATTTCCTCTGACCATGTAACGTGTTTTCCTAGTGCACTTCAGACCGTGTGACTGACGCAGCGTATTTTAAGCAGCAGAATACTACGGCGTTCATGTCCGGAACAAGCCGAGATGATGTTTGTTTACAGCCAAGCATATAGTAACGGTCGAAGGCAGCATGGCTGTACCAAAACTACCACCCTCACAGATACCAGCCATGCCACACTCAATTTCAAGCCCTGCTTGGTAGTTTGTATGATCTTGGGTCATTTTAGACAAACGAACGTGCATGGAGGCAGGAGACTGTGCATGCACCAAATTTGGAGCACCAGGTTCTACAGGACACTGAGACAAAACATAGTACAAGCTCCAGGCAAATGAACGCCAACATGGTGAAGGTCAAACTACAACTGCATGACAACAGCTGCTATCCCTGTCACTGGGAATTCCACTCAGGCCAGTTTCAACATCTGTCGTGACGTGGATGCGATGCAACTCTGTACTGTGTTCCGGAACGATTTGTTGTCGTGCCACGCACACTGTCCATTTGCGGACAAATACTCATAGGACCTTTTGTTCTCCATTTCTAGCCAGGAATCCGTCTCTGCAGTTTGTCGGTTTTATTAATGTACACCATGTATAGATGGATGCTAACTGGGTTTTTCAGGTAAGCAAATGGGAAGTTACGGTACTGAAAATGGGATCACGGATATCGTCGCTATGTTCCTGTAATCAGCTGAGAATGTGTGTACTGTAGCACTGTGACACAATGTGTATATACTGTGTGTAGTGTGTGCAGTGACTAGGAGTGAGAAAGGAATGAACAGAGTAGCTGTTCAAATGTTCAAATGTGTGTGAAATCTTATGGGACTTAACTGCTAAGGTCATCAGTCCCTAAGCTTACACACTACTTAACCTAAATTATCCTAAGGACAAACACACACACCCATGCCCGAGGGAGGACTCGAACCTCCGCCGGGACCAGCCGCACAGTCCATGACTGCAGCGCCTGAGACCGCTCGGCTAATCTCGCGCGGCGAACAGAATAGCTCTAGCCTTCTATATTATCAAATAACTTCTTTGTAAAACGCTGTTGCACATTAGGGACAAACTGAACGATGTAGCACTGTATTAAACAGACTGCCGTATTCAGGAGGGTGGAGGCTCCAGTCTTCTTCCAGCCATGTCGATTTAGGTCTTACGTGGTTACCCTAAATTACTTCAGGCAAATGCTGGGATTGTTCCCACTATAAGGCCACGGCCGACTGTGTGCCCCAACCTTGTCATACTAGACGTTATAATAAAACGTTCGCAAGTTGAGCCGGTGTGGACGGAAAACTGTTTACTGTATGGGTACCCACCTTGGTGGATCGACGAAAAAAGTCTGTCGCACGCTGCCTCGTCGTTTGACGTACACGACGCTGGCCGCTATTGATAGGTGAATTCCTATCAGCTCTCAGGGGTCTAGTTTCACTACTTCTCGCATGGAACGTGTGCTTTTGGTCTTGTGTATTGTGCGTCGAACGTGAACTTGATAGTTGCCTTCCGGTAAGAAAGAGCCATAGTGATCTGTGGTACTCAATGCACCGCTATGCGAAGCCTCACGGATGTAAACAAAGCTCGCGCTAACGGGGCGCGGCCGGTGCGCTACACTTGACCACCATGGACTGAAACGTCAGGCGCCTACGCACAGATGTATCAGTTACATAATAAATGCGTAACACTTCTCTTGCGATTTTATCGGAAATGCCAGATGTGCACATCTTACTACTTGCACATTACATTTGTTTAATGGCCTACTAATGGTGTACAATGTTTGGACTAAATCTGTGATCCCAACGTTGTGGCCTCCTCTTGTGAGTAACTAATAACTCACTGGATAAAATCTTAGCAAACCCTGAAAGTAGCAAACTGGATTCTTTGAAGTGCTGTAGAAATGGCACGAGTCGGACATGTGGTCCCCTGCCAATGAGACGTAATGGCAGTGTAGTGGCGTGCCTGTGGAGGTCGGCCCGCTGCAGTCATGGACTGTGCGGCTGGTCCCGGCGGAGGTTCGAGTCCTCCCTCGGGCATGGGTGTGTGTGTTTGTCCTTAGGATAATTTAGATTAAGTAGTGTATAAGCTTAGGGACTGATGACCTTAGCAGTTAAGTCCCATAGGATTTCACACACATTTGAACTTTTTTTTTTATATCGGCTGTATGGAATGGGGGCAATAAGATGGGTCGACGTGATGGCGCGACAGGTAGACGTGATTCTCATCACCGAGCCATCTCGGTTAGGATCTCTTTATTCCATGTTACATAGCTGCGTGTGGTATATACAGGGTGTTTCAAAAATGACCGGTATATTTGAAACGGCAATAAAAACTAAACGAGCAGCGATAGAAATACACCGTTTGTTGCAATATGCTTGGGACAACAGTACATTTTCAGGCAGACAAACTTTCGAAATTACAGTAGTTACAATTTTCAACAACAGATGGCGCTGCGGTCTGGGAAACACTATAGTACGATATTTTCCACATATCCACCATGCGTAGCAATAATATGGCGTAGTCTCTGAATGAAATTACCCGAAACCTTTGACAACGTGTCTGGCGGAATGGCTTCACATGCAGATGAGATGTACTGCTTCAGCTGTTCAATTGTTTCTGGATTCTGGCGGTACACCTGGTCTTTCAAGTGTCCCCACAGAAAGAAGTCATAGGGGTTCATGTCTGGCGAATAGGGAGGCCAATCCACGCCGCCTCCTGTATGTTTCGGATAGCCCAAAGCAATCACACGATCATCGAAATATTCATTCAGGAAATTAAAGACGTCGGCCGTGCGATGTGGCCGGGCACCATCTTGCATAAACCACGAGGTGTTCGCAGTGTCGTCTAAGGCAGTTTGTACCGCCACAAATTCACGAAGAATGTCCAGATAGTGTGATGCAGTAATCGTTTCGGATCTGAAAAATGGGCCAATGATTCCTTTGGAAGAAATGGCGGCCCAGACCAGTACTTTTTGAGGATGCAGGGACGATGGGACTGCAACATGGGGCGTTTCGGTTCCCCATATGCGCCAGTTCTGTTTATTGACGAAGCCGTCCAGGTAAAAATAAGCTTCGTCAGTAAACCAAATGCTGCCCACATGCATAGCGCCGTCATCAATCCTGTGCACTATATCGATAGCGAATGTCTCTCGTGCAGCAATGGTAGCGGCGCTGAGGGGTTGCCGCGTTTGAATTTTGTATGGATAGAGGTGTAAACTCTGGCGCATGAGACGATACGTGGACGTTGGCGTCATTTGGACCGCAGCTGCAACACGGCGAACGGAAACCCGAGGCCGCTGTTGGATCACCTGCTGCACTAGCTGCGCGTTGCCCTCTGTGGTTGCCGTACGCGGTCGCCCTACCTTTCCAGCACGTTCATCCGTCACGTTCCCAGTCCGTTGAAATTTTTCAAACAGATCCTTTATTGTATCGCTTTTCGGTCCTTTGGTTACATTAAACCTCCATTGAAAACTTCGTCTTGTTGCAACAACGCTGTGTTCTAGGCGGTGGAATTCCAACACCAGAAAAATCCTCTGTTCTAAGGAATAAACCATGTTGTCTACAGCACACTTGCACGTTGTGAACAGCACACGCTTACAGCAGAAAGACGACGTACAGAATGGCGCACCCACAGACTGCGTTGTCTTCTATATCTTTCACATCACTTGCAGCGCCATCTGTTGTTGAAAATTGTAACTACTGTAATTTCGAAAGTTTGTCCGCCTGAAAATGTACTGTTGTCCCAAGCATATTACAACAAACGGTGTATTTCTATCGCTGCTCGTTTAGTTTTTATTGCCGTTTCAAATATATCGGTCATTTTTGAAACACCCTGTAATTCCTTGTAGACACGTTGGAGAGTCCGCGGTGATACACCTGCAAATCGGCCGCTTCCATTCATGTTGTAATGGGAACGTCCCGGCACCATAGCTCCTATCGAGCTTGGAAGTCCCCATGACCATGAGTGTCACGCATGGTCAACAGCAATCTATTTCGAATCCGAAAGAAATTTCTGCTGTGAGAGAATCCAGAACCATCTCAACCAGTTTCTGAGAAACGTCCCCAAGGGAACTTCATCGATGACCATTTGCAGTTGTATACGACACAAAATGGCATTGCTCAATCGTGAACGTAAAACTTCACGTCTTCAGTGGTTCAAAAGACAGGGAAACTGGTCAATAGCTGTCTGGAGGTGTATAAAATGGTTCAAATGGCTCTGAGCACTATGAAAATTAACATCTGAGGTCATCAGTCCCCTAGACTTAGAACAACTAAAACCTAATTAACCTAAGGACATCACACACATCCATATCCGAGGCAGGATTCGAACCTGCGACCGTAGCAGCAGTGAAGTTCCGGACTGAAGCGCCTAGAACCACTCGGCCATAGCGGCCGGCTGGAGGTGTATACTGTGGCCCGACGAATCGTGATTTTACCTCTATTCAAATGATGCAGGACGTCGATTACACCGACGGTCCAACGAAGCGTTTAATCAACAGTGTGTGGAGGATGAAATTGGTTTTTGTGTGGTGTTTTGGGGTTGCTTTTCTTACCGTGACTTGAGCTTATTGGTCCAGGTTACTGTGAACACGAACTAAGGTGATTATTTCAACATTCTCGGTGGTTAAGTGTTACACTTTCTTCTGCATTTTTGCGATGTATATGCTGTGTACACTCCACCCTTCCAAGACGACAGCTATTGCGTTCACAGCGTTGCGCATTTAAGTTCTTGGTTTCACTAATAATCAGGTACCCTATTGGACGAGGTACGTTCAGTAAGTAATGCAACCCATTTTATTGCTCCGCAAATTTCAGTCTAAAAAATACGGAAATTCTTGCGGAACATTGTGGAATCGCTTCAGCCCTTATAATTTTATGAAGTTTCGATAGGTTGTGGCGCTATGCGTAGCCTTCAAAATGGCGCCAGTAACGAAGGTGCGTTCCTAGCAGAGCGGTGTCATTGAATTTGTTTAGGTGAAAACTCGAGCAGCACAGGTATTCATGGACGCTTGCAGAATGTCTACGGGGACCAAGCAGTAAACAAAAGCATGGTGAGTCGTTGGGCAAGGAGACTGTCATCATCGTAACAATGATGTTGCGCAAACCTGTCCGATTTCCAGCATGCCGGCCGGCCGCACACATCTGTGACTTCTGGAGTATTGGAGAAACGACTTGTTCCTCGCCACAAAAATTACACTACTGGCCATTAAAATTGCTACACCACGAAGATGACGTGCTACAGACGCTAAATTTAACCGACAGGAAGAAGATGCGCTGATATGCAAATGATCAGCTTTTCAGAGCATTCACACATGGTTGGCGCCTTTGGCGACATCTACAACGTGCTGACATGAGGAAAGTCTCCAACCGATTTCTCATACAGAAACAGCAGTTGACCGGCGTTGCCTGGTAAAACGTTGTTGTGATCGCTCGTGTAAGGAGGAGAAATGCGTAACATCACGTTTCCGACTTTGATAAAGGTCGGATTGTAGCCTAGCGCGATTGCGGTTTATCGTATCGTGACATTGTTGCTCGCGTTGGTCGAGATCCAATGACTGTTAGCAGGATATGGAATCGGTCGGTTCAGGAGTGTAATACGGAACGCCGTGCTGGATCCCAACGGCCTCGTATCACTAGCAGTCGAGATGACAGGCATCTTATCCGCATGACTGTAACGGATCGTGCAACCACGTCTCGATCCCTGAGTCAACAGATGGGGACGTTTTCAAGACAACAACCATCTGAACAAACAGTTCGACGACGTTTGCAGCACCATGGACTATCAGCTCGGAGACCATGGCTGCGGTTACCCTTGACGCTGCATCACAGACAGGAGCGCCTGCGATGGTGTACTCAACGACGAACCTGGGTGCACGAATGGCAAAGCGTCATTTTTTCGGATGAATCCAGGTTCTGTTTACAGCATCATGATGGTCGCATCCGTGTTTGGCGACATCGCGGTGAACGCACATTGGAAGCGTGTATTCGTCATCGCCATACTGGCGTATCACCCGGCGTGTTGGTATGGGGTGCCATTGGTTACACGTCTCGGGCACCTCTTGTTCACATTGACGGCATTTTCAACAGTGGACGTTACATTTCGTATGTGTTACGACCCGTGGCTCTACCCTTCATCCGATCCCTGTGAAACCCTACATTTCAGCAGGATAATGCACGACCGCATGTTGCGGGCACTGTACGGGCCTTTCTGGATACAGAAATTGTTCGGCTGCTGCCCTGGCCACCACATTCTCCAGATCTCTCACCAATTGAAAACGTCTGGTCAGTAGCGGCCGTCATCGCAATACGCCAGTCACTACTCTTGATGAACTGTGGTATCGTGTGTAAGCTGCGTGGGCAGCTGTACCTGTACACGCCATCCAAGCTCTGTTTTACTCAATGCCCAGGCGTAACTAAGGCCGTTATTACGGCCAGAGGTGGTTGTTCTGGGTACTGATTTCTCAGGATCTGTGCACCCAAATTGCGTGAAAATGTAATCAAATGTCAGCTCTAGTATAATATATTTGTCCAATGAACACCCGATTATCATCTGCATTTCTTCTTGGTGTAGCAATTTTAATGGCCAGTAGTGTATAACGAACTTCTCCTTCCCCTGACAGTGCAAGACCTCACACAAGTCTACGCACCCGACGGGAGCTCACAAATCTTCACTGGACTGTTCTTCCTCATCCACCCGATAGCCCCGGTCTCGCATCTTCCGACTTCCATCTGTTTGGCCCAAGAAGGATGCAATCCATAGGAAGCTGTACGTTGATGATGGGAAGGTTATTGACGTTGGCTCCGAAGTCGACCAGTAGAGTGATATCACGCGGGCATCAGGTCTTCCCCGTAAGGTGACGTAAGGCTGTTGCATTGAAATAGGGGTTTGTAGGCAAAAGAGTGGGGAGTGATATGGTGTACTGGAATCTTGAATAAAACCAATCTGCTATCAGAAAAAAATGTGTTGTATTACTTATATAACACGCCTTGTATCTTGTCTGTTCCAGCGAGCAAGATGGCGCAATGGTTAGCGCACTGCACACGCACTCGGGAGAAAATGTTCAAATGTGTGTGAAATCTTATGGCACTTAACTGCTAAGGTCATCAGTCCCTAAGCTTACACACTACTTGACCTAAATTATCCTAAGGACGAACACACACACCCATGCCCGAGGGAGGACTCGAACCTCCGCCGGGACCAGGCACAAAGTCCATGACTGCAGCTCCCTAGACCGCTCGGCTAATCCCGCGCGGCCACTCGGGCGACAACGTTTCAAATCCATGTTCGGTCATCCAGATATATGTTTTCCGTGATTCACGTAAATCGGTCCAGGCAAATGCCAGGATGGTTCCTTTGAAAGGGCATGCCCAATTTCCTTCCCCAGTCTTGACACACTTCTGGCCTGTGCTCCGTCTCTAATGACTTCAATGTCGACAGGACGTTAAACACTAATCTTCCTTCCTTGACTGGACAGCTAAATCACCCGATCGTAATCCCACATAAAATGTTTGGTACTATTTGGAGGAGGGGATAAAATGGAAAATTCAACAAACGAGCAGTAGCTCTGCGTAATGTACTCAACAATGAATGGCTTCAGCGGGATATCGCTACCTCACCTAACTGAGGCTATTATCAAGGCTGCTGACTAAGTTACAAGATAATATTGGATGTCTCCTGTGGTTACGAAATGTTTGTCCGATGAGTGTAAGTAAGACGACTAGTTATAAAAAAGACAGATAATTTTAAGTAAATTCATTTTGTAGTCGAAAAAGTCTGTCTGCTACTTTTAAAGGAATTTCTAGTATCCATAAGTGCGTTAAAACACCTACTTCTGGAACACGGAAAGAAATGCCGGCCCTGGGTCGAATCTGCCCAGCAGATTAATGATGAGCGCCGGAGTGCCGGTCAGCCTCTATATGGTTTTAGGCGGTTTTTCACACTCATTGAGACAAATACAAGGCTAATTCCCAAGTTCCGCCTCAGTTGCACGATTTGCAAACACTTGAGAAACATTATTACGAGATCCATCCAGAAAGTAACAGACGTTTTGCTCTATCGCGGCGGTGGACGGGTTCAGAGCAGCCGTCGTCTCGGTGCCATCACGTTCCTACACTCAATATGCGTCCAGCGGTGGTAGCGTGTGGTCTGCGCCTCAGCTACTTCGCTTTCAGTGACTTCTTTAGCTGTGCGCTGCAGTAGAACAACCCGCCACTTGCGGTGAGCATTATGTGATTAGTTTTTCGTTGGTAAAGGCTGCAAACCAATTGGAATTTAACGCGACCTTTGTGATATGTATGGAAAAGAAATAATGAGTGAAAGCCGAGTGAATCAATGGTGCACTGATTTTAAAAATGGCCATACCAGTCTTCACGATGAGGATCGCAGCGGTGCTCCTAGCCTTGTGACCGACGAACTGGTGATGAAACTCAACACGCAAAATAGTGGAAATCGTCGTTTCACGATTACGGAACTTTCTCAACATTTTCCCCTAATTTTGTGGAGTTCAGTGCATGAAACTTTGGCGGAGAAGCTTGGTTACCACAAATTTCGTGCTGGCTGGGTACCCAAAATCCAATAGCAGGCTGCAAATGTCTACAAGGACGGGTTTGGAAAACTTGTGCTACGGTATAATAGCCGCGTGGAATTAGCCGAGCGGTCTCAGGCGCTGCAGTCATGGACTGTGCGGGTGGTCCCGGCGGAGGTTCGAGTCCTCCCTCGGGCATGGGTGTGTGTGTTTGTCCTTAGGATAATTTAGGTTAAGTAGTGTGTAAGCTTAGGGACTGATGACCTTAGCAGTTAAGTCCCATAAGATTTCACACACATTTGAACATTTTTGGACGGTATAATAAGCGCCTCAATTTGAATAGTGACTGGGTAGAAAACAGCTTAAGACCTTATCTTTAAAATGTATCTAATAAAATTTGGTTCTTCCATATTGTTAATTTTGTATTTCAAAACATTTGTTACTTTCTGGATAGCCCTTGTACATCCGTCCACGTGACGTACAATAGACACTGATAGAAGGGGTGCACAGATTCCATTTCGGGGACAGCTGCAGTAGCGACCGATTGATAATAGCAGCCTATTTATAGATATGACTGGTTCTCCGTCTACTAATGAGAGTAGTACCATACAACCCTCCGCTCGGCGGTGGCTGGATAGTAGGCAGCGGAATGGGTGGATGGATGGATAGACGGATGGATGGAATGAACAAATAGCTTTCAGTCGGAAGCAATCGAGTAGTAGTCGACTTGCGCTAGCAATTAACCTTTCGATGCCATTATATCATACGCTTACACTACATACCTGAAATGCGTTCCACTAGTGCTCCATTCCCCGACCGACCTGGCATCTCGCCCCCGTCCTCTTAAAAGCACAATTGTAATACTCGTCGCTCGTCGCCACTGCACACACACACACACACACACACCACTTCGCAGAGCAGCAATTATCCCGGCGGGCCCTGCACGCTATTTCGCCGAGACCCCGAACGTACAGAACCTGCTGCGGAATTCCAGCGTACGACAAACCAAAAGGCGCTTACTGTCCCCTTAGAGCTGCTGTTGCGGTTTATGCCGTATTATTACGCGCTGCGCCAACATCTGCTTTTCCCATAAGGGAAATTCCTACACGACCGCATTTCGCATGGCACTGTGGAATGCATATGTCGAGTTGAAATGGCCTCCGATGAGGAATTAAAATACGTAGCTGTGTGGGTTTATCTCAGTTTTCCTACGCTCGCAAGATGTTTTATGATCATTTATAGGCGTTAACTGAATTTTCTTTCATTGATTCTTACTGAGAAACAAACGGAGAGAACATTACAAAAAAAATCTAGAAGAAGAAAGGATAAAGACAAGTATGATATAACAGTGTTGGCTGAATCGGAGGGAGGACTACAGCTTACAATGAAGAATATCGTAAAATTTGGAAATACAGGGTGTTCAAAAAATCAGTATATTTTTGAAAACTTAATAAACCACGGAATAATGTAGGTAGAGAGATCAAAATTGACACACATGCTTGGAATGACATGGGGTTTTATTAGAACCAAAAAAAAACAAAGTTCACGAAATGTCCGACAGATGGTGTTGGACAGCAAAACGTCGGTGACTGCGCATGACAATCGTGTATAAAAGGAGCTGTAATGAGAGAGAGAATCAGATGCGCCTGCAGTCACACCATGTTGACGTTACCTGAATAGGCGCTTTTAGTGAAGCTGTATTATCAGAATAGGGAATGTGCTAGTTCAGCGTTATGATCCTATCGCCATAGGAAGGGGATTCGAACGGGTAAAGGTCCGTTGACAAATGCAGCTGTGGCGAGAATGATTTCGAAGTTCGATGCCACGGGTTGTTTAGACGATAGGCCCCGTAGTGGCCGACCGAGGACAAGGCGTAATGCTGCTGAGACAGTTCAGGAAGAAATGGAGACTGTAGCGGTTCGTCTATGCACGGGGAAGTCAGCGCTCGTGCAGTCGCACGTCGTACCGGTATTTCACACACTACTATTTGGTTGGCACTTAGGCGTACCCTCCGATGCTATCCGTACAAAATCCATCGGCATCATGAACTGTTACCTGGTGATTTAATGAAACGAAGGGCATTTGCGATGTGGGCGTTCCAAAAAAAAAAAAAAAATGGTTCAAATGTCTCTGAGCGCTATGGGACTTAACTTCTGAGGTCATCAGTCCCCTAGAACTTTGAACTACTTAAACCTAACTAACCTAAGGACACCACACACATCCATGCCCGAGGCAGGATTCGAGCCTGCCACCGTAGCAGTCGCGCGGTTCCAGACTGTAGCGCCTAGAACCGCTCGGCCACTTCGGCCGGCGGGCGTTTCAAAAGATTGCGCAAGATGACGATTGGTTGAGAAACGTGTTGTGCACCGACGAAGCTCATTTCAAGCCCCGAGTGTCTGTCAACGCCCACAACTGCAGAATTTTGGCTACCGAAAATCCTAGAACTGTCGTGGAAACGCCATTGCACGACGAGAAAGTCACGGTATGGGTTGTATTTACCACATCTACCGTTATCGGGCCTTTCTTCTTCGAGGAAATACGTGATTCTGATTTTGTAACTGCTACCGTGACGGCTGAGAGGTACGCCGATATGTTACAGAATCGCATCATCCCCAGCCTGGCTGATAAACACCTGCTGGAACGTACGATGTTTATGCAGGTTGGCGCTACACCCCATATTGCTAGACGCGTGGAAGATCTCCTGCGCGCGTCGTTTGGTGACGATCGTGTGCTCAGCCGCCACTTTCGTCATGCTTGGCCTCCCAGGTCCCCAGACTTCAGTCCGTGCGATTATTGGCTTTGGGGTTACCTTAAGTCGCAAGTGTATCGTGATCGACCGACATCTCTAGGGATGCTGAAAGACAACATCCGACGCCAATGCCTCACCATAACTCTGGACATGCTTTACAGTGCTGTTCACAACATTATTCCTCGACTACAGCTATTGTTGAGGAATGATGGTGGACACTTTGAGCATTTCCTGTAAAGAACATCATCTTTGCTTTGTCTTACTTTGTTATGCTAATTATTGCTATCCTGATCAGATGAAGCGCCATCTGTCGGACATTTTTTGAACTTTTTTTTTTGGTTCTAATAAAACCCCATGTTATTCCAAGCATGTGTGTCAATTTGCGACTCTCTATCTACATTATTCCGTGATTTATTCAGTTTTCAAATTTATACTGACTTCTTGATCACCTGGTAAATATGGAATGAGGTTGAATACAGGAAAGACCAGAGTAATGAGAATCAGCAAACATGAAGGATCCACCAAATATCATTGGAATGGAAGATCACGGAAGTCTGGTAGGAAGTTTGGTAGCAGAAAATGGAAGCTGAATGTAGTTAAGATGTAGTTAAGGGAGAAGAAATTGTGATGGTGAACTGGAATTCGACAGCAGGTAAAAGAAGAGAAGGAAAGCAGCAGGAGACCATGGACTGGGGAAATGAATGATACGGGAGATCTCCTGGTTCAATTTTACCCATCTTGGTTTAAGAATCATTAAAGAAGGTTGTGTACTTAGAAGAAACCTGATGACGCCGGAAGGTTTCAGATATTTTATATAATGACAAGACAGAGAATTAGAAAGCAGATTTTAAAAGTACTTTACAGGGTCAGATATCAACTGTAACCATATTTTATTTGTTATGATTGCTGATGGAAACTGAGGAAATTGGCTCCAAATGGCTCTGAGCACTATGGGACTTAACTGCTGAGGTCATCAGTCCCCTAGAACAACTTAAACCTAACTAACCTAAGGACATCACACACATCCATGCCCGAGACAGGATTCGACCCTGCGACCGTAGCGTCTAGAACCTGCTCGGCCACCCAGGCCGGCAAGTAAATTGCAAAAAGTAGGGAAATAAGGAGATGTGACTGATAAGGAAAGGTTGCTGAGAGTTCCAAATTCTCCTTGGATAACATTCCAGTTACTGTATTTAATAGACCCAGTAAGAGAATATAGGCATGGAGCAAATAAAGTAGGTTAAATTGATGACAGATGTTTGAGACTAGCGTAAATAGCAAAATGACTAAAGAGAACCCGCTAGAGGACAAATGAAAGACTGTAGAAGGATTTATGACTATAAGAAGTCACATATGTGGAAAAATAAACGCCTCCTATAAGGGAATAAGAGAGACCATTAGAGAAAACAGAAGCAACGGTATAAATATCAAGAGCTCAGATGACAAGCCAGTAATAATGAAAGACGGGAAGGCTGAACAAAATTTCAAGGAATATAGTGTGTCTTTACAAAAGGTGCGAACTTGAATTAGAAAGAGAAAGGAAGTAGATGAAGACAATATAGGAGAGATACTGCAAGAAGTATTTAACAGAAGTGTAAAAGATCTATGTCAAATCATGGCCCTGGAGTAGACAACATTCCTCCAGAATCATTGAGAACCTTACAAGAACATATCACGACAAAACTGTTCCACTTAGTATGGAAGACAATAGGTACACGAAATAACTTCAGATTTGAGGAAGAATGTAATAATTTCAATTTAAAAAATTTGAAATACTGACTCGTATAAATATTAACAACCTGTCAGTATAATAAGTATACGTTGCAAAACACTGACACGAATTATTTACAGAAAAAATGAAAATCTGGTAGTAGCCGACCTAGGCGAAGATTACTTTGTGTTCCGGAAAAATGCAGGAAAATACAAGGCAATTTTGATCCGACAACTTATCCTAGATGATAGAGTGAAGAAAGAAAAAAATGTTCAAATGTGTGTGAAATCTGCTAAGGTCATCAGTCCCTAAGCTTACACGCTACTTAACCTAAATTACCCTAAGGACAAACACATACACCCAAGCCCAAGGGAGGACCCGAACCTCCGCCAGGATCAGCTGCACAGTCCAGAGTGAAGAAAGGCAACCCACATGTATAGCATTTATAGATTTAGAGAAAAAGAGAGAATGACTATCTACAACTGTAGAAAAGGCAGACTGCAGTTGCAAGAGTCGAGGAACATGAAAGGGAAACAGTAGTACACGAGAATGAGAAAGTATAGTCGGCTGTCTCCGACGTTATTTAATCTGTACAATGAGCAAACTGAAACGAAAAAGAAATCATTACGCCAAAGGACTCACAAGAGTAGTTGATTGCAGTGGTTAGTGTGTTGGAAACAAGTTATAGGTTAAACGCCGGCCGCGGTGGCCGAGCGGTTCTAGGCGCTTCAGTCCGGAACCGCGGGACTGCTCCGGTCGCAGGTTCGAATCCTGCCTCGGGAATGGATGTATGTGATGTCCTTAGGTTAGTTAGGTTTAAGTAGTTCTAAGTCTAGGGGACTGATGACCTAAGATGTTAAGTCCCATAGTGCTCAGAGCCATTTGAACCATTTTTTTATGTGTTAAACAACAACAAAAGCAAAACAATGGAATGGAATGTAGTCAAATTTAACCAGAAGATGCTGAGTGAATTACGTTAGGAATTGAGACAGCAGATGTAGTTCACGAATATAAAGCCACATGCAATGGCACGTCTGGAGTGTTGCCTTGTATGGAAGAAAAAAGTGGAGGAAAAATTGTTTAGACAAGAAGACAAGAGAAACTCTAAAATTGGTTGCCACTGGAGTATGCTGAAACTTAGGTGAGCGTGTGAAAATAATTAATGAATTGAGGAGGAAAGAAAGTTATGGAACAATAAGGATCAGTTGAGAGAACACATCCTGAGGCATCGTGGAAGGACTCGTCAGTTTGGTAGTGCCGGGAGAAATGAGTGTGTTTGGGTCGGGGGTGGGGGTGGGGGGGCCGAGGGGAGGGGAGAGAGATTGTTCAGGGATGAGGCAAGTAAAATTTGTAAGTAGGGATCAAGAGTTGACTACAATTTGGTAGTTCTCGGGGTTGGATAAAAATAAGGGAACATGACAAAGCATCCCTAAGTCTCGGGATGGGTAAATACAAGTCCAGTATGGTTTTCAAGGGAATATTATACCATTATTCCTGCAAAATAGTGGCAAGTTCAGTTAATGATGGTTGACGTGGATAGCGATCGCCGCCGTTCTTTCCAAACTAGACCACGAAGGCTCAGTAGTATTGAGATCTGATGACTTTAGTGGCCAGGAGAGTTGTGAGGATTCATCCTCGTACTCATATCAGATGTGGACGATGCGAGCTGCGTGAACAGGGTCGTTTCGGCAAGCAGCATCGCCACTGAGGAACAAATATTCCTCTATGGCATAGACCTGGTTACCCAAATGGTTACATAATCCTTGACAGTAATGTGACTTTGCAGAGTAACCATAGAGCTCCCTTCATGTTGAAATGACTTTTGCAGCTGTCATACTCTTATTATTCATCATTTTTTTTTCTTCGTACGTCTTCTGACTGGTTTGATGCAGCCCGCCACGAATTCCTCTCCTGTGGTAACCTCTTCATCTCAGAGTAGCACTTGCAACCTACGTCCTCAATTATCTGCTGGATGTATTCGAATTTCTGTCTTCCTCTAAAATTTTTGTCCTCTACAAATGGCTCAAATGGCTCTGAGCACTATGGGACTTAACTTCTGAGGTCATCAGTCCCCTAGACTTATAACTACTTAAACCTAACTAACCTAAGGACATCACACACATCCATGCCCGAGGCAGGATTCCAACCTGCGACCTTAGTGGTCGCGCGGCTCCAGACTGAAGCACCTAGAACCGCTCGGCCACCCCGGCCGGCGTCCTCTACAGCTCCCTCAACTACCATGGAAGTCATTCCCTCATGTCTTAACAGATGTCCTATCATCCTGTCCCTTTTCCTTGTCAGTTCCGCAATGTCGCCTGATAAACAAAGTAAGAGCCAACGGAATATCAGACCAGCTGTGTGGCTGGATTGAAGAGTTTTTAGCAAACAGAACACAGCATGTTGTTCTCAATGGAGAGACGTCTACAGACGTTAAAGTAACCTCTGGTGTGCCACAGTGGAGTGTTATGGGACCATTGCTTTTCACAATATATATAAATGACCTAGTACATAGTGTCGGAAGTTCCATGCGGCTTTTCGCGGATGATGCTGTAGTATACAGAAAAGTTGCAGCATTAGAAAATTGCAGCGAAATGCAGGAAGATCTGCAGCGGATAGGCACTTGGCGCAGGGAGTGGCAACTGACCCTTAACATAGACAAATGTAATGTATTGCGAAAACATAGAGAGAAGGATACTTTATTGTATGATTATATGATAGCGGAGCAAACACTGGTAACAGTTACTTCTGTAAAATATCTGGGAGTATGCTTACGGAACGATTTGAAGTGTAATGATCATATAAAATTAATTGTTGGTAAGGCGGGTGCCAGGTTGAGATTCATTGGGAGAGTCCTTAGAAAATGTAGTACATCAACAAAGGAGGTGGCTTACAAAACACTCTTTCGACCTATACTTGAGTATTGCTCATCAGTGGGGGATCTGTACAAGGTCGGGTTGACAGAGGAGATAGAGAAGATACAAAGAAGAGCGGCGCGTTTCGTCACAGGGTTATTTGGTAAGTGTGATGGCGTTACGGAGATGTTTGGCAAACTCAAGTGGCAGACTCTGCAAGAGAGGAGGCGCTCTGCATCGCGGTGTAGCTTGCTGTCCAGGTTTCGAGAGGGTGCGTTTCTGGATGAGGTATCGAATGTATTGCTTCCCCCTACTTATACCTCCCGAGGAGATCACGAACATAAAATTAGAGAGATTCGAGCGCGCACGGAGGCTTTCCGGCAGTCGTTTTTCCGGCGAACCATACGCGACTGGAACGGGAAAGGGAGTTAATGACAGTGACACGTAAAGTGCCCTCAGCCATACACCGTTGGGTGGCTTGCGGAGTATAAATGTAGATGTAGATGTAGATGTTTTCCACATATTCCTTTCCTCTCTCATTCTGCGTAGAACCTCCTCATTCCTTACCTTATCAGTCCAACAAATTTTCAGCATTCGTCTGTAGCACCACATTTCAAATGCTTCGATTCTCTTCTGTTCCGGTTTTCTCACAGTCCATGTTTCACTACCATACAATGCTGTACTCCAGACGTACATTCTCAGGAATGTCTTCCTCAAATCAAGGCTGATATTTGATATTAGTAGACTTCTCTTGGCCAGCAATGGCTTTTTTGCCATAGCTAGTCTGCTTTTGATGTTCTCCTTGCTCCGTCCGTCATTGGTTATTTTACTGCCTAGGTAGCAGAATTCTTTAACTTCATCTACTTCGTGACCATCATCTCGATGTTAAGTTTCTCGCTGTTCTCATTTCTACTACTTCTCATTACCTTCGTCTTTCTTCGATTTGCTCTCAATCCGTACTATGCAATCATTTGACTGTTCATTCCGTTCAGCATATGTAATTCTTCTTCACTTTCACTCAGGATAGCAATGTCATCAGCGAATCACATCACTGATACCCTTTCACCTTGAATTTTAATTCCACTCCTGAACTTTTCCTTTATTTCCATCATTACTTCCTCGATAACAGATTGAACAGTAGGGGCCGAAGTCTACATCCTTGTCTTACACCATTTTCATACGAGCACTTCATTCTTGGTCGTCCACTCTTATTATTCCCTCTTGACCGTTGTACATATTTCGAACATCTTGCACCATCTTACACTGTCGAACGCTTTTTACAGGTAAACAAATCCTATGAACATGTCTTGATTTTTCTTTAGTTTTGCTTCCATTACTAACCGCAACGTCAGAATTGCCTCCCTCGTGCCATTACTTTTCCTAAAGCCAAACTGATCGCCATCTAGCGCATCGTCAATTTTTTTCCATTCTTCTGTACATTATTCTTGTAAGCAACTTGGATTCATGAGCTGTTCAGCTGATTGTGCGATAATTCTCACACTTGTCAGCTCCTTCCGCCTTCGGAATTGTGTGGATGATGCTTTTCCCAAAGTCTGTTGGTATGTCGCCACTCATACATTCTACACACCAACGTGAATAGTCGTTTTGTTGCCACTTCCCCCAATGATTTTAGAAATTCTGATGGAATGTTATCTATCCCTTCTGCCTTATTTGACCTTAAGTCCTCCAAAGCCCTTAGAATTCTGATCCTAATACTGGATCCCCTATTTCTTCTAAATCGACCCCTTTTTTTCTTCTATCACATCAGACAAATCTCCCCCCTCACAGAGCCTTTCAGTGTGCTCTTTCCATCTATCCGCTATCTCCTCTGTATTTGATAGTAGAATTACCGTTGCACTATTAATGTTATCACCCTTACTTTTAATGTCACCGAAAGTTGTTTTGACTTTCCTGTATGATGAGTCTGTCCTTCCGACAATCATTTCTTTTTCGATGTCTTCACGTTTTTCCTGCAGCCAGTTCGACTTAGCTTCCCTGCACTTTCTATTTATTTCATTTAAAAGGGACTTGTATTTCTGTATTCCTGAGTTTTCAAGAACATTTTTGTAGTTTCTCCTTTCATCAATCAACTGAAATATTTCTTGTGTTACACATGGTTTCTTCGCAGTTACCTTCTTTGTACCTATGTTTTCCTTCCCAACTTCTGTGATGGCCCTTTTTAGAGAACTTCAAGCGTATCTCGTCATTCCTTAGTACTTCCGTATCCCACTCTTTGCGTATTGATTTTTCCTCGCTTATGTCTTAAACGTCAGCCTACTCTTCATCGCTACTATATTGTGATCTGAGTCAATGTCTGCTCTTGGGTACGCCTTACAATCCAGTATGAGAGTTCGGAATCTCTGTCTGACAATGATGTAATCTAACTGAAATCTTCCAGTATCACCCGGCCATTTCTAAGTATACCTCCTCGTCTTGTGATTCTTAAACAGGGTATTCGCTATTACTAGCTGAAACTTGTTACAGAACTCAATTAGTCGTTCTCCTCTCTCATTCCTTGTCCCAAGCCCATATTCTCCTGTAACGTATTCTTCTACTCCTTCTCCTACAACTGCATTCCAGTCCACCATGACTATTAGATTCAAAATGGCTCTGAGCACTATGGGACTTAACTTCTGAGGTCATCAGTCCCCTAGAACTTAGAACTACTTAAACCTAACTCACCTAAGGACATCACACACATCCATGTCCGAGGCAGGATTCGAGCATGCGCCCGTAGCGGTCACACGGTTCCAGACAGTAGCGCCTAGAACCGCTCGGCCACCTCGGCCGACCGACTATTAGATTTTTCATCCCCGTTTACATACTGTATTGCCCTTTCAATATCCTCATGCAGTTTCTCTATCTCTTCATATTCAGCTTGCGACGTTGGCATATATACCTGAACTATTATTGCTGGCGTTGATTTGCTGTCGATTCTTATAAGAACGACCCTGTGTTCACAGAAACACGCCCTCTGCCCTACCTTCCTATTGATAACGAATCCTACTCCTGTTATAACATTTTCTGCTGCTGTTGATATTACCCTATACTCATCTGACCAGAAATCCATGTCTTTTTTCCACTTCACTTCACTGACCCCTTTTTTATTTCCCTTTTGAGATTTTCTAGTTTCCCTGCCACGTTCAAGCTCCTGACTCATAGAATGTTATCTTTTCGTTGATTATTCAATCTTTTTCTCCTGGTAACTTCCCTTTGCCCTTGGCATTCCCCCCCCCCCCCCTCTCCCCCGGAGATCCGAATGGGGGACTATTCCGGAATCTTTGGCCAGTGTAGACATCAACATGACACTTCTTCAATTACAGGCCACACGTCCTGTGGATACACGTTACGTGTCTTTAATGCAAAGGTTTCCATTACCTTCTGCATCCTCATGCGTTGATCATTGTTGATTCTCCCGCCTTTGGTGGCAGTTTCCCACCCCTAGGACAAGAGAGTGCCCAGAAGCTTTGTCCGCTTCTCCGCCCTCTTTGTCAAGGCTTTTGGCAGAATAAGGGTGACTACTTTTGCCCGAAGTCTACGGCCGCCGATGCTGTTATTAATCAAATTTTAAGCAACGTAGGGAATTGAACTCGGGACCGAAGACGAGGATACTACACCTAGACAACGAGTGATCTCATAATCATCTTGAATAACCATCCGTCAGGATTATTCAACACAGACGTTTTTTCGCGTTGTGATTTAACGGAAGATTCAAATGTTTTCAACGGCTGTAAGCACTATTCGACATAACATCTGAGGTCATTAGTCCCCTAGAACTTAGAACTACTAAAACCTAACTAACCTAAGGACATCATACACGGCCATGCCCGAGGCAGGATTCGAACCTGCGACTGTAGCAGCACCGCGGTTCCGGACTGGAACGCCTAGAACCGCTCGGTCACACCGGCCGGCTTAACGGAAAATGTTTTCCATTTTTCTTGTATGCCGTGTAAGTCTTCCATACGGTGCCTCTTGAAACAGTAAATATTTCGGCTGCCTTAGTTATGGAAGCGCCCACCATACTAGCACCAACATTTTCACAAAGTTCGAATTCACTTAGCTCCAACATAGTGCACTGACAACTATACAGAACACTGTTGTGACCACAACTGAAACATGAAACGTATACAGGGTGGTCCATTGATAGTGACCGGGCCAAATATCTCACGAAATAAGCATCAAACGAAACTCGTCTAGATTGAAGGGGGAAACCAGATGGCGCTATGGTTGGCCCGCTAGATGGCGCTGCGATAGGTCAAACGGATATCAACTGCGTTTTTTAAAAATAGGAACCCCCATTTTTATTACATATTCGTGTAGTACGTAAAGAAATATTAATGTTTTAGTTGGACCACTTTTTTCGCTTTGTGATAGATGTCGCTGAAATAGTCACACACGTATAAGTACGTGGTATCACGCAACATTTCGCCAGTGCGGACGGTATTTGCTTCGTAATACATTATCCGTGATAAAATGGACCGTTTACTAATTGCGGAAAAGGTCGATATCGTATTGATGTATGGCTATTGTGATCAAAATGCCCAATGGGCGTGTGCTATGTATGCTGCTCGGTATCCTGGACGACATCATCCAAGTGTCCGGACCGTTTGCCAGATAGTTACATTATTTAAGGAAACAGTAAGTGTTCAGCCACATGTGACACGACAGCCACGACCTGCAACAAATGATGGTGCCCAAGTAGGTGTTTTAGGTGCTGTCGCGGCTATTCCACACATCAGTAGCAGACAAACTGCGCGAGAATCGGCAATCTCAAAAACGTCGGTGTTGAGAATGCTACATCAACATCGATTGCACCCGTACCATATTTCTATGCTCCAGGAATTGCATGGCGACGACTTTGAATGTCGTGTACAGTTCTGCCACTGGGCACAAGATAAATTATGGGACGATGACATATTTTTTGCACGCGTTCTATTTAGCAACGAAGCGTCATTCACCAACATCGGTAACGTGAACCGGCATAATATGCACTATTGGGCAACGGAAAATCCTAGGTGGCTGCGACAAGTGGAACATCAGCGACCTTAGCGGGTTAATGTATAATGTGGCATTATGCGAGGAAGGATAATTAGCCCCATTTTATCGATGGCAATCTAAATGGTGCAATGTATGCTGATTTCCTACGTAATGTTCTACCGATGTTACTACAATATGTTTCACTGCATGACAGAATGGCGATGTACTTACAACATGATGGATGTCCGGCAGATAGCTCGCGTGCGGATGAAGCGGTATTGAATAGCATATTTCAACACAGGTGGATTGGTCGTCGAAGCACCATACCATGGCCCGCACGTTCACCGGATCTGACGTCCCCGAATTTCTTTCTGTGGGGAAACTTGAAGGATATTTGCTATCGCGATCCACCGACAACGCCTGACAACATGCGTCAGCGCATTGTCAATGCATGTGCGAACATCACCGAAGGCGAACTACTCGCTGTTAAGAGGAATGTCGTTACACGTATTGCCCAATGCGTTGAGGTTGACGGACATCATTTTGAGCATTTATTGCATTAATGTGGTATTTACAGGTAATCACGCTGCAACAGCATGCGTTCTCAGAAATGATAAGTTCACAAAGGTACATGTATCACATTGGAACAACCGAAATAAAATGTTCAAATGTAGCTACGTTCTGTATTTTAATTTAAAAGACCTACCTGTTACCAACTGTTCGTCTACAATTGTGAGCCATATGTTTGTGACTATTACAGCGCCATCTGTCACAAAGCGAAAAAAGTGGTCCAACTAAAACATTCATATTTCTTTACGTACTACACGGATATGTAATAAAAAATGGGGTGCCTATTTAAAAAAACGCAGTTGATATCCGTTTGACCTATGGCAGCGCTATCTAGCGGGCCAAACATAGCACCACCTCGTTTCCTCCTTCAAGCTAGACAAGTTTCGTTCTTTGTAGTTTTTTCGTTTGACGCTTATTTCGGGAGACATTTGGCCCGGTCACGATCAATGGATCCCGCTGTAGATTGTGTTGAACAGGTTCCGGTCGTAATCAACTACAGGGTGGGGAAAATAAAAGTGGCATCGAGGACAAAGGTCCAAGGTAGAAAGAAAAACGGCAGAGAAAGGGAAATACACTACTAACTTGAGTGTAACAGATGTTGAAAGTGACCACCATTCATCTCTTGATACTTTTAGACCATGATCAGCAAGCTGGCGAAGGCGGATCGAAGCTGGACTGCTGGAATTGCTATACTCTCATCCAAAATGTTCTACTGCAGTTCTTGAGGACTTGTTGTGATACACCTTAGATACACTCACAGATCAGGTGACCTGCGTGGCCAGCTAGGTCCGCGACTAGACTGACCTCTGTTAACAACTCTGTCAGGCGTTAATATCGTGCAAATGTGCTCCAAGGTTCGACCGGTTGTATGGGAAGTTGCTCCATCATATTGGAAGTAACTGTAAATCTTTCGCCGGCCGGTGTGGCCGAGCTGTTCTAGGCGCTTCAGTCTGATGACCTCAGATGTTAAGTCTCAGAGTGCTCAGAGCCATTTGAACCATTTTGTAAATCTTTCCTCCTCCGGTAATGCTGTCACAAATTCACGTCCGACCGTTACATTCGTCTGGGCCACTTTTATTTGCCCCAAACCATACAACAGCACCACTTGTAGGCTTGCCTAGCATTTGATTTACGTTCAAGCTTGCATTTCACGCGGTTTTTCCATGTTTTTGTCCAGTTCCTGTAGGTTACAATAATTATGACTACATTAAGAGGCTTACAGCCGTGATAGACTAACATGGAGAACTGAATAACACAATTCAGAACATAATCTCACTCGTGTACAGAAGACAGCAAGGTACGCAAGCATAAAAATATTTGATCACCTCTTTTGTGGGTTGAAGGTGCTGGCTGAAAATGAAAACAAAAGAAAAAAGCTTCTGATAGACTGAAATCAATCCGACATGACAACGCCTACTCCACGGACGAATTTCAGAATCTTTGTGAGATTGGGTTCCTTTTATTTACGAGTGATTTTATTAATGGTATAAATAAAAATGCAAGGATGTAAGTAGCTGGCAAAGAGTAATACTGTGATCAGCCTCAAAAAAATTCCTAAGGGACCAAACTGCTTAGGACATCGGTCCCTAGACTTACAAATTACTTAGGCTAACTTATGCTTCTTAGCATAAGTTAGTTTAAGTAATTTGTAAGTCTAGGGACCGATGACCTAAGCAACACACACACCCATACCCGAGGGAGGACTCGGACCCCGTTGGGAGGGCCCGCGCAGTTCGTTACATGGCGCCTCAAACCGCGCGGCCACTCCGCGCTGCTGATCAGCCTCATTTGAGTACAAGTTGTATACCGGCTACCGTGTCTGCGTACCATGCGGCGTCATTTGGCTCTCGTAGGAGACGCAACCAGTCAACAAACCGCTGTCCCTGCCGTTGTCAGTTTTCCTAACCTCAAGCCGCTGCTTCTCAATCAAGTAACGCCTGAGTCGACCTCACGAGGCTGAGTCCAGACCTTTCCACTCCTCCCACTTCACGCTTACCGTCGACAGGGATAAGATGAAACTACACTACATGAATCGCAAAAGCTCTCGTATTCTGTGCTGTCTTTCTCTGTATTCAAGACTATGTAATCTGATTTCCTACCTCTATGTACTCTCTGGTAGTTCCTATGCTTTTCTTAACGTCTTACTGAACGTTAGTGTTGTCGGTATAGTGATTTTAATTAACAGTACCAGGCCGACTTTAATTATATTTACTGCTTCTACATGGAATCTCCTCCCCCCATGAACCATGGACCTTGCCGTTGGTGGGGAGGCTTGCGTGCCTCAACGATACAGATAGCCGTACCTTAGATGCAACCACAACGGAGAGGTATCTATTGAGAGGTTCCTGAAGAGGGGTAACAGCCTTTTCAGTAGTTGCAGGGGCAACAGTCTGGATGATTCACTGATCTGGCCTTGTAACACTAACCAAAACGGCCTTGCTGTTCTGGTACTGCGAATGGCTGAAAGCAAGGGGAAACTACAGCCGTAACTTTTCCCGAGGGCATGCAGCTTTTCTGTATGGTTAAATGATGATGGCGTCCTCTTGGGTAAAATATTCCGGAGGTAAAATAGTCCCCCATTCGGATCTCCGGGCGGGGACTACTCAAGAGGATGTCGTTATCAGGAAAAAGAAAACTGGCGTTCTACGGATAGGAGCGTGGAATGTCAGATCCCTTAATCGGGCAGGTAGGTTAGAAAATTTAAAACGGGAAATGGATAGGTTAAAGTTAGATGTAGTGGGAATTAGTGAAGTTCAGTCGCAGGAGGAACAAGACTATGTAATCTGATTTCCTACCTGTATGTACTCTCTGGTAGTTCCTATGCACTTCTTAGTGAGTACAGGGTTATAAATACAAAATCAAATACTGGTAATGCAAGAGTTGGCTTAATAATGAATAGGAAAATAGGAATGCGGGTAAGCCACTACATGTTGTTGTTGTGGTCTTCAGTCCTGAGACTGGTTTGATGCAGCTCTCCATGCTACTCTATCCTGTGCAAGCTTCTTCATCTCCCAGTACCTACTGCAACCTACATCCTTCTGAATCTGCTTAGTGTATTGATCTCTTGGTCTCCCTCTACGATTTTTACCCTCCACGCTGCCCTCCAATGCTAAATTTGTGATCCCTTGATGCCTCAAAACATGTCCTACCAACCGATCCCTTCTTCTAGTCAAGTTGTGCCACAAACTTCTCTTCTCCCCAATCCTATTCAATACCTCCTCATTAGTTACGTGATCTACCCACCTTATCTTCAGCCACTACATAGTGAACGTATTCTAGTGGCCAAGATAGACACGAAGCCCATGCCTACTACACTACTACAAGTTTATATGCCAACTAGCTCTGCAGATGACGAAGAAATTGAAGAAATGAATGATGAGATAAAAGAAATTATTCAGGTAGTGAAGGGAGACGAAAATTTAATAGCCATGGGCGACTGGAATTCGACAGTAGCAAAATGGAGAGAAGGAAATATAGTAGGTGAATATGGACTGGGGCTAAGAAATGAAAGAGGAAGCCGTCTGGTAGAATTTTGCACAGAGCATAACTTAATCATAGCTAACAGTTGGTTCAAGAATCATAAAAGAAGGTTGTGTACATGGAAGAATCCTGGAGATACTAAAAGGTAACAGATAGATTATATAATGGTAAGACAGAGATTTAGGAACCAGGTTTTAAATTGTAGGACATTTCCAGGGGCAGATGTGGACTCTGACCACAATCTATTGGTTATGAACTGTAGATTAAAACTGAAGAAATTGCAAAAAGGTGGGAATTTAAGGAGATGGGACCTGGATGAACTGACTAAACCAGAGGTTGTACAGTTTCAGGGACACCATAAGGGAACAATTGACAGGAATGGGGGAAAGAAATACAGTAGAAGACGAATGGGTTGCTGTGAGGGATGAAGTAGTGAAGGCAGCAGAGGATCAAGTAGGTAAAAACACGAGGGCTAGTAGAAATCCTTGAGTAACAGAAGAAATATTGAATTTAAATGATGAAAGGAGAAAATATAGAAATACAGTAAATGAAGCAGGCAAAAAGGAATACAAACGTCTCTAAAATGATATCGACAGGAAGTACAAAATGGCTAAGCAGGGATGGCTAGAGGATAAATGTAAGGATGTAGAGGCTTATCTCACTAGGGGTAAGATAGATACTGCCTACAGGAAAATTAAAGAGACCTGGAGAACCACTTGTATGAATATCAAGAGCTGATGTGGAAACCCAGTTCTAAGCAAAGAAGGGAAAGCAGAAAGGTGGAAGAAGTATATAGACGGTCTACACAAAGGCGATGCACTTGAGGACAATATTATGGAAATGGAAGAGGATGCAGATGAAGATGAAATAGGAGGTATGATACTGCGTGAAGAGTTTGACAGAGCAGTGAAAGACCTGAGTCGAAACAAGGCCCCGCGAGTAGACAACATTCCATTAGAACTACTGACGGCCTTCGGAGAGCCAGTCATGACAAAACTCTACCATCTGATCATCAAGATGTACGAGACAGGCGAAATACCCTCAGACTTCAAGAAGAATATAATAATTACAATCCCAAAGAAAGCAGGTGTTGACAGATGTGAAAATTACCGAACTATCAGTTTAATAAGCCACAGCTGCAAAATACTAACGCGAATTCTTTACAGACGAATGGAAAAACTGGTAGAAGCCGACTTCGGGGAAGATCAGTTTGGATTCCATAGAAATGTTGGAACACGTGAGGCAATACTGACCTTACGACTTATCTTAGAAGAAAGATTAAGGAAAGGGAAACCTACGTTTCTAGCATTTGTAGACTTAGAGAAAGCTTTTGACAATGTTGACTGGAATACTCTCAAATTCTGAAGGTGGCAGGGGTAAAATACAGGGACCGAAAGGCTATTTACAATTTGTACAGAAAGCAGGTAGCAGTTATAAGAGTCGAGGGACATGAAAGGGAAGCAGTGGTTGGGAATGGAGTGAGACAGGGTTGTATCCTCTCCCCAATGTTATTCAATCTGTATTTTGAGCAAGCAGTAAAGGAAACAAAAGAAGAATTCGGAGTAGGTATTAAAATCCAGGGAGAAGAAATAAAAACTTTGAGGTTCGCCGATGACATTGTAATTCTGTCAGAGACAGCAAAAGACTTGGAAGAGCAGTTGAACGGAATGGATGGTGTCCTGAAAGGAGGATATAAGATGAACATCAACAAAACTAAAACGTGGATAATGGAATGTAGTCGAATTAAGTCAGGTGATGCGAAGGGAATTAGATTAGGAAATGAGACACTTAAGTAGTAAAGGAGTTTTGCTATTTGGGGAGCAAAATAACTGATGATGGTCGAAGTAGAGAGGATATAAAATGTAGACTGGCAATGGCAAGGAAATCGTTTCTGAAGAAGAGAAATTTTTTAATATCGAGTATTTATTTAAGTGTCAGGAAGTCGTTTCTGAAAGTATTTGTATGGAGTGTAGCCATGTGCGAGGTGCATTCAAGTTCTAAGGCCTCCGATTTTTTTTCTCCGGACTGGAAAGAGATAGAAACATGCGCATTGTTTTAAAATGAGGCCGCGTTCATTGTCAATACGTCCCAGAGATGGCAGCACCGTACGGCAGATGGAATTTTGCCGCCATCGGTGAGAATGAGAACTGTTTTAAATACTTAAAATGGCGACGTTTTCCTTACTTGAACAGCGTGCAATCATTCGTTTTCTGAATTTGCGTGGTGTGAAACCAATTGAAATTCATCGACAGTTGAAGGAGACATGTGGTGATGGAGTTATGGATGTGTCGAAAGTGCGTTCGTGAGTGCGACAGTTTAATGAAGGCAGAACATCGTGTGACAACAAACCGAAACAACCTCGGGCTCGCACAAGCCGGTCTGACGACATGATCGAGAAAGTGGAGAGAATTGTTTTGGGGGATCGCCGAATGACTGTTGAACAGATCGCCTCCAGAGTTGGCGTTTCTGTGGGTTCTGTGCACACAATCCTGCATGACGACCTGAAAATGCGGAAAACTTTACAGAAGCTCTCCTGCGAACCTTGCAGAACTAACACTCCTGAAAGAAAGGATATTACGGAGACATGGCTTAGCCACAGCCTGGGGGATGTTTCCAGAATGAGAGAGCTTCTGTAAAGTTTGGAAGGTAGGAGACGAGATACTGGCAGAAGTAAAGCTGTGAGTACCGGGCGTGAGTCGTGCTTCGGTAGCTCAGTTGGTAGAGCACTTGCCCGCAAAAGGCAAAGGTCCCGAGTTCGAGTCTCGGTCGGGCACACAGTTTTAATCTGCCAGGAAGTTTCATATCAGCGCACACTCCGCTGCAGAGTGAAAATCTCATTCTGTAAACATCCCCCAGGCTATGGCTAAGCCATGTCTCCGCAATATCCTTTCTTTCAGGAGTGTTAGTTCTGCAAGATCGCAGGAGAACTTCTGTAAAGTTTGGAAGGTAGGAAACGAGGTACTGGCAGAAGTAAAGTTGTGAGTACCGGGCGTGAGTCGTGCTTCGGTAGCTCAGTTGGTAGAGCACTTGCCAGCGAAAGGCAAAGGTCCCGAGTTCGAGTCTCGGTCGGGCACACAGTTTTAATCTGCCAGGAAGTTTCAAATGGAAGATTGTCACGATGGGCGCTGTATCTACAGGAATTTGATTTTAGTATTGTTTGCATACAGGGTTCTTCAAATATTATTGCTGATGCTTTATCACGTGCACCTACAGGTTTGAAACAAAGTGCTGAGGAGGACTGCAAAGAAAACAATTATTTTTTGATGTATATTCAAGGTGTTGCGTTTGAAAATTTTATTTCGTCTTCGCTCCAGGACATCGCTAAGAAGCAAAACAAGGATCCAATCTGGAAGGACATTAAAGAGAAGTGGAGGAGAAAGGAAAGCGTAGCGATTAGACAGTATTATTTAGTTCGCAATGATATTCTTTTTAAACGAAAATCGGTTGACAACTCTGTTTGGTTAGTTTGCATTCCTGATGAGTGGGTTAATAAATTGTGTTGTGGCGTAACAAGACAGACACGCCACTCGGAAGTAGCCGAAAGGCACGCGTTAACTCACGCAGGCTAGTAGATAGGTCTGAAACAGGATACGTAATGAATGCTATAAAGAAAAGTACGTAGCTCCTGGAATACTTAACTTTAATCCATCCTTGTGGTACATCGCTCTTGACTATACAAGTGAGATACAAACTATGTAATGCTAATGGCGCCTTCCTAGGTCGTAGCCATTGACTTAGCTGAAGGCTATTCTAACTATCGGCTCTGCAAATGAGCGAGGCTTCGTCAGTGTGCATCGCTAGCTACGTCGTCCGTACAACTGGGGCGAGTGCTAGTCCGTCTCTCGAGACCTGCCGTGTGGTGGCGCTCGGTCTGCGATCACTGTCAGTGGCGACACGCGGGTCCGACATGTACTAATGGACCGCGGCCGATTTAAAGCTACCACCTAGCAAGTGTGGTGTCTGGTGGTGACACCACAAATTGATTTCGTATACACATTTCAGTTATACACACTTTGGACCCAGAAAATGCTTTCATAAATTACGAGAAAATTGCTACTTCAGCAATATGGAAAAACGTATTCGATTTGTTCTTGCCAAATGCAAATTATGTCAAAAGGCTAAGCCGCCAACTATTTCTCACAGAGCACCGTTGTTTCCTATGATTCCAGCGAAATTTAAGGAGATGGCTGTAGTCGATTTGTTCGGTCCAGTGGTTCGTTCTACTTAATGGTTTTGCGTACTTTGGTAGCAGTGGAATTGACATCAAAATATGTGTGTTTTACACCTTTACGCAAAGTAACAGCTCGTTCAGTATCTAATGCTTTCATCAAACATTTTCTTAAAGAAGTGGGTCATGTTGATAAAGTTATATCAGATAATGGATCACAGTTTCGCTCTAAAATTTGGCTTCGTATTCTACGGCGTCGTAAGATTAAACCAATTTTCGTTTCACTTTTTCACCCTCAATCTAACGCTTCAGAGAGATAGATGAAGGAAATCAATAAATTGTGTCGTCTTTATATTGCCGGCCGCTGGTGGCCGAGCGGTTCTGGCGCTACAGTCTGGAACCGCGCGACCGCTACGGTCGCAGGTTCGAATCCTGCCTCGGGCATGGATGTGTGTGTTGTCCTTAGGTTAGTTAGGTTTAAGTAGTTCTAAGTTCTAGGGGACTTATGACCTCAGCAGTTGAGTCCCATAGTGCTCAGAGCCATTTGAACCATTTTTGTGTCGTCTTTATTGTCATCAGAATCACAGAACGTGGGATCAGTATCTTCATATTTTTCAAAACATTCTGAATGAACTCCCTAATGATTCAACTACTTTACCGCCTATATTGATATTAAAAAATTAAGCACCGACAAATCGCATTTCTGAAATCGTTCATTTTCCGCCTACACGGAAACTGCGGCATTCTGAAGTTGTCAACCTGGCTCTACAAAATATTGCATCTGTGGCTGCTAGAAGAGAGAAATCAGCTAAACGTCCTGGTCGTTTAAAAATCTTGTCAGTTGTTCAAAAGGTGTTAATTAAGTCTCATCGATTGTCTCACAAAGGAAAAGGCTTGTGTCGCAAATTTTTTCTGCTTTATAACGGTCCATATAGAGTTCGCAAAATTATTCATGATAACACTGTCGAAGTAACTCTAAAATCACGGCCCTCTAAGGGAATACGTCATATATCGAACGTTAAAATTTTTGTGGAATGACATACTTTTAAGAAACTAACAGTTACACGTAAACACGCAGAGAATACAAAGATACCGCGCCGTGTTTTGGCGGCGGCACATACTCAAAGCAACAGTCAAGTCTGCGCGCCGCACAAGGCAGTCGTTGACCGCAAACAATTACTTCCTACGTCACGCGTACCTACAGCAGATCGAGCGCTCAGTGCGAATGCACTGACAGCCGTAAACGAATACACAGTCTAATTTCTCCGATTAAATTCAGTATAAAGCTATAGTGACTTGATAAATTATGTTATTAATGTTCAGTTTTATTCAGGATACAGTTGTATAAAATATTTAAGAAGTTCAGGTAAATTCTGCGTGTGTCCGACGTTAAGAGGACTTGCTATCGAGAAAATTTCAGGAAGAATGTAATTTCGAAGAAGAAAGTAATAAACTAAAAAGGTAACTATTAATTGAGTTTATTTCTCAGGTAACATATTTTTACTTAGGTATGTACTTTATACGTAATTTGCTGCTCGCGATTACGTGATTTATACTTTGGGTTAACTGATTATGACAATGATTGATTTATGAACAGGGTTGTTACTTATGTATATTATGCATCGCTTGGCTGCTCTGCTTTTTCACTGATGTCATATTTTTTTATTATGTGCCTGCTGTGCTTATTTATTTAAGTTATAATTGTCACCTGATTAGTTGTGCTGATATGGTTATGTATGTAAGTCATACTTTGTGATTTATCTGCTTGCGCCTTCATGTTTACTTATTAAGACTACATATGAACATTTATTTGTTTATGCTGATATGATGCTAATGACCTGTTTACTATGTAAGATATATACTTGCTGCTTTGCGTATGGATTGCATATTTACACATTTCTGTTTTGTTGTCATAACTACTCTTTAATTTGGTATATAGAAATGCTGATATACTGTGTACGAACATGGAGTTTAGGTCACACTATGGTATTAATTATAGATTGTTCGCTTGGCAGAGCCTCATTGTAGGAATTGTGCTACATCCAATTGTTGACATTCTGTTCTCTACTGGTATATTTACTCGCTATTGCATGTTTTGCTTACGCTCAGTGCTTAATATTTTAAGAAAATGAACTGCTATAATTCTACGAACGACATTGGTACAAGAAACTTCATTGAAGTCACATGAGCTGGAGGTTTTATGGAAGCTGTATGTATTTATGCTAATAGAAAGGAAGCTAACGACATGAAATACCAACACTAGGTTTAGACCATTGACAGTTATTACACTGCATTCTTCGTGAGCAATTGAAATAGCAAGTGGCACTTGACACACACAAAAAATACTCCACATGTTTGCTTCTGTTTTGCCATGATTCTTGAAGTGGTGTACACATTGTGAAATATTACGATTTATTCATTCAAAGTCTTATGTGATCATTCAAATTCCGTACTCGTACTTACTTACTGAAAGTTATTCAAACCAAAGGCTATTAGAGGTCATGTATGCATTTCTTTTATTTAATGATGGACAAGGTAACCAAAATGTGTTTTATAATTCAGAATGAGTAGAAGATTTGGGTCAGGTGGATTACACAGAGGTTGTGTGTGGACATTGTGTCTTCGGATTGTATAGGATGATGAATTGACGTTTGCACTAGGATTTTATCTGTACTTGTTCGAGGAGACTGACTAGAGGAAAGAGTTGTTATGGAAGTGAAATGATATTGGTGATAAGGTTTATATGTATTGACGTAAGAGGTATTATTGAGGTATTAAGATTATGTGATGCTGATGATTATTGGAGTTTTGGTGGATAAGAGGTAAAGTAAGTGAGGAGCATTTTTTTTTTTGTTGGTTTATATGGAACAAGGAGGACGAAGATGGCAGACTAGAACACTCAAGTGGAAGGAAGATTGTCTACACACACACTTTGTTAAATCAATAAGCAGTATATATGTTTTTTGGAGAGAGGAAGTATTTGTATATCTTGGCACACTGACAGTTGTTCAACAACCGTACATTTTGATTTGGCTTGGCAAACATTGGTCTTGACATGATGACTATGATGTTGACTAACTATTATTGACTGTTATACATTATTGCCACTGCTACTTGATACACATGTTGAACATCAAATTTTGACAGAATTGCATTTACACAGTTAACACAATTCAATTACAAAGATGAGTGAGTGTGTTTTGTGTGTTTTCCTTGCCTAATCCCAAATAATTGGTACCGACCAACCTCCTAAATATTATTTCACTTGTTTGTGTGGCTTGCACTGACACCCATAAATATTATAGGTTTATTGATATTTGTGTATTTGTAATCGTTAATATCACAATTGTCTGATATCATTTGTGTGTGTATTATAATTTGTATGTTTAGTGTGAGAGCATTGATAATAATTTTGTAAAAACAATTGTGTGTGCATTCAAACTGTTGTTTGTGCCTGCACTTGTTCAACATTAATGGGTGCCACTTGGAAATGTTTAATTACTGCTGATGAACTCTGATGAACTGTTTAATTATTGATAGTGAATATTATGGACTGTTACCTGCACTTGTTCAACATTGATAGGTGCCACTTGGAAATGTTTAATTTCTGCTGATGAACTCTGATGAACTGTTTAATTATTGATAGTGAATATTGTGGACTGTTACCTGCACTTGCTCAACATTGCTGGGTGCCACTGATGGAACTGTTTCTACTGAAATAATGTCACTTGTTGGTGTCTGCACCTACTCGACATTGCTGGGTGCCACTGATGGAACTGCTTCTACGGAAATGATGTCACTTGTTGCTGTCTGCACCTGTTCAACATTGTTGGGTGCCACTGCTGGAACTGTTTTTACTGAAATGATGTCACTTATTGGTCTCTGCACCTACTCAACATTACTGGGTGCCACTGATGGAACTGCTTCTACTGAAATGATGTCACTTGCTGGTGTCTGCACCTGTTCAACATTACTGGGTGCCACTGATGGAGCTGCTTCTACTTAAATGATGTCACTTGTTGCTGTTTGCACCTGTCAACATTGCTGGGTGCCACTGATGGAACTGCTGCTACTGAGATAATGTCACTTGTTGGTGTCTGCGCCAGCTCACCATTGCTGGGTGCCACTGTTGGAGCTGTTTAAATGCTGCTGATGAAGTGTTATTGGACTGCTATTTGCACCTGTTGACCATTGCTGGGTGCTACTCTTGGAACTGTCAACTACACTGAGGAGTGCTACTTATTTATTGAACTATTGAAAAGATTTTATGTGAATATTTGTATAAACTGATTTTTTGTGTATTTACTGTTTATGAAATGTTATGAGACTCTTACCTGCACCTATTCGTCATTGCAGGTGCCACTGATTGAATTGTTTAACCACTCCGACAAATGATACTTGTGTAAACTATTATATAAAATCACATGTACACAGGCATTTGTATTCCTTACTGTATTTTATATATTAGGTTATAGAAGGGTCAGTGCAAAATCAAAATTTATTTAGTTATGTGATATTTACTTATTAATATCATCTTTTATTTTTGTCTGTGGTTTTTGGACGAATTTGATGGTATTTTCACCACCAATTCTGGCAAAAATACCATCAAATTCTAGCCCGTGGAGGAGGGGCATATGAAAGGTGGCTACACTGAGTCACAGCGCCAGAGATTGCGCCAAAGATTATTATTCCGCCGCCTCCACTAGCAGTAGTAGTTCAGAGGTTGCCGTGGGCAGTGTTTGTTGAGAGGATGTCGAGAGCAGTACTAGTTCAGAGGATGTCGTGTGCAGTTGTTGTGTTGGGCGAGAGAGTAGATGCTGTTCGGTTGCTGTAATGTATAGATGGAAGGTGTTGCAATGATCACAGTGTATTTTTCGTCAATATATATGGAGGTAACAAAAGAAAATTTATTTCACATTTCCTTAATGATAATGCCTCTTGGTCACAGGTTCAGTCAACAAAGCATCTGGCTCGTGTTCATGTATTAGACTTGTAATTCTGGTTTCTATGTGCAATTATAGTATTTGTGGTTTTTCAATTAGTTCATGGTAAATGGTGTTTAAAATATCTTGTCATATTGAGGAAGAACCGTGCCAGATACATGTACGTTGAATCACACTTCCACACACAGAACAGTTACACTTGTGCTTTGTTGTTTCATAGCTTTTATAGTTGCAGGGGACTTAATTAATCAATTGTGTTAACGGAAATTTCCTTTCATTCTTTATTGTTATTTTATGCACTCAGATTGCGTACTAATACTAGTCAGGGCCAATCGGTTACGAGACTTCGTAACCGGACACACAGCTACTAAAATTATTCCATTTTAATTAAGCCCCCATGCATCGTATTAATGTTTCCTACTCAATGCTAATCAGGTATTGCAGTCTTCGATACTATGTCCATTCTTCGTTGTAACTGTTCGCTTTGATGAAGGTTGAGTCCAACAATAATATCTCCAATAATTAAAGTTCAATAACTCGTTGTACACTGTCAGAATATCACTTCAGGTCAAGTTTTCAAGTTAGAATAACTGAGAACGAAGTCCGCGCATTCCATCGCGCAATAGTACTTCCTTTTTTAATAGAAACAATCTCGTAGCGTTCCGTTTGTAGTACTATAACAAACGGTGCTCTCTTACGACGTGATAGCAAGCTAGCTAGCAAGCGACTAACATTATCATGATCGAGCATTACAGATGCATTGAATTTTCCTTTCGCCGCGTTTACAACTCTCTTTCGCAATAAATGTTATCTCTGACCGACATATTACTTTGGACTTAACTTTCGTCGTGCTGATTTGCAGTTATTACTGAGATGTTTGATAGCTAATTAAAAATAACCTTTCTTTCTTTCTACCTTTATATCATGGCATACTCAGTAATTATTCAAATTGGTGTTCATCAAAACTTTAAGGTGTTATACTACTGTCAAAGTTGTCGTACCTGCCAGGATAACACTGTTCTCTGCTTTAAATTATCATGACATTATTATCTGGTTTTTTGGGTTTCTTGGGGTGTTACAGTTAGTACTTCTATGTTTCTTTATGACCTGGAACTCTGTTCTCCAGGCCACTTTTATTTGCCCCACCCAGTAAATATGATAATCACGTTTCAGTTAATCACAACAGTTTTGAATTTCACGTTATTTGGTCGCCTACGTACAAAGGGAACTTCAGTCACACTGTAGGGTAGGGAGATGGATCAAATGCATTGTAGTTCCACGTAGCAGCATGCAACACCATATTCACACAAGAGCACGTAAAAACTACAGCAGAGAGATAGGGAGAAGAGCGTGTTAGGTATACCGACTAATTGAGCCACCTTACACTGTCGGAAAACGAAGCAAAACTGAGATTCCTGAGAGGCTTGGTACAACAGCACATTGCGAAATACACAAATTAAGTTAAACACCGTACCTGGTATCGTCTGGCAACGTGAATTCGTGTGGACTGACTCAACAAATTAAGTCTACCGCCAATTTTAAAATTGCAGGTAAACTAATAAATTTAGCTTTTACGGACTATTATTCCACATCAGGGGATTCAAACAAGCGGCGTTACATGTGATATCGAAAACTGAGTGGCGGGAACACACAGAGTCCGTTAGCATTCACAAAAGCAGCTCACCGAAACTGACCAAATTATCCTCAGAAGTTAAGTCGCATAGTGCTCAGAGCCATCTGAACCAACTACTGCCATAAACACGGCGAAACCTCACTTACAAAGAAACAAATTAAATTCGAAAGAAAATTCTCACAAAGGAGGTATCAAGTTTCATAGAAACACTGTTATAAAACATTGATAAACGTTAATAAACTCTGATACCTCAGCGGACTCACCTACGTGGTGAACACTGCAGTTCCAGTACAAGTCACAAAGAAACTGCCCAACATTTATAAAAAAACTGAGCGAAAGTAGTGTGGCGCGGCTTCTATTCTCTTTACGAAGTATTTAAGATGATTAACAACCCGCAAAACTTTGTATTTCTAATTTTTAATCTGCACTCACAGAATTGGCACGATTTTGTGCTCATGAAAACGTTACAAAGAAACTCTGTCCCACAAAAGTTTACTCATGAAGCAATAGCTTCACATATTCTCTCCACTGAATAAATTTTACTCACAACTATCCCCCAGAGAAAGTTCATAGCTAATGGCCGACACTCATTCTCAATGGTGAGGAACACGATTTGCCAGTTACTTTATACCAACAAAATTATGGCAATGAAACTGTCTTCTAACACTTCTTTGCCTAAAGCGACTCTAAACGAAACATTACAAACCTTGTCGATATTGATTTAAACACTTTTTTTACCTCTTATCCACCATATCAGCAAGAGCTCCTCCACTGCAGCTTCCGCACTCCACGCCATCTCGTCTGTGTCTAGGCATGGCGAACGTCCGAAGACAACGTCTAGTTTTTCAAACTTCCGGAGGCGAAACTTTCCTGTTGGTTGTAGCCACCTTACACCTTCTACTCTCGACTCTGTTGATCTTTTCCGAAACTTACAGATAACTTCTTCGCTTAGTTCTCGCACAGGTTATGCTTTGACAAAGACCACTACACTCTATCTTTGGCTAGTGCATCACCTTCCTGTATCCCATCACATTCAAACCTAACCTTGTGATACGTTGCACATAATAGCTATTTGTCGAAAATATGATTCACGAAAAATATAAATAACTAGCCAACATCACACTGAAGATTGTTTCGACTCTCACATTCCATACATAGCCTTGGAAGGAATAACTCGTTCTTCTCTCAACTGGAATACGAATCTGACAAACTTAGGTCCCTCTGCTGCCTAAATTTACGCAAATGAAATGATGTTTGTCTTGATTAGTGCGTGGCCAGTTTCTTACCTTGTCGTCGATGAGGTTATTACAGGCATAAAGTTCGGAATGGGAGTGCGTATGGAAGGAAATCGGCCGTAAACTTTCTAAGCACCCATCGTGGCATCTGTCACTAGTGATTTGTGAGGAAAAGACGGTAAACCTAAATCCAGACGCCCGGACAGATAGTTTAACTACTGTTCTCGGGAATGATACTCCATTTCCTAATTTCTACGTCAACTCTATTGGTTCCTCCAATCCGATCTCGACCTCCACTCCTAATGACCAAATCGTCTACGCTCTATGGAGACGTAGAATCCTAATCGTCCTTCGTTCCTTTTTCTTCGCTTTCCATACATCTAATTCCAGGACCACAGTCGACGTAGCCAAATTATTTGTAAGGTTGCGGGAGGATCGCATTTTACTCATCATCACTAATTCTCAGTCATTTTTTGGTTGAACACAAAGTTCTTCTGAACGTCGCAACAGTTCTACCGGAAGAGCGCTTCTGCATAATGGAAGCTTTTTTCCTTCTCAAGAAAAAGCTCTCCCCAACTTATGTTACCTAGGGACAGCGCCTCTTTCCTTTTCTTGTGGGCAAAAGAGAGATCCATTAATCTTCTGACGAAACCGATATAGAGCGTTGTCGGTCTGACAGAGCGGCCAAAGAATGTCTGCCGGTGTAAGGTCATCTTTCATCTGTCAACCGTACATGTCTTGACCAATAAATCTTTTCTAACGTGTACTGGTCAATTCTTTTGATTAAAAGTGCCTGCTGAATTTGTGGAGGTAATTTCTCTTCCTTAATACAGATTTCTGCTGAGAAAATCTATTGTCAACTACACACTATGTTTATCGAAACTGTCCTGTAAAACCCTGTATAAACGAAAAATCGCTTATTGAAGTATCTTTTAAACGTTTTAGAATAACATTGGTGATATCATCATTAATGTCTAGATTATTTTTACGAGTATAGAAATGGGTTTCAAGTAATTAATATAGGACTCGATTCGATACTCACAAGGAAGTAACATCACTCTTTAGTTTCTTGCATATATCATAACGTTATTTTGAAAGTGTCTTTCACAAAAGGAGAGATTATAAATAAATTTGTGATTAAAATGCTATTAATTATTGTTGCAAGTCTTGATTTTAAAATTAGTTTGCATGATCCCAAAGATTTATCATACACCGCATGTTGAGAAGTGTGCTATCTGCAAAATAGCCATACACATTTTACTAAACTTTATGTAGTAGTCCATAAGATCCGTTTACTGATATGTGTTTAATTACTGACTTTTGTTCTGCGATATGTCTGTAGGATAGAAAGAATTCGTACCTTGAAACAGCTTATGTTATCAGAGAAAGATAATTGTTGTCAAGAAATTTTATTCATCTGGCTATATTATCAAACAATTGTCCGTCTCCGTTAGCTGAGTGCTCAGCGAGGCGGAATGCCACGCCAGGGGGCCCGGATTCGATTCCCGGCTGGGACAGGAGATTTTCTCCGCTCAGGGACTGGGTGTTGTGTTGTCCTCATCATCATTTCATCCTCATCTCCGACGTGCAAGGCGCCCAATGTGGCGTCGAATGCAATAAGTACCTGCCCTCGGCGGCCAAACCTTCACGAATGGGGGACTCCCGGCCCACAATGCCTTACACTCATTTCCATCAATCAATTACGATTATTTCAATCATCCTACGAACGGCAGTATATCAGATACTGGCATAAACGATCGCGAAGGAGAAAATTAATTAAAACTGGTCCACTTACAAAAGCAACTGGACCAGACAAAATACGTTTTCTCTTCTACAGGAATTAAAGAAAGTATTCCTTTCTAGTAGTAACTAACGGAACTGTGAAATTGGGTGAAGAGAAATAATTGGGAGAACAGAAACGAACTTTCCAAAAAAGTTCTGTGCTATCCTTTCGGAAGACAAATGAGGATATAATTCAAAGAGTTGCGTGTCTAGGTTGGTAGTCAACCAATCTAAAAAGGAAATTATGCCAGTTTTTTTTTCACTTTATGACAAACATCTGAAGTAGTTTTGATTTGCTTTTTTCGAATTTTATTTGTAAGTACCAATCTAAATTGTTTGTTTTAACTTACGTAGATACTAAGCAAATTGGATATCCCATTTCATTAACAAGAAGTTCAGGATTTAAGTAGCCTTTTATCTGACTTGTGTTTCGACTCATTGAAAATACACGGTAGTGTTTTCGGAATTTGAGAGGTGTACAGAAACAGTAATCGTCAGTGTTTCTTCAGAAGAAGAGTAGGAATTTGACAGAAATGAAAGACCACCAACCACTGTTCTCAACTCAGAAAATTATGCCTTGATTAAAGTATATGAAAAAAGTAAGCAATCTATTGGATCGTATAAATCTAAAATTTGCTATTTAGAAGGCAACAGCTGTTCTAATTTTCTCCAAAAAAACAAAGCAGATTAAACAAGTTTATAGTAACAAATAAGTGGTCATTTTTCAATCCAGGAGACGTCGTGGCTCTACGTTGTTTCTGAGGATATGACTTGTTGATTCAAAGATATCATTTTTAAACATGATATCAGTGACTGAATGCATTGACAACCCAAGTTCATAAATTTAATGTTACAGTAAAGTTATTACAGATATAAAATTTTTATCTGCAAACTGAATAAAAAAAATTTCATACAATATTTGTAAATTTTGTACTGAATAAAACTCGTTTGAACAAGAGAAACTTTGTTTATCTTTCTCCCATATGCAAAACACATCTTGACATGACCCTGTTCACCCCAAGAAACAACAAATATAAAAAAGATATAAGTTTAACACTGCTGTTTCTGCTCACACCTCTCTGATGAACAGAAACACAAAGTTTTTATTTTTTATGTTTTAAAGCGTGAGCTGGGTTCCCGATTTAAAGTTAGGTACAAGACTAATACTCACATATAATTTTGATTCTTATATCTCTTTTAAAAATTAGCTGCTCTTTTCATTTAAAGCTGAAAACTTTTTTAATTCACCCTTTTTATTGTAGGTTACTGGAGCAACCGAGGGTGCTTAATGAATGGAAAAAAGCGCGAGGCATTCCTGTTTTCAAGAAGAGTTGTGCCTACGTTGCTAACGCCAATATCTTGTAGAAATATGAGATATGTTTTACATTCCGGCATTACAGTATTTTTCGAGAACTAAAATCGCATCTATGAACACTGACATGATATTCTGATCTTGTGAAACTCAGTTTGCTCTCTTCGTCTGTGAGATCTAGACCGCCGTAGACAACGGCGCTGAGGTTGATGCCGTGGTCCTTGACTTGAGGAAGTCATTCGATATATTTCCATCCTGTCGCTTAGTGAATAAAATACAAGCTTACCGAGTGTGAAATCAAATTTGTGATTGGATTCAAAACTTCCCTGCTGAAGGAATTTAGCTCTTTCTTTTTAACGTGACGAAACAGACGGATTCAATTTCAGGAGTATCTCCAGGCAGAATGATTGGTTCGTTATTGTTTACGATATATATGGTGATTCAGCTTCCCCTACCTATCTGTTATATGCAACCCGCAACACCTTCAAAAACCAAGCACAAAATTTTCATATTCTCTCACTCACTACATGCAAACTATTAATCCTATGGAAATAATTAACAGGACATTTTTGTCAAAAATTTAATGCAGTTAAATGTGGTCTAGTGGATAACGTCGGGAACTCCACGAGACTGTTGACCGATGATGCAGGTGTCTATAAAAATGTAGCAACGCCCAACGAATGTAGCGAAATGCAGGAAGACCTGCAGCGAAAAAATGGTTCAAATGGCTCTGAGCACTATGGGATTTAACTTCTGAGGTCACCAGACCCCTAGAACTTAGAACTACTTAAACCTAACTAACCTCAGGACATCACACACATCCATGCCTGAGGCAGGATTCGGACCTGCGACCGTAGAGGTCGCGCGGTTCCAGACTGTAGCGCCTAGAACCGCTCGGGCCACCCCGGCCGGCACCTGTAGTGGATCCACGCTTTGTGCAGGGACTGGCAGTTGACAATGAACGTAAATAAATTTAACATATTTAGATTAAAGTTCAGTCTTGATCACGTTATGTCTGTTTTAATGAGTAACCGGTTTCGGTTTTTTCTATAAAACCATCATCAGACCCATTGGCTCCCTTGGGTTGGTAGGTGGAGCTCTCCTTGCTGCTGTGCAGTCAACTGATCTTTTTTTTTTTTAACCGGTTTCGGTTTTTTTTATAAAACCATCATCAGACCTGTGAATAAAATTTAAGAAATACTAGATACCAATTTTTAAATGAATGAAAAAGTCTAATGATGTCAAAATTTTTAAAAAAATAAAGAGAGTAATTACGCAGCAGGGAGAGGATTACTGTTGAAATTTCAAGACCGTACGATCCAAGTTCTCCCTGTCACATAAGTCTCGTGAAATGAAGAAAAGCAGAGAAATTTGAGTTTATGGAGAGTTTTACCGATCCGTCATTCATCAGTGGAACAGGCGAGAGAGTGAAATAGACAACGGTACTATAAGTAACCTCCACCATGCTCCGTACGGTGGCTTGCGGAATATAGTAGATGAAGAATTCTCTCCTTTCTCAGCCGAAGCTGCATTCACAGGAGAATACTGAATGTTAGTGTACTAAAGAATATCACTAGTGCTGTATGAGAAGACAGCTGTCACGTTGTCATCTGATTTGTCCCTTATTTTTAGATTATGTGTGATGTCATTCTTCCCCACTAAATCGCGTACTACGGAGACGGTGTTATCAGGTACTCTTGTGTGTTTCTGAAACAATTGGTTGCCACTTACCTACTTTGCATTTTCGAACATGTAGTCTTATTGGACTTGTAGTAGTTGAGAAACGAGAGACACATCTTTGCATCCTATCCCGGATGTGATACAGTCTGTACACTGTAAAGGCAGTAAAGGGAATCAAGCAGAAATTAGGAAATTAAATTAAATTTCAGGCACATCGAATGAGAACTGCGAGGTCTTACGATGCCATTGTGATGCTATTATGCATGGCAAAATGCACAGGAGATAAACGCAATGCATAATGGCTTGAAAAAACGTTTAAAATGAGCATCAACAAAAGAAAAACAAGGGCAATGGAGTGTAGTCGAATTGAACCCGGCGATTCTGCGGAAATTAGATTAGGAGAATCAGGTTTTCTATTTAGACAATTAAATAACTGACGATACAAAGATAGAGCGGATATAACATGTAGACTGGCAACAGCAAGAAAAAATGCTGAAAAAAAAGAAATTTGTTAACATCGAATATAAAATAAGTGTTAGGAATTTTTTCTGAAGGTATTTATCTGGAGTTTAGCCTTGTACAAAAATGAAAAGTGTAAACGGTTAAAGATTGATAGAGCGAATAACTAATGATAAAGTACTGAATCGAATTGAAGAGAACGGAGGCCTATAGTTCTGCTTGACTAAAATAAAGGGTTAGTGTGCTAGGAAACATCATGGGGTACGAAAGAACAGTTTCTTTGGTAAAGGTGTGAATTCGAAGGGGGCGGGTGGTAGAGGTGGATAATTGTACTTAGAGGCCAGAGTCTGACAACAGTAAGCATGTCCAAAATGATGTAGAGTGAAGTAGTTATGCAGAGATGAAGAAGCTTCCGTAGGACTGACATAGTGCCTGTTGGCCTTCATCTTGAGATCTTCGGCCGACGCTTGTTTAATTATTTTTTTAATGTTTCGATAGCAATGAAGGGTGAATATTAGAGAATTTCATCCACTCGTGCTGGCGAAACGTCAGAAAAATCATTAAACAAACGTCGGCCGAAGATCCCGCAAAGAAAGAAGAATTACCACGAATTTCTCAACAGTTCTGTTGCACACAGTATTTACAAGCTTGGAGAGTTACATCAAACCAATTATTTAACCGACAACCGCAACAACAATAACAACAAACCATCAGCTAGCACATGTTGCATTTGATGAAGCATGAGACGCAATTTCTATGCAGCTGCAAAGGCTATTACAGTTAAAATGATATTGTGTGTTGTTATGCGCGAGTGAAATAGACAGCATTATTAAAAATCATGACTGAAGAGGCAATGCCTATAAATATATATGCCTTTAGAAAACGAGTAGTTCGTTTGTCTACATGTCTTACTGCAGTGTATAATGGAACTGTTCAATACGCTCCTTTTTTCCGTCCAGTAAAGAAGAACACAACACATTATAATCCACAAAACGATCCAAAGAGATCAAAATTGTAAATTGTACATTTTCTGTAGTTCTGATGTAAACTTGTATTGATGAACCTTAATGCTGACGTAAAATTAGCTATTTCATGAGAAACATAATTACTTTTGTATTTGTAGTGTAATTCACTGGTTTGTTCATTTTTTATTAGAGCATATTTAGATTTAGTTCTATACTCAAACTTATTGTTTTCCACAGTTGTTCTCGAAAAGATAAAATCAATAGAAGACTATGTTCCTTTTCGCTTTCCTGAAATATTAATTATATCGTAATTCTTTAGTCAAGGACATGGATTACATCGATCTTGTAAACGTATTTTTGTACTAAAACGAAAATATTTCTGTTCTTGTTCGCTTGGATTGTGTTTTACGTTTCGGTGGAAGCCAGCTGTGAAAGAATTGTAAATTAGTTCTTATGAGATGTCACAGTTGAAAGCAAGAAGTCCTTGTAAAGGAACGTGTTAATTTGTGGGAACTGCAAAATGAGAAATAAATTAATTTTGAAGAGAAAATACGTTCGTGCTTAGTGGTATTATTGATGTAATGTTTGGATAAACAGAACCCTGAGACTTCTTTGCAGCTTCAGCATGCAGTAATTATTAATTTACCACGACTGTGCCAAGCGAAAGCACACACAATAAGCGAAGAGAAATAAGTTAAGTGCAAAATACATTTCACTGGTCATCTTGCTCTCTATTTCATGTTTACATAGCTGAACACTGATAATTGTAATTCAAACGCAGTAATTGCGTAAAAATTGCATTAATTATCAACATTTTAATTACATTTTCGAGCTTTTTATGGTTCTAAAGAGAGTAGAGGGGTGAGAAAAGAACCTTGTCGCCGTCACTTCAGTTCATTTTCAGGTTTGGTCGTTGACTGAACTGCCCACATTTGATTTCTATCGTCTCCAGCTCGGACCATCGACAAAGCTCGCATGCTTGCGGCGCTATAAAACCCTGCCGTCCGCCCACCCCCATCGGCCCCTCCTCGCTCTCATGCCTGCCTCTTCAACTAAGTCTGCCCTCATCCACACAACAGATGTGCGCTCTCATCCTGAGATTACAGTTAGCTTTGCTGTTTCTTAAAAAAAGTATTAAAGATTACTATAACAATAATAAATCTTTCATTTAAGGAAAATGCATTTTGTTCTCGTAGTATATACATATTTTTTTATATTTAACTCTTCACTCAGTAAGTTCGTTTAAACTACCTGATAACAGTATAGTGTTATTCATTTGTATATCAGTAACTTTAGAAGTAAGTTCGTCTCCATTAAAAATATCCGTTTGACTCTATTAGTCATAAACTACTTTCTCATGTTGTTGTTGTTGTTGTGGTCTTCAGTCCTGAGACTGGTTTGATGCAGCCTTCCATGCTACTCTAACCTGTGCTAGCTTCTTCATCTCTCAGTACCTACTGCAGCCTACATCCTTCTGAATCTGCTTAGTGTATTCATCTCTTGGTCTCTCTCTCCGATTTTTACCATCCACGCTGCCCTCCAATACTAAATTGGTGATCCCTTGATGCCTCAGAACATGTCCTACCAACCGATCCCTTCTTCTAGTTAAGTTGTGCCACAAGCTCCTCTTCTCCCCAATTCTATTCAATACCTCCTCATTAATTATGTGATCTACCCATCTAATCTTCAGCATTCTTCTGTAGCACCACATTTCGAAAGCTTCTATTCTCTTCTTGTCCAAACTATTCATCGTCCATGTTTCACTTCCATACATGGCTACACTCCATACAAATACTTTCAGAAATGACTTCCTGACACTTAAATCAATACTCGATGTTAACAAATTTGTCTTCTTCAGAAACGCTTTCCTTGCCATTGCCAGTGTACATTTTATATCCTCTCTACTTCGACCATCATCAGTTATTTTACTCCCCAAATAGCAAAACTCCTTTACTACTTGAAGTGTCTCATTTCCTAATCTAATTCCCTCAGCATCACCCGACTCAATTCGATTACATTCCATTATCCTCGTTTCTATTTTGTTGATGTTCATCTTATATCCTCCTTTCAAGACACTGTCCATTCCGTTCAGCTGCTCTTCCAAGTGCTTTGCTGTCTCTGACAGAATTACTATGTCATCGGTGAACCTCAAAGTTTTTATTTCTTCTCCATGGATTTTAATACCTACTCCGAACTTTTCTTTTGTTTCCTTTACTGCTTGCTCAATATACAGATTGAATAACATCGGGAAGAGGCTACAAACCTGTCTCACTCACTTCCCAACCACTGCTTCCCTTTCATATCCCTCGACTCTTATAAATGCCATCTGCTTTCTGTGCAAATTATAAATAGCCTTTCGGTCCCTGTATTTTACCCCTGCCACTTTCAGAATTTGAAAGAGAGTATTCCAGTCAACATTGTCGAAAGCTTTCTCTAAGTCTACAAATGCTAGAAACGTAGGTTTGCCTTTCCTTAATCTTTCTTCTAAGATAAGTCGTAGGGTCAGTATTGCCTCACGTGTTCCAAATTTTCTACGGAATCCAAACTGATCTACCCCGAGGTCGCAATCTACCAGTTTTTCCATTCGTCTGTAAAGAATTCGTGTTAGTATTTTGTAGCTGTGACTTATTAAACTGATAGTTCGGTAATTTTCACATCTGACAACACCTCCTTTCTTTGAGATTGGAATTATTATATTCTTCTTGAAGTCTAAGGGTATTTCGCCTGTCTCATACATCTGCCTCACCAGATGGTAGAGTTTTGTCAGGACTGGTTCTCCAAGGCTGTCAGTATTTCTAATGGACTGTTGTCTACCCCCGGGGCCTTGTTTCGACTCAGTTCTTTCAGTGCTCTATCAAACTCTTCACACAGTATCATATCTCCCATTTCATCTTCATCTACATCCTCTTCTATTTCCATAATATTGTCCTCAAGTATATCGCCCTTGTATAGACCCTCTATATACTCCTTCCAACTTTCTGCTTTCCCTTCTTAGCTTAGAACTGGGTTTCCATCTGAGCTCTTGATATTCATACAAGTGGTGCTCCAGGTCTCTTTAATTTTCCTGTAGGCAGTATCGATCTTACCCCTAGTGAGATATGCCTCTACAGCCTTACATTTGTCCTCTAGACATCCCTGCTTAGCCATTTTGCACTTCCTGTCGATCTCATTTTTGAGACGTTTGTACTCCTTTTTGCCTGCTTCATTTACTGCATTTTTATATTTTCTCCTTTCATCAATTAAATTCATTGTGTCTTCTGTTACCCAAGGATTTCTACTAGCCCTCGTCTTTTTACCTACTTGATCCTCTGCTGCCTTCACTGTCTCATCCCTTAAAGTTACCCATTCTTCATCTACTGTATTTCTTTCCGCCATTCCTGTCAATTGTTCCCTTATGCTCTCCCTGAAACTCTGTACAACGTCTGGTTTAGTCAGTTCATCCAGGTCCCATCTCCTAAAATTCTCACCTTTTTGCTGTTTCTTTAGTTTTAATCTACAACTCATAACCAATAGATTGTGGTCAGAGTACACATCTGCCCCTGGAAATGTCTTACAATTTAAAACCTGGTTCCTAAATCTCTGTCTTACCATTACATAATCTATCTGAAAACTTATAGTATCTCCGGGGTTATTCCATGTATACAACCTTCTTTCATGATTCTTGATCCTAGTGTTAGCTACGCTAAGTTATGCTCTGTGCAAAATTCTACCAGGCGGCTTCCTCTTTCATTTCTTAGCCCCAATCCATATTCACCTACCATGTTTCCTTCTCTCCCTTTTCCTACTATCGTATTCCAGTGACCCATGACTATTAAATTTTCGTCTCCCTTCACTACCTGAATAATTTCTTTTATCACATCATACATTTCATCAATTTCTTCGTCATCTGCGGAGCTAGTTGGCATATAAACTTGTACTACTATAGTAGGCGAGGGCTTCGTGTCTGTCTTCGCCACAAAATGCGTTCACTATGCTGTTTGTAGTAGCTTACCCGTACTCCTATTTTTTTATTCATTATTAAACCTACTCCTGCATTACCCCTATTTGATTTTGTATTTATAACCCTGTATTCACCTGACCACAAGTCTTGCTCCTCCTGCCACCGAACTTCAGTAATTCCCACTATATCTAACTTTAATCTATCCATTTCCCTTTTTAAATTTTCTAACCTACCTGCCCGATTAAGGGATCTGACATTCCACGCTCCGATCTGTAGAACGCCAGTTTTCTTTCTCCTGATAACGACGTCCTCTTGAGTAGCCCGCGGCCGGTGATCCGAATGGGGGACTATTTTACCTCCAGAATATTTTACCCAAGAGGACGCCATCATCATTTAACCATACAGTAAAGCTGCATGCTCTCGGGAAAAATTACGGTTGTAGTTTCCGCTTGCTTTCAGCTGTTCGAAGTACCAGAACAGCAAGGCCGTTTTGGTTATTGTTACAAGGCCAGATCAGTGAATCATCCAGACTGATGGCCCTGCAACTACTGAAAAGGCTGCTGCCCCTCTTCAGGAACCACACGTTTGTCTGGCCTCTCGATAGATACCCCTTCGTTGTGGTTGCACCTACGGTACGGCCATCTGTATCGCTGAGGCACGCAGCCTCCCCACCAACGGCAAGGTTCATGGTTCATGTATTACATAAAATGTATATGTGTGGGATTTGCGTATTTTGCTACCTTCTAATCTGTTGTTAGCATTGTTAAGCAAGCATGTGAAGGTGCCTGACGTTGGGAGTGGCGGTTGTCTTTCACGGAAGATGGAAGAAATTATACGATGATACTTCACAAAGTACCTTAAATTATTCTACAGCAGGACGGGTAACTTTTATTAAATGCGCACTACACTTCCTAGTGCCACAACTACAGGAAACTATTTTTCAACATAGTCCCTAAGCCTGTGAAAACAACGGTTGCAACGTTCTACCAATCGTCCAATTTCTCGACGATAGAAATCCGCTACATGGTCACGGGGCCATTCCAGAACCGCTGTGTGGACGTCCTCGTCGCTGGAAAGTCTCTTTTCCCTCAGGTGTTCTTTCACCTTTACGAAAAGATGGAAATCACATTGTGCAATATATTGACTTCGCGGTAAGCATCACCCATGTCTGTGCGGCCTTGGGAAGAAACGGGAGACAGGATGTATCACTGAATCTTAAATTTGCAAGCGACGTGACGCAAAAACCCACAGGTAATCGCATTTCGACACTGGGTGGACTGCTCACGGATGAGCTAGAAAACTTATCTATACCCTGAACAAAAATTTCATTCCCGTTTATTAGTGTGACACTTGCACACAACTCCTCAATTATTTGTTCGATATATTTCAATTTCTGTCTTCCCTTATAATTTTTACCATTTGCAGCTCCCTCAAGCATCTTGAATGTTATTCCTCGATGTCTTAACACGTGTCCTATCTGCCAATTCTTTCTTCTTGAGATTGTTATCCATGTGTGTTCCCTTTTAAAGATTGTGGCGAAAACTCCATCATTTCTTATTTTGTCAGTTCATTCAATTTTCAAACACTTTCGATAGCGCGACATGTCAAAAACTTTGATTCTCGTCTTTTGCAGTTTTCGCGCAGTCCCTGTACAACATCCATACGATGCTATGCTTCAAACGTACAATCTCAGAAAATTAGGGCCAATGTTTGATATTAGTAGATGTCTTTTTCCAGGAACGCCCTCTTTGTCTATGATAATCTGCTTATTGTAACCTCCTTGCCTGTGACGTCTTGTGTAAATTTTCTTCAAGCGTAGCATAATCCCACCACTTCTGATTTGTGATCCCAATTTTGATGATAAGTATATTGCTAATCCCAGTTCCAAAAATGTCATTATTTTCCGCTTTCATCTGTTTACTCTCAATCCACAGTGTGTGCTCATTACAATGTTCTTTTCATTGAATAGATCCTGTTATTCTTCCTCATTTTCACTGAGGATAGCAAAGTCATGACTCGACTCTTAATAACTATGGTTTCACTCTGAATTTTAATCCCAATCCTGGACGTTTCTTTCATTTCCGTCGCTGCTTTTTCGGTTTATAGCCTATCCAAATTGAGAATTTCGTTCTCGGTCTTCCATTCTTATTTTTTTCCTATTATTTCTTGGAGATATTTCACACGACTCGACATTCCCCATTGCCTTCACCTGCTTAGAACTTCGAACATCTTGCAGTATTTTACACTGTCGACTGCTTCATTGTGGTTGGCAAATCCTAGGAACGTGTTCCGATTTTTTTAAGTCATCCTTCCACTATCAGACTCAGTGTCAAAACTGCCTCAATTGTATCTTTGGAAATCGTAAAGCCAAACAGATTATCAATTTATGTCGGTAATGGTGGCCAGATCGATTTCCACATTTGTGGATTCGCTCTTAATTTGGCCATGGCAGTTTACTTGTTGAGTACTTCAAACCTTCGTTAACTATTTCCAATATGAAGCTATATAGCACCAACTAAAAACTGCGTAGTTCCTACTATCATGATGAGCTACTGTACCATTGTCTTCTTATGCCAAGAGTTCGCTCGTCCCTCTCGTGTTGTGAGGAACCGAGGAGTTAAGCCGGCGTGCCTAGGAGCACCGTTCATCAGGCGAGCTGGTACAATAGCTATTTTTACGTTCCCGTACCTCAATCGGTGAAAACGGAACTCTTAAACCATCACTTTTTCTACCTGTCTGTCCGACTGTTAAAAACCCTGTCTCCCAGGAACTTGATCAAATTTATATCACATAGTAAGGCCCACCGTACCTTAACGGCGTAAAACATTGAAGCTTTTAATTCAGTTGAGTCAAAAGATACGGCCATTATGACACATACTTTGATACGCGCATACCCTCGCATCAAAACCTGTAGGGTACTTTCCGTTGATTTCCAATTATGAAATTTCACAAAAGGAGAGCTTCCACAGTAGTACACAAGGAAAAAATCCGAAAATTATGCATTTGTAATCATATCACACGAAAAGAAATTTTAGTCATTTTTTATCAGACTGCCTGACCGTCAGTTTGTTAAGACCCCTTTCTCTGAGCAAAAGGTAGACTATCAAGTTGACATTTACGTCGCATACAAAGGTCTACCCCCCTCCCCCATGAACCATGGACTTTGCCATTGGTGGAGAGGCTTGCCTGTCTCAAAGATACAGATAGCCGTACCGTAGGTGCAACCACAACGGAGGGGTATCTGTTGAGAGGCCAGACAAACGTGTGGTTCCTGAATAGGGGTAACAGCCTTTTCAGTAGTTGCAGGGGCATCCGTCTGGATGATTGACTGATCTGGCCTTGTAACAATAACCAAAACGGCCTTGCTGTTCTGGTACTGCGAACAGCTGAAAGCAAGCGGAAACTACAGTCGTAATTTTTCCGGAGGGCATGCAACTTTACTGTATGATTAAATGATGATGGCGTCCTCTTGGGTAAAATATTCCGGAGGTAAAATACTCCCCCATTCAGATCTCTGGGCGGGGACTACTCAAGAGGACGTCGTTATCAGGAGAAAGAAAACTGGCGTTCTACAGATCGGAGCGTGGAATGTCAGATCCCTTAATCGGGCAGGTAGGTTAGAAAATTTAAAAAGGGAAATGGATAGGTTAAAGTTAGATATAGTGGGAATTACTGAAGTTCGGTGGCAAGAGGAACAAGACTTTTGGTCAGGTGAATACAGGGTTACAAATACAAAATCAAATAGGGGTAATGCAGGAGTAGGTTTAATAATGAATAAAAAAAAATAGGAGTACGGGTAAGCTACTACAAACAGCATAGTGAACGCATTTTGTGGCGAAGATAGACACGAAGCCCACGCCTACTACAGTAGTACAAGTTTACATGCCAACTAGCTCTGCAGATGACGAAGAAATTGATGAAATGTATGATGAGATAAAATAAATTATTCAGGTAGTGAAGGGAGACGAAAATTTAATAGTCATGGGTCACTGGAATACGATAGTAGGAAAGGGGAGAGAAGGAAACATGGTAGGTGAATATGGATTGGGGCTAAGAAATGAAAGAGGAAGCCGCCTGCTAGAATTTTGCACAGAGCATAGCGTAGCTAACACTAGGATCACGAATCATGAAAGAAGGTTGTATACATGGAATAACCCCGGAGATACTATAAGTTTTCAGATACATTATGTAATGGTAAGACAGTGATTTAGGAACCAGGTTTTAAATTGTAAGACATTTCCAGGGGCAGATGTGTACTCTGACCACAATCTATTGGTTATGAGCTGTAGATTAAAACTGAAGAAACAGCAATAAGGTGAGCATTTTAGGAGATGAGACCTGGATGAACTGACTAAACCAGACGTTGTACAGAGTTTCAGGGAGAGCATAAGGGAACAATTGATAGGAATGGCGGAAAGAAATACAGTAGAAGAAGAATGGGTAGCTTTGAGGGATGAGACAGTGAAGGCAGCAGAGGATCAAGTAGGTAAAAAGACGAGGGTTAGTAGAAATCCTTGGGTAACAGAAGACACAATGAATTTAATTGATGAAAGGAGAAAATATAAAAATGCAGTAAATGAAGCAGGCAAAAAGCAGTACAAACGTCTCAAAAATGAGATCGACAGGAAGTGCAAAATGGCTAAGCAGGGATGACTAGAGGACAAATGTAAGGATGTAGAGACTTATCTCACTAGGGGCAAGACAGATACTGCCTACAGGAAAATTAAAGAGACCTTTGGAGAAAGGAGAACCACTTGCATGAATATCAAGAGCTCAGATGGAAACCCAGTTCTAAGCAAAGACGGGAAAGCAGAAAGGTGGAAGGAGTATATACTGTAGAGGGTCTATACAAGGGCGATATACTTGAGGACAATATTATGTAAATGGAAGAGGATGTAGATGAAGGTGAAATGGGAGATATGATACTGCGTCAAGAGTTTGACAGAGCACTGAAAGACCTTAGTCGAAACAAGGCCCCCGGAGTAGACAACATTGCATTAGAACTACTGATAACCTTGGGAGAACCAGCCCTGACAAAACTCTACCATCTGGTGAGCAAGATGTATGAGACAGGCGAAATACCCTCAGACTTCAAGAAGAATATAATAATTACAATGCCAAAGAAAGCAGGTGGTGACTGCTGTGAATATTACAGAACTATCAGTTTAATAAGTCACAGCTGCAAAATACCAACGCGAATTCTTTACAGACGAACGGAGAATCCGACCTCGGGGAAGATCAGTTTGGATTCCGTAGAAATGTTGGAACACGTGAGGCAATACTTACCCTACGACTTATCTTAGAAGAAAGATTAAGGAAAGGCAAACCTACGTTTCTAGCATTTTTAGACTTAGAGAAAGCTTTTGACAATGTTGATTGGAATACTCTCTTTCAAATTCTGAAAGTGACAGGGGTAAAATACTGGGACCGAAAGGCTATTTACAATTTTTACAGAAACCAGATGGCAGTTATAAGAGTCGGGGGGTATGAAAGGGAAGCAGTGATTGGGAAGGGAGTGAGAGAGGGCTGTAGCCTCTCCCCGATGTTATTCAATCTGTATATTGAGCAAGCAATAAGGGAAACAAAAGAAAAGTTCGGAGTAGGTATTAAAATCCATGGAGAAGAAATAAAAATTTTGAGGTTCGCCGATGACATTGTAATTCTGTCAGAGACAGCAAAGGACTTGGAAGAGCAGCTGAACGGAATGGACAGTGTCTTGAAAGGAGGGTATAAGATGAATATCAACAAAAGCAAAACGAGGATAATGGCATGTAGTCGAATTAACTCGGGTGACGCTGAGGGAATTAGATTAGGAAGTGAGTCACTTAAAGTAGTAAAGGAGTTTTGCTATTTAGGGAGTAAAATAACTGATGATGGTCGAAGTAGAGAGGATATAAAATGTAGACTGGCAATGGCAAGGAAATCGTTTCTGAAGAAGACAAATTTGTTAACATCGAGTATACATTTAAGTGTCAGGAAGTCGTTTCTGAAAGTATTTGTATGGAGTGTAGCCATGTATGAAAGTGAAACGTGAACGATAAATAGTTTAGACAAGAAGATAATAGAAGCTTTTGAAATGTGGTGCTACAGAAGAATGCTGAAGATTAGATGGGTAGATCACATAATTAATGAGGAGGTATTGAATAGAATTGGGGAGAAGAGGAGCTTGTGGCACAACTTGACTAGAAGAAGGGATCGGTTGGTAGGACATGTTCTGAGACATCGAGGGATCACCAATTTAGTATTGGAGGGCAGCGTGGAGGATAAAAATCGTAGAGGGAGACCAAGAGATGAATACACTAAACAGATTCAGAAGGATGTAGGCTGCAGTACGTACTGGGAGATGAAGAAGCTTGCACAGGATAGAGTAGCATGGAGACCTGCATCAAACCAGTCCCAGGACTGAAGACCACAACAACAACAACAAAGGTCTATAGGCCCATGGCGGTGTAAAAAATTGAAGCTTCTAAGTCAGTACAACCAAGAGGTACGGCCATTGATCCTCGGCACCTCATTCATCAGAACCTGTTTGGTACTTCAGTTTGACCTAGAATCATGAAATTTGGCAAGAAGCGAGATTTCACAATACAACTAAATTTGTTAGTTCGTAATTACATCATACAAAAAAAATTCTTTTTTTCGTATTTTATTCGACGTCGAACTTGAAATTACAACAATGAGTAGTTCTGCATTCAGGCTGACTGAGTCGCAATGGTAGAAGTCATACATCGGACAAGGAATGAATTTATTGGTCATATGACGCGTTTGGGAATTTATCCATCATCAGATACCCATGCTGCAGTATAGCAGTAAATTCATTCCTTAACTGCAGTTGGACTTTTAGCATTGCCACCCAGTCAGCCTGAATGCAGTTTATAAAAATGGTTGCCTGCCTCCTGCATGGCTTTATGTCACATTAATATTATTTAAATTAAAACATTTTCGAAAATCTTGGAATATTTGGGACCAACATCTTGCTAGTTTCAATGTCGACAACAGGCAGAAGTGGTCGAGATTTTCGATTCCCGGAATGTATGAACTTTCTATATACGTAATTAAGTTTGTGTGGAATCCTCGGTGCGTGAGTTCTGCTAGCAAAATGGTTCAAATGGCTCTGAGTACCATGGGACTTAACATCTAAGGCCATCAGTCCCCTATAACTTAGAGCTACTTAAACCTAACTAACCTAAGGACATCACATACATCCATGCCCGAGGCAGGATTCTAACCTGCGACCGTAGCGGTCGCGCGGTTCCACACTGCAGCGCCTAGAACCGCTCGGTCACTTCGTACGGCTTCTGCTGGCACTTGGACAATTTTTTCTTTACTTCAGGCAATGTAGACTATGCAGCCAGCAATAGTTATAACTCTTCACAGTTAACATAAAGCATTTAGCTATAGCAAATTGAAAGAATAAGCTCAGCATTGTGGATAGTACAACATACTAAGGCGATTACATTTCGCAAAAGTCTGCTCTTAGAATGGTTTCATGTGTAATATCTAATTCAAGATAGTTTGAATTTACTTATAGAAATATAAGTTCTTAATTTAAAACGTATACCTAGGTACAACAGTTCAAGTCTTCATATACATACATACGCTTTTCCCGTGTGTGTGTGTGTGTGTGTGTGTGTGTGTGTGTGTAAAGTGGAAGGTGACCCTCTCAAATAACTGCACATAAAAATGTTTGAAAGGATATGAATAAGCGAATTTAATTGTTGGTCCTTATGCGACACCACTTGAGTTTGATCAACTTCTGCTCCTAAACCACGGGAGCCATTTCAGCCAAACTTGGTACCACGTCACTTACTGTCGGGAAACAATCGCTGTGAGGTACGTACCACTACCTGACCTAGTTCAGGAGATATGACGTCATAAACACCGAGATGCGTAAAAAAATTGCAGCGTCATCCATGAAGTTTTAATACATGTATTCTTTACTAATAAGACACTCGTACAGTCAAGTCAAATTAAGGAAATCACTGACACCTGGCAGCGCTACTGACAGCTTTCCAATGAAAAGCACAAACGGTTGTAGGCGAAAACAGTAGCCGCCTACAGAGTGGAAGGTGACTCCCATGAGGGGCAGCTGGTGACTGCCTTATTTGAACAAACCAGTATCAGAGCCTAACTCACTGATACGCACCACCCTCAAATAACTGTCTTTGAAAGGATATGAACAAACGAATTTTATTGTTGGCCGTTATGTGACACCACTTGAGTTTGATCAACTTCACATCTATAATTGTTAGAAAAATTAATTGATATCCACGAGTATCTGTGATCAGGGAGTAGGTATGGTAACTTTGTTCCACTACCGAAATTACATAACGTCATGACGTCACAATAAGATTTATTTAAATCAAACACGTTCAGTGAAGATGATTACGCACTTGATTATTAAATCAACGTTAGGCTTCAACATCAAATACAAGTGAAATCCAAGACTGTATGCTTGGCAAGATTCATCACGGGTCCCTACTGCTCTCTGTGCAACCTAGTGTGCACAGGGAAGCTACACGATCAGACGGAATTAGCATACTGTGTACCAGTGATTCATCACTCCAGAAAGACTACTATGGAACATGCACAATTGATTCGTACTACACCTTTGAAACAGTTGAGTCTGCTACAGAGGAAGCATTCGAACAGCCTGTTAATTCCGAAAATGCCAGAGCTGCGCATATTTTCACTTTAGTTGTCATTGTGTGTGTGTGGACGATGGCTGCGTCAGGTGGAGGCCGATGTCGTGACCAGGGTGGCTGTACCAGGTCGATCAAAGGACTCCGGAGCAAAGTCCATAAGAGAAGTGCACCCACAAAATTTCTCTAAGTTTTGCATCTGCCGGTCTGGATAATGCCCAAACTGGCCTCTCCATCTGGTTGGAAGAGAATTGCCAATTCTTTCAGTGCAGCAATCACCATACCCATGGCGCTGAGTTCGCCGTAAATTAGTTAAAGCTCGCAGAGCAAAGTCTTGAAGGATTTTGTGTTGTCCCCACTCCTCCCCACAAGTGCCTACTGGTTCTATGTCGGAAGTACGGAGAAACCGAATCTAAAAATTTCCCATCAGCTGCAGCGTGTATGCAAGTAGTAATTCTTTTTGCGTCTGAAACATCTTGTGGTCTTGCGGTAGCGTTCTCCCTTCCCGCACACGGAGTCTCGGGTTCGACTCCCGGCGGGGTCAGGGACTTTTCCTGCCTCGATATGATTGGGTGTTGTTGTGTCGTCTTCAGCATCATCATTCATCCCCATTGCGGTCGGAGGAAGGCAATGGCAAACCACTTCCACTAGCACCTTGCCTAGTACAGCGGTGCGAGTCTTCCAGTCTTGCATTTCTCGAAATCGATAGGTCTTCAAATTCTTCAAACGAACGGCAGCTCGCTGCGACATGCTGCATCTTCTCTGCTGTCGTCCTCTTTACACACCATAAATGAATTCGAATTTAGCACTCAATGTCCACGATGATGGTAAGCATCTGCTGAATTGCCTTAGCCAAATTTTCGGCTGAAGCGCGTTCCTGTTCTCTCGGATATTTTGAAATTTCAACACCAAGAGGAAGTACTTGTGGTCGAATCTCGGTTTACCTCATACCTCGAGCGGAATCGTTCAAATGTATTTGCTCCTCATGGTGTGAAAGTTTATGTCACGGGTAACTATCCTATCGTCTAAATTCTTCATTGTATCTCAGTGTTTTCCTTCCTTAGCGGGATGCGATCATTTGAGGGTTCACTCGCCGTGTGTCAGAACGTGGTTTGCACCCCCCTGCTGCGTGTAGAACCAACGGGTATAGACCGTTCCATTGGAGATGCAAATCTACGTACAGGATCGATTACACTTGACTGTGATGTTCCTTTCCTTAGCGTTTGCTCCATATGAGCTAAGCGGTGGTCTATCTTGGTGAATCTCTCCGCGTTTCTCTCAGTCACATTACGACCTTGGGCCTGTGGCTAGGACAAGGCTCTCACATTTTCGTTTGCCGCGCACCTCCCTAGCTTAGCCCGTTTATAGGCGACAAGAGCTACGTTCTTGACGCTGATGGCTTCTAATCTCCCTAGACGGGCGCTTTTCTTTACGCCTAACGCTGCCTGTCTCAAGTCGGCATTTATTCTTGCAATTTCCTTAACCTGCCCCTCGATCCTGTTCACATGACTCTTTACTCTCTCTTTTGATTGTTCTAAACTCTTGTCAATCCTCCTCAGTGCTTCGTTCATCTTTAGTTTTAACTCTTGGGATGCCTGTTTTATTTTATTTTCTCTGTTTTCTAACCTATCTTTCATATGTATTAAAAGTGCGATCACTGTGTGCGGCTGCTGCTCGTGATCCGCGCGGGTTGTTGGTGACGTGACCTGTGATTCCCATGCGATTCTCGACTGGCTTCGCTTGACGTCCCTGTGCTCATCCTCCTCAACCTGATTACGGGTTCTGATCACGGCATCGATGTGCAGCCTCCTATCCCCCGTGTCAATTTCTTCTTTCGTAACAGTTGACTGCACGCCCGTGTCATCAGCGTCTGGTAAAATTTGACTATTATTGGTGCTCGCACCTGACTGCTCCGTGGGATAGTTTACCATTTCAGCCCCAATATGTCTTCGTCCTTGTCGCCTGTGCTGAATATAGCCTGTTGTATTGCAAAATTTTATCTGACTTTCGTTTTTGCCTTAAACGCGCTTTACTCCATGCTGGTGTAGCATGGCACAGAAGGACTCCAAAGTATTGGAATTCGCCTAATCATATGCAACATCAAGTCGTTAGAGTACACAGAGCTCAATCACTGTATCTAGATATAAAAGATGGCCCACACACAATAAATAAATTTCGCATAATCGATAAAATGAAAGAGGAATGGGTTCGAGGGCTTTCCATCAGGGACCAGAAGGGCCTGCCGTTTTTAGGAGCTATGAAGAGGCATTGCCATAGACACTTTTACAAAATCTCGTTGTACACACGTGAAGCAGCCCCGACCAGGATACGTAAACTGTGGGCGATCGTCTTTCTTAATGTAGATACTGTAGTTATACATTTGTATATTATGCGTATTTCTCTGTAGAACTGTTTAGTAAAATGAATGTAACTCTCCCCTTTGCCAGGTGGTCAACCATTTGGTTAAGAAAAATTCCGTAGTAAATTGACGCCTATGTCATTTTTACTTGCTTCTGTGATGGCCTCTAACGTATCCCAAATATATCTGTTGCTTCGTTTGCCATATTTTGGATTTTATAACTTCTGCAAAACGCTTAGGGAGTCCGCGAGTATGAACATGAGCTTAAATGTCTCTATCCTACTACAGGGAACTATAGCGGCTTCAGAGCCGAAAACAAAGGAAGTAGGTTACAGTACACTTGTTCGCCCACTGCTTGAATACTGCTCACCGGTGTGGGATCCGTACCAGATAGGGTTGATATAAGAGATAGAGAAGATCCAACGGAGAGCAGAGCGATTCGTCACTGGATCATTTAGTAATCGCGAAAGCGTTACGGAGATGATAAATAGACTCCATTGGATGACTTTGCAAGAGAGACGCTCAGTAGCTCGGCACGGGCATTTGTTGAAGTTTCGACAACATACCTTCACCAAGGAGACAAGCAGTATCTTGCTCCCTCCTACGTATATCTCGCGAAGAGACCACGAGGATAAAATCAGAGAGATTAGAGCCCACATGGAGGCATACCGACAATATTTGTTTCCAGGAACAATACGAGACTGGAATGGAAGGGAGAACCGATAGAGGTACTCAAGGTATCCTCCGTTACACACCGTCAGGTGCCTTACGGAGTATAGATGTAGATGTAGATGTATATAAGTTACAAGAGTACTGCGTGCAGTGTCTTTCAACAAATTGATGTGGTTTGTAATTAATGTCCGTCCTATGTCTTAAGTCGTGTGGCAAGTATGAGGCCACGGTTATATTAAAGGGGAAAGTTCATGAAAAACGCACACTTTCTAAAACTTGCACCAAATCCTCAATTTTGAAAAAGAGGCGTAAAAGTTTGTATCATGCTTTGCATGCAATTAATACATTTACTGTTAAGTTTCATTGATTACATATATTTTACTCTTTTGTGGAATTTAAAAAAATTATTTTCAGAAAATAATAAAAGTGCTTTTTTCTCAGAAACTATTTAGAGATTTTTACAAAATGTTGTTTGGTTAATCTCTTTGCATATCGTAAGTTTCTCCCATGTGGTTTTTTGAATATGTCATATAGGAGAATTTTAATAATTTTAATTCCAATTTTGTAAGTGTAATACAAAATTCATGCAAAATTTCAGGCACTTCGCTATATATCTCACCTTACAATCAGAATTTCAAAATTTAATGTTGTTTATTGGGGTTATAGAAATAAGTGTACAAAATTTCATAGTTCTAATCTTCACAGATATTGAGAAAAAGGTTCACAAACTTTAAAGAAGATAATTTTCAGTAAATGCAAATTAAGTTTCTACCTAACGTTTTTTCTTATTTCACTTTTTCGGAAGGCCCTAGATTTGTACTCAGGATCCGTTCTTACTTGAAGGCTTCTCTTCTGGTTTCTTGTTTGCCGCCTTCTTTCCTATGTCAGATCTTCAATTGAATTTTCAGCTCCAGCTGTAAATCTGTTTCTCTCAACATTTTCTATCTTAAAACCCATTCTCTCTAACAGCTCCATCTTCCCTACGTTCCCATCATTAAATACAAGAACTACATCATAAGCTGCAATCCTGACAACTTTGGCAGGTCAAAATGTGGCACAACAAGAATTGCTTCTTGATAAACAATGCAACTGGTTTGCTATTATTTCTAAGATACGGAACAGAGTCACAGATGATCCATAAAACCAAAGAGTATATATCACAGCCTCCTAAATGTATCCCATGCAAGTTTACTTGAAAACAATCCAGGGAAGCGTTGTTCACCGAGCTAGTATTAAAGCGTTGCTTAAAAAGGTAGGCGTGGCAAGAAGGTCGCGTCAAATATTTCATTATTTTTTCAGGCACTTAGGATATGATTTCATCATTGAAACTTTGGGAACTTATTGTCCACGAGTCCTAGCAATAAAAATAAATTATAAACTGACATTTCCGGTTATTTCATGAACGTTCCCCCATGAAGATGATGTCAAACGGATACCGAAACTAAATTAATTTCGTGTCCTGTACGATTATTGCTAACAGATTTCACCGTTTATCACAGCTTCTTACCAGCGAAGGAGCTCTTTTTGTGCTTTTATTGTGAGGTGTTTGTGTTGAACCTCAGAATTTAGTCACGGGCTTTATAGAGTTATGATCAGATAAACCACCTAAGAGACATATATTTGACACCTGTCTTTGTATCTTTAGTGACATTCGGAAGCTTGGTGGGAGTTGATTTCACGGCTCCAAGAGTTAGGCAGATTACCCCATAATGGCGAAAATTTAGTTTACGCTAAGTAAATTTTGGTGAGTTCGTTCCACGTTAGTTTGCAGTAAAAGTTGACTCAGAATAGTTAGGCATGCGACTGTGTGGGAAAACTGTATGGCCCAAGCCACATTTCTGTTGATAAGTGATTACGCCTTTTCCTAGTAAGTCACCACCACGGACATTTCTGGCGACAGAGCATGTCCTTCAAAAAAATGGTTCAAATGGCTCTGAGCACTATGGGACTCAACTGCTGTGGTCATCAGTCCCCTAGAACTTAGAACTACTTAAACCTAACTAACCTAAGGACATCACACACATCCATGCCCGAGGCAGGATTCGAACCTGCGACCGTAGCAGTCGCACGGTTCCGGACTGCACGCCTAGAACCGCGAGACCACCGCGGCCGGCCAGCATGTCCTTCCTCAACTCCTGTTTCATATGCATCGTTTGGTCATAATCTTATCATCCAAAAACATGGTGAATAGGCATATACACAAAAGTCGTTCGCATTCTGATGGATTTTGATGTTGGCTATAGACTTTAGATCTGTGACATACAGGGCCCACAGTAGAGCACTTAATATTGCACTCTGTGGTAGGCCATGTTTCACTATGCGACGGCCGTGTAACCTCTTACTCTCATTTCAGTTGTATACGACAGCAGAGCAGACCGTAAATAATTCGTAAAATATGTAGCAATTTCGGACTTTTAATTAACTCATGTAGAATGACATTATCGTAAGCTCTAGAAAAATCTACAAATAAAACCGTCAAGTTTGAGTGTAATATTGTTTAAATGTCTTGACAACAATAACTCGTTTTCTAGCCATAATTCTAAGTGCAGCTTGAAATAAAAGATGTTACCCTAACTTGACAACAGCACAATCTCTCTAGCCGAAAGCAGAGGTTAAGACAACGGCATTCCAGAGGAGAGGCAATCAAATACCTGCCCAGCCATTTTCCTAGATCTACTGGGCCGAATGTGGGGTCAGTACCTGTGAAAAAAAACGTGACCGATTTGTTCTCATCATTGTCCTGCCAGAGATTGAGCTCCATCTCCAATGAACCCGTCATCTACGAGCACTAAACAATAATCCTCACTTCTTTTATTTCCATTATCAATCTGACACTCAACTGTAGAAAAAATATAGCCTGTATAAGCAACTCTACTGATGAGCCGAAACTTTAAGACCACAGCCCGTCACGAGATCGAACGTTGTGCGGTAGCGGTGCAGGCGCATGATGCTGTAAGAAAACTAAGTTGGCACGTCTTTGCTTGTGTCGGGGGACTGGCACAGCTTCGCAGTGTGCGAGCTGGCCTACACGAGCGCAATCGGGAACCTATGGCAGAAAGCGACAAGGACAGGCACAGGGTCAGTTGAAGGGAGCTATCAGAAACGCATGTACGACCAGCAGCAGCGACTGATACGACGTGATGTACGACTGTTAACTGGGTAGCGTAGGGAATTTGCTGTGAGTCGATACGCCCCGTGTATTGGAAGCGTGGCATGTACCTGAAATCTGATGAAGGTTTGGCTGATGAATGTAGAGAGGCTAATGTTTTCAAGCTCCAGTACTGCATAATTGACGTGTGCAGTTGGACACACAGTGGAAGCAGGCTATGAGGGATGTTGGTGAATCTTATTGCTGTATTACGCTACTTTGTTGTGGCTAGCGCTTGCTATTGCTGTGCCGCTTGTGGCCGTGTTGCTGCTATGGCCGCTGGATGCGCAGTCGCCTGAGGGCACTCAGATTTTTAGGACGGGTGGTAGAGACAGAGCATCGAGTGACATTATACTGAGTGCACTATCCGAAAATTACCTCGAGCAATTAAACAGAGAACCGACTCGTGGAGATAACATCTTGTACCTACTGATAACAAACAGACCAGAACTTTTCGACTCTATAAGCGCAGAACAGGGAATCAGTGATCATAAGGCCGTTGCAGCATCCCTGAATGTGGAAGTTAATAGGAATATAAAAAAAAGGGAGGAAGGTTTATCTGTTTAGCAAGAGTAATAGAAGGCAGATTTCAGACTACCTAACAGATCAAAACGAAAATTTCTGTTCCGACACTGACAATGTTGAGTGTTTATGGAAAAAGTTCAAGGCAATCGTAAAATGCGTTTTAGACAGGTACGTGCCGAGTAAAACAGTGAGGGATGGGAAAAACCCACCGTGGTTCAACAACAAAGTTAGGAAACTACTGCGAAAGCAAAGAGAGTTTCACTGCAAGTTTAAATGCAGCCAAAACCTCTCAGACAAACAGAAGCTAAACGATGTCAAAGTTAGCGTAAGGAGGGCTATGCGTGAAGCGTTCAGTGAATTCGAAATTAAAATTCTATGTACCGACTTGACAGAAAATCCTAGGAAGTTCTGCTCTTACATTAAATCAGTAAGTGGCTCGAAACAACATATCCAGACACTCCGGGATGATGATGGCATTGAAACAGAGGATGACACTCGTAAAGCTGAAATACTAACACCTTTTTCCAAAGCTGTTTCACAGAGGGAGACCGCACTGCAGTTCCTTCTCTAAATCCTCGCACAAACGAAAAAATAGCTGACATCGATATAAGTGTGCAAGGAATAGAAAAGCAACTGGAATCACTCAACAGAGGCAGGTCCACTGGACCTGACGGGATACCGATTCGATTCTACACAGAGTACACGAAAGAACTTGCCCCCCTTCTAACAGCCGTGTACCACAAGTCTCTAGAGGAACGGAAGGTTCCAAATGATTGGAAAAGAGCACAGATAGTCCCAGTCTTCAAGAAGGGTCGTCGAGCAGATGCACAAAACTATAGACCTATATCTCTGACGTCGATCTGTTGTAGGATTTTAGAACATGTTTTTTGCTCGCGTATCATGTCGTTTCTGGAAACCCAGAATCTACTCTGTAGGAATCGACATGGATTCCGGAAACAGCGATTGTGAGTGACCCAACTCGCTTTATTTCTTCATGAGACCTAGAAAATATTAGATACAGGCTCCCAGGTAGATGCTATTTTCCTTGACTTCCGGAAGGCGATCGATACAGTTCCGCACTGTCGCCTGATAAACAAAGTAAGAGGCTACGGAATATCAGACCAGCTGTGTGGCTGGATTGAAGAGTTTTTAGCAAACAGAACACAGCATGTTGTTCTCAATGGAGAGACGTCTACAGACGTTAAAGTAACCTCTTGTGTGCCATAGGGGAGTATTATGGGACCATTGCTTTTCACAATATATATAAATGACCTAGTAGATAGTGTCGGAAGTTCCATGCGGCTTTCGCGGATGATGCTGTAGTATACAGAGAAGTTGCAGCATTAGAAAATTGTTGCGAAATACAGGAAGATCTGCAGCGGATAGGGACTTGGTGCACGGAGTGGCAACTGACCCTTAACATAGACAAATGTAATGTATTGCGAATATATTGTGGTGTCACCGCCAGACACCACACTAGCTAGGTGGTAGCTTTAAATCGGCCGCGGTCCATTAGTACATGTCGGACCCGCGTGTCGCCACTGTCAGTGATCGCAGACCGAGCGCCACCACACGGCAGGTCTCGAGAGACTTACTAGCACTCGCCCCAGTTGTACGGACGACTTAGCTAGCGATGCACACTGACGAAGCCTCGCTCATTTGCAGAGCAGATAGTTAGAATAGCCTTCAGCTAAGTCAATGGCTACGACCTAGCAAGGCGCCATTAGCATTACATAGCAATTGATAGTTATCGTATGAAGCATGTCTCATCAAGAGCGATGTACCACAAGGATGGATTAAGTATTCCAGGAGCTACGTACTTTTCTTTATAGCATTCATTACGTATCCTGTTTCAGACCTATCTACTAGCCTGCGTGAGTTAACGCGTGCCTTTCGGCTACTTCCAAGTGGCGTGGTTGTCTTACTACGCCACAACATATATAGAAAGAAGGATCCTTTATCGTATGATTATATGATAGCGGAACAAACACTGGTAGCAGTTACTTCTGTAAAACATCTGGGAGTATGCGTGCGGAACGATTTGAAGTGGAATGATCATATAAAATTAATTGTTGGTAAGGGGGGTACCAGGTTGAGATTCATTGGGAGAGTCCTTAGAAAATGTAGTAAATCAGCAAAGGAGTATGCTTACAAAACACTCGTTCGACCTATACTTGAGTATTGCTCATCAGTGTGGGATCCCTACCAGATCGGGTTGACGGAGGAGATATAGAAGATCCAAAGAAGAGCGGCGCGTTTCGTCACAGGGTTATTTGGTAAGCGTGATAGCGTTACGGAGATGGTTAGCAAACTCAAGTGGCAGACTCTGCAATAGAGGCGCTCTGCATCGCGGTGTAGCTTTCTGTCCAGGTTTCGAGATGGTGCGTTTCTGGATGAGGTATCGAATATATTGCTTCCCCCTACTTATACGTCCCGAGGAGATCACGAATGTAAAATTAGAGAGATTCGAGCGCGCACGGAGCCTTTCCAGCAGTCGTTCTTCCCGCGAACCATACGCGACTGGAACAGCAAAGGGAGGTAATGACAGTGGCACGTAAAGTGCCCTCCGCCACACACCGTTGGGTGGCTTGCGGAGTATAAATGTAGATGTAGATGAAGCATGGGGAAATGGAAATGTCGTGTGGCTAGGGCCTCCCGTCGGGTAGACCGTTCGCCTGGTGCAGGTCTTTCGATTTGACGCCACTTCGGCGACCTGCGCGTTGATGGGGATGAAATGATGATGATTAGGACAACACAACACCCAGGCCCTGGGCGGAGAAAATTTCCGACCCAGCCGGGAATCGAACCCGGGCCCTTAGGATTGACAGTCTGTCACGCTGACCACTCAGCTACCGGGGCGGACAAGCATGGGGAGAGAGGCAGTGATGGGGGATCGCTCAGAGCGCTGTAGGGGAAATGCCGATCGGTGGAGGGGAAGTGCCGTTCTAACCTGAAGCCTACACCCACATTTTTTGTAAATATTAAGTGGGGCCTCTCCACACCCACACTTGCATGGTGATCATTCAAAAAGATCTGCTGTCAGATCGCTATTATCTACAAAGAATTCCGGAGAAAATGCAGTGATTTATTTTCGCCTGTCTTGTTAACCATTTGTAACTTTCAGGAAAGAGTCATTCGTGGCGAATTTTGAATAAAACACATTTCTCTGGTTGCCATGTCAAAATTTGCTTCTTTTGCCAAATCACAAAGGAGTTTTACTATATCACTAACATGTTCTGCAGACACAATTGCGAGATAATTCTGAAACAGCGGTTTATTAAGTTTATTAAGTGGGGATGGGAAGAAAAGTAAAGTCAGCCGCTTATGAAAAAGCGCATCCTCGGTACAAAAAAAAAAAAAACATGTACTGTCTTCACATGTGCTGTTCCAAAACCTATAACATTTCTCGTTTCACCAGCTGTCGATAGCCCTTAAAAATTACAGTCTTCCATCGAAAGTCTGTAGTCAGTGGAATAACACGATAGATAATGAAATTTTTCATAATAACGGTATGGTAAAATACTCTCCTCTTAGCGTGCTATAATTTGACAAAATTTCGTTTCGATTTCTAAACTGTTTATGAAATATGAGGAGTGCTGTGAATATTTCAAAATGGTTCAAATGGCTCTGAGCACTATGGGACTTAAAAAAATGTTCAAATGTGTCTGATATCTTATGGGACTTAACTGCTAAGGTCATCAGTCAACCTAAGCTTAATCACTACTTAACCTAAACTATCCTAAGGAGGAAGGACTCGAACCTCCGCCGGGATCAGCCGCACAGTCCATGACTGCAGCGCCTTTGACCGCTCGGCTAATCCCGCGCGGCAGGGACTTAACATCTGAGGTCATCAGTCCCCTAGAACTTAGAACTACTTATACCTAACTAACCTAAGGACATCACACACATCCATGCCCGAGGCAGTATTCGAACCTGCGACCAGACTGAAGCGCCTAGAACCGCTCTGCCACACCGACAGGCGTGAATATTTCACTCTGACTTCATCGCTGGCGCGGCGCGATCACGAATGAGTGTGCTAAATCAGAACAATTTTCTCGAGATCGCTGACAGATAGATGATACCTCTACCCTAGTCTAAAGAAAAATTCATTACGTTAGCTAAATTTGATACGCAACAACATAATGTGCAGTATGCACCAAACTCAAAATCATAGCGACCTCTATTTTCCATTGCACACTTTTACGATTGTAGCATAATGTCTTATTTTCACGTAAATATCACAAAGAATATGATCATTAACGAAATGTTGGACACATGATGATGAAACTGACATATGAAGCTATAAGTAAAGCAAAAATGATTTTTTTTACCGAATACTTTCTGTAACATCGTTTGAGAAAGATCTCACAGTGCGCATCTCGATTCTGTCACCGATGACCGGCCAAAAGACGGAAAACACTTATTGGCCTCCCCTCGCCAACAAATTAATGAACACGCACAGCGCTTTGGACGAAAACTGGTCACTGCTCGTCGGCCAACATATCGTGTGCAAACTATATGTGCAAGCACTCAGGCTCTTGGTTGTAGATAAACTTGCACCAAGCCTGTGTCTCGAAAATAAAACTGTAATTGTTCACTTGTTTAAAATCGTGTACATCTTAAAATTCTTCACCGATTGATTTGAAATTTTTCCATTACGTTGCATTGGAATACGAGCGTATTATTATATACATATGGTATATACAGTATATAAAAAGATACGTTGTCAGCGAAAACGTCATGTTGGTTTATTGGAAACCTTAATTGTCTGAAAGTTCTTCACCGACTGATTTGAGATTTTGACACAACGTTCCATCCTACTACAAGCGTGTTTTCATATACCTACTGCAGAGCCATGTGTTATATAATTATATCTATTATATAAATAATAAATACAAGATGTTATATATATATATATATATATATATATATATATATATATATATATATATATACCACATGGCTTTCCAGAAGGAACCCAGTGGCTATAATTAAAGTGTAGCTACTCGCAGGCTTTCGGTGAGGGCTGAAATTATCGTATGGCATGAAATGTGACGGTTATTTTTATGCCTTAACGCAGAACCGATTCACGCTGGAGAAAAATTAGTTCCAGTTTTGGTTAACAGATACAAATCCTCTGCTGTGAATGCAAGAAAGACACAGTGAAATGTTTCTATGTGTAATGAAGTAGGAACAGTGTGTGGACAAGTGCGAAACACATGATGATGATTTTATTTTTAACTGCCACTTACACAATTTGTTCAGTACGAGCACCAGAAATGTCAAAGAGAAGCTGCATCCATAAAACGACTTGATCAACATTTGCTCACAGCAATTCCGGCGGAATCTGAGCATCGTGTTCCTGTATACTGGCTTTCAGATCAGGTAGAAAGCAATTGTGTTTCTAGTAAACGCGTTCTTTTCGATATCACCAGAGAAAAAAGTCACATACACTCAGATCAGATGATCTTGTAGCCTGTGCATCTGTAAAATCTCTGGAGATAGCTCAATCGTGGTAGGTCACATTAAGCATATTTTTCGCTGGGCAGGGGATGTGAAGTGTCTAACGTACCAGTGAGTCTTACGGCTTGTTCCCCACAACTTGGCATGCAAGAATCGCTCTGAGTGTGTGTAGAAGTGTTTATTTTCTGGCCCTGCCATGTAGGGAGCATGAATCGTGGAGTTAGACATTAGAAGAATAGTTATTTGTGGATTCCTGTTTAAGTTAGTTTAATTAGAATAGGTAGCCTATTTTTTGGACAAACAACCCGTTCCCTGTACTAGTATATAGTTTTTATTGTCATGTTCTTTACTAAATGACTCAGGATAAAAATGGTTTATTGATGATTGAATTTAAAAAAGGACACACGAATCTTGATGCAAGTATCACATAGTTCCACCAGCTGAAACATAGTCGCGTATATGCACAGTGATCTAAAAATGTCAAATGTTATTTATTCCAGTCTTTGATCACAATATCAATTCTTTTGACGATGACCGGCTTCAGTCAGTAATAACCATCCTCATATCTTTTCTACACCATGTGCTAAAGTGATAAGGCCGTAATGGCATCGTCATTACATATTTATATGTTGCATTGTTCAGCTGTGGTGGAAAAGATTTGATTGATGGTTCAAAGTAATGCTGTTTACTGTGTTTCCAATTTTTATTTAATTGCATGGATAGTTAATAAATCTTTAAAAAGAGCACTCTGCATTTATTGAAACCAGTTACCGCTCCACTCCTGTATATGTAACGAAATGAAGCAGAGACAAATGGTGAATCATTCCAGCGACGACATAGGCTCCAAATTTCGAAAGATACTGACATAAGCTACTTTGACAAATGGAAGACTTTAAGGCCTGACACCTAGGGGCGCAAATCTTTGTAATGACAAAGCCGGTCGGCTGTTCGCGAGCTATTGTAGCGAGCATCTGTGGAAAGTGGTAGAAGGACGGTGAAAGCACGGGTGTCAGAATGTGGACGTCGGAGGCTTGTCTGCCCTTTACAACAGGATACGTGGCGATCTGTGGCAGTTCTGACGATGGAGTACAGCGCTGGTACAAGCGCAAGTATTTCGGGGCAACCTGTTCAGCGCGCATTGTTGACCACGGAGCTCCACAGCTCACGACCCATACGTGTTTCCATGTTGACCCAAGGACAGCGTCAATTACAAGGGCCATTCGATAAGCACCGAAACATATTTTTCTTCTGAAAGCAGGTTGATTTTATTCGGGATTTCAATATAGCACATTACTCCCAAATCTCTTGGCTACAAAACCCTATTTTTCAACATAATCACCATCCACCTTATTGGGAGGACCTGCACACCCACATGGTACCACTTCACTTTTCAATGCCGGCGCGAACGTCTTGCTGCTTCAAATGGTTCAAATGGCTCTGAGCACTATGGGACTTAACATCTATGGTCATCAGTCCCCTAGAACTTAGAACTACTTAAACCTAACTAACCTAAGGACATCACACAACACCCAGCCATCACGAGGCAGAGAAAATCCCTGACCCCGCCGGGAATCGAACCCGGGAACCCGGGCGTGGGAAGCGAGAACGCTACCGCACGACCACGAGATGCGGGCTTGCTGCTTCAATAAGGTTCCCACCATCCAAGTACTTATTCGAAATGGAGTGCATCTTTCATTGGACCAAACAAATGGAAGTCGGAAGGTGCGAGATCCTGTCTGTAGGGTGGATGGGGAAGACGAGTCCAGTGAAGTTTTGTGATCTCCTCTCGGGTGCACAGACTTGTGAGAGGCCTTGCGTTTTCATGGAGGAGGAGAAGTTCATTTGCATTTTTGTAGTAACGAACACAATGAAATCGTTTCTTCATTTTCCTGAAGGTAACACAATACGCTTCAAAGTTGATCGTTGCACCATGAGGGAGGACATCAAACAGAATAGCCCCTTCAGTGTCCCAGCGACCGACACCATGACTTTGCAGGCCGAAGGTGCGGCTTTGAACATTTTCTTCGGAGGAGAAGTGGTATGGCGCCACTTAATGGATTGTCGTTTTGTTTCCGGTTCAAAGCGATGAACCAATGCCTCATGGTCTGTGACGATGTTCGACAAAAAAATCGTCGCTATGAGCCTCGTAACGCGCAAGCAATTCCGCATAGATGGTTCTTCGTTGCTCTTTGTGGCCTTCTGTTAGGCGGCGGGGAAACTAGCGGGCACACACTTGTGAATACTCCACCTCGAATGAGAGTATCCGCGCGTCCCAACATTGCAGGAGTCACAGCTGTGTGCAGCCCGCCGGCACGTGAGAGGTCGAACAGGTTGGTACGACTTGTTGCGATCGTAACAGACGCCTCGCCCAACGACTCCAAGTCTCTGCAGAAATTTTGCAAGCGACTACGAACACCTGAGATACTCTGGTTTTCCGCTAAAAGAAACTCAATGGCAGCTCTCTGCTTGAAACATACAGATGCCAAAAATGTGTGTGAAATCTTATGGGACTTAACTGCTAAGGTCATCAGTCCCTAAGCTTACACACTACTTAACCTAAATTATCCTAAGGACAAACACACACACCCATGGCCGAGGTAGGACTCGAACCTCCACCGGGACCAGCCGCACAGTCCATGACTGCAGCGCCTCAGACCACTCGGCTAATCTCGCGCGGCTTACAGACGCCATTTTTAAAGTTAAGTATAGCACCGCCACCTGTCGCAACTTCATGAAACTGTAGGGGCTGAAGCGGTAATATTCCTACAAAAAATTCCGATTTTTTTCAACCGGAACTGGCAGAGAAAAAAAATGTTGCAATACCTATTGAACATCCCTCGTACAGCCATCCGGTAAGGCATCATCGAGACTGGTCTGCGGATCACTGTAAACGTGTCGCCTAGTCGGATTCGGACCGGTGGTAGCAGTATTGTTCTATGGATGACGTTCAACTGGGCTTTCGTGAGATGTGTCGAAGCAATCTAAGGCACCATGACAACAGTAGTCTACGTGTAGTCACTCCAGAGCACCGTGCATAAACTGCCGGCGCCACATATCTTCCGAAACCTAACAAGGACTTCTGGAATCCACCCTCGCAGAATCGCTGCTGTATTGCATCGCGAACGTGGAACAGCACGCTATTAAGCCGGTTGTCATAATGTTTTGGGTATTAACTGAAAGGAGAATCGGATGCTTATACTAATCAGACAGCCCATTCTCAGACCCGAATTGACAACAAAAGATGGTTTTTGAAGACACGCAGCTTAATAATCTCTAAATTCGTACATCTCCGTGTGATTCTTCTTCTTCTGCGTGATTAGACCCACTGGACCGCACGCTGCTACGTTTCCTCCTCCATTGTATTCTGTCCATTGCTGCTATCCGTCCACGTATATTGATGCTTGGTTTAGATCTTCATGGAGTCCATCCCTCCAACGCTTCTTGGGTCTCCCTGGGGGTCTCTTTCCTGTAGGTGTGAAATCCAGGAGCTTCCGAGCCCATCTGTGGCTGGCTCTGAGCACTATGCGACTTAACTTCTGAGGTCATCAGTCGCCTAGAACTTAGAACTAATTAAACCTAACTAACCTAAGGACATCACACACATCCATGCCCGAGGCAGGATTCGAACCTGCGACCGTAGCAGTCACGCGGTTCCAGACTGAAGCGCCTTTAACCGCACGGCCACACCGGCCGGCCCGCCCATCTGTGATCTTCCATCCGGACCACATGGCCGGCCCACTGCATTCGTTTGGCTTTGACAGTTCCTGCTATGTTGGGCTAGTGGTATAGTTCCTCAACCTCTTGGTTGTGTCTGATCCTCCATTCCCCTGTGGCTGCATCCAGAACCGGACCGAAGATCTTCCGAAGATCTTTTCTCTCAAAAACGATGAGCTTATGGAAGCCCTGCTTCCAGATACTCCATGTCTCACAGCCATATAGAACAACAGGCTGGATCAGGGTTTTGTATAGTCGAATCTTGAACTGTCTGGAGAGATACCTGGACCAAAGCAGTTGTCCTATGCCGTGGTAACATCGGTTTCCTGCTTGTATTCCGGCACTTATCTCTGCTTCACATGACTTCTGAGTGAAAAGTGACCCTAGGTATTTAAATTCATGCCCTCTCTTGTAGGACTGCTCTCCCACTTGCAGTGATTGTAGATGACCAGCAGTCTGACTTTGACCACGCGTCATTACGAGGTCCTCTATGTTGGCTTCGTTTATGTTTAGCCCAAATTTGCTGGTAGCCTCCTTTACTGCTCTGGTCATTTGCTCCAACTTCTGTTCAGACCTAGAGAATAAACAGATGTCGTCTACATAGGCTGCCAGTCTCTTCCCTTCGATTTCAATCACTTCGTTCTCTTGGAAGGTCTCGTGTACTATTTTCTCGATGGCAAAGTTGAACAGGATAGGGGACAAACCATCTCCTGCCTGAGTCCTGTCACAATTTCAAATTTCTCAGTTATGCGATTTCCCATCTTCACCTTCGCACGTATTTCGCTCAGACAGGTCTTTATCAGACTGATGAGTTTCTCTGCCATTCCAAACTCCCTTAAACAGCTGAGCAGGCTCTTGCGATGTATACAATCATAGGCCTTCTTAAAATCAACGAATAAAATATGCAAATCTTTACCATGTTCACCCAGTTTCTCAGTGAGCTGCCGGAGATTGAAGATGTGATCTACTGTTGACCGCCCTAGCCAGAAACTTCCCTGATACTCCCCAATCACCGATTGTGCCACTGGCTGAATTCTGTGCAGTTGGCTAGGATCTTATAGCAGACGTTAAGCAGGGCGATTCCTCGATAATTGTTTGTCGCCCTTCTTATGTATTGGACAAATTAGAGCTGTTTTCCATTCTGCTGGTAGTTCTTCTTTGCTCCATATTGCCTGTCTCAGTCGGTGTATTCTTTTTGCAGGTTTCTCTCCTCCTGCCTGGATTATTTCAGCCTGTATTCCATCTTCACCTGGACTCTTATTCTACTTAAGATGTCTGATTCAGGTTTTTATCTCATCCAGTGTAGGTGGGGGACAATCTGCATCGGCTGTAATTGGGTACTGGATATCAAACTGTTGTTCAGATTCATCAAAATTTATCAGCTGTCGAAACTACTCTTTCCATCTCTCAGCTATGTCGCTTCGTTCGTCTGGATCTTGTTATGGGAATCTTTGACAATTTTCTGCTTGACCTGATGACCTTCGCAGAGGTACTTCACCTTCAGAAACATTTCCCTAGTCTTTTGTCCTCTGAAGTCTGTTTCTGCTTCCATGGTGATATCCCTTATATATTTCGTCTTTGCTCTTCTCAGAGTTGCTTGTGTAACCTTCCGGACCTCCTCAAATTGTCCTTTGCCCTCTGCCAGATTTGACCCTTCACCCACTCGCTCCTGGCTTCCTTCCTCCTTTCCAGGGCATCTGCACATTCCTTTTCAAACCGGATCTTCTTGCCCACTGTGTTTCACATAAGTCTTCCCTTTGTCGTATCTCTAGCTGAGCCCTGGATGTTTACACACATTAGTTCAAGGTCCTGAGTGCTTCAAAGCGGTTACTAAGTTGCACCTGGTATTCGGTTTTCGTTGCTTCATCTTTTAGTTTCTCCACATGGTACCTTTCAGATTCATCAAAATTTATCAGCTGTCGAAAGTACTCTTTCCATCTCTCAGCTATGTCTCTATCGTTCGTCTGGATCTTGTCTTGGGCCCCGTTCTTCCTTTACCCTGTACCTTTAAAAGGCCTCTGACCAGGAAATGATCACTCCCACATCCGGCACCCCGCGCTGTCGTAACATCGAACACCCATCTCTTGTCTTTGAGATGAATGGCAACATGGTCTATTTGATTTATAGTTCTCCCACCTGGTGACACCCAGCTTTCCTTATGTATGTTTTTTCCGCTGGAAGTTTGTGCTGGAGATGAACAACCCTGATGATGTAGCGAAGCTGATGAACTTAACCCGATTATCGTTGTTTAGGTCTTATAGATTGTGCCCTCCTGTTGTGTTTTGGAATATTTGTTCTCTCCCAACCTTGGCATTCATATCACCAAGGAGGATCCTCAGGTGGTCATTTGGTACAGCGTCCATTACTACCTCTAGCTGTGCATAGAACTCGTCTTTTACTTCACTTTCGCTGTGTTCCGCGGGAGCATGACAGTTCACAAAAGCCACCTTAATATGATTTACGTCCACTGTTAGAACAGATATTTTTGGGTTGACTGACACGAACTCTGAAACATTAGTGGGCACAGTCTTATTTCCATGTGATTACCGCTTATAAACTACGTATTACGTGAAGATATCAATAGATTTATGCAAAAATACATTGTTACAATCAGAAACATCTGAACTATTATTCCACATCCAGCCCGTTAGCTCTTCTCGTTAACTGTTCGGCTTAAAACAGACAATTCATTCACGAATTGCTCCCCCGTAAAGCTTGCAATTTTTTGACAAAACCAGTAAGCTCCAATATTCGCTTTCAATAGTCTTATAGAAGGATTCAAATGCAATTAATTCTTAATCCGATTAGGAAAAATTTAATCAAGTGCAAGTAACGAACGCTGAATACCGTTCGATTTTTTGTCGATCTCTTTTCTTGTTTTAACTTTTTATTTGTGAGAGTTAAATGTATCACCGGCAGCGAAAGCTCTCACAGATCCGTTAACTGCTGTGTATCGAAAATATCTGGTACTGGAAATAAGTAAATTTGTTTATGAACAGCTTGTTTTCCGCTTGTGATGTCCTGCATTGTTGCAACTTTCAGATGAAATTGATAGATGGGACACTGATTCATGATACACTGTCTATGAATCATAAGGTATTAACAAAATTAATTTTTGATCGCCTGTTAATGTATAATAACAGAGATCACTCTGTTTTTCTATCTGTTATCAGAAGCAATAAAAGCAAACTACATGTCCCATATGGAGACTGCACTGGGTAACTCAACGTAAGTGTGCACAAATCAAGACATAGGGCATCTCCCGATAAACTTGTTGAGTTAGAGAACACGGTATCTAGGAAACCAAATTAAGAATATGAGTGGTTGAACATAACTTCCGACATCGATGTCCAGAAGTTAACGCACATAGAGTTGCTTCAACAGTATTTTCAGATCCTTCCTATCCATATATCTATCCTCTTCTTGTGTAACGTGTATATTATATATTCTATAATCTTTAATGAGCTGGCACCACTGATTAACAATGCTAAGTACATTAATAACTTTAAATTTGTTTCCCTCATTCTTTTTACATTAATTATTTACTTTACTATTCCGCACATGCATTTTACCGTTACTTACACTTAACTCTACTGTAGTACGAAGGAAGGATGGAACAAAATTAGGGTTTAATGTCACATCAACGGCCGGCCGGTGTGGCCAAGCGGTTCTAGGCGCTACAGTTTGGAACCGCGCGACCGCTACGGTCGCAGGTTCGAATCCTGCCTCGGGCATGGATGTGTATGATGTCCTTAGGTTAGTTAGGTTTCAGTAGTTCTAAGTTCTAGGGGACTGATGACCTCAGATGTTGAGTCCCATAGTGCTGAGAGCCATTTGAACCATTTTTTTTGTCACATCAACGTCCGACGTCGAGGACGTTAGAAACGGAGCTTAAGCCGTGTTTTGGGAAGGAGGGCGAAGGAAATCGACAGTGTCCTTTCAAACAAAGCATACCAGCATTCGCCTTCAGCAACTAAGGGATTTGGCGGAGAAGTGTGGATGGCCGGATGCGGATATGAACCGAATGCAAATACAGTGTCTCACCTGTGCATTAGCTTCCTCGCCTGGTTATATTAGTACGGTAATCGAGTTTAAGAAAGACATGCTCGAGATCGCATCTTCTTAATTTGGCTTGCAGATCCAAGTTCCACATTTCAAAACCTTTAGCGGAGAACCCATTACATCCTTTTTTATGTCTGCGCGTTTTCACTCAATCACACTGTATACGAACATGAGTAGTTGATATTCAGTCATTGATCAGATATGCTCTCTATTGTGATTACTAGTTTTGGTGCTAGCCGTCTCCAGATCTGTCAAAGCAAATATAAAAGAAAACTGAAATTACGATTGAAAGAAAAACAGCCCTCTGTCAATATTTTTAACAAATTAACCTGGTTTCAACACTGCTAGGAGTGTCTTCCTCAGCATTTAAATCAAAGAATGGTCAATACTCTATAACATGGTCACAGAATTATGACTAAAAACGTATGATAGGGTATAAGTACGGAATCATCGTGAAAGACTGGCAGTACCGATATGTCATTTATAAAATAATAAATATGCCAAAAGGGTATTAGTCACAAAGATATTTAACATAAAGAAAACTGTGATGGCGAGCCACTAAGGGCTGCTCGTTACTTGCGTGGTGCAGTTTGCAAAACTGAAATTAACAATTTTCTCATTGTCATAGGAAATGGGATCATGGAACACCGCTCAGTGAGCAGAAGGAATTCTACCACAATTCTTTGATATATTATAATTCTTGCTCATATAGGGGTGACAGGCGAAGTGTACACACACAGCAGGTAGACACTGGTAGCTAGGAGCGGGCTGTGTGGCTGCGTTGTCAGTCACAGACTTCGTGGAAGTGAAGAGGACGGCGTGACCAACTGGGCGTTTGAGGAAAGCAAAAGTTCCAAGCACCACAAGACGGTGTGCCCATTACATTATGAATGAGAGATATGTACATATTGACGAAAAAATCGCAAATCCAAAGAATAATTAATGTACAGTAACGAAATTTCGGGAATACATTTATCTAGGTAACATATTTCAGTGATTAACATTGTCAGATCACAGGTTAATTTAAGTGCGAGAGAAGCCACTGCAAATGTGAAATGTTGGTACATTAACAACTGTTGTAACCACCAAAATGTTAAATGCAAGCATGCATACGTGAATGCATCGTGTTGTGCATGTGCCAGATTCAGTTTGTGGGATGGATTTGCAGGCTTGTTACAGTTGCCATCCCCTCTTCCTCGCCAGAAGGCGTACCCAGATATCGCTGCGGCCATTAGATCGTAGGCGGGCTTTCCAACGCCATAAGCGTCACCCTCCACTGCAACACTTCATTGCCTTTATATGGCTTCGTGCCCGTCTTCGCTACCTCATAAAACTAGGAAAACAAGAACTCTGGAAACGATACATTTCCACCATTGGATCACGCACCTCTCCACCACAGGTACAGACAAAGATCAGACGACGGCTTCCAGTCCCCTGCAGATGTACGAAGTATTTCCGCAGATGATGCCATTTATACTGATCCAGACGGTGTCGTCGAGCATTTTGGTTAACATTACGCTCACGCATCTGCGTCTGAAAACTACCACCCCGCCTTTCGCCTCGTAAAACAGCGGGAGGAGCGAATGCGTTTATCTTTTACTACCCGCCACCTGGAGCTATATAACGTTCATTCAGCGAAAGGCGCCGCCCGGGGTAGCCAGGCGGTCTGAGGCGCCTTGCCACAGTTCGCGCGGCTCCCCCCGTCGGACGTTCGAGTCCTCTCTCGGGCGTGGATTGTGTGCTGTCCTTAGTGTAAGTTAGTGTAAGATTAAGTAGTGTGAAAGCCTACGGACCGCCATACAATGCAAAGCACTCACTGAATGGGAACTGTCTAGTACCCTAGTCCATTGTCCTGATAGGCCCCAGGGCCAGACTGCATTCACAACCAACTGCTGAAACATCTCTCAGTCGATTGTCGGAGTCATATCCTTGCCCTATTTAATCGGATCTGGAGTGGGGATAAGTTCCCGTTTCAGTGGCGAAAAAGCGCGATGTCCAGATGGACAGTTATCACCCAGTCAGCCTAATCACGTTCTCTCTATGTTGCTTGAACGCATGGTAAGCAAGTGGTTGTATCGGCTCCTTGACAGTCAGGCCCTTTTGGCAGCATCTGAGGACGGTTTTTGCAAAGGGCGCTCCACAGCTGGAGTCCACCAACCACAAGGCCTTTCACGTCGTCAGCACCTCATTGGCGTCTTCTTCGACCTACAGAAAGCTTACTATACGATATGGAATCACTACTTCAATACTACGTCAAATGAGTGAAGTCTCCGGGGATCACTTCCAATTTTTGTCCAGAACTTCCTGTCGCACCGTACATTCCATGTTCAAGTGGCCACTTCACTCTGTACCCTCCATATCCAAGAGAACACGGTTCCGAAGGGCTCTGTACTGAGAGTCCCCCTCTTTGCCGCTGTGGGGTCTTCAGTATCTCCCTCCTTATATGCCGACCATTTTTGCTTTTATTATTGTTCCTCTAGTATGGTTGTTACTGGTTGTCACCTACAGGGCGCTATACAAAAAGGCGCAGTCGTGGGCTCCCACCCATGGCTTTCGGTTTTCAGCTACCAAGACTTGTGTCATGCACTTCTGTTGTTATCGTACTACCCACCCACATCCAAAGCTTTACCTAGAGGATCATCTATTTCTCGTAGTTGAGACACGCCGCTCTCTGGGACTTGTCTTTGATTCCCAGCTGACATGGTTTCCCTATCTTCATCAACTTAAGCAAATCTGTTGGTGACACCTTAATATATTAAGCTGCCTCAGTAGCACTAGCGGGGTGCAGATCGCTCTACCCTTTGCTGATTGTGTCCACTTTTGATTATGGGAGTCTTGCATATGATTCAGCATCACCCACAGCATTGTGGATACTGAATCCCATGCATCATTGTGGGGTCCAATTTGCCACTGAACTTGGTATGTGAACAGCCTACTAGTCGAGGCAGCGGTCCCTCCCTTATCTATCAGGCGGAAACAACATGTGTCGAATTACACTATATGATTCCTGAGCGCCACAGCCACCATGTCCTTCTCCCTAGAAGGGATTTCCTCCTCCCACAAAATCGACCCAGAACTCGTTTACAATTGCTGAACGCCTCCAGTGTCGCTGTTCGGATCTGCAACTTCCTCCACTGTCGTCTCTGGTCAGGGAGACATCGCATCTGCCCCTGTGGCTTGTGCCCTGACCTCGAATATGCCTTGAAGTGTCCTTTCCTGCAAAATATTCCGTCGCCCCACGATTTTTTGCCACCTGAACTTGGCTGTCCTTGAGAAGTTCAGAAGCAGTAATCACTACCTGCCAAACGGCTGCAGTGTCTTCCACTGCCGAATTAATGGCCATTAAATTAGCCATTAGCCATGTTCATTCTTGCAAGAGTAGCCTACTCTGTAGTGACTCCCTTATCAGCCCTCAGGCTATCGACCAGTAACACTCTCCTCACCCGCTGATTGTGGGTATCCAGTATCTCCTCTGAGAGCTCCATCAAGCTGGGCGGCCAGTCGTTTTAGTTTTGACCTCCAGTCGTGTTGGGATTTTGGGAAATGAACGAGCTGACTGGTTGGCTAAGCTGGCCACCAGGATGCTGATTGTGGAAATGGGGGTCCCAGACCTTGACCTTTGGTCGTTTATATGGCATCAATTGCTGGAAGTATGGAACTCATAATGGTCTGCCCTGACATCCCCACGCAAGCTGAGGACAATTAAGGAGACCATTACCATGTGGCAGTCTTCCCTGCATGCTTCTCACAGGGAATCCACCAGCCTTTGTAGACGCTGCATTGGCCACACTTGGCTGACTCATGGCCACATTCTCAAATGTGAGACTCCCCCTCACTGCCAATGTGATGCGCATCTGATGGTGGCCCCACTCTCTCATAGACTGCCCTAATTTGGCTGCTTTGAGACAGCATCATCCTGACATGCTCCCTCTGGTGCTAGCAGATGACACCGACTCGGCTGACCTGGTGTCACATTTTGTCCACAAAGGTGTTTTCTATTCATCCCTGTGAGTCAGAGCTTTTTGGCGTCATTGACTGTCTAAGGGGTTGGTAGGGCACCCCTCTCCACCTCTCGCCCCACTCCAGGGTTCACTTAGTGGCCCTTGCTGGGTGGCCCCACCTGGCCACTGCCTTTACACATTTTTATTCTCTTTATTCTTTTTCATTTCGTGATTTTAATGTATTGTCTTAACTGATCTTTTAATGGCTTGCCTATGTTGTCTTTTTTCTGGTCTTTGTCTGTGTTTTTATTGTGATAGTTAAACTTAGGTCCAGGATTTGCCTCTCCCCTCCTTCCTTCGACGACTACTCATGGTTTGCCACTTAAGAGATGAAGATACTGATTACCCTGCAGTTTAGTCCCTTTCACTCCAAACCATCTAACCAACCAAGCTGTCACATTTGCGAGGTCAATACGAGGATGGTTAATGCCATCTGTAGGTGATGCTGGAGTGGTTGTCCGATGGTGTCTCGTATGTGCTCGACTGGAGATCTATCTAGTGATCAAGCAGGCCAAGGCATGTTGTGTTACAACAGCGATATGTGGCAGAGTGTTATCCTTTAGAAAAACGCCCACTGGAACGCTGTTCCTGAATAGCAGCACAAATATCGAATCACCAGAGTTACATACTAATTTGCAGTCAGGGTGCAAAGGGTATCAACGAGAGTGCTCCTAATGCCATACGAAATCGCACTCCAGACGATAACTCCCGCCGGCCGGGGTGGCCGAGCGGTTCTAGGCGCTTCAGTCTGGAACCGCGCGACCGCTACAGTCGCAAGTTCGAATCCTGCCTTGGGCATGGATGTGTGTGATGTCCTTAGGTTAGTTAGGTTTAAGTAGTTCTAAGTCTAGGGGACTGATGACCCCAGAAGTTAAGTCCCATAGTGCTCAGAGCCATCTGAAGCATTTTGAACCATAACTCCAGCTGTGCAGGTCCAGTGTGTCTAGCACACAAACAGGTTGCTTGCAGGCCCTCAACTGGCCTCCTTCTAAACAACACACAGCCATCAGGGTACTGAGGAAGAATTAGCTTTCATCATAAAACACAACAGACCTCCACCCTGCCCTCTAATGAGCTCTCGCTTGACACCACTGAAGTCGCAAATGGTTCAAATGGCTCTGTGCACAATGGGAATTAGCTTCTGAGGTCATCAGTCCCCTAGAAGTTAGAACTACTTAAACCTAATTAACCTAAGGACGTCACACACATCCATGTCCGAGGCAGGATTCGAACCTGCGACCGTAGAGGTCATGCGGTTCCAGACTGTAGCGCCTAGAACCGCTCGGCCACCCCGGCCGCGAAGTTGCAGAACGCAGTGGTTTTGGGTCAATGGAATGTACGCTGCCAGGAGTCCGGTTCGGAGTTGTCCTTGAAGTAACCGATCTGTAGCAGTTCACTGTGTCACTGTGGTGCCAACTGTTACTCAAACTACTGCTGCAGACGCTGTATGATGCACCAGATCCATATACCGAACACGATGGTCTTCCGTCTCGGGAGAGCCACATGGCTGTTTCGAACGCGGTCTTCTTGCAACTGTACCTCATGGCTACCACTGCCAGCAGCTTCATCCCTGCCAAGTCTTTCTGCAGTATCGCAGAAGGAACATCCAGCTTCTCGTAGCCCTCTTACGCAAACTCGTTCAAACTCAGTGAGCTACTGAAAATGACATCTTTTACGCCTTAAAGGCATTCTTGACTAACATCAACTCACCACGTCCATTTGAAATTTGACTGTCACGACCGTTACGGAGTCTATTTAAGGTAAACCTGATCTGCATCTTCATAGTGGCGCTACTACTAGCGCCTCTCTTATGCGACTGGCGCGAAATTTTATAGACATCATGTAGGAAATTTTTTAGACATGATGTAGGAATACGCCTACGAACAGTCTTTTATGTCGCACGACTCCTTCTTTGTGTTATGATTTTTTCCATATATATATATATATATATATATATATATATATATATATATATATATATATATATACGAGGGTTGGAACTTTAATAGTAGCAACTATTTATTTACAGCTCGTACAAAATAGATACGTGTTTCAAAGTTTTAATGGCCTTCAAAGTAGTCGCCAGCATTGTGTATAACCCGTTGTCAGCGATGTGGAAGTCATCGGATACTCTTAGCAGTGCCAGTTGTGTTGACAGCTCGAGCGGTGCGGTCTATTGCCCGACGAATTTGTAGCAGTTCTGAAGCGGATGTCGTAAAGTGTTTCCTTCAGTTTAGAAATCAAGTTGAACTCACAAGGGCTTAAGTCAGGGGAGTGCAGTAGGTGGTATAGCACTTAGCAGCCCCTTCAGTCAAACAAATCAGTAACAGCTTGCACTGTACGCGTTTGTGCATTGTCCTGCAAAATGATGGTCAGGTCCTGCAGAAAGTGTCATCACTTCTGTCAATATGCTGTTCATTATTGGAACACAACCTATGACCAGCTTAGAGATGGGTAATACTGTGTCATCTGTAAAATTTATTTCTTATGGCATCGCACGTCTCGAAACTAATCATCTCATTTATACCAAAAACAACAATTTAGAACCCTGCTCCCCCCCACTCCTTGAAAAATTTCTAAGGACACCCATGGACATTAACATACTGAATTATGACCCAAGTAGGCTTGTAGTCTCATCTGGCACTGTATTTGAGAGTTTGAAATTATTGGTCGCTTTGAGGGTAGGGGCTCAAATTATTCTTGGGACCGACGGCTGACTGAAACCCGAAGTGGAAAGCTCTGAGATATTAGCGAGTCGTGGAACGTGTATCGGAAAGACAGTTCAGAGGCCACAGGAGGGGAAGTGTCAATTGCAGTTGGCAAAAATATCGTCTCTATTGAGGTCGAAGTTGAGTGTGACAGTGAAGTCATCTGGTGGCGTGTAACAGGTTGAGGTGAAACCAAGTTAATTATTGAATGTTTTTACCGGCCATCGGACTCTACTGTCACAGTTCTAGAGTCATTCAAAGAAAGCCTACGGTCGACAGCGCGTAAATACTCAGATCATGCTGTACTAGTTGGAAGCAACTTCAACCTGCCCGAGTATAAATAGAATGTTTATGGATTCATTGCGGGGGGTTCAGACAGACAATCATGTTAAATACTTTTGAACACGTGTCTTGAACAGCTAGCTCGCAGCCCCACGCAATGGAAATATCTTACACCTTGTAGCTATAAATAGGCTGGACCTTATCGAGAATGTCAGTATAGAAACAGAGATTAGCGGTTGTGATGTCATTATAGCAACCATGATTACGAAAGTTAATAAATCAGTCAAGAAGGCTAGGAGAGTGTTGCCGCTAGGCAGAGCAGATAACCAGTTATTTACATCTCACTTAGAGAGTGGAGTTGCGTAACTTAGTTCCTGTAAGATGGATGTAGAGGAATCTGGACAAAGTTCAAGCAGATTGCAAATCGTGGTCTGGAGTTTTATGTGCCTAGCAAGTGGCTAAGGGATGGAAAATATCCACCATAGTTTAATAACGAAATTCGGCGGATGCTGAGGAAGCAGGGGCTGTTGCACTCTGTAAGGGAACGCATAAATGACGACAAGCTAAGGTTAATAGAGATTCGAGCATCTCTGAAAAGATCTACGCTCGAAGTATACGACAACTACAATCCTTATATCTTAGCGAAATATCTGACAGAGAACCCTAGAAAATTCTGGTCGTATGTAAAATCGCAAAGTGGGTCTAAGGCTTCCATTCATTCCCTTGTTGACCAGTCTGGTGTGGCAGTTGAAGACAGCAAAACGAAAGCTGAAGTTTTAAATTTCACGTTCAACAAATCGATCATACAGGAGAATCGTTCAAACATACAATGATTTGACCATCGGACAGACTCTCTTATTGACGACATAGTAATAAGCTTATCTGGCATAGAGAAACAACTGAAAGATTTAAAAGCAAATAAATCACCAGGTTGGTATGGAATCCCAGTTGGATTTTACAAAGAGTACTCCACGGCATTGGCCCCTTACGTAGCTTCCATTTATCGTGAATCTCTCGCTCAGCACAAAGTCCCAAGTGACTGGAAATGAGCGCAGGTGACTCCTGTATATAAGAGAGGTAAAAGAACGGACCCGCAAAATTACAGAACAACATCACTAACGTCTGTTTGCTGCAAAATCCTTGAACATATTCTCAGTTGGAATATAATTAACTTTTTTGAGACCGAGTAGCTTATGTGCATGATTCAGCATAGTTTTAGAAAGCATGCCCTTTTCTGACATGGTATACTGAGAACTATGAGTGATCGGCAACAGGCAGATTCTGTATTTTTAGATTTCCGGAAAACATTTGACACGGTACCGCACTGCAGGCTGTTAACAATGGTATGCGCATATGGGATAAGTTCACAGATATGAGAATGGCTCGAAGACTTCTTAAATAATATAACCCAGTATGTTGTCCTCGACGGCGACTGCTCATCAGAGAGAAGGGTATGGTCAGGAGTGCCCCAGGGGAGTGTGATAGGACCGCTGATGTTCTCTATATACATAAATGATTTGGCTGACAGGGTGGGCATCAATCTGAGTTTGTTTGCTGATGATGCCGTGGTGTACGGTAAGGTGTCGAAGCTGAGTGACTGCAGAAAGATACAAGACGGCGTAGACAAAATTTCCAGTTGGTGTGATGAATGGCAGCTAGCCTTAAATGTGGAATACGGATGAGTAAGAATATCGAAGTGTAATGTTCTGATACAGTATTATTAATGTCCTGCTTGAAGCAGTCAAGTCGTTTAAATATCTGGGCGTAACGTTTCAAAGCAATATGTGGTGGAACGAGCATATGAGAACTGTGGAAGGGAAGCTGAACGGTTGACTTCCGTTTGTTGGGAGAATTTTACGAAAGAGCGGTTCACCTGTAACGGAGACCGTATATAGGACGCTGGTGTGATCTGTTCTTGAGTATTACTCCATTGTTTTGGATCCGTACAGGTCGGACTGAAGGAAAACATCGAAGCAATTCAGAGCGGACTACTATATTTGTTACTGGTAGGTTCGAACAACACGTAACTGTTGCGGACATGCTTCGGGAACTCAAACGGGAATCCCCGGAGGAAAGGTGACGTTCTTTACGAGAAACTCTATTGACAAAATTTAAAGAAGCAGCATTTGAAGCTGATTGCCGAACGATTCTACTGCTGCCAACATACACTGGGCGTAAGGTCCACGAAGATAATTAATGAGAAATTAGAGCTCGTACGGAGGTATACAGACAGTCGTGTTTCCCTCGCTCTATCTGCGAGTGAAACAGGAAAAGAAACGACAAGTAGTGGTGCAGGGTACCCTCCGCCATGCAGCTTACGGTGGCTTGCGGGGTTTCTACGTCGATATAAGTGTAGGATTTAAGCAACATGAAATAGATTCCACGTGAGTTACTAAATTTTCAAACACACACATGTATGGACAAGAGGACAGATGTTAGAAACTGAAATGTAAAATTGACCAGTAGACAATTTAAAGGCTACGTAACACGGAGTGCTGATTCTACAGATAATACGAGGCATGTAAGTACGAATCTGGAGAACTACTCACTTGTGAGGTAAAGTCATTGCTGCCTTATTTGAACTTCGCGAAAAGAATAAAAAAAAATGGTTCAAATGGCTCTGAGCACTATGGGACTTAACATCTTAGGTCATCAGTCACCTACAACTTAGAACTACTTAAACCTAACCAAGCTAAGGACATCACATACATCCATGCCCGAGGCAGGATTCGAACCTGCGACCGTAGCAGTCCCACGGTTCCGGACTGCAGCGCCTAGAACCGCAAGACCACCGCGGCCGGCGCGAAAAGAATACCTCCCAGCAAAGGAACAGTTAACCTTTCAGAAGATACGTTTTCATCCTGTGCTTTATCGAGCATAAAACAAGACCGTTAATTGAAAACTGGGATCGTATCAAAGACTGTGACGCAAAGAGGACAACGTCAAGAGTGAAGTTCATTTGCATTTTGATTGCAGCCTGAGAGCGGGAAAAAGATGGTAACATTTGCGGAATGTTATTCTTCTCGTAATAACTGCACAGCCTACATCTCAAAAAGACTTTGTCTCTGATCTTTAAAGAGGCGTGGATTAGAATCGCGATCGGCAATTCATTCAGAACAATTCAATAGAAGAAGCAGTACCATAGCTGCTTGCGCGCGCACACTTGTGTGTGTGTGTGTGTGTGTGTGTGTGTGTGCGTGTGTCACTTGCTGGTAAACTCGACTAGCCAGATTACACAGTGATTATTAAACGTCTTTTTTCTATTAAGTGACGTACCTTTTCATATTAACATTTTGTAGGCATAAACTCCGAGATGTTCTGTTCAATTTCACTTCGTTCTGACAAACTCTATGGTTGCCCCTGATCTGTAAACACGAAAGGGTGAGCAATTTCTTGTCACTTCATAAACCAAAGGAGGATGTTCGCGAAAAGCTAAATTCAGTGACATGTTACGCAAGAAGAGGACATTTCAACATATTGAAATTGCTACATAATGCATGACGTCTTAATTTCTTCAGTACCTGTAGAAGACTGGGTCAGTCCTCAAAATGTCCTGTAGAAAAATGGAACCAACAATTCAGCTCAACTTTCTGAAGCACATTATTAATTAATCCTGGAGTGAAAACCTAAGAGGTGAGTTGTTTTAATCAATATGTATTGATAAAGCACCAATAATAAACCATTAATTACATCGCAAATTCCGAAACTAGAATCGAGATTCCAGTTCTGAAAATCAAATGCAATCGTTCATTGTACATTGTTGTATCTTGGGTGGTTACAACAGCAATTCGTAGACTAGGAAACAGGAGAGAGACCAGGGTAGCTGGACACATCACAGAATGTCGATAGGCAGTGCTATACGTAGCGGCACCACCGTTTAGGACAGGGAAAGTTAGTTGTGTGCAATATTCTGGACACAAGTTACAGCCAGGTGCGGGTCACATTGCAGTGAGTTACGCATACCAACAGTTGTGAAGTAGAATAGAGGCCTCAGGGCCGCCAAATTGGTGAAAGAGTATATGTAGCAGTTTTGCATGTCGCAAATCACAGGCAGAAGAGGCCCACTGGCCAACCTAGCGTGTTATGAGTACGTGATGCGAAGCAGCGCTATGGCAAAACAGAGACCCACAGCTGCGTATAAATAGGTGTGGGTTTCTAACGAGATTCATTCAAGAGTGGCAGCTCTCCTGGATGGCAGGGCGTCACACCACCAGCTACACGCAACAGCAGATGGGGCCCCAGCGTTCCAGTCCACAGCAGGTCACTGGTTCGACCCTCTGAGGCCAACGTGGGGTCAGTAGCCAGCCAGCAGTGGGCCACTCCATGGCTCGCTACCGCGGGCTGTCGTCCTGGTTTCCAACACATGGCGAAGGCATTATGAGGCGAGGGTCGCAGATTCGGACTCTGGATCGCGGGCGCTTGTTGTCGCCGTGATCACAGCCACGCCAGCGAGAAGCACACAGCTGGCCGCCTGCGCCTCACACCGAGCAGTGCTGAGTCGACTGCCGGCATCCTGACGACGCCGTAACTCTGCTGGCGTACAAGGCCGACACACAGTGCGTGCACGGGTCGCTGAGGCAGCCATTCTGCGCCGAGCCATTTCGCAGACAGCGAAGTGGTGTCCTCAGCATTGCGGGACCCAGTGATGCAGACCGAGTGGAACACGGCACTGTGGCTGGAAACAATAAATCACTTGGAAAGCTGGGACGAGTCTTAATACGATGCCTTCTACCTCTTCCCAGTAAATTTGGTCATCCTGATACATTCGGTGGCAGAAGTTGCCACTACATGTAATTGATTAATAAAACAAATTTACTTATCTTTCGAGATGCAGCCATGTGGAGCATAACAAGCATTTCCAAACTCCGAATAAATTGTTTTGTCAACTCAACAGTAAACTATCTTTCCAGGTGCACTGGTTCTCGCAGATGTAGCTAACTATGACATCGCTGTCCCATGGAGCTGAGCTGTCGAACTAAGGAGACGATCTGCACTGACAAATTGGCACCCGAGTGCCGTCGTCGGCGTCCTTTATGAGAGCACCAGAGAGGGCGCTGGTGTTGTCCAGTCTTCCCGGAGAGGACAGGTGTGGCGCCTGATTTGCGTATACTGCCCTACTGGCGCCACCCCTCAGGATCTGCAGGTACTGACGTCCGCGCTGACGGGCTTTTGAAGGCCAGTACATGAGTGGTGTGTTGCGATGGCACCCCATATATAATGACAATAATCCACTGAATGTTTTGTTAGGCAATTTATGGTACTTTTTATGTTTTTATCCCTTATGTCCTCATCTTAACCCACTTCAGTGAAAACATGACAAACATAATGTGCATTCGTAAGAAACCATCAGTATGTGAGAGCTCCTATTTGTTTTAGGGTGCGCTGAACCACGCAGAAAATTGATCTTCGGGTTAATGTAACATTGTGTGAGACATAAACTGAACTAAAGCTATGTCGCTGCTATGGCATGCGGCTTGGATGATGTGTACGGACGACATCGCGAGTTACGGGCTGTCTCAAATAAAGGATGGCAGTGCACTGCGAGTAGTGTCAAGGCTCGGTCGGCACGCAATGTGTGGCAAAATTTTCCACAACTACTTTCGTTTCAGTTAATTTTATGGTGGCAACGCTGATGTCAGCCAGCTTGGAACTTTAATACCTTGAGTGTGTGTGTGTGTGTGTGTGTGTCAGTCATTCGTATGGTTTTGTTCAGCTGCAAGTACTAACTGAACAAAAATTATCTTAAGTTATTTTACTTATTAATTTGCAGTACACCGTAAAAATAATTACGTAAAGTTTCTTTCGTTTGCCATTGGCATCGCAACATTAAAATAGTTTCCTATATTCAGAAAGATCGTGAACCTGCATCACTGAACAAAACGAAGACATGAAAAGCAAATGTCGTAAGACATTATTGGGTGTGAAATCCCACGGGGTTGTTTTCAGCCGTCTGTCGAAAAGCTCATTCTTCCTCTGCGCACATTGGTCCCTTCCCTTGCAGATATGTAAAAGGTGTGTTGTATGTGTATTTCTACAATGAGGTGTGTGTAATGGATGTGTGAATGGTGTAGTTTATGTTTGTGTTGTATGATGGTGGTGATGATGATGATGACGATGATGATGATGATAATGAGAGAAGGGAGCGAGTGAAATCCGGTGCCGGCACCCCTCTCGAGTAATACCGAGGGGACCGTCGAGCTTAACGCCCTCATCCGACGGACGATTCACCATCAACAATGACAAATGTGCTGACTTCATGAAACACGGTGGAGAGGTTTGGAATTTAATCCTGGACACTGGTGCAAAGACTGCTGATTAGGAACACAGCTCACCACCTTTCCTCCTCCAGTAAGCCAAATACTAGCAGTGTAAATTTGATCCACCAGCAAGATTCGAACCGGCGTATCTCCAATTCGTGCTGCATCGTAAAAGTGTGCGCTAGTGACTCGGCTTAGCAATGACGTTAAACAGATACGTGTATCCATGGAAATTAAGAATTCGCGATTATGCAATCGTATAATCAATCATGAGGGCTTGTTTACTTGCCAGGTAAACGTTATGTAGATCTCAGCTCGGAAGTAGTGCAATAAATATATCTGGGATGCAATTTATTTAATAATTCGAGATGGTATTGGACACATTTTACATATAAAATTCAATAAAAACTAATAACTGGATTTGGTCCATCGCCTCACACAGGGCTACGCCGGCCGAGGTGGCAGAGCGGTTCTAGGCGCTACAGTCTGGAACCGCGCGACCGCTACGGTCGCAGGTTCGAATCATTCCTCGGGCATGTATGTGTGTGATTTCCTTGGGTTAGTTAGGTTCAAGTAGTTCTGAGTTCTAGGGGACTGATGACCTCAGAAGTTAAGTCCCATAGTGTTCAGAGCCATATTGAACACAGGACTACGCCTACACCATACTACGGAAGACCAACTGCCAGCACAATGGAGACCAATTACTTACAATTAAAAAAACAAATTCTGCACTTCTGGAAATAACTTTTTTGTTCGATGCTGAATCGCTTTTGTTTTCTTCGTGTGTTTCTAAAAATTGAATATAATAATAGTAATATAGAAATAATAATAACAATTTGTGTTTTTGTGTGCTATATGGTCAATGGCACACTCTTTGCAAAAAAATGTTCATAACATGTTATTTCGTACTAGGCTGAATTACTGTTTCAGTCTACTCCACTGTAGCTCATCCATTCACTGTAATAATATCCAAGCCTCCTTCACTTTCCATTCAGCTCGTAACTTAATGCAAATGCTTCCTGTCTGTCAAAATTTCAACTGTATCGCGCCAACGACTGTGCACAATACACTGCGGAATTTAAAACACAGTAGCTGGTAAACGGAAACTGACCAAATTGTAGTAACAATCATTGTTTCCGTTATCACAACTGAAATTCTTTCCAGGTTGAGTACAATCTCATTACCTCGATTTAAAGACCTCATTCACTGCGATGAGTTATCTAGAACTAGCAAACACATTCGAAGCGCAGACAATAACAAACACAGAGAAACGACTTACACGATAACCGAAGGTACGAACGCATGGACCGCACAACAGCATTTCTTGAAAGATCTGAAGAAAATAATGTTCAGAGCGCAATCTTCTCACACAAGTTTCACAGACTACAGATTTGTGATACTTCAGTGGGTGCCGTCAAAGTTTTCCAACGATAGCGACAGATGTATCACTTCAAACCACTCCATATGTGTTCGATATTGTACGTAACACTTGTTTTTTACATTGTTCTATCTCAATGTATGTCTAATAATCTAATAACAATAAGAAAAATTTTAAAAATGTTATTTTTTATTTTTGGAGTCTGCAATGGTTAATCTGCGCCCTGTATCCTTTTTTATTGTAATAATATCAGTTGGTTAATCACCGTAAAAAATTCCGTTTTTAATTGTTAATATTTTTCAAGTATTTAACATTTTTTTAATTTTTTAAAAAAATATTTTACCTTTTCATTTCACTGGTTTACAACTTTTTAATTTGTTAAGTTTGGGCTATTCCGCAGCTGGTTCCGGATTTTGGTATTTTTATGTACTTCGCCTTTGGCTTACGCTATTATTTATGAATTCCATGTCATGTGTCTGTTGCTTTGTTGCACTTCTATTGTTGGTCATGCTGCTTTTTACTATTTGCTTGTTAAGGCGAACGTCTCTCCAACTGGACTGCTGTTACTTTCGATCATTACCTACACCTCCTCTGTGTCCTGTTATCAGCGTTCTTACGTACTCGTGCTTTAGTTCCTTCCCATGCCGTGTTATGCTCCCAATTCTCGGTGTTTACCAAGCATACAGCCCACAGCGTAACTGCTCACTAGGGAAACTCCCTGTCGCAACCCCCTCCCCCCCCCCCTCGCCACCCTTCAGATTTTGTGGTAAGATGGCCCATTGGATATCCCGTCAAAAACTGAACATAGATCAGGGAACAGGAAGAAGGTTTCTGAACTGCGAAAAAAAGGCAAAATAGTGAACGGTCCACGAGTAAGAAGTGCAATAAAGAGCACTTTTAAACAACAACGGCGTTGTAGGTAAGTGGTCACATTGTTTGAACGGCGCCCCTGGGGAACCCTGTTCAAAACTATTCCGTCTTTTTTTTTTCATAACATTATGAACTGTCCGTCTGGTCACTGAAATGTTTGTTCTCTTCCTCTTGACAATTGTCATACTATACATTAGGTCGCAAGTAAATGTGATGAATAGAGAGAGCAGGCGAGATACCACATAGAAGTCTTACGGAAATGGAAACAACAAAGGAATTCAAGAGTCAGGACTTCCAAAATGGAACAGTACCTCAAAGATGTTGAAAACATATGTTTTATCACAGCACAGAGGAACTGTATATTGTGAAACTGTTGCGTTCATTTGTTGCGGCCTATGTGACAAACTATTATGTTTTCGTCATTTCCTTAGGAGTGATCACACTCACATTCATACGAACTCCTACATCGGGTAAGGAGGCATATCTCACGCAGTTACCAGTCGTACAAATTAGGTGCGTCGATAAGATATTCCTATCGTAACACACGTATTGTCGCTAATGGTGTGTATGATACGCCAGACGTGTTTACCGGTCGAAGATTCGGTTGACTTATCGCCTTGTCATAAACGTTTGCGGTGTGCAGAATCAACTGTCATTATATGCCCCTACCTTACACTCCGCTGTTGCAAACCGTCATTACACCACAACATAGACGCAAATTTGAATAAAGCGAAAAGCCAAAACAAAACAAAAAAAAGGCGCCAGATAGGTTTGAACACGAGTGGCGCACCTGGTACTCTTACATCGTAACCACTTATCCACGACGCAGTTGCTTTTGTACTTTGCTCTATGTTCTTCACGCTGGACCGTTCACTGTTTTTTTTTTCTTTTTTTCCTCAATTCAATACACCCTCTTCCTGTTTTCAGGCTTGATTTGCATTCAGTTTTTGTCGGACTCTCCATTGCGTCCACTTACCACTAAATCTGAAGGGAGTACGATGAGGACTTTCCCTTGTCATTTCTCTTGCCCCAGCTACACGAGTCACACAGGGACGCTGTATCACAGTTTGGTAAGTGTTGCCCTTGAGTGTTGTAGGCGTTTTCTTGTGGTTTGCCTTATCAGGTTTACTAGGTAGGCTGTTTTAATCGGTTTACTTTATTTTTTAGATTCTACATTAATTTTTTAATTGTTTAAAGATATAGGTTACAGTTGTTGTTTTACTTTACGTTCAGATACACCTGATGATGTGACTAAGACCTCAAAACCTTGGTAGTTTATAGCGAATCTATTGCGCAGGATATAGCCAATAAAAGCATTTTACAATTGTGGAACATTTGTTTACCATGAACTTTTTAACAACTGTAGCGTTATTCAACAATTCAGAACCCAGCTGCTCACTAACAGCGCTCTCTAAACTAATAAATATATCATTAGTACTATTCTGAAAGCTCCTACGTTTATAAGATGACTCCTCTTTCCCTGTTGGAAGTAAAATTACACTTCCTGTTTCCACATTACTTAGGTCACAAATTACTAATCTTTACGTAACTGTATGACATATGCGAGAAGCAGAGATAATAGTATGTAATATGAAGAATATTTATCTTAAAAAATATGAGCTAAACCTGTTTCAATAGTACGAAGGTGAATTTAAAACTGTTTGCCGAACCGAGACACGATACTTTATACCTATGTTTTGCAAGCAATTCAGTATCCCAGAACGTCTCACAGACTAAAGATTCAGTTTACCTCTAGTTGATAGATTACATACTCCACAGCAGTTCTCTCACGAAGGTGGGAGGCTTGAACACCCATCAACATGGATACAGTCGAAATTGCCTTAACTTGCTCAATTCTTAAGAAGTATATACGTTACATCCAAGTTTTATTTTTTTAGCTCAGAGTATAAACTAAACTCGCTTTGCGTGTTTTTAGTGTATATTTTATACTTCGTGCTTTCAGTGCGTCACAAATTTTAGTTTCTGCATGCTCCGAGTAGGTGACAGCATCTGCTAAAAAATAGCTGTTAATCGTAGCGTTAGCATGTCTTCGAGAAATACGGTAATTTTTGTCTGTTTTTAGTCATTTTGAACTAGAATGTGCACATAACACGCTGTAACAAGCTAATGTACCATACGCTATCGAATAAGTGATTATTTCATCACAACAGTACAGTGGTATATTGTTTTCGATCTAGCATTGGAACTACAATCGGCAACGACCTATACTTTCACATTCCGGTGGCGTTGTTTTCGTAATAAAAAAATGGTTCAAATGGCTCTGAGCACTATGCGACTTAACTTCTGAGGTCATCAGTCGCCTAGAACCTAGAACTAATTAAACCTAACTAACCTAAGGACATCACACACATCCATGCCCGAGGCAGGATTCGAACCTGCGACCGGTGCGCGTAATATTAAGGTGTTTAATATGGAGATCGCCGAGAGTTGCAAATTTTTCAGCTTTTTCTATCACAAATAGTACTCGCTTGGAGCATGGGATCGGCATGTTAATCTGAATTTGGCAGTGTTAATGGCGGAGAGTGGATAGCTGCCCTTTCTGTCGTCGTGACACAACCAAGCAAGTGCACAAAGTTGCCAAGAAGACGTTTTTATGCTTTCCAAACCATCTTCACACATTTGCATTACTCGTCGATAAGATGTAGCAAGCACAATTTTGCCTTTCAGACAATGCATTCATCGTGATACAATCAAATTATAAAAAGAAACCATACAACTTCAGTACAATTTTACAGTTCTATTTCTTCACTGTAATTTTATGTAAATACCTTGACAGCAGGTGTAATCTCATACTTCAGTTGTTTTGGAGTTGTTGTATTTAGCTAGGTATGGATTCTTTTCTGTAATTATACTACACTCTAATTTTAAATTATATTATTGAATTTGGCCAACTGTAACTGTGTGATAGAGAGATATTAACGTCAACGTTTAGTTTCTGAAGTGATGTATGATAGTACAGAGGGATTTAACATTTTTGCCTATATGCTGCTCGAAACGTATCGATACTCAGATCGTATGGAATGCAGGTGGCCTGTGGCATACGGTCGTTAGTCTGTTTTAAGCAGTAGATAAGCAACATGCTTTTGCTCCACTCGACTTGCAGACAGGGTAGTGAAGAATTGGTTGAATTATTAGATTTTCTGCAAACTTTTCAGTAAATGGAACGCTTCAAACTGATGATAGAGTGTTGCGTATGCGGGATGACATTTGATTACTAGTTTTGTAAGCACAGTATATTTTAATTAATTCGTATATAGTAGACAGTGAGAATGAAATGTTTTCCTCTGGTTCAGGCAAGAAAAAGAGAGTCCGAGCATAGGCGAAATCGATTGTTACAACAGAGAAATTGTACAGCTTTGTGGGAAATATTGCAGTTCCAAAAATTTCTGGGAGTTGTTCAACACTACCTACATAAAATAGTAACACTGGATTGGTTTATACAAATCGTACGTGAGATGGCTGGGCCAGCTTACATGCAGACAAGTAATATTTTATCGCAGTACCAGAATAGCTAGTTTCATAATATCTACTGTTAATACGTCGCTGGGGTGAACATCTTGAGCAGCCTTAATTCAGTCATCCGAAGACGGGACGGGCGAGGCTGTCTAGCGCTTTGGTTCACCGCGAATATTACGGACGTGCTCTTGAGACAGATATTAGCTGCTAAACCGACACGGAACGAGCAGCAATAGCACGACTACACGGCACAGCATATCTCGCCCGCGCTGAAGGAGCAGACGAGAGGCTCAAGAGGCTATGGATCACTCTTACTGCATACGAGAGAGAATCCGTTCCGCAAAGAAGGAAGCAAGGAAGGAAAACTGTTTCAATTCCTAAGTTAGATAATGCTCGGGCCTTTCTGCTCTCTGTGCTCAACAATTTTTCGAATAAGAAAGTCGCCTTTTAGTTTTACGGTACGATACTCGAAGAAATGGAGAAAAGTCATAGATACCTTCCGCAACAACGTCATTACAGACGGGAGGAAGGAATTCCCTAGTGGCCACCCCAAAAGAATCAACTCGTAAGTCGTACAAAATCACTCTAAGGCAAAAAACAACGCACCACGAAGGAATTACCCGAATGAGACGTAAATTGGCTAAAATGGCTCTGAGCACTATGGGACTCAACTGCTGTGGTCATTAGTCCCCTAGGACTTAGAACTACTTAAACCTAACTAACCTAAGGACATCACACACATCCATGCCCGAGGCAGGATTCGAACCTGCGACCGTAGCAGTCGCACGGTTCCGGACTGCGCGCCTAGAACCGCGAGACCACCGCGGCCGGCAGACGTAAATTGATGGATACATGTGCAGGCAAATGAATGATTACAATTTCAGAAAAACTGGATGATTTATTCAAGAGAAAGAGTTTTAGAAATTGAGCAAGCCAATAACGCGTTGGTCCACGTCTGGTCGTTATGCAAGCAGTTACTCGGCTTGGCATTGGTTGACAGAGTTTTTGAGGGAATCCCAAGCTGGTTGGAGGACCCTGCTCATGTTGTTCCAAACGTTCTCAGTCATCCGAAGACGGGACGGGCTGGCCAAGGTAGGATTTTGCAAGCACGAAGAGAAACAGTAGAAACTCTCGCCGTTCGTGAGCCTACATTATCTTGCTGAAATATTAGTCCAAGGTGACTTGCCATGAAGGGGAAAAAACGGGGCGTAGAATACCGAGGACGTGCCGCTGTACTGTTAATGGAAATGAGCGTACGGCATTGTGGGCTGGGAGTCCCCCACTCGGGTAAGTTCGGCCGCTGGGGGCAAGTACTTACTGCATTCGGCGCCACATTGGGTGATTTGCGCGATGGAGATGGGGATGAAATGATGATGAGGACAACACAACAGCCAGTCCCTGAGCAGAGAAAATCTACTGCCCCAGCAGGAAATCGAACCCGGGCCCCTTAGCGTGGCACTCCGCCGCGCTGACCACTCAGCTAACGGGGGCGGACGCTGTACTGTAAGAATGTCGTGGATGACAACCAAACGGGTCCTGCTATGAAATGAGATGGCACCGTCATTCCTGGTTTGCGGGCTACATGGTGGGCGACTGTCAGGTTGGTATCCCACCAATGTCTGGGACATCTCCAGACATGCCTACGGCCTGGAATCTCACTGACTGCACTAGAATTTTCTTAAGTGATGAGTTCCGCTCCGGACTGATCCATCACAAGCGAATGGGTAAGTACTTCGTTTTTTTCTCTTAGAATGCAATTTAGGTAAAATCAGGGGGGCTAAGTTTAGATGACCTGATGAGATTTGAATCTCGCTCAGTCTGCATTCAAATTCGGATTCATATCTGCAGCACTGGCTCACTGGGTTCAAAGTAATTTATCTGTACAATGTGTCGAAAGCACAAAGTATGTATTAGCGATGAAAGTGATGATATAATTATTTCAGAGGATTCCAGCTGTAACCAAGCTATCTCAGCCAAGCGATATTGCGCAGAGAAAACTTTCTTTTATACTAATATTCATCAGGGAACAAGATTTTTTAGATTGTCTATAATGGACTTTAATGTTGGGTACAAGACAGTGGTGGTATTCTTATTCTACAATCACAAAAGACCTGCACTACAACAGACATACTTAGTGCATTTGCAGTGTCTATGTTATGTACTGTGTTTTTGGAATCCAACCAGTCGCAGTAGCCTTACTTATGTATATATAATCTCTATATACTGATTGGTAAGAAGCAGTCTGAAAGGCTTGAAAGACTCTTGCAGGGTAGACCGTGCTGAGAAATGATTTCTAATAAAAAAGTTTCATACAATGTGCCATTTCCGAGTTGTTTAGCATTGAAGTTAGCCCATCAGGTTACCGCCTATGAAACTTTAAGCAGCCTGCCAGAGAAAGTGTCGCCAAACTTGTTCTTCGTATAGCTTCTTCAAACTCACCAAATGTAGCTTTCGGTCACATAGCTTAAATTTAGCACTTCTGAAAATGGCACATTTTAACTGGTAATGAGCATTTGAATACATGGTAACTCACAAACCCACAGATGTCTGTGCATTACCACTTTTGAATGCGAGAAAGAGCTTGAATTTACGCATGTAACGACCTGTCTGGCTAACTTCAATGCTAAATAACTCAGAAATGGCGTAACATATCGAATATTTTCTTAACAATTATTCCTCAATACAACCACCACTGCTACATCCTTACAAACTTTTCAGATTGTTCCTGAACATCCTGTTTATAAAGCAGAAGGTATGTGTCTGTGTGTGTGTACATGTGCGATGTCCTCCCGAAACTCTGAATCGATATCAACCAAATTTGACACAGAAACAGTTAATAACCACCTAGCTCCAATAGCAGCAGAGAACGTGTTTTCCAGCCCATGACGTATAGGTTGTCCTATTCTATAGGATGAGTCTCAGCTGCCTAAACGACCTGCCTTGCAGGACAGCCTATATATAGGGGCTGGAACAGTTTTCCATCCTCCAAAATGCAGGCTTCTCTGCAAGACAAGCATGCTGTATTGTAGTACTATTGGCCTGCCTTATCGACCTGCTTTGCATAGCAGCCTATACATCAGGGGCAGAAATGGCTGTCCAGCCCCCAATGTGGAGGCTCCCTGTATGACAGATGTATTGTATTGGAGCAATATGAGCCTAGATGCAGAGAGGTAGGTAAGGAGACAGGGTGATGGGAGGCCATGTGTAGAGAGAAGGGAAAGGAAGGTAATGAGAAGGAGAAGGACAGAGAGTTGGGGAAGAGACAGACAGAGAGAGAGTGGAAGATGCAAAGGTGGACACCATGGAGAGGGTCAGAGGAGATTGACAAAAAGAGCAGTGAGGAGTTGCATAGGGAGAGGAGGAGGAGGAGGAGAAGGGAAATGTACAGAGAAAGTGTAGGAGGAGATGGTCAGGGAGAGGAAGAGGAGGAGATAGAGTGAGAGGTAAGGATAGAGCTTGGACAAAGAGAGAGGGTGCAGGAAATGTTCAGAGAGAGGGGGAGGAGGAGATAGATGGGATGAGGCAGATACAGTGATGAAGGAAGAGGTGGAAGCAGAGAGTGGCGAGTATGCATTGGCAATACCGTATCCAATGCACATGCAGGGGAAGCTGTGGAGAAAAGATTAGTAATAATACGAGGGCTGTCCAGAAAGTAAGTTACGATCGGCCGCGAAATGGAAAACACTGCGAAAATCCGGTAAAGCTTCGCACAGATGTATTGGTCAGTGTCTCTAGTATGCCCGTCAATCGTGTCGCGACGCTCTTTTCAGTTTTGAGTGAACAGTGAGCACGTAAAGATGCGTAGGGAACAGCGTCTCCCGCCAAGCATGAGGGCCCGGTTAGAGATTTCGCCTGTGTCATGCAGCCCACATAACACAACTGTCGAGCAGTTCCTTCTTCAAGCCAATTCTTGGCCGCACACTGCAGGGGCAATGAAGACGCTCCTGCAGCGTTTCCGATGAGAAGTGTTTGATCACCCACAATACAGTCCGTAATTGGATCCCCCTGAGTCTCATTTCTGCTCACAAAAACCGCTGGCCATGAAGACAAAATTTTTCGACAGACAACGAGCTGCAGACCTGGCCGAAAGCACAGACGGCTGCTTTCTATGACGGGGATATGGGAAAGTTGATACAACACTACGACAAAACTCGAAGTTGGAGCGGCGACTATGTAGAGAAGTAGGTGGAAGGAGTACCTAACTGTTGCAAATAAAATGTATCTGGTTTTCACTGTGGTTTCCGTTTCGCGACCGATCGTACCTTACTTTCTGGACAGCCCTAGTAATAATAATAATAATAATAATAATGTGTGTGAGTGTGTGTGTGTGTGTGTGTGTGTGTGTTTGTGATCCAGCACAGTTCTGAAATATCCAGAGCAATTTCAAGGACACTGGTTTCATTTTTTGTCCCACAACAAATTACTCTTCTCATTTTAGTACTTGCAACCAATGGTCTCATTTGTTGGGCATATTTCAGTCTCTGTCTTCCTGTACAGTTTTTACACTGTACAGCTCCCACTGATACCATGGCAGTTATTCCCTGACGTCTTAACAATTGTCTTGTCATGCTGTTCCTTCTCCTGTTCAAGGCTTTCCACATATTTCTTTCCTCGTCGATTATGTGGGGAATCCCTCATTTCTTATTTTATCAATGCATCTAATTTTCAGTAATCTTTTGCAGGATATGTGAGGTGATTCGATTATCTTTCCGGTTTCTCCAGGATCCATGATTCACTTCGCTACAATGCTGTACTCCAGCTCTAAAAGCTCAGAAATTTCTTCCTAAATTAAGGACAGTATTTCATAATAATAGACTTATTACTACCTGGAATTGCCCTCTTTGGCTGTGCTAATCTGCTTTTGATGTACTTCTTGCTTCGTCCGTCACGAGCGAAGTTTCCTTCCAATGTAGCAGAATTCCTTCAATTAATACACTTTGCGGTCCACAGTTTTAATGGTAAGTTTGTCACCAATCACACTTCTGCTACTCCTCTTTATTTTCGTCTTTCTTCAGTTTATTCAGAATCGATTTTGCATGTTTAGTAGATTGTTCATTGCATTCAGTACGTCCTGCAATTCTTCTTCACTTTCACTGAGGATACCAACGTCTTCGCCGGCCGAGGTGGCCGCGCGGTTCTGGCGCTGCAGTCTGGAACCGCGAGACCGCTACGGTCGCAGGTTCGATCCTGCCTCGGGCATGGATGTGTGTGATGTCCTTAGGTTAGTTAGGTTTAACTAGTTCTAAGTTCTATGGGACTAATGACCTCAGCAGTTGAGTCCCATAGTGCTCAGAGCCATTTGAACCATTTGAACCAACGTCTTCAGCAAATCTTATCATGATATCCTTTTCCCTAAATTTTTATCCCACTCCTTATCCATTCTTTTATGCCTGTCATTCCTCCTTTGATGCACATGTTCAACAGTAGACTCTAACCCGTTTCGTCTCTGTTTCAGGAGGTAAGAAAGTGTTGACATGTAAGAATAACTCTCTAATGTCCAGAGCAGTTTCAGCCAAATGTAGGCACACTATCTAGGAAAACCTTATATGGGGAAAGACACCTCTAGTTCCCTTAGGGATAGGGTGTGGGTATGAACGGGTGACATACAAGAGTAATATAATCTATAGTTTTAGGGACTGCTATACTGGCTGGCGAAGGAATCAGCAGTGATCTGTGGCATGAGCGTGCAGAGGAAATCACTGCACCAGTGACATAGTACGTATGCGCAGGAAATGTAGTCTGTAACTCACGATGCTCTCTCCACTGGCTCAAGATTTCTTATGAGCCCCACTTTCGTATCTCTGGGAGGAGACTTCCATGGAATAGGTAATCATGGAAAAAGGTCAATATTCTACGAGTCAATGCGTAGAATGCCAAAGTATGTCTATGTTAAGGGAAATAGAAAATCTGAAAAGCGAAATACAAATGCTCATTCTAGGCACAGAGAGACTCAGTGATATGGAGTGGACAGAAGATATCGCAGATTTATAATGTAGCATCTACAGCAACACATACTGATAAATCGTAAGTAGGATTCAGTATGAATGGCAAGATAGCAAAAAGAGTAAGTATTGTGAACAGTTCATGTTAGAATTATTATCATCTCAATCGACAGCAAACCAACGCCAACAATAACATGAATATCTACATGCCAACATCACAAGCTGAAGATAAAGGGACAGAGAGTTTACGAGAGCATTCAGTGGGTAACTCACTACATAAAGAGGAATGAAAACCATGAAGACTGGAATGCTATAACAATTTCATCTCGGATCTCTTTCATCTGGTCCGTGTTTGCATGCAAAAACAACAATATGCGAATTGTGAGTCCGCCTTAATGCAAAACACTTTTGTTATTTATTTTTCCCCAAACTAGTTTCAGCGACACATATCGCCATCATCGGTGAGTTCTTTAAATCTGAAAGATGCAGAAAATGGCATAGTTATAAAACACTCTAAAGCATTATTGCACGTGTACTGTTCGTTTATTTTAATATAGTTTTCTGTGAATATTTTCTTGTTAGATTATTTATTATACGTTACAGCATGGTTCTAAGATTGTTGTCGCTGTTGTTCTGCTGCCGTTTCTTTCGGCATACATAATGTCACCTGCAGCTGTGTGAGCGGCTGTTGGTAAACAAATACAAAAAAGTGAACTTACGAATGTCAATGTCATACAGTTGGGTTTTGCGGTAGCGTAGTGGATACCGATTTGGTGTGTACTAGGTTGTTATTTAGTTTGTCGTGTACTCACGCCCGTTGGACGGCTTGCAACTGCTTTTACACACAGAAAAATGTAGCTTTCGCACTTTTTTCGTAATCAAAACATTACTCCATCTTGCTGTTCGTGTGTGTCGTCATAAATGTATCGCATGTTGCGATAAGGCTGTGAAAATTTTTGTGGGAGTTCTGACGACTTCCGTTCCCTATTTATGTCTCTGTGTGTGACAGGGGAGTGGTTCTTTTGCGTGTGTGTGCTTTCTGTTCTGTGTCCTGGGTCAGTTCTCTCAGAGTGGTAGAGAATGTGTTGTTGCAATGTGTTGTGTTTTCGTTTATTACGTTTTCCCCTACCACTATAGCCTTTTGTATGTAATAATTTTCTTTTATTGTTAGTTGTCGGTATAAACTATCTCTGTGTTTCAAGATGTGTAGATAACTTTCGATATTAGTGAGATTATGACTTTTGTTCATATAGTGTTCTGCGAAAGTAGAATGTCTGTCGTTACTCTAGAGCTCTCATGTGCTCTCTGTAGCTCGTTCCGAAATTTATGCCAATTTGTCGTATGGATTGGGCCTTGCAGGAGTTGCATGTGAGTTGGTATATTCCAGCATTGTTGAATTTGTCTGAGGTTTTTGGTCTGGTCTTAGATTTTTTTGAACCGTGTTGTTTGTTCTGATGGTTACTGGGATCCCTTGCTTCTTCAAGATATTTCCAATTCTATGTGATATTTTATTATTGTGTGTTAGTGTGTACCATCTGTTTATTTTTCCTGATGTGGTGTGGTCTGCTGTGTGTCTGTGTGTTCTGACTCTGGATTTTCAGATCCTTTGGTTGTGCTCTTGAGTGGTTGGTCACCATTTTTAAGTTTCATTTCTACCATGCTGTTGAGCTTATTAATGATGTCTGCTTTGTAGTCGTTTTCAACAACAATTTGTTTGATTGTATTAAGTTCCTGTGTGTAGTTTTCTGGTTTAAGAGGTGTTCTGTTTATCCTGTGGAGCATATGTGTGAAACTGGCATATTTATGCTCCGTCGGGTAGTTGGATGAGCTATGGATAACAGTGCTTGTGGATATAGGTTTTCTGTAGATGGAAAATTCGTGTTGGTGCTTGTTTCTTGTACCTGTAAGATCCAAGAAATTTAGTTCTTTGTTTTTTATTCTATTTCCATCGTGAAGTGTACTTGATGTTACTGTCTACCTCTTCTGTCCTATTTTGTGTTTCATCAACGAGACAGATTGTGTCATCCACATATCGGAACCAGTAAATTATTTTGTACCCTTCATGTTTTACAGTGTTGTTGAATATTGTGTTCTCTATATGATACAAGAAAATGTTGACTAAAGTTCCCATGGGTAGCAGCTCTTGTCGTAGAAGTTGTTGTTGAAAGTGAAGTAGTTTTGTTCTGTGATTAACCTAAGAATGGATGAGATTTCGTTTATTTGTATGTCTGGGAATTTCTTGCATTTTAGCTGTTCTTTTATAATGTTTATAGTTCTTCTGTGGGTATATGTGTGTACATGGATGTAATGTCAAAAGATACCAGTATTACTGTTGGGGGATGCTGATGTTATTAATTTTCTCTATATGTCTCCTGTGTTTCTGAGGCTTCTTTCGTTTGTGCATGTGTTTTTTTGTGTGTTTTCAGTAAGAATGTGTGCATGTGTCTCCCTGGTAAGAAATATGGAGCTTTTATGAAGTCCACCACTGGCCTGACAGGAATAAGAGATTTGTGGACCTTTGGGAGGCTTGTTAAGTGTGGAGCTTTAGAGTCCTTCCGTGTCATTCTCTTTGTCTGGTACTGTGTAATGATGTGTGTGATGCTTTTTAAGAAAGTCTGTAGGTTTCTTTGGTATCTTTGTGTTGGGTCACTAGTTTGCTTGGTTATTTTATTCTGTTTAAAAAAGTTTTATGTTTTATTAGTGTATTCATCCACCATTATTAAGACTAGAGAGTTCTCTTTGTCCGCCTTGCTGGTGAGAGCATTATGTTGTTTCAGTTTTTTGTGTTACTGCTGCTGCTGCTGCTCACATCTATTACTTTCCTCTCTTTGGGGAAGTGTGAGTGGGAGTTTGTAGCCTTTCGGCTTTTACTCCCCTGTGAACGTGTGTGTGTGATTTTTCTATAGTTTTTTGGTGTCTGTGACTTGTGATGTTTGTTGTGAGTGAGTCTGGTACTTGCCTGAGGTAGGCGAAAAGATTGGTGTTATATGGGAAGGAACTGGATTAGGGATTGGGTATTGGGATTTTCTCTTCGACTTAATCGTCGAAGATCGTCATAGGGCGCTTATGCTTATCGCGGGACATGTCATACCGACCTAGGGAGTGGATGAGCGCGTTTCCGGATCTGGAAGAACCCTCATAGAAGGCCCTTACCAGATCCTAGAAACGCTCTCTCAGGAGTGGGATTTCGGCTGCGCCGTGCAAGTCGTCTGTGGGGAATCCGAGAGGTAGGTGCAGTGCCCTTCTGAGGGCGCGGTTCTGCAGCCTCTGGAGTTTGTCCAGGTGCTGCTTTGCCGCGTATCCCCAGACAGGGCACGCATACTCCATTACTGGCCGGATCAGGGCCTGGTACACATTTACTGCTACTGGGCAGGGAAGGGAGCTGGTTGTGTTCAGGATAGGGTATAGGATGGACATTCTGGCGCAGGCCTTCCTGTGGACCTCGTCTATGTGGGGTTTCCACGTAAGACGAGAGTCCAGGGTTACGCCAAGGTACTTGGCGGTTCTGCGCCAGGGGAGTTGGATTCCATTTAGGTGAAGGTGGAGGGGGGGACGTTGAGGAGGTTCGCGCCTTCCGAGCCTGCGGGTAATCAGCATTGCCTGCGTCTTCTCAGAGTTGATGGTGATGCGCCAGCGACGGGCCCAAGTTTCTGTGTCATCTAAAACCTTTTGTAGCCTACGGATGACCAGGTCCTTGTTCGCGTTTCTCGTGTAGAAGGCTGTATCGTCAGCGTACTGTGCAGTGTGCACCAGGGGGGCCGTTGGTGTGTCCGCAGTGTACAAACTGTACAATACGGGCCCCAGGACCGATCCCTGTGGCACCCCGGCACGAATACGCCTTCTGGTGGAGGTGGCAGTTTCTACTTTGACGGAGAAAGTCCTATTTGTGAGATAGCTCTTGATGAGCTGTACTATGCTCCCGGGAAACCCTTGTGTGTACAACTTGTAGAGTAGCCCTCTATGCCATACTGAATCAAAGGCTTTGGCTACGTCTAGTAGCACTATCCCGCAGTAGCCTCTGTGGTTGAAGCCCTCTGTGGCTGCTTCAACCATTCTCATGACCTGTTGTGGGGCAGAGTGGTTCTGCCGGAACCCAAATTGGAAATCCGGCAGAATTTGCTCTCTGGTTATATGTTCTTGTATGGGTCTTAGCAGGAGGCGCTCATAGATCTTGCTGAGAGTTGGCAAGAGGCTAATCGGCCTGTAGTGCTGCGGGAATAGAGGGTCTTTCCCTGGTTTGTGTATCGCGATCACTTCCGCATGTTTCCAGCAAGCTGGGAAAACACGGGATCGAGTAATCTCGTTGAGGACGTTCGCGAGGTGTGTGATTGCTGTGGGTGGGAGATTTTTGACTAACTGATTAGTGACACTGTCGTGCCCTGGTACCTTTTTTGTAGGGAGGGACCTGATTACTCTTGCCACGTCCTCGGGGGCAAAAACTGTGGGTTCGTCTTCTGGGTCCTCCTCAGCATTGAGGAAGACGGCCAGTTGACGACGGACCACTCTTTCATGCTCATCATCCTGGGGTTCTGCCGCTTGGAACTGCTTCTCGAAGGAGTCGGCGAGGGCGTTGGCCTTTCCAGCATGGCTGTAGACCAGTCCCCGCTCGCCATGCAGTGGCGGCATCCTAGCGCGTCGTTTTGTAAACTGTTTGGTCGCTTGCCATAGTGTATGATCGTCTACTTTGAGAGCTGTGAGGCGGTTTTGCCATTGCTGGTTTCTGTGCTCATTGAGCGTTACCTTCAGTTCTCTCTGTAGACGATTGAGCAGCCTCCTGGTGGCCTGATTTCTGGTGATCTTCCACTCTTTTGCCACTCTGTTCTTATGTCGAATTTGAGCTAGCAAGTGTTCCTGGAGCTGTATTTGCGGCGGTGGGCCATCCCTTTGTGGAGGGGTGGCTTCTTCCGCTGCCTGCAAGATGGTGCCTGTTAGGTCTTGTAGCGCTTGTTCTACTGTTTCGGCAGTAGGTGGCGGAGCGCGAGCGATATCAGAGGCGACAGTTTCTTGGTATCGCTCCCAGTCTGTAAGTTTGTACGACGTCTGGGACCGTGAGAGTGCTACCCATTCTCCCACATCGACCTCCAGAATCACTGGGTTGTGGTCGGAGGACATTCTGTTGATTGTCCTTGCGGTCACAAATCCTGCGATCCTCCTAGTGAGAGCTATGTCTAACACATCGGGCCTGCTTCCGTTTTTCGGAAAATGTGTGGGCTCGACTGGACCCCATGTTTCGAAGTGGTGGGTGTGCGCTAGTTGTTGCAGTTTGGCACCTGCTCTGGAGGTTACTCTAGAATTCCAATCAGGATGTTTGGCATTGAAGTCTCCCCCTATTATGAGTTTGCCTTCAATTTGCCCTAGAGCAGCTATGTCTCCCTCATCTATCTGGTCATGTGGGGGTCGGTAGACTGCAACAATTGTTAGGGGTCCAGTGGCAGTGGTTACTTCCACCGCCACTGCTTCGATTTTGTTGGTAGCTGGTAAGAATACCTGGTGGTGGGGGATCCCTCTTTTTACGTATATGGCCACTCCTCCGCCTTGGGTTGGCCTGTCTTTACGGTAGCTAACGTAGTTGGGAACTGTCGCTTTTATTCCCGGTTTTAGGTGGGTTTCCCCCATCATGCATATGTCGATTGAGAACTCCTTCATGAGTTCTCTGAACTCGACCTCTTGATTAACAATGCCGTCTGCGTTGAAGACGCACATTGTCAGGCCTTGAATATTCGGTCGTCTATTCATGATGGGGTTTTGATACTACTGAGGAAGTCGCAGAGGGGAGCGATTGCTGGACTGTTGCCTGAAGGGCGACGAGGATCTGTGTGTTCTGCTTCTGGGCCTCCCTGAATTCCTTCATCATTTCCATGACGAGGTTCATGGTCTGCACCATTACGCCTAACAACTGATCCATGGGGGGGGGGGGGGGGGGGGAGTGTGCGTGGGGTTCCCTATATCTTCCTCCATCATGGTGGACCTGGTCGTTGTTGCTGTGTATTTCCTGGTGTTGTTCTCGTGATAGTGTCTGGTGTTGTGATGATTGGGCCACGCTTTCATGGTTCCTCGGAGGAGAAACCACTTCCGCATAAGTCGCCCTCGGTGTGTCCGGCCTTGGTTTTACCCAGGCCTTATCCGTGTGTGTTGTCATGTTTTGTTTCCTTGTGTGTCTGGGTGGGTTTATGGTGTTTTGTTTGTGTGTGTGGGGGGCGGCCTTTGCGCCCTTTACCTGTTGTGTGTGTCGTTTGTGGACCTCACAACCTTGGTAACCCGCTGTGTGGTTTTTGCCACACAGCGCGCACCTTATTTGTGGGTCCGTGTGTAGAAGTGTGCATGTTCTAGTATCGTGGGCCTCGGCGCACTTCCTGCACCTTACTGGCATGGTGCAGTAGGCGGCGATATGGTTCAGGCCCTGGCACCTGAAGCGCTGCACCGTCTTGTTCTTACGGCGCAGCGGTTCAGTGGTGACGGGCACAGCCAGAACCATCTTTATCTCCCTTTTGTTCTGAGGGATGTCCGGGAGTGTGGCCTGGTATAGTGGCCACTTGCTGTTGATGTTGCCCATCTGCTGGACCGCCTTTACGACGTACCCCTGGGCAGTCAAATCTGTTTTGACTGCCTGGGGGGACACTCGTCTTGGAAGGTCTCTTATTACTATGTTTCTGTTCCTTGTTTTAGTTGTGGGGAACGTGTAGTGTGGTATGTTTTTGTTTTTAAAAAGTGTTTTGACTGCGGTGTAGTTTTCAAGTGTGTGTAGTGTGATTTTGATCTTGTCTCCACCAGCAGGTTTCGCCTGGAAACTGCCTCCCCCGATTTCTGCCTTCAACAGCTCGAAGAGTTGTGTTACTGTTTATGGTTTTATCATCTGATGTTTTTGTATTTGTGTTCATGGATGGTTTGTTCTTTATGATGATTTGTTTCATTTTTCCTAAGCAATGTTCCTATTTTAGAAGACACATTCCCGGCATACGGAAAGAAGGCAGTTGATTTATAGTTGTCATCAGCGTCCTCAGTGCGTTGCTTGTTGTTATTGTGAGAAAACAGCCGGGTTATTATGGTCACCTAATTTTCATTCAAATGTAGAGACAATAATTTGATTCCACCTTTCACCAGAGTTATTCATTTTATTACTATTGTGGCTGCCAACAATATAAAACGCGAAGTGTGTCTGGCCATAGTCAGAGAACGAATCTGTTTTACACGTCGTGAGTTACACGTTGTCGCCAGGAATTTATTTTACTTACATCTGAAGAATGCAGCAAGCTGCTCTTCCCTCAGCTAGGAGTGGATTTATGGTGTATCCTGGGCCAAGGCACACTTGGTCCACAGGGACAGTGCAATTAGACAAAATGCAAAGTTCAGTCGACTCGCAACATGAAAGCCGCAAGAATCTATTTCTGGACGATCTGTGACGAACATCACGGGAAAATCTTTTGACGATACGACGACATCAGTGCTTGTGAAAAGTTTAAACATCACTCCTACATCTAAATAATCTCATTTAATGGATGTCATCAGTTCTTTTGAGGAAGCCATTAGATCCCTCTCTGTGGATTCTGCAGACGAAATTCGACGAGAATCTTGCCGAATGCATTTGAGATGTGCGCCACAACGGAGTAATACCTGGCCAGCTGAAAGAGTTACTTTCCGCAGCTTCCGTGAAGGTACTAGCACAGTCGTACTCCCTGCAGATAAGGGTATGCCACGGTTATTCTGACAAGGGAAGCCTCCAACGAGAAGGTGTATGGTCAGCCAAGTGATTCTACGTAACGCATAATCGAAAAGGGTCCAATGATCCGTATATCAAGAAAAACTGCTACTCTTCCGAACGATAATTCTCTTTGTAAACAAGCTATCGAGAGGCTGGGACCACTCAATCCAGTACCTCCTAGACTATATAGTATTCCCAAGATTTACAAATGGTGTCCCACTAAGACTAACAGTGAGTAATGTTGGTGGCTCGGCCTGTTCTACTGCAAAAGATCTGGCGTCGCTACTCAGGCCGTATGTGTATTGTCACCATACACGTGATTCTGTGGATTTTGTCGGTCGCTTGAAGACAGATAAGCTTAGCAGCCCCGATTTACTAATTAGCTTTGATGTGGTCTCACTTTTTACCAAAGTGACTTTAATGGTCTTGTTACATCTTATTGGTAACTTATTCAGTCCTGATCTGACAGCCTTGTTTGAACCTAGTCTCTCCTCAACCTTCTTCTTATTTAATAACAAATTCTTTGAACGAACGGACTGCGTCGTCATGGGAGTCCTTTGCCCCTGTGTTGACTAAACATGTTATGGAGGACATTGAGGAGAAAGCACTTGAGTCTGATGTTTATGAGCCCAAGGTTTTCTGGCGTTGTGTAGATGATACTTTTGTTGTATGGCCTCATAGCATGGCAGACATTAATTGAGGACATCATGTTTACGATGGAGACTGAGAAAGAAAGGGCTTTACTCTTTCTAGAAGTGCTAGTACGCCGTTAGAATGATGGCTCATTGGGACATTCTGTGTACAGAGAACCCACGCACACAGAGCTTTATCTCCAGGCGTCTAGCTGCCATCACCCCGCACAAACCGCCGGCGTTCTAAGTACATTAATACATTGTGCGCACGTTATTTCGGACGATGAAAACCTTCGCACAGAATTAGAAAACTTGTAGAAGGTTTTTAAATAGAATGGGTATACTTCACGCCACGGACAGCTATAGTACCAAGAAGCAAAGCATTCAGGACACTGATGACTATAAATCAACCGTCTTCCTTCCATATGCCGCAAATGTGTCTTCTGAAATAGGCAGATTGCTTAGGAAAAATAAAATCTATATTATCTTCCGTCCATCAACGAAGAGCTCGGCCCTGGTTGGAATCGTTAAAGACGACTTACAGCTGAAAAAAGCAGGCTTTACAAAGTTCCCTGTGAGTGTGTGCTGTATATATAGGCGGGACGACACGACGTGTCCAAGAGCATCGTACAAAACACGAGAGACACACCCGTCTTCGGTAACCGTTGAAATCAGCGGTAGCAGAACACTGTATTTCCATGGTACACTCAATGGAATACAATAGAACAAAACTTTTTGCTCCAGTGTCCAGTTTTTGGGATTCAGTAATCAAAGAATCGGTGGAAGTACGTCTCGCAAAAAATCTTATAAATCGTGACAATGGATTTCAAATGGATAAAAACTGAATCCTATTATTAAAATTATCCAGCCACAGAGTAATCGACGGGGTCATTCGATAGTGATTAGATCTTCTCTCATTTCTAGCACAGAGGGCAGCAAACACACTTGGCTGTCCGGCGTATGTCATCACTTGACGCATGCGCTGAAAGACGCCAGCACTTTTCGCATGCGCGAGATTGAGCATAAATACCGCGAGTGTACCTGGGCTCTTCGGTAGTCTACTCACCTGAAGATGGCCGGACGTGTTTGGGCCGAAATATCATGGCAGAATGTCGACGAGATCCGTCTGCACACACCAAAATTATTAGAAAAAATTATTTGCATCAAACGAGGCTTGTGTAAAAACTACAAACTTCAAACAGGTGCTTTAAAGTGCATGGTGTGGTGTTTCTTTTCATGGACTGAATTTTAATTCGTGGGAACTGTCATTGATACTTATAGTATAGATTATTCATCTTGTCAGTTGAAGTTGGTGGATCAGTCTAGCGGCATATTTTTGCTAACACTATCATTGTTATAATTTGAGATTCAATATTTTTCCATTCTTCCGTAATTCGTGGAGTAGCTGTACATTTTTTATGTTTACCTTATGTAACTTTTGATCTTCCCGTGGAAAGGATGGAGTTGATTTCTCATGATATTAAAATGTTTTAACTTAGCACTTCCATGCCACTATTTACCATCCTGATCAAATATACACCACTGTACTGTTACTTCATTGTGAGCACATAAAATACGTGTTTAAATGCCTTGAATTCATTAAAACACTTTTGTACAGTGCTTGATTAATATTAGATTTACAATTTTTTAAAATGATGCCAATTTACAATATTTCTTAGTGATATTGTTCTTGATTCGTTTTTTTACATGTTATCTGTTTCTGTCGTATCACATATCGATACCATCCCACAGGGGTCGCAGTTGGTAACGGAATTGTAAGATTCCATCTGACGCCAATAGCAGTCCTGCAGGATCCGGTGGAACCAATGGTGCACACCCAATGAGCCACGCGTCCAGGAGCTCCGAACTACGAGCACCCTCTGCTGCCACAATACAGGATGGCCTGTGACAACTGCTCTGCCCCATCCACACTCGGAGCCACCTCGCTACGTGATGCTACACGGATACCACCTAGTCGCGGCGCTAGCTCTTTCATTCATTCCTTACTTCAGAGAGCCTCTTCCTTGTTGACATTGAGACCTGGAGTCTATTTCTTGTTGTATCGTTTGTAATGAGTCTTTATACACTTAGAGAAATACAAGTTAAGTAAATCTCTTCCTACTTCTATGTTAACTTGTTCGCTAATCAATTTTGCCCCTGTCCAGCTCTCTACGACGACAGGTGTTGCACCACTCTGTAGCTCACCTCTCCTTACCATTGTGTATGAAGCCATATGCAACAGTTTCTGTAGACTAAATGAGGTTGAAACTATAATTTTTTATTTTTCCAACAAGTCTGTGTTGAACCGTGAAAATTTACTTTCAAAATCTTTTCTTAAAGAATTTACTTTATTTACTAGAGATTCATCAAGAACATTAACATACTGTGTGAGCGTGGAATAGTTGCCAAGGAGTAACTGATGGAAACAAATTAAATTTCAACCAATGGAAATTTTATTCACAAAAGCCTTTTCAAAAACAGATTTAAAATTTATAAGCAGAAAAGCACCCTCGAAATATCAAGTCAGAATTTAACAAATGTGAATTTTATTCCTAAAAGCCTTTTCAAAACAGATTTAAAATTATAAGCAGAAAAGCACCCTCGAAATATCAAGTTACAGTTTTATTTAGAGGCAAAGAACAATATTAACAGTAGGAGCCTTCGGGCTGAGAAGCTTGCCTGCTCTCTTTTAACACGGCCGTAGACATGACCGCTCACAACAACCTCTGAAAGAGTACACAGGTGCAAATATGCAACACACCAGATTACTTTAAACAAAAAAAATTTTAACAACTCACACAAACATGTAAACTATGTACCCCGTAAGAGGAATCAAATTATTTGCCACCGAAAGTGCAATTTTTTTTTTTTTTGAGGACTCTTACGGTGGAAGGGTGGCAAGCTTATAACCTAAAATGACTATTTAAAATAAAACCCATAAAATGCAGACTTACCTAAAATGTACAACATGCTCTACTTTACAAATATACCACCTCACAAGATGATAGGCAAGATAGAAACATATTTCAAGAATTCGCTAACACCGAATCCGACAAACATGACAGAGGCAGCTATTAACGTATGGCAGACCGACAGACAGACACTAACTGCCTAACAAATGCGGACGAGAGACTGACTAAGAAAACGAGCAGAATTTAACAAGTAAATGAACAGCATATCTCCAGTCATTTAACTTCTAATAAACTGCTACTTCTGGCAAAGACCTGGCGCAGCACCCCCAAAACGCTCTCCCGAACCGTCCGCTACCAGCCGCTTCAACGGACGCAGGAAGGTGCGCCGATCTCCCGTCTCACGGCGTCGCAGCTCGCGCCGGCCAAACCGATGTCGTGGGTTGACTCCTGTTGCTCTCGTGTCGGCCGCGAAGCCACTACGCCTCGCTATAAGGCGCGGCCACTGGACTCACGTGGCGACCTCACAAGCGCCGACGCTCCAGGCGGACAAGTCATCTTGTGTCTCAGTGCGCGGCCGACCAACCGATAGATCCAACCGCCAATGACCATTGCCTGAGCAAACTCGAGCAGACTAGTGGTCTAACACATACTAGCACTCCGGACGACAGACAGACAGTAACCGCCTCACCAATGCGGACGAGAGACAGACCCAGACTAACTTGGCTGACCAACTAACCAGACTCGGCGACTCAGACTGACAGACTGCGCTGGATGACCAACTGCCTCCGACTGAATCCCGCCTGACGAGCTCATAGCGCCCCTTAAATGCACGTGACCAAGCAACCTTTCCCCTTTCACACCAGAGGGAGACACCAAAGCTGCGATTGCCACAGCGGCGCCACCCCCAGAAATGAAGGGCGACTGCTTCACACAACGCGCTGCGGCGCGCTGTTCAAAAGAGCCATTCTTACCACGGCTCGTGTGTATTAATTATTCTTGTGTTTTAATTGAAACTTTGGACTTCAGTGTTTGAACAAATGTCTATTTTTATTTGCATTGTAATATATAGTGAGAACTGTTGGTAGGAATAGCAAATTGAACAAGTAATGAGTGAATACAAACTGCTAGTAAGCTTTTTCTAAATGTACAAATGCTACAAATATAGGACTGCCCTTTCTCAATCGATTTTTTTAAAATATAAGTCGCAGGGTCAGCGTATCTTTGCATTTTTCTACATTTCTACGGGAGCCAAACTGACCATCCCCTAGGTTTGATTCTACCAGTTCTTCCTTTCTTTTGTAAATAATATGTGCCAGTGCTTTGAAGACGTATTAAACTGATAGTTACGAGGGGCGTTCAGAAAGTAAGCTCCGATCGGTCGCGAAATGGAAACGACTATGAAAATCCGATAAAGCTTTGCACAGATGTGTTGGGTAGTGTCTCTAGTATAACCCCAGTTAGCATCACGTCGCTCTTCTCATTTCTGAGCTCGCAGTGAGTGCGTAAAGATGTCTAGAAAATAGTGTCTGCCGCCAAGTACGAGGGCCTGGTGAGAAATTTCGCCTGAAGCTATGCAGCTAACATTACATAACTGCCGTGCTGTTTCTTCTTCAAGACAATTCTCAGCCGCATTCTGCAGGGGGCAATGAAGATGCTCCTGCATCGTTTTCAAATGGAAATGTGAGATTACCCACAATACAGTCCGCAATTGTCTCCCCCTGAGTTTCATCTCTGGTCACATGAACCGCTGTCTTTGAAGACAACATTTTGACACAGACAACGAGGTGTAGGCCAGCGTGGAGAATTGGCGGAAAGCACTGGCGGCTGCCTTCTATGATGAGGCTATTGAAAAGTTGGTACAACGCTATGACAAAAGTCTAAGTCAGAACGGCGACTACGTAGAGAAGTAGCTGAAAGGTGTAGCTAATTGTTACAAGTAAAACATTTCTGATGTTCACTGTGGTTTCAATTTGGCAATCAATCGGAGCTTACTTTCTGAACAGGCCTCGTATATATTGTTCACACTTGTCAGCACTTGGCTTCTTTGGAATTGGTATTACGTTGTTCCTGCACTGTGAGGATATTTAACCTGCCTGATACACCTTAAAAGACAGGTTACAAGTCTGGTAGGAGCCGACAGGTAACTGGCGGGTGTCGCTTCCACCGCTGCTCCCTCGCCTCTTTCCGGCCTCCCTCGGGCCGTTCGGCCGCCCCTGCGGCGTGTTTCCTTCTCATTACTCGCGGAGACGCTAAGTGGATTTCCCGGAGATCTGACACAATCGCGGCTGCTCCCGTATTCATGGCGCCCGCGGCGGACCGGGAACAACGGAACGCAACGCTCCGCGGAAGATGGTGCACGCTGCAGCACTCCCTCTCTCTGCTGCACGCCAAGCCAAACATTTCATTTCATGAGCAAGCACGCTGCACGTACATTACTTCTGCCTTCATATACTGCGGTCCTGCTTTGTGAGCTGCCTTCCCTTTCTTAGGCTAACAAAAACTTTGCAGACGGTGAGCCGCGATGCAGCAGGTAAGACTCTGTTCTCGTGTTTGGTGAGACAGCTGCTTATTTCGAAAGATAGTTCTGAGTTGCCAGCACTAGAGCTCAAGGATTAAACGCATACTGTAGACAATTCAAGATACTATATAATTTTAATTAATATTGTGTATATACTGGTTGCTGGTGAGGAGGAGAGTTAGTTATTATTATTTTATTAATGATCTCATTCATAAGTAGCCATATCACAGTCGCTCAAGAAAGTTATAATTAAGCTTTACTTGTTTAATCAGAATCGTACGATGACTCTCCTTGTCCGCAGTCTCGATGCTTCCAAGCGATTTGCAATCCTGTGTAAATAAACTGTCTTGGTTTTCTTGCGTTGCGTAGACAGTCGGGAAACCTCAGATCAAGCGGAAAGTTTGCTTTGATAGAGTTTAATTATCCGATCAAATAATGGAGCTCTTGGATCTAATAATTGCAGGTTCGTTTCCAGTTCATCGGAAGTTCCCTTCTGATTACCAACGAAACGACACCTCCGTGCAAATTTCCAATTAGAGAATACATATATAATGAAATTCCTTACACACCTTTGATGTAAATGCTCAATATACACTCCTGGAAATTGAAATAAGAACACCGTGAATTCATTGTCCCACGAAGGGGAAACTTTATTGACACATTCCTGGGGTCAGATACATCACATGATCACACTGACAGAACCACAGGCACATAGACACAGGCAACAGAGCATGCACAATGTCGGCACTAGTACAGTGTATATCCACCTTTCGCAGCAATGCAGGCTGCTATTCTCCCATGGAGACGATCGTAGAGATTCTGGATGTAGTCCTGTGGAACGGCTTGCCATGCCATTTCCACCTGGCGCCCCAGTTGGACCAGCGTTCGTGCTGGACGTGCAGACCGCGTGAGACGACGCTTCATCCAGTCCCAAACATGCTCAATGGGGGACAGATCCGGAGATCTTGCTGGCCAGGGTAGTTGACTTACACCTTCTAGAGCACGTTGGGTGGCACGGGATACATGCGGACGTGCATTGTCCTGTTGGAACAGCAAGTTCCCTTGCCGGTCTAGGAATGGTAGAACGATGGGTTCGATGACGGTTTGGATGTACCGTGCACTATTCAGTGTCCCCTCGACGATCACCAGTGGTGTACGGCCAGTGTAGGAGATCGCTCCCCACACCATGATGCCGGGTGTTGGCCCTGTGTGCCTCGGTCGTATGCAGTCCTGATTGTGGCGCTCACCTGCACGGCGCCAAACACGCATACGACCATCATTGGCACCAAGGCAGAAGCGACTCTCATCGCTGAAGACGACACGTCTCCATTCGTCCCTCCATTCACGCCTGTCGCGACACCACTGGAGGCGGGCTGCACGATGTTGGGGCGTGAGCGGAAGACGGCCTAACGGTGTGCGGGACCGTAGCCCAGCTTCATGGAGACGGTTGCGAATGGTCCTCGCCGATACCCCAGGAGCAACAGTGTCCCTAATTTGCTGGGAAGTGGCGGTGCGGTCCCCTACGGCACTGCGTAGGATCCTACGGTCTTGGCGTGCATCCGTGCGTCGCTGCGGTCCGGTCCCAGGTCGACGGGCACGTGCACCTTCCGCCGACCACTGGCGACAACATCGATGTACTGTGGAGACCTCACGGTCCACGTGTTGAGCAATTCGGCGGTACGTCCACCCGGCCTCCCGCATGCCCACTATACGCCCTCGCTCAAAGTCCGTCAACTGCACATACGGTTCACGTCCACGCTGTCGCGGCATGCTACCAGTGTTAAAGACTGCGATGGAGCTCCGTATGCCACGGCAAACTGGCTGACACTGACGGCGGCGGTGCACAAATGCTGCGCAGCTAGCGCCACTCGACGGCCAACACCGCGGTTCCTGGTGTGTCCGCTGTGCCGTGCGTGTGATCATTGCTTGTACAGCCTTCTCGCAGTGTCCGTAGCAAGTATGGTGGGTCTGACACACCGGTGTCAATGTGTTCTTTTTTCCATTTCCAGGAGTGTATATTTTCTTGAGTAGCATACAATATATTTTCAATCTCTTTCTTCCAGTAATCTCGATAGCAAAATTACAATGATTCAATGCGGCTATTCGGCAGGGAGAAGATCCTAGAAGTCCCCTCAACACACCAGAGAGAATATTACAAAGAGTAATTATGCGCTAATGGAATAGTAATAGTACTGTACTACTTTGCGCATCGATTCTGCGAGTATATAGATGGTCAAGTAGGAAACGTAATTCACTCATAGAATTGTGCAGGGATAATTAGTAGAATATTACAACTAGAAGCAAAAATGTATCTGACTCGATTCTGTGCAAACGTCATCTTAGTTAGGAAACGGTAACAATAACGCACAACATTAAGAAAATTTACTAGAGATATTTTGGTAGAAGTGCAGTCGTTATGAACGAACACAAGTTACACGACTCTACACGTAGTTAAATTAGGTGTTCAAAGAGTCGTCCTTGTACCCCAATGCAGGCCTGTACCCGTCGCCGCAATGTGTTTCGACTCGTTTCAAACTCGCCTGGATTATTTAGTAATTCCTGACAAGCATAGACAAGTCTCTGATCCATTTCTTCAACCGTGTTAACCGGAGTGGTGTACACTATATCTTTAAGCTGGCCCCAAACACAGAAATCCGCAGGGTTGAGATCCAGTGATCCTGGAGGACACAATACACGTTCTTCCCATCCAGTCCACCTTTGATCATACCAGGGCGTTAGACGTCTCAACACAGAAGCAAAATGTGCTGGTGCTCTATCGTGCATGTACCACGTCCTCTAGCGTTGATGTAAGGGAACATCCTCAAGCACTCCTGCAAGATGAAGTCGATGGTAGTTCCGTACATCGAATTTGTTTATTAAAACGATGGCACAGCAAGTCGATCACCTAGTACCCCTAACCACACATTCAATGCGAAACGTCGCCGATGTGGAGACTCGTGTGCACTACGTAGGTTGGAGCTTTGATAAGACCAGACCTGAGTATTGTGATAATTAAACACAGCATCACGAGGGAATCCTGTTTCATCTGTAAATAAAATGTTATTGTCAAACGTAGGGTCGTCTACGGCTTGTTCTTTTATCCAGTGACAGAACATTAATTCAGGACTCAAGCCCGCCTGTAGTGTGCGTACTGTAAGACCTTCGGTACACACACCATCAGATTATTTGACTTGTCGCTCTAGCGAAGTAGGCGAGTGTCAGCAATATGTCTCGTGGTCTTATCGTGGCGTGTTTATCTTCTGCCGTTAGGTCAGACGATAGAAATGCCACTTGCACGCTTAGAGTAGCAGATTGACGGTGACCAACTTTAAACAGAACTTGATTAATTTTCACACACATTTATTAAAATAATAACAATCATAAACCTTACTTAACTTGATTCTGGATGCTATTTACAATTGACAATCTGAAGTTCCTTTGGTCTTGGTACGTTAATCTTATTCTCACATATCTCTGATACTTGACAAAAGTGTCTATACATTTATCTTCATGGCTATGTACAGGAATATGGTAATCTTATTAGGTACAGACTGGTGCAGACAAATGCAGACTGGTCCAGACTAATGCAGACTGACTAATCGGAGGTCTGTACACTCGTTATAATACCTCGCGCGTTCAGGTATCACTACGCGAGTGTGATCTGCGAGGAGAAAAGGTTCTACGTTAGCAGCAATCTCATTGGCTGCGTTACATATTAATACGCGGATCGGCGGAAGCAGAATTTGGTCCGTCTCTAAGACAGCGCCATCTCGTAGTGCGGAGACGGACGAGCGCTGCGCTTGCGCTGCTGTGCTTAGCGGGGCGCGCTCTAGTGGGAAAGTTGTGTACTCGCTAACTACGCGGAACTATGTACACAACACCGCCTGACTAAGAGAGGTGGTGTGGGTACACTGCATTGTGATGCATTATTCTCCAAACACTACTCTAAATCTTTCCAGGTATTTGTGGGGCAAGTATGCTTATTGAGATTGCTGGACAATGTTCGATTGCTTCCAACACATCTTGAAGCATAGGTGTGATTCGTACAGGCCTACCCGCTCCCGCAGCATGTAGGTAGCTCCCAGTTTCTCGAAGGCGTAAATACACCCTGGCAAACGTTCGACTCTCAGTCGCCTCCATGCATGGTATGCTTGTTGGTGCAAGCGTGCAGTCTCCCGTGCATGCCGTGTGCCCTACCATACAGGAAATCCACATCCGTGTAATGCATATCAGTGTAATGTTCCACGTTACCAGCAACTCTACTACAGCAGAAGCGACGCTTTGCAAACAACTGACATGAGTGGCGCTCTGGCTGTGTACTGTAATGTCGCACCCATTCTCATTACAGCTGAACGTCTCGAAAATGTAAACAAAGACCACATGACAGACTGATATGCTATATTTGTATTTTCTCAGAATCACGGCAGTAGTGGCTCGTAACGACAAAGTCGCAATTATCTCGCAAACGGTTTGTCTGCGGACCTATGTTTACTGAGACTTTTTTGTTTCTCGTATCAAGTATTTTCAACGGTATGCGTTTATACCATTAATAATCGTATAACCCTTACTTTGTCTCTCTATTGTATCACATGAGCTGCCAGCTGGGGTGGTCGAGCGGTTCTAGGCGCTACAGTCTGGAACCGCGAGACCGCTACGGTCGCAGGTTCGAACCCTGTCTCGGGCATGGATGTGTGTGATGTCCTTAGTTAGGTTTAAGTAGTTCTAAGTTCTAGGGGACTGATGACCTCAGAAGTCCCATAGTGCTCAGAGCCATTTGAACCATCACGTGAGCTGATGATGTGAGATGTATCACAGAGTCCACAACAGCAGAACTGAAAATAAAGCCACACAGGCGAGAGACGGTTTATCCAAATAGCAGATACTAGGGGCCATGCATTGTCAGGGATCCCACAATTGGAAGCCCAATATTTCCGAGAAAAATTAACTAGTAGCAATTTCAAACTGCAAGCAGTAGTACTATATAACCTTACATGCTCCTGAGTGTGCTGTATTTTTGAAGCGTGGAGAATAATAGATCCTGAAATAAAATTGTATTTTCGAATTTATGAATAATATATTTGTCGCTATGCTACACGTCCTGACAAAAATAGTTAAGCAAACAGAAGATAAATAGGAAACAAAATGAAACTCCAAGGGTTGGGAGCATATGAGATGTTATTCCAAATGTGAAAAAGACTTGGTAGCATGGGCCTCTTGTCAATATGATAATACACTCATTTTTAGCTAGGATCAAGCACCTATCAAAAAAAATGGTTCAAATGGCTCTGAGAACTATGGGACTTAACTACTGAGGTCATCAGTCCCCTAGAACTTAGAACTACTTAAACCTAACTAACCTAAGGACATCACACACATCCATGCCCGAGGCAGGATTCGAACCTGCGACCGTATCGGTCACGCGGTTCCAAACTGACGCGCTTAGAACCGCACGGCCACACCGGCCGGCAAGCACCTATCCTTTTGTGGAGGGTGTCATAAATTCGTTGTATCCTCTCCTGGTCATTGATATTCTAGATACTGCTATTGGGACAGAAATGACTTATGGAATGCTACCACTCATGTTCTATCGGAGACAGATCTGGGGACCTTACACACCACAGGAGAGCCTCATCATCAATGGTTCAAATGGCTCTAAGCACTATAGGACTTAACATCTGCCGGCCGGGGTGGCGAGCGGTTCTAGGCGCTTCAGTCTGGAACCGCGCGACCGCTACGGTAGCAGTTTAGAATCCTGCCTCGGGAATGTAGGTGTGTGATGTCCTTATGTTAGTTAGGTTTAAGTAGTTCTAAGTTGTAGGGGACTGATGACCTCAGATGTCAAGTCCCATAGTGCTCAGAGCCATTTGAACCAGCTGAACTTAACATCTGAGGTCATCAGTCCCCTAGACTTACAACTACTTAAACCTAACTAACCTAAGGACATCACAGACATCCATGACCGAGGCAGGATTCGAACCCGCGACCGTAGCAGCAGCGCGGTTCCGGACTGAAGTGCCTAGAACCGCTCGTCCACAGCGGCCGTCGACAATATCACGCACACAGTTCGTAGAGGCATGTGCCACGTATGGACAAGTATTGTCCTATTGAAAAATGGCACTGCGATACTATCACGTGAGAGGTAAAGAGGTAACACATAACGACACAGGATGTCTGTCACGTACCGGACGTACCATTGTGCCGTCAGAGTTTCCTCGACCTCCATCTGCCTGACCGCAAGTCAAACCGGATAGCCTCTCACACGGTAACACGTAACACCGCTGTGCCTCTCCGAAACTCTGGAAGAATGGAAACTGTCCCCAGGTCGTCGACATACTCACCGACGTTGGTAATCCGGGCTAGTGTAGAACAGCGACTCATCGTTAAACACAATGTGACGCCATTAGTTAGCAGTCCATGCATGCTGGTCACGGCATCACGGCAAACGCAGCCTACATATGGCGCAGTAAATCCCTAGTCCGGCAGCTGCTAGTTTCAAACCAATGGTGCGGAATGACACACAGTGTCGCAGGCAGTCCATTATTTGATCTCGGATGGCAGCGCAAATGTCAATGGGTTACGACGTGCCTGATACACAGTACTCCGATCCTCCCTTGTCATGGTCGGACGACGAGTATTCCTGCTCTCAAGTTCCCATGCAGTCCAACAAAGGGGCATTGTCACCTGGGAATGACCCACAAATATGTATCACACACGATTCGACCTACCGACCAAGTGGAGGCTCATAATTAGATGCCTTTCAAACTCTGTCAGGGGCTTATAACGCTGTCTCACATAAGTACGTGGCATTTTCCTGTTCTTGACAGTGGTCAGTTAACATCTGATGCTGTTTACATCTATTACATCCCTTTCCAGTCCCAAAAACAACACTGAACACGAACGGCGTTTTACTTGTTACAGAGAATTACCCACATTGATGTTTCGTGTGAACTTCTGTTCCACTATGGTATGCTGTTCATCATTACGAACTTGCGTTCCGATATTCTCTTTTCTACATTATTCTTTTTGCTTAATATTGTTAACACAGCTCGGCTAAAAATCGTTTGTCGATATACGTCGCACAAAACTAAGTAGGCTGCTAAGAGAAACAGAATAATCCCAGAGCAAGACACCCATTTCGTTAGAATTAATGTTACTGAAAATATACATCATTTACTGCTACTTTCACGTTGCTGCTTTAAGCACATTTCACTAATGTTATGGTCATCTTATTTACCATGTGTAAACGCATTCCTGTACAGTTTTTTCGCATGGTTCCAGTTTCTAATGCTAAGCACAACAAACATTAGGCATTTCCGAATGGCACGTCACGAATTTTTACTGTGTGCCACAGTCGTATGGTGTATGTTATACCAATTGTAATTGAAAGAACTTCAGTAAACTTATTTATCAAGTGATTATCTAAGATAATCTGTCCACATGTCAACTATCAATGTCCAGCCAAGTCCTTCGTCACAGATTTACTGTGTACTGTATGTACTCCGTATTTACAGCTGAATTAAGGTATTACTTTATGACACGATTCTTGTTAATACGAGGGGCGTTCCATAAGTAATGCAACACACTTTTTTCCTCAGCTAGTTTCATTTGAAAAAATGAGGAATTTGTTGTTGGACATCGTGGACTATTCAGGGTTCAGCACCTATAGTTCAATCAGTTCCGATAGTTGGTGGCGCTGTAGGTAGGCTTCAAAATTGTGACTGTAAAGGAGGGCCGGCCGTTGTGGCCGAGCGGTTCTAGGTGCTTCAGTCTGGAACCGCGCGATCGCTACGGTCGCAGGTTCGAATCCTGCCTCGGGCATGGATGTATGTGATGTCCTTAGGTTAGTTAGGTTTAAGTTGTTCTAAGTTCTAGGGGACGGATGACCTCAGATGTTAAGTCCCATAGTGCTCTGAGCCATTTTTTGTAAAGAAGGTGCGTTCCAAGCAGAGAGCTATCACTGAGTTTCTTTTAGTGGAAAACCAGTGCATCGCATATATTCATAGGTGCTTGCAGAATGTCTACAGAGGCCTGGCAGTGAACAACAGCTAGGTGCGTCGCTCGGCGAGGTGTCTGTCATCGTCTGTCCGATCTACCGTGTGCCAGCCGGCCGTTCACAGGTGTGTCTCCTGCAATGTGTTCTTCGCCAGAAAAACGGAAACGATCTTCTCTTTCTCCATGACAATGCAAGGCCTCACATAATTCTGCACACCCGAGAGCAGCTCACAAACCCTCGTTCGGCTCTTCTTAATCATCCACCCTACGGTCCGGATCTCGCACCTTCCATGTGTTTGGCCCAATGGAGGGCGCACTCCGCAGGGAGCAGAAAGTGGATGATGGAGAGGTTATTGATGCAGCAAGACGTTGTCTCCGACGTCGTCCAGTAGAGTGGTGTCCTGTGGGCATAGAGGTCCTCCCAATAAGGTGGCTTAAGGCCGTCGCATTGCAAGGAGAATTTGATGGAGAAAAAGGTTTTGTAGCCAAAGCACGGGGGAATAATACGGTCTATTGAAGTCCTGAATAAAACTGACCTGCTTTCAAAAAAACCGTGTTGCTTTACTTATTGAACAGCCCTTGTAGTTACGCTTTCTGAGACATCTGATTATGATGTCACAATTCACCTGAGGACGGTCCGTTTATGAGCGAAACTGGTTGTTTAATGAAGTGGATTTATACGTGTGTAAAGATGATTTTCCAAAAATCTTCATAAGTTTATAATACAATGCATTCTATTTTTTTAAAGTGATCTGTACAAGTTTATGATCTTCGCTGTCCTATTCGGCATAGGCTGAACACCGTTTATGACCACTACCACGTCGGTGATGCACAAACCTGTGAAACAAACAGGCAGTTCCTGACATTTGATGACAGCAGAGTTTACAAACTGCACGGCTAACCGGAAGCTAAGTCCAGAGCACAGCCAAGCACGCCATAAGCATGCACAAACAGATCTGTGTGCGATCCGAATAGAAACACGTGAGCACAGGTAAGGTCAGTCACCCTGCTATCAATGGCACGCATTGAAGGTTTCGTGGAGTAGTGAGAACAGACGGCCAAGAGCGTGGCCATGGTGTTTACAGACACTGTCGCGTCAGTGGAGAGGCCCATGTGACATACCAGTGGCGGCCACAGCGTCAACCGCCGAAACAAGCTACGGCCTTAATTTGTAGCCTAGCTATCTCTGAACCTTCCCCCAAATCGACGCCCAGGTTGGACGGGGAATCCAAATCCCTTTAGGATACTTTGACAGCACAGAGCAGCTTTTTTTTTATCATTTTCCTTTGGGCCTTCGTCCCGCTTCAAATCGGGGTCGTCCTTGTTAGTACGGATTTTTTAGTTGCAGAGGGTGGCCGGATGCCGTACCTGTCACCACCCCAACCCCCCCCCCCCCCGCCTTCGTCCCGCTTCAAATCGGGGTCGTCCTTGTTAGTACGGATTTTTTAGTTGCAGAGGGTGGCCGGATGCCGTACCTGTCACCACCCCAACCCCCCCCCCCCTCCCGCAGGACAGTATTAGTGCACCCCAGCTGCCTGCTTCTAGTGTAAGCGAACGTTTTCAAATGTCTGCGAGTCGTGTAACTGAGGCGGAACGTGGGGACCAGCCCAGTATTCACCTAGTGGGATGTGGAAAACCGCGTAAAAACCACATCCAGGCTGGCTGGCGTACCGGTCATCGTCGTTAATGAACCGGGCGGATTCGAACCGGGGCCGGCGCGCCTACCCGGGTCCAGGAAGCAGCGCATTAGCGCTCTCGGCTACCCCGGCGGGTCTGATAGCACAGAACAGTAAGGGGTATAAATAAGACAAAATTTTACTAAAACTAATTCAGAGCGTCACGGGCAAATTCAAGTCATGCCCAGAGACAGAGGCAGAAGCAGCAAGCGAGCCAGTACATCGCAAGTGGGTCAGGTTGTCAATACATTACGATACTGTCTTCCGAGTGTGGGTATGCATTCAGCAGAAAGGAGACTGTGACATAAAACCGAGGGAAGCGAGACAAGCATATTCGTTAGCTAGTAAGAGACGTTAAAGGAAACTATCTCTTTCATAAGGGCACATAGTGAGGAACTGACACAGTACTTAACAGCCTGTTAGGCGAAAACAGCAGAGTAAGGAGGACACATGCGGCCATTAGGAACCGAGCCTTGCGTCCCTGCCTCCCTTTAAACACTCCATCTCTCGTCATGAGTAGATTATTTGGACCTACGTCATTCACAGTAATAGCACTCCATTCCACGATTACGATATTATAGTGAATCTATGTCCCAGATGCCTCAACATACTCTATGAACTAACTCAAAATGATGGTCTTCGCCTGAAGAACTCCATACTGCTCGACACCTACATGTTCCACATCACATGGTGTTGCCAGCACTGAACTTTAACATGGACCTCTTGGGATCTATGTCCCTTTTCGACACTCAGGCGCTTTCGGGTGCTGAAACCTACCCAGAGGTAGAGAGCAGCTCAACCGACCACACGCCTCCCGACACCCGTACCTCGCAGATGGCTCATCGTAGAATCTGGAGCGGAGCCGACTACACTCCAGCAGCCAGCCTGGAAGGGCCGCGCCTGCTCGCCAGCACTTCGCCGCGTCGCCACGGTGGCTGACGTCACCTCCTTGTTGTACGTCAGCTGGAATCCAGCATGCAGCCGAATGAGCAGCAGCCGAGGCTGGTGCGGAAGAACGACCATTTGTAAACATTTTCAATAAATGACCGAACTGTTAATAAGGTTCCGCTGGCGTCGTTGACGCTTCACAGGTACCCCAACAGCTAGGATGACTTCACAGAGAGATGTCTCTGCTCGGTCTACACAGCTCAGCACCTGCAGCGGAGGGCTTCTGTATGACTGATGGCTTGCTTACCGGCAGTTTGGGCAATGGTAAGAAACTGCTACAGTGGCTAGCTTAATCCTTCTGCTAAGTGAAAACGATAACAAAAACACTCTGGTCGCTTTCAGTGCATACACTATGTAAATAAGAATGGTGTAAAATTTTATTTCAGGTTGTGAGCACAGAGACTTATTATTCATAAACGTCACCCTGAGAAAGCTTTTCGGACTTGCGACAGTGCAAGTCCTGATACACGTATAGCGAGCAGCAGTTGTGGTTCTTCTTAGCATTTGCAACAACACGGTGTACATCATAGACAACAATTTCAATATGAGTACGAAGAGACCGTTTTTTTATAGATGTCCAGTGTGTTTCGTCTCGACAGGATGACTACAGATAAATGCACGACTGTTGAATGCGATCTGTATAATTGTTTTCTAAACTAGAAGCATTTTTTTTTGTTCTTCCTACTTCTGGAAAGCGTAACTGGAGCTGAAACGTCTATCCAGCCCACCAGTGCCTAGATCACTGCACACACACACCTGGAAACTACATTCAGGCTGGCCAGCAAAAACATCTTGGAACGACAACACGCGCCTCCGCTATCTGACAGTCTTGAAACGTAAACAAAAGGCCACGTCAGGTGGTTAACAAGATTCTTATTAAGTAGATACACAAAAAACCAGTGTGTCATTTAACTATTCGCTTGTCTAAACACTGGACTTCCCTTATTATTACCCGAACTTAATAAATATCAAATGTGACGAGGGGTTTTAGTGTCTTGATAGAGACTGGGTGTTGTGTGATGTCCTTAGGTTAGTTAGGTTTAAGTAGTTCTAAGTTCTAGGGGACTGATGACCATAGATGTTAAGTCCCATAGTGCTCAGAGCCACTTGAACCATTTTTGTCTTGATAGACATTTATTAATCTTGTACAATAACGGTTTTAAAAAAAGCTATTAGCATCTGGTAGTGCTTAAATGTGTGAAATAAAATGTTGGCAGACATTATTTTCAAATGTTATACCGAAGAAAAATAAATACATTACAAAAGCATCCATGCACAATTTCAAACATGCCCTGCATACTGTTGTTGTGTACGACTTGTTACACAATAGTAGAGAGAGATGGGCTACAGCGTGGTGCAACAACTGTCCTTGTAGTAAAGCTAGACAGGAGTAGAGATGATTAGCGAACATGTAACACAGAGGATTTACTTAACTTGTATTCCTCCAAACGTGTGAAGACTCAGTACAAAAAGTGCGAGGAGCGTTACAATGCAGCTCATAATGTCCACAAGAAAGAGTCTTTCTTCACTTGAACATGAACAATGAAGGCGGCATCTGCGTAGAATCATGTTTCGAAATGGCTCTGAGCGCAAGTAGGCTGAGTCGCTGCCTCCAGCCTCGTATATTGCGGTGGCAGGGGGCGCTCGAGGTACACAGCTGCTGGAAGCGTGCCTCAGCGGACGCACACCATTAGCTCTGCCAGATACCGCGTGACGGCTGTTGGCATCGAACGGAAACTTACTATTCCGTCACCAACGTAACGGCGCCTGTGGGTGGTGTCGATACGTGATGCCACACATATGGCTGGTTGATATGATTACCTCTAATTTCGAAGTAGATGCTATGGTTCAGTCATACACGGGACGCAACAGGGGAGAGGAAGAAGAAAGATATCAGATAGACATGGTGCGGAAGAACGATCACATGTCAACATTGTCAATAAATGACCGAACTCTTAATAAAGTTGAGTCTGGAAAAACTTCCTTTCCACTATTTGATTTACCACATAACTGTTCGAAAAGTACGACCAATGTTCACAAGTAAAGAAGCAATAACAACTATAGCATGATACTCGCTAAGGTTGCGTGTTTGGGCTACAACAGAGTCACCGAAACGTTGTTTTTACAACATTACTTTATTGAGGAAATTACAATTACATTTACAACCAAAGTACGAAATCTAACAATTACTACATTTCATTTGTTACAGATGAAATCCGATAACAAGAGAGTATTTATACACTGAAGAGCCAAAGAAACTGGTACAACCGCCTAATATCATGTAGAGCCCCCGCGAGCACGCAGAAGTGCCGCAACACGGTGTGGCATGGATTCGACTAATGTCTGAAGTAGTGCTGGAGGGAACTGACACCACGAATCCTGCAGGGCTGAACATAAATCCGTAAGAATACGGTGGAGATCTCTTCTGAACAGCACGTTGCAAGGCGACCCAGATAAGCTCACTAACGTTCATGTCTGGGGAGTTTGGTGGCCAGCGGAAGTGTTTAAACCCAGAAAAGTGTTTCTGGAGCCACTCTGTAGCAGTTCTGGACGTGTGGGGTGTAGCATTGGCCTGCTGGAATTGCTAAGTCCGTCGGAATGCACAATGGACATGAATGGATGCAGGTGATTGGACAGGATGCTTACGTACGTCTCACCTGTTACAGTCGTATCTGGACGTATCAGGGGTCCCACATCACCTAAACTTCACACGCCCCACACCATTACAGAGACTCCACCAGCCTGAACCGTCCCTTACTCACATGCAGGGTCCATGGAATCATGAGGTTGTCTCCAAACGCGTATACGTCCATCCGCTCGATACAATTTGAAACGAGACTTGTCCGACCAGGTAACATGTTTCCAGTCATCCACAGTCCAATGTCGGTGTTGACGGTCCCAGGTGAGGTGTAAAGCTTTGTGTAGTTCAGTCATCAATTGTACAAGAGTGGGCCTTCGGCTCCGAAAGCCCATATCGATGATGTTTCGTTGAATGTTTCGCACACTGATACTTGATGGCCCAGCACTGAAATCTGCAGCAATTTGCGGAAGTCTTGCACTTCTGTCACGTCGAACGATTCTCTTCAGTCGTCGTTGGTCCCATTACTGCAGGATCTTTTTCCTACCACAGCGATGTCGCAGAATAGATGTTTTACCGGATTCCTGATATTCACGGTAAACTCGTGAAATGGTCTTACGGGAAAGTTCGCCACTTTATCGCTATTTCGGAGATGCTGTGTCCAATCGCTCGTGGGCCGACTATAACACCACGTTCAAACTTACTTAAATCTTGATAACCTGCCATTGTAGCAGATGTAACTGATCTAACAACTGCGCCAGACACTTGTCTTATACAGGGTGTTACAAAAAGGTACGGCCAAACTTTCAGGAAACATTCCTCACACACAAAGAAAGAAAATATGTTGTGTGGACAGTGTCCGGAAACGCTTACTTTCCATGTTAGAGCTCATTTTATTACTTCTCTTCAAATCACATTAATCATGGAATGGAAACACACAGCAACAGAACGTATCAGCGTGACTTCAAACACTTTGTTACAGGAAATGTTCAAAATGTCCTCCGTTAGCGAGGATACATGCATCCACCCTCCGTCGCATGGAATCCCTGATGCGCTGAGGCAGCCCTGGAGAATGGCGTATTGTATCACAGCCGTCCACAATACGAGCACGAAGAGTCTCTACATTTGGTACAGGGGTTGCGTAGACAAGAGCTTTCAAATACCTCCGTAAATGAAAGTCAAGAGGGTTGAGGTCAGAAAAGCGTGGAGGCCATGGAATTGGTCCGCCTCTACCAATCCATCGGTCACCGAATCTGTTGTTGAGAAGCGTACGAACACTTCGACTGAAATGTGCAGGAGCTCCATCGTGCATGAACCACATGTTGTGTCGTACTTGTACAGGCACATGTTCTAGCAGCACAGGTAGAGTATTCCGTATGGAATCATGATAACGTGCTCCATTGAGCGTAGGTGGACGAAACTAAAATGAGTTCTAACATGGAAATCAAGCGTTTCCGGACACATGCCCACATAACATCTTTTCTTTATTTGTGTGTGAGGAATGTTTCCTGAAAGTTTGGCCGTACCTTTTTGTAACACCCTGTATAGGCATTGCCGACCGCAGCGCCGTATTCCGCCTGTTTACATATCTCTGTGTTTCAATACGCATTCCTATACCAGTTTCTTTGGTGCTTTACTGTATACACCAAGGCATGTCAGCTCAGTTTCTACAACTTATCATAGTACTTTAATCACGACAAATACAGAGGGACATTACATAGTAATATATCACATGTTTCTAACATCAAATATTCGAAATGCCTCTCGGTAGCATTGATGCATATCATCCTAGACTCGCACTGCATCCCAAACGTACTGACTTATACCTAGAGAGTTGTGCACAGTTTCACAGTACTCCACTGCTGTAGACAGCGACTCAGAAGGCGAGACTACTCGCTCGCTTCCACAACAGGGCGCGCCATATAGACACAGCAGGCAGTGGGGCCACTGCAGTGGGCCAGACACACGCCCTCCCCCGTCATGTCACGTCACGTGCAGTGGCATGATCCCATGCCCTCCAGAGTAGGATACAGCTGCTCGCACAGCGACAACAAGCCAGCGTTGTACTCACTCTACATACTTACAACACAGGCGTTTGACACCCTCCTGTTCACGACATACGAGAGTTGGAACTTAAATAGTGGCAACTATTTATTCACAACAGATACAGAAGAGTTACATGTTTGCACCTGTTACTGTCCTTCACAGTAGTCACCAGCGTTCTGTAGAACCCGTTGCCAGAGATGTGGAAGGCGTAGTATACCGTTAGCAGAGCGTGTTCTGTTGATGGTGCGAATGGAGCGTACTACTGCCTGTCGAATCTCTGGAACAGTTCTGAAGCGAATACCACAAAGTAGCTCCTGCATCTTCGGAATCTAATCAAAGTCACGAGGACATAAGTCCGAAGAGTATGGTGGATGGTACAGTACTTTCCAGTCCCATCGACCGAAAGAGCAGCCACAGCTTGCGCTGTATGCGCCCGCGCATTGTCGTGCAAAATGATGGGTTGGTTGCGCGGTAAGTGTCGCTGCTTGTTTCGCAAAGCTGGTCGCAGGTGATGCTCCAAAAATGAACAGTAATACTGTGCATTGACGGTCTGTCGTGGAGGAACGTAATGAATGAGGATAACACCATCACAGTCGTACACGAGAATCACCATAACTTTAGACCGCTCCATTCGCACCATCAACAGAACAGGCTCTGCTAACGGTATACTACGCCTTCCACATCGCTGGCAACTGGTTCTACACAACTCTTGTGACTACTTTGAAGGTAATTAACAGGTCCAAACATGTAACTCTTTTGTATTGGTTGTGAATAAGTAGTTGCCACTATTTAAGTTCCAACCCCCGTATGTTGCAAGCTGGGTATGTTCGATGTTTGACTATGGTTACGTATCTCCATCTGAACCGAAACTGTGCTAGTGTTTTGTTGAAATAAAGAAAATGGAAGCATTGTTCTAATATCACAATACGAACAAAAAGACTGTTTACGTCTTGTAATAGGGATCGATGCAGAAGGGCCTTCAAATTTACGTACAATACACTGGCGGAAAAAAATCGCAAGACCAAAAAGGAATTAATGTAGAGTAATGAAATTATGGGAAAGGACCCGCCAGGATAGCGGAGAGCGCTGACGCGTTGCTTCGTGGACTCGGGTAGGCGCGCCGCCCCCGGATCGAATCCGCCTGGCGGATTAACGACGACGGCCGGTGTGCCGGTCGGACTGGATGTGGTTAACAGGCAGTTTTCCACATCCTGCTAGGAGAATACCGGGCTGGTCTCCACGTCCCTCCTCAGTTACACGACTCGCAGACGTTTGAAACACATTCACACTATTTCACGATTTACACTAGACGCAGACAGCTGGGGGACACGCATTCCGTCCAGGGGGGGTATGGGATGGCGGCAGGAAGGGCATCCGGCCACCCCCTAAAATTAACCATGCCAACTCCGAAATAACCCTGCCGACCCTGCGCGCAATGCGGGATAAAGGCAGTAGCAAAAGAAGAAGACGAAAGAATGAAATTTTGGGAAAACAATCGTCTAGATAACGTATTTAAGTGAATAACACTGCAACCTCACAGGTTATATATGTGCGAGATAAGCCCTTGCAGATGTGAAATGGCGGCTCATTAATAACGGAAGTAACCGACAGAATGTTTCATGCAAACGTGCATGCATCGTGTTGCCCGGCCGCGGATGTTAATTTGTGTTCCATGCCTGTTGCACTCAGTCGGTCAATACAGCGACAAATAATGCTGGTTGTGGATTACGCTGGAGTTCGTTGATCTCCCGTTTGTAGTCAACTGGAGACATATCTGGTGATCGAGTAGGCCAAGGCAACATGTCGACACTCTGGAGAGAATCTTGGGTTACGACAGCGTTATCCTGTTGGAAAACCCTCTGGAGTGCTGTTCATAAATGGCAGCACAACAGGTCGAATCACCAGGCTAACGTACAGACTTGCAGTCAGGGTGCGCGGGATAACCAGGAGAGGGCTCCCATTGTCTTACGAAAGGGCACCCCAGACGATAACTCCAGGTGTATGTCCAGTGTGTCTAGCATGCGGACAGGTTGGTTGCAAGCTCTCAGCTGGTCTCCTCCTAACCAGCACACGGCCATCACCGGCACCGAAGCAGAACCAGCTCAAATCATAAAACACAACAGACCTCCACCGTACCCTCCAATAAGCTCTCACTTGACACCTCTGCGGTCGCGAATGGAGAAGGTTTGGGTTCAGTGGAATGGACGCTGAAGGGCGTGTTCCCTCTCGGTAGTGTCACGTGACCGTCCAGAGCCCCGTAGTCTTGCGACTGCACGCCCTCGTGGCCACCACTGCCAGCAGTCATGTGCAACGGCTGCATTCATGCAAGTCTTTCTGCAGTATCGCAGAAGGAACATACGGCTTCTCGTAACCTCAATACACGACCTCGTTCAAACTCAGTGAGGTGTTGATAATGGCATCTTTATCGCCTTAAAGTCATTCTTGACTAACGTCAACTCACCATGTCCAAGGTAAGTAACGCACAGGAACGTTGCAGCGTATATTTAAAGTAAACTTGATTTGCATCCTCATAGTGGCGCTACTAGTGCCACTCTTATATGACTGGCGTAAAAATTTGAACAGACATCATCTTTCACATATAGAAACACGGCTACCATCTTTCGTTTATGGCGCACAACTCCTTCTTGGTGCTGTGATGTTTTTCCCGTTAGTGTATGTTGGGCGCTATGACTGAGTTGGTATTTCGTCGGATTTCTCAACGCGAACTGCAATTGTATTAGTGTTTTTATTGAATTGAAGGAAATTGAAGCACTTTTTTAATATACACAACACTTTTGTTGTCAGGCAGTATAAAATTGAACCACCAGGAAGACACAGTCAGCTGTCAATGTAACTTCGTACACTTGTACACCATAGGTAGTCATGTAAATGATTAGAGTGGTAATTCTCTGTGACAGCTAGAACGGCAAGTACAGTGCTTTAGCGTTGTTCATGTTTAGTGTGGTTACCAGGCCTGGTAGGGTATATGAGGGACGTAAATAGTGGCAGATGTTGCGTGATCACTGTGAAGAACACGGAGATACCGCGTTCAGGCGTGTGACAGCGTTATCAGCACCGGAGAGAGTTTGAAAGGGGCCTCACTGTGAGTCTCCAATTGGTCAGCTGTTCGAATAATCCAGTATCCAGATTTGTTCAGCATCTAGACGTGATAGTGGTGTGATGTTGGCATGCATGATAACGTCAAGTAGGAATGGGAAAAGCCGACCGATTATAACCGATACCAACATTTTACTTCTGAATAACCGTTATTTTTCGGTATTTGTTTTGTCTCGGGTATAACAGGTATTTTTCTTTTTTTCTGATAACCGGATATAAAACCGGTATATCAATTTGGCATAGCAGTGGCGATAAAATTTTTGCTTTTAGATAAAACTTTTCTTAAAAAACTAGTTTGGTAAGCCGTTCTGTGGCCTCTGAGAGATAGATATTATCTTCGAAAGATATTGTTTGCCAGGAAAGGAGTTAGTTTACACATCAGCATATATTAAAGAACGAGTATGTATGAACAGACTAGACAATAAAAAATCGTCATTGGATTAAGTCATCATCGAAATTCTACCTAATTGTTCCTGGTTTAGCCCACTATCTAAATTGTTAATCTGAATTTTTAAAAGAGCGTTTTTGCTTTTATCATCAAAAAAGCAATTTTTCCAAATAAACATTAAGAAGAAATGACACACATTTAACTAAAAACGTCTTTTTCACTCGACATGGTCCGCGCCCGGTAGCTGAGTGGTCAGCGCGACAGAATGTCAATCCTAAAGACCCGGGTTCGATTCACGGCTGGATGGAAGATTTTCTCCGCTAAGGGACTGGGTGTGGTGTTGTTGTAATCATCATCATTTCATCCCCAACGACGCGCAAGTCGCCGAAGTGGCGTCAAATCGAAAGACTTGCACCCGACTCGAAATAGTTAAAGAAAAGGAACGCTAAAAAATCTATACAAAATTTATTATTCGTCTGCCATTTCTACGAAGTAATAAAGAAAGAACATTATGGTATGAGTAATAAATTAAAAACTTAGCAATTCATTTACAGTTTATAATAAAACAGAAACGAGATGATCAACTGCCTGTGTCTACATAATACGCCACTGTCTGCTTGGGGCTCTTAGAAACGCGCAACTTAACCCGAAAGGCAGAATTCTCCAACCTTAGTTTATATCCTTCAGCAGCGGCTATTCGTAACGCCTAAACGGTTGTGTGATCCTCCGTTACAACTTGCTTTTTCACAGAGATTTAAATAATTACAATCAATAGGAGAAAACTGTCGAATTTTTTTATAATATTCAGATCCTCATTACTTTTCGAGAAAACCAGCAAATTGTGTATAGACTAAGTTTTCCTTTATTTTCTTATTTACTTATTTTGATTTTACGTATCTTGAAACTTATATCGCAAAACTGGAGATGAGAATAATCGGTGTAACCGAAAACCTGTTGTTTCAGCGGTGAGCGCCATCCTTAACGTGAGGACAGGCGTACTCCTTATCGAGGTTGTGGTCGAGCACGTGTGACCGCCACGTGGGAGGATCGCCATACTGTGCACAGGGCGACCACTTCACATCTGCGTCTGCCGTCAGAGAACACATTCAGCTCATCCCAGACCATTGGTCGAAGACAAATAGCGCTATACAGTCTCATTATTATCACCCCTGACGTAATGACGTTACACATCTGTTAGTCTTAAGCCCCGACACTCTGAGTTGTGTGATGGTGAGGCCGCCGTGAACTTAACGCTCGTAGAACTGCTACCCACAAGCAAAAGCTGTCAGGTTGGTAATATCTGAATTAATTAGTAATTAATAATGACCATAATTACTAAGTCATAGTGAGTAGTAACGTAGCTACAACATAAGTAGTCTCAAAATTACCGAATGAAAAGCCATGACGCAGAAAAGTGCATTTATTTTTAAAAAGATATAATGTTAATGCCGCCAGAAGCCTTAAATCTAGCACGAACGTCTCAGTACAAGAAGAATTGTGAATTTAAAGGTCATAGAGAAAGGTTCGTACATGAGTTCGTAGCGTTTTTGTTTTGCATGTTTTCCGGTTGGTAAGGATTTATTTATTGAGTGTCATTTTTATTTCTAGTTCACTGTTGCTATTAGAGTTTATATATTACAACTCTGTCATTTAGAGATAGTAAGTGGAGCTGTGGACGCTAGAAAATGGAGAGCCAAATGGATAAATCGGAACATTTTCGATATATTCTTCTGTTTGAGTTGAGGACAGCGATGGTATGTTTCAAGGCAGCCGTAAGCATTTTCTCCGTACGTGAGGATAATGTCACCGGACACAACACGGCAAGAAAATGGTGTTCTCGCTTTACGGAGGGTCGTTTTGACATTAGCGACTCTTCACGTTCAGGAAGACCTTCTGAATTTTATGAGGATCGTTTAAACGCATTAATCCACAATGATCCAATTCAGTGTGCTTTAGAACTGGCAAATGTGATGAACTGTGACCATTCCAACATCGTGTGACATTTGCATGTAATGGGAAAGGTTCAAAAATAGGATGCATAGGTACCGCATGCTCTAAGCCAAAATCACAAAAATCAGAGGGTGGCTGTTGTGAATTGGCGGGAGCCGATCCACGGGGTTTGGAGGAAGCCGAAAGGCACGCGTTTAACTCACGCAGGCTGGCGTGAGGTCTGGAACAGGACACGGTTGTTATAGTAGCAAAAATAGTACGTAGCTTCTGGAATACTTAACTTTAATCCATAATTGGTGAACATCGGTCTGATGGTACATGCATCACAAGATAAATAGCAATTGATAATGGCGCCTTGCTAGGTCGTAGCAAATGACGTAGCTGAAGTCTATGCTAACTATCGTCTCGGCAAATGAGAGCGTAATTTGTCAGTGAACCATCGCTAGCAAAGTCGTCTGTACAACTGGGACGAGTGCTAGGAAATCTCTCTAGACCTGCCGTGTGGCGGCGCTCGGTCTGCAATCACTGATAGTGGCGAAACGCGGGTCCGACGTATACTAGCGGACCGCGGCCGATTTAAAGGCTACCACCTAGCAAGTGTGGTGTCTGGCGGTGACACCACATTCCTCCCCCGCAAATCGGCGTACGGTTGTGTTATAAGGCTTCCGCCCGCCGTGGGGAGGACCCCATGTTGACGTATGCGACGAGGTGGGGAGCCTAACAACAGGCGAGGCTGTGCCACCCGCACCCTGCCATTCGGTCCGAGGGGAGCTAGGAAACGCCTGAAAACCTAGTCCAGGGTGCACGCCAACATGCGGTGTATGCGCCCGTAGAGAGACAGGAGGGGCCGAAGGGTCGACCTCCATCGGGTCGGGGCACCCGACGGGCGAAGACGCCATATGGTCCGGAGCGGGCAAGAGGTCCATGGCGGAGGACAACTGGTCACGGGAAGCGATCGGCGGCGCGTGACCCAGGGAGGCACCCGGCGGTTGCAGCGACGCGTCCACTTCGGGCGTCGCCGGCGGGAGAACAGACGGCGGCAGCGGCGGCGCGTCGCCATGGGGCAAAATGGAAGGCAGCGTCGGTAACACCTGGGGATGAGGCGAGCCAGTAGATGGGTCCCCAGGGCGCTGACCGGACGGCACCGTCGCTGAAAGCAGACGGGGAGCGCCAGAACCCGTGCGACGACAGAGGCGCAGCTGATTGAGATGCCGACGCACCTCACCAGAGGCCCCCAAAACCAGATACATAGCGCGGCCGAGGCAGCGAGGAATTCGCCCTGCGATCCAACGCTGTGAACCTCGATAGTTGCGATAGTATACAACGTCGCCTGGAGCAAAAGCAGGTGGCTGCCGCTGCACAGGAACCTGATGCGGCGGATGTAGCAAAGACATCAAGGTTCGATGAGGACGACCGTGGAGCAACTCAGGCGGCGAGCGACGATCTCAGGGCTGAGAGCGATACGAGGACAAAAAGAGCAATAACGCGTCCTCCCGAGAATGCGACTCTTTCAAATTCAACATCTGTGACTTGAAAGACCGGACCAATCGTTCAGTGGCACCGTTTGACTGAGGCGAAAACGGCGCGGATGTCAGATGTTGAATACCATTGGCCTTGCAGAATGACTGAAATTCTGCGGACATGAATTGTGGGCCATTGTCGGAAACAATAGTCTGTGGAAGACCTTCAATGCAAAAGATAGCAGATAACGCTTGGATGGTGGCAGATGACATGACATTGTGGAAGACATCCGGACAACAAAAGGAAAATTACTGAATGAATCGACAACAACCAACCATCGAGCATTCCAGAATGGACCAGCAACATCGATGTGTAAGCGTTGCCAAGGGGAAGTGGCTTTTGGCCATGCAAACAATTTCCGCGGTGGGGCGGACTGTTGTTCGGCACACGCCATGCAAGAAGAGCACATATTCGTGATCGCAGCATCGATTCCGAACCAAGTACAGTGCTGACGAGCAAGTTGTTTCGTTCTCACTATACCCCAATGTCCTTGGTGGAGAAGCCGTAAGACAGAGGACTGTAACGAACGTGGAACCATGACCCTGGACTGATCATTATCAGAACGCAACAGCAAAACACCACGTCGAACAAAAAGTCTCTCCTTGTGAGCAAAAAATCGGCGAACCAACGGATCCTCGATCCGTGACTTTGACAAGGGCCATTCCGTAGCAACAAAACGCAGAGCGGTAGCAAGGACAGGGTCAACAGATGTGACTGTAGCTACACGACGAAAATCAATCGGAAACGATTCGACCACGTCATCGGTTTCCGCATCAATGAACATGCAAGTAAGTTCGGAAGAATCGAATGCTCCATCCTCAGCAACAGGCAAACGGGACAACGCATCGGCGTTTCCGTGCTTAGCAGTGGACCGATACAAGATATCGTAGCGGTACTGCGAGAGGAAAATAGACCAGCGAATGAATTTCTGCGCTGTACGTGGAGGTAAAGGCTTGGTCGGATGAAAAAGCGATGTCAAAGGTTTGTGGTCTGTGATGATGGTAAAGTGATGACCATACAGGAAATCATGAAAGTTAGTAACACCAAATACGAGAGCCAATGCTTCTTTCTCGATCTGTGAATAATTTCTTTGCGCAGACGAGAGCAATTTGGACGCAAAGGCAATAGGGCGATCATGTGATCCATCTTTGTGCGCAAGCACAGCACCGATCCCGAAATCCGATGCATCCACCATCAACAAAAGGGGCTTCTGGGGATCGAATGGCGTAAGACAAGTATTGGAAAGCAACGCCGATTTCAACTGGCGAAAGGCGCGTTCGCATTCCGTCGTCCAGACGAACGGAACACCTTTACGGCGTAAGCGATGAAGCGGAGCTGAAATGGAAGAGGCGTGGCGCACATAGCGATGATAATAATTTATTTTTCCCAGCACACTCTGTAGCTGCTTCAAATTCTGCGGCGAAGGTAAGTCTTGTATGGCACGGAGGTGCTCTGGACTGGTATGTATGCCTTGGGCATTGAGGACATGTCCCAGATAGGGTAAGTCACGAGCAAAAAACACACATTTGTCCTTCCGCAAGCGAAGACCATTTTGTCGCAAGACCTGAAATAATGTTCTGAGATTGGCTAAATGTTCTTCTTCCGTCTTTCCGGAGATCACAGTATCGTCCAGATAGTTTGCTGCAGCAGGGACCGACGCACAAACAGTTTGTAAATATTGCTGAAACAATGCAGGGGCGGATGCACACCCGAATGGCAGTCGTTTGAATCGGTACAAACCAAGATGCGTGTTAACCACCAAAACGCGCTGGGAGTCTTCGTCCACCGGTATTTGCAAGTACACATCTGCTAGGTCCAACTTCGAAAAATATTTACCCGGGCACAGTTTGTCAAAAAGATCTTCCGGGTGGGGTAAAGGAAAAGTTGCAATCACTAGTTGGGGATTCACTGTTGCCTTGAAGTCCACACAAAGTCTCAATTTTCCGGAAGGTTTTGGCAAAATTAATAAGGGTGATGCCCAGAGAAACCTGCACACGTTCAATTACACCTTGTGATTCCAAATCGTTTAACGTTCTTGCGACCTCATCACGCAATGCGTGGGGAAGATTGCGCACCCCGAAAAATTTCGGTTGCGCGTTTACTTTCAGTTCCAAATGTGCTTTATAGTTCTTAGCGCAACCAAGGCCCGGTGCAAAAATGTCTGCAAATTCTTCACATAGACGAGAAATACTGTCTGAAGGCACAGTCTGGTTCACTGATAGGACCTGATTGACTATAGACAAGTTAAACAATTGAAATAAATCCAAACCAACAAGTTCACTGCAGAAGAAGAACGAATAACGTAAAATGACACAAGTTTTGTTTGTCCCTTGTATGTTGCAAGAAGGCTGCACTGTCCTAACACAGGGATATCCTGACCGGAATAGCTACTGAGCTTAACATTTGCGGCACACAACGGAGGTGTGCCCAGCTGTTTGTACGTGTCTTGATTGATCAGTGAAACTGCAGCTCCGGTATCGAGCTGGAACGGTATCACTTTGCCATTAATGTCCAAGTCCACAAAAAGTTTATTGTCCTGCTGACGACAAGAGTGACTGTCTCGTGCAACGTGAACTGACACTGGTACAGAATCACTTGCGACTTGACGGGATTTCCGTCGATGTCGACGCACACTAGTTGTGGGAGGAACACAGTCACTGTTAGAGAGAGTGGCACTGGGCGGAGTGGAATGAACTGCATGAATTTCCATGGGCGAAGGTTCACGAGCCTGAGTATTCTTGGTTCGATTCCGATTCCGGCGCGAAGAAAAGGGCCTGGAATGGTTGTTAGTGTCCGATCTGAGCTTTTTCTGGCAAACACTTTGAACATGGCCGTTTTTATTACAGGAAAAAGCAAATAGCCTGGCGTGACGGGCAATTCTCACGCGAATGTCTAGTAGCACACCGCGGGCATGATTTTAGCACTGCATTTGCTTGCTTGCGCGGCACACGTGGTGGAGAGCTTGGCGGCAGCTGCGCGGACGGGCGCGAGGGCTGTTTACTGTTCCGTGTAGCTCGCCCGGCGGGCCGGTTAATGTGACACACGGCTGGTGAAGTTTGAAATGATTCCTGAGCAAAGTCAAGTGTGTCCTGTCGATCCAATATGTCCAACACTTGTTGAAGGGAGGGATTGACTAGTTTCAAAATCTGTTTCCGTATAGGAACATCAGAAACATTCTGTGCAATAGCATCACGTACCATAGTATCTGAATAAGGGAGACCTCATTCACACTCAAAAGCACAATCCCTAGTAAGGCCTTGCAAGGTTGCAACCCACTCTCTTTTAGTCTGACCTGCCGTACGTTTTGTACGAAAGAAGGTATACTTTTTTGCAACTACTTTGACTGATTCTTTGAAATATGCATCTAATGCAGACAAAATTTCGTCGTAGGACAGAGTTGCTACGTCGCGTCGGGGAAATAATTTCACTATCACACGGTACGTCTGGACGCCGACGGATGCTAACAAAAAAGGCTGCCGCTCGTTACCTTGAATTCTGTAGGCGGCGAGATGGAATCCAAATTGGCGTGACCACTCCGTCCAGCTTTCCAGTGCCGCATCAAAAGGACGAAAAGGTGGTGCAACTGCGTGTTGTGGCTGCGTGAGCGGTGGAGCGGCTGCCGCCGCATCGGTTTGCATTGCACGTTGACCCTGGACGAGCTGTCCAAGGGCATCCAGCAAGGCCTGCGTCTGCTGGTTCTGTAAGCGATAAAATTCGGACAGTACATCTGGAGATTGTGGCGAAGCCATGACACAAGTAAATCAGGGCAAATACGAACGCAAAATCCTCGTCGTCATATGTTGTGAATTGGCAGGAGCCAATCCACGGGGTTTGGAGGAAGCCGAAAGGCACGCGTTTAACTCACGCAGGCTGGCGTGAGGTCTGGAACAGGACACGGTATAACAATCATGTACGAAAGGTACTACGGAAACAAAGAAAGCTTCACCATAGGTTTAAGAGTAGTCGAATCATAGCTGATAAGGAAAAGCTGAACGAAGCGAAAAAGAGCGTAAAGAGAGCAATGAGAGAAGCATTCAACGAATTCGAACATAAAACATTGGCAAACAATCTAAACAAGAACCCTAAAAAGTTTTGGTCATATGTAAAATCGGTAAGCGGATCTAAATCCCCTATTCAGTCACTCGTTGACCACGATGGCACCGAAACAGAGGACGACCGAAGAAAGGCAGAAATACTGAATTCAGTGTTCCGAAACTGTTTCACTGCGGAAAATCGTAACACGGTCCCTGACTTCAGCCGTCGCACGGACGCCAAAATGGAAAATATTGAAATAAACGATATCGGAATTGAAAAACAACTGCTATCACTTAGTAGCGGAAAAGCATCCGGACCAGACGAGATACCCTTAAGATTCTACAGTGATTATGCTAAAGAACTTGCCCCCTTTCTATCAGCAATTTATCGTAGATCTCTGGAAGAACGTAAAGTACCTAGCGACTGGAAGAAAGCACAGGTCGTTCCCATTTTCAAGAAGGGTCATAAATCAGATGCGAATAATTATAGGCCTATTTCACTTACGTCAATCTGTTGTAGAATAATGGAACATGTTTTGTGTTCTCGTATTATGACGTTCTTAGATAATACAAATCTCCTTCATCATAACCAACATGGATTCCGCAAACAGAGATCATGTGAAACCCAGCTCGCCCTATTTGCCCAAGAAATTCACAGTGCCGTAGACACTGGCGAGCAGATTGATGCCGTATTCCTGGACTTCAGGAAGGCATTTGATACGGTTCCGCACTTACGTTTAGTGAAAAAAATACGTGCTTACGGAATATCGGACCAGGTTTGTGATTGGATTCAGGATTTCCTAGAAGAAAGAACACAACATGTCATTCTTAACGGTTCAAAATCTGCAGATGTAGAGGTAATTTCGGGAGTACCGCAAGGAAGCGTGATAGGACCTTTATTGTTTACAATATACATAAATGACTTAGTTGACAACATCGGTAGCTCCGTGAGGCTATTTGCAGATGACACGGTTGTCTACAAGAAAGTAGCAACATCAGAAGACTCGTACGTACTCCAGGAAGACCTGCAGAGGATTAATGAATGGTGCGACAGCTGGCAGCTTTCCCTAAACGTAGATAAATGTAATATAATGCGCATACATAGGGGCAGAAATCCATTCCAGTACGATTATTCCATAGGTGGTAAATCATTGGAAGCGGTAACGACCGTAAAATACTTAGGAGTTACTATCCGGAGCGATCTGAAGTGGAATGATCACATAAAACAAATAGTGGGAAAAGCAGGCGCCAGGTTGAGATTCATAGGAAGAATTCTAAGAAAATGTGACTCATCGACGAAAGAAGTAGCTTACAAAACGCTTGTTCGTCCGATTCTTGAGTATTGCTCATCAGTATGGGACCCTTACCAGGTTGGATTAATAGAAGAGATAGACATGATCCAGCGAAAAGCAGCGCGATTCGTCATGGGGACATTTAGTCAGCGCGAGAGCGTTACGGAGATGCTGAACAAGCTCCAGTGGCGGACACTTCAAGAAAGGCGTTACGCAATACGGAGAGGTTTATTATCGAAATTACGAGAGAGCACATTCCGGGAAGAGATGGGCAACATATTACTACCGCCCACATATATCTCGCGTAATGATCACAACGAAAAGATCCGAGAAATTAGAGCAAATACGGAGACTTACAAGCAGTCGTTCTTCCCACGCACAATTCGTGAATGGAACAGGGAAGGGGGGATCAGATAGTGGTACAATAAGTACCCTCCGCCACACACCGTAAGGTGGCTCGCGGAGTATAGATGTAGATGTAGATGTAGATGTAGTAGCGAAAATAGTACGTACCTTTTTTGCTAGTCTCAAGACATTGTCCTGTTTCAGACCTCACGCCATCCTCCGTGAGCTTTAACGCGTGCCTTTCGGCTTCACCTCATAGTGGCTTGGCTGTCTTGCCAAGTCACAACAGTGGCAATACGTGCATCCCTGCTTGCTCGTCATCAATTGGCTCGTCAACACCGACAATCCCTATCCTGTATCGTTACTGGTGGCGAGAAATGGTGTCTCTATGCCAACATAAGGACAAGAAAGGAATGCTTGGGCTCAAACAAAACAACAATCCCCCGCACAAAGAAATGCGAGCATCTACGAAAGATAATGCTATGCATCTGGTGGAACAGCGATGGTAGAATGTACCATGAATTGTCCCCCTGAGGTCTAACCATCACTCTTGATATTTAACTGAGACATCTTGCAGATGCAGTCCAAGAACAACGACCAGGAAGACTGCGCGAAATGATGCTACTCTGTGATAAGGCTCGCTGCATTCTGCTGGGACGACAGAAAACACTGTACAAGAGTTGAGTTGGGAAGTCATTCCACATTCACCTTATTCACCTGATCCTGCGCCCTCAGATTTTTCACTTTTCCGCCCTCTATCGAACAATCTTCAAGGAACTTCCTTTCCAGACGAATATGCTATCTGAATACGGCTCGACGAGTTCTTCGCCTCTAAATCACGTGATTTCTAGAGTCGCGGAATCGAAATGTTACCCCAGCGTTAAAAATAGTGAATCTACGTAATATGCCATTATCTGCTTGGGGCTCTTAGAAACGCACAACTTAACCCGAAAGACAGAATTCTCCAACTCAGCAGCAGCTATTCGTAATGCCTAAACAGTGCTGTGATCCTCTGTTGTGTTTATCAGACTTACGGAAAAACGCTACGAACTTATGCAACAACCTAATAATTTTATAGTGACTCATAATTAGTGGAGGATAGACTGGGGTTGAATTAAGGGATGAAACCAGCGCAGTTACTTGTCTTCTAACACCACGACACAACGTCTCTCAAATTTAACTGATCAAATGAGTGCCGGCCGTGGTGGCCAAGCGGTTAAAGGCGCTACAGTCTGGAACCGCGCGGCCGCTACGGTCGCAGGTTCGAATCCTGCCTCGGGCATGGATGTGTGTGATGTCCTTAGGTTAGTTAGGTTTAATTAGTTCTAAGTTCTAGGCGACTCATGACCGCAGAAGTTAAGTCGCATAGTGCTCAGAGCCAGCCATCAAATGAGTGACCACTTGGCCCAATAAAACAATTTTTCACAAATCGTTGTTAATTTAACCCCATGTTATCTAAGTTCACATTGTACAATATTCTTACAGTGGCTTTTTCGTTGATTACGCCAGCAGACGCGGCGGTGCGGCTGCAAGCCACGCCCTTGCCTCGGACGCAAATATGGGATCTTCGGAAATTCCCGTTACAAACTTCTGGGACTTGGAGATGGGAGTAACTTTGCGTTCTGCCTTACGGCACGTCTTGTCATAGGGGAGCGTCGTGACAGAGGTCCACCGCAAGAGCGTCTTGGGAAGTGATTCCAGTGGTGGTTCCCGTTGCCTTCCACTGATGATAATGAAATAATAATGAGGACAATACAACACCCAGCCCCTGAGCGGAGGAAAGCTCCGACCCAGCCGGGAATCGAACCCGGACCCCTTGGCGTGGCAACGCGCCGCGCTGACCACTCAGCTATCGGGGCAGACTGGAGGTGGGAGTGAGTACGTAATATTTTTAATAGGATCTCATGTCCGGAAACGTACAGTCTCCACTCTACGACGGTTTTAATTCATGTGTTTAACTCATCCACCTCCACTTGAGGAAGTGAATTAGGTGTGACGCAGTACAATTATTAATTAACAACTCGAAAGGAAACGTAATGAGACATCCATTTATCACTTAAGCACATATGTTTGTGTTGACACTTAAACATTAGATCTTCATTTTGTGCCAAAACAAAAAAGAACCCAGCATACAGAACAGTACTGATACATTACAAAAGCGGCTCGATGCGACGACCAGCAACGTTGGTACAGATACTGTGCCTACGAAGCAAATTCCGATACACACTCTCCATCCCACGTGGTGTCTCTTCAGTTTCTAGTGCAGTGGCCACATCTCGTGCCAGCACATCTTCATCTGTCTCTACAGGAGTCTCGTAAATTAAACTTTCCATACGACCCCACAAGAAGTAGACAATAGGAGTTAAATCCGGCGATCGCGGCGGTCAGGTGGTTTGTCCACCTCAGCCTATGCATTTTTCACCATATCGTCTGCTGAGATGTCTGCCAACCGCATGTCAGAAGTGAGGTGGTGCACCATCAGGGTGAAACCACATCTCCTGGCGGACATTCACTGGCATAGCTTCCAATAGCCGTGCAATACGTTTTGTAGGAAGATCAGATATGTAGGACCCGTTAACTTGAGTGGAAAGAGGTATGGCCTAATCACATGACCGTTCAGATTACCTGCCCACATGTTACTGCCAGACCGGTGCTGAAATCCTTGAACGTGCGTGACACGAGGGTTCTCGTCTGCCCAGACTTGACTCTTTCGCGAATTCAGAACACAGTCCCTAGTGAACCTACATTCATCTGTGAACAGAACTCGATGTGAAAACAGAGATGTGTCGATGCAGTGGTGCAGCAATCAAGTGCAGTAGGCAACGCGTTGTGAAAAATCGGTTGGACCCACAGCGTGTGCCGTTTTGTGTGGTGGGGAAGTAATTGTTCCTCATGCAGAACGTCCCAGATGATACTGCGACTAACACCTATTGCTCGCGCAATTGTTCGAGTACTCGTTGACGGGTTCTCTTCAACGCGATGCAGTACATCAAATTCTTGCGTGAGGCATTGCAGTGGAGCACCGATGCCGCTGGATGAACTCTGCGATACAGCTCAGTGAAAAACGACAGACCTTTGACTCTAATCGTGGTAAGCTACAGCTTATCGAAAGCTCTCCACTTACTGGCTCCCTGTCGCAACAGCCCACATACGGCCTTGGCCTCTTTGGCGATCGCAACCCAATCTTGAAAACCGTATGCTCGTTTTCTCCATTTTCCTACCCCTCAAGTCATTCTCCACATTTTACAGCCATTTTTCAGTGGTCTACCTTTGCACTTCTGCACCTGGATTTCCTCTGTAGGCGTTTTTGACAAGTCTGTCCTCTCACATTCACTTTACATGGCCCAGCCATCTTCATCAGTTGCTCCTGGTTTCCAAAAATAAGTCAGCATAAGTGTATAGTTCTTCCCAATTCCTTGATTTTCAGTATTCTTTATTATTCTGCCTTATTCGCTGCTTCAAAAATCTTTCGCAATGTTTTCGTTTCCCATCGCCTCAGGAATTACTGACACAGCGGACCTGCACCCGTGTCTCTAAAAATTTTCTCTCCCTTCACTTCTCAACACCACCGCGCTACGTGTAGTGTCGCTAAAAACTGTCGTTTCCAGTCGACAAGTGGCTCGCGCAATCCGCGCCAATAGCGTAATTATACTACAGTGCCAGAACTCTCTCCTAGACGCGGCACAAAGTGTTTTCCCAATGAGAAAGCTAGCCGCCAACAATTATGCACACCATCGTAACGAGTTCTGACGTCAACGGCTTTCCCCCAATCGCTCTGCGATATCGTCACCCGCGCGCGGAGGTAGTAGCGCCTCAGAAACGATGAGGCGGGGCCTTTAGCTTCCACGCTACACCGTCGTCAGAGAAACACGCCAGAATTACACAGACAATGTTCTTCTCCTCAGAACGATACTTTCAGTAGGCGCCAGACTGTCGCGCACCCGAGCCGGACAATAAGTCCCTAGCGGAACGCAAAGCTCCTCTAAATTCTGCGGCGTAACGGCACCCAGCCACACAGGGATTTGAAAACATAAAAGACGAGGGGCGCTGCCAGTCTCCACTAGCCGGTGCGGCCCCTGCTTTGTCACCGTCTGGGTGAGCCTGCCACGAACTGCAGACCCACCCTCGGTGGAAGCATCCACCATACGCACTCGCCGATACAATAGAAAGAAACAACTCTTAATTATCAGTTGCCCCTTCTATTAATCATAGCGGCAAATAAATTATCATTCTGTGATATACAGTCATTTAATTGCCCTAATGAGTCGTTAGGTAACAGAGAAAGCAATACTGCCCCCGTACAGATTATTTGTGAAAGAAAGCGAGCACAAAGGCTTGGTCACCTTCCAATGCGGAGTGCTTCAGAAACCTCATATAAGAACGTGTGCTAATTTAGCTCGACTTTAAACCACCGTATCTCTACAACAGAAAAAGATCACTGGATAAAAAAATTTCGTTTTGATGTTATCCATATATTCAACTTAGCGCAAAGTTTGAATCGTTTCGTACAAGTTTAAGGAATAGAAGTGGAGCACTACAGTAATCTCCCAGAGAAAAGCGGTTTTTGCATGTAAAAAGTGACGCACTTGAAGAATCTCACAAAAAAATTTTATGCAAATTCCGAATGAAGCTATATTTTTGAAAGCGAGTTTTCGGTTTCATCGTAAGAATGCATTTTTTATTTATTTGTTGCATTTAAAACTATCCTATTTCTCCCACGGAGAGATGTTTGGTAAGAAATAAGAAGTCACAGGCAAACAGGAACAAGGGTTTATTGCGAGCACAGTAGAGAGATTTAGTGGCAAAAGAAATCTCTTCTAACTAAAAGATAATGAAACTTCTCGACATTAGAGGCATATGCCTCGAACACAGTGAATAAATGTAGTGAGACGTGAAGATTATGTCACTGATAATCGCTAACGACGAAGGTTGAGCGTTCGGCGTAGTCCCGCTGTAGTGGCTTTCGACTGGGCTCTGATTGATAGATTGCTAAGAGCCAGTGCACGACTTAGCCCAGAGCTCCGGTGGAATGATATCCCGACATGTTGGCTTGCGTCGGATATATGAAAATCCCACCCAGTGAAAATCGCACTCATCCAGAAATCTGTGAATTCGCACCCAGTTTTGCTGGAAGCTACCTGCTCAAGGGAAGACCCTACCTGCGCTCCCAGGAGTTGTCATCCACCGGAAGCGATCTCTGTGCGGCACGGCCTACCTGCACTCGGGAAGTCCTTGTCCACTCAAGTGATGACCGCTTCGCTAGTCACTGTCAGTGTAACTTTCGAAGTGTTCACCATGTGTTTCTGTGTACTGGTACGTTCGATATGGAACTGTCAACAACCCATCCACAGTAAACCACCTGCCCACTATGATGGTTACTCGTACATCGTAAAGAGAACCAAAGCAGATGGGACTGTGATATGGCGCTGTCCTAAACATAGAACAACGTATTCCAGAGGAATGCTTAAGACCAAAGACTGTATCGTGCTTAGTTCAAACGAGCATCAATATGGGGCACGGGATGACGCTCGCTTAGAAGTAAAAAAGACGTTGAATCAGACGAATAAGAAATCACGAGAGGAAGAGACTTGGATATCTGCAATATATACCGAAGATTTAGGCGACTTGCACAATCGAGGGTATGATTTTATTACCGATATGCCAAAACAGCAAGCACGGGGCCAAATCGCACGGCAATCAGAAAGAGCCAGAAACACGACAAGAAGTCGATCTTCAAGCAGAATTACTAATCATGAATGATGGCAGCAATTTTCTCTTAAGTGATGACAGCTTTTCAGCGGTAAAGCACGAAGAGGGGCTCTAAAGACTAAACAAGACTTTTTTCCGCAACGTCGTGGATTATGTACCAGAATGGAAACCTGATGTCACCGTTGATTTCGAATCAGCTACGATTTCTGCGTTAAAAGTTGTGATCCCGTCGGTTCAAGTGCATGGCTGCCATTTCCATATGAAGAAATTTCTCTGGAGGAAAGTGCAACACTTGGGACTTACTTGCGAATACAGAGAAAACGAAGAAGTAAGGCTGCAAATTCGCATGTGTGCTGCTCTGGCGTTCCTTCGACCTGAAGATATCAGTTATGGCTAGATCGTGATACATTCACAAGCACCGAATATCGCCAAGTTTTCTCAGTTTCTCGATTATTTGTAGATAGTTGGTTGGAAAATGACGAAATCCAGATTACTCTTTGGAAATGCTACGGACGGCGCCATCGTACCACCAACGCTGTGGAAGGTTGGCACAACAAAATTAATAATCTTCTCGGAAAACCGAATCCTAAAATTACAGACGTGATCGAGTGTATGAATCCAGAAGTAGAGAACTCGGCATGTGATTTAATGAGGTCAGAATTAAGTATGGAAGGCAAACCAAACTCGACTAAAGGCTGGAAACAACAGTAGAAAAGTATGAAGAGGATGATGACATCAGGGCGTGTTTGAAAGCAATCTCTCCTGCCCAAAAATTGGAATGAAACCATATGTTAGTGTTGGACGATATATATGAAAAGAATGTACAAAATGTAAATACTAATACTATCTTACAAATTTAAAAATAAAACATAAAAATTAAAACATTAAATACAAAAAATAATAAATATAAAAAAACTACAAAAAAACTGATTTTAATCACGCCTAAATAACAGTTTGCTCTTGCCATTTAGCCAGTCCAAAGTCTGGATAAAGTGTGGTGGGAGTCTGTTTATAACGAAAAATCCATAGACACAACATTAGCACTTCCTATAATAAACGACGTTTCATGTATGGAGTACCATTGACTGATATTTTTTTTATTTTCTCAATGATGCAGTCACAAAATTTTCACATATGGCCTGTGTCGACCAACGTCGTCCATCTGCAGAAACAATCTAGAACATATATAAAATTACGAAACATATAATTTAAAAATCGTATCTCTTCTACTTGTCTGCTTTTGACAAGTAGAAGAGATACGATTTTTAAATTAACATTAAATTAATAAACATTAAATACGGATGGTATGTCATGTATATGTACTGTAAAGCACATAACATCCGTTGATGCATAATGCGCGAAGATGGAGCCGACCTATACAAGGGCTGCGCGTATGTAGCACTAGGCGTGCCGTGAGAAGCCGTGTACAGCTAATTTTACCTATATCCGTGCCTAACCCTGGACTTTCAGTTAGTGTGACAAAGCGTCTTAGATACATTACATGTACCATATGCCGAGCCACGGCTGTGGACCATATTTTACTTTACATTTATTTTGAAGTATTATTTGTGAAGCAGTAGTGGTTATCTCTTTAAATTCTGTCTTTGTAAATTGGTTTTTCTGTTTTCGATTGTAGTCTCTAAAGATATAGAACTAAGTAAAAATCATCTAACAGAAAAATGATCACTTCTCATGATAAGTAATATGGCATTACGAATCTAATTTGATCATCATTACTCGTACATCACGTAAAAGCACGTTTATAGGGACTGTAAAAATTGGCTATTGCTGACAATATAGACCGGCAGTTTTGTCTCGTAATATCACGGCCACACGAATTACAGAAAAATGTAATGAAACATTGCCGGCCACTGTTTCCCGGAAATATTTGCAGCAAAACATATACGGGACAAATATGTTTACATGAGCCACGCTATGACCGCGTAATGAACAAAAGCAAGATAGTGGGTGTGAGTGGAGCTCTCCTACATATGCATTCTACAAGGAAAAAATTAGCTACAACAAAAGAAACAGGACATCGTCGAAGCGTTCTTTTTTAAAGCAGGCGAAGTGCTTCTGAAACTTTAGCTTGTTAACTGATACTGGGAATATACACTCCTGGAAATGGAAAAAAGAACACATTGACACCGGTGTGTCAGACCCACCATACTTGCTCCGGACACTGCGAGAGGGCTGTACAAGCAATGATCACACGCACGGCACAGCGGACACACCAGGAACCGCGGTGTTGGCCGTCGAATGGCGCTAGCTGCGCAGCATTTGTGCACCGCCGCCGTCAGTGTCAGCCAGTTTGCCGTGGCATACGGAGCTCCATCGCAGTCTTTAACACTGGTAGCATGCCGCGACAGCGTGGACGTGAACCGTATGTGCAGTTTACGGACTTTGAGCGAGGGCGTATAGTGGGCATGCGGTGCGGGAGGCCGGGTGGACGTACCGCCGAATTGCTCAACACGTGGGGCGTGAGGTCTCCACAGTACATCGATGTTGTCGCCAGTGGTCGGCGGAAGGTGCACGTGCCCGTCGACCTGGGACCGGACCGCAGCGACGCACGGATGCACGCCAACACCGTAGGATCCTACGCAGTGCCGTAGGGGACCGCACCGCCACTTCCCAGCAAATTAGGGACACTGTTGCTCCTGGGGTAGCGGCGAGGACCATTCGCAACCGTCTCCATGAAGCTGGGCTACCGTCCCGCACACCGTTAGGCCGTCTTCCGCTCACGCCCCAACATCGTGCAGCCCGCCTCCAGTGGTGTTGCGACAGGCGTGAATGGAGGGACGAATGGAGACGTGTCGTCTTCAGCGATGAGAGTCGCTTCTGCCTTGGTGCCAATGATGGTCGTATGCGTGTTTGGCGCCGTGCAGGTGAGCGCCACAATCAGGACTGCATACGACCGAGGCACACAGGGCCAACACCCGGCATCATGGTGTGGGGAGCGATCTCCTACACTGGCCGTACACCACTGGTGATCGTCGAGGGGACACTGAATAGTGCACGGTACATCCAAACCGTCATCGAACCCATCGTTCTACCATTCCTAGACCGGCAAGGGAACGTGCTGTTCCAGCAGGACAATGCACGTCCGCATGTATCCCGTGCCACCCAACGTGCTCTAGAAGGTGTAAGTCAACTACCCTGGCCAGCAAGATCTCCGGATCTGTCCCCCATTGAGCATGTTTGGGACTGGATGAAGCGTCGTCTCACGCGGTCTGCACGTCCAGCACGAACGCTGGTCCAACTGAGGCGCCAGGTGGAAATGGCATGGCAAGCCGTTCCACAGGACTACATCCAGCATCTCTACGATCGTCTCCATGGGAGAATAGCAGCCTGCATTGCTGCGAAAGGTGGATATACACTGTACTAGTGCCGACATTGTGCATGCTCTGTTGCCTGTGTCTTTGTGCCTGTGGTTCTGTAAGTGTGATCATGTGATGTATCTGACCCCAGGAATGTGTCAATAAAGTTTCCCCTTCCTGGGACAATGAATTCACGGTGTTCTTATTTCAATTTCCAGGAGTGTACTTTTTCCAGAATGCTGAAATCCGATTTCGAATATATCGTTTAAAAGTAATTCGTTCGTGAATTGATAAAACCAATACCAATATTATCTACTATAAACGAGTGGCAACCGTTCAATTTTCGACTAGTGGAGGTTGATACAGAGGTTTGATATTCCTATTTCAAGAGCTGATTAAAATATATTTTTAAAAGTTTATACCAGAGCTGCTAGTTATTTAGTGTTGGCTGACACGTTTCAGGCTTTGCCTATTTTCAGATGTAATCTCTTACAGAGAATAAAATTTGTAATGGGTCGATGTGTCGAAAAAAAATGGTTCAAATGGCTCTGAGCACTATGGGACTTAACTTCTGAGGTCATCAGTCCCCTAGAACTTAGAACTACTTAAACCTAACTAACCTAAGGACATCACACACATCCATGCCCGAGGCAGGATTCGAACCTGCGACCGTAGCGGCCACGCGGTTCCAGACTGTAGCGCCTTTAACCGCTTGGCCACACCGGCCGGCGATGTGTCGAATGTCGATAGTAAATGTAGCCTATCGGTAATAGTATGATTCATATGGTAACTACTTACGTATTTTGTATTTAGGATGTGTTTAGTGTGAACTGTTCTATCTCATAACGCTTACATGTATCTCAGATCTGCGTTAAAATATGTCACAATTGTACTTACGGCTTACTGTATTATGTTAACATATCTGCATAATATACATTTTCCTTAATTGTTGTGCCTTCATTACCCAGCATGATGTGCTTCACGTAACAACGATATTTTATATACAATGGAGAAGTTCCTCCATGAACTACACTGTGCGTCAAGCTGGCTTATTTATCGTAAATATTATCAGAATTCTGACAGATGTTGATACAACGAATTTTATTATGTCTTATATGATCTCTGATGTATTCAGTTTACTTCACGATTGTATTAAGAAGACTATATCCAGTGTAAGATAGTGTTCCATCGTATCACAGTTGTACAATAAATATTTCGTTTCGTTTCAGCACTATTTGAAAGGAAACATATTGTTTAATTTGTGTTTCAATGAAATCTACAGACAATACTATACTGCTGTTATAATTCTCACTGTGTATGTTGCGATTCATTTGCTGATTAAGGTACTCTTGAAGTCTTCTATGAATCGTTTTTAGTCGCGTATTTGATGATTAATGCATGATGGAGTGTCTTTCATGTAGTGATTAAAGTACTATGGAAATTTTCTATGATTCTTCTGCTGCGCGATTCTGTTTGTTGATTTAACATTTGTTCTGGGAACTTAGTCGTGTGAATTTAGATTTGTACAGGTATTTCTTCTAACATGTCCATCGATTGGCCTTTGAAGTCTTGTGTAAAGTAGTGAAACTTCTCTCGATGTTTTCAAAGGAGTGTGTATTATTCTCTGAGGTGCGTGCTGAAAGGTTATTTCCGCTTCTGTTTATGTATCCTGTACATCTCGGGCTGCGTATCTACGCCTCGATTTCATTGCGTGTTACTCTTGATCTACAATGCGAAGGAAGTTGCGGTTTTGTACCAACACTGAATACATTAACTAAAGCTGTACAAGGAAAGCTATTTAATTGTCTGTTATAGTTTTAAAAATGCGACATTCTGTATAATAGACGGTTCACTTTGGAGGAATTTGGTGAACATAGCTCAAATCATTCTGAAGATATATGTACCTAATGTCCTGAAAATGTAGTTTCGAGAAAATGAAAAAGATTGTTCTCAGTGTTTTTGACTAGTTTAGTTTAGTTTAGTCGGTTGCGTGTTCCATTGATCAATCGCACAGTACGGTACCCGTTATGATGTGGAACGTGTCAAGTTCTTTCAGAACATTCCAGCAGCATTATTCTTGCTGGCCAGGTGCTTCTTCATCCTCTGTGGACTTTTTCAGGAATCTTTTCCTTTCTCTGGACCTTTATTGCTGACTTTCGCAACCCTTTCAGGTTCAACTACTTGTTGATAAACTTTGACACTCAACAGAACTGTCATATTATTCTCTTGTTGGATGCCTAATTTGTCCATTAGTTCTGTCTTGATAATTACACCATCACTGAAACAGATGACATCATCCATTACACCTGAGTACTGTCAGTCGAACAAACACTGTTTTTTGTACTCTTTACCACACGCAGCAGTTGAAACTCTCGTTAGGGTTTGGTGTATGGCCATGTAGACATCGGCTAAGTAATTTTGTATCTGAAACTGCCAGGAACACTCCGCTGTAGAGTGAAAATTTCATTCTAGAATTTTGTATCTGCAAGGTCCCTGTTTATTGGCTTTATTGCTTCCATGACTGTTGCAGGCAAGGAATGTTTATGGCGATATTCCTTGCCTGTCGCATGAGCGTGGGTGATTCGCAGCCATTTGTTCAAAGAGCTTTTAAGACCAAAAAACAATTGAAAAGTAGATAAAAAATAATGTTTTTCAAACGGAAACATTTGTCATTCAGATGGTGACAAAAATATTTTTTTCAAAATATTCAGCCATTTCACGCCCAGATCCCCTAAAACGTCCGTCTGTCCAACGTAGGATTTATTACATTCGTTTTTTAACTGCCAGAATAGTTATATCGTCATGTTTTGGCTACTTTGTAAATTATATTGGTGTCGAGTATTGCGATAATGCCAGCGTAATCCAATGAGAACAAACTTTCCACTGTATATAACACATCGTTGTCACGTGGATCACATCATGCTGGGTAGCGAAGGTACTATATATATATTACCATCTACAATCAGCGCATCCACTCGTAATAGATTCTGTCCTGTGTAAGAAGTGGCTAGTGAAAATGGGCGAAGTCCGAAGCTAGTCAACCAACAGTAAATAATTAATTAGAAATTGTTGTAAATATTTAAAAATGACTTTTCTTCCACATTTTTGAGTTGACAGACGTGACGCACTGAAAAATTTTATATCTTTCAAGTTCATTTCTCATTCATATGCTTCTTGATACAAGGCATTTGCAACACTTTGGTGGAAGGGCTCAAAGAATTTATTAAAGTAGTAGACCAGAGTTACGGGGCCTACAAAGTAATGTATACAACCTTCGCAATATAATAACAACAGTTATCAAATTGATGCCCATTTAAAACGCGTGATGAAGCTTCAAAAACGTTCAGGCGTCTTAATAATCGATGTAGAATAAAATTTCTGTTCAGAACTGTTGATCTTCTAAAACGATATCAGTGAGAACGTCCTCTGTCAGAACTCGCTCTTTGTATACGTTACTTTCTGTTACTTTCGCTCTAGTTGTAGATGCATTTATCACGTTCATGGATTTCTCGTTGGTTGTCTCGTTTGCCCAATTTTACATACCTGTAGCTGCTTCTGCATTCTTGGAGCAGTGGTTCGTGTAATTCGTTAGACGAACCTAATCTCCAAGAAAGAAAGAAAGCTGTTTCACGTGACTTGACACAGCAGCACTGTCCGCTGAGGAAGAAGACTCGAGGATGAGAGTGAAAGACAAACACATACAGTCAAGAACAGAGACGGATATGGCCTGGACATTGCAGTAATGTTGCTTGCAACACTATTGCGGCCACACATTGCCGTAAAATAAGGCCTTCGACTCTCCTACATGCCGAGCGGCGATTCTACCGGCTGGGAAGAGATCGGACAGAGGCATTAGAGACCTTTCCTTGACCTTTTCTGGGTGCGAATTTCAGTGGGTGCGGATTACAGGACACCCTTGCGTCACCCTATATAGCCGGAGCGCGGAGGAATCCGTGCTGCACACGAGACAGGGTGGAGGAAATAGGTCCCTAGCACTCTCTAGTGGCGTTTGTCCTGTCGTCCGTCGTCCTCACTGTGATCGGGTGAGTCCAAGGAGGCAACGTCTTGAACGTATGTAACCTCAACAAAAAGATTCACACAATTAAAGCTTTTGGCCATTAAGGCAGTGTGGTTTCAGCTTTCTGAGACTGCAGATGTGTGTGCAAGTTGCGTTTACGTGTGTGCGTGTGCGTGTGTGTATGTGTGTCTATTGCTGACAAAGGCCTTAATGGCCGAAAGCTTTAATTGTGTCAATCTCTTTGTTGTGCCTATCGCGACTCAGCATCTCCGCTATATGGTGAGTAGCAACTTTCCTTCTCTGATGTTGTTACATTCCATCCTGGATTTTCCATTGTTTGACATATGTAACCTCGTGATACTTCAGTGTCCAAGGGGTTGCCGATCACTTAGGCGAACAGCAGGTACATGGCAAATCGTTTCAGCGCATTTAATACACATGAGAACTAATTTTACGTGCTAAATGTAGCTCGACTTTAAACCATCCTGCCTCGACAACGGATAAAGATTACAGAATAAAAGGAAATTTAGGTTTCTTGAAATTACTGCAACCAGTGTAAGTAGGCTATTTAGGTTTTTATGTTGGTAACGCCACGTAGCGCTCTGTAAGAAAATCGCTGACTGCGCTCTGTGCAGTCTGTGGCTGGTTGGACTCATTGTTGGAATATTCGCTTGTGTAGTGTTGGGCTGTTGGATGTGAACAGCGCGTAGCGTTGTACAGTTGGAGGTGAGCCGCCAGCAGTGGTGGATGTGGGGAGTGAGATGGCGGAGTTTTGAGAGCGGACGGTATAGACGTGTGTCCATTAGAAAAAGGAAATTTGTAAGACTGGATGTCATGAACTGATATATATATTATGACTTTTGAACACTATTAAGCTAAATACATAGTTTGTTCTCTAACAAAATCTTTCATTTGCTAACTTTGCTTATCAGTAGTTAGTGCCTTTCGTAGTTAGAATTTTTTATTTAGCTGGCAGTATTGGCGCTCGCTGTATTGGAGTCGTTCGAGTAACGAAGATTTTTGTGAGGTAAGTGATTCATGAAAGATATAGGTTATTGTTAGTCAGGGCCATTCTTTTGTCGGCATTATTGAAAGTCAGATTACGTTGCGCTAAAAATATTGTGTGTCAGTTTAGTGATGATCAGAATAAGTAAAGAGAGATTTCTCTGAGTACGTTCAGTTTTACTCAGCAGTCTCTGTATCAAATAACGTAGAAGTTTACCAGCACAGTAATTCATAATTTTTCTAAGGGGCCGTATCACCAGTAGCCTTTATTTAAAGTTATTGTTAGGTGCGTACTCTGTCACAGGATTTATATTGTTCAGCAAGTGAGTTATATTGAAAGCTGGTGGACTTCTTACATGTGAGGACAGACAGATTTTTCTTTTGTTTGGATGAGATTTTTAGGATTTCTTCATCCACAGGTCGTTGAACAACATCTAAGAATTTTACCAGTTGGGATCGTATAAGTTAGATGTTTGATTCTAGGTGCAGCCTGTAGATGTCTTTGTTGAGTAACTCTTTTTGTTCGTAATGAGACCTTATTTCATTTTTTGCCCATGCGATTTCATATTTACTTTTGGCTGCTAGTGCTGATTTGCTTTCGTCTTTGATTGCAACTTTAACATAATTCGGAATGACTTTCTCTGATATACATTACTTATTGAATTCAATGACTAGAATAGTTTACGTTAACTTCAGTTTAGCCCTCCACTGTGTATTCATTGTTCCTTTTACCTGTCGAGGTAGCGAAATAAAACTTTTATCCACTTGGGATGATGAACACTGCGACTGTGATGAATAAAGGTTTTTTGAAATTACTGCAACCGATCGCGACTGGTATTTTAAAGAGAATTGAGTTTTGACTTTATTCGTTTAACTACTTTCGTACAAGGTTTGAACCGATTCGTAAAAGTCTGAAGTATAGAAATGGCGTACTTCAAAAATTTCCCAGAAAAACGTGTTTTTTGCATGTTTTTGCACGTAAAATCCTAACATGCCGCATACAAAAGACGCCATGTGCAGAGCGTTAATTATAGCACCTTTGCTAAAGAAATCAACTGATTCGACAGTTTACATGGGTGCCAGCTGCAGTTCGTCGTTCAAACATATACTGTAACATAGCTAGAGTAAAAAAGATATTAGAATGGCTATACAAATGGCCGCTGGTCCGAGCTAAGCAAAAAACTTTTTATCTTTTATTAAGTCTGCAACCGCGCGATCGCTACGGTCGCAGGTTCGAATCCTACCTCGGGCATGGATGTGTGTGATGTCCTTAGTTTACTTAGGTTTAAGTAGTTCTAAGTTCTAGGGGACTGATGACCTCAGCTGTTGAGTCCCATAGTGCCCAGAGCCATTTGAACCATTTGACGTATTTGGTACAGAGGTCCCGTAAATATGGTGTCTATTGTCAGTTAATGGTTGCATAAACCCATATTATTGATGATAGATGACTATCATCATTCTGAAGTAACTAACCTCATCACTTAGGTGTCATGATTGGGTTTCATTTCGTAATTTAATTCGAATGGAAGAGAAGAGTTTTTCGAAGTAACTCTCCATCACTGAAAAATATATTTACTGGCAAGATACAAACACACTGATCAGACACAATATTATGACCATCACCGTACTATCGAAATAAAACCGTCCCGACGGTAGCGGCGTCACCTGTCGAGGAATGTCTGCTCGTCACATTCACGCACGGTGAATGTAGTATCAGTGAGCATGCTGTACGTGTGTAGAATAGGGAAGACGCTTAAGGTATCTGAGTTTGTCCGAGGGCAGAGGCTCGGAACAAGCATTTCGGAAACAGCACGACTTGTTCGAGGAGTGCTTTTGAGGAGTGATCTGGTGAATGTCTACAACATAGGGGGAAACCAAGGTGAAACCGGACGTCGTGGGGATAGGCGACCACCCCTCATTACAGTTGTTGGACGTCGTAGGGTGGACAATCTGGTAAAACATTGATGGCCAAGGGCGAAAGCAAGTATGGCCATCAATTTTATCAAACAGTGTAGAGAGCTCAATGTTGCCCCAAACTTCATTGATGGATTTTTAGGTAAATCATGCCATAAATTGCCAACCCTTAAAAGGAAGCTTACTAACCAGGTTTTTAATGCTAGAGTTTCTGACCTATATGCCAAGAAGGATTATATGAATGAAAGGGCTTATATGATATATTTATAAATTTCAAAGTTTTTTTTTTTTTGGGGGGGGGGGGGGGGGAAGGAGACCAGACAGCGAGGTCATCGGTCTCATCGGATTAGGGAAGGACGAGGAAGGAAGTCGGCCGTGCCCTTTGAAAGGAACCATCCTGGAATTTGCCTGGAGTGATTTAGGGAAATCAGGGAAAACCTAAATCAGGATGGCCGGACGCGGGATTGAACCGTCGTCCTCCCGAATGCGAGTCCAGTGTCTAACCACTGCGCCACCTCGCTCGGTCAAAGTTTTGTATCAGCCACTATAATTTCCAAATAGACACTTTTTGACTAATCGCGAACGAATGGCTGGCTGTCACTACGCATAGAAGAGATTGCCAACAGACATGATAATAAGCTCGCGAGCTTATTTAGGAAGCTTAATGATAACAATAAGTCAACGACTCATACTAATGCTGTAACCGAACCTAAACAATTTCTTGAACGTGTCGTTAATAAAACATACATTACATTCTCTCCCCATGAGAAGGCTGTTCTCTCGAAAGGATTGAAGTTTAATCTTGAATCAGAAACAGTAAAACCGAAAGCGTTAGAAAATGTAATCTGAAGAAGGCATGGTTACCCAGGTAAACACCAGGTAGTTTGTGCAATCGAGGCGGATTTTTCATTATTATTTCGATACGATTGCTGACGCGCTGCAACGCTGAAAATTCTTAATTCATCTAAATAGCTGCCCCGTCCAAGGCAAAATTATTTCAATCTAGCCGACGCACATACATTGTAAGTTGAAAACAATAATGAAACCATTACTGTGACTAAAAATGATTTTTAATTCTTCATTTTGTCAGTTTGCCTCCTTCAGACCAAGCTATCCACAGAAAAACTTCGAGATTGCCAAGTTAATCCAAACTGGTGGCCCGTAGCAGCGACCAGCATGCAATAAAACAAGAGTGAGCGAGGGTGCGGGGAAGGGAGTGGAGAGAAAGGGGGAAGGGAGGTGCCCACGTAATGAAAAGTCAACAGAGGCCGATGCGGGGCCAGCCGCACACCAGCGGAGCCACCTCGAGGAGCGGGCTTCGGTAGCAGCGGGCCCCGCCTAACCAGGCACGAAGCCAGAGCCGGCTGCTCCGGTCTCTGGAGCGCCCTACCGCACAACATAAAGCAAACCGTTCTCACTCTTCAAACGGAATGCCTAGTGGCAGAGCTTTGTGGGAGAGATACCGTAACAAACACCCGAGAAGCTATTACATCTGCCAACAACGGTCCTAGAGAATTAAAAAATTGCGGAAGTTATGTCTCACTAATGAGAAATATTACGCCACGTCGTTAACGAATCTGTCACTAAAAGAATACTATCAACATTTCACAAGAATCTCTGAGGGCGTCCCGAAAAGTAGTTCCTTAGAATTTTTAATGTGAAAACTCCTAAAACTTTTTAAAATAACTTTTTAAAATAACATACTACATCTGCGTGCTTCACTAGCTGCGCGCCGTAGTGTTACGCGCTGTTAAACAGTTATTTAGAAAGAAATGTTAATGCCTAGACTCACTATCCACGCCTAAACGCCATCGCAAAAGTTATCTCTTGGAGATATTCAGGCGCGAGTCACTTGCGGCCTAGTAAACTGCGCGGCATGAAAAAAAGGGGGGAGGGGAGGGAAACATCATGTTTTGAGACGATTGGAGAAGCTGTCAGAATACATGTCGCCCACAATTGACTCGTTTACTTTAGGAAAAAAATTTATCTTTTAATGAAGTCCAGCCCAAATCCTGTATCATTTCTCTGACACTCTCTTCCATATTTCGCGATAATACAAAACGTGCTGCCTTTCTTTGAACTTTTTCGATGTACTCCGTCAGTCCTATCTGTTAAGGATCCCACACCGCACAGCAGTATTCTAAAAGAGGACGGACAAGGGTAGCGTAGGCAGTCTCCTTAGTAGGTCTGTTACATTTTCAAGTGTCCTAGGTATTACAATTACAAACAACTTAAATTGGAAGGAACACATAGAAAATGTTGTGGGGAAGGCTAACCAAAGACTGCGTTTTATTGGCAGGACACTTAGAAAATGTAACAGACCTACTAAGGAGACTGCCTACACCATGCTTGTCCGTCCCCTTTTAGAATACTGCTGCGCGGTGTGGGATCCTTACCAGATAGGACTAATGGAGTACACTGAAAAAGTTCAAAGAAGGGCAGCACGTTTTGTATTTTCGCGAAATATGGGAGAGAGTGTCAAAGAAATGATACAGGATTTGGGCTGGACATCATTAAAACGAAAGGCGTTTTCCGTTGCGACGGAATCTTCTCACGAAATTCCAGTCACCAACTTTCACCTCCGAATGCGAACATACTTTGTTGACACCGACCTACATAGGGAATGGACGATCACCACTATAAAATAAGGTAAATCAGAGCTCGTACGGATATAGGTGTTCATTCTTTCCGCACGCTATACGAGTTTGGAAAAATAGACAATTGTGAAGGTGGTTCGATGAACCCTCTGCCAGGCACTTAAATGTTGTTTGCATAGTATCTATGTAGATGTGTAGATGTAGAAGTAGAGTAGCGAAATACAAAACGTGCCAGGAAAGCGAATAAATAATTTCACGACTATTTGCGACATGCCTAACACGGAATAGATCATAATTCTCTTGGTCTGTATGGAGAGCCAGAAAACTACTGTAATTTTGTCCCTCTCTGGATGTACACTGATGGGGAAAAAAGTCGCAACTCCAGGAAAGAGATGTGCGACATAAACGAAAGTTGATAGCGCTGTTTATTCAACTGAAAGATGGTGTCTACTCAGATTTTGCACCAGTAGCATTAGACTCGCGGTAGTAGCGCCGCTATGAGGATGCAAGTCACGCTTGTTTCAATACGCGCTGTAACGGTCGTGAGCGTTAGCTGCCTTTGAGAGTGGGCTTAGTTAGTTGACATTAGTCAAGACTGCCATTATCAGCACGTCACTGAGTTCAAATGAGGTCGTTGATAGGGCTGCGAGAAGCTGGATGTTCCTTCTGTGATACTGCGGAAAGACTTTGCAGAAATGTAGCCGCTGTACATGGTTGCTGGCAGCGGTGGTCACGAGAATGTACGGTCGCAACACGACCGGATCCAGACGGCCACGAGGCACTATCGAGACGGAGGACCAACGTGTTCGACGTATGACTTTGGCGCATTGTGCTGAACCTGCAGCAGGAATCTGAGCAGCAGTTGGTACCACAGGGATACAATCGGTTATTTCAAGGACAGCTCCGAGCCAGACGTCCTGCAGAGTTCATTCCACTGTCCCCAAACCACCGCCATTTGCAACTTCAGGGATGTCAAGCGAGAACTCACTGGGTGGCGAGGTGGAGGTCGTCTTTTGTGTTTTGTGATGAATAATGGTTCTCCCTCTGTGGCCGTATGTTGGTTAAGCTGTCGGCACACGGACGGTGCATCCGAACGTTGAGCGTTCAGCGTAACGAGTTTGTGACGCCATAACGTGGAATGGCGCGCTCGGGAGTCTTTCCGAAAGTGCAGGGCAATATCTACATGTCAGATATTCTGAGCGTGCGTCTGAGCGTTGACCAACCAGATGGCACAACGCCACCTACGTCACGTGCACGCCATCTCCCTTCAGCACGGAGTTGTGAGGCGCCATATTGGCATTCATTTCAAGCCTATACGTATTATGCCATTTCTGGGCACCAGCAAATTCAGAATCACTCGAAAACCCCTTGTTAACTGTGAATCGTTGCAAAAAAATAATGAGAAACATCATATTCGTGGCAAAAGAATTATTGTAACTTGCGCATTATGAGAGAATGCCATTTCAAGGCAACGACACACTGAGGATCCACCAAAAACACATTGTTCTTGCTACAATTTCTTATAATTAAATTTCAATTAGTAACGCAGCTACGATTAATGCTTTTAGAGAGTGGTAGGATGCTAGAAGTAGCTAATCAGCAGTTGTTGGTGAAGTAGCGTAGTGCATAGCGTAACAGCTTTTTTTTTTTTTTTTTTTTTTTTTTTTTTTTTTTTTTTTTTTTTTAATATGCTGCGTATAACGGCAGTGGTTCGCGTCTCCCCATATCAGAATATTTTTTCCCAACATTTGCATTTTTAGTAGGTCCTGATGTTTTTTATGTGTTTAATATAAGTATATAATATTTGATGTTATGTAAATATAAGTTCACCTTTTTTTCGAGAAGTGAGTTTGTTCAATTGGCTTAATCTACAGCTTGCGCTAATTGTAAAAGAAAAAGGAGAGAACTAACTTAATACGTTTGTAATTCACTTGTTGCAAGGATTCTGCTACTGGGTAGGAACAGTGATCAAGTAAGAATGACCTTGTGGTTTTACTAAAATGTGGGAATGATGAAATAATGTTTATCGTACGTGGAGAACTATTGCAAAAGTTGTATCGCACTGATGTAATGGAACTTTTATAAGCCTATGTCCTTGCTAATTGGACATGGTACTTTCCTTTTCGTCTTAAAACATGTACATGTATACTGAAGATTTATTTGTGTATATTACATATAGAACAATGTGACTACCTTGTGGGCAATGGGGGAAATGTGCATTTTAATACAGCTAACGTGGGAATTTTACGCGCGCCCATTTAGTAAACAGTGTGATTTACGAACCAGAAACATCCCGCAACTGCCGCTGGAGTGCGTTGTCATCGCGTACACCACGTTGGGGCCCACGTACCGTATGCCCAAGTCGCATCGTTTCTGAGCGTTCAGCAGCACGTTGAATTCAGCTCGCTCAACGTTGACGCTCGACAGCAAGGTCCGTGTGCCGACAGCTTTAGGAGGAGGAGGCCAATTGAGAGCATGGAACCAACCTGTCTGTGTGGTAGACAAACTGGACCCGATGTTATGGTGTGGTGTGCGGTTTCGTATGACAGCAGGAGCACTCTCGTGTGTATTCCACGCGCCCTGACTGAAAATTTTGGCATCAGTCTGGTAATTCGACCTACTGATCTGCCATTCGTGAACAGCCCTTCAGGAGATGTTTTCCAACAGGATAATGCTCGCCCATATACCGCTGTTGTAACACAACATGTTGCCTTGGCCTGCTGCATCCCCAGATATGTCTCCAACCGAGCACATATGGGATATTATCGGACGACACCTCTAGTGTTATCCACAAATGGCATTAACCGTCCTTGTATTGACTGGCTAAGTGCGACAGGCATGGAATTTCATCCCACAAGCTGATATCCGATACGTGCACAATACAATGCATGCACATTTGCATGCTTGCATTCAAGATTCTGGCCGTTACACCGTTTATGAATGTACCAGCATTTCACATTTACAATAGTGTATCTCATGCATGTTAGAGGATTGCGCGGCCCCTCCCGCCGGTCGAGTCCTCCCTCGGGCATGGGTGTGTGTGTAGTTCTTAGCATAAGTTAGTTTAAGTAGTGAGTAAGTCTCGGAACGGATGACCTCAGCAGTTTGGTCCCTTAGGAATTCACACACACATTTAATCATGCAATGTTAATCTCTTAAATATGTAGCCTAGACAAACGTATTCCCGAAATTTAATTACTCTACATTAATTATTTTCTGGTGCTGCGATTCTCTTCCTGTCAATTTATATGCAGAATTGACTTAAATTTCAAAATCTTTATAATTGTTCTACAATTTTTCCTGGTTAGTGGATCGATTAAAAAGTTAAATGTAAGCTGTTGTATATACAGTGGGTTAACTTCACTGCTTCTGCGGTTCCCTTGTGCAAAGTGTTTAAATACCAGGATAATTTATTTTAATATTCTGTAAAAGCAATGAGAATTGCACACGCTCGCTTTGAATCAGTACGATTTGGGTTTTATTAACTAAGGAGGAGGAGTCACTTTCACAGTTGACCGGTTTCTATTTCTTGGCGTGTTAAAGGGGAACTGTCCAATATGTCTACAAAGAATAGTGTACCACTCGCAATTTTCCCTGAGTAAGAACAGTAGTTGTAAAAAAATTTGATCAGCCAGGAGCGGAGACAAGTGTCACGTCTTGTCAGTGACAATCGGTTCCAAATCTGACAGGAGCTGCTGCTGGTGCACCTCTATCAATTTCCGAGTGAGCACAGCAAAGGCAACTGCATGCAGTTGACAGTCTGAGTCGGGAACCTCGCAAAAACCCACCGCTCACGGCGGGACAACAAGCTGCCCGTCACAATGAGCCAAACACAGAAAATTCGAGAGTACGTGATTGTGATCGCTAATACGAATCACTTACTGAATAAATCCGGCATCCACAGATTCTTTCAATCTTTTGAAGATAAAATATTCTTTAGGTATTGGAGGAAAACAACCTCTTATGTAGTTAAGTGGTTACGAATATTGCTCAGGGACGAGGTAGAACAAACTTTACTAAATCTTATGAGGCTGATCATGTTTGTAAATGTTATTTCATCGTTGCTACAACGGAATATCACCATTTTGTGCAATATACACTAACGTTAAGTGGCGGAATGAAGAAAGTATGAATAATAATATAATATTCGCTTTTCTTGCCGTATTCTTGTCATACGGTTCTTTCAATTAAGCTCCTTAAAAAATACTTACTTTTTACGTCTGAGTGGCCTTTCTTTCTCTGGCTTTGGACGAGGAATATTATAATCAAATTTACGTCATCATGATAGGACTCTGAGAACAAAAATCTCAGTATGGATTAATGATGAACAAAAAACAGAAATAAATTTTAATGATTAGCTCTTGTTTGTTATGTCTTTCCTCACAGGTATACGACTGGATATCAATAATTTCATCTAAATGTTAATATTACACATTCCACCGTATCCATAAGCTCGTCCGCCTTTAGGAGCAATTTAATGAATGTAAACTGTGATCCATCATTATGACCTTATGGTGGATGACAGTTTCTATTCATTAAATTACTCCTAATGACGGACGAGTACGCGAATGCATCTTCTCTATTTAAATGACGTACTATAACTATCTTTGCACATTGTCTCCGTCTTCTGAAAGAAGGCCCGCCGGAGTGGCCGAGCGGTTAAAGGCGCTACAGTCTGGAACCGCACGACCGCTACGGTCGCAGGTTCGAATCCTGCATCGGTCATGGATGTGTGTGATGTCCTTAGGTTAGTTACGTTTAAGTAGTTCTAAGTTCTAGGGGACTTATGACCACAGCAGTTGAGTCCCATAGTGCTCAGAGCCATTTGAACCATTTTTTTTTCTGAAAGAAGGAGACAAAAGAAAGGAATCCGCAAGTGATTTGTTCTTGTTATTATCTGTGGCGTACGTAATCGTAGGTTGCAATTATTCATTGGTAATTGCTTTGTTTGTTTCAAAATTACTGATTTGATTCGTAAACATGCTGGAGGTGAAAAATAAAGGTATTGCAAAGCTCGTGATTTCTAATTGCATCTGTGTTGCAAGACAGTATTCAGTAGCACAAAGCTAAACAAAATCAGCTGTGTAATGTTAACCCAGCGTCGTACTCACTGACGAGCGGCACCAATCAACAGTGTACTATCCTGTGCCTTGGGGTAAGCCCAACGGTTGACTAAGTACGATCAGCGGCAATAGGTATTGGAACCCTATTGAGTTAACTAACAGATGCTGACAGAAACTTTCAACATGATTATTTTGAAGTGTTCCAGTACTGTTACTTACGAGTGATACAGCCATGAAGTTCGATTGGAGGTAACAGACTTTCTCAGTTTCTGTTGTCGTTAGGAGTAAATAATAACAATGTAATAAGCTACAGACACGCGATTAAACTTGATGATGAATTTCTTACTAAAATTCATGGACATAGCGAGTAAACAACAGGGGAACAGGAGGGAAGGGTTAACGGACTCCAACTCTCCTTGGAAAAAAAAATTATCTCCGCAAATGATGCCCTCACCCTGCTCCACCACACAGACAGACTATCAGTTCAATATCAAGTTGGAGAAAGCGAGACGCGTAATGGATACTGGATGGTAGCAAGTCTACCCATACCCATTTGTCCTGAAATTTCAGAACTGATTCGCCATTCACTCGTATTCTCCTTGCAACCGAAGATACCAGACGACGTTGGCTTCTAGTAGCCGCCAGTAGAGTTTTACCTTCAATTCACAATTTTTTCTGGTGCCACCAGCTAATGTGAATAGTAACCAAATCTGAGAATGGAAAAAGGATACGCACGTATCTGAACATTGTCTGCCTATCAGTAAAATAATATGTACAATACTCAGCCAAGTACACTATCAGACCAAAAGAATCGGAATACCTATTTGTGTACATTAATCCAAATACGGCGTTTGCCCACCCTTCGGCTTTATAACGGCTTGAACTCTGCTGGGAACACTTTCAATGGGATTTCTGAATGTCTATGGAAGAATGGCAGCCTAAAGCAAACAAGGTAATGATGTTTCGCACTGAAGTCGTCATTGTAACTCATCTCAAAGGTGTTCCATTCGGTTCAGGTCTGTTCTCTGTGGAAGCCATTCCATTTTAGGAATGTTACTGTCCGCAAACCACTGCCTGACAGACGTTGCCTTATGACTGAGACCTGGTAGTCAAGGGAAGGCAGGATTCGGTTACGATTGTGGACGGGGCTGTAATCAGTTACTATTGATTGCCTTTTACAGTTGCACACATTTATTTTTAAAACATTAATTCCAGACTCAACAATAATTTTAAAAAATACCACATGTTATTAATGAAGGAATAAACAAAGATGTAAATAATAGTGTTTTCAGTGCGTTACAATTTAGCAAATCACCATAAAATACAGATACAGATAATGTTTAAAAAAAAAATAAGCCACTGTGATCACAGCTGAAGGCCTTACACGCCAAGAATAGCAATAAATTAAGAATGTTTAAGAACTCGCTGAAATTACAACTTACAGGTATTGAAATATTGAAAGTAAGTGGCCACAAACACTGCAGAACGTATCAGACGCCAGAAATGGTACTGAATAAGGTTTTAAGGCTTACTGCTAAAATACAAATATCGAATTATTTTTCAAATCAAATGACCACAATCATGGCTGAAGGCCTTACACGCTATGAAAGGCAATTACATAAAAAAACTTAGAAACCTGCTGTAAAACAGCAAATACAAGCAAAGGTTAATTAAAAGAAACAACCAACTGACCACCAAACCAGTGAAATAAGATGATGGTAACCTTGTAACACAACCCTTACACTGCTAGATTTATTCCAGAAGGCGACCTGAACTATTAACTAGACATACATAACCTTTAATGGAGGCATTACAAGGTATGGTAATAAATAATACAATAATAAAACACAAGGACCAGTCACAGACGGTGCCCCAGGAATCGAACTCTGAAAAGGTCCGGAAACAAATACTTTCGCGAGCGATGAGATACGCAGCCAAGAGTTGCATTCAGTTCACAAGATGGTAACTCAGACTAGTGGCAGTCTAACGAATGACTAATGATAATCTTGCAGAAGCTACCTGACTTCCGATAAACCAAATGCAACATTGGAACAATACGCCAAAGCCGGAACCGGCGGTCTGCACTACGTCCAGAATACTGTATTCAGAGCACCCGGAACGAGAAAGGAACCACTACCAGATTTCCGTCCGATTCCACAAACCCGAAAATCTGAACAAACAAGTCACAGTACAGAACACCAGACAAACTAACAGTAACTAAAACACCACTCGATTTGCGTGCGAAGCAAAATCGAAATGTGACCAACCAGAATCAGCAACCACACGTCATTGCGGAAACAATTGCAAAGCGAGCCAAAACCAAGTACCGAATGAGTGACATCTAATTCATTAGGCACACAAATATACACTGAACCCACTGTAACAACTCTGACGACAGTTGTCAGAATGAAACAATCTTCACTACTTTATTAATTCACAGTTGAGTAACCACACCGTCTAATCACTGAGCCAAGTGCTGTTAACACAGTAGGGTCTTCAAGTACTAAGTGGTACGCAGATCCACCAAACTGCACATGACGGCGCGATGATCATCTGTTACAACATCACATACGTACTACGGGGCCCCCAGGGGTAACTGACTCCGCTCTACTTGGATTGAAATGCACTCGTCTTAAAGCTTGCTGGATCCGGTTTACGACGAGGTCGTGCACCCTCGTGACCACAGCCCTTCCATCCGGCAGGCCATGCGTGCCGCCAGCGGTCCCGGCGTCTTCCAGCACTGCGTGGACCTGGCTCCTCCAGAGTTCCCAACCGAACTGCCACTCTCACACGACTCGAAAAAACAACGACGTCACCCCAAAGATAGCGCAACAGTTACTACATATCGATAACCGTCACTGCTGCCAGTAGCGGACAGGCAACGCTTGCGAAACCGAGTGGCGCCAGTCAACGAGAAGAAGACAAACAACTGCAACCATGCCAACTAACGATACCGTCCGACCTCCAACAGAGGGCGGAAACCCACAAACGGCACCAAAGCGAGCCGCAGCACGGGCCAATGACAGTGTGCAATGCCTTGATGATACAATCAATCGTCTCCGAACTCTTCCTCAACTTACGAGGTACACAGTGTTGTAAAATGTGTTCATATCCTTTCAGATCCAGCGTTTTCTTAAACGCAATAAGGGTACCACGCTCTAACCACGAGAAACACCCACATATTGTAGCACCATTTCCTCCATACTTCACTGTTGGCACTACACATGATTGCAGATGAGGTGTTCCAGATATGCGTCAAAACCAAACTCATCCTTCGCATTGTCGTAGAGTGTGTCGTGAATCATCACTTATAATCACTCGTTTCTAGTAAACATCTGTCCAGTTGTGTCACTCTTTACACCACCTAGTGCGTCACTTAGCAGTGGCTATATAAATGTGTTATTCATGAGAAGCTGTTCAACGCCCCATTCTTTTTCATTCCCTACGCACAACCGCTGTGCTATTTGGACTGCTGGCAGCACTTTGCAACCCACGAGTGATTCGTTCCGCTGATTAGATTAGATTAGATTAGTACTTGTTCCATAGATCATGAATATGACACTTCGAATGATGTGGAACGTGTCAGGTTAAATATTTAAACAAAATATTACATAACACTTAATATTTTTAATTTTTTTTTTTTTTTTTGGATGTGGGTGTGGAAATTACCCACTTACTATATCCAAAAATTCATCTAATGAGCAGAAGGAGTTGCCATTCAGAAATTCTTTTAATTTCCTTTTGAATGCTATATGGCTATCTGTCATACTTTTGATGCTATTAGATAGGTAACCAAAGACTTTTGTGGCAGCATAATTTACCCCCTTCTGAGCCAAAGTTAGATTTAACCTTGAGTAGTGAAGATCATCCTTTCTCCTAGTGTTGTAGCCATGTATACTGCTGTTACTTTTGAATTCGTTCGGATTGTTAACAACAAATATCATAAGTGAATATATATATTGTGAGGCTACAGTGATGATCTCTAGTTCTTTAAATAAGTGTCTGCAGGATGATCTTGGATGAGCTCCAGCAATTATTCTGATTACACGCTTTTGTGCAATGAACACTCTTTTATTCAATGATGAGTTATCCCAGAATATGATGCCATACGAAAGCAGAGAATGAAAATAGGCGTAGTAAGCTAATTTACTGAGATGTATATCGCCAAAATTTGCGATGACACTAACAGCATAAGTAGCTGAACTCAAACGTTTCAGCAGATCTTCAGAGTGTTTTTTTCAGTTCAACCCCTCATCAATGCATACACCTACAAATTTTGAATATTCTACCTTAGCTACCGATTTCTGATCGAAGTTTATATTTATTAATGGTGTCATTCCATTTACTGTGAGGAACTGTATATACTGTGTTTGTTAAAGTTTAATAAGAGCCCATTTACAGAGAACCACTTAATGATTTTCTGAAAAACATCGTTTACAATTTCATCAGCTAATTCTTGTCTGTTGGGTGTGATAGCTATACTTGTATCATCGGCAAAAAGCACCAGCGTGAATATAGTATGACAAGTCATTAATATATATTAACATCAGCAGAGGACCCAAGACCGAACCTAGTAGCACCCCATTCTTGATTTTTCCCCAGTTTGAGAAAGCATCAGTTTTTTGCATATTATGTGAACCGCTTATTTCAACTTTCTGCACTCTTCCAATTAGGTATGATTTAAACCATTTGAGCGCTGTCCCATTCATACCACAGTACTTGAGCTTATCTAGAAGTGTTCCATGATTTACACAGTCAAAAGTCTTTGAGAGATCACAAAAAAATCCCAACGGGTGACTTCCGGTTACTCACAGTATTTAATATTTCATTAGTGAAAGCTTTTCCGTTGAAAAACCTTTCTAGAAACCAAACTGACATTTCGTTAAAACTTTATTTTTACAAAGGTGTGAAGCTACTGTACAATACATTACATTTTCAAGAATTTTGGATAAGGCAGTCAGAAGAGAGATTAGTTGTTGACATCAGACGTGTCCCCTTTTTTATGCAGTGGTTTAATAATGGAATACTTCAGTCTATATGGGAAAATACCCTGCTTCAGAGAGCTATTACTTATGTGGCTAAGAATCCCACCCATCTCTTGGGAAAAAGCTTGTATTATCCTGCTGGAAATTCCATCAATTCCATGCGAGCTTTTATTCTTGAGAAAGTTTATTATCTTCCTAATTTCAGAAGGAGAGGTGGGTGGAATTTCAATTGTATCAAATTGTGTGGGTAAGGCCTCTTCCATTAACTGCCTTGCTTCTTCTAATGAAAATTTAGATCCTATTTTTTCTACAACATTTAAAAAATGATTATTCATAATGTTTTCGACTTCCGGCTTGTTGTTTATCAAGTTTCCATTCGCTTTGATGGTGATGCCGTCATCCTGTATTCTTGGTTGTCCTGTCTCTCTAGTAATACGAGGTGCATTCAAGTTCTAAGGCCTCCAATTTTTTTTCTAATTAACTACTCACCCGAAATCGATGAAACTGGCGTTACTTCTCGACGTAATTGCCCTGCAGACGTACACATTTTTCACAACGCTGACGCCATGATTCCATGGCAGCGGCGAAGGCTTCTTTAGGAGTCTGTTTTGACCACTGGAAAATCGCTGAGGCAATAGCAGCACGGCTGGTGAATGTGCGGCCACGGAGAGTGTCTTTCATTGTTGGAAAAAGCCAAAAGTCACTAGGAGCCAGGTCAGGTGAGTAGGGAGCATGAGGAATCACTTCAAAGTTGTTATCACGAAGAAACTGTTGCGTAACGTTAGCTCGATGTGCGGGTGCGTTGTCTTGGTGAAACAGCACACGCGCAGCCCTTCCCGGACGTTTTTGTTGCAGTGCAGGAAGGAATTTGTTCTTCAAAACATTTTCGTAGGATGCACCTGTTACCGTAGTGCCCTTTGGAACGCAATGGATAAGGATGACGCCATCGCTGTCCCAGAACATGGACACCATCATTTTTTCAGCACTAGCGGTTACCCGAAATTTTTTTGGTGGCGGTGAATCTGTGTGCTTCCATTGAGCTGACTGGCGCTTTGTTACTGGATTGAAAAATGGCATCCACGTCTCATCCATTGTCACAACCGACGAAAAGAAAGTCCCATTCATGCTGTCGTTGTGCGTCAACATTGCTTGACAACATGCCACACGGGCAGCCATGTGGTCGTCCGTCAGCATTCGTGGCACCCACCTGGATGACACTTTTCGCATTTTCAGGTCGTCATGCAGGATTGTGTGCACAGAACCCACAGAAATGCCAACTCTGGAGGCGATCTGTTCAATAGTCATTCGGCGATCCCCCAAAACAATTCTCTCCACTTTCTCGATCATGTCGTCAGACCGGCTTTCTAAGAGAAAGAAGAAGGTTCTGCTGTTAGGTAGTTCTCTAAGTTTTCATCTATTTTTAGGTTTCAGATATATATTTTAACTGTTTTTGTGATAATATTTACTATATAAGTGACTTATTAGTGGTTTCTTCATTCACCTCTGCATTTCTTGTGTTGTGGCCTGATATTTGTGAGTGTTTCGTATCGAGCAACTTAACCTCTTACCCGTGTTTACATTCCGCGCTGACCAGTTGCAGCTGTAGCGGCGCATCGAAAGCTAAGTACTAATTAATTGTTTGTGTATAGTAGTTTATTTAGGAACTTTAGTAGTCTTCAACCGGTGTTCTTGGTGTTTTCCGGTGAAATAACTTCAGAAGAAATTTTTGCGAACTGCTTTCAGTTTCGTTACTGTCATTAGACGTTTGATTTTCTTTCTGTGTTAGTATTTTGTTATATTCTCATTTGTTGTTGATTAATACTGTCAATAATAGTAGTTACTTCCCTTGTAGAGCAAGTTTGTGATTATTGTAGTCAGTTTTTAACATCTTCTTATTGTAGTAGCGGAACTTAGATAAAGTTGTTTTCTTGTTTCAATAATTGTAAAATTTTACCATGAGTGAGAAGTGTGGGCTTTGCCGTAGGTTCGTGAGTAGTGGATTGCGGTGTGAGACTTGTTCGAAGTATTTTCACTGGGGGGAATGCAGTGGGGAAGCCAGTGGGCATTCTGGTGAGATCCTCTCCTGGAACTGCAGGTTATGTAGCAAGAGTAAGTTGATAGAGGAGCAGGAGCGTATGATCTGTGCCCTTCAGGTGCAGTTGAAAAACGCAGATAGGATGAGGAGGGAGAAGGGGTTTGGGGAATGGGAGCTGGCTGTTGGCAAGAGATCTGCTAGGAGAAGGAGATTTTCAGATAGTTTTACTATTGGTGTTTGTAATAGATATGACCAACTGTCAGAGTCTAGTGGAGAGGAATCTCTAGTAGCTGTAGATGTAGGAAGTATGCAGCAGACCTCAGCAGTTACGGTGGCTAGGACAGTTGCAAAGTCTAAGAGAAAGAAGAAGGTTCTGCTGTTAGGTAGTTCTCATGGTAGAGGTGTAGGCCAGCAGTTGCAGAAAGTTTTGGGGAGTGAGTACCAGGTCACCAGCATTGTGAAGCCTAATGCAGGATTGGCTCAGGTGACTTTTAACATAGGAGGGTTATGTAGGGATTTTACTAAAGAGGATCAGGTAGTGATTGTGGGTGGGGCTGGTAATAGTATTGATAGGGATGGGGAGTATGACATAGATTGTGACCTGGAAAAGATAGCCACTCAGACTGGCAACACGAATGTGCATTTCGTGGAACTGTTTCAGCGTCACGATCGGCCTCATCTTAATACAGCCGTCAGGCGTAATAACATGAGACTTGGGGGTGCGCTGATGACAGAAGGCATGAGTCACATTTCAGTGGTGTCGGTGGAGTCTATCAGCAGGACGGGTTTCACTAGACATGGCCTGCACCTCAACAGGTATGGGAAGGGGAGGTTGGCAAAACTTATAGGTGACAGCATAGGTGGGGGTGGTGGGATCACTCATGGGAAAATTCCGGTAGTTGTGGGTGTTAGAGCTGTACCTTTTTTAGATTGAAGTCAGCTGATAGGTATTCCTGCTTAAGGGAAGTCTCTCTAACAAAGAAACCACTTTCTACAAAGCTTGGGTATCCGATTAATGAGGGAATTAGTATATTTCATCAAAATATACAAGGTATTAGAGATAAAGTTAGTGAACTGCTTATAGATGTTGACTCTGAAATTATTGGTATATCTGAACACTTCTTAAATAAGGAGATAATTCAGAGGCTTCCTTTACCAGGATACAGGTTGGCTGGCAGCTTTTCTAGGAGCTCTTTGCGGTGTGGGGGAGTAGCCATGTATGTGAAAAACGGTATCCCATTTGAGTCAATTGATGTTTCAAAGTACTGCACTGAAAAGGTTTTTGAATGTTGTGCAGGTGTGGTTAAATTTAGTGGAGCTAAACTTCTTACTGTTGTTATTTATAGATCCCCAGACTCCGATTTCACAACATTTTTGCTAAAGCTAGAGGAGGTTCTTGGTTCACTTTATAGGAAATACAAAAAGTTAGTTATATGTGGTGACTTCAATATTAATTGTATAAGTGATTGTGCAAGGAAAAGGATGCTGGTAGACCTCCTTAATTCATATAATCTTATGCAAACCGTATTCTATCCAACGAGAGTGCAAGGGAACAGTAGAACAACCATAGACAATATTTTTGTTCATTCGTCATTATTAGAAGGGCACTCTGTTAGCAAAAAGGTGAATGGCCTTTCAGATCATGATGCACAAATTTTAAGTCTAAAAGATTTTTGTGCTGCAACACATGTTAAATATAGTTACCAACTTTTTAGGAAAGCTGATCCAGTTGCTGTACAGACTTTTGTAAACCTTATCAAGGAACAAGAGTGGCAAGATGTTTATAGTGCTGATACAGTAGACGATAAATATAATGCTTTCCTCAAGACTTTTCTCGTGCTCTTTGAAAGTTGCTTTCCGTTAGAACGTTCAAAACAGGGTACTAGCACAAACAGGCAGCCTGGGTGGCTGACTAAAGGGATAAGAATATCTTGTAGAACAAAGTGGCAATTATATCAAAACGTTAGAAACAGTCACAATCTAAATGCAGCAGCCCATTACAAACAGTATTGTAAGGTGCTTATAAAAGTTATTAGGAAGGCAAAAAGTTTGTGGTATGCAGATAGAATAGCTAAGTCTCAGGATAAAATTAAAACCATATGGTCATTCGTAAAGGAAGTGGCTGGTCTGCAGAGACAGGTCGAGAATATAGAATCAGTGCGTAGTGGGGATGTCCGTGTTACTGATAAGTCGCATATATGTACAGTACTTAATAATCACTTTCTGAATATAGCAGGTGAACTAAATAGAAACCTAGTCCCAACAGGGAATCATATAACGCTCTTAGAAAAAAGTGTTCCGAGACTGTTACCTGAAATGCTCCTCCATGATACTGACAAGAGGGAGATTGAGTTAATAATTAAATCACTAAAGACCAAGAACTCTCATGGATATGACGGGGTATCTAGCAGAATACTGAAGTATTGTTCTATGTATGTTAGCCCAGTACTTAGCCATATCTGTAACTTTTCCTTTAGGAGTGGTCGGTTTCCTGACCGATTAAAGTACTCGGTAGTGAAGCCACTTTATAAAAAGGGAGACAGGGATAATGTTGACAATTATAGACCTATTTCTATGCCATCGGTGTTTGCTAAAGTTATCGAGAGGGTTGTATATACAAGGTTACTGCAGCATTTAAATTCACATAATTTGCTGTCAAATGTACAGTTTGGTTTTAGAAATGGCTTAACAACTGAAAATGCTATAGTCTCTTTTCTCTGTGAGGTTTTGGACGGATTAAATAAAAGGTTGCGAACGTTAGGTGTTTTCTTTGATTTAACGAAGGCTTTTGACTGTGTTGACCACAAAATATTACTGCAGAAGTTGGAACATTATGGAGTAAGGGGAGTAGCTTACAATTGGTTCGCCTCCTACTTTAAGAACAGAAAGCAGAAGGTAATCCTCCGCAATATTGAGAGTGGTAATGATGTTCAGTCCCAATGGGGCACTGTTAAATGGGGCGTTCCCCAAGGGTCAGTGCTGGGGCCACTGCTGTTTCTTATTTATATAAATGATATGCCTTCTAGTATTACAGGTGATTCAAAAATATTTCTGTTTGCTGATGACACCACCTTGGTAGTGAAGGATCTTGTGTGTAATATTGAACCATTATCAAATAATGTAGTTCATAATATAAGTTCGTGGCTTGTGGAAAATAATTTGATGCTAAATCACAGTAAGACTCAGTTTTTACAGTTTCTAACTCACAATTCAACAAGAACTGACATTTTAATCAGACAGAATTGGCATGTTATAAGCGAGACGGAACAGTTCAAGTTCCTAGGCGTACGGATAGATAGTAAGCTGTTGTGGAAAGCCCATGTTCAGGATCTTGTTCAGAAACTAAATGCCGCTTTATTTACCATTAGAACAGTATCTGAAATAAGTGACATTTCAACACGAAAAGTAGTATACTTCGCATATTTTCATACGCTTATGTCATATGGTATTATTTTTTGGGGTACTTCTTCTGATTCAAAAAGGGTATTTTTGGCTCAAAAACGGGCTGTTCGAGCTATGTATGGTGTAAGTTCGAAAACCTCTTGTCGACCCCTATTCAATAGTCTGGGAATTTTGACATTGCCCTCACAGTATGTATTTTCTTTAATGTCGTTTGTTGTTAGCAATATTAGCTTATTCCCAAGAGTTAGCAGCTTTCACTCAGTTAATACTAGGCAGAAATCAAATCTGCATGTGGAATGTACTTCCTTGACTCTTGTGCAGAAAGGAGTGCAGTATTCTGCTGCATCCATTTTCAATAAGCTACCACAAGAACTCAAAAATCTTAGCAGTAGCCCAAACACTTTTAAGTCTAAACTGAAGAGTTTCCTCATGGCTCACTCCTTCTATTCTGTCGAGGAGCTCCTGGAAGAGCTAAACAATTAAGCAAATTCCAGTGTTACATTCTTGATTTTCTTTATTTAAACTAACGACTTGTCGCCTGAATATGTTTCTTATATTTTATTTCATCTGTTTCTACAATTGTGTTATAATTTCATGTATTGACTCGTTCCATGACCATGGAGACTTCTCCTAAATGTGGTCCCACGGAACAATAAATAAATAAATAAATAAATAAAAACGCACTTTCGACGCATCCATAACTCCATCAGCACATGTCTCCTTCAACTGTCGATGAATTTCAATTGGTTTCACACCACGCAAATTCAGAAAACGAATGATTGCACGCTATTCAAGTAAGGAAAACGTCGCCATTTTAAGTATGTAAAACAGTTCTCATTCTCGCCGCTGGCGGTAAAATTCCATCTGCCATACGGTGCTGTCATCTCTGGGACGTATTGACAATGAACGCGTCCTCATTTTAAAACAATGCGCATGTTTCTATCTCTTTCCAGTCCGGAGAAAAAAAATCGGAGGCCTTAGAACTTGAATGCACCTCGTAATATTCCAAATTGCTTTGATTTTGTTATCAGAGGTATTAATCTCAGACATGATGCACATGCTTCTGGACTTTTTAATAACATTTCTTAATGTAGCACCGTAGTTTTTATAATATTTGGCTGTTTCTGGCTCATTAGTCTTTCTTGTTGTTAGATACAGTTTCCCTTTGTGGCTGCAAGATTTTTTATTCCTTTAGTAAGCCAAGGTTTTTTGCATGGTTACTTATAATTAGATTTAACTACTTTCTTGGGGAAACAGTTTTCAAATTCTCTTACAAGTGTATCATGAAATAAGTTATATTTTAAATTAGCATCGGGTTCCTTGTACACCACATCCCAGTCTAACTGCTGAAGATTTTCCCTGAAATTTCTAATTGTTGAGTCATTAATTGAACGCACAACTTTGGAGGGTAGTTTTGAATTATTGAATGGGGCTATGTCATATACTGCAACTAGCTAAGCACCATGATCATAAAGGCCATTCTCAACAGGACAAGAATTTATGTTTTTAAACTTATCTTGGTCTATAAAAGTGTTATCTATCAATGTGCTGCTGTCCTTTACTACCCAACTAGGAACATCAATGACAGATGTCAAATTGAAAGAACCGAGCAAGACTTCCAGGTCATTCTTCCTATTACACTCTTTCAGTGAACCAACACTGAAGTCCCCACAAATAATAATTTGCTTTCCCCTATCTGACAGACAGCACAACAAGGCATCCAAGTTTTCCAGGAATAAATAAAAGTTTCCTGAAGGAGACCCATATAGTGTTACAGTTTAATGCGATACTTTAGAACCACCCACCGCAGTGCTTGACGGTCCCTCTAAGTCAGTACATGAGGTCTGCGTGGTCTTTGTTTAGCTGCTGTTGTTCCTTAGCGTTTCCACTTCACAACCATATCACCAACAGCCGACTTGGGCAGTTATAGAAGGGCTAAAAGGTCCCTGATGATATGTTAATCAGGTGACATCCAGTGACCAGTCCACGTCGAAGTCAGTAAGCTCTCCTGGCAGACCTGTTCTGCTGTTACTGCTCCCCTACTTACAACACAACACTCCCTGCCTGCTTTTCTACTGGTGAGTCCGCCTCTTGTCAAGTCTAACGGTCAGTTCCGCATTATATAGGGTTTCAGAATACATTTCGTCAGACAGTTTATACTCCGTCGGTTGAGAACGTTTTATGTACCTACCATAAAGTGGTGATGATGAAGTCCCATACTCCTTGACGGTGTAGGGGAACAATGCGGGAGACCCGCACTGCCGTACTAGGCAATATCCTAGTGGAGGTGGTTTGCCATTGCCTTCCTCCTGCCGTAATGGGGATGAATGATCATCATGAAGACGAAACAACAACATCCAGTCATCTAGAGGCAGGTAAAAACCCCTGAACCCGCCGGGAATCGAACCCGGGAACCCGCGCTTGGCAAGCGAGAACGCTACCGCGAGAGCACGAGCTGCGGACCATAAAGTGGTAGTACGTTTAGTAAGTATTGTAATGAACCCTTTAAGCCCCAGAGGTTTCTGCCTGAAACCACCATTTTATACCCTAGAGCAGGGCTTCACAGCATACGTGCTCGCGGAGCAAGCTGTGAGCAGCAAGGCGCGAGCACGGAGCAGCGCGAGCACGCTACCCCCACTACCGGACCAGAGCGGAGAGTGGGGAGAGTCACGTGGGGTACACAACAGCTGCCGCCAGTCGATGTAAATCCGCGGCCACCTGCAGGGATATCACTCACGAATTATTACTGCGACAAATGAAACAAATAAAGGAGAATGTACACGTGCCTCATAATTTTATTAGCTTAGTGTATGCCTCTACCATATGTAGACACTGAAACTAAAGAATTCCACGACAATCCTATATTTTCAACACTTTCTTCAACACTACTTAAAATATCACCTCCGGTTGTAGTGTTCTTCATGGCTACTACATCGAGGAGCTCCCCCCTCACCTGAAGATCTCTATTAACACCTCTAATAAATATGGCAAGCTGCGCTGTTCCAGTGATATCAACACTTTCGTCCAGAGCTAGAGAGTACGCCATAAAATCTTTACAGATATTTGCAAACTGGCTCTGGACGTCGTCTGCCATGTCCTGTATGCGACGCATAATGGTCATGTTAGATAATGGCACAATCAGAATCTGTTCAACTTGAGATGGACACAAATGTTCCGCTGCAGCTACCAAACATTCTTTTATTAAATCGCCATCAGTTAAGGGGCGCAGGGATTTTGCTAAAAGCAAAGCAATTTTGTAACCCACTCTGAGAGCTGCCTCAGTTGATTTTTCTTCGTCGTCCAGATCTTCTTCGGATAGCTTCCTCTTAAGTTTAATAACTTCCTGTGCACGATCTGGTCAATCACATTTTCCACGTCCGTAGTCTTTCGCGTGGTACGACATATAATGTCGCTGCAAATTAAATTTCGTAAAAGAATTCAGCGTTTTGTGACATAGTAAACATTTTGCAACACCATCTTTTTCAGTAAACAGATACAATTCCTCCCAATGGGGGTTGAACTGCGAAAGCATGGTTGGGGTTACACAACGGCGACTTCACATGATTCTTAACCAGCGAAGTGACTGTTACGAGCTGATCGTAGTACTTTAAACGTTACACAGTCGGCGCGAATTTAATAGACACGCTGCGGCCGTATTCAAACGTGCGCGCGCATTTCCCCTCCCTCCCCTCTCTCCCCACTCCACGACCTTGCAGCTGCTCGCGAGCAGGTGCCTGAGCAGACGCGAGTACTCGTGCTCAAAACAGGCCAGTTGTTAAGCCCTGCCCTAGAGTACTAGTACCTTCGCGTAAAAACACGGATGTTATTGAGAGACAGACGCTTCTAGTGGTACATTGTGGTAGTTCTACAAATGTAGAGCATTGTAGAAGTCACTTATAGCGTTCTAATCAACATTCGGTGAAGTGACTGTGTTGTTTGATAGTAGGAGATTCTGACATGCGTTTTTTTTTTTTTTCTGAAGTGGCCAATACTGAGGAGAGCATTGGTAATGAAAGTAAGTATATCTTAAGTTATTGTAAAGTAAATCTGAGTTCGTACTACTACTTTTATGAGTTATCGAAATTAAACAACTGGGGCAGTATGTAGTTGTGATACAAAATTTATTAAATTTTAGGCCCATTTTTGCTTATTATTTAGGACTACAACTTGCTTTAGGCGTTTTGAGTTCATGGAAGTTTCGAGATGTGTGATGTTGTCTAGCAAAAACGTGAATTTACATTCAAGTATAGCACATGAAGAGATAGATGGTTGATAACTCTAAGATCCGGCCGTGGTGGTCGAGCGGTTCTAGGCGCTTCAGTCTGGAACCGCGCGACCGCTACGGTCGCAGGTTCGAATCCTGCCTCGGGCGTGGATGTGTGTGATGTCCTTAGGTTAGTTAGGTTCAAGTAGTTCTAAGTTCTAGGGGACTGATGACCTCAGATGTTAAGTCCCATAGTGCTCAGAGCCACCTGAACCATTTGAACCATAAGTGTAGGACCCACTGATTCCAAGGTGCTTAAAACAATTGATTGTTTACTTTTTGGCTATTTATTCTTGTAGTCGTTGCTTATTATGATAATAAAGGTTAATTAGATGAAAATTTTTAATTTTTTATATTTTATGGGTTCACACCATTAAGACACACAGTTTTTCAATAATTTTTGAAATTGTTAAATATGCTTTGCTTCTTACCCACACACACCTGCACTTTCACGAAATCAACATAAGTTGCTCACCCCCGCCTCCCCCCATTTGCGTCCTGAGCACAATTCAGGGGCTGGGTGCGCTTCTGGTAAAATTACCGTTGATGTGAGTTCTTCCAATTACTGGAAGCTCCAGGCGTAAGTCAGCGAGAAACTACGTCAAATAATGTTTCTTTATGCTAAAGGAATGGGCTAAATTTGTCAGGACAGTTGAGTGCTGTGTACTGAATCTGCGAAACCGGCGCTACAAGGCGCGGAGTGGCGTAGGCCCCACGCCTTGGGCCACACTGGCCGTATTTCTGTGCTCCGCGTGCCGGGGTTCCCACGCCCACGGCGGCTCGCTGTCACAACAGGCGCTGAGCCGGCTGCAAGCCCGTGTTTACCTGCCGCCCTGTTTACGGCCAGTCTGCGGCGTATTTTCAGACACGCCGCGCTCGACGCAGCGAAAACATGCGCCCCTCAGGCCAGCGGATCGCCGCCGTGAGTCACAGAAGAGACAACAAACCCCAGGCTGCGACTCGCGTGAGCAAGCAAACTTCCCTTCGCTCTCAGATTCCGAGTCGCCCGCCGTTCCACGCTTTTGCAGTTTTCACGAGGACATTTTCTTAGACGTCGCACGGGCGCACTGGAAACAAGGAGTTGTGTACCACTGTAAATCCAAAGCAGAGAGCGGAAGGCCTGAAGTGGACATGTCGGCATGCAGCAGACGCTCTGCACGGAAAATTTATTCCGGTTGTTTCATTGTTTCAGCGATGTGAATCTTGTCGTGAATAGAATTTGAATAAAGTATTGCAGGTTGAACAGGTCATGGCGGAAGTTAGTATTGTGGTTGTTGTTAAATTCTGAGTACATGTAACAGTCTATAGCAAATTCCCTCGTTAAAACGCCCACTTGTAAAATGTGAGTACTGACCCATGAAAGTTTTCTTTTCACCCTATCTGACTTTACTTGAAACACAAGTTAACACAGAGGTCACTTATTTTGCACAATGGTTAATCAGTGGGCTTAAATAAACTTTTAAATACACCTTAATGATTCAGTTTCCTGTCAATGAATCCATCTCTACACACACAAAATGCATAAATGCTCCCTCTTACAGGCAAAACACTTGCTATCAGCGTGCATGGCTTACAGTTTTGTTACTTTTCGACATAAAGAGTGAAAATATTGATAACAGAAGGGCACTGAATGGAACCTAGAATATACACTCCTGGAAATGGAAAAAAGAACACATTGACACCGGTGTGTCAGACCCACCATACTTGCTCCGGACACTGCGACAGGGCTGTACAAGCAATGATCACACGCACGGCACAGCGGACACACCAGGAACCGCGGTGTTGGCCGTCGAATGGCGCTAGCTGCGCAGCATTTGTGCACCGCCGCCGTCAGTGTCAGCCAGTTTGCCGTGGCATACGGAGCTCCATCGCAGTCTTTAACACTGGTAGCATGCCGCGACAGCGTGGACGTGAACCGTATGTGCAGTTGACGGACTTTGAGCGAGGGCGTATAGTGGGCATGCGGGAGGCCGGGTGGACGTACCGCCGAATTGCTCAACACGTGGGGCGTGAGGTCTCCACAGTACATCGATGTTGTCGCCAGTGGTCGGCGGAAGGTGCACGTGCCCGTCGACCTGGGACCGGACCGCAGCGACGCACGGATGCACGCCAACACCGTAGGATCCTACGCAGTGCCGTAGGGGACCGCACCGCCACTTCCCAGCAAATTAGGGACACTGTTGCTCCTGGGGTAGCGGCGAGGACCATTCGCAACCGTCTCCATGAAGCTGGGCTACCGTCCCGCACACCGTTAGGCCGTCTTCCGCTCACGCCCCAACATCGTGCAGCCCGCCTCCAGTGGTGTCGCGACAGGCGTGAATGGAGGGACGAATGGAGACGTGTCGTCTTCAGCGATGAGAGTCGCTTCTGCCTTGGTGCCAATGATGGTCGTATGCGTGTTTGGCGCCGTGCAGGTGAGCGCCACAATCAGGACTGCATACGACCGAGGCACACAGGGCCAACACCCGGCATCATGGTGTGGGGAGCGATCTCCTACACTGGCCGTACACCACTGGTGATCGTCGAGGGGACACTGAATAGTGCACGGTACATCCAAACCGTCATCGAACCCATCGTTCTACCATTCCTAGACCGGCAAGGGAACTTGCTGTTCCAACAGGACAAAGCACGTCCGCATGTATCCCGTGCCACCCAACGTGCTCTAGAAGATGTAAGTCAACTACCCTGGCCAGCAAGATCTCCGGATCTGTCCCCCATTGAGCATGTTTGGGACTGGATGAAGCGTCGTCTCACGCGGTCTGCACGTCCAGCACGAACGCTGGTCCAACTGAGGCGCCAGGTGGAAATGGCATGGCAAGCCGTTCCACAGGACTACATCCAGCATCTCTACGATCGTCTCCATGGGAGAATAGCAGCCTGCATTGCTGCGAAAGGTGGATATACACTGTACTAGTGCCGACATTGTGCATGCTCTGTTGCCTGTGTCTATGTGCCTGTGGTTCTGTCAGTGTGATCATGTGATGTATCTGACCCCAGGAATGTGTCAAATGGTTCAAATGGCTCTGAGCACTATGGGACTCAACTGCTGAGGTTATTAGTCCCCTAGAACTTAGAACTAGTTAAACCTAACTAACCTAAGGACATCACAAACATCCATGCCCGAGGCAGGATTCGAACCTGCGACCGTAGCGGTCTTGCGGTTCCAGACTGCAGCGCCTTTAACCGCACGGCAGGAATGTGTCAATAAAGTTTCCCCTTCCTGGGACAATGAATTCACGGTGTTCTTATTTCAATTTCCAGGAGTGTAATTAACTGCTCTGAAGAACTCAGTGTAAACTTACCTCCAATAACCTGGAAGAATCATACGGAACCGTTATCAGCAATTTTGGGTTGATAAACGAATGCCGACTGTGCAAACAATTGCTCAACGTAAATGATCGTGGTAGAATCACCACTACCGTATTTTTTATAAAATTCGTGAATGCATGGTTTACTACACAGAATCGTTAGAGTAATGCTATGGCAAGGAGCGTAAATAAATTCAGAGAGATGATGTGTAAATTACTGATTATTTCAATTCAAAACACAGTTCATAGTACGTGGAAGAAGATAGTTCATCTTATACGATTTACACGGCATTCTATACCACTGCATAACTAAGAATTTACCTGTTCAAAACCCGATGAAATTATGATTAGATGAATGGAGAAAGAAATGATAATTAAATCAAGGCCCTAAGCTGTCGACAGGCGTTGATACACATCAAAGGGGACAGTTCGTGTGCCCCGACCGGGAATCGAACCCGGAATCTCCTGTTTAGTTAGCAGACGCTCTATCCATCTTTTTTTTCCTCATTTGTTCGATATTGTTCGTTGCATTTGGTCTCGGCGGACGTCACATGAGACATCCGTTCAAGTTGATCGTTGATTCCTCTGCTCAGTTCCATCTGAGCCACCGAGGGCACAGAGGATAGTGCGACTGCAGGGATTTATCCCTTGCACGCTCCCCGTGAGACCCACATTCCCAACTTAATATTCACACACTACATTCGTAGTGCCCCTGCCCATTACACTCATTACTCGCGGCAGACAATCTTACCGAGTCCCGTAAGAGTTCGGGCAATACGTGTGCATCCAACATAGAAGAAGAAGGTCAATGGCCGGTTAGCCTTAACTATATATGAAGATGGTATCCTTTCGGACATGTCCGAAAGAACAGATACCATCTTCATATAGAATGGAGAAAATATGGCGATCGTTCAGATGTGTAATACAGAGAAAACAAAATCTGGCTCCTGTGAATCGAGACTGGATGCCCCACAGTACAAACAATGTAGGAAGCAAATCGCATTGCAGTTTTCACATAGAGACCCAAACTACAACCGCCAGCCAACGGCAACGTCTACATATATCAGCCTAGGCATTGACTAAGAACAAGACAAGCCTCTTTGTGTGCCATTCAATTTCCGAACACGTTGCTCTGGCACAGGCCTCGCTGATTTCAAAAATGGTTCAAATGGCTCTGAGCACTATGGGACTCAACTGCTGTGGTCATCAGTACCCTAGAACTTAGAACTAGTTAAACCTAACGAACCTAAGGACATCACACACATCCATGCCCGAGGCAGGATTCGAACCTGCGGCCGTAGCAGTCGCACGGTTCCGGACTGCGCGCCTAGAACCGCGAGACCACCGCGGCCGGCCGCTGATTTCCTAATGGCCGAGACATACAGATCTCCAAAGAGCGTCGTTTAGGTTTCCCATCTCGATTGAGCAATGGTTGTCTTCACTGCAAGCATCGACCAGTGCTACAGATTTAGGAAAAGGGCCCGCGAGTTGGCAGACGTGGAAAACACGAGAAGCTGAAAGATGACATATGTTACAGGCAACTTTCAAGTTATTCTCATGACCTGTTGATTAAGCTCGCGAAATAGTTGGATTACTAAGATGTGTCATCTGATTGACAAAAATATATTAACATTCTTAATGTGTTAATGGCTCAAGTTTTACCATTCGCCATTTACGTTTCTCTATTACCAACGACTGGCTGAAACAGGGGAAACGAAGACGAATGGCTAGCTCTGAGATGCTTTTGTGTTAAACCCTCGAAACTATTGCATTAACAGAGATATTGAAGTAAAGTACTGTTGTTCTGTTGTTTTACTTGGAACGATATACAGGGTGATTAAACTTTCAAAACGCTGCAGAAATAACACCGCTGGTCAGAATGACGTCAAATTGCGACGGAATATTATCGGAGAAGGGGGAAAACGTAAGGGAAAAAGAAAAATAGTGTGAAAATTGATCAATAGATGGCGCTGTATGTGTCAGAATACGTAAATGAAAACACCTGATATGCGCACGACCCACTGAACACGCCGGGTACATGGTTTTTCCTCGTTTCGCGTCTGCGACGTTCGCCATGATTGTCTCAATGCAGGAGCGCGCTCTGCTTGTAAAGCCGTATTACAAGAACGATGACTGTGCACACGTCGCTCTCCTTCCACTGAAGGGTTTGAAAGAAGGCGTTAGTCCGTTGACTGCCGTGCGTCTGGAGAAAATGATTCGGAAATTCGAAAAGACGGATCCTTTTGGTGTGCAACCTAATAGAGGGAAGAAACGAATTGATTCGACGTCAGTGGGAGCAATGGCCACAGCAATGCACGAGGAGACTAGTGGTGATGTACAAACGTGTAGCGCACGGAGAATTGCCGAAACATTGGACATACCCGTGAGCACGGTGCGTAAAATCCTACGAAATATCCTTCTTAGCTATCCATTCAAAATCATCCATGTGCACGAGTTGTTTCCTGTTGACCTGCCAGCTGTCCGCCCCTGGTATCTGTGTGGTCAGCGCGACGGAATGCCATACCTAACAGCCCAGGTTCGATTCCCGGCTGCGTCGGAGATTTTCTTCGCTCAGTGACTGGGTGTTGTGTTGTCCTTGTCATCATCATTTCAACCCCATCGACACCCAAGGCGCCGAAGTGGCTTCAACTCGAAAGACTTGCACCAACGGACGGTCTACCAGACGGGATTCCCTAGCCACACGGAATTTCCAATTACCTGCCAGCTAGAGAGACCTTTGCTTTAGAGTTTATTGCTCGCATGGAAGTGGACAATGCTTGGCCGTGGAAGATTTTGTTGATACACTAAGCCCACTTCCATCTGAGAGGAAATATCAATACACAATTTTTTTAAAATGGGCAGCGGGAAATACACATGCAAATCAACCACTACCACTTCATCCTGAACAGATCGCTGTATGGTGCGGGTTTACAGCAACGTTTATCATAGGGCCGCTGGTAAGCGCTATGAGTGTCTTTTGCGCAACCACGTCATTCCAGCTCTCCAACAGCGTGGATGTGTGGATGGGATCATTTTTATGCCAGATGGCGTGCCACCGCACATTGAAAATCCAGTTAAGCAGTTGCTGAAGCACCATTTCGGAAATGCTAGAATCATCAGCCGTCATTTCCCTAGCCTGCCGTCCCGATCACCTGTTCTTAATCCGTTTGACTTCTGGCTGTGGAGCTATCTGAAAGATGTTGTGTTCAGTGTGCCGATTGCAAACTTAGCTGCATTGAAGGCACGCATTGCGCAACACATTCTGAACGTGACTCCGGAAATACTTCGATCAGTTGTGGAACATGCTATTCCTCTATTTCAACTTGTTGCAGTAAACGGTGGACAGCGTATTGAACATGTTTTGCGCCAGTCACACGGAAACTAATAATGCGATTTGATTTTGATTGATACTTTTTATGCAGTTTTTGGCCTCAGAAGAATTAAAAACCGATGTGAGTGATGCTTTTTATGCGGTTTTTGACCTCAGGTCCATTAAAAACCGATTTTTCCCATCCGATGTGATACGACCTTGCCATGGTGGATGGGCTTACGTATCTAACAGTATCGCACCTGTACACAAATATACACTGAGAAGTACAGTTTGTTTAACGTCAAACGTACACCTTAGGCATTAATGTATGATTCATTTGTCATTTATAGTCGACCGCTATTAAGTTCCGATGCTTACAACGCCATCTATTGCTACATTTTGTAACTATTTATCTTGCTTCTGCCGTAAGTTTCCCCCTTCTCCGATTGTGTTCCGTTCGAATTTGACGTCATTCTGACCAGTGGTGTTATTTCTACAGCGGTTTGAAAGTTAAATTTAATTATACTCACCTTATACTTTTTTTAATTGCATTCGAAATATCTTGAAAAGACTTGTAACATGGCATGCTAACTGAACAAAAAATTAGTCACCCCAGTGAAAACGCACATATGAATCGTTAAGCCCCTACAGATGGCACAGCGATCGGGTCACTGACTCAACGGCGCATGCGCACTTGCTCAACGTCAGCATAAGGAAGTAGCGAACAGTGAGACATTTATGTTTCAAGCGGACAATATACGTAAACATGGGTAAACGTAAGGACGTGACAAGAGTGGCAAGAAAGGACCGATAGTGGTTGGTTGGACTGGAGAGTAAGGGAACCAAACTACAAGGTCATCAGTCCCTTTTTCCTCGTGGAAACAAATCTCAGGTTACAACTATTCCCAAAACGTGTCGGGGAAAGTAAAAAGGCGTAAAAGTAACTAGGGACCGCACTGAAAGAGAAAACGAAAGAAGCTAACGAAAAGAGAAAACGTGCACTAAAAGGACAAATGGTGGAATGTATTAAAATAATATAGCAAGTGGCCTGGGCTGGCTGATCGCAAAAATAAAAACGGATGAGCCAGCCACTCTGGACCGATAGTGCTTCGCCGCTCTCTGGGCCGTACAGTGTGTAAAGTTGCCAGACTTGTTGGTGTTCCGTGGTCGACTGTTCAACAAGTCTACAAGCAGTGCTGTAGCGCACGTGGCCACGAAACACGACGTCAGAACTGTGATCGGAAAAAGCTCCTGACTCAGACGGACCAGAGACGCCTTTCACGACTTGTGAATCAAAATCGCAAATACGATCGGAATTTCTGCGGGCATCCCCACCTGTCAGGGAGAGAGCATCGTGAGGGGAACTGCATGGAATGAACCTTTGGAGTCGGTCACCTCGCAAGAGGCTATTGCTCACATAGGCACATAAAGATGTGCGTCTTCAATTGGTTAGAAATCATCGAACGTGGACAGCAGCGGACTGGAGGAACGCAATGTGCTCCGACGAATCACATTCTTGCTTGCACGTAGCCGAGTACACAGAAAGTCAAACGAAGCATTTCATCCTGAATTTGTGCAACGTCAGTTTCATGCCAGCGGTGGGGTCTGTGATGTTTTAGAAGTGTTTTTCTTATCCAGGACTGCGCACTCTAACTTACAGACAACTAACATGAAGCAGTTTGTTTATTTAAATATTCCGAAAGACCAGGTGTTGCCATTCAGCCAACATCTTGTAACCTCCCTCTTACTAATCGGCCTATTCTGCTTGCGATATAAAATATGACCGTGGATCGCGTGTCTGCCTAATGGATTTTTTGTAATTGTATAAGGCTATCTTTCCCGAAGAAGTGATACCAATAAGTAGGAGGAACGTGTACTACCGACCCTTCTAATGGAAAGTCTACTAAAAATAAAAGTAATTAAACCGAACAGGGCTATAATTTGGTAAATGAAAGTAATTTTGTGCATACACTAACGAACAACACTGGACAGAAAAGGGGTACCACTAACTGATCATGAATCCAAAAGTTACACTAATGAACGAAAAGGAAATAATTAACGGTCGCCAGCCTCCTAGGGCAATTTACATCCAAAATCCTGTACAACATGATGAGAAGGAAAAACATGTATTATTAAACACTGACGTGGCAACTGAAGGTTTTTTACTGGCTCGAACACAATTAAATACTAGGTACGTACCAAACCAAACAGGCATGTGCTCCAAGCTATATCTAAAGTAAATAAAACTTCCGCACTCTTAATCTGTGCATTTCTTAAAATTAGATTTTTTCCAGTGATTGATTCTCAAACTTGAAAAACGAAATTGCTTTACTTTAGTCATATACTAAAGCTACTGTGGTACAACAGTTAATTGAAAGTGGACTGAGGCTAAAATTCTTAAAAGTGAAATTATTCGTTAATAAACTGGCTGTAACTATTCAGTTTGTTTCTTATGACACTCAGTTACATATTGGGTAAAAAAGGAACAAGGATCCTGCTTGGTAACAATGTCTGGGAGCAATGAGGACACAATCGCCCTGAGTTTAACTGATTATTATTTAAATAAATCTTATCAAAAAAAATTCAAATGTGTATGAAATCTTATGGGACTTAACTGCTAAGGTCATCAGTCCCTAAGCTTACACTCTACTTAACCTAAATTATCCTAAGGACAAAGACACACACACCCATGCCCGACGGAGGACTCGAACCTCTGCCGGGACCAGCCGCACAGTCCATGACTGCAGCGCCAAGACGGCTCAGCTGATCCCTCGCAATTAATACAGCCTCTTTCACCAGTCCACTGTCCGTACTCCTGCTTTAGACATCTGACCGGTGCGCGTACATGATGCTGCCGAAAATCGTACTCTCCACTGCGAGAGCGTTAACACCACACTTCCGCACACTACAAGCGCTGTAACCCTTCTCTAGCTCTCTCTGTGCGCTCTGCGCAACAACTCCCAACCCAAAGATTTCACAACGCACAAGCCCTGCTACTATCGTTGCTAGTCGATGCAAATAACAATTCCTCCGGCTTTTTCCCAGAGTTTGTAAGTTTCACAGTAAAACACAGATAAATACAATGAAACGTCAACAGACTTCTACCTAAATGTACACATACAGTGAAGCAATGTCCTTACTTATTAAAAGAAAGCATTTAAATTACAAATATTTACATACAATTCAGAAAAAAAGTTGTATATGGGTAGTAGGTGCCATGCATACTGCATTTTCAGTGTTACAGTCTTGCTAGATGAGTATGCTGGTAATACCCTTGTTTTTTAAGACACCAGAGTTCATCAGGCTGGAAGAATATGTGACTGGTTTTCTGAACACTCCTCCACCTTATTACATCGCAACTGGTCTGCAAAATCATCTGACGAATCGAAATCGACGATTCGGGATAAAGATGGAGAAATCCATGGACATAAGTGACTTCGACAAACGACAAATTGAAACTTCCTGGCAGATTAAAACCGAGACTCGAACACTGGACCTGTGCATTTCGCGGGCAAGTTCTCTACCAATTGAGCAAGCCAAGCACAACTCACGACCTGTCCTCATATCTTTACTACCGGCCGTGCCAAACCTCCTATCTTCCAAACTTCACAGAAGCTCTCCTGCGAAATTTGCAGAGCTAACGCTCCTAGAAGAAAAGGTATTGCGGAGTCATAGCTTAGCCACATCCTGGGGGATGTTTCCAGAATAAAATTTTCACTCTTCAGCGGAGTAGGCGGTTATACGAAACTTCGTGTCTTTCGTGGACGTCTTATCAGGGCACACTCTCCTGCAGAGTGAAAATTTCTTTCTGAAAAGTGCAGATTGTTACGGCCCAGCGCCTTTGAACGAACGGTGCAGCTGGTCAGCTGTTGACATTCTCTTGTCGAGAGCGGCTGTGGAAGGTGGTCGAGGGAACGTGAAACCACGAGTAGGCTACAACATGTTGGACGTCCACGAGTCTCAATAGAACGTTCGTGTCAGAGGCTTCCCGCTCGGTATAGTAGAACAGGGGGTGATCTGTGGAACGTCTCTTGACACAGTATAATGCTGCTTTCGGAACATACCGTTCAGCGCACATTGTTGAAGATGTGGCCCTTAAATGTTTCCACATTGACTCAGTGACACAGTTATCAGTTTCGCTTTCGGTAAGGTGAAGGCTCCAGAGAAACAGTTCTGACGTTGAGAATGATAATGGAAACAAGCCTTTAAAAAATCAAAATACATTTATAGAATGGATACACCGAAACGCAGATTAGACGCGCTCTCAAAACGAGCAAGAAGAAGCGAACAACAAAGGTCTGGCGTTCCTCCTGTACGCAGGGCCACTCACGGCCAAGATTGCCAGAATACTGGAGAAGAACAAGATAAGAACCATCTTCCATCCTCCTGCAAAAATCAGAAATATGCCGGGCTCAATGAATGACAACTTGGGTCTAAGAACACCGGGTGTCTATAGCATTTCCTGCGAATGTTGAAAACATATGTCCGCAGCTCGTGGTCGTGCGGTAGCGTTCTCGCTTCCCACGCCCGGTTTCCCGGGTTAGATTCCCAGCGGGGTCAGGGATTTTCTCTGCCTCGTGATGACTGGGTGTTGTGTGATGTCCTTAGGTTAGTTAGGTATAAGTAGTTCTAAGTTCTAGGGGACTGATAACCATAGATGTTAAGTCCCATAGTGCTCAGAGCCATTTGAACCATTTGTTGAAAACATTTCATGTGTAGATGGCTGTGTCATCAGTGTACTGCGCTGTGTGCACCAGGGGGCTGTTGGAGTGTCCGTAGTGTACAGACTGTACAAAACGGGCCCCAGGACCGATCCCTGTGGCACCCCAGCACGAGTACGCCTTTTGGTGGAGGTGGCTCTTTCTACTTTGACAGAGAAGGTTCTATTCGTGAGATAGCTTTGGATTAACATATGCTCCCTGGGAACCCTTGTGTGTATAACTTGTAGAGTAGCCCTTTAAGCCATACTGAATCGAAGGCTTTGGCGACATCAAGAAGCACTATCCGGCAGTAGCCTCTGTGGTTGAAGCCCTCTGTGGCTGCTTCCACTAGTCTCATTATCTGTTGTGGGGCGGAGTAATTCTGTCGGAATCCGAATTGGAAATCCGGCAAAAATCGCTCGTTGGTGATGTAGTCTCGTATGGGAATAAGCAGGGGGCGCTCATAGAGCTTGCTGAGAGTTGGCAATAGGCTAATCGGCCTGTAGTGCTGCGGGAATAAAGGGTTTTTCCCTGGTTTGTGTTTCACGACCACTTCCGCGTGTTTCCAGTATGCTAGGAACTCGCGGGTACGAGTAATCTCGTTGAAGACGTTCGCGAGGTGTTCGATAGCCGAGGGCGGGAGGTTTTTAACTAGCTGGTAGGCGACACTGTCGTGTCCTGGCGCCGCTTTTGTAGTGAGGGATCTAATTACTTTTTCCATGTCTTCGGGGGTGAAAAGTGGGGGTTCGTCCTCCGGGTCCCCCTCAGCGTTGAGGAAGACAGCCAGTTGACGACGAACTACCTCTTCATGTCTTTTGGCAAAATGTTTGGTTGCTTGCCATAGTGTGTGATCGTCTACTTTGAGGGCTTTTAGGTGGTTTTGGCATTGCTGGTTTTTGTACTCATTGAGCGCTACCTTCGGCTCTCTCTGTAGACGATTGAGCAGCCTCCTGGTGGCCTGATTTCTGGTGATCTTCCACTCTTTTGCCACTCTGTTCTTGTGACGGATTTGGGCTAGTAGATGTTCTGGGAGTTGTACTTGCGTGGGCGGGCCATCCCTTTTTCGGGGAGTGGCATCTTCCGCTGCCTGCAAGATGGTTCCTGTTAGGTCTTGTAGCGCTTGTTCTACTGTTTCGGCAGTAGGTGGCGGAGCGCGAGCGTTATCAGAGGCGACTGTTTCTCGGTATCGCTCCCAGTCTGTACGTTTGTAGGACGTCTGGTACTGTGGGAGCGCTACCCATTCTCCCACATCGACCTCTAGAATCACTGGGTTGTGATCGGAGGACATTCTGTTGATTGTCCTTGCAGCCACAAACCCCGCGATCCTCCTCGTGAGGGCTATGTCTAATAAGTCGGGCCTACCTCCATTTTTTGGAAAATGTGTGGGCTCGACCGGACCCCATGCTTCGAAGTGGTTGTCCCGCGTTAGTCGTTTGGCGCCTGCTCTGGAGGTTACTCTGGAGTTCCAGTCGGGATGTTTGGCATTGAAGTCACCCCCAATTATGAGTTTGCCTTCAATTTGCCCTAGAGCAGCTATGTCTCCCTCGTCTATCTTGCCTTGTGGGGGGTCAGTAGATTGCAACGATTGTTAGTGGTCCGGTGGCAGTGGTTACTTCCACGGCCACTGCTTCTATTTTATTGGTAGCTGGTATGAATACCTTATGGTGGGGGATCCCTCTTTTTATGTATATGGCCACTACTCCGCCTTGGGTTGGCCTATCTTTATGGTAGCTAGCATAGTTGGGAACTGTCGCTTTTATTCCCGGTTTTAGGTAGGTTTCCCCCATCAGGCATATGTCGATGGAGAACTGCTTCATGAGTTCTCTGAACTCGACCTCTTGATTAACAATGCCATCTGCATTAAAGACGCACATTGTCAGGCCCTGGATATTTGGTCGCCCATCCATGATGGGGTTTTGTAACTACTGAGGAAGTTACTGAGGGGAGAGACTGCTGGACTGTTGCCTGAAGGGCAGTGAAGATCTGAGTGTTCTGCTTCTGGGCCTCCCTGAATTCCTTCATCATTTCCATGATGAGGTTCGTGGTCTACCATAATGCCTAACAATTGATCCGAGGGGGTGGAGTGAGTGTTGGGTTCTCTAGAGCTTCCTCTGTCTTGGTGGACCTGGTCATTGTTGTGTTTTTTCCGATGTTGTTCTTGCGTGTGTGCCTGGTGTTGTGGTGAGAGGGCTTGCATCGATTTCTCGACGTTTTCGTGGCTCTTTGGTGGAGAGACCACTTCTGCATATGTTGCCCTTGGAGTGTCAGACCTCGGTTTTACCCAAGTTTTGACTGTGTGTGTTGTCCTGTTTTCTCTGTGTGTGTGGTTTGATGGGATGTCAGTGTCTTGTTTTCGCATGTGGGGGGGGAGGGGGGGGGGGGGCTTCGCACCGTTTGCCTTCTGTGTGTGTTTTCGTGGACCTCACAGCCTTGGTACCCTGCCGTGTGGTTTTTTCCACATGGCGCACACCTTATCTGCGGGTCCATGTGTTTTATTGCGCAAGTCCTGGTGTCGTGGGGTTCGGCGCATTTTCTACAGTGCACAGGCATCTCGCAGTGGGCGGCAATGTGATCCACTTCCTGAATCACTGCACGACCTTGCTCTTGCTGCGGAGCGACTCTGTGGTGACAGGGACTGCTGGAACAGCTTTGATCTCGCACCTGTTCTGCAGTATGTCCAGCAGAGTGACTTGTACCAATGGCCACTTTGTCCCATTTTTGCCTATCTGCTCGACGGTTTTGACAACAAATCCCTGGTCAGTCAGGTCTGTCTTGACTGCCTAGGCCGAGAGCCTTCTGGGGAGGTCCCTAATGAAGATGTTTTTGTTCCTTGTCATGGTGGTGGGGAACGTGTAATGCAGTATATTTTTGTCTGTGAGGGCCTTTTTAATGGTGTTGTAGTCTAGGAGTAGCATCTTTGATTCATAATCAAAACGTCTTCGCTCCCGGGTTCGATCCCCGCCACTGCCTAAATTTTGATAAATAATCAGCATTGGCGGTCGAAGACTTCCGGCATAAGAAGACAGCCTCATTCTGCCAACTGCCTTGTCAAAGAGGACGGAGGAGCGGATAGAGGTTCGGGGCACTCTCTTGTCCTAGGGGTGGGAAATTGCCCCTAAAGGCGGAAGAATCAGCAATGATCAACGACATGAGGATGCAGAAGGCAATGGAAACCACTGCATTAAAGACACGTAACGTGCTATCCACAGGACATGTGGCCTGTAATTGAAGAAGTGTCATGATGATCTCTCCATTGGCAAAAGATTCCGGAATAGTCCCCCATTCGGATCTCCGGGAGGGGACTGCCAAGGGGGAGGTTACCATGAGAAAAAGATGAAATAATCAACGAAAGGATAACGTTCTACGAGTCGGGGCGTGGAATGTCAGAAGCTTGAACGTGGTAGGGAAACTAGAAAATCTGAAAAGGGAAATGCAAAGGCTCAGTCTAGATATAGTAGGGGTCAGTGAAGTGAAGTGGAAGGAAGGATTTCTGGTCAGATGAGTATCGGGTAATATCAACAGCAGCAGAAAATGGTATAACAGGTGTAGGATTCGTTATGAATAGGAAGGTAGGGCAGAGGGTGTGTTACTGTGAACAGTTCAGTGACCGGGTTGTTCTAATCAGAATCGACAGCAGACCAACACCGACAACGATAGTTCAGGTATACATGCCGACGTCGCAAGCTGAAGATGAACAGATAGAGAAAGTGTATGAGGATATTGAAAGGGTAATGCAGTATGTAAAGGGGGACGAAAATCTAATAGTCATGGGCGACTGGAATGCAGTTGTAGGGGAAGGAGTAGAAGAAAAGGTTACAGGAGAATATGGGCTTGGGACAAGGAATGAAAGAGGAGAAAGACTAATTGAGTTCTGTAACAAGTTTCAGCTTGTAATAGCGAATACCCTGTTCAAGAATCACAAGAGGAGGAGGTATACTTGGAAAAGGCCGGGAGACACGGGAAGATTTCAATTAGATTACATCATGGTCAGACAGAGATTCCGAAATCAGATACTGGATAGTAAGGCGTACCCAGGAGCAGATATAGACTCAGATCACAATATGGTAGTGATGAAGAGTAGGCTGAAGTTCAAGACATTAGTCAGGAAAAATCAATACGCAAAGAAGTGGGATACGGAAGTACTAAGGAATGACGAGATACGTTTGGAGTTCTCTAACGCTATAGATACAGTAATAAGGAATAGCGCAGTAGGCAGTACAGTTGAAGAGGAATGGACATCTTTAAAAAGGGCCATCACAGAAGTTGGGAAGGAAAACATAGGTACAAAGAAGGTAGCTGCGAAGAAACCATGGGTAACAGAATAAATACTTCAGTTGATTGATGAAAGGAGAAAGTACAAACATGTTCCGGGAAAATCAGGAACACAGAAATACAAGTCGCTGAGGAATGAAATAAATAGGAAGTGCAGGGAAGCTAAGACGAAATGGCTGCAGGAAAAATGTGAAGACATCGAAAAAAATATGATTGTCGAAAGGACAAACTCAGCATACAGGAAAGTCAAAACAACCTTTGATGACATTAAAAGCAACGGTGGTAACATTAAGAGTGCAACGGGAATTCCACTGTTAAACGCAGAGGAGAGAGCAAATAGGTGGAAAGAATACATTGAAAGCCTCTATGAGGGTGAAGATTTGTCTGATGTGATAGAAGAAGAAACTGGAGTCGATTTAGAAGAGATAGGGGATCCAGTATTAGAATCGGAATTTAAAAGAGCTTTGGAGGACTTACGGTCAAATAAGGCAGAAGGGATAGATAACATTCCATCAGAATTTCTAAAATCATTGGGGGAAGTGGCAACAAAACGACTATTCACGTTGGTGTGTAGAATATATGAGTCTGGCGATATACCATCTGACTTTCGGAAAAGCATCATCCACACAATTCCGAAGACGGCAAGAGCTGACAAGTGCGAGAATTATCGCACAATCAGCTTAACAGCTCATGCATCGAAGCTGCTTACAAGAATAATACACAGAAGAATGGAAAAGAAAATTGAGAATGCGCGATCAGTTTGGCTTTAGGAAAAGTAAAGGGACGAGAGAGGCAATTCTGACGTTACGGCTTATAATGGAAGCAAGGCTAAAGAAAAATCAAGACACATTCATAGGATTTGTCGACCTGGAAAAAGCGTTCGACAATATAAAATGGTGCAAGCTGTTCGAGATTCTGAAAAAAGTAGCGGTAAGCTATAAGGAGAGACGGGTCATATACAATATGTACAACAACCAAGGGGGAATAATAAGAGTGGACGATCAAGAACGAAGTGCTCGTATTAAGAAGGGTGTAAGACAAGGCTGTAGCCTTTCGCCCCTACTCTTCAATCTGTACATCGAGGAAGCAATGATGGAAATAAAAGAAAGGTTCAGGAGTGGAATTAAAATACAAGGTGAAAGGGTATCAATGATACGATTCGCTGATGACATTGCTATCCTGAGTGAAAGTGATGAAGAATTAAATGATCTGCTGAACGGAATGAACAGTCTAATGAGTACACAGTATGGTTTGAGAGTAAATCGGAGAAAGACGAAGGTGATGAGAAGTAGTAGAAATGAGAACAGCGAGAAACTTAACATCAGGATTGACGGTCACGAAGTCAATGAAGTTAAGGAATTCTGCTACCTAGGCAGTAAAATAACCAAGGACGGACGGAGCAAGGAGGACATCAAAAGCAGACTCGCTATGGCAAAAAAGGCATTTCTGGCCAAGAGAAGTCTACTAATATCAAATACCGGCCTTAATTTGAGGAAGAAATTTCTGAGGATGTACGTCTGGAGTACAGCATTGTATGGTAGTGAAACATGGACTGTGGGAAAACCGGAACAGAAGAGAATCGAAGCATTTGAGATGTGGTGCTATAGACGAATGTTGAAAATTAGGTGGACTGATAAGGTAAGGAATGAGGAGGTTCTACGCAGAATCGGAGAGGAAAGGAATATGTGGAAAACACTGATAAGGAGAAGGGACAGGATGATAGGACATCTGCTAAGACATGAGGGAATGACTTCCATGGTACTAGAGGGAGCTGTAGAGGGCAAAAACTGGAGAGGAAGACAGAGATTGGAATACGTCAAGCAAATAATTGAGGTCGTAGGTTGCAAGTGCTACTCTGAGATGAAGAGGTTAGCACAGGAAAGGAATTCGTGGCGGGCCGCATCAAACCAGTCAGTAGACTGATGACAAAAAAAAGTCTTCTATATTGTGTAGATTGATCTTTATTTTGTCGTCCCCCCCCCCCCCCCCCCCACACTTGGTTTTGTTGTAAAGTTGTCCCCTTTGAGTTGTGTTTTGCTCATGTCATGGAGTTCCTCATAGTTGCGGGGAAACTCCGCGACGATTGGTGGTACGCGGTGTGATGTTTGATTCTGTGCTGTTCTTTCGTGTGTTTCATCTGATGCATCAGCCACAGCCTGAAACTTGTTTGGGGTGGGTTCCTCTCCCTGAGCAGGTGGAAGTCTCGGCTTTGCACAAAGCCATCCGAATCCTCCCTGGTTCATGGTTCTCTTCATTGGCAGCGGTTTCCTGATTCCCTTCCAGGGCGACGACAGGTGCTGACGGTGGCTCAGGAACTGTGAGCTCCTCAGGGGTAGGGGGGGCCATTTGGGTTTGGGGGGGTGGGATTCCTACTCTTTTCCTATCCTTCTTTTCACGCCGCTGCTTCATGGACGTGCTCTTGAGTGGGGGAGATTTGAGGAACTGAAATGGGGTAGGGGCCTGGGTAGCGGTTGTGGTTTGGGAAGGATTTTGGCCGGTTGACAGGACTTCTGCTTGCCATTTAGGTCGAAGATATGTTCAGCGAGTCGATTTTGGGCGTTGGAAAGCAGGAGCGGACTCGGGAGAGATGGAAGGGACCGCAAATACTGACATTGTAGTTGTTTGTCTCTGTTTTACGTGTTTTTCCTTCTGTGTACACGTCGCCGTGTCCGGAGCAGAAAGGGGGCTGCTGCCAAGGGATTTCCAGTTACAACTTTTGTTGCCACCGTTGGGTTTACCAGTTGCATTCGTGGCCCTATCAGAACAATGGCAGATGCTGAGTTCTGGACGGAGGCAGTGGAAAACCTTTCTTTGAAACTTCCTGGCAGATTAAAACTGTGTGCGGGACCGAGAATCGAACTCAGGACCCTTGCCTTTCGCGGGCAAGTGCTCTACCATCTGAGCTACCGAGGCACGACTCACGCCCGGTCCTCACAGCTTTACTTCTGCCAGTGTCTCGTCTCCTACCTTCCAAACTTTACAGAAGCTCGCAGAAGTAAAGCTGTGAGGACCGGGCGTGAGTCGTGCTTCGGTAGCTCAGATGGTAGAGCACTTGCCCGCGAAAGGCAAAGGTCCCGAGTTCGAGTCTCGGTCCCGCACACAGTTTTAATCTGCCAGGAAGTTTCATATCAGCGCACACTCCGCTGCAGAGTGAAAATCTCATTCTGGAAACCTTTCTTTGGTTCCACGGCCTGCTTCCAGGTCCTGGCCTACTTTTTCCCTGCTTTTGTGGGGTGGGGGCAGAGCCTAGCTCTGCAGTAGCCGAAGTGCTCGAAATAGCCGGCGGCGCGGCCTGCGGCAACAAGAAAACGCGCTTCGTGTCGTCAGCGGAAGGAGACCGCCGCGACCCCAATGCACCACCCAAGCTCGACGTACCACCTCGATGAAAAGATACGACATTTCTGCTGTCGGGCGACACCATGCAAATGCCGTTTCGCTATACCGCGAGACCTCGGTGCAAGTGCCTGTCAATGTTTCAATAAAAACAAAGCCGGAAAACACTCCTGGCTGTACACCCGTGCAAGCGGGGCCTATGGCTGTCATGACCGAGTTAGCGGAACAGATGCTCCACGATTGACTGCTACTCAGCGCCAGAGCCCGTCGGCCACGGCTCACCCCCCCCCCCCCCCCCCTCCGCCCCACTACGCGCCGCCGTGCAGATTCCGCTCGCGCCTGATTGGCCCGACCAGCGCCAAGGATGCAGAGAAGCCCGAGGTCCAGCGGGTATAAAATTCGGACAAGACGTGAAACCACACTTTTTGCCCCTGAAGAAGTGGCAAAAGTAATTATGTCCATCCCCACAAAAAAGACGCTGGGACATGATAGTGTCACCAATCAGTTAGTTAAAAACCTCCCACCCTCAGCTATCGAACACCTCGCGAACGTCTTTAACGAGATTACTCGTTCCCGCGAGTTCCAAGCTAGCTGGAAACACGCGGAAGTGGTCGCGATACACAAACCAGGGAAATATCCTATATTCCCGCAGCACTACAGGCCAATTAGCCTCTTGCCAACTCTCAGCAAGATCTACGAGCGCCTCCTGCTAAAACCCATACAGGAACATATTACCAGACAGCAACTTCTGCCGGATTTCCACTTCGGATTTCGGCAGAACCACTCTGCCCCACAACAGATCATTAGAGTAGGTGAAGCAGCCACAGAGGGCTTCAGCCACAGAGGCTACTGCAGGATGGTGCTACTAGACATAGCCAAAGCCTTCGACTCAGTATGGCATAGAGGGCTACTCTACAAGTTATACACACTAGGGTTCCCCAGGAGCATAGTTAGGCATATGAAAAGCTATCTCACGAATAGGACTTTCTCTGTCAAAGTAGAAACCGCCACCTCCACCGGAAGGCGTAGTCGTTTTGGGGTACCACAGGGATCGGTCCTGGAGTCCGTTTTGTACAGTCTGTACACTGCAGACACACCAACAGCCCCCATGGTGCACACAGCGCAGTACACAGATGACACAGCCTTCTACACATGAAATACGAATAAGGACCTGGTCATCTGTAGGCTACAAAGGGTTTTAGATGACACAGAAACTTGGGCCCGTCACTCGCGCATTACCATCAATTCTGAAAAACAGGCTATGCTGATCACCCATAGGCTCAAAAGGTGTGGACCTCCTCAACGCCCTCCCCCCCTCCACCTTCACCTAAACGGAACCCAACTCCCCTGGTGCAGAACCGCCAAGTACCTTGGTGTAACCTTGGACTCTCGTCTTACATGGAATCCCCACATAGAGGAGATCCACAGGAAGGTCTGTGCCAGAATGTCCATCCTATACCCAATCCTCAACCAGTTTCCTTCCCTGCTCTGTGGATGTGAACGTATATCAAGCCTTGATACGGCCAGTGCCCTGTCTGGGGATACGCGGCGAAGCAGCACCTGGACAAACTCCAGAGGTTGTAGAACCGCGCCCTCAGGAGGGCACTGCGCTACCCCTCGGATTCCCTATTGACGATCTGCACGCCACAGCTGAAATCCCACTCCTAAAAGAGCGTTTGCAAGATCTGGCAAGGGCCTTCTATGAAGGCTCTTCCAGGTCAGGAGACGTCCTCATCCACTCCCTAGGTCGGTATGACATGTCCTGTGGCAAGCATAACGCCCAATGACGATCTTCGACGACTAAGTCGAAGAGAAAATCCCTATATCCAATTCCTGATCCTCTTCCCTTCCCCATAATATCAATCATCTCGCCAACCCCAGACAAGTACCAGACACACACAGAACAATCATCCCATCTCACAATCAAAAAATCACAGAAATAAACACACACACAAGTACAAAGTGGAGTAAAAGCCGCCAGGCTACAAACTCCCACACACACTTCCCCAAAGTGGGGAAACTATAAGATGAGAGTGAGGTGAGGAACCCGACACTTCACACTTGCGCTGTGGCTGCCGAAGGGTGTGGACGCTCTGTGCTGACGCTGCCGAGGCTAACCCTTTGCTCGTGATTTTGTAGCGACCGGTCGCGCGGGTTCACGCAGTTGGCTACTCGCCTTGCGTGTTCTCGCTTACCAGCGTTTCTCCCAGACTCATCAGCCTGCAAGGGGCCTTTTGGGACTCGGATGGCAACATCCACGTGGCGTGACCCCCTATCAAAGAACGCAAAGTTGTCATATTGGGGGCCACGACATGGAGGAGGAGCCGAAACGAGAACGAGATGATCGCTCCGGCGAGACGCAGTGTGTGGCAAATGACGGTCCAAGGGAGGTTTCCCGGACGACGGCAGCGTCTGACCCCTCCCCCCCCCCCCAACACCACCACCACCGACGAAGACGACGAGCGAGAGTGATGCGCGCGGCCGTCGAATGGACGTGGAAATTTCCGCGAACGTTCGGCGCCACGCCCACACAGTCTCAGGACGGAGAGGACGCATCGAGCCGTCGATCCCCCTGACAAAGGAGGAAATTGCCGCCGCCATCTCCATGTCCGAAATAAAACATGGACATACGAGAATGTGGGTCTCGCGGGAGGCGTGCGCGAGATAGTCCCTGCAGTCGCACTATCCTCGTTGCCCTCGGTGCCTCAGATGGATAGAGCATCTGCCATGTAAGCCGGAGATCCCGGGTTCGAGTACCGGTCGGGGCACACATTTTCACCCGTCCCCGTTGATGTACACTCCTGGAAATCGAAAAAAGAACACATTGACACCGGTGTGTCAGACCCACCATACTTGCTCCGGACACTGCGAGAGGGCTGTACAAGCAGTGATCACACGCACGGCACAGCGGACACACCAGGAACCGCGGTGTTGGCCGTCGAATGGCGCTAGCTGCGCAGCATTTGTGCACCGCCGCCGTCAGTGTCAGCCAGTTTGCCGTGGCATACGGAGCTCCATCGCAGTCTTTAACACTGATAGCATGCTGCGACAGCGTGGACGTGAACCGTACGTGCAGTTGACGGACTTTGAGCGAGGGCGTATAGTGGGCATGCGGGAGGCCGGGTGGACGTACCGCCGAATTGCTCAACACGTGGGGCGTGAGGTCTCCACAGTACATCGATGTTGTCGCCAGTGGTCGGCGGAAGGTGCACCTTCGACCTGGGACCGGACCGCAGCGACGCACGGATGCACGCCAAGACCGTAGGATCCTACGCAGTGCCGTAGGGGACCGCACCGCCACTTCCCAGCAAATTAGGGACACTGTTGCTCCTGGGGTATCGGCGAGGACCATTCGCAACCGTCTCCATGAAGCTGGGCTACGGTCCCGCACACCGTTAGGCCGTCTTCCGCTCACGCCCCAACATCGTGCAGCCCGCCTCCAGTGGTGTCGCGACAGGCGTGAATGGAGGGACGAATGGAGACGTGTCGTCTTCAGCGATGAGAGTCGCTTCTGCCTTGGTGCCAATGATGGTCGTATGCGTGTTTGGCGCCGTGCAGGTGAGCGCCACAATCAGGACTGCATACGACCGAGGCACACAGGGCCAACACCCGGCATCATGGTGTGGGGAGCGATCTCCTACACTGGCCGTACACCACTGGTGATCGTCGAAGGGACACTGAATAGTGCACGGTACATCCAAACCGTCATCGAACCCATCGTTCTACCATTCCTAGACCGGCAAGGGAACTTGCTGTTCCAACAGGACAATGCACGTCCGCGTGTATCCCGTGCCACCCAACGTGCTCTAGAAGGTGTAAGTCAACTACCCTGGCCAGCAAGATCTCCGGATCTGTCCCCCATTGAGCATGTTTGGGACTGGATGAAGCGTCGTCTCACGCGGTCTGCACGTCCAGCACGAACGCTGGTCCAACTGAGGCGCCAGGTGGAAATGGCATGGCAAGCCGTTCCACAGGACTACATCCAGCATCTCTACGATCGTCTCCATGGGAGAATAGCAGCCTGCATTGCTGCGAAAGGTGGATATACACTGTACTAGTGCCGACATTGTGCATGCTCTGTTGCCTGTGTCTATGTGCCTGTGGTTCTGTCAGTGTGATCATGTGATGTATCTGACCCCAGGAATGTGTCAATAAAGTTTCCCCTTCCTGGGACAATGAATTCACGATGTTCTTATTTCAGTTTCCAGGAGTGTATATCAACGCCCGTCAGCAGCTGAAGGTATTAATATAATTCTAATTTCGTACCGTTAAATTGTCGGTCATTCATCTATCAACGCGAGACTGCCTACACTACGCTTGTCCGGCTTTTCTGGAGTACTGCTGAGTTTTATCCTTCCCACATAGAACAGAAAGTGGATATCGAAAAAGTTCAGAGAAGGGCAGCTCGTTTTTTGTTATCACGAAATATGGAGGAAATTGTAACGGATATGGTGACGAATATGGGTGGTAATCAATAACAAATGCGCTTTTCGTTGCAGAGAGATAGCTTTGCGTATTTTCTTGATCAGCTTTCTCCTCCGAATACCAAAATACTTCGTTGACTCTCACCTACATGGGGAGCAAAGACCATCGTGATAAAACAGCGAAATCAGATCTCTCTCGGCAGGTTTTGTATGTTCATTTTTCGCATGTACTATTCGAGAGTGGAACTGTAGATAAATAGTGTGGAAGTGGTTTCATGCACCATCTGTAAGCAAATAAGTGACTTGTAGTTATTTAGTTAGTTACATGTCCCATAGATCATTTGAACGATTCTTTTATCTAAATGATTTGGAACTAGTCATATTACAGGATATGTATACATGTCTAATGTTAATGTTAATGAACACATTGTTTTTAGTCCTACTTTTTTGTTACCAGCTACCAGTTTTTAAATAGAAATTCGTCCATGGATAGAAGAAGTTGTCCAGGAGAAATGACTTTAAGTTAGACTTAAAACCTGCACTGATACCCGTGAGACATTTTATGTTATTGGCAAATAGTCAAAAATTTTTGTTGCTGTACACCGACCTCCTCTTTAAGTCACAAATAGCATTAAAAATGCGTAATAAAGATAATTCTTTCCTCTAATGTTGCAAGTATGGGTATCACTGTTCCTCTCAAATTGTGATAGATTATTTATAAAGAATTTCACTAGCGGATATATTGTGATGGTTGAAATGCCAAACTCCTTGAAGAGGTAGCTGTATGACAGCCGAGGGTGAACTCCACATATTATTCCTATTGCTCACTTTTGTGGAATCAGCATTTTGTTTCTAAGTGGTGAGTTTCCACAGACACATCGATAAGACATTATTGAATGGAAATATGCAAAATATGTCAAGTTGGTTGATTCGTTTATTTCCTAGACTAGAAATTATACGAGGAACGAAAGCAGCTGAACTTAATTGTTTGGGAAGCTCAGTAACACGCTTCTTCCGGTTCAAGTTTTTATCAATATGTACACCTAAAAATGTGGAGTATTCTACCCTATTTACTGACTCCTGTTCACGTGATACATGTTGATGAACAGTGAAAGCGATTCGTCTGCCTGAATTCTGAATTAATTTTTCTTATATACAAAATAAAACAGACATAAAGCGTTGGCGGCAAAGTTCTCGCATAAGCAGTTTTTGACTTCGAGCGAGAAGAGAACATCTTTCTTTTCTGCAGAGCTCTCGCCAATCGAGAGTGGAGAGCTCGTGAAGTAATTTTATTGTCGACTACTTACCCGAGGTACGAGCCATCTCTCTGAGATGTGAGATAAAAATCGAACGACGACTCTAAAGGTGGTGGCTGTAAAGGAAGGAAAAATTAATATTTAACGCTGCGAGCAGTGTTAATGCCGCGAGGGCGGGTGTAATTTATTACGCGATAAAAGCCCTATAGCCCCGTCCACAGCAGCAGCAGCGGCTTAATGACCTCCTGGTCCGCCCGTCCTCGCTGTGGAGGATATCTCACTCCTGTTTAATTATGGCGTCCTTCCAGAGACAAATGAATACTGGAGTGCTCACCCGGAAATGCCGCGAACATCTGAAAGGCGACGGACGGCCGTGCAGCGCCGTCGAGGCGACGCTACCCGCTGCCAAATGCCCTCAGGCCGTCTGGCGACCGATGACGCCACGTTAGCAGTCTTGGCGCAAAGACCTTTCCCAATGGCTGCGATCAAGTCTCTCGCAATGATAAAATTTTATGCGAACAGCGTCAGAACCGAAACAGATGACCTAAATAGAAAAACCAAAATATGCGGAGAGCGAAGTGAGACCGCATACAAAGTAAAGACATTTCGACTGTCAACATTTCAGCAGGAAATTGTCGAAGATTCCGTAAAAAAAAAAATTCCTAAATTTACTGCCCTCCAGGAAAATGGTCTCGCTTAAATTAGTATCGGAACCGAGAGCTTGTAACGGTACTTGAATTACGTAACCATTATGGCACCTCACCTCAACCTCTCGATACCAGTAATATTCTACTGTGTTTCTGTAAAATAGTTAACATATTTCTGTGACAACATTCAGATTTGATTTCATTAATGTAGAGGTACTGCGATACATCGATATGTATATATTGCAATGATATTATTCTTATGTGTATTCTTTCCTTTGTCACTATGATCTTTGATGTACTTGTAACTCTGATTTTTGGGCGCGTAAGCGGTTATTAGAGAGTCAAGCTTTGGTCGTCATGTTAAAAAGACGCAAATTGTAGTCACTTTATGAAATGTGAACTTTAACAGTGAGGAAGATATTTTCAAGTATGTTTTATATTGTGAAGTGATGTTTTGGAACGAGTTACGTGATATTGCAACAAAAGTAATAAAAAAGAAGTGTAACTTAAATTCGGAGTCCTGATTACTTTTTTACATCACCATTGCCCTAACTTGCAAAAGTTTAATCTTCAAGAGTGGTTTATGAAACACATATATAAAACTTTTGAATATCGCAGAATAACACCTAGGCCTCTTTGCATCCGAGCTTGGAATCATCACTACCTAGATTTTCGACGATTGAGCCATGAGTTCACAACGACACCAGCGTGGGAAACACGAAAAGATGAGTGCCTAGCTTATCCATTATTTCAAGAAATGGCTTTATTAACTGTGCTCTAATAATACCTGCCACATAATATAACTTTGTTGTTGCCCGAAAATGCAATATTTAGCAGCGTGAGCAACACTACAATCATAATTAATTTTTGACCTTTGTTGTGGTAGGGTTGTTAGAAGCTGTCTGAAACCAGAAGTACAATGGTAGTTTGAAAAGTTCTCCGAATGGAAAAGAAAGAAATTACTTATCACCGTGAAACTTTTTTTGTCAGTGTAGTCTCCCTTTATACTAATGCACTTGGTCCACAATGTTCCGATACCTTGATGCCATCTCGAAAATAGGTTCATCCAGAGCTGCAAAACACCCATCGACTTCAGCCATCAGTTCGTTTTTGAAGATAATCTCCGTCCACCGAGGAAAACTTTGAGCTTGGTCAAGAGACGGAAAGGCATATTTCAGTTTATGTATTTTTGCCATGGCGGCCACACTTCTGTGTTGGTGCGCAGATCCGCAATGAAATATGACTTTCTTCCTTGCCAAAGTTGGCTTTTTTCGCGTATCTTTTGCTATAGTTGGTCTAGGAGGTTAGCGTAGTATTGTCCCGTAGTTGTGTGACCAGTGAGAAGATAATCTACTAGCAGAATCCCTTTCACATCCCAGAAAACTGTGTCATGCCCTTCCTGGCCAACCATATCGCCTTCTCTTTTCTTTAGTGGTGATGAATCAATTTGTTTCCACTGCTCTGACTTTTGTTTTGTCTCTGGCGTATAGTTGTGCACTCATGTTTCTTTTGTAGTCATAGATGATCGCAAAATGTCTTGTTGGTTGCTCTGCAAAACGGGTCAGTCATTGCTCTTCAAAACTAGTCAAACATTGTTTGGACATTTTCATTCTGATTCGTTTCTGATCCTGCTTTATGATTTCCGGCAACCATCTAGCAACCCAATTCCACTGTTAAAATGTGATAAGCCCGTTAAAATGAAATCCATAGAGCTTCAGTCGGTGATCCTCAATGATCGTTTTATGCACTTTTCCAATAATTTCTGGGGTAGTGGCACATATCGGCCGATCACTAAGCGTATCATAATCTAAGCTGTCCCGACCGTTGAATATGAAAGAGCAGAGTCCCCAGTGTATTCTGAAAATCGGTATGCTTTGCTTTCATATTGTTGCTTACGCCGTACTTAGTCACTATTCAAATTCCGATTTTACCGATCTTCACAAATCACTAAACAGGAATTACAACAGAGGCACGTCCACACGACATATCTCTACCCAGAGCACTAATATGTCACATGTTTACTCATAAAGGATGACCCATTATTACGCGGGAACCTCATTGAGCTAGTGTTGATATCTGGTGGTGATTCCACGAACTTTTCAAACAAACTTCGAAGAAAGCTCTGAAATATTTAGCGAGGCATGGAACATATATCTAAAAGGTAGATTAGACGCCATAGGGAGTGTTCATTGCAATCGACAAAAATATGGTGTCTATCAAGGCCGAATAAGAGACGGGTGTGAAGTTATCTGGATACATGTAACAGCTCTATGTGAACTTAATTATCGGATATTTTTATCGGCCGCCCGATTCCGTCATGACAAAGTCATTCAACGATGTTCTATGCCCAGTAGCGCGTAAACACCCAGATCATGCAATATTACAGGGTTCTCAACTTTAAAGAGGCCCCATCACTTAGTTTATTCTATAAGCAATATTTTTATTGGCAAACTTACACTATAAGTTATAAATTACAGCAGGTGTCGGGAATGTTTTCCATCCATTTCTATGCATTTGTCAACACATTGGACCCTATTCCCGGCTACTCTTGTTAACTTTACACTGTCTGTTTCGTTGATGGCTTTCGTAATGTTTGTCTACAGTTCCAGCAGGGTGTGTGGATTCCTCCTGTAAATAATATATTTCAAGTAGTCCCACAGAAAGAAGTCTGGACATCTAAGATGAAGAGAGATTGGTGACTACAGTCGCATCGAAATGATTCTTTCACCAAAAAAAAATCCTGTAGCATTTCTACACTAGAGAGAGCTGTTTGGCAATCGGCGCTGTCCTGTTCCAACCAGCAGTCACGCCCATGTTCTTGGTAAGGGTGTGAATGGTTGGATGATAATCTTTGTACATGGCAGCATCCACAGAAGTTTAAAAAACAGAGGTCTTGTTATTCGTCGCCTTCAAACGGCAATATGTGAATTTTTTATGGGTATAAGGGAGACTCAGACATTGGATTGGATTGTTTGGGGAGAGGAGACCAGACAGCGAGGTCATCGGTCTCATCGGATTAGGGAAGGACGGGGAAGGAAGTTGGCCGTGCCCTTTCAAAGGAACTATCCCGGCATTTGTCTGGAGCGATTTAGGGAAATCACGGAAAACCTAAATCAGGATGGCCGGACGCACGATTGAACCGTCTTCCTCCCGAATGCGAGACTCAGAGAAAGTTTGCGGAATGTCAGTACTCCAGGTCTGGTAGTTCCGGCTATTAACATACCCACCAAAATGAAATAAAGCTTCATAAGTGAAAAACGCTTGAACTAGAAAACAGTCATTGGTACAAATTGAGTGTGCAGGCAACAAACATCCCTCCTGCTCCTACTCCAGTCGTACCAACATTAAACATTATTTCACCTATCTCATGCCGAGTTATGTATTTGAACGACAATATTCATTTAGTATAAACTACTGAAATATGGGACCTCTTTTAAGTTCAACGCTTTATAGTTGGAGGCGACATTAACTTACCGCGTATAAACTGGAATGTTTGTGGATTCATTGCAGGTAGTGCTTACAGGCAGTCTTGTGAAGCACTTCTGAGCACGTTTTCCTCAAATTGTCTTCAGCAGATAGTTTCGATAGCCCACATGCAATAAAAATATTTTAGATCTGGTCTCATCGTCGGAGTCAGTATAGTACAGAGTTTAGAGGTAATGATGTCTTCACATCGACGATGATTACGAAAGTTAATAAATCCGTCAAGAACGGTAGGAGAGTATTTTTGCTAGAAATAGAAGATAGGCAGTTGTTAGCATCCCGCTCAGAAAATGTATGGACATCATGCAGTTCCGGCATGATGGACGTAGAGGAATTATGGGCAAACCTTATACGGATTGTAAATGGCGCTCTGGAGAAGTATGTGCCTAGTAAGTGGATTAAAGACGAGAAAGCCCCATCGTGGTTTAATAATAAAATTAGGGAATTGCTTAGGAAGGAAAGTTTGTTGCTCACCTCATTCAAAAACGAGTGTGCTAATGATGACAGGCAAAAGTTTGTAGAAATTCGTGCACCTGTAAAAAGACCTATGAGTGAAGCATACAACTATCACTGTCATACCTTAATAGAAGATCTTACGGAGAGCTCGAGAAAATTCTGGTCCTATATAAAATCACTAAGCGGGTCAGACGCTTATATCCAGTCACCTGTAAAGGAGAACGCGTATAGAACACTATTGTGACCAGTTCTTGAGTACTGCTCGAGCGTTTGGGATCCCAACCCCGTCGATTAAAGGAATACGTAGAAGAAATTCAGTGTCGGCCTGCAGATTTGTTACTGGTAGGTTCAGTCAGCAGGTAGTTATTACAGAGATGCTTCGTGAACTCAAATGCGAATCAGTGGGGGGAAGACGATGTTCTCTTCAGGAAACGTTATTGCAATAATTTTCAGAAGTGGCGATTTAAGCTAACTGTGTAACAAACCACGAAAACAAGAGAAATCAGGGCTCGTAGGTAGGCATATACACTGCAGGGGAAAAAATTACTGTACCTGTAAAGTCGATTTTGATCCGATGACAGCATGTGCCATCTGGCGGATTGTAGATGTACTGATAATACTTTCAGTGTCGTCCGCTGACAGACAATGTAGTTGCACAACTACCAGAGCACCATCAGCGTCTACCCTTTAATAGGGAATGCTTACAGCCAGAAAGCTCAGTGTGTTACAAACGTGTGAAGCAGGCAGGCAGCCATGCCACGGAGACACACTCGTGTTTCCTACATCCAACTGAGCGAGTTTGAAAGCGGTCAAATCGTAGCTTTCCGAATGCCGGAAATGTTGCGAACCGATTATTAACAGTGAGACTATGGGCATGCACAGCTCTAGCCCGTCTTCCACTCACATCACAGCATCGACGTGAACAGCTCGACTGGTGTCGTCAGAGGATCGCTTGGAAGATGGAATGGCGCGCCGTGGTCTTCAGCGATGAAAGCAGATTCTGCCTGCACGTAAGTGATGGTCGTTTGTGCGCACAACATAGACATGGTGAGCGCTGTCTCGTAGAGTGCATTCGTCCATGATACACTGATCCCACCCCATGCCTTATGGTCTTGAATGCGATAAGCTACTACTCTCGTTCACCTTTGGTGTTTCTGGAGTGAATGCTAACCAGCACTCGGTACGTTCAGAATGGTGTTAGACTCGTTCTTTTGTTATTCCTGCAGCAGCAAGTCGATGTGTTGTTCCAACAGGATAATAGTCGCCCATGCTCTGTACGTGAAACTCAACGTGCTCTGCAAGACGTGCAGCAACTTCCCTGGCCAGCACGCTCTCCGGACTTGTGCGAGTATGTGTGGGATATGATGGGACGAGACGTGACTCGCGCGACTCGTCAACCATCAACTCTTACGGAACCATGTGAACAGGTCGAGCAGGCGTGGTGTAACGTTTCCCAGGACAGTATTCGCCTTTGTACGATCGATTGGATGCCATCTGTGAAGGCTGCAACCCGTACTAATATGTGTGTTCCAGCATGCGTCGGTACGTGGTACTTCATAATCGTTTATTCTTCTGCTATTGATCCCGAAATGTATCATTTCATGTACCCTATGTGCACTGTTCCAGCCATAAATCTTAAGTGAATTGGAAACCTCTAAAAGGATGTACTAATTTTTTTCCTGGCAGTGTAGATTGCGTTTTTCCCTTTGCTCCGTTTGCTAGTAGAACAGGACAGGAAGTGACTAGGAGTGCTAAAATGTACCCACCGCCACGCTCCATAAGGTGACACGCGGAGTATTATGTAGATGTACGTTGCTCTACAACCACATGTATAGAGTGTTTCAAAGTCCTAAATTCAAATATACGGGCTTTATATCAAATATCCATAATAGGTTGTGTTAGAAGTGTACGTTTCGTGTGACTTTTGTAATTTTTGGGAGATATATATATTGTAATTAGTGTTTTGTGTAGTGTGTGTAAGTAGAGAAAATGGAGGTGTGTAAGCAAGCAAAGAGTACATGGCGCAAAACTTAAATAACATGGAACAGGGGGATAATTTAGCTTTTGACACTGACACATCGGAAGGATGTGAAAATGCAATGGGGAGTACTTCGTATGTTATACAAGTGCACGAACAACTTATAGAACCAGATTTCAGCTGTGCTACCACGATTTTAAGCTTATAAAGTGCGCATACGGCTCCACCAGCCGAGACTGAAAATCAAAACATTATGAATGCGGTCACAGCTGAACCAGAAATTAGTTTTACTCCAAGCAGCAAAATTGATATGGCAGCTTTCATGAAAGCCTCGATGCGATAACTAGGCAAGAAACTAACGCAGCAGGCAGAAAAAATAGAAAAGTTATTGCGAGAAAATAAAGAATCTTCAGACAAATCGATGCGAGAACAAGACGAGAAACTGACAGAGCAGGCAGAAAAGGCAAAAAAATCGATGCGGGAACTGTCGGATAATGCCTCACAAGAATTATGACCAAAATAGGGAGTAAATTCGACCAAATCGAACAGCGTCTGGACGCTTTAGAAGCGGGAAAGCTGAGCAACGATGAAGACATGAAAGAGAGAGAGGGAAGGCTGGTCATGAAGTTACTCATGCTAGAAGCTGTATACCAACGTGACCACACACAGGTGTTGTCTAGGGTTTAGGACGCTGGAACGCATTGTCCTGAGTCCATTAGCAAGTAGGTAACAGACAACAGACAAGCGGTTCTCGTCGTTTAACAGGAGATGGAACAGCTGAAGCAGACTGAGGCGGACGAAAATAAACATATACGAGATATATCGCTAAATTAGCGGACATCGTAGGGACTATTACGATCGCATAATGCGATGCCAAGACAAGACCGGTAGTTGTTTCAGAGACCAAAGAGGTGCGTTCGCTATTAAAATTTCGAAAGGGACAGTTTGAGGTAAACAGGAGGCACAGAAATGTCACAGGTGAACTGCAAGAACGCGTGGCACATCTGGTAAGCCAGCATGGGTGTGACACAAAAGTAAGCACCAGCACTAAAAAGAATCGTCCGGACAGTGCAGACAGGGACTCCAGCCACGATGAGGAATATGACGACAGGGAAGAAGATGTTTTGAGGGACAGACAAGGAAGAAGTAGGAACTTTCGGGAGCCATCTCCCCAGGACGAAATGCAGAGGTTTGACTTTAAACACTTCTTAATGGTGAGGAAATTTGAAGTATTTAGAATTTCTCCAAAAGGGAAATACACCCAAGGACATGGCTAGAACAATTTCAGTTTTGTCTTCCCCCCGACTGGGCAAGTTCCCATGAGATAGAATACATGTGTGGGTACCTAGAAAGCGAACCGGCAATACACATGAGATCCGCTGCATGACACTGAAACTCAAATAGAGAGTTTCAAGAAGTATTTCTGTCCACTTACTGGTCGGAAGCGGCACAGGATAGGACGAAGTACAGCATAATTACGCTGCCAAACTTAAATCGGGCCGGTTTCGGCAATCCTGCACGTTTTTTTACCACATGCTGCAGTCAGATCAGTTTGTTTATGACCCGTGCAGACCCACGGAATTAATTCGAATATGCATCACAAAACTGCCGTTGCATTTGCGCCACGTCATTCTTGCGGGACGATGCAAGGATGACTTTGAAGCCTTTAAAACATTACTTCCGGAGTTGGAATACGATACAGGTGAATGCCCACCTAATCAGGTGCAAGGCTATTATGGGGCACAGCAGTACAACCACAGTTGCGGGCAAAGTAGGAACCAACGCCGTGACTGGTCAATACTGCATGACCAGAATAATAATCGGATAATCGGCACCAGCTACCTAGCAACTGGAAAAACGCACAGGAAAACAGGAGAAACAATGGCAATGAACGAGAATGATGGATGAAATAGCTATGGGAACCAGAATCGGCACCATGGTGAACAGGATGGAAATAGAAATGCAGCTGGTGCGCCACCCGGTGTAGAAATTAGACCAGCTAATGCAAGGCACAACCAAGTAAACATGTAGGGTTTATAGAGAGAGGAAACATTAGAGAAGATTTGTTGCAAGAGACTTCCAGTGTTAAAATTCCGGCAGTAAATCCAGTTGTGACAGTTTCAATAGAGGAAATACGTCTTAAGTATATTATTGACACTGGGAGCCTCTTCTCAATTGTTAGCATGGTAACATTTCGAAAACACGAGGAGACGGGGACTCGGCCCATTTTTCAAGTGCGAGGGATGAAAGTGAGGGGCGCAATCTATGGTAAGGGCGTAGAAATATGAAGGCAGACTCGGCTTAATTTTACTTGCCAGGGAAAAGATTTTGAGTTTAATTTTTTTATTCTCCCAGTGATGAATGTGCCAATGATTTTAGGAAATGACTTCATGAATGCCCACCACGCAATAATTGTTGTGGGTGGAGGAGTAATGACAGTTTAAGTTGGGGATCGCCCCATTAGTTAGTGTTTGATGAAAGTACAGTATGCGCTGAGTCCGAAATTAGCTGCCAAAGATTTCTCGTTCAAACCGAGTCGAATCCTGAACTGGAGCTACTCATTAACTATGTGAGTGAGTCGGGTTCTACGTCTGGCGAGTATGGTAGAGATGTTTTTGCTGATGTATTGAGACGAAGTATCACTGGTGTTGGAACCATGGACAGTGAAAGAGAGTAGTTATATTGCTTACTAAGGAACCACGAGAGTGTATTTTCGGAGACTCCTGGGGCGATCAAGGGGTTTACCTAATAATTCAGCGTACGTGACCATCAGAAGTTTTTTGTTAGACCATACACCATTCTCGTGGTGTGTAAAGGCCCGGTAGAAATAAATAAGATGTTGGAACAAAGGACAACTGAGTGGGCAGTAAGCTCAAACAACTCGCCTCTGCTTATCGTACCAAAATGCGACAGCTCGGTTCGTTTGGTTTTACACTCGAGAAATATAAACACAATTATTATGTCGGAAAGGTGTAGGCCTGAGAGCCGCAACGAACTTTTACAACGTTTCCATGGGGTAAAGGTATTCTCATCAATCATTTGGCAGATCGTCCTGCACCTGTCTTGTAGGTTATATATGGCATTCCTGTGCTACGGAAATTGTTTCCAATTTCGACATCTCCCATTGAGCTGAACATCTCATCAGCTGGGGATTGAACAGCATTCTGCCTGATGATTTAAGACAGCAAGTGACAATTTATGTGGACTACATCTTAATTTCGGAAAAGTCGTGGTCGGACCATAATGACGTCCTGAACAGACTGCTCGATATTTTCGAGAAGGCATGTGTAACTGTCAACCTAGAAAAATCTCAATTCAGATGGAGAAATATAAAATTCTTGGGTCATATTGTGTCGGTGGACGGAATCCACCCCAACCCAGATAAAATTGCGGCAATAGCAGAGTGTGCGACACCAACAACCAAACGTCAACTAAGACATAGTGTACCTTCTATAAACATTTCATAAACCTAAGTCTACTTTCTACACCTCGTCTCTGCACTCTCATTGGAAAAAATACTATGTGGATCTGGGACCAGCAGACACAGGACGAGTTTGATAAACTAAAAAATGCTTTAGTAAATTCGCCCATCTTCTCACACCTAAACGTGACACAGGACTTCCGTCTCATGACGGATAGTTCCTTAGCTGAATTGGGATGTTTTGTTCCAAAGGGGAGAAGACAGTGATCCGTCCACCTAGAAAACTATTTCTTTCACGAGTCGAGTACTTTCTCGTTGTGAGAGGAATTACTCGGTTACTGAGCCCGAGGCACTAGCGATAGTATGGGCATTCACGAAATTTAGGTGTTTCCTATTTGGGAGGAGTACCAGGGTATATGCTGACCACCGTGCCCTCAAATTTCTTATGAGCAAAAAAATTACAGATGGGAGATTGGGATGGTGGGCACTATACCTACAGGAATATAATTTTACTGTAGAGTAAATTCCTAGACAGCAAAATGCAATTGAAGACGCTCTGTAACGCGTTCCTGTAGGCCTGGTTCACACGGATGAAGGGGAACTCGGCGAAAATAATTTCAGCATTTTATATTTACAAAATGTTGCGTTCGAGAACTTTGTTATCACCTCTCTAGGTAACTTAGGGGACAAACTGGGTAAGGACGAAATACTGAAAGACATAAAAGAGAAGTGGCATGATAAGGATAATATGCCCATACGCCAGTATTACCTGGTGTGGAACACAATACTGTTCAAGAAACGAGTCTCAGACGACTCCAGGTGGCTGTTGGCGATTCTGGAGGACCTCGTAAACAAAGTCATATGGTATGTACATTTAATCTATGGGCACTTTGGGGCGCAGAAATATCTTGAGAAGCTGCAAGAGACCTGCTATTTTAACAACATGTTCTGGGGGGTTTGTCGTGTACTTAGAATGTGCGGACCCAGTCAGAGAACAAAGGCGTCCACTGTGACGTATGCTGCACCACTGCATCGGATCATACCAACAAACTTCGTGACCTGAATATCTTCAACATTTCGAGGCCCTGACAGCAACTGTATAAATATTAATTTTAATTTCAATAATCAACAGCCTCAGTTGCACCGTTTAGATAGAATTTGCCTAGGTTTCAGTCAGGATAACCCAACCTTGAGTTTCAGTACGGCACTCGTGGCTGCTGCATCGCTGTTGCGAATTGGGGCCGAGGCAGTTTCAGATACGTTTTTACAATCTGACGATAATTTATGGATTTTTAGTTTTAGCTTGACGATGTTCTCTATAGACAAACGGTAGTTACTGTTATTCTGAAGAAGCTTGGGTTATCCCGAGTGAAACCTAGGTAAATTCTAGGTAAACGGTGCAACTGAGGCTGTTGATTATTAAAATTAAAATTAACTTCGTGACCTCGCGGCCGTGTGTCTATTTGGGCCATTAGTACCGTCTAGAGTAGGATTTGCAAATGTTTTTGTAGCGGTGGAGCTAACCTCCAAGTTTGTATGCTTGGCCCCAGATGAGCCACAGGAAAGGCAATGGCAACCGCATTCTCAAAACAGTTTCTGCATGAAGTTGGGCCTGTGAAAAGGGTTATCTCAGATAATGGACCAAAATTTAGATCGCGATACTGGCGGCGGATGCTTCGGAGGAGGAGAATTAAATCTATATATAGCTCTCTGTTTCATCCCAGTTCGAACCCCAGTGAGCGTATTATGCGAAATTTAGGGAAATTATTTAGATGATACTGTAGTTGTGACGACCGATCGTGAAACACACTCTTAAAGACATTCCAGAATATACTAAATGAGTTGCCTAATACGTCGACAAGGCTCCCGCCAGTCACTGTTCTGAAAAACAAGGAGCCCCCGAGCAAGATCAAGGAGGTGGTGCCCTGGCCACCAGAACCAAGACTACGGCGTACCGCGATTGTTGACCTAGCATTACGCAACATCAAGCGTGCTGCAGAAGCAAGAGTTAAGGAGTACAAGAAAAACGTGAGGAAGATAGTGTTTCATGTGGGACAAAACATTCTAATTAGATAACACAAGTTGTCTAATAAACGCTCAGGTGTGTGTAAGAAATTTTTTAATCTTTTTAACGGTCCATATCGGGTAAGGAGGATCCCCCACTTAAATGCAATTGAAGCTAAAACTCTTTGATCAAATAAATCGAAAGATGCTTCATCATGTATCAAATGTGAAGCCATACATTGAGTAAGTAGGGACCATGATGAGAAAGAATTGTTTAGATTTAAATTTTTAATATGCAATTGGAATAATATGTTTGTTGTGGCTAGTTGAAGTGCTCTACGTGGGTTTTTGTGGATTGAACTGCGTCCCTCCTGAGAGGAGGAAGATCTGAGGTTGATTAACTCACATTATCTGTGGATATTATGGGTCTGGCAAACCCAGCATTGTTTCCGATTTTCTGTTTTCTATGCTACTATATATTACTATTCTGTACCTGTCAGTATAAATGAGGATTTCTTACTACAGTATGCGAGCTATATGAGTATTTTAAGCGAGTAAACCTCTGAGAATGGAAAGATTAAGTTTATATTTTTGGAAATAGGACCCAATACTACGATTGTTTAAATAATGGCTTCCCAGTATGCGATGATATGCTAATGTTGATGACATTTTTTTTTTGTTTTGTTTATGGCTGAGTACGCAAAGTGCTGTCTGTGGATTTCGTCAGTAGATTGATTCCCTTCAAGGTGAAAGAAGAATTATGGTTTATGTAATTTATGTGGCCTTGAAGTATTGTTGTGGTATTCAAATGACGAGCAGCTTTCCAACAAATGGAGATTATAACAGAAATACGTGGCTTTTTGTAGTCCTGGTTGATGTTGAGCCATAGCCTGAAAGATTATTCTACATTAATTTTTGTTCTAGAAATTTTACGTTTGTGCGTTTTACTGATGCTGTGAGCATTACATCTTATTGTGTTCGCTGGTGCGGGATGCACTGCAGCCTACATTAGTTTCCCTTGCTGAAGGTAGAGGAAGATTAAATAATTTTAATTATGGGAACGAAGGAAAGCTTGGTTTAATGTATTAAGGGCGAAGCAAAACATTTGTCATTCAAACTATGGGAGGATTCAGATCTTTTGTGTCAGTCGCAAGTTCAGTAGGATGTTAAGATGAAACCGATTTTCAGAATAGAGGAGACCACAATTTTTCCATTAATGAGAAATGAATCCGGCATAACCATCACAGGTGTAATAACTGATTTGAAATCGAATGGTAACTTAAAGAAGTCAAACGAAGTGGAAGCAAAAAGGTTAATAAAAGGTAGTGCAACCTGTATGATGAAAATATTTCTACCTTTCTCAGAGTCATCTGTGTGATTAATTGTTGTGCTAATGTAATTTTAGGTGAAATTGTCTTACTGTTTATGTATAAACATGTGAGTATAGTAAATGTATAATTGTGAGTCTCTTATCAGGTGTGTCAACTGGTATAATGTTTTTACGTGTTCTTTGTACTACGTATTTTTAAGGAAAGTTTCCGATATTTATAATGTTACAAGACATAAGCCACGAGCGTCAAGAAGAGGCCGAATTAAGGACGATGTAGAAGTAGTATAAAAAATTGATGTTAAAACACTGTGTTAATGTAGCTTGTTGGATTAACTAGTAGTGGACTGAAGTAAAATTTTGAGTAATTCATGTGTATGGGTAGTTTAGTTAGTAGAATAGATAACATATGTGTGCGTGTGTGTGGTTGTGTGGGTGTGTGTGTGTGGGGGGGGATAAATAACATGTGAATCGTATGCTGTCCTGACCCATCCTTGCACAAGGCATAATCCTATTTATTTTAGTGGGTAGATAATTAGCGTTTCATTTATTAAAGCGGAACTGAAGTGTTTAATTTTGAGTCACCCCACATTAGTGATGTGGATTTAGATAATTTTATATCCTCAGTTCATGCAAATTTTATTTGCACAATTTAAGCCTCACTTTTATTCTAAAAAAAATTTGGGACAAACAATATCAAGCGGTGATAAAATCTTCAGGCGAAGATGGGAAGTAAGAAACTTGCTGAAACGTTGCTGGAGAACAACACATTGACTCGACTGTCAACCCGAGTAGATTTTATCATCGAGATTCGCCGAGAAAGCCTGCATTCCAATATCAAGTGGTATTATGCATGACGTTTTGTAATCACGGAACAATGATGAACAAGTTCTGTGACTGCAGTTGAGAAGGAGAAGCAAACCAGCTAAACTCCTATGAGGCAGAGGGTGCCACTTCTGGAGCGCGCTTGACAACAAAAGAATGGTGCCGGGAACCAATTTCCCTTACACCCGCAGCTAATGACTGGCCACAGCAGTGCACCCCTCTGTGGGGCCAATGACCTGAGACGGCGCACGGACAGCCGTGCAGAAATCCATATGCCGGAAGCGCACCACACGCACGCGACCATGACGAGACGGAAGGTGAGGCCCATCGTTAGGAGTGTTGGAAGCACTGTGTGTTCAGACACAATTGTACTCCCCCCAGCATTAAAGTCTGATGTTAGTTCTACCACAATCAGCCGCCTGTCCTGTTTTACCAGTCCATACAGCCTCGCTAACATCTGTAATGAGTGATGGCCGGCCAACCCCACGACGTCTGGATGTGGTTTCACCTTGGTTTCGCCACGTGTTGAAGACAAGCAGCGCAGCCCTCCTCGAACACTCAACAAGTCGTGCAGTTTCAGAAATTTTCGTGCCGAGCCTCCGGGCCATCACAATCTGCCCTCGGTTAAACTCAGATAGATCGCTCGCCTTCCCTATTCTACACACGTATAGCACGCTCTATGATACTACACGCACCGTGCGCGTGTCCGACTAGCAGTCATTCCTCGCCAGGTGACACTGCTATCGCCTGGACGTGTTTATATCGACAGTAGGTCGGTGGTTATAAATATTCTGGCTGATCAGTGCATGCTACTAAACTGCTTATTTAATTTATTTACAGAACTGGATATGTGCATGTGAAAGAAATTGCCTATGAATTGTGACAAAGAAGCGACATTTTCACGTTTTGAGTAATGGCGTGTGTAAGCTGGCAAATTTGAGGATAGCGTTCTTGGATATTGAGAGTGTCCACATTCCTATACTGTTATTCCTTTCTTATTCAAACTCTAGGTGGTGTAGATAACCTTAGCGACGTAGTATCTATGTGCAGATGTTTAACTGGGGCCACATCCTTTCTCCTTTGCCAGTGCAGAAAAACATTGTGTTAGAGATCAGTTGTTTTATAGAAAAAGTGAATAAATCTGTTGGTAAAACAACTGCCAATTATTTACGATACATGTAGAAGACCAGTAGTTTTAGTAGAACAAAAATTAATTTCCCGCCAAGAGTACCTTATCTTCGTAAATACATGTTGAAAATGTTTCAAAGAACATGGAGGGACGTGCATTTTGCTTTGCAAACCGTACCTTGCACCCACGAGCGCCATTACCAATATGGCAGGGCCAGTACAGGCCACGAGCTTGGAATAAGAGGGACGTGGACAATACAATAATACACTGAGGGCTCACTTTGCGTAACTTTCGCTGATAAATTCCCTTACGGATTGTCCGTTATACGACTTAGCTTTTGAACATCAGTAGTGTGTGGTAATGAATTCACTTAGGTCTGGCATTTGTCCCATATACTCTCTTACTTCAAATTCCATGAAGAGTTCATAATAGTGTCCAGACCTCAATATTCGATGTGGTTCGTGACGCATCTGCAAACCACGTCGAACTTGTCCTCATCTCCTATCTAAGGCATGCCTTAGATACACAAAGTGAAGCGGATCATTGTTGAGGGTAGTAACAAAATTTTGTTCAAATGGCTCTGAGCACTATGGGACTTAACTTCTGTGGTCATCAGTCCCCTAGAACTTAGAACTAGTTAAACCTAATTAACCTAAGGACATCACACACATCCATGCCCGAGGCACGATTCGAACCTGCGAACTGTAGCGGCCGCGCGGTTCCAGACTGTAGTGCCTAGAACCGCTCGGCCACTCAGGCCGGCAAAATTTTGTCTAGTTAAAATACGGGCCCAGAATAAGTATAAGCATATTAGATCACTGTTTATGGTGCACAACTGGATTATTACTCATTTCACTGGCTGATACTGGTTAACACCCACTTTCTGTAGTACTGGATGTCTGAGAGTTAATTCTGGCTGAACATTGACAGAAAAGGCGAAGTGAGCCACAAGTTCCTCAGAAGCCGCTATCAGTTAAAGAGGGGCTGGGAAAAGACTTCTTGTGTTCTCCAGCGGCGGACATTTACTACCCTGACAGAGAGCAGAGCATGGAGGCGGCAGTTTACAATGCTGGAGGCAGCAGAACCCTTGTAGTGCAGACTGAGTGGGTAGGAGGTTGCACTCTGCTGTCCTCAAAAAAATTTTAGAATAACGTACCTGGAGAAAGAGAGTCAGGGTAAGAAGAAGGCAAAATGACATCCTTTTAGTCTGAAGGAATGTGCAAGGTCGCAAACGATGGTTTCAAGTTGATCTCCGAGGAATCTTCTCACACGGGGCATACTTCCTGCCACGAAGTAGAGTCCCGTTTTTGATTGGCAGAATGTTATGGATGTAGGAGGAGAAATGTAACATTCTAGAAAGTCTTCTGAAAGGATTGTGAGCTTCAGACGATTGGTTGGTAGACTCAAGACCCATGTAGGAGGTAATGTCTTTGCAACGGCTGCTGGGATTCGTCACCTGAGCACAACGTAGATGCCGCATGTCCGGAAGGCAGCAGAGTATGACGTGAGCAAGGGCTTCCTTCCGGGGATCGATCGAGAACATGACCCTGCCGGGATCGACAGAAGATAGTTCAAGCTACAGACTTCGCTGGCAAGAACCACAGTGGAGAACATGGCGGTTGTTTTGAGAAGTGTTGCATTCGTTACAGAGAGCGCGTGCTGTCGTTTCTCTGTGACACACTTCTTATTCCGTTTACTCAAGTGACGATTCTTTACCTCCCTGTAGAGCCTGACAGACAGTGAAATGCTTTTTTATAGGAGAATTTCTGTTCCTTGCTAGTGAGCAAAGAAAAATCTTGACTCGTGTTTTGTCTTACACTGACGTAATTTCAGCCTTAGGAGTTTGCAGATGGCATACTGCGTCCACTGTGTAGGTATAGAATGGCAGGTACGCAACGTACAGTACGTCATCTGCACTGCGGTCGGTATCTCAGCGAGCAGATCAGCAGTGCAGAACAACTTCTATCCGTACTTCGATATGAGATATGGTTCGGCGGACAGGGTAACAGTCACAGTAAATGTGTTGATTTCCATTCGCATGTCTACTGAGCGTTTTCAGAAAGTGCCAGTCAGGATGATGGTCTTCTGTTTCACGTTGCTAAACAGTATCATCCAACTTTGTGTCCGTCTAATAATCGGGGGAGCGGTGTAAATAAAGTCAAAAACTTCCAATCTCGAAATTATATGTAGGATCGTACCCGATGCTGTGTAGTTCTCATCTCTACAATTTCTTGTACTTTACATATTTTTCTGAGACAATAATTTACGGTATCCATGTTGCGATTCATTCTAGTATCATACCGATAGGAATGATTGGTTTGATGTGCTAAATTGAAATGAAGTAAAATAACAAAAGGATATTTTGTTTTATGGAAGTCCGTAGGTGTGGGCTGTCAATGGCAAGGTCATCTTAATCATTTGTAGGCATAAAAATTCCCCTGCGGAGACAACGTTAGGCAACCATAATTATACACGCCATATGCTACAAAGACCACAGGGGTTTGTACAATTTGCTGTTTTGGACATTACATCCTCCTGCAATTTCTACAACAGATTTTTCTTTATCTGACAAATGCCATCATCACGAGTGAATTATCGGTTTTGGAAATATGGTCTCCATCAAAAATTGGAACAACAGCGTTCCTCTTGTCCACTTTTGTAAGCAGAACATCATTCGATTCCAGCTTAATATTGAGGTCTTTTATAGTTCGACAGCTACAGTAGTGCGTCTACGTGTGATGTCTGCACTGCTGAAGTGCTCTGTTATATCTTAACTGATATTGTGTTTACTAATAAGGTCTTACAATACAGTGTTGCTATTCATTTAAGTCAACAATCAATTGAGAATGTTACAGCTGAAATTAAAAGTGCTTGTGGATACGCTAAAAATCCTAAGCAGAAACAAACGGATTTGTTGTTGAGGCTCCGTTCTCTATTTCTTAATACTATCAGTGCGAAAACGTTATTAGAGTATCAGAGCGTAAAACATTGTTACAACAAACTTAACACGGAGACAAAATTCCTATCTTATTAAACGTTTCTTATTGACTCTAATTATCATTCCACGATGCGTGACGTTACGCCTAGAAATAAAATACATCACAACTTTACATCTCCATATGCCCGACAAGGCATATATTTTACTCCTTTAGCGTCTAACAAGGGGAGGCCGCCAATTGTGAAATTCAGATTCGATTCATACTGCGCATAATAAAAGCTCATGGCCAGAGGTGTAATGTGGCAAAGCACCAAGACGCACTTCTCAACCGTTGTCGAGAAAATCGACAGTTAAAAGAAACCGTTGCGGTGAAATACTCTCTACGATTTACAATTTCCTACAGCGTCGTGGCGCAGCGGTAAGCGCTCGGGTTCGTAGTCCGAAGGTCGCCAGATCGAATCTCGCGCCATGCAACTTTTTTTTAGTGTATATACACTCCTGGAAATGGAAAAAAGAACACATTGACACCGGTGTGTCAGACCCACCATACTTGCTCCAGACACTGCGAGAGGGCTGTACAAGCAATGATCACACGCACGGCACAGCGGACACACCAGGAACCGCGGTGTTGGCCGTCGAATGGCGCTAGCTGCGCAGCATTTGTGCACCGCCGCCGTCAGTGTCAGCCAGTTTGCCGTGGCATACGGAGCTCCATCGCAGTCTTTAACACTGGTAGCATGCCGCGACAGCGTGGACGTGAACCGTATGTGCAGTTGACGGACTTTGAGCGAGGGCGTATAGTGGGCATGCGGGAGGCCGGGTGGACGTACCGCCGAATTGCTCAACACGTGGGGCGTGAGGTCTCCACAGTACATCGATGTTGTCGCCAGTGGTCGGCGGAAGGTGCACGTGCCCGTTGACCTGGGACCGGACCGCAGCGACGCACGGATGCACGCCAAGACCTTAGGATCCTACGCAGTGCCGTAGGGGACCGCACCGCCACTTCCCAGCAAATTAGGGACCCTGTTGCTCCTGGGGTATCGGCGAGGACCATTCGCAACCGTCTCCATGAAGCTGGGCTACGGTCCCGCACACCGTTAGGCCGTCTTCCGCTCACGCCCCAACATCGTGCAGCCCGCCTCCAGTGGTGTCCCGACAGGCGTGAATGGAGGGACGAATGGAGACGTGTCGTCTTCAGCGATGAGAGTCGCTTCTGCCTTGGTGCCAATGATGGTCGTATGCGTGTTTGGCGCCGTGCAGGTGAGCGCCACAATCAGGACTGCATACGACCGAGGCACACAGGGCCAACACCCGGCATCATGGTGTGGGGAGCGATCTCCTACACTGGCCGTACACCACTGGTGATCGTCGAGGGGACACTGAATAGTGCACGGTACATCCAAACCGTCATCGAACCCATCGTTCTACCATTCCTAGACCGGCAAGGGAACTTGCTGTTCCAACAGGACAATGCACGTCCGCATGTATCCCGTGCCACCCAACGTGCTCTAGAAGGTGAAGTCAACTACCCTGGCCAGCAAGATCTCCGGATCTGTCCCCCATTGAGCATGTTTGGGACTGGATGAAGCGTCGTCTCACGCGGTCTGCACGTCCAGCACGAACGCTGGTCCAACTGAGGCGCCAGGTGGAAATGGCATGGCAAGCCGTTCCACAGGACTACATCCAGCATCTCTACGATCGTCTCCATGGGAGAATAGCAGCCTGCATTGCTGCGAAAGGTGGATATACACTGTACTAGTGCCGACATTGTGCATGCTCTGTTGCCTGTGTCTATGTGCCTGTGGTTCTGTCAGTGTGATCATGTGATGTATCTGACCCCAGGAATGTGTCAATAAAGTTTCCCCTTCCTGGGACAATGAATTCACGGTGTTCTTATTTCAATTTCAATTTCCAATATATATATATATATATATATATATATATATATATATATATATATATATATATATATATATATATTCCCGGCAGTCAGTTGCAACAATTATGCATATAATAAGTCGTTTGTCGTGGATAAATTGGCGACTTCGAACATGATTATGTTTTCCGCAAACAAAGTTGTATTTCACAAATGTTATTAATTGTCTTCATAATGTTTACACGTTTAGTTAACGGAAGTAGAAACGATATTCCGAAACGAATACGTATAGTGTACGTCAAACGTTCGAATTAGAGTAGAGACCCCACGATATATATATATATTATTTGAATTACAAAAAACAAATACTAAAAAAAAAGGTTGCATGGCGCGAGATTCGATCTGGCGACCTTCAGATTACGAACCGGAGCGCTTACCTCTGCGCCACGACGCTGTAGGAAATTATAAATCGTAGAGAGTATTTCACCGCAACGGTTTCTTTTAACTGTCGATTTTCTCGACAACGGCTGAGAAGTGCATCTTGGTGCTTTGCCACATTACACCTCTGGCCATGAGCTTTTATTATGCGCAGTATGAATCGAATCTGAATTTCACAATTGGCGGCCTCCCCTTGTAAGATGATCTGTGATCATGTTGGCACTTCATGGCATAACACCTGCCTGGATCGCCAAAATAGTTTTATTTATCTTCTCATGACGCGCTTTTGGATAACACAGTCATAAGACGTGTGTTATGAAAGATACAATTTAAGACAAGAGTTTTTCGCTGATTTAAAGATTCAGAATATATTTAAATCAAATACATTTATTTAATTAGTAGTCTTGAGTGATTTAATCTAATTATTACTCCAATGTTGAAGTATCCTTCATGTTTGTGAAGACAGAATTATATGTAATACAGTTAAGTGTTTGAATATTTTGTCAATACGTACAGAGAAATTAGTTTGAGTAATTTTTAGTTATAGTTATATTTCTAAAAGTTGTATAGTGCTATTTCATACTACTTGCCTTTTCCTGTCCTCTCGATTGCATACTGGCTAACAAACTAATTTTATGGCCTTTTGTGTAGAATTTTGTTTGATTTGACTACAGTAGTGTTGATGGAAATCTTAAAATGTGTTTTCCTGCAGATTGAGCCCGAGACTGATAAGTACTGACCGTATGAGAGGGTTTCAAATAAAATTCTGGCATAGTTTCGGGAAAGAGTTTACCTACACATAGTTTTCTGTGAAAACAGAACATCCACACGCTTTTCTGAAATCTGAATATTGTGAAGTGTTGTGGAGAGAAAAATTGTTTCTCTGTTAAGCCGCTACACTAGTTTTCTTCTTTTGCTTCTTTGAGTTCTATTACATTTCATCACTTTGAATTCCATCAACAAAGACAGCTCCTTGTCTTCGGATGCAGGTCTACTTGCCACTGATATCCTGGCGCCGTTGTTTATTTTTTATATCTTTTGTTTCTCTGAGCAACATTCCGTTCACTTCACAGGCGGAGACCGATCATACGGGCTATCTTTGTGAGGGTACAAAACACGCGACAACGTAGTATTCTTCTCCTGGCTCCATTGCTCCGCCACAGCAGTGCAGTTCGAGCCCTTTTGAAGTTTACCGGGTGCGAAGTGACAGCGAAAGATTCACGACAGCGAAGAGCGGGGAAAACCCAGTCTGCCCGAAGTTGGCGCCGCTGGCCTACGAGGTGAGGCGGTCTCGTCCCAGTGTGCACCCGTGCACTCTATTATCCCGGCAGCCAATTTAACGGCTCGCGTCCCGCATCGCTCGCGGCAGAAGGAACTTCAATTGGCCGGAATGTGCAGCGAAATTGGTCGAGATGTGTCTCGTGCTGCTTGCCTCGCCAGACGAGAACTGCACTGGGCAGATGAAGGCAGCTTCGGCCGCTGGATCTTCCGTTTCGTCACCGTGCTAACCGTACGAAATGGTGCGAGAAGTCCGATGAGAGCAGACGAGAAGAGGCGACGCAGATAAACGGCACATTGCTGCTCACTATCCAAGCAGGATTAAATGCAGTTTTTACACCGTCCGTCTGATTTTATTCCAGATGTAAGAGCGACGTCAGCGCGATAACTACGGTGACACCTTGAACTAACAGTGTAAATATATAAGCCTCGTCTTGTCTAAAATATGTAGTGTATCACTGACTCAAGGGATTTTTTCAAAGAGACTGAAATGTTCTATTGTTAAACCTCTCTTTCAGAAAGGCGATAAGAAAGATGTCTATAACTACCGACCTGTTTCACTGCTGAGATCATTTTCCAAAATTTTTGTTAAGATGATGTATTCTAGAACAGCATCTCATCTTAGCAACAATAATGTCCTCAGCAATTCACAGTTTGAGTTTCAGAAGAGTTGCTCTACTAATAATGCTGTTTACATGTTCCCCCTCCTGATTTTATAAGTATTAAATAATAAAATAGTGCCAGTTGGTATTTTCTGTGACCTGTCTAATGCACTGGACCTTGTGAATCACAATATTCTTCTATATAAATTGAAGTTTTATGGAATTGATGGAGCAACCAATCAGTGGACGTAATATCCAAAATGAGGCAGAAAGTTGTACTTCGTACTTCAAACTATATAGTCTGGGGACATTATTTCCCAAGGCTCAATCTTAGGTCCAGTATTGTTCCTCACGTATGAAACTGAGACGCAGCTAAACCCGCTGGGCAGTACAGGTGATTAGGATTTTGGAAAGGGTCAGTTTCACCTTAAAATTGTACTTTATTGTAATTTAATAACACATTTACAACCGAAGTGGCACATAGCCGAACTTTTACAACTACGAGTTTCGAACTCCAAATCTTTCACGGCTGGAGGCCTCCAAACAAGAAATCTTCAAAATCAACAAGGTAAATTTCAAGTGACTGAAAACACGCATTTACAGTTACAAATAAAATAATTAAAATAAATATATATCACATCTGGGCTGAAAGCCTCAAGGCAAGGGTGGATAGACAAACACAAACAAGATGAAATACAAACGGCTGAAGGCCCACAATAAAAATTTCAAGATTTTATAATAAATTACCATAACCTTTCAAAGGCAGAAGGCCGCAATGTTTAAGCTTGAAAGGTAATTTTAAGAATAAGGTTCCAAGGCTGAAGGCCCACAATTAATTTTCCAAAATTTAAAAAAAAATATAACCATAAGCCTTAAGTTTTAAGTAGCTGAAGTCGGACTAAAAGAAAAGACAACACAACGGCAACAACCTTTCAGCAAATATTCACTTGTCGTAATTCAAACTTACTTACATAAAACAAGGTAAAACCAATAACTTTTTTATCATTGGCTATGATAGATTATAAACAGACAATTAAACACCGGTGAGAGAGACAGAAAAGACAATAGCACTCCGAAGCCTGCAGGGGGTCGGTCTGCCCTCGTTCACTTAGGTGAGACAGGTGGTGAGCCCAACTACGCTTGATCCGTCGGAACCCAACCAAGGGACAGCCACGGACCGACAGAGAAGCGACTTACTTGCCACCAATCGGTACATGAGAATTCAAACACAAAATGTTACGGGCGTCATTATCCACAATCAAATATGTATATTAAGCTGTCAAAATTACACAACGTGTTGGACAGCGACAATAGGTGAGGAAAGGACACTGCCTGAAATTACGTTAGTGGCCAGGTCAGGTAACCAGAACACTAACGGCCACAAGGCAGAAAGTTTCGCTGGTGCACTTGAATTGTGGTCAACCAATATAGTTAATTCCACCGCACAGCGGCTAAACACAAACACTCGGTGTTGCTCACAGGAAAACCTCCCCAACAGCGAACCACCGAAACGAACCACACAACATGAATGGACGTGGCTTGGGTACTTGAGACACCACTCAACCTTGACGTCCTGGATTGGTGCGCCACGAAGCTCGTAGCGATCGGACAGCTCCACACACGCACCGACACTGCGCAGGTACCGTGCCGCATGAAGACATACTCCCTGGTGCGCACCAACCGACCGACTCCAATCAGAATGCCGACAACATCTAAAATAGTCGTCAGTGGAAATAACACCAACTACACACACAACCTGACAAACACTTGCACGAAGACCTGAACGATACCCTACAGTAACTAAGCACGCACGAAGACAAATCGGAAGGCGATACACACACAAACAGCCGACTCATGAACGATAGGCGAGCCAAAACGCGTCAAGTAGGACGACCGACCGACGATCCACAGAGACCGTGGCCCGGCTTAGGTGATGCTTGGCGGCAATGGTAGGGCGAGCCATGTCGACGAGACCTCACCGCTGCTCCAACCCGACAGCACTAGTGCCGCATTGCAACTCCCCGACTGGCAGGTCCGGACTGCGCTCTAGACGCGTTCCAACTGACTGGCAGACTCGAACTCGCGACGCGAACTGGCTTAACGACAGCCAACGACCGGGAAGTAATAGCAGTCGAGCAAGATACTACGAGAGGGGATATGTCGATACGCGCTGCTAGCGCCGCTAACTATCAGGCAAAGCGGCAACTCAGTGACAGTAGTAATTTAAATTAACGTTGTGAGGTGTAAGTACGTTAAAAATAGGGTGTAAAATACATGATGGGAGCAACGCGAGCCACGCAAGGCTCATAAACGATCTTCCGTCTAATATACAACAAGCAGAACTAGTTCTTTCTGCTGATACGCTAGCATTGTAATCAGTGCAAGCATACATACCGAAACAGAAGAAATGGTAAACAAGATTCTTAAAAGTATCATCGAGTGACTTTCTTTGAATAGTCTCACCCTCAATTTAAAAGACAACGTATTCAGTCCTGTACAGCTATGAGTAGTACACCAATGACAAGTGTAATATATGGTGAGGAAATAATAAATAGGGTGGGAGCTTGTAAGACGTCATGGTCTCCTGACCTTCATTGCTTACATATTCCGCCCTCACAATCATATTCCGCACATCAAGACGCTTCATTCGAACCCAAACTCGATAAGATAAAGTCAATGTTGTCTGAATTCATGTAAACGATATGCAATTAACAAGTAAGCGCACCGTGGTTGAAATACTCGAGGCTGGCGTACACACATAAATTCCAGACACGACGGTCACAGAAGCTTTTAGTTCGGGAGAGAAACCGCACAACGGGACGCCGGTCCTTTCAGAGGACGACTCAGCCTATGTCGGCCGGTGACCACCCGTGTGAAAGGGGGGAACAACCCTGTGTTCGCCTTAAAAGCAAATTCCGCTACATTGTGTGGGAGCGGCCAGCCTACGCATTCTTTACACATAGCACGCAGTTTCAGAGATTTTCACAGGGAGACAGCAAACGCCATACGCCAATGCTACAGGTTTCCAGATTGGTCGCCTTAAACGAAACGTCATTCTCCCGTTTTAGAAGAGCAATGCTGATTGGCAGACAACATTTCTGACGCCTTGAGCTGAAGGAATAATGGAAGAGACCGAAAGATATACTCCTTCACGTCTGGCGTGGAGAGGCACCGTTCTGTTGTCGCTCTTGGAGTGAGGAACAAGTCTCTCCTCAGTATTTCACTGGGAGAGCACCTCTCCTCAGCATTTCACTGGGAGAGCACCTCTGTCGAGAACGAATCGAAGTGCTACTCTATATTGAGTCCTTGCGATTAAGCGTTGATCACTGTTCGCCGACACATTGTGCGGTGTGAACGGACAGAGTTATAGTTAAACGCCTGCGAGCGAATTTTTGAGTGGCATCGCGGTGGACTGGTTATCTCACCGGTGTACCACGCCAATAGTTAGACTAGGGGCGAATAGGAATCCTTGACTTCATCAAGGCATAGGGAGAGTTTGATTGGCGAAGGTCAATCCAGATAGAACGAGAGTTATCTTATTTGTCAGCAGCGAGCGGCGCAGACAGCAGTCACCGCAGCTTACGGTATTGTGCGCTACAGCTATTGCAAGCCCCATATTTCCTGCACAACAGTACCCTTCACTACATTTCACACGCGACAGCCTCGACCGTACCTATCAACATTCTAAAGGATAATTATTCAAGTTGAGTAGGCGCGCCTCTCAGCCATTCTGCCAAGTCAACAACCATCTTAAACTTTGTATAGAAATTTCATTAGCGAATCCTATCCTCGAGAGGTAACTTCACATTCCGAAAAGAACCAGGATATAACTTGTTCAATTCATAACTAAAAGTGCCATTGTGATTTCTCAGAATTTTTGCAAAATAAATAATAACTTTCGTTAGTTCATTGTTTTTCTTACACTAACTAGCACTCTCCAGTACCCGAGTATCCCGCTAGTTACGTAAGAAATTTTGTGAATTTTTGTGTCATTTCCTTACAGCTGACGACTCCAGAAGATATTTATTGCTGGAAGTTTTTCAGGCATTTCTCTTTAGAACGTTAGGAGCGTTTGTCTGACTTCTGTAGTAGTATGTGGGTGGAAATTGCATCTTGCAGGAGGCACAGGGCAAAGGGTACATCTCAGATTAATCCGTTGCGCAGAGAAACAGAATAACAGATGAACCCCACACCTCAGAAGCTTTAACATTATTGGGTATCCGAATTGATGAGAATTTCAATTGAAAAAAAAAAACATTTTGGAGCTCCTAAAACAGTTTAGTTCAGTCACATCTGCTCTTAGAATCATTGCAAATCTTGGGAAGAGACAAATCAGGAAGGTGACAGATTTTGCACATTTTCATTCAATAATGTCATACGGAATAATGTTCTGGGGTAACTCATCTTTAAGAAAGAAAGTCTTCGTTGGTTAAAAACGTACTGTAAGAATAACATGTGGTGCTCACCCACGATCATCTTATAGATATCTGTTTGAGGAGTTGGCCATTCAAACTACTGCTTCACGGTGTATTTCTTTCCTCATGAAATTTGTGTCAACGCTGCTGTGTCATAAATCGCAATGGAGCAACATCTCTACACCAAGTGTTCAAAACAAAGAGAAAAGAATGCGCAAAGTTTGTCCCACACACCCTGATTCCTGATGAAAAGCGATGATGCTTGGGCACATGCCGAGACTTGATTGACATGCAAAATGCGCTACAAGTCTTTTCTGGAAAAAATCATCATCGGTGGCGAGACAAGACCTGATGTTGTGAGTACAAACCTACTACAAAACAAGAAAGTGCATATATTCACATGAAGACGAAGCTTTGACGTCGTAACCGAGATACAAGCCAATGCGACACCCGAATTGAACAACGTGGCAAAGGACTATTTTTCTGACCGTTTCAAATGGTTCAAATGGCTCTGAGCACTATGCGACTCAACGTCTGAGGTCATCAGTCGCCTAGAACTTAGAACTAATTAAACCTAACTAACCTAAGGACATCACACACATCCATGCCCGAGGCAGGATTCGAACCTGCGACCGTAGCGGTCTCGCGGTTCCAAACTGTAGCGCCTAGAACCGCACGGCCACTCCGGCCGGCTGACAGTTTCATGTGGTTGTATGAACGTTCTGTGCGTTTTACTCAAGTGGAGGGATACTGTGTAGAACACGGCGTTCAAGCTTCCTGGCAGATTAAAACTGTGTTCGCTGGAGAGCTACTGTAAAGTTTGGAAGGTAGGAGACGATGTACTGGCAGAAGTAAAGCTGTCAGGACGGGACGTGCGTCGTGCTTGTGTAGCTCAGTTGGTAGAGCACTTGCCCGCGAAAGGCAAAGGTCCCGAGATCGAGTCTCGGTCCCGCACACAGTTTTAATCTGCCAGGAAGTTTCATATCAGCGCACACTTCGCTGCAGAGTGGAAATCTCATTCTAGGGCCGTGAAAGGTACCACTCTATGGAGCAACGGGATTTCGCTCTTCGCTAACGGCTCCGTCGGAGCTCTGCGAGAGAGAGCGCTTGGCTGTTTGTTTGTTCATGAAAGCCAAGCAGAGCTGTGCGAAGCGGGCATATTCTCCTTTTGTGGAAGACCGTGGTGTCGTAAATTGAAGACACAGTTTGAAATTGTTTAATCACGAGCAAATCAATGCACTGGTGAGCAGTTGTGGATATACATACATTACTGGCCATTAATACACCACGAAGATGACGTGCTACAGACGCGAAATTTAACCGACAGGAAGAACATGCTGTGATATGCAAATAATTAGCTTTTCAGAGCATTCACACAAGGTTGGCACCGGTGGCGAAACCTACAACGTGCTGACATGAGGAAAGTTTCCAACCGATTTCTCATACACAAACAGCAGTTGACCGGCGTTGCCTGGTGAAACGTTGTTTTGATGCCTCGTGTAAGGAGGAAAAATGCGTACCATCACGTTTCTGACTTTGATAAAGGTCGGATTGTAGTCTATCGCGATTGCGGTTTATCGCATCGCGACATTGCTGCTGGCGTTTGTCGAGATCCAATGACTGTTAGCACAATATGGAATCGGTGGGTTCAGGAGGGTAATACGGAACGCCGTGCTGGATCCCAACGGCCTCGTATCACTAGAAGTCGAGATGACAGGCATCTTATCCGCATGGCTGTAACGGATCGTGCAGCCACGTCTCGATCCCTGAGTCAACAGATGGGGACGTTTGCAAGGCAACAACGATCTGCACGAAGTTCGACGACGTTTGCAGCAGCATGGACTATCAGCTCGGAGACAATGGCTGTGGTTACCCTTGACGCTGCATCACAGACAGGAGCGCCTGCGATGGTGTACTCAACGACGAACCTGGGTGCACGAATGGCAAGACATCATTTTTTCGGATGAATCCAGGTTCTGTTCACAGCGCCATGATGGTCGCATCCGTGTTTGGCGACATCGCGTTGAACGCACAATGGAAGCGTGTATTCGTCATCGCCATACTGGCGTATCACCCGGCGTGATGGTATGGGGTGTAATTGGTTACACGTCTGGGCTTGTTCGCATTGACGGCACTTTGAACTGTGTGTTACGATTCAGATGTGGTACGACCCGTGGCTCTACCCTACATTTCAGCAGGATAATGCACGACCGCATGTTTCAGGTCTTGTACGGGCCTTTCTGGATACGGAAAATGTTCGACTGCTGCCCTAGCCAGCACATTCTCCAAATCTCTCACCAATTGAAAACGTCTGGCCAGTGGTGGCCGAGCAACTAGCTCATCACAATACGCCAGTCACTACTCTTGATGAACTGTGGTATCGTGTGTAAGCTGCGTGGGCAGCTGTATCTGTACACGCCATCCAAGCTCTGTTTGACTCAATGCCCAGGCGTATCAAGGCCGTTATTACGGCCAGAGGTGATTGTTCTGGGTACTGATTTCTCAGGATCTATGCACCCAAATTGCGTGAAAATGTAATCACATGTCAGTTCTAGTATAATATATTTGTCCAATGAATACCCGTTTATCTGCAGTTCTTCTTGGTGTAGCAATGTTAATGGCCAGTAATGTATTAAAGGAATCATAAAAAGGAACCACAATTCTAATTAAACATGTTGAACATTTAATGAAGACGCTTATTACAATAAGTATTAATGGCAAAAACATTTCCAGTGACAAAGGACAAATGAATGTAAATATTTACTAACTACGAAAGTTAATGCATGATGGCAAACTGAAAGGTAAAACTAGGAAACCAAAGCGCAAAGGAAATGTACGAAATTAATCCACATCTGTTTTGTATAGTTGCTGTCTACCTTTTTTTCTTTTCGTTGCGTAAGAGCTTCAGTGTTGGGAATGACTGTTTCAGTGCAGCTCAGTCTCAAAATACATTTCAGGTGGTAATCTGATATAGAGCATCTCATTCGTATTCTATACAATTTCATTAGGGAAAAGAATTTCTCACAATTGTATGTTGATCCGAACAGACTAAGCATCTCTATGCAGTTTAGGGTAACGCGTCTGTGATAAATGTTTCTAAAAGTCACTTAAAGTCTTTAAACTCTGATATCTACCTTTCAGTTCTGAGTCGCACTGAAGATCTATGATTTCCATTTGGAGAGGGTGGGTTACAGAATCGACGTCCACAGAGTAAGGAGTAGCAAAAATTCCTAAATCTGTTTCCAAGCGTGAAACATCAGTGAACCTCATTTCAAATTCAGTACACAATGTCCTTAAAAGATCTACATACTCTCCAAAATCTGCAGCAGTGGTAACGTTTTGTTAATGCTGACACTTTCGGAAAGTAAAAGACGTTTCAAGCCTCCAGCTGCCTTGCCCTGAGCGACAGTTTCATCTTGAACGCCTTTATTTTGTCACAGAAATGGATGATGAGGATAACTTTCCCTTGAAGTGAAGTCGCAAAGGCACCCTGTCACATCAGTTAAGATGACTAAATCAGAACTCCATATACCATCCGACAGTTCCGGAACACTTTCTCCCTTCATTTCCATGATTAACGACGTTTCTTCGGGCTGTTCAATGAAGCGCTCCTGAACTCTAGCACAGCTGAGCCAGCGAACCTCTCAGTGATAAGGTAAATCTCCATATTCACAACCAACATCGTCCAGAAACGCTTTAAAGAAGCGATTATTGAATCCTCTTGCTCGACTATAATTAGTGATTTTCTCGACCAAGTTCATTACATTATTCAGTTTTACTCTTTTGAAATAGAAATGTTGTTGATGACTCAAACAATGAGCAACCAGGAGATCATGATTCTTCAATTTTCTCTGGACGCGGCCTACTAAGCCACTGATTTCACCAGTCATAGCTAGAGCACCGTCATTACTACGAAAGTCAGTAAGTCCCACAGTGTACCAATCTTCTCTATAACCCTTTCAAGTACATCGAACATGTCTTGAGCTGTTGTTGTATCCTTGAATGGGATGAGAACTAACATCTCCTCGCAAACGTCCAGCATTTTGCAGGCAACCTTGTAGGTACGGCAACCGCAGCTATGAATAGTCATCTTGGGTATTAATAAACCGCTTGTATTTAGTTCTTTATTATTGGATCACTACGGTTTCATCTTCAGGTGAACATATAACTAAAACATTAGAGCGGGAAAGCTCGGAACCTTTTTAACCAACTTTCGTTCTCCGTCAGAACAAAACACCGCTAAAAAGCGGTATGTCATAATTTAACAGCCGATTTCCAATATAGTGGATGGATCCACTTCTTTGATCTATACGGAATCACGAACAGGGTACGCCGCTGCGTGCTCTGTCATTTTCCGAGCTAATATTTTAGTCATACGTTCACCTTAAGATGCAGCTTTTCGTACCACGAAACCGGTAGTGACCCAACAATAAAGGACCAAATACAGCTGAAGCTGATCAAGAAAATTATTAACGATATTCTTCAAGTTCTGTCTGAAGCACCCTACCACTAGAGCTCCTAATCCAGGCGGTCTATAAAAGCATCCGACTAACATTTTAGACCGATCTTCGATACTTAATTTCACCCAGATTAATTCACAGTCGGAATCTGTGACAACCTCGTTAGATTTTATGAAATTCTTTACTGCAATAAATACGCCACCACTATTGACTACTAACCTATCTTTACGATAAATATTCCAGCCTGAACTTAGGATTTCGTTGTCATTAACGTCCGGTTTCAACTAACCTTCTGTTCTAATACTCTCTGTGCATTATATCCTTCAGTTAGCAATACTAATTCTAAATGTTTCCTTGGACGCTCCTGCAATTTACTAAAATCGTATTACGTTTTCTATCTCTGATCTGCGACGACGCACATTCTCCGATGACATTGTGGCTAATTTATCAGGCAAATCGTCTTTGATCCCAAGGGAGGGTTTCTCTAACCTAAAAAAGTCCTATGTGCACGCCACACGTACTCCACTACCCTAGTAGCCGCTTCCTGCGTGCAGTGCACGGGAACCCCACAATTCCGCACGCGATAGCGGAGGTCGAGAAGTTTGCATCCGATACCGTCGCAGAGTCGTCTGAGCCTCTGGTTTAGATCTTCCACTCTGCTCCAAACCAGAGGATCCCGATCAACCTAGGTATAATGTTACAAGTAGACAACTTAGCCTGCACCCCGTGTGCGATGCTAGTTGCTTTACTAAATTAGTAATCCGCCGAAATAAGCCGAGAATGCCCTCAGAACCCAAGCGGCAGGCATCATTCTAGTCGACATGTGCCACTATATGCAACCGCTTGCACCTAGTGCTCTCGGTAACCGCCGGCAGGGCCTCCTCCACATCACACGCGACACCCCCGGCAAACGTTCCGAGTGCGCACTAGCATTCTTTCCCGCCTTGCCTGCTATTTCCCTCAGGGGCTCCATCACCTGCCTAATATTGGAGCTCCCAATGACAAGCATGTCCACCCTCTGCACTTGTCCGGACTGGACAGGAAAGTCGGCCACAGGCTCTGCAGGAGAGGCATCCAGAGCTGTCATCAAGATAGGGTACCACCTCGTACCTGGCGCGAAGGCTTAGGGAGCCAGCCTCGCGACCTGCTCCATCTTTCGCCTTCCGACCAGTGACACGCAAACCCACAACTGTCTGCCACCCACTCTCGAGTGAGGACAGATATGTCAGATGTTGCGTATCGAAGATGCAGCGGCACCCGGGTCACCAGGGTATTCCAACGGCACCAAAGGTGTCTCAGGTCTCGACACCAGCGCGCCGATGTTGCCGAACTTTGAGCTTTAGCCAGAAGCTTGTCGACGCTACACAACTTCCAACTGTTTACGAACAGCAGCCAAGTCTCCATGTGTCCGCTCACAACGAGCACAGTACCTAGCCATAGCCTCGCGTGTAAAAATAGATATAAGATCTCAAATGTCACTACTGAGTTTGGAAAGCACGCAAAATGTGATGAGGAAAATACAAAAACACTAAAAACTCCTCTACAGATTTCTCACTGTACCCTCAGACGGCAAGGCCTTAAGCGCAAATAAATTTCTCTACTGAAGTGGATGTATCTACAGCTACCTGTCACTAGAAACTCTGCTTATCCAAAAGCCACTGAACGTGGTAAGTATACAAACTAGAATGCACTGATCTAAGCCATATGCTGTATACCAGCACGAGATGTCAACTTAGAGGGGTGACGTGGAACTTCTAACGTTACACAAGGATATGCACCAAGATTTACACAAAAACAAAAACTTAGAGTAATTTGCTAACCACTAGTCTACACAGTAAAACCACCGATATAGTTCTCGTTTTTGCAGATGCACGTGAAAAAAAAAAAAAACGGAAACTAATCATCGTGCATCAGACGAATGCTGCTACTACCGCTACTGGCGCGTCCGCTCGGCTCTGCGTTTGCCGGTCCCCTCCATAAATCAAACCAAAGGACTCAGTGATAATATTCCCAAATTGTCTACGCGTCTCAGCGCACTGCTATGTGTATAGTAATGACAAAGAAACGGACCAAGAAACGGACACTGCAGAAATAGGTGTACTTTTTTGTGTGATTTAATGCATTTACTGTAGTGCTCACTGATATGGTGGATTATACTGTTATTTTTATGTCTAGTTTACAGTTACATAACAAAAATGGTTCAAATGGCTCTGAGCACTATGGGACTTAACATCTATGGTCATCAGTCCCCTAGAACTTAGAACTACTTAAACCTAACTAACCTAAGGACATCACACAACACCCAGTCATCACGAGGCAGAGAAAATCCCTGACCCCGCCGGAAATCGAACCCGGGAAGTTACATAACAATTATAGTTTGTAAAAAGTTGTACTTTTCTGCAAGCTTTAAAAATAATTGTTTCACAATGTGAAGATGCGATTTATTACCAAACAGTGAAAGTTTAAAATGAAGATGATGCAAAGTTGATGACATGACATACAAATTTGTTTATGGTGACGTGCAAAAACAAAACAGCTAGCCGAAAAAATACGGTTTTGTATAGTCAAAAGACTGTCCTGAAAGGAGATGAGAGGACCTGCAAGGCAGTTATACGGTGCGGCCTGCATTCAAATCGGGCAGCAGGCAACATCCGGTCACTGCGGTAAGTTGGAATAAAAATATCCTGTTCTTAATGTGTTAAAAAATGAAGCATTGTTCACATCAACAAACAACGGCAGAGGTGAAAGAAGTGATACGTGAGAGACAAAAGTCTTAGAAAACACCAAGGATCGAACCCGCGTCTATCATTTAACCACTGAACCATCAAGTCACGTAATTTATCAATGATGAAATACAGGAAGCGAACCTGCTTCTATAAATCAGCTCTTTTTTCTGTTTCAACTTTCGTGTTATTCAATATTGAACTTTGCCACCAATTTTTGCTCTAATTCTTCACCAGATTTCTCGACTACATCAAACGGCTCACAGACATCGGAACCGAGCGAGGTGGCGCAGTGGTTAGCACACTGGACTCGCATTCGGGAGGACGACGGTTCAATCCCGTCTCCGGCCATCCTGATTTAGGTTTTCCGTGATTTCCCTAAATCGCTTCAGGCAAATGCCGGGATGGTTCCTTTGAAAGGGCACGGCCGATTTCCTTCCCCATCCTTCCCTCACCCGAGCTTGCGCTCCGTCTCTAATGACCTCGTTGTCGACGGGACGTTAAACACTAATATCCTCCTCCTCCTCACAGACATCGGAACTAGCTACTTCTTTGCAGAGAATTTCTTCATGCTTCTCGATGCGCTCCAACTGTAATTGCGGCTGTCTCGTCTCCGTCTTTCTTTGTTGGTTCTTGGAACCCTGTTACCACCGTTTTGTCTTTCCTTTAAGTTCTTGAACCCGCTTTCTGTCACTAGTTTACTTGTAAGGTTTGGTTCTTCTATGTTGTACCGCTTCCGTTCATTGCCACTTTCCTCTAGATTTTTTTCCAAACATTCGTGCATTTTCTCTAGCTTTACTTTTTCCTCATCCTCTGATTCCGTCTGCCATTTTAGCTTCTTTTACTTCTCGTGGCACACCATTTCTGATATACTTATGATGATTTTTTTCGCGAACCTGAAGAACGTAGCACTGAAAACCGGTGAGTAGTCTAAACTCACGATTCATAAAACAGTTACTAGAGCATTAGAGTGTAAAATATTCCGACAACAAATTTACACGGTGCTAGAATCCAAAGACGCCTCTTCAAAAATGGTTCAAATGGCTCTAAGCACTATGGGACTTAGCATCTGAGGTCATCAGTGCCCTAGAACTTAGAACTACTTAAACCTAACTAACCTAAGGACATCACACAAACATCCGAGGTAGTCGCGCGGTTCCGGACTGAAGCGCCTAGAACCGCTCGGCTACAACGGCCGGCCAAGATGCCTCTCTGGCTTAATGTGTGTTTAGTGTCGAGTCACAGAGTACGTTTAGAAATCACAATGTAAAGTCTTAAAAGAAAACTTAATTATGTGGGTAATCCTCTTTGTGTCTTTACTTTCTAAATGCGTCTTACTAACAGGTTTTCAGCTACTCAAGGTCAGCTGAGCGCTGCGACACAAAAAGGACAGAAAACCTTTCTGTTCTGTATAACCACTTCTCACCGAACTGGTATGACTAATTATCGGTAAAAAGACTATTGGCGTATAGTTGTAGCGAATAAAATAAAAGATAAATGAGTAATTTAATAACAAGGGTTCTATTCTAACGCCTGTAATTCATGTGGACGACAGAGAATTATATTGAATAACGTTTGTTCAAGAAAGGACATCTCAGATAAACGGGAAGTTGTCCTACGGTATTCAGTTAAAATACAGACAGAAAGTACACTTATGAAATGCACAAACTCAAAGGGCTGTTATTTAGCCATCTTTAAGATTCTCTGACACTCCATTTCTTCCAGCATCTCTGAAGTATCTGCGCTAGCAGAACAGAAACGGAAAACACAAGTCCGAAAACAATTTATTGGACTCGCCAAAACGAAACAAAAAAATGGCTCTGAGCACTATGGGACTCAACATCTTAGGTCATAAGTCCCCTAGAACTTAGAACTACTTAAACCTAACTAACCTAAGGACATAACACACACCCATGCCCGAGGCAGGATTCGAACCTGCGACCGTAGCAAAAACGAAACAATAACACAATCTCCATAAGAACAACCGACTCGATCCCAACTGCGGATCGGCACCAATATACAATAACAAATTATAATAGAAAAGAGCCGACTCTTCACGGGGAGAGATCACAATCAAAAAATTCTACAATGTCAAGATGTCCGTCGACTATACCAAGTCCATCTGCAAGAGATCGGCCAGCTAGAAGAGGCGTCTGGCCTTGGCTCCAGTGGTGGCAGCCCTGTAGACTTCCAAGCGGTGCGTCGAACTGCCCTTTGCCGGCAGTGAGCCGTCCTATAATTTTTTTTTCCTTTATTGAATTTCAATTCCCCCCCCCACACACACACACACACACCAAGAGAGGGGGGGGGGGAGAGAGACTGGCAGCAGCTTAATATGTCCATCTTCAGCCTATAGAAGAGTTAAAAACGCAATGAGAAGATAACAAACAATAAAAACAGGCGATAAAATCGCTACTTTTCAAAAACTGTAAAATGGCGTAAAGTTGTGGAAGTTAAAATATAAAAAAAGGGGTTGGTAACAAGCAGTAAGTAGACAGGCACAATTAGAAGCCATGGTGAAAGTCTGGTATCTGTTCGCTAGAGATTAAAAAAAAATCACACCTAGAGACAGTAAGGAGTCTGTTCACAACACTTAAAAAAGGGACACACAACACTGAACACTCACTTAAACCTTAAACACTGCGCTGTAGAGTAGACACGAAGATGACACACCACAGCCGAACGCAGATGGGGCGTGAGAGGGCGGGGGGAGGGGGGGGGGCTATAAAGTCCTTTTGGCGGGTGTATCTACCGGAACTATTTGCGGTCACGTGCCTGGCGTAGCAAAGTAGTTTCTGGGCTGACTGCGATCTCTGATGAAACTGTTATGCAGGCTCCACGAACGAGTAGCGGTCCCTGGCAGCCTTTGGTGGAGATCTGGTGTTGTGTTGTGGCTGCCGGTGAATATTCGTGTTGACAACACAGACGACATAGCCCTTCCTGGTGATTATACGCCCTGTGATGCAGGCATCCCGTGTTGGGTAGACGTCTAGTGGGATGCCGATGCAGTAGGCGCTACGATGCCAGCAGTGGGCGGCCACAGCAACCTCCTGCACTAATGCCATGCAAGTGACAGCCGTCCAGATGCTCAGCTTCGAGATTTTCCACACTTGAGGCGACCCTGTTAGTCTTTGTACCTGGACTTGCTCTTGCTGGTCACCTAGCCGGAAGCCAGAGCTGCTGCGGCGCGCCCTGAGACCTGGGACCACTTGCGTTCAAGCCGTACAACAAATTCAGCTCTCCTTGAACCTGTTCTAGGCGGCCGGTTACCTGACCTACATACATATAACGTTACACAGCGAAGACACTCCTTGTACTCAGTATTGTAAGCTAACATTATTTGCGACAGGAAACAACCACAGTCTTTCGACTTCTATCAAAACAATTATTCCTGTCAGCCAGTGCTCCGAGATTAACATCAATATTTGATGTTTCATATCATGGATACACAATTGCGTAATGTACAAATGATATTTGCTGCTACAGATCATTTATTTCCAAAGTAAAACACAACTTTAACTATTTGAATAACCTTCGCCTGAAATAACTTTTTAAAATACACCATTCCAGAATGAGGTGCATAGTAATATGAATCGTCATCACTAAAAATCTTGCGACGAACTCCGACCTGAAGGCATTTCAATTTGGAGTATCGGCATTATTTTATCATCTTTCAGTATTTCCTTACAGCGATTCATTACGAGCTAAAACGCAAGATTACGTTTCGAATTACATGTATGAATTTCACTCACCTTCTCTGGCAGTTTTACTTCACAAACAATGTGTGATGTGTGTAATTCTACTCAACTTTCCACACAGTACATACACTTTGGATCTGAGCCATTCCGTAGCGTATACGAGGGCGTACTGCAAAATAATGCCTCCGAATTTTTTATGTGAAAGCTTTTTAAATGAAATTAACGATACTGACATTATACATCTTTATTCTTCTTGTCTGCATATTTGCACAACTCTGCCGCTAGAGGGTTTCGAATAGGAACGTGGCGTTGTGTAACATAAATCTGTCGGTGCTATAAACGAGTTTCGAATTCTAAGGCTTCGTTCACACACGGGGCACTTTCTTCTTCAGCATGACAGCTGCGACATCTGCAATAATCCGACGTCTTAGGTTCACTCTAATCCATTATCGTCCCAGCCCCAGTCCCAGTTGTCCCCAACCAATTTTCATCTGTTTCCATAACTTAAGTAACACCTGGAAGGACTTCTCTTTGATAGTGATGAAACGGTAGAAGCAAAAGTGAGGTTGTGGCTTCGTGAACAGAGTCAAACATTCTGCAGTGACGGTATACACATACTGGTGTCTCATTGGGAGAAATCGTTCGTCGCCAGACAACTATTCTCAGAAATAAATATGTAGACATGAAGAATAAATATGTAGAGTGTTAACAACGTTTGTTTTATATAAAAACTTTAAGAGTTTTCACTTTAAAAATTCGGAGGCATTACTTACTCGTATTCAAGAACTGTAACTTCTGCAGTGCCTCTGAATGTACATAAAGCGTATCTCATCCGCAATAAAGAGCTGCATGAGTAATAGGCCACATAAAAAGCCAGAAACAATTACGCACACTCCGTCGCAGAGGCCATAAACAGGCTACACTGCGCATGCGGTGGGAAGGGACAGTCGCTACAGACAGACCATATGGAACAATGCAACTTCTGACCTCTCTCGGGCGTAGTAGAAACTATCATATCATGTACAATGTGTAGTACAGCGAACATATCTTCATGCTGGATCAGATAGAACTTCACAATTAAGTAATGCTGCTTTGGTACAATTACCAATTCAAGCTAGGAGGAATAATGGTAATCTTAGAGAGTTAATCAATGATGGCTACATTGTCAGGACTTTTGGGCACAGTATCATTTGATTATCAAATTGTCAGCTAGAAAAATCAACATATTGGCATCTCGAATTCCTGCGATCTCTACCCATTCAGTACTAGGGGGGCGTAAAGCTAAGAAACGTGCGAGTACTGTACTGGCACAAAGACGAAAGCTCACCCATATAACACAATCATACGCAAGCAGAAATAACCATTTCAAATCGAAATTCATTCCGGTTATGATTTAAAAGGCAAGATAGTTTTCTGACAAAAATACAGTTAATACACTCCTGGAAATTGAAATAAGAACACCGTGAATTCATTGTCCCAGGAAGGGGAAACTTTATTGACACATTCCTGGGGTCAGATACATCACATGATCACACTGACAGAACCACAGGCACATAGACACAGGCAACAGAGCATGCACAATGTCGGCACTAGTACAGTGTATATCCACCTTTCGCAGCAATGCAGGCTGCTATTCTCCCATGGAGACGATCGTAGAGATGCTGGATGTAGTCCTGTGGAACGGCTTGCCATGCCATTTCCACCTGGCGCCTCAGTTGGACCAGCGTTCGTGCTGGACGTGCAGACCGCGTGAGACGACGCTTCATCCAGTCCCAAACATGCTCAATGGGGGACAGATCCGGAGATCTTGCTGGCCAGGGTAGTTGACTTACACCTTCTAGAGCACGTTGAGTGGCACGGGATACATGCGGACGTGCTTTGTCCTGTTGGAACAGCAAGTTCCCTTGCCGGTCTAGGAATGGTAGAACGATGGGTTCGATGACGGTTTGGATGTACCGTGCACTATTCAGTGTCCCCTCGACGATCACCAGTGGTGTACGGCCAGTGTAGGAGATCGCTCCCCACACCATGATGCCGGGTGTTGGCCCTGTGTGCCTCGGTCGTATGCAGTCCTGATTGTGGCGCTCACCTGCACGGCGCCAAACACGCATACGACCATCATTGGCACCAAGGCAGAAGCGACTCTCATCGCTGAAGACGACACGTCTCCATTCGTCCCTCCATTCACGCCTGTCGCGACACCACTGGAGGCGGGCTGCACGATGTTGGGGCGTGAGCGGAAGACGGCCTAACGGTGTGCGGGACCGTAGCCCAGCTTCATGGAGACGGTTGCGAATGGTCCTCGCCGATACCCCAGGAGCAACAGTGTCCCTAATTTGCTGGGAAGTGGCGGTGCGGTCCCCTACGGCACTGCGTAGGATCCTACGGTCTTGGCGTGCATCCGTGCGTCGCTGCGGTCCGGTCCCAGGTCGACGGGCACGTGCACCTTCCGCCGACCACTGGCGACAACATCGATGTACTGTGGAGACCTCACGCCCCACGTGTTGAGCAATTCGGCGGTACGTCCACCCGGCCTCCCGCATGCCCACTATACGCCCTCGCTCAAAGTCCGTCAACTGCACATACGGTTCACGTCCACGCTGTCGCGGCATGCTACCAGTGTTAAAGACTGCGATGGAGCTCCGTATGCCACGGCAAACTGGCTGACACTGACGGCGGCGGTGCACAAATGCTGCGCAGCTAGCGCTATTCGACGGCCAACACCGCGGTTCCTGGTGTGTCCGCTGTGCCGTGCGTGTGATCATTGCTTGTACAGCCCTCTCGCAGTGTCCGGAGCAAGTATGATGGGTCTGACACACCGGTGTCAAGGTGTTCTTTTTTCCATTTCCAGGAGTGTATTTAAATTCGTCTACAGTCCTTAGTAATTCTTATAAAAACTGTATTATTTCTTTGATACCTTACATGGAAAACGTGTGTCCAAAGATACCATACTGACTGACTATCCTTGTCGAACAAGGCTTATACGTGCAAATAGAGAGTTCACTTGGAAGGGACAGTTGGTAGGAGGTTGCATCATTTGTATCATTGCGATTTTCCTTCTGTTATTTGTGTTATAAAATTCAAGGTTCTCCAACACAAACTATCTCAGACAAACAATCACAAACAACCTGGATGACTGGTTTGCAAAATCGTATCATTCCGAATACGACAATTTATATAATGCTTCCGCAGAAAGGGGCAATCTACAGGCTGACCATTATTGAACCATACGAAAAAAGTAAATTATTTACAAACTATGGCGTGCACACACATTATTCAACATGTAAACCTCGCTACAGATTTTAGAATTTAGGTTACGACATCATTGGCGATGATGTGGCGCAGACGAATAGCGCAGTTTTGCATGACCAGCTGAAGAGTGGAAACATCGATGCTGTCGATGACCTCCTGATTGGCTACTTTCAGCTCAGCAATGGTTTTGAGGTTATTGCTGTACACTTTGTCTTTAATATAGCCCCACAAAAAGTCGCATATGTTCAGATACAGAGAATATGGAGGCCAATCGAGGTCCATGCCAGAGGCCTCTCGGTACTCAAGAGCCAGAATGCGGTCCCCAAAGTGCGCTTCCAGAGCATCAAACTCTTTTGCTTCGATTGGGTCGAGCTCCATCTTGCATGAAACACATCTTGTCGAAATCAGAGTCACTTTGGATAATGAGGATGAAATCATCTTCCAAAACTTTCACTTACCATTCGATAGTCACTGTGCCATCAAGGAATATAGCACTGGTTATTCCGTGATTCCGTGACTGGACACTGCACACCACACAGTCACCTCTTGAGGGTGAAGAGACTTCTTGATCGCGAAAAGCGAATTCTCAGTCCCCCAAATGCGCCAATTTTGCTTATTGACGAACCAATGCATATGAAAATGCGCTTTGTCGCTAAATCAAACCATACACACGTCAAAGTCCTATTCGTCAATTCTGTGGACAATAGTGCTGGCGAAACACAACTGCTGTCCCATATCCATAGTTGATGGGTTTGAATTTTATATGGGAAGAGATGCAGGTCTTCAACAACAATTTGTTGCAGTGTCTCCCGGTTGATTCCCACTTGTTGTGCAGCCCGTCTGATCAATTTCCTGGGACTGGTTTGAAATACAGTGCATGTCTTCTCGATGTTTTCAAGCGTTTTCACCCTTTTTGGATGACCGACATTGCCAACACAGTCATCACGAACATTACTCGCTCTCTCAAACTAGCGAATCAAATTCTTGATTGTTAGCGTACCTGGGCCGGTTCTCTTCAGCTTGAACTCGGTCGCAATCTTCCTTCGAGTCGCAGTTATGCTGTTATTCCTCGCATATTAGGCCTTCACAAGCACAACACGCTCAGGCAGACATTTTCACATGCAAATGGCCAACAACAATAAGGCGCATGCGCATACTAATTCTCATCGTGTCCCACGCCCATCCGTGGAGCTTGATGGGAATTAGAATGCAGATTGAACGTCCTACTGCAAACCGTTCAGAAGGTATGACGATTTTATTTCATATAGTTCAATAATTGTCACCCTTTACTTGACGCTTGTTTTGGCACCATAGACTGGAGGAACTCGGATGTTTATTGTTGGCTTACCTTCTGACTGCCGCTCCGTGCTCTTGCCGCATTTCGGATTTTCTTACGGCTTTGTGACTGGGAACGGAAATATTCCTGTTGCCCGCCTGCCGTCTCGTCTGAAATTGATGCTTAGGAACGGCTTAGGCTGCTGCGGAGACCCCTGTGTTGTTGAAAGCTGTCTCATATCGTCGCTATATGTTGTTTGTTATAAGATAATACGCGGAAAATTATCACAGCAGAGTTAAGTGCTGTTGGTGATATTGGTGGGGCGTAACTGTGCTGGGGCTACCGGGGCAATGCCCCTGAGTGAAAGTGGTATTCACTCACGAAATACATGTTGAATTTTCGTAAACACATATTTGCACAGAAAACAAACAGTTTTCTTTACGGTTATACGCAGGTAATGTTACTCTGGGACCCACGCTGACATACATGCTTGCAAAGACGTTTCACTAAAAGCGAAAGTTTTCTCTACAGCTATGTACAGGGAAGATTACTCCGACAGAGACGTGAAATGCCTCAACCAACATGCTGGTATTCTGTATGTAGAAGTAAACTGCCTGCAACCCTCTTGATCATTATTTAATTGTAACATCACTCCAAGGGCCGAATTATTCATTCTACGGAGTTGGTGCGAAAGTTCGTACCGTTTTGCAAGTTTAATAAACACAACAGATAAACATAACAGAGACTTTAGTCATAAATAATATACTCCCCTTCACTATTTATAACAGTCTATGAACGCTGGAGCAACGTTTTCGTTGTAGAAATCACGTGGTTTTGAGGCGAAGAACTCATCGAGCCAAGTTCGGAGCGCATTTTCATCCGCAAAATAAGTTCCTTGATGGTTGTTCGTTCGACTGAGAGAGGAAAAGGTGACAATCTGAGAGCGCAAAATAAGGTAAATAAGGTGGTTGCGGACTGACTTCCCAACCCAGGTCCTGTACCGTACAGTGTTTTTTGTCAGTCTAGCAGAATGCGGGAGTTGCGTCACTTCACGCAGTCTTCCTGGTCGTCTGCAAGACGTCTCAGTTGTTGACAATAAATGTCAGCAATGATGGTTACATCCCGGGGATGCTGTTTGTACTACAACACGACGTTGCTGGGCCACCAGATTCATAACATTATTTTTTGTGGATGCACGCGGTTCTTTGCACGAGGAGTTTCTGCTTTGTTTGGACTCAGTCATTCCTTTCACTTCCTGATGTTAGCATAAAGACGTCATATCGTGACCAGTAACGGTACAAGACAGGAATAGACGGTGTTGTTCACAAGCCCATTGATGACGAGCGAGCAGAGATGCACGTGATGATTTCTGTGATTTTTGCCTTAGAGCATGCGGTATTCATACACCAGATTTTTGAAGCTTTCTCATTGTATGTAAAAGTCGCACGATGGTGGAATGATCACATTTTATTAGATTTGCCAGTTCTCGAGCACACTGGCACGAGTCATTGTGTATCAATGCGTTTTCAACCTTCAACAAACCACGAAGGTCTTTCTGAACGTGGGAAGTCACTGAAGTCAAAACGATCCTCCTTACAACGAGAAACCATCGATTGAGAACCCTCTACTTGTAACACTAGTGATTCTGGTATATCCTTTCTCTTGTGTTCATAACAGGAAAATTCCGTCTTGGTTTTGGTTCCATACTGGAATACTCTCTTTCAAATTCTGAAGGTGGAAGGGGTAAAATACAGGGAGCGAAAGGCTATTTACAATTTGTACAGAAACCAGATGGCAGTTATAAGAGTCGAGGGGCATGAAAGAGAAGCAGCGGTTGGGAAGGGAGTGAGACAGGGTTGTAGCCTGTCCCCGATGTTATTCAATCTGTATATTGAGCAAGCAGTAAAGGAAACAAAAGAAAAATTCGGAGTAGGTATTAAGGTCCATGGAGAAGAAATAAAAACTTTGAGATTCGCCGATGACATTGTAATTCTGTCAGAGACAGCAAAGGATTTGGAAGAGCAGTTGAACGGAATGGACAGTGTCTTGAAAGGAGGCTATAAGATGAACATCAACAAAAGCAAACCGAGGATAATGGAATGTAGTCGAATTAAGTCGGGAGATGCTGAGGGAATTGGATTAGGAAATGAGACACTTAAAGTAGTAAATGAGTTTTGCTATTTGGGGAGCAAAATAACTGATGATGGTCGAAGTACAGAGGATATAAAATGTAGACTGGCAATGCCAAGGAAAGCGTTTCTGAAGAAGAGAAATTTGTTAACATCGAGTATAAATTTAAGTGTCAGGAAGTCGTTTCTGAAAGTATTTGTGTGTGGTGTAGCCGTGTATGGAAGTGAAACATGGACCATAAATAGTTTGGACAAGAAGAGAATAGAAGCTTTCAAAATGTGGTGCTACAGAAGAATGCTGAAGATTAGATGGGTAGATCACGTAACTAATGAGGAGGTATTGAATAGAATTGAGGAGAAGAGGAGTTTGTGGCACAACTTGACAAGAAGAAGGGACCAGTTGGTAGGACATGTTCTGAGGCATCGAGGGATCACAAATTTAGCGTTGGAGGGCAGCGTGGAGGGTAAAAATTGTAGAGGGAGACCAAGAGATGAATACACTAAGCAGATTCAGAAGGATGTAGGTTGCAGTAGTTACTGGAAGATGAAGAAGCTTGCACAGGATAGAGTAGCATGGAGAGCTGCATCAAACCAGTCGCAAGACTGAAGATAACAACATACCCTTGGCAACTAACACATCTGATTATAAGAACTCACACAAAGAGTGATGTGCTGGTGATAAATTTTTAGTGTACCATTGCTTTGGAACGGCAAACTGTCTTAATACCAGAACAGCCGAATACAGTGAAATCCAATATGTCGTTAATCCACAGTAAGCTGAGCATGATACTTTGTTGACTCCCATTCAGCTTAGTGGTCACATCAAGTGACATGTCATTTTGAGGTCAGTTTGAGGCAAGCCGCGTGTGACATTATAGCTTGTCCCAGATTAATTACCCTAAGTTGAAAATAGTGAGAAATTTAAAATGTTGGCCATCATTAAAAATCAAAGATGGCATCATATGGTGGAAAGAACACTTCCAAGTTAAAATGGCGGGAAATTTATACACACACTCGTCCTTAGCCAGTTGTGCAATGACCGATACATTTACGGACTCTCCCCCACTCCCCACGTCCCCCGTCAGCCACCACTGCGATCAGGCTTGATGTGGGCTACTAGAAACTCTCAGTGCAGGACGGCCCCCACCCCCGCCATCACTGGGGAGATAGTTAAACATGTGCATATAAACTCAACAGTCATCTGTCCATCTAATTCTTTTTTACACACGATATTCCTATTCACCAGTACCTATTATTTGACTGCCAGCGGGTATAAACGTGTGAATGTCGGAATAGCATCCAACATTGAGTTCAAAGTTAAGGTTTACGTAGAAAATGTACAGTGAGGTGTGAAGGTGCCGTTCCTTCTGATAGAACGGCAAGCAATCTGCCTTATACTGAGAGCCAGTTGACAATCTACTACAGTCCATTCCATTTCAACATTGTTGTCTTCAACACCAGCAGCAGCAGCGGCGGCCGCGGCCTCAGGGTATCAAGACTGAAAGTGTTTGGCGGGTGCAAACATTAAAATTAATAGTTCAAGGATCATCAGAGTGTGCATTTTTAAAGCATCAAAGTGTTCCAAACCTGTGCAGTTCGTAAGACACAGTATGTATTGCAACGGACAGACTATGTAGATGGCGAGTCCATCCTAAAGTGCCTTTTGGCGATGATGTACAATGTGTACTGCAAAGTAAAGTTCAGAATGACGCCAAGATAGATAGTTGCATAAGTATTTACATTTATAGGATAGTAAACTTGTTCCAATAGGTGTGAGTACAATACATGCTGAATTTAAAGCATATAAAAAACGATTATTAGAAAAATATAGTTGGATGGCGATTGGGGTCACCTGGGAAAAGAGTGACTATATTTTGTAGTTGCAATATGTGAGCAGTATTCACTTCTTGTTGTTGTGATGTCAGAGCATTTTGTACACCTCTGTAGTATTTAGTGAGTGCTGCTGCTCTCAGTGTCTCAGGAACGCTGACACATTTGCTGCCAGCGAGAGATAAATAATGGTCTCTGCAGAATGTGAAAGTTTTCAAGACGACAAGCGTTAGCTGTCAACACCCGCACTGCTAATTGTTGTTTGTAAGACTCATCATTTAGCTCATACAGGTAGTTTCAACCGTTCCGACTTGTATCAGCTATAAACTAGTGGACCATGTCCCAGATTTGTAAGCATTTATTGAAGTGGAAGGAATTTACATGTTTGAGCCGCGAAGCTGGAAGCTGTATTCGTACCACTTGTGGTCATGGACAGACAATCAACTTATAATCGGATGTCAATTAATGACATATGAGCAGTAAAAGCCTTCAGGAGATCGTAAGACAAATGACGAATGATGATCTAGTGGTAGCATCTTTAGATAAGAAAGTAAATAACTAGGTACCAAATCTAGGACCTTGCAATAAAATATTGAAAAATAGTTCAGTGTAAATTGTGTTATTGAGACTATGCGCAGTCACTATTATAACGATATCCCTCTGTTGCCATTATGTCATTTTGCTACATGCTTACTTGAGCGCTCAGCCCATCCAGGTCGTTGCAATAGCGTCCATGTTTGCTGCTGCTCCATTAACGTGTCTCTCTCGTTGATATTCTACCTGGCCATTAACCGATTCTGCTCTGCCACTGGCATAGCCAGGGAATAACTTTAACTATTTTTTAAGTATGCGCCTGGAATTTTATTCTGGCCCGCAACAGCTCTCAGTCAAGGATAACTTAAGAAGATTACCAATATGAAACGTTCTGGGTTAGAACTGTCGTTTAACATATGGCACACAAATATTAATTACATTTTTATAAAAGAAAGATGTTCACAGCCATACGAGCTAGTACAAATCAACGCAGTCTAAGGACCCCTAGCGAAATAAAGAGTGTGGATTTGTCAAACATATTTATAACGTCCAAAATAGATTACGTGACACTAGTCCTACCACTGCGAAAGGATGTGGTCAAAAGAATTTCATCCGCTCTCCGCCACTTCGTCAGCTGCCGCGGACATATTTTTAAGGTGAAATATGAAATGCTGATATTAACCGACAGACAATGGCAGTTTAAACCATGCGGACGTGTACCATAGCGCAAGTGTTGTATATCTGTAAAACGTACAGACAGTGGGAGAAGTCACCTATCAATATGGCGGCATCTCTATTAAGTGAAGTAGCACTGACCATCTTGGGTCCCTACTTAAATGTCCACCATATACCAAATGAATTATACCATCTGAAACGTTGCATCACAGAATATAGTCGGATTAAAATGAGAACTCCTGAAAACATGTAACCAAAGTAAAAGAAGTGTAAAAGAACTTCATGGAACGTAAATACAAAGGCTTCAAGTGACACAAAATCTGGAAGAATGTCCACGACCCACTATTACCTACAAACGTGAGGGAAAAGTTGTACCATGCTGTAGGATGCATAGTCAATGAATAAAATGTTGGGCGAGGGAAAACTTCTGCATATAAACATTAAAACCAGGTAACTCACCAACTTTTTGTTCATTGACTATCTGTCCTGTTGACATTATAGTTTTATCTAAGGCTACAAAATGTATTACCACAGCTGCGTACAATCAGAATGCAGTCATTTGCACCTAGTAATGTTTCTCTGTTAACAGACAGTTGCACACGTTTTGGTCAGCCTGGATCGTAATCTTTAATATGAAGCTAAAAGTAAAGCGACTGATTTATCTAAATAGCTTAGTTATTTAAGTACAGTGCTGTGTGCTGCTGTTAGCAAGCTGTAGCTTGTTGATGTGATTGCTGTGTAATAATAGGCTGGTGTTGACAAAAGAGCTGAAGGAGACCATTCCCAGATGCCAGTAAGAGACATAAAATAAGCTTTAGCCTGGTACTGCAGTCATGCGATCAGAAACACAAGGTACCACCAAAGGCGATTTGGTGATTTTTGTTAATATGTATGTTGAACCTCATGCACGGATAAAAAATACTCAAAAGCAAAACAAAAAAATAATGTGATTTCAGAGATTTTCCCAGTATGGCTGAGGAATGGTTTTTGGGTTTCCAGCCATGCTGACAATCCCACTTTAAAGCACAATATTTCAGTGACTGACCAAACTGTTCTTGTCTTATGTGCATTAAAATGTCTGACTGAATATTAAGTTGGAATCATCAGTCCAGTAAAACCTAGAGTCCTCTCTTATTCTCAATTCATATATCCCTTATAGTGTCATATGAAATTAGTGTCTCTTTTCTAAACCCATCAGACATACCAATGGAAGGTACAGGTATATTAACTAGTGTCTTATGTCTTCATCCATTGAAGGTGCTGCCAGCAAGGAGAACACAGCATCTCCCGCTGACTGATCATGTGAGACTAGCTACCCAGTCAATTCAACTCTCAGCAGCCACGATATCATTCCCATTCTCTGCTAGTCAGCCAATGCCATGTTCTGGTCTAACCAATGCTTCCCAGTGTGACATATTCATGGACTCGATCAATTAGCACAGTGTGCTGTTCTTACTGCTGTGCAAGTCAACCATGTCTGTGGGTGAAACTGCTAGAGATGCAGTTACTTCTGTGCCTACAGATTGGTATACTCATTCAGCTAAGCAAACTAACTATAACAGTGGTTTTCACCACCCCGCATCAACTTTGCTACACTTGTATTAGTGTACTGCAACTGTGCTGTAATTGGCATCCACAGCACATCAGTTAGTTCTTATATGTGTGTAATAAATAACTGTTGCCACGGAGGAGCAAGTGACAATTACTATGGGAGCACTTGATGTGTAATATTTACATGCAGAAAGACCATGGCCTTGAACTTCACACCAACTGTATCTGTAATTTTAAGCATTTGCCACACCGAATTGTTTTTGATAGCTAGGACTACGTTCCATTTGCATTTATTAAGGAAGGGACATTAGGTTATAACCATCCATTGATGATGTGGTCATTAGAGGTGAAGCACAAGCTCAGATTGAGAAAGGACAAGAAAAAAAATCAGTCATGTCCTTTCCATAGGCGACATACTACTGTTTGCCGTAAGTGGTTTACAGAAATCTGGATGTCATACAGAAATTCGAACTGCCATCCTCCCAAACATGAGCCCAACATCTCTTCACCATGCAGCCTTGCTTGTCCATTCATGTTTAGTTGTGGAAAATGGTGTATGAAAGTACAAAGGAATAGATACTTCCCACAAAGTCTTTAAGGTATATAGGAACAAATGAAACATTAGAGTATTAAGTACTTTCAATGACAGGCTCATTATACATAGAGTACAAGCTTGGCAAGTATTAGGCAGAAATCCTAAAAGACCTATCCAATGGAGCGGACTTGACACTCACCTTAAGTGATTTAAAAGAACCTGAATTTGGATATCCTCTGTTCTCTCAGTGCTTAACTGCTGTGTCATCTAGCTTGTTTTACGATGTAAACCTATTAATGAAGCAGTGGTTGGTATGAATTTTCAGTCTAGAATGTGAGAATCTACATCAAGAATGAAATGGGCAACTGTATATAAGGGAACTTCAAAAAAGTAAGTTACACATCATTCCACACTAATACCGTTGTGCAACAAAAGTGAACCATTGTAAGAAAAGAGTACACATTCTGGGTTTCCTGCAGTCACAATTCTGTTGCAGTATGGATAACCAGTGGATCACAGTGTGGGAGTGAAATAGCAAGGTAGCTGGAAATTTACTCAAAAGATGAAGTACATCAGAGAGTATGATTCTTGTGGGCAAAACGTCTAAACTGCACACAGATTCACTGTGAAATTCTGCCAGTATATGGAAAAAACACAATGTTGCATCCAGCCTTAGTGAAATGGTGCCATCAATTTGACCAAGGTATGCTGATCAAAAGGAAGGCCATCGACATCCACCACAGACTGCAATATCCAGGCAATTGAGGAGCTGATTCCCAGTGACTGCAGAATTTCTAATGATGAGGATATTCACACAGCACTTCTTGAATGGCTCCATACCCAAATAGGGGATTTCTATCATTCAGAAATTGAAAGAGTGGTAGAATACACACAGGGTAACAAAGAAAAACAGGAACTTTAGAAACATCCAATAAAAATAGGGAAAAACATTATTGACAGCAACTGAACCACACCAACTTGAATTTTAAAACTCAGAAACCAAATTATTACTGTTTGGAAAAAAAGTTATGTCCAATGAACCCTTGTGACAAAATGCATACCATATTGTCACCTTGCTGATGTGCAAAGGGTGTTTGTGAACGTCATTAAGGTTGCTGTTGCCCAGTAACAGTAGTTCTACTTATTCATTTAACTAATAAGATGAAAATGTGCCTCGTCTGACATCCATAACTTATCCAGAAATCCATTGTCCTCATTTACGTTTGTCATAACTTGCTCACAGAATTCTAACCACAACTGGTAATCATTCCCGTTTAGTAGTTGCATGATGTGCAGTTTGCATACATGAAATTTTATAACAGGGAATTCAGTTGACACTCTCTCGGGATACACTGTCTGCTTGCTTAACAAACTCAATGCCATGAGCTCCATAAGACAAACACATACAGCTTCTATATTCTGTCGAGCATGAGAGCTTCACAGTTGTCCTGTCAGTTTGTGTTAAAGAACAGTTCCAGCCTCTCCAAAAATTTTAGTCCAAGTTTTTATCGTATGTATAGACAGAATCCAACCATGATGCCCAAAGTTGAAAAACATTGTAACTCCCTCTGGGCACTTTCCAAACTATCATTGTTTTTTAAAACATTTTTCTAGTAAGAGCACACTGTAACTGTTGAATTGATTGAAGATTACTAAATGGTGAGACTATTTACAGCTTACAGTCCCTGTTCTGCAGTGATACCTACTGTATATGGCTGGCACTATGCATTTCAAAAGTTCCCATTTTTCTGTCACCCTGGGTATAAAAACAACAATGTGTGAAGGATAGGTTGCTAATCATCAAATAGAGTAAACATTATTGAAATAGGCACAACAAAAAAGACTGCTAAAATATGAATCTGGGGTGGGTGATGTGCATGAGGAGATGGCTTGGTGTGGGGAGGGATAACAGGGCAGGGGTGGCGGAAGATGCTGTGCTGCCTGGGGGAGCGCATGCAGGGATGTGGTGAGGAGATGATAGGGCTGCTAGGTAGAGTGTTGGGATGCTTTGTGGGAGTGGGGGAAGGGGGGGAGTGTCTGTAGGAGAGAAGAGGAGTGGAAACTAGTAGCAGCACTGGTGAGATTGAATGTGTTTGCAGGGTGGAGTGGAAAGAGGGAAGGGGTTAGGTGGATTGAGGGCAGGGACTAGTGAAGGTGGGGGCCTGGAGGGTTACAAGAATAAAGAATATGTTGTAGGGAGATTTCCCACCAGCAGAATTAAAAAAAGCTAGTGTTGGTAGGAAAAATCCAAATGACACACGCTGCAAAGTAGTCATTAAAATGATGCACTTCATGTTGGGCAGTATGTTCAGCAACTGGGTGGTCCAGCTATTTTTTGGCCACAGTTTGGCAGCTGCCATACATGTGGACAGATGGCCTGTTAGCTGTCGTGCCCACATAGAAAGCAACACTGTAGTTGCAGCTTAGTTTTTAGGTCACATGGCAGCTTTCAAAAAAATGGTTCAAATGGCTCTGAGCACTATGGGACTCAACTGCTGTGGTCATCAGTCCCCTAGAACTTAGAACTACTTAAACCTAACTAACCTAAGGACATCACACACATCCATGCCCGAGGCAGGATTCGAACCTGCGACCGTAGCAGTCGCACGGTTCCTGACTGCGCGCCTAGAACCGCGAGACCACCGCGGCCGGCCATGGCAGCTTTCACAGGCAGCCCTGCCTTGAGGTAAGAGATGCCTGTGACAGGACTGTAGTAATGAGAGGATGACATGACAGGTTTTGCACCTAAGTCTATTGCAGGGATATGAGCCATGAGGCAAGGGGTTGGAATCATCGGTGGAGTAGGGATGGACAAGGATATTGCATAGATATGGTGGATAGAGGAATACCACTGTAGGATGGGTGGGAAGGATATTCCTTATTTCAGGGGATGATGATAGTCAAAACCCTGGTACTGAATGTGATTCTGTTGCTCCAAACCTTTGTGGTAGTGAGTCACAAGAGGAGTGCTCCCTTGTGGCAATAGGGTGGGCATCTGGGTGGTGGGTAGGTGACTAGAGACACAAGGCGCAGAAGATCTTTTTCTGGAAAAGATTGGGTGTGTGAGACCCTCTGTGTATTTGGAGACTGCTGGTCTTTACAGGTGAGATGACCACAGATGGCTATGCTATATGGAAGAGACTTCTTGGAATGGAATGGGTGGCAGTTATTGAAGTGTATGTATTGCTGGTGGTTGATAGGTTTGATGTGGACGTGTAGTCATCCTCGAGGTGAAGGTCAAAATTGAGGAAAGTAGCTCATTGGGTTGCAGAGGTCTAGGTGAAGTGAATGGGGGAGATGATGCTCAGCTTCTGGAAGAATCTGGACAGGGTGTCCTCATCCTTGGTCCAGATCACAAAGACGTTATCAGTCAATCCAAACCAGGCAAGGGGTTGTGAATCTGGATGGGTAGAATGGGTTCCTCTAAGTGACCCATGAAAAGGTTGGCATGGTTGGTATCATGCACTCGCTCATTTCTGTAACACGGATTTGTTAGTAGGTGATGCCCTCAAAGGAAAAATAATTTTCGATAAGGGTTTAGTTCATCATTGACATCGGGAATATTAGTGTAGACAGAAGTGGCATCAACAGTAACGAGCAGGGTATTGGGTGGTAAAGGAAGAGGAACTGTGGAGAGTCGTTAGAGAAAATGGTTGACATCTTTTAGGTAATAATGTAAGTAACAGGTAATAGACTGAAAGTATTGGTCCACAGTGTAAGTAGACTGTGAAGGGGACTGTAGGCATGGGCCAGGGGGATGACATGCTCTGTCATAGCCACATACTGCATCCCCACAAAGAGAATCTCTGCTTTCGTGGACCAGTACTGCCAGTCTATTACCCATAACCTACCTGCCTGTATAAAAGACACCATTTGTTTCCTCCAGTGACTCTCCACAGTTATTGTTCCTTTACCACCCAGCACTCTGCTCATTATACAGGGTGATTCAAAAAGAATACCACAACTTTAAAAATGTGTATTTAATGAAAGAAACATAATATAACCTTCTGTTATACATCATTACAAAGAGTATTTAAAAAGGTTTTTTTCACTTAAAAACAAGTTCAGAGATGTTCAATATGGCCCCCTCCAGACACACGAGCAATATCAACCCGATACTCCAACTCGTTCCACACTCTCTGTAGCATATCAGGCGTAACAGTTTGGATAGCTGCTGTTATTTCTCGTTTCAAATCATCAATGGTGGCTGGGAGAGGTGGCCGAAACACCATATCCTTAACATACCCCCATAAGAAAAAATCGCAGGGGGTAAGATCAGGGCTTCTTGGAGGCCAGTGATGAAGTGCTCTGTCACGGGCTGCCTGGCTGCCGATCCATCGCCTCGGGTAGTTGACGTTCAGGTAGTTACGGACAGATAAGTGCCAATGTGGTGGCGCTCCATCCTGCTGAAATATGAATTGTTGTGTTTCTTGTTCGAGCTGAGGGAACAGCCAATTCTCTAACATCTCCAGATACTGTAGTCCAGTTACAGTAGCACCTTCAAAGAAAAAGGGACCAAAAACTTTATTGGCTGAAATGTCACAGAAAACGTTCACCTTAGGCGAGTCACGTTCATACTGAGTTGTTTCCCGCGGATTCTCAGTGCCCCATATACAGACATTGTGACGGTTGACTTTCCCGTTAGTGTGGAAAGTTGCTTCATCACTAAACACAATCTTTGAAACGAAAGATTCATCTGTTTCCATTTGAGCAAGGATAAAATCACAGAAATCGATTCTTTTAATTTTATCAGCTGCAGACAGTGCTTGAACCAATTTCAGACGATAAGGTTTCATAAGTAACCTTTTTCGTAGGACTCTCCATACAGTTGATTGTGGAATTTGCAGCTCTCTGCTAGCTCTGCGAGTCGATTTTCCTGGGCTGCGAACAAATGCTTGCTGGATGCGTGCTACATTTTCATCACTCGTTCTCGGCCGTCCAGAACTTTTCCCTTTGCACAAACATCCATTCTCTGTAAACTGTTTATACCAACGTTTAATACACCACCTATCAGGAGGTTTAACACCATACTTCGTTCGAAATGCACGCTGAACAACTGTCGTCGATTCACTTCTGCCGTACTCAATAACACCAAAAGCTTTCTGTTGAGCGGTCGCCATCTTAGCATCAACTGACGCTGACGCCTAGTCAACAGCGCCTCAAGCGAACAAATGTACAACTAAATGAAACTTTATAGCTCCCTTAATTCGCCGACAGATAGTGCTTAGCTCTGCCTTTTGTCGTTGCAGAGTTTTAAATTCCTAAAGTTGTGGTATTCTTTTTGAATCACCCTGTATATTCCAGAATGGTGAAAAAATGTAATTTATTCTTCAAGGAAAGCATCTACGAAGGCAGCAGGCAGTCATTATTAAATAGTCTGTCACTTGTGGAGTAACAGCAATTGGAGTGTACAAGGAAGGTTTGGAAAGTTCTCGGAATCACCATAAGAGGTCAGCAATAGCGCAACAAGTTGTTCACATGATATTCATTGGACTGTTGCCTGTAAAAATGTGCCATGTCAGAGCTCTTGGAAGAGAGCTGTGGCAATGATGTGGCTCTGTTGTTGTTCCCACATAGTGACTTGCGAAGATAGAACAAAAGATATTGAGATTCGAGCAGTAATCAAGTACTTCATAAAGAAAGGTATGGAAGTGAAGGACATTCATACTGATTTCCAGAATACACTGAAGGACTCTGCGCCTTCATATTCAACTGCTGCCAAGTGGACAAGTGAATTTAAATTCGGTCGGGAGAGCTTAGATGATGATCCGCACAGTGGTCGGCCAAGATGTGTCACTACTCCAGAAATCATTGCAAAAGTGCACAAAATGGTCATAGAGGATCGCCGATTGAAAGTGTGTGAAATTGTTCATGCTTGCCAGATGTCATCTGAAGGGGTCTATCATATTTTAACTGAAGAATTAAAAATGAAAAAATTATATGCAAGACGGGTGCCACAACTCTTGACGCTGGATCAAAAACATGTGCCATCACCATGGCAAAATTACACGAACTAAGGTATGAATTGTTGCAACACCCGCATTATTCACCTGATATGGCTCCATCAGACTTCTATCTCTTCCCAAAAATGAAAATTTTTCTTGGTAGACGAAGATTCACTTCAATCGAAGAACTGATAGCCAGAGTTGACAACTATTTTGCAGGCTTGGTGGAACCTCATTTTTGAGATGGGATCAAGGCACTGTAACATTGTTGGACCAAGTGCATTAATCCACCAGGTGACTACACTGAAAAATAAAAAGAAGTTTCAGTGATGAAAGTACTTTTTTTTCTATTCCGTTCCAAGAACTTTTCAAACCATCCCCATATAATATTTGAGAAATGAGACTTATAAGCACATAGGAGTTTTCAAAGACTCTCACTGTCCCGGTCAGTCTACAACCGACAAAAGATTTTTTTTATTTTTTTATTGCCTTAATGTTGTTTCTTGAATATGATTGCATCATGTGAGGTAACAGTTTGAGAGCTTCTGACCCTACAGTAACGTGTGGTAACATTAGATCAATATATGTGACGGTAGTATCTGTTCCCGAAAGAACAATTACCGTAGATGACCAAGCAGCTTTGCTAGAAATGAAATGATAATTAAATGGATACCCTAGCTGCAAACAGGTGTTGATTTACTTCATTGGGGACATGTTGAAAATGTGTGCCCCAACTGGGACTCGAACCCGGGATCTCCTGCTTACATGGCAGATGCTCTATCCATCTGAGCCACCGAGGGCACAGAGGATAGTGCGCCTGCAGGGACTTATCCCTTGCACACTCCCCGTGAGACCCACATTCCCAACATGTCCACATCACCACCTTTGTAGTGCGCCTAATAGATGTTTGCCCATCATACTCATTACTCATGACAGATTAATCTACCAAGTCCTGGCATAACCATGCAGCTTTGCTAGAAATGAAATGATAATTAAATTGACACCCTAGCTGCAAACAGGCGTTGATGTACTTCATTGGGGACATGTTGAAAATGTGTGCCCCGATCGGGACTCGAACCCGGGATCTCCTGCTTACATGGCTTTATTACCACAAGGCTGATTATAAAACACACGCTACACACACTCATCATCACTGTGGCTGACATCCTAACAGCGGCTAATTACGGTCATATCGAAAGGCTCCATGGTGAGCTAAGAAAAGAAACATATTCGCACCTGAGACCACGCTAGTTAAAATGGCGCACTGTGGACGGCAGCTACTCGCTTACTTCCTGCGTCGCAATGTGGCTGGACGCACGTGTACTGACCAAGCAAATTGTCAGCATTCCAGATACGTTGGCTGGTGAGCACATGTTACATACCGTATGGCTGTGTGCAACCCGTAGACCCTTACATCACTCTCCCCAGAGAAAAAGAGCAACCATAGGTGGCTCAAAACGACCTTCTGGGTGGCATCAGAAGGCATTGCAACATGTGTTTCATTTGCAGACACAGTAATGTTCAGTACAGAGAAGTGTGGCTTCAGGATGACAGTTTCATACATGACAAATGCTGTTGACAAAAGTCAAATTAATAAAAGTAATAAACACACAATACTGACAATCAAGTATGCATTAACATTACTGGATGAATTGAAGAACTTAATTCTATTTGCTGCTTCAATGAAGTGTAAGTCATTATTGGAAGAAATCAAATTTTCATGGATATCCTTAATTAAATTATTGTCTTCAGAAAAACCTGATAAGGAATGCTTTCCATATGTTAATATGTATGAATCATTGTAATAAATAGATAACATTCTCGTTAATGGCAAATGTCCAGTTGCATGAAATGTAGTTGGCAATACACTAGGCATATCAAATAGTTCACATGATAAATCACAATGTGTGGCATTAAAGATTAGTCCACTATTGTTCAATTTGAGTGTAAAGGGTAGCTCAGGGGTATCATAATTTTTACATGTAAATGTGGAGTTAAATGAGAAAATTATACCTTCAGAATATCGTTTAAGAAATGGATGATAAAGATGCGTTAAAATTGTAGGGTAGTCATCTCTTGGGGGATGGTTCATAAACAATTCTTTCTCACAGCTGCACACTCTACTATCTAAGAATACTACCAATTCAGGGCAAATTAACTTATGACTATGTTTTCACATATGCAAATCATTTTCATTTATGGACACAAAATATCTTCAATCCTTGCTGATCAGTAGATAATCATTCAGTACGTACTTTATGTGAATACCTGCCTGTCTCCATCTCACAGGGTAAGTATAAATCTTATACATTTCAAAATTATGCTTTGATCTAGCAATGGGTATCGAAACAATAACAGTTAATTCGTCTTCAATTATTAAAGAGTGTGTGGTGGTTAACTTATAGTAATCATAAAAATTGTAAGAGTTAATGGGGTAAATCATAGTATAGGTTGCATTTAGCTTTCGCTCAATTGATAGCAGGATCTGTAAAAATAGTTCTGGATGTAGTAGTACACTGCTCAAACAATCATTTGAACTACTTTCTAAGGCTGTTCTTAAGTTAAAGGCAACTTAAGAATCCATTGTTTTACAAAAACTTTAGCTATAGTCTCAGTGCTCTGATCAGGTATTGGTATCATGAGAAGGTATGTAGAGAAATGATCTAACATTGTCAACGTGTATTTGTTTCCATCTTTAGTATTAGGCAACGGTCCTACGACATCTAGTCCTACTCGTTCAAATGGTTCACTTGTCTCTGGCAGTTCTTGCAATGGTGCTCTACTTTTTCCTACTTTATTCTGTCTGTTACAGGAACAACATTGTGAAACAAACTCAAAAATGTCATCTTTGCGGCTTGGCCACCAAAACATTTTAGCTATTTTAATGTTTGTTGCTATTTTACCGCTATGTCCTGATAATAAAGAATCATGTTGTTCTCTCATGATTTGCTCTTTCATGCTTTCTGGAATAACGAGACAGTTTCCTTTACTAGTGATTTTTACAATGATCCATCTACTTCAAGAAAACGTTGATCATTTTTCCATAATTTGCACTGGGGATCTTCTTCTTGAGCTGCCTTTAACACTTCTCGTCTTATTGTAACACAAACATTGACTTTTCGAGTCATTGCATCAACATTCACATGTTGTTTATAGGTCAGTGAATAACTTTAAATTGGTACTCACTCAGTCTGAATGCCCATCTTGTTAGTCTGGAGCTTGGATCCTTTAAGGTCAATAACCATTTAAGTGTGGCTTGATCTGTAATAACTGTAAATTCTCTTCCTGTTAAGAAACATCTGTTATGTGTTATACCAAAAACCAAAGCACAAAGCTCCTTCTCAGTAGTAGCATAATTACATTCTGCTTTGTTTAATTGTCTGGAAGCAAATGAGATTGGATGTTCATGACCATCCACTTCTTGAGACAAGATTGCACCTATGGCAAAATTGGATGCATCTGTTGATAGAATAAATCCGGATAGGCTAACACTGGGGCTGTGGTTAGAGCAGTTTTAAGTTCTTCCATTGCCTTTTTGCACTCTGTTGACCAATTAAATATGGTTCCTTTCTTTAGTAGCTGTGTCATTGGACGTGCTATATTCGCATAACCTGCTATAAATCATCTGTAGAAATTTGACAATCCCAAAAATGATTGTAGTTATTTCAAATTCCGTGGTTCAGGAAAATTCGTTTCATCTCCAATTAATTTTGGATCAGGTCGAACACCTTCATTGGTTATAATATGGCCAAGATAGTTAACTTTACTTTGTGGAAAATGACATTTATCTATTGATAAACACAGGTTTGTGCTTCTTATATGCTCAAAAACAGCTTGTAGTCTCTCAGTATGCTGCTTCATGTTTTCACCAAAAATTATTACATCATCAAGTTAAACAAGTGCTTGTGCTTGGGTGAGCCCTCGTAAAACTGAATCCATCAGGCGTTGAACTGTAGCTGGAGCATTACGAAGTGCAAACGGCATACGAAGATACTTGTATACTCGTGTTGCTGTTATAAATGAAGTTTTTGCTTGATCATTTGGATACACTGTTAACTGGTGATAACCACTTGTTAAATCACATACTGAAAAAAAAATCGACATCTGCCCAAGTAATCCAAGGTTGCCACTAAATTTGGTAAGGAGTAAATGTCGGGTGTGGTCACAGCATTCAAAGTTCGATAATCAACACAAAAATGGAACTGTGGTTCTACAGAAACTGATTTCTTCTTTACAATTACAACAGGCAAACACTACGGTGGGTCTGAAGGATCTGTTGGTTTTATAATTCCGGTTTCTAATTGTTCTTTAGCCATGTCTTCTACCAACCCTCTTTGACTGAATGGTATTCGGTAAGGTTTCTGTGTGATTGGGGCTGCGTTCCCTGTATGAATACGATGCTGAACTAAATGAGTGACAGGTAAATTTGCACATTCTCAGAATAAATCTGCATACTCCAACAAAACAAGCGCTAAAATCTTCTGTTCGTCAGCTGTCAAATGTTCTATCTTCAGTTCATTATTAACTTCGTCTCCTCATTGCAATTTTGCGATACTGTCACAAAAATCTGTGTTTATAACTGCAGCATTTGTTACCTCATCTGAGATCTGTATTATGTCACTTTTACTTACATTCAACACTTCAGCAACTTTCGTTCCTCGTGGTAAAACATCATCCTCACTGCTCATATTCGTTATTGTAACCAAGACTTTTGCGACATTCTGTCTCACCATTGCAGCGGCACCTACACTTCTAGCAACGTAGTAATGCATTGTATCCAGTAACTCACTCTCCTCGGGTCGCTCAATTAATAACAAAGTTCCTTCCTTGCATCGGGGTGACTTAACTTCAACGTAGATTTTATTTCCTGCTCCCTTGGGAATTGGCTGAGGCTGATCAATTTGAACATTGACTCTGACGGTTTGAACTGATGCATCGTTTGGGCAGTCCATTCCCACAATGTCAGTTTTGCTGCTCCTTTGAGTATGATCTGAAGACTGATTTCCTAGGTTGTAGTTGCTACGGCCTAGTCTGAACTTTCTTTCTGCGACAAATATCTATGCCTCATTAGCGGACAAGAAATCAGATCCAAGTACACTGTCATAACGCATTTCATTATTTGAAACTACACTCATGCTCATAAACTAAAGATAATGCTGATACATGGCGAAACAACACTCTGGTGGGCAGTTTGCCGGGTTAAATCACCTTGGGTTATGACCATGCGATGCGCTTGACCTGCGGTTTTCGCACGGTGCCGCTGGCAGCAGTCCACATACGCAGAGGTGTGTTGGTGCATGGCAGAGTACGGTGCAGCGGTAAGTCTGCAGGCGTTTTCAGATGTGCTAATGGTGACTGTGTGTTGAAAAGGCTCAAATAACACATATTGATGACGTTATGAGGGGTAGAATACTAGGGCGACTGGAGGCTGGTCAAACACAGCAGGTTGTAGCACGGACCCTCCATATGCCACAAAGTGTGATCTCAAGATTATGGCAACAATTCCAGCAGACAGGAAATGTGTCCAGGTGTTCCAGTACGGGACGTAAACAGTGTAAAACACCACAAGAAGACCGATATCTCACCACCAGTGCCTGCAGACGGCCACGGAGTACTATAGGTAGCCTTGCTCGGGACCTTACCCAACCACTGGAACAGTTATCTCCAGACACACAGCCTACAGACGACTGAGCAGACATGGTTTATTCACCCGGAGACCTGCAAGGTGCATTCCACTGATCCCTGGTCACAGGAGAGCCTGTAAAGCCTGGTGTCAAGAACACAGTACATGGTCATTGGAACAATGGTCCCAGGTTATGTTCATGGAGGAGTCCAGGTATAGTCTGAAAAGTGATTCTCGCCGGGTTTTCATCTGGCGTGAACCAGGAACCATATACCAGAGCCTTAATGTCCTTGAAAGGGACCTGTATGGAGGTCGTGGTTTGATGGTGTGGGGTGGGATTATGATTGGTGCATGTACACCACTGCCAGTCTCTGACAGAGGAACTGTAACAGGTCAGGTATATTGGGACTTCATTTTGTACCAGTATGTCCACCTTTTCAGGGGTGCAGTGGGTCCCACCTTCCTCCTGATGGATAATAACACATGGCCCCACTGAGCTGCCATCGTGGACGAGTCAGGAGCTCTGACAGGCACTGGTGCAAGAATGGGAAGCTATACTCCAGCAGCTGCTCAACCAACTGATCCAGAGTATGCCAACCCGTTGTGCGGCCTGTGTGCATGGTGATCATATCCCATATTGATGTCGGGGTACATGCACAGGAAACAGTGGCATTCTGTAGCACATGTTTCAGGACAGTTTTCTCAACTTAAATACCATGGACTTACAGATCTATGTCGTGTGTGTTCCCAATGTGTCTATGCTATTAGCGCTAGTTTTGTGTAGTGCCACGTTGTGTGGTACCACATTCTGCAATTATCCTTAATTTATGAGCACGAGTGTACTTGCCCTCTTTCTGTGTATTTATCTTTATCTTTATTTTCACCTTCATCTTGATCTTGGCCAAGAATTAGTTCTACGACAACTTCTCCATAGTTACGTAGCTTTCCCCTGTTTAACCCTCGCACTTTTAATAGTGGCAGTTTCAATTTATCTCGTTTATCTATGCCACATCAGATTAATGAGGTCTGTGCTCCTGTGTCAGTAAGTAGTTTGATGTTTCTCCCACAATATACAGCACCTATCACGAAGTCATTTTCGGTCTGATTTTCACTGGAACTAACAGGAATCACTGCCTCTGGCAAGGGGCAGACGGAGTGGTGGCCCGTACATCCCCGTACTCGTTTAAAGATCTGGCAGATTGTCTGTTATTCGCATTACCTTTCTTCTTGTTGCGACAATCTCTTGAAACATGAGCCTGCATCCCGCATTGATAGCAAATTTGGTTCTCTTTACAGTCCTTACGCTTGTGACCCAGCTTATTGCATCTGTAACATTGTACTGTTGTGTTGAAAACTCTGCGTTCTTGTTTCTGAATCTCATTCAATCGTCTTAGTGCTTCAACGAAACCAACAGCTGATTCTACTGCTTCCTGCAATGTTTTACATCGTGCCAATCTCTGTGCAACCCACGAATGAATGTGTCCGAGGCTCTCTGGTAGGCTTCGAACAACTGAAGGTGATTTTCATTTTCATCTTCTACTAAATCGTATGTTTGAGTGTTGATCTTTCGAATTCTGTCAGCAAACTGCTCAACAGATTTGTCTCATCGAATTCGCTAACTGTAAAGCTGCTCTCTGTAAAATCTGATTGCGGTTTTACTTTTAAATCTCTGAACGACAATCGTTCTAAACTCCTTGTAATCTTCTGTTCACGCAAGCAGGCTCTGCGCTAATGAAATCTTGTGCTGCTCCCTGAATTCTTAATTTGGCAACCACCAGCTTATCGGAATCTGTCCAGGATCCTAACAGGGCGGCACCTTCAAGTTTATGAAGAAACGCTTTCACATCATCTTCAGGTTTCCCGCTAAACACTGGTAGTGATGGCAGTAATGAAAAATTCTTTATTGTAGTTGTACCTGTACCGCATGAACTATCATCTGACAAGTCTTTCGGAATGATACGCTCACTTCTTTCTGCTTTTAACTGTCGAATCCCTATTGCAGATCATTAATAACAGTTTGTAGATCGACAACGTTACTCTGACTGGATTGCGACATTTCGTCTAATTTAATGCCAATGAGTCACTCAAATGCAAAATAAAAATCCATCACCGCCTTTCGTGTTCTAACCAAACTGAAGTAGACCAACCTGATTTCCAGTGTTGGATGTCCCCACGTAGTCGGAAGATGTTCATGCTGCTGCTGCTGCTGCTGCTGCTCAAAGTTAACATTGTGCTGCACATCTTCTGTAGATTTTCCATAATTACCCCATGCTGAGACCACTTCTTTAAGGGGGTTGTTTGTGTTGTTACCCCCGGATGATAATTACATGAAATATTTGTCAGGATTTGTAAGTGGTGGGTCCTTGAGGTACAGCAATACGCGCACACTGAGAAGTAAGTTTAAACAGTTTTACTAAGAAAAGGCTTGTTATGAAACACACAGGCTACGTGCACCCATCATCACTGTGCCTGACATCCTAACAGCGGCTAATTACGGTTGTATCGAAAGGCTCCATGGTGAGCTAAGAAAAAGACATATTCGCGCCCGAGGCCGTGCTAGTTAAAATGGCGCGATGCGGACGGTGGCCAGTCCCTTACTCCCTGCGTCTCACTGCGGCCGGACGAACATGTACTGACCAAGCAAATTGTCAGCATTCCAGATAGGTCGGCTGACAATCGCGTATTATGTGCCGTATAGCTGCGTCAACCCGTAGACCCTTACAATTACAACATTTGTAGCTAGTGATTATGTTTTTGTTTTAAAATTTTGTGGATTAACATGTCTTGATCAAGTGATTCAAATGAGACCAAAATGTAAAGACAGTAAATTAAATAAACAGGAACATTTAAAGGGAGGTGAAAAAGATGGTTCAAATGGCTCTGAGCACTATGGGACTTAACTTCTGAGGTCATCAGTCCCCTAGAACTTAGAAGTACTTAAACCTAACTAACCTAAGGACATCACACACATTCCTGCACGGGGCAGGATTCAAACCTGCAACCGTAGCAGTCACGCGGTTCCAGACTGTAGCGCCTAGAACCACTCGGCCACTCTGGCCAGCAAAGGGAGGTGAAAAAAGTGTTAGATATGGACGTTAGAAATGTATTTCCGCAAAAGATCTACTTCATTATGAAATACAACAGAACCAGACAATAAATATAAGGAAAAATGTGAGGCGGCATGAGGAAAGCAATACATTTTAATAAGTATATATGTTGGAAAACTTGAAACTACAAACATACCTATTACACTGCAGCTATTAGAAGATTTGATGTGTTGTCTTCAGTCCAAACACTGGTTCGATGCAGCTCTCCATGCTACTCTATCCTGTGCAAGCCTCACCATCTCCAAGTAACTACTGCAAACTACATCCTCCTGTATCTGCTTACTGTACTCGTTTCTCCGTCTGCCTCTATGATTTTTACGCTCCACGCTTCCCTCCAGTACTAAGTTGGTGATCCCTTGGTGACTGAGAATGTGTCCTACCAACCAATCCCTACTTCCAGTCAGGTTGTGCCACAAATTTCTCTTCTTCCTAATTCTATTCAGTACATCCTTATTACTTATGTGCTCTACCCATCTAATCTTCAGCATTCTTCTGCAGCACCACATTTCAAAAGCTTCTATTCTCTTCTTGTCCAAACTGTTTATCGTCCATGTTTCACTACCATTAAAATACTTTCAAAGGACATGCTGACACTTAAATCTATCCTCTATGTTAATAAATTTCCCTTCCTCAGAAACGATTTTATTGCATTACCAGTCTACATTTTATATTCTCCCTACTTCGACTATCATCGGTTATTTTGCTTAACAAATAGCAAAACTCATTTGCTACTTTAAGTGACTCATTTCCTAATCTAATTCCCTAAGAATCACCTGATTTAGTTCAACTAACTTTGCTTTTGTTGATGTTCATCTTATATCCTTCTTTCAAGACACTGTCCACTTTCTTCAACTGCTCTTCCAAGTCCTTTGCTGTCTCTGACGGAATTACAATATCAGCAACAAATCTCAAATTTTTATTTCTTCTCCCTGGATTTTAATTCCTACTCCAAATTTTTCTTTTGTTTTCTTTACTGCTTGCTCAATATGCAAATTGAACGACAGTGGGGATAGGTTACAACCTTGTCTCGCTCCTTTCTCAACCATTGCTTCCTTTCGTGCCCCTCAACTGTTATAACCACTGTCTAGTTTCTATACAAACTGTTAATAGCCTTTTGTTCCCTGTATTTTACCCCTGCCACCTTTAGAATTTCAAAGAGAGTGTTCTAATCAACATTGCCAAAAACTTTTTCTAAGTCTACAAATGCTATAAACGTAGGTTTGTCTTTCCTTAACCTATCTTCTATGTGAAGTCATAGGGTTAGTGTTGCCTTGATTGTTCCTATATTTCTCCAGAATTCAAATTGATCTTCCCCGAGTTCAGCTTCTAGCAGTTTTTTCAGTCTTCTGTAAAGGATTCGTGTTAGCATTTTGCAGCTGTGACTTATTAAACTGGTAGTTCAGTAATTTACACACCTGTCAGCACCTGCTTTCTTTGGAATCAGGATTATTACATTCTTCTTGAAGTCTGAGGGTAACTCGCCCATCTCATACGTCTTGTTCACCAGATGGAACAGTTTTGTCATGGCCGACTCTCCCAAAGCTATCAGTGGCTCTTACGGAATGTTGTCTACTCCCGGGACCTTGTTTCGGCTTACGTCTTTCAGTGCTTTGTCACATTATTCATGCAGTATCACATCTCCCTTCTCATCTTCCTCTACATCCTCTTCCATTTCCATAACATTGCCTTCAAGTACATCTTCCTTGTTTAGACTCTCCATATACTCCTTCCACCTTTCCACTTTTCCTTCTTTGCTTAGGACCGGTTTTCCATCTGAGCTCTTGATATTCGTACAGGTGGTTCTCTTTTCTCCAAATGTCTCTTTAATTTTCCTGTAGGCAATATCTATCTTACCCCTAGTCATATATGCTTCTACATCCTCACATTTCTCCTCCAGCCATTCCTGCTTGGCCATTTACACTTTGCTGTCAATCTCAGTTTTTAGACATTTTTATTCCCTTCATTTATTGCATTTTTATATTTTATCCTTTAATCCATTAAATTCAATATCTGTTTTGTTATCCAAGGATTTCTACAAGCCCTCATCTTTTTACCTACATGATCCTCTGCTGCCTTCACTATTTCACCTCTTAAAGCTATCCATTCTTCTTCTATTGAATTCCTTTCACCTGTTCTTCTCAACCGTTCCCTAATGTTCCCTCTGAGACCCCCCACAATTCTGGTCCTTTCTTTGGTGACGGCTCCCAAACCCAAGGTCCTCGGGGGTACTTTTGGGGCAGCCACCACAAATCGTATAAACATGGGTAGTGACCAGGATGTAGCTATGTCTGTTGGCCGAAAAACAGTTAATGACAAGAATTGCGCCAGCTAGAATGAAGAGATAACTTATCTTTATTTCTGACGAAACGTGCACCAGCAATACAAGTCCAAGTAATATCCAAGAGTAATCCATATACTGGGCCTAGTCGAATACAAGAGCAAATATCACACTGCAATGGCTCCACTGTAAACTCCACGAAAGGCTAGCAATAGACAATCGACAATAGACTGTCCATCTCGGGGCCAGTGCTCCTCCTCATATGCAAAAGGCAGAGGGCATTGCGGATCCGAGCTCAGCCATGGCGCGACCTCTTCCGTCGGCGGTAATGCCCTGAGACGCCGACGTCCACGACAGGAACTGTGCCCAGTGATGTCACGGTCAGGGCGCGCGTGCGTGAGTTGGTTGGTTGGTTGGGTCCGTGGATACAACACATTCAGTTGATCCAGGTTACGTCTCCTTAAATTCCTGCCTATTTGCAATTTCTTCAGTTTTAATCTGCAGTTCATAATCAATAAATTGTGGTCAGAGTCCACATCTTCTCCTGGAAATCTCTTAAAATTTAAAACCTGGTTCCTAAATCTCTGTCTATTATTATTATTATTATTATTATTATTATTATACAAATTTGGCCGTTAAAGACCGTGAAAACAGTTATTTCTTACGCTTCTGGGAAGTCTTCTTTCTCTCAGTCCACACTTCTTTCATTCTTGCGCTGAGGGCGGCTTTTCTCTCTTCAGACCATTTAGTTCCACAAGTCTTCTTAATTTTCACACCGAAACCCGTGAATGAATTCAGTTTTTTTCTAAAAAGGTTCCTGTTAAATATTGTTTCCTGATCTATGTCCATTTCTTTTAGATCTCTTTCTGTGTTGATAAACCATAAATTTTTATTTTTTAGATTTGCGATGTACGAAAATATTTGTTTTGTAAGCCTATTCGGGTTCATCCTCATGATGTGAGCATAAAAGGAGCATCTTCTTTTTCTAATTTCGTCTGTAATTTTGCTGCACTTCGTATACACTTCTTTGTTGCTTTTTAGTCTGTATACAGACTTGCCTTGATCATCTGTTATTTTCCTGTGTCCAAGAATTGTCCTCACAATTCTTCTTTCACGATTTTCTATGTTCTGCGTATGTAAAATTTACCAGTGTTTCTGATGCATATAGTATCTGCGGTCTAATGACAGTCTGGTAGTGTCTGAGTTTAATGTTTTTGGATATACATTTTTTTGAATACATTTGTCTGCAGTAGTGAGTTGCTGTCTCTAGTTTTTGTATTCTAGCCCTGCAGGCGGGATGACCTTTTGCCTCAGGCTGAATTAGTTCACCAATATGTTTAAAATGTTTAGATACCTGTATTTTCCCGTATTTCGTAGTTATTTTCTTTGGTGGATTTTTGATATTTGTAATGATTTCTGTCTTTTCAAATGAAATTTGCAAGCCTGCTTTTTCAGCAGTTTCTTTAAGTAATTCTATTTGTTTTATTGTGTCTTTTTGTGTGTAAGCTAAACAGGCGAGATCGTCAGCGAAGGCAAAACAGTTGGTTTCAATGGCTTTGTAGCTCTTCCCTCCAATTTGGACTTTCTCAACTCCATGTTTTTGCGTGAGTTTTCTCCAGTCTGCTATGACTTTATCCATGACACAGTTGAAGAGTACCGGGGATAGCGCATCTCCTTGTCTGACGCCGGTTTTGACCTCGAAATGCCGTGAAATTTCTCCTTGGAATTTTACTTTTGATGTTGTATTTGTTAATGTTTCTTTGATTATGGTGATTGTTGTTTCATCTATTTCATATTCTCGAAGTGTTTTGATGAGTGTGTCCCTATCGATTGAGTCGTAAGCTTTTTTGAAATCAATGAATGTTATGAAATATTTCTTGCTCCTTGTAGATAAATAGTTCATTGTTGTTTTGAGGTTAAAAATTTGTTCGGCGCAGGATCGTCCTGGTCTGAAGCCAGCTTGATATTCTCCAAGTTTTCCCTCTATAATTGGTGATACACGATTGAGCAGGGCCTTTGATAGAATTTTGTATGGGACTGGGAGAAGCGATATTCCACGATAGTTGTTAACATCCCTTTTGTCACCTTTTTTAAACAAAGGGTGAATTAGGGCATTTTTCCAGTGACTTGGGATTTTCTTGGTTTCCCATACTTGTTCAAGTTCTTTGTGTAGTGCTTCTACTGATGTTTCTCCCCCAAGCTTGAGCATTTCTGCTGTAATTGTGTCTTCTCCACATGCTTTCCTGTTTTTGAGATTTTTGATTATGTTTGTGATTTCCTCTCGTGTCGGAGGTGTTGAATGTGTTGGTAATGTTTCTGGTTGCGTAAAACTGAGAGTCTGGATGGGTGTTTGGCAGTTTAGGAGTGTCTCAAAATATTCAGCCAGGATTTCACAGTTTTCAGTATTGTTGGTGGCGAGAGTCTTATTATTTCTCATAAGGTTTAGGCAAGGGGACTGGTATCCTCGGAGTTTCTGGTTGAATGTTTTGTACCAAGCTGCCGTATTGCATTTCTTGAAATTCTCTTCGATTGAGTCCAGTTGTTGTTTTTCATATTGTCTCTTGGTGTTGCGAATAGTTTTCGAGGCATTCTTTCTGGCTTGCTTAAATTCATCAAAGTTGTTTTCAGTTTTATGTGAGTTCCACTTTTTCCAGGCTTTAAGTCTTTCATGCAGAACTTCATTACAGTTGCTGTCCCACCACGGGTGTCTCGGTTTGCTCTTTTTTGGAAAGGTTGTTTCTGTTGCCTTAATCAAGTTGTTCTGAAATTCTTGGAGGTTTTGTGAAGGGGAGAATGTCTTTAGTTTTTTCTGAAAATCCTTGAGGTTAGAGTTGGACTTAAGGTTGTAATTTCTCAGGGTTGTAAGATCAAAATTTATTTTATTTCTGTTTTTATATTCACCGTTTCTGCTTTTCTGTTTGTTTTGTGGGATCAGTTTAGTTTTTATTTTCGTGAGATAGTGATCGGAGTCGAGGTTTAGAGATTTTCGGACACGTGTGTTCAATATTTCTTTTTCACATTTGGAGGAGATGGCAACGTGATCTATTTTAAATTCTCCGATACTCTTTATCGGAGATACCCAGGTTTTTTGTTTTCTGGGAAGATGTTTAAAACGTGTTGACATTAGCTTTAGTTTAAACTGCTTACAGAGCATAATTAACCTTTCTCCATTTTTGTTGGTTCGTTTGTGTGCGGGAAAGTTGCCGACAATATCGCGGAATTTCTTTTCTTTTCCAATCTGAGCGTTAAAATCTCCTAGAAGTATTTTTGCATTGTTTTCTGGGATTTCTGATATACGAGGGCAGTTCAATAAGTAATGCAACATATTTTTTTTCTCGGCCAATTTTGGTTGAAAAAACCGGAAATTTCTTGTGGAATATTTTCAAACATTCCCACTTCGTCTCGTATAGTTTCATTGACTTCCGACACGTGGCAGCCCTGTACGGAGCTGTTAAAATGGCATCTGTAACGGATGTGCGTTGCAAACAACGGGCAGTGATCGAGTTTCTTTTGGCGGAAAGCCAGGGCATCTCAGATATTCATAGGCGCTTGCAGAATGTCTACGGTGATCTGGCAGTGGAAAAAAGCACGGTGAGTCGTTGGGCAAAGCGTGTGTCATCATCGCCGCAAAGTCAAGCAAGGCTGTCTGATCTCCCGCGTGCGGGCCGGCCGTGCACAGCTGTGACTCCTGCAATGGCGGAGAGTGCGAACACACTCGTTCGAGATGATCGACGGATCACCATCAAACAACTCAGTGCTCAACTTGACATCTCTGTTGGTAGTGCTGTCACAATTGTTCACCAGTTGGGATATTCAAAGGTTTGTTCCCGCTGGGTCCCTCGTTGTCTAACCAAACACCATAAAGACCAAAGGAGAACCATCTGTGCGGAATTGCTTGCTCGTCATGTGGCTGAGGGTGACAATTTCTTGTCAAAGATTGTTACAGGTGATGAAACATGGGTTCATCACTTCGAACCTGAAACAAAACGGCAATCAATGGAGTGGCGCCACACCCACTCCCCTACCAAGAAAAAGTTTAAAGCCATACCCTCAGCCGGTAAAGTCATGGTTACAGTCTTCTGGGACGCTGAAGGGGTTATTCTGTTCGATGTCCTTCCCCATGGTCAAACGATCAACTCTGAAGTGTATTGTGCTCCTTTTCAGAAATTGAAGAAACGACTTCAGCGTGTTCGTAGGCACAAAAATCAGAACGAACTTCTCCTTCTTCATGACAACGCAAGACCTCACACAAGTCTTCACACCCGAGAGGAGCTCACAAAACTTCAGTGGACTGTTCTTCCTCATGCACCCTACAGCCCCGATCTCGCACCGTCGGATTTCCATATGTTTGGCCCAATGAAGGACGCAATCCGTGGGACGCACTACGCGGATGATGAAGAAGTTATTGATGCAGTACGACGTTGGCTCCGACATCGACCAGTGGAATGGTACCGTGCAGGCATACAGGCCCTCATTTCAAGGTGGCGTAAGGCCGTAGCATTGAATGGAGATTACGTTGAAAAATAGTGTTGTGTAGCTAAAAGATTGGGGAATAACCTGGTGTATTTCAATGCTGAATAAAACAACCCCTGTTTCAGAAAAAAAATGTGTTGCATTACTTATTGAACTGCCCTCGTATGAACCTTGAGGTTTTCCCAGAATTCATCTGTTTCTTCCCTATTTTTAGCATTATTTTTGTCATTTGTGGGAGCGTGAACATTGATTAATGTGTATTTTTTATTTGCACATCGAAAAGTGAGGAAAGATGTTCTCGATGATGTTGACCAAAAATGTTCGACAGAGTTCAGAATTTTTGTGTTTACAGCAAAAGCTGTGCCAAGCTGAGGGCATTTTTTCATTACAAGTTTTCCAGGTTTTCCTTTAAATATTCTGAATTTGTTTGATTCAAATGTGTTTTCATCAGTGAAGCGAGTTTCTTGTAGCACCACAATTTGTATGTCTTCCGTGTGTAACTGGTCTGTAAGGTGCTTAAGTTTTCCCACTTTGAGAAGGGAGTTTATGTTGAGAGTTGCTATGTTGAAGATTTTTCTGGGTTTAATCTTGTTGGATTTGCATGGTGTTGCAAACTCCCCAGAATCCATGGGTCTGCTTGCGTCGTTGCCGACGGTGGATTGGCCACCTGGGGTAGTTTCGTTATTGAAAGACATTTCCATCTCTGTCTATTATATAATCAATCCAAAACCTTTCGGTATCTCAAGGTCTCTTCCACATATACAATCTTCCCTCATGATTCTTAAGTCAAGTGTTAACTCTGTCTGAACAGGCCTTGGAAGGCCAAACAGCACCAACAGGCTGCCTTGTCATTCTCAGCCCAGAGGTGTCATTGGATGTGGGTATGGAGGGCACGTGGTCAGCACACCGCTCTCCCAAGCCAAGCCTTAGCTATGATTAAATTATGCTTCGTACAAAATTCTACCAAGCGGCTTCCTCTTTCATTTCTATCCCCCAGTCCATATTCGCCTACTGCTATTATTCCTTCTACCCCCCCCCCCCCCCACACACACACTATCTAATTCGTCCCCTATAACTATTAAATTTTTGGCTCCCTTAACTATCTGAATAATTTCTTTTATCTCATAATACATTTCCTCTCATCTGCAGAGCTAGTTGACTTACAGACTTGTACTACTGTGGTGGGTGTTGGCTTCATTTCTATCATGGCTACAATAATGTGTTGATTATGCTGTTCATAGTAGCTTAACTGCGTTCGGATTTTTCTTTTTTTAACAATGTTAAAATCCATCCTGGATTTTACTATTCTTTACTCATTATTAAACCTACTCCTGCATTACTCCTATTTGATGTTGTATTTATAGTCTTGTATTCTCCTGACCATAAGTCCTGTTTCTCCTGCCACCGAAATTCATAATTCCCACTATATCTAACTTTAACCTATTCATTTCCAGTTTTATATTTTCTAGCCTACTTTCCCAATAAAAGGATCTGACATTCCACGCTGCAATCCGTAGAATGGGTTCACATAATGAGGTAGTATTAAGTAAACAAAAATTTTAATTAATGCCAAGTCACCAATGATACTGGACGAAAACATCAAAATTGTGGAAATAGGAGTGATGTCACCACAGTAACTGAAGTCACTCATGATGCTCAGAAGACACTGAAAAACAACATGCTGCTTCAGGACTTCACTTCTTTTATAAAACTGGTAGCCAGCACCATGGCCAACTATTCATGAAATGTGCTAACGAGAAACTACATTCACTATCACTTTACTGCACTGTCATTTCATCACCTACATGTTCCAAACATTGCAGTCCCACTGACTGTATGTTGGTTTTGAAAGCCACGTTCATCAGGATGTTCACAGAGCAAGTGCAAGGGCAAGGGAAGATCACTCCTTCAGGAGTGGATCAGACTGCGCAGCTGCAGTCTCCATTGCAATCACACCTTAACAACATTTTTCTTCAATAACCTGCATTGCAGCACAGCTGATTCCATTTCTACATGTTGTTAACTATTCACTGTAGAAAAAATGATATACAGATGTGAGTGAATAATTCCTATCCACCACCTTTTACACATTACAATACCAGAAATTCTTCTACAGAATAGAAGGAGTTGTCAATGAGAAAATTTTTGGTGTGGGTGGTTCATGGTGTGGGTTCCTGTAGTCATGTCCTAGTTCATGAACCACGGGCAATGTATGAGTGGCCAAGTAAGTGGTCCCAACAGTCGGGATACCAGTTACTTTGGAATAAGGCTGGGCATCTCGGACATATTCTGAGTCGTGGTCACCTTTGTGCTCATACGGCAAAGACTACCAAATCCACCGGTTAGTCCCTCAACCGTTAGGGGTAAAACCCAATGGGACTCGGGGCAAGTAAGGCTAGCATCCTGCTTCCCTGGTACTTTAAATATGATGCTGGCAACAATCAGAGCAAAATGCCTCGGACCTTTGGAGGTGACGGAGTCCCACCTCTAACTGACAAACCAGGGACTCCTAAGATACGACTTGGCAAACAGATCAGGAAGGCTGTGAGGGACACACGTGTATTCAGGGGATTCTTTGATGACATTGATCATTACTTAATCTGCAGTGAAATTGGGATTGTGAGGCCGAAAGTGCAGGAGGTCAGGTCCATACGTAGGAGGATAAGAGTGGAGAAACTTCAGGATAAGGAAATCAGGCACAAGTACATAACAGCGATCTCAGAAAGGTACCAGTTAGTTGAATGTAGTCAATTACAGTCATTGGAAAAGGAATGGACAAGGTACAGGGACACAGTACTAGAAGTGGCTAAAGAATGTCTTTGAACAGTAGTGTGTAAAAGTAGGATGAAGCAGACAGCTTGGTGGAATGACACAGTCAAGGCAGCCTGTAAAAGGAAAAAGAAGGCCTATCAAAAATGGCTACATACTAGAACTCAGGTAGACAGAGAAAGTTATGTTGAAGAAAGAAACAAAGCCAAACAGATAATTGCAGCATCCAAGAAGAAATCTTGGGAAGACTTTGGAAACAGGTTGGAGACTATGGGTCAAGCTGCTGGAAAACCATTCTGGAGGGTAATTAGCAGTCTTCGAAAGGGAGGTAAGAAGGAAATGACAAGTATTTTGGACGGGTCAGGAAAACTGTTTGTGAATCCTGTGGATTCCTTGGGCAGATGGAGGAAATATTTTGAAGAGTTGCTCAATGTAGGTGAAAATACGATCAGTAATGTTTCAGATTTCAAGGTTGAATGGGATAGGAATGATGATGGAAGTAGGATCACATTTGAGGAAGTGGAGAAAATGGTCAATAGATTGCAGCGCAATAAAGCAGCTGGGGTGGATGAAATTAAGCCGGAACTCATCAAATACAGTGGAATGTCAGGTCTTAAATGGCTACACAGGATAATTGAAATGGCCTGGGAGTCGGGACAGGTTCCATCAGACTGGACAAAAGCAGTAATCACACCAATCTTTAAATATGGAAACAGAAAAGATTGTAACAACTACAGAGGTATCTCTTTAATCAGCGTTGTGGGTAAAATCTTCTCAGGTATTGTTGAAAGGAAAGTGCGAGTATTAGTTGAGGACCAATTGGATGAAAATCAGTGTGGGTTTAGGCCTCTTAGAGGTTGTCAGGACCAGATCTTTAGCTTACGGCAAATAATGGAGAAGTGTTATGAGTGGAACAGGGAATTGTATCTATGCTTTATAGATCTAGAAAAGGCATATGACCGGGTTCCTAGGAGGAAGTTATTGTCTGTTCTACGAGATTATGGAATAGGAGGCAAACTTTTGCAAGCAATTAAAGGTCTTTACATGGATAGTCAGGCAGCAGTTAGAGTTGACGGTAAATTGAGTTCATGGTTCAGAGTAGTTTCAGGAGTAAGACAAGGCTGCAACCTGTCTCCACTGTTGTTCATATTATTTATGGATCATATGTTGAAAACAATAGACCGGCTGGGTGATATTAAGATATGTGAACACAAAATAAGCAGTCTTGCATATGTGGATGACTTAGTTGTGATGGCAGATTCGATTGAAAGTTTGCAAAGTAATATTTCAGAGCTAGATCAGAAATGTAAGGACTATGGTATGAAGGTTAGCATCTCCAAAACGAAAGTAATGTCAGTGGGAAAGAAATATAAACAGATTGAGAGCCAAATAGGAGGAACAAAGTTAGAACAGGTGGACGGTTTCAAGTACTTAGGATGCATATTCTCACAGGATGGCAAGATAGTGAAAGAACTGGAAGCGAGGTGTAGCAAAGCTAATGCAGTGAGCACTCAGCTATGATCTACTCTCTTCTGCAAGAAGGAAGTCAGTACCAAGACTAAGTTGTCTGTGCACCATTCAATCTTTCGACCAACTATGCTGTATGGGAGCGAAAGCTGGGTGGATTCAGGTTACCTTATCAACAAGGTTGAGGTTACGGATATGAAAGTAGCTAGGATTATTGCAGGTACTAGTAGATGGGAACAATGGCAGGAGGGTGTCCACAATGAGGAAATCAAAGAAAAACTGGGAATGAACTCTATAGATGTAGCAGTCAGGGCGAACAGGCTTAGATGGTGGGGTCATGTTACATGCATGGGAGAAGCAAGGTTACCCAAGAGACTCATGGGTTCAGCAGTAGAGGGTAGGAGGAGTCGGGGCAGACCAAGGAGAAGGTACCTGGATACGGTTAAGAATGATTTTGAAGTAATAGGTTTTAACATCAGAAGAGGCACCAATGTTAGCACTGAATAGGGGATCATGGAGGAATTTTATAAGTGGGCTATGCTCCAGACTGAACGCTGAAAGGCATAATCAGTCTTAAATGATGATGATGATGATGTTACCAAATTTTACTTTGCTGTCTGTCAAACATTTATATCACTGAGTAAATGATAAAAACTTTTTGTTGCGGCACTGCGGAGCCCTTTTTGTGCTAAAGACAACCTTAATGTGGAGTAATAAATGTCACTTTTCCTTCCAGCACTGTAATTCTGTACCTCATGATTCCTCTTGAACTGCTGTGGATTATTTACAACAAAACTCATGATGGAATAAATACACTATGAAGCAGTAGTCAGAATGCCCAACTCCTTAAACAGATGTCTACAAGATGATCGCGCGTGTGTAACACACATTATTCTCACTGTACATTTTTGCAGAATTTAGACTTCATTCTTAAAGATTAGTTACACAGATTTGTGTCTCCCCAAGATCTGTAATGATTCTAAGCTCAAATGTGGCTGAACTAAGTTGTTTTAGGAGTTCCGAAATGTGTTTCCTCTCTCTTCCCCCCCCCCTCCCTCCCCCAGTTTGAATTCTCATCAATATCGACACCTAAGAAGTTTCCAGCCTCTTTATTATTTCCTCACCATGTGTTACACTTATCACTGGTGTTGTACTTCTACGTAGGCAGAACTGAATTTGTCGGGTCTTTTTAAAACTAACATTGAGACCATGTGCAGAAAACCAATCAATAATACTTTTAAGAACTTTGTTTGCCGTTTCTTCTGTGTCTGTAAGTATGCTTGGATTGATTGCAGTAATAGTGTCATCTGCAAAAAGAACTAATTCTGCTTGTTGTATACTAGATGGAAGATTGTTTACATATATGAGTAACACTAAGATTGAACCTCGGGGAACCCCATACGTGATTTCTCACGTCAGAAGTATGTCCCTGGACTATATTGCTCGAATTACTAAGTACAACTTTCCCCATTCTTTTGATTCACACAGTGATTCACAGCCTTATTTGAGTGGTCACAAAGAATACCAACAGGTGCTATTTTATTATTTAATGCTTGCAAAATCTGGTGAGTGGACATGTATATGGCACTCTCGGTACAGCAACCCTTCTGAAACCAAAATTGTTATTTGCTAAGAATACTGTTGTTGCTAATGTGAGATACTATTCTAGAATATATCATCATCTTCTCAAAAGTTCCGGAGAATGATTTCAGCAGTGAAGCGTGTCAGTAATCATCATTTTATAGTGTGCAACTACTGCAGGACCCCTACTTGTTCTTGCCAAAAGATACATTTCCCTTTTCCTTTCACAGGATACTTTAATCTACCTAATGACACATAGTTCTGACTAGCTTATCTCTCTTGTCACCATTCTTAGAAGGATTTAATAACAGTATATTTCAGCCTCTCTGGAAAAATGCCTTGAGTTAGTGATGCATTATGTATATTAGATAAGACTGAGCTTATTACATGGGAACAAATTTTTAGTTCTCTATTGGAAACACCATCAAAACCACATGAGCTTTTATTTTTGAGAGAAAATATAATTTTCTTAATTTCAGAAAGAGAAGTTGGTGATACATTCATATGAACGAATTTTATGAGAGTTACATTTTAACATACTGCTGTGATTTTGCTCTTGAACTGTTTGTCCCTATGCTTTCTACTGTATTTAAGAAATGATCATTAAATGCATTTGCTACCTGTGACTCATCATTTATAGCCCTTCCACTCAGTTCCGTAGTGCTGTTGTGTTGTTCTGTTGTTCTGTGGCTGATTGTCCTGTCTCTCACTTCACTATAGTCCATATTGCCTTAAGTTTGTTGTTGAAAGAACTGATTTCTCATACTATGTACATGTTTTGATTTTTTTAGTAACCTGTCTTAGTAATTCTGAGTATTTTTGTAGTGTGCAACTACTGCAGGACCCCTACTTGTTCTTGCCAAAAGATACATTTCCCTTTTCCTTTCACAAGATACTTTAATCCTCCTAATGATCCATGGTTTTTTACCTGGCTGTTTAGTGCCCTTTCTGACTAGCTTATGCAGAAAGTTATTTTCAAATAATGATATGAACTTATTATGGAATAGATTAAATTTTCGTTAGCATTTGGTTCATTATAAATTATAATCCATGTCATCTCCTGTAAACTACTCTTAAAAACATTTGTCCTGGATCCATGAATTATTCTAATTGATTTCCACTGAGGAGTTTCCTTACTGTATGGTGCTATGCTATTTATCCTAACCAACTGTGCATCATGATCAGAGAGAGCATTTGTTATTGGGCAGTTATTTTCTTACTTTGAACTTCATCAAAGAAAACATTATCAATTAAGGCCCTACAGTCTTTATTCACTCATGTTGAAAAGTTAAATACTGATGCCAAATTGTAGGATCCAAATAAGGTTTCCAGATCATTTTTCCATCAGAATCCTTCAGAACTACACTGAAGTCTCCAAAGACTGCTTGCTGCTGTCTGACAGATTGCACAGTAAGGAATCCAGATTCCTCATAAATAGTTCAAAATTTGCCAGTGGGGATCTATATACAGTTACAATTAAAAGTGATTATTTTCGATCATTAATTCACCTGCACACACTTCTAAGTGCTCATCACTACAAAATCTACTTGTCTCAGTGTTTTTGAACTTGTGTTCTGCCTTAATCTACGTAACAACTCTGCTTTATACTATGTTATTTCTACATGAGTAATAGTGTAATCTTTTATATGTAACTTATCTAACCCTATGGATATGTGTATTCAGACAGGCACAGGATGTCTATCTTTTCAGAGCTCTCCAAATTTTCCAAACAGACAAGAAGCTCATCTACCTTACTAATCAAACCACAACTATTTTGATGAAATAAGCTAACCTTACTTTTCTGTGCATTACTACGCATTTTGTGGGGCTCTTCTGTTATTTTCACTTCCTTCAAAACAGGGTGCATGAATCCAGATTCTAACCTAAAAAAAAAAAGCCCCTCTGATATCCGTAACCACAGGGATCTTGCTATGTGTAATGGTGACCCCCACATATTATCTGCAAGAAGCTCAGTCAACCTATCTTCCTCTCTCCTATTCACGTGTAGGCCACGTCTAGTATAGAAGTGGGTTACGTATTATTACGTATTGTTGAGTATATATCGGCGGGATAAAATTGTATAGTGGATTTACCGTAATCCACGTCTAGTATATACGCATCTCCCAATTGTAATAACAAGCTCTGCATTCACATGAGATTTCATTTCAGCCAGCAGCAGCCTGTTTAACTCAGTGTTCACACAGCTCACAGGGTATTTACCCAGGGCTGCTCATGGTGCTGCATGACCTCCACAAAACTCACATTTGTGTGTGTAGTTGCTACTATTTCATCCAGGTCACCCCTAATGGGAAAAAAAGAAAGAAATTAATTTAGAAATCTTTAGAATGTAAACATATTTGCAAATTAATTTGTGATGTGAATGTATAATGACTCTTTCCGCAAAATGATCCATAGAACATGTTACTACTTAATTGACTGACTGCTTTGTAACCTTATGATAATAAAACACCAAAAATCCAAGTCATTTTGTTACAGCATACACACACAGATATTTCACAGCTTTTGAAATATTTTTTTTCTTTTATACATTCAGGAAATCAAGTAGCACCAATATTATACCTATACTATACACTTACATAGACTAAAGGTGTTTGTCACTGGTTAATCATTGAGCATATGTTTGCATTCACCATAGTCTTCTCCCTCACCCCAACCCCCTCTGCTTGATAATGTTCTCATAGCTTTCAATTCAAATTTTCTTCCTTTTTCGCAATTCCCACTTTAGTCTGTAATTAGCCTTTCATATTAGTTCAAATAAAGATGCTGCACAAGCAAAACACGAGTCCTTCCAATTACCACCAAATTACAATATTTACACAAAATTTAGATCTAATTCGATAATGTGAGTCATGCAAACAAGTATGGCAGGGATTCCAGACAGCCTCTGTTCTGACAGTAGCCTTGTCCTCTCATACAGAACTTCCGTGAGAATTATTTTCTCATTTTTTTCATATTTTAAGTTTTTTTTTTTTTTTTTAACATAGTTCTATATTAGCCATCTTTTTCTTACAGTCATCTTTCTCATTTCTCAGGCCCTCTGAATGTGTCTTGCTTTTTCTTCCATCTCTTGAACGATCTTTTTAACTGTAAAAGCTTCAAATTGGCTGTCTTCCTTGAGTATCTCATTATTCTATGGGATATGCACCCTATGAACCCAAACCCACCTACGGACAAGAAAAATATTTTATGTCGAAGGCAGCATACAATCCTAGATTTTCTTGTATGGTTTTTCAGTTATACATGGATCACAAGGTGATAAATGAAAACTCCCCCCTATAAAATTCATATGACATTTCTTGTTCTGAACAGCTGCACATATGTACAAGGAGTCTTGAATCATGGACAAAAACAATGAGAAAAAAATGTCCAGCATTATTTTTCATTGTGGCTGTCCACAGCTCAACGACTCAACATAATGAGTACTAATCTACCCTAAGTTGTTATTCCATCCTGAATTCTGAATTTCTTATTGTTGTTGTTGTGGTTTTCAGTCCTGAGACTGGTTTGATGCAGCTCTCCATGCTACCCTATCCTGTGCAAGTTTCTTCATCTCCCAGTACCTACTGCAACCTACATCCTTCTGAATCTGCTTAGTGTATTCATCTCTTGGTCTCCCTCTACAATTTTTACCCTCCAATGCTAAATGTGTGATCCCTTGATGCCTCAGAACATTTCCTACTAACCGGTCCCTTCTTCTCGTCAAGTTGTGCCACAAACTCCTCTTCTCCCCAATTCTATTCAATACCTCCTCATTAGTTATGTGGTCAACCCATCTAATCTTCAGCATTCTTCTGTAGCATCACATTTCGAAAGCTTCTATTCTGTTCCTGTCCAAACTATTTATCGTCCATTTTTTCTTCCATACATGGCTACACTCCATACAAACACTTTCAGAAACGACTTCCTGACATTTAAATTTATACTCGATGTTAACAAATTTCTCTTTTTCAGAAACGGTTTCCTTGCCATTGCCAGTCTACATTTTATATCCTCTCTACTTCAACCATCATGAGTTATTTTGCTCCCCAAATAACAAAACTTATTTACTACTTTAAGTGTTTCATTTCCTAATCTAATTCCCACAGTATCACCTGATTTAATTCGACTACATTCCATTATCCTCGTTTTGCTTTTGTTGATGTTCATCTTATATCCTCCTTTCAAGACAATGTCCATTTCGTTCAACTGCTCTTCCAAATCCTTTGCTGTCTCTGACAGAATTACAATGTCATCGGCGAACCTCAAAGTTTTTATTTCTTCTCCATGGATTTTAATACCTACTCCGAATTTTTCTTTTGTTTCCTTTACTGCTTGCTCAATATACAGATTGAATAACATTGGGGAGAGGCTACATCCCTGTCTCACTCCCTTCCCAACCACTGCTTCCCTTACATGTCCCTCGACTATTATAACTGCCATCTGGTTTCTGTACAAATTGTAAACAGCCTTTCGCTCCCTGTATTTTACTCCTGCCACCTTCAGAATTTGAAAGAGAGTATTCCAGTCAACATTGTCAAAAGCTTTCTCTAAGTCTACAAATGCTAGAAACGTACGTTTGCCTTTCCTTAATCTTTCTTCTAAGATAAGTCGTAAGGTCAGTATTGCCTCACTTGTTCCAATATTTCTACGAAATCCAAACTGATCTTCCCCGATGTCAGCTTCTACCAGTTTTTCCACTCGTCTGTAAAGAATTCATGTTAATATTTTGCAGCTGTGACTTATTAAACTGATAGTTCGGTAATTTTCACATCTGTCAACACCTGTTTTCTTTGGGATTGGAATTATTATATTCTTCTTGAAGTCTGAGGGTACTTCGCCTGTCTCATACATCTTGCTCACCAGATGGTAGAGTTTTGTCAGGACTGGCTCTCCCAAGGCCGTCAGTAGTTCTAATGGAATGTTGTCTACTCCCGGGGCCTTGTTTCGGCTCAGGTCTTTCAGTGCTCTGTCAAACTCTTCACGCAGTATCGTATCTCCCATTTCATCTTCATCTACATTCTCTTCCATTTCTACAATTTTGCCCTCAAGTACATCGCCCTTGTATAGACCCTCTATATACTCCTTCCATCTTTCTGCTTTCCCTTCTTTGCTTAGAACTGGGTTTCCATCTGAGCTCTTGATATTCATACAAGTGGTTCTCTTTTCTCCAAAGGTCTCTTTAATTTTCCTGTAGGGAGTACCTATCTTACCCCTAGCGAGATAAGCCTCTACATCCTTACATTTGTCCTCTAGCCATCCCTGCTTAGCCATTTTGCACTTCCTGTCGATCTCATTTTTGAGACGTTTGTATTCCTTTTTGCTTGCTTCATTTACTGCATTTTTATATTTTCTCCTTTCATCAATTAAATTCAATATTTCTTCTGTTGCCCAAGGATTTCTACTAGCCCTCGTCTTTTTACCTACTTGATCCTCTGCTGCTTTCACTACTTCATCCCTCAGAGCTACCCATTCTTCTTCTACTGTACTTCTTTCCCCCACTGCTGCCAATTGTTCCCTTATGCTCTCCCTGAAACTCTGTACAACCTCTGGTTTAGTCAGTTTATCCAGGTCCCATCTCCTTAAATTCCCACCGTTTTGCAGTGTCTTCAATTTTAATCTGCAGTTCATAACCAACAGATTGTGGTCAGATTCCACATCTGCCCCTGGAAATGTCTTACAATTTAAAACCTGGTTCCGAAATCTCTGTCTTACCATTATATAATCTATCCGATACCTTTTAGTATCTCCAGGATTCTTCCATGTATACAACCTTCTTTTATGATTCTTGAACCAAGTGTTAGCTATGATTAAGTTATACTCTGTGCAAAATTCTACCAGACGGCTTCCTCTTTCATTTCTTAGCCCCAATCCATATTCACCTACTATGTTTTCTTCTCTCCCTTTTCCTACACTCGAATTCCAGTCACTCATGACTATTAAATTATCGTCTCCCTTCACTACCTGAATAATTTCTTTTATCTCATCATACATTTCATCAATTTCTTCATCATCTGCAGAGCTAGTTGGCATATAAACTTGTACTACTGTCGTAGGCGTGGGCTTAGTGCCTATCTTGGCCACAATAATGCGTTCACTATGCTGTTTGTAGTAGCTTACCCGCACGCCTATTTTTTTATTCATTATTAAACCTACTCCTGCATTACCTCTATTTGATTTTGTATTTATAACCCTGTATTCACCTGACCAAAAGTCTTGTTCCTCCTGCCACCGAACTTCACTAATTCCCACTATATCTAACTTTAACCTATCCATTTAACTAACTAACTAACTAACTCCGTCTACAGGCCGCAAGCGACCCATCGGGACCATCCGACCGCCGTATCATCCTCAGGTGAGGATGCGGAGAGGAGGGGCATGGGGTCAGCACACCGCTCTCCCGGTCGTTATGACGGTTTTCTTTGACCGGAGCCGCTACTATTCGGTCGAGTAGCTCCTCAATTGGCATCACGAGGCTGAGTGCACCCCGAAAAATGGCAACAGCACGTGGCGGCGGGATGGTGACCCATCCAAGCGCCGGCCACGCCCGACAGCGCTTAACTTCGGTGATCTCACGGGAACCGGTGTATCCACTGAGGCAAGGCCGTTGCCCTTAACCTATCCATTTCCATTTTTAAATTTTCTAACCTACCTGCCCGATTAAGGGATCTGACATTCCACACTCTGATGCGTAGAACGCCTGTTTTCTTTCTCCTAATAACAACGTCCTCTTGAGTAGTCCCTGCCCGGAGATCCGAATGGGGGACTATTTTACCGCCGGAATATTTTACCCAAGAGGACGCCATCATCATTTAACCATACAGTAAAGCTGCATGCCCTCGGGAAAAATTACGGCTGTAGTTTCCCCTTGCTTTCAGCCATTCACAGTACCAGAACAGCAAGGCCGTTTTGGTTATTGTTACAAGACCAGATCAGTCAATCATCCAGACTGTTGCCCCTGCAACTACTGAAAAGGCTGCTGCCCCTCTTCAGGAACCACACATTTGTCTGGCCTCTCAACAGATACTCCTCCGTTGTGGTTGCACCTACGGTACGGCCATCTGTATCGCTGAGGCATGCAAGCCTCCCCACCAATGGGGGGGATTTCTTATATGTAACATGAAAACATGCACCCAAATTCATCAACACCTTGCCTTTATTTTGGTAATTTACTCATTGTATAACTGCCATCTGCATTTAATTACTTGGGAGTCTGTATGTACTAAACTTTCATATTTCTCAATACAGGCGTTTTGACTGCAAACATTTAGTAGTAGAGAATAAAGTATTGTGAAGCATCAAGACTCTGATGAGCTGTGCACTAGATGTTCATTTTGAAACACTCTGCATAATGCCTTAAACAATGGGAACGTCATCACAATAACTTTTCGTAATTTGTTGCACACCAGCATCATCAAATTCAGGTTTACTTCGCATTCATTGGGATCTCAGATATTCCAATTCTTGCGAAGAATGCTGTGAGATGTCATTGCCCCAGTTAGGCTAATAGCAATCTGGCTGAAAAAAAAACCACGAGTCCTACAATAATACTGTCCTCTTCAGCTGCGTCAAGTAAAAGTGAATCCCAAGTCTGTACAATATGGTCATTTATATAAAAATGTGAGAAGTAACAGAAACACATCAACATTTCCACTTCACATAGTACAACAGATAACGGACACACTATATACACATGGCAATTAAGTTCTTTTCCTCTCAAATAACTAACACGTATATTGTACGACAGACCACTGCTTTGCGCTATTCAAAGGAAGGGAAAGAAAGGTAAACATCAGCATAAATGTTTTGTATGATTGAAAATGAACAAATATAACCCCGAAAAATCACTGCTCATCCTTGTTTATTCCAATTTAAAGTAAAAACATGAAAATACATATTATAACAATTAATACAAACTGTTGGTTCACTGAGATCCATTAGCATGTAGTTTATTAATGAATATTAAGTGGTACCACTAAAACATGGTAATTATTCAGGAGCAAAGCTGAAATTAAGCTTTTGAAGCTTACATTGGTTGGATAAAAATTGTTAGATATATTTCTGTCGCATCTTTGTAAAAATGAAGTACACAACTATAATTGTTATGTAAACTAAGTGCTCTGAAAGAATGTTACAACCCCTTAGCAGATGAATAGTTGATATCAAATAACGCATAATGAGGACACCAAATTACACAACAAAGACGTGTTTGAAAATGTCCAAGGACAGAAAGTGTATGAAGTGACCTCATATGTAGTTGCTGCTTCCTTCATTTGCTTCTGCTGGGGCAATACTAAAACCCTTTCAGAAACAGCCATCCTGTTTTAGTGATTTATTAAGTCTGAAGTGATTTATTAAAACATAAATCAAAATGCCTGTCTTGTAGTTAAATTTCTTCCAATTAGAAGCTTAGGATTAATGATGTGCTGCAGGGTGTTCAACCAAGAGTCCATTCCTTTTCATGCACAATATTACAATGACCAACCCAGCTGTGTTCTTCAGATATTGTGTGTCCAAGAGTCATGAAAGTTTCTTTAGTATTGTTAAACTATGAAATGCACTAACTGTAATAAGAAACATATTGTGGTGAATATCCAACCAATAAGGTACGAATCCTTCCAATGTCATAGTTATTCTCATTATATGGCAAATAAATCACTCAGCACTAGAATGTTTTCCTGGCCTGAGCTTCGTGTAATCATGCTCTTGATTTTCAGCATGCTATTAAAGGAAGTATATCAAACTGAATAATAATTTTACAGTTTTTTTCGATAAACAAACCACACTAGCATCCCGGAATATTATTTAAAGTAGAGATGCTACCAACACAACCAACTGTAAGCCCCATAATCAGAACTTTTGCAGCTCCGGTTGTTTCCAGTGTACTGCAATATCTGTTGCAAGGGACATCATCAACGACAACACTGCAAAGAAAATAAGAGAGGAAGTCCTACATGCTGATTCACAAAGTTAATAAGAGGAAGGTTTATCATCTCCTCTACAATCTCAGGTACAGAGGAAAGATCAGCTTTACTGTACAGCTCCTATTTCACCTTCTACAGGCACGTGGCTGTCCTGAAAAAGATATATAGAGGGGATTTTGCTACTTGCAGTGCCTAAAGAAGACAGCTGAGTCAGCCATCAAACTACTGTGCATAAAATGGAATTAACAGCTCAGCTGAATACCCAGAAGAACATCACTAATCAATGACACCATGAAACCCCGAGACAATCACAAAATCCTAGAACCTTCAACTCTGTGCTACCTTGGTAGTTTGGAGCTGTGTACTGATAGATAATGCACAAGAGATACATGCAAAATAAATATGGCCATATTACAAATGGAGACGTAAACAGCTCGTCTGTGAAATGGAATACCACTTTGTTGACAGTGTGTGGCTGCAACCCAGCTTCAAACTTAATCAGTTACCCCTGCACTTTCTCAAAATACACAAAGATTATGAAACAGAAAGTGATTGTACATACTGCCTATGCCTGATGTTCTGATTAACATAAATCTTAATCCTGGATGAGAGACAAGGAGCAAAATGATGTAATATTATATTTTACTGTTCTTTGAATAGAGGCACAAAGAGTATCACATGCTCAATGAAATCTTTCATCTGAACATTTTGTCAGATATCAGGTGCGATTGGAAAGTTTTAAGAATGGATCTCCTACTGCTTACTGGTTTGGCGGGCAGGAACACAGAGGGTGGGAAGTGGGTCATTGCCTTGTCCTTGAATGCTCTCTGACACGAAACTTGTTTCCTTTACTCAGTTTGTTGTGGCAGCTGGTTGAATGTGGATCTGTTAGGGCTTGTTGCCGGATTCTGTCTGCATGAAAATGGATGTAAAAACGGAGCAACGAGTTTGTATGAAATTTAGTTTTAAAACCGGGAAATCAGCTTCTGAGACTTATGAACTATTAAAAACAACTTTTGGAGATAATTGTATGAGCCAATCAAATGTTTTTGCCTGGTTCAACAGATTTAAAATGGCCGCGAATCATTTGAAGATGAACCACAGTCCGGCCGTCCTTCCACCTCAAAAGCGAATGAAAATGTTGTGAAAGTTCGTGACTTAGTGTGCTCTGATCATAGATTACAATTAGGGAGATGGCTGATGAATTTAATTTAAATTTCTATACAGTTCAGTCAATTTTAACTAAAGATCTGACCATATGCCGAGTGTCCGCAAAATTCATTCCAAAAGTGTTGTCAAGTGACCAGAGACAATACCGACTTTAAGTGTTCCAAGAACTGATTAATCGGACTAAAAATGACCCAGATTCGTTAAATAGGGTAATCACAGGTGACGAATAGTGGGTATATGGATATGATCCTGAAACCAAAGTGCAGTCTTCGCAGTGGAAGACTCCAGGTGCACCACAACCGAAAAAAGCACGGAAAAGTCACTCGAAGGTGAAGACAATGTTGGTGATATTTTTTGATTCTACTGGTATTGTGCATCATGAATTTATTCCTGGTGAACAGACAATTAACAAGGAATACTACAAATGTGTTCTTGAGTGTTTGCGTAAAAAGGTGCGAAAGAAAAGGCCTGCATTGTGGAAAGACAGGAGTTGGGTGCTACGCCATGACAAGGTTCCTGCTCATCGTGACTTTTCCATCATGGAACTTTTGACCAAATTCAAAATTCCTGTTTTTCCACAATCGCCATATTCCCGATTTGGCCCCTGCCGACTTCTACCTGTTTCCTAAACTGAAATTTCCACTTAAAAGGAAAGCGATTTGACTCAATTGAAGGCATCCAGGCAAATACGGAGAGCATCCTTAACACACTTCAGGAAAAAAGGAGATGCATCACAATACCACCACTCTATAATTACACGGCCATTCTTAAAACTTTCCAATCTCACCTCATATTACCGAAATTGGATAGGAGGGTGCAGCAGGTTCTGCAAAGATCCAGTAGTCTCTTATTTCAGCTAGGTCACATTATATGGCTGATTGATACACTGAAACAATTTGATTACCTCAACATTTTCAATGGTAAATTTTGCTCTCTGTAGTAAATATTTCTAATGGACACTAAATGAATGTCCTCTCTTTGTAAGACACTATGTGTTTATACCTTGATGACCATTTAACAATTCACTCACTCCGGTCATTTCATAATTTTTCACATTATCCATATGGAGTTAATTGAAACACTAGCTCATGATGCGTAAATCATGATGAGTAAATCACAATGGAATGACACAGACATCAGTGTTGTTTTCACAATCTCTCTGAATTCTATGATACAGGATTTATGTCTGTTCGAAAACTAGACAAAGTGTGGCATGGTGTAAGTGTCTGCTAGGGACCAGTAAAATTTTGTATAATGAGCTTGTAATAGCTCTAGTCATACCACACATTCGGTTTCAGCTGTGCTTATGTCAATTCAGTAACATCACCATATGTTTTATAATCATGAATATCATACTAAAAATACAAACAATCACAATCTAACAGTCTTTCAAGAGGAATCCTCCTCATTATTAATGATCAGAATTCCTAAAATGTACCTCAGTACATTCTTACCAAATCTGAATTTCACACACCATGAAAAAAAGAAGACACTTAATTTACTTAGTAACAGCAACAGCAAAGTGCTGCATCATTTACTGTAAATTAAAATAATTGTTTGTTGTAAATTAAAATAAGGATTGAAAGCTTTATCCAAGAGCAGTACAGCTCCCTACTCTTTTAATATTTGTCTTCACTATGAGACAAGCTCTGTGACTGCTGCCTGATACAGGCAAAACAACCTTGGGTTAACTGTCATCACCTATGACCACGTATATGTTCCATCACTGCAGTACTTTAAGCCATCCAATAACTCGACACTTTCTGGATCAGCACAACAAAAGTTCTGCAGCACTGATGGTTGCAGACCACAGTCACTTAGGTTCTCCTGACCAAAAGCACTAGGTGCTTTCGTTGGTGTAACAGGGCAAGTCGATATCACACTCTTACTGGGTGAAACTTCCGATGAGGTATTTATTCCTGCAACAGTTACAACCGTGTTTAAGTGCAATACTCATATACTATTTCAAATTATTTGAGGCAAATGAAACTTATGAGCTCTGTGGATGAAGTAGTAACAAATACTGAAAATGTATTTACTATTTCTTCATCTTAACAAAGTAAAAGTGATTATCATTATTGCATATCAAGAAATAAACAATGTTTAAAAATCAAAGGGAGATTATTAATCACTCTCCAGACATTGAACCCCAAATGTTATATCACTGACTAAATGATTACCTACCCACACAGCTAATGAATTCGCAAACATTATGGCCAATGACACTTTTGACTTGAAAATTACGAATAGTTGCACTGTACATTGAGAATTTCTACTTCTATCTCAACATCAGTTTTACCTTGAGTAACATGGCTAATAGGTGACATAGCAAGCATTAATATTGTTGGTCATTCTGTGCACGTGACACCTAAGTAACAGTTTACGATTCCTCACACAGGTTAAACACCGCAACAGGTGAAGTCAGCTGCTGAGATGGTAGTTCTCATAACAATTTCAAAATTTCTGGCACTTTGGTTTTCTGGGAACTAGGCCATTGTCGTGACATATTTTTGTGCTTGCATTTCAGCTCCTACCGCAAGAGTGACCCTCTGAGGTACCACAATTGTAGGTAGCCTAGTCGATTTCCAATGTAAGCTGCTTCAGTAATTGAATTAATGTGCACTCTACTTGCTCAGCTACCTGAAACTGCCAAACTTTTTATTTGTAGATGCTAACAGTCAAACCATGACATTATCCGAATACTGCCAAAGATAAAAGAGGGGTGAGAATGCATGATTCACTGAAGCTTCTCTGGCAGAAAATTAGGTGGTGTGTGCTGCTTTTAGTACTAAGACCCCAACTTGTTTAATTTCTATCTGCCTCCTTTTCTGTTAATGTATCTATGAAAATAATCAATGTTTGATGATATAATTAGGTTTGCTAAAAAAATCTGCCCACCAAGTGGAAACACAAGAAAAGATGTTATTTCTCCTTATGTAACCCCTTGCCAGTCTTTAGTAACACCTATCTTATTCAAACTGTCATCAGTCTTCATCCTTTACTTTTTGGGTTTCTGAGTTTCTACAAGCAGTCAATACATTCTAGCGTATTAATGATTGGACTCTGATAAAACTTAAGTGCTAGAGAATTAAATCTGATGGTCCCTTGGTCCCAACATGTGATCTGCTAGTGCCAGTTTATCTGTGTTGCTTTTCTTAGTACTCCCTATGTACACTTGATTGCATGTGCAATAGGTTTTACATGCTCTTAATCTGACAAGTGGATACACATACACTTTGCTGCATTCAAACATTTACACCTCTCCCTTGTTGGTTTACAGTCTCTGTCAATAACACATCATATTACCTCAAGGAAAAGTTTTCCCTCTCATTCATAAAAAAAAATCACAGATCACATCAGCATAGTGCTAAGACGACACAATATTGACACTGTATTTAAACCAACAAGACAAGTGTGTGAATATCTAAATACTGCAAAGAACTTTGTGACATGCCATGGCAGTAATATACAAATTCCCTAGCACATGCGGTGAAGGGTACATAGGGAACTAGTAAAAGAAATGTTAATATTTGGCTCAAGGAACACCAGAATAGCTGACTGGACATTGCAAATAAACTGGCAGTGGTGCATCACACACAGGGACCAGAGACCAACAAATTCAGTTTTCTGATACTAAAAAAGTCCAATCACAAAAGTATGCCTTAGGCCATGGCCTAGTTCCCAGAAGAGCAATGTCACAATGTATCTAAACACCAACAGGGAAAGTCTACATTTGCATGATTTATGGCATTTTTGGAAATATGTTCTTACCCAGTATCTCATGCCATAAATACATCCACTTCATCAAGGCCAACTCAATAACTATGTGAACAAGGAGTCTGCTGATGACCATCTGTCATTTCTCCATGTGAAATGCATGAGGCTGTGATAAAAGACAGGGTCTTCAATCATTTCTCTGTCACAGCCATACCATTTTCACACACCAGCAACACTGACAACATCTCAATAATCCAAAATTTCCCTTGGACCAGCAAATGTATTCTACAACCAGGGGTAAAATACGAAGCTACTAGAATGACATGCAGTGGCAAGCCTGTATGGCAAGAAGCAGTGACATTATACACTGCTGTACCCATTAGTTTAGGTTTTAAATCACCTTCACTGATCACAAATTCGAGAACGAAATGTCTGCTCTATATCTGAGGGTGGTAACGTCAACAACCCTGCAATGTTAATATCAACACATTGCATCACAAATGGGGGAAGCGCGCGCACGCGCTCGCACGCACGCGCGCACACACACACACACACACACACACACACACACACACATACACACACCTGAGGAATACATTGTTACCTTGCTCCACTACACTTTCTCCAGGCTGCTCAGTTTTGGCTGCCATTGTAAATGCTCTCGTCTGTTCAATATGGGCAAATGTGACAGAAAATTCTTCATGCGTGTGCTGAAGAAGGCTACATAGGTCATGCAATACATGGGGAAGTATTGGACCCCTAAGTTCCACTGAATGATATGTGCTTCCTTCCAGTTTCACTACACTCTGACGAACCTGTAACATAGAAAACATTTGCCAACTTAATGATGGCAAATTTTGGATGCGGCCTCGCATGAAGCCACTCAAAAGTCCTTATTGTACAGTTTCATGGCAACCAGAAACAATGAATATTCTCATATTTGCAATAAATCTATGAATAAAACATAATAAATATGCAAAACACTGTAAATGAAAATCAAGTCCAATCTCACAAAAGATGTAAATAATTAACATGTTTCACCAGCATCATACGGTACTGTTAGTAGTACTTTGGGGCATCACATAGTTCACATTGATCTGTGTCCTGAATGAATATTTATTTGGTTCACTTACCCAATATGTTAATATTTTCTAATGTATTTTTACCTTATGACATTTTCCCCTCATTCATAAAGTCTTCACTTCTTAAATGATTTAATTTGATTATATGTCCCATTAACATATTCTTTGATTACAACTTATCACAAACAGCACATCTGACTTCCACAGGAATGCAAAAAATGCCAAATGCTCACTAGTGACTATAAAAAACAACTGTGAAGCCAACTTCAAAGGTTATAAATTACCTCCTCAATTTCAAGAGACATATTTAAAATATGCTGTGAGTGTAAAGAAGTGCTACTTCCAGTAATGATACAGCACTAATATTAAACATTACCTACTCAATGTACAAAAGTTTCTTCATCAGTAGAAACCACAGAAGGAGCAGTTGACCACCAGCTTAAAGACTTGAAGACTACCAGCCACCAGGCCGTCTACACCCTAACCTCGAAGTGTGCATTGGTAACACCCACCATGAATAGTCATGGGAAGTTATGATGGCAGAACAGCTGATTTGCATGGCAAATGGCATAGCAAGATTTTTGTTTTTATCAAGGGAGTTATAACGCAGTTAAAGTGAATTTTTGGAGAAAAACAATTTGTTTACAGGGGCGCACGCACGCGCGCGCGCGCGCCCACCCACACACACACACACACACACACACACACACACACACACACACACACACACACACACACGTGTAATGAATAGTTTAACAAGATGAATTTTCATCATCTGCTTTTTCCACGTAGTGAGGCATCTGTTATACATGAAGGAATCAAAACATTACGACCACTACTTAATGCAAGGGCACTTCAAAAAATAAGTTGCACATTATTATGGCAGGACAAGTAACTTTTACTGAATGCTGCACTACACTTCGAAGTGACACAGACACATTACACTACTTTTCAACAAAGTCATCAAGTATCTGTAAACAATGGATAATTCTACCAATCATTCAGTTCCTCAATAATAGGGATCTGCTCCTTGTTCATGGAGCCATTGGTGAACCACTGTGTGAATGTACTCATCATTAGGAAATCTTTTTATCGCCATATATTCTTTCAGCCTGCCAAAAATTTCACGGTGCAAGAACTGGGCTTCCCGATCAGCATTACCCACATCTGAGTGCCCTTGGCGAAACTGTTGGCACCATTTCACTATGGCTGGACATGAAATTGCAGTTGTTACATATACCGCCAAATTTCATGGTGAATCTGCAGGCAATTTAGAAATTTTACTCCAAAGAACTGTACTTCAACTTTTGAGTAGGTTCCCAGTTGCTGTGTCACATCAATTGCACATAGTGACACACCTGCTATCCACACCGCAGACCTGGCTGCAGGAAACCTGAAACGTACTCTCTTCTGGCAATGTGCCACTCTCATTGTTCAATGTATGTGGCCCCCAAATGTCTGCGCACTGGTCATGTAATTCTTGTAAATTAAGAGCCAGTAGTCCGTGGGTGCACAGCTGGCATATGCAAACATCCCAGGTGTGTTCCACGAGGTTCATGTCAGACAAATTGGGTAACCACAAATTCATTATCATGCTCCTCAAACCACTATAGCACCGTCCTGATCTTGTGACTTCCTGCTGGAATATGCCATCACTATTAGAGAAAATATTAAGCATGGGATCAAATAAGTCCACAATAATGTTCACATAATCTACAAATGTCATGTCTTTATCACCACAAATCCCATGGAAGCCTACATGAAAGACCTCGGTAAAACAATCCGGGCCCTCAATGGTCAGCATCCAATTATGATGGATGTTTCGAGCAGCCGTCAGCCTGGATGATGATGTTTCCAGACACAGTAACAAGAAACGTGATACATCCAACAACTGACACATTTCCACTGATATACAGTCATAATAATAGTCTCATGTCCAATACAATTGTAACTGACAGTGTTGCTGGGTCAACATGAGAACCCACAGAGGTTGTCTATCGCAGGGACCCATGTTCAACAATATTTGCCGAATATTGTGCTCTGAAACACCACCACTGTAGTCTAAGATCAAATCTGCCACTGATCCCCATCTATCATTATTTACATAGCGGGCAAGTCTCCGAATTCCACATTCTGTGATATCTGGACATCCCACATCCTGTCATCTACTCTTTGTTTTGCTGTCCTTCAACCACATTCCATAAATGCTTATGACAACAGCACACAAACAGCTGACCAGATTCACTGTTTCCTAGATGCTCTTCCCCAGATACTTGGCCATAACAATCTGCCCTTTGTCAAAGATGGTTATGTCAGGGGATTCCCCATTTGTTTCTGCTTCTCTTGTATACTTTCCTTACTGAGGTATGTGCTCTCAAAGCCACCAGGCAGCATTCACTCTTACTGTGTTTATGTTTTGGTTTAGTGTATATAAACAGAAAACAATTGAAAATGAAATTATCAGCTTCCAAACACATAAATTTTTAGCTACACTACAGTGCCACATGTCACCTCAACCAGCATTTAACCTATGCATTAGTTGGCTTCACCCATGAACAACCAAATCATCACCTACCAACCCAACCCAGACCTCAGGCTACACTACAGATCTACCTGACACCACAATGTAGATTTTACCTTTGAGAAGAAATCATTAACAATATTTCCACACAGATGGTGCAGATGTGCAGTATATAACAAAAGAAAAGGCTGTAAGCAGCAAAAGCTGAGGATCGAAGGTAGGGCCAGACAGCAAGAGTAATTCCTATCACTTTGTTACCACAATCAAGATTTGTATTTCAGAAGACATTGTGGCAAAACAGGACTTTGAAGGATAACCCATCCACAAAATGTGATAGCGGCATAAAGATGTATCTACAGTGCAGTCGCTATAATAAGATCCCCAACAGCTACCAGTGCTGTTGCCCGCTAACAATCTCAGCACTCAGCACAGTTGACACTGAGTCCGTGCCATCCCTGCACCCTTATGCCCTTTTTGTTTTCATAACATTCAGTCTTGACTGCATATCCTTGTTGTCTGCCACTAGCGAAGTGAGCTTTTTTACTGACGTCAGTTCCGATAACTTCTGTGCAAAATGATGGCATCTCATATGGGATGCCACAGGGGAGTATTTTCTGAGAATGTGTACAGTAGATATTGTTGTCTGCTGGGTTACTGAGTGGTCACAAACAGTCTGAAAAGCTTGTAGGGTTGGTTGTGCTGAGAAGTAATTGTTAACAAATTTGAGACAGAGTGCCATTTCTGAGTTAATAAGATTGAAGTTAGCCAATCAGGCCATTGCATCATCTCTTTCGTTTCTATTTTTTTCACTAATTCTGAAAGTTTTGGTATTTGAATATTCTGTTCTGACTTTATATTGTTTTCCTTCAACCAGACCAAAATTTCATCCTCCTTTGTGGGTGCAGTCGATGCCTTACTTAACTGAACAGAACAGCATTATCTATTACAACACCACAACCTGATATTTGGCAGTAAGAAAGTAACATTCAGCAGTCATTTCTTCTTGCTGATCTACAGATTTTTCTTTTTTTCTTTTTTACTAAAAAAGTAACACAGCAGCAGGAATAAAAGAGTTCATTGCACCAGCAGGAAGAAGAGTTGCCTCTCCTCTGTAAGCACACCCATTGTGGGGCGAGGGGGGACTGGTAGCAACAAAATAAATGCAAACAGTGGTTGTATTACCACAGACTGACCTTAATTGGCCGAAGAGTTCCTCCTTGAAACGCAACAGGTGCAATAAGTGTGGGAGGAACACCAGCTAATGGTCCAGATGCTGCTACTGTAGACTTGCAGTTCATAAGGAAATTGAAGAATGCCTGAGCCTCCACACCTTCCACATAAATAAGAGACTCAGGTGTACGATCCACTTCACGCTCCTTGTTATGAACAGTCTTAGCCTGGAAAAACAATAATTACTAAACAAAACACTCTTTGGAAAGAATTAAAAATTTGGGCAGTATATAAGAATAAAAAATTTCATTTTTACATGTCAAACTTGCAGGCAGCAGTAGCAGAAAATAATGTTGGGAACACGTTATTCAGGGTAGAAACACACTGAAAAATTGTTAATCAGTGAAACAAAGCAATAAGATAAATTGTTAAGCACAAAGCAACAAGAATCATTCATTGCACTTTATTGGCTCTCCCTCCAATGTGTTATCTACCTCCAGCTAGTCCATCTGCAACTAAGTAAAAGTTATTTTCTTAATTAATATTTAGATCTTTTCAGACATTACACTGCTTACTGCCATATGACAGCAAAATATGAGATGAAAATAAAATATTAAAATGATGAATACAGATCTTTATCTGAATGTGATTTTCCTTTTACTGATATCTGTCACTGGCAGTACCAGGAATCAAACAACACAGGTCCTATGCATGGCAGTCACTCAGTCATGGAGGCAGACACTGATATCGGAACAAGAAACAAACTGCAGTGCCTTCAAAGTAATGAAAAGCAGATCTTGCAGTATTATTTCTACCCCAATCTTTGGAATCAGTGATACAATAATACTTATGATGACCATAATAAAAAAATATAATTGCAATGCTTCTTATACACAACTCTATTTGAAGTTACCCTGGTTTACTAAAAATATAGACCACGCCTCTTGTCACTGCAGGGTGTTCCAGGAGTGATGGACAACATTCAAGGATGTGACAGAATGATTATTTGAAGCAAGAAAGTCTAGTAAAAAAGGGCTCTAAAATGCATACCTTAAGAGCTATGAGCACTACATCTTTAATATCATGAAACAAATCCCTTCTACTGCAAGCTCTTTGCTTTTTGTGTTTTGAGGGGTGGTTGTACGGAGAAAAACAAGAAACAATGTTCAGTAAATATGGAGTCTAAATTGCATGTCTTAAGAGCTTCAAGCACTTTTTCATCTTCATTGCTATGAAACACATCTTTTCTACTGAGCAAGTATTCATAGCTCTTAAGGTACACATTTTAGAGCCCATGTGTAACATTTTTTTTCATATTTACGTCCTTACTACCTCCTCCCAAAACATGAAAGCAAAGGGCTTGCAATAGAAGAGAATTTTTTCGCAGTATTGAAGTGATGAAGTACTCACAGCTCTAGGTATGCATATTAGATCCACTGTTTACTACACTTTCTTGCTTCAAATGATCATTCCTATCATATACTGACCATTCCTCCTGAGACACACTGTGTTTACGGAACTTCCTCACAATATTATTAATTATTTATCTTCTTTATTTATAGTTTTAAAGAACCACTGTAATTTTGGCACACAATTATGCAACATGCCACTACATCCAATGAACACTAAAGACAGTGAATAATAACAGTAAAATAATGTGATTCTGTAAGATGTTAATTTCAAATTAATAATGATGAACAGGTGATGTCAAATATGAAAAACTTGGCCCACTGTTAGAAATCATCAAAGTATTTGTCCAAAATGGCAACGGAAAACCTATAACTGAATGGTTGTAAATGCTAACAAACACAAGTCCTTATTGAAATAACTATATTTTCCAAATGATATTTCAGCAAGTTACAATAACAACAGTCATACTAAATAATGTTATACATTTAGCCAAAGCCTTCTTCAGAAAAGAAAAAAACACACACACATTCACACAAGCAAGCACACATTACCACCATTCTGGCAAATCATGACTGGAATTCCAAAAAGGAAAGGCTGATTGTTGGGGACTGCATCACACGAGATTTTAAAATCTGAGAGCTTGAAGATGGAAGACTGGGTAATAAACAAGACACGAGATTACCAATAAAACATCGTGCAACAGTTAACAAGAGGGAAAGCTGAGTGCATTGTATGAGGTAGAGGTGAGGCCAGGGAAAAATAGACAGGTCAGAAAATAAAGAGAGATCGGCAGTACCAGTATTAGATGTGATGGAATGGGAAATCTGTTAGGTTACGTGGTAATTAGGCCCAGTGAAGGTTGAGGTAAGAATGGTGGTGTATTGCTGTGAAGAATCTGCCTCAAATGCCAAGGCCATATGGGAGGTAATGTTTGACATGGTAAGGATGGCAACTGTCAACATATAATTACTGGCAGAAGTAAAGCTGTGAGGACAGGGCGTGAGTCGTGCTTGGGTAGCTCAGTTGGTAGAGCACTTGCCCGCGAAAGGCAAAGGTCCCGAGTTCGAGTCTCGGCCTGGCACACAGTTTTAATCTGCCAGGAAGTTTCATATCAGCGCACACTCCGCTGCAGAGTGAAAATCTCATTCTATAATTACTGTTGTTTGTTGGTAGGTTTAATGTGGATAAAAATGTGCAGCTGACACTTGGTGAGGATGAGGTCAGCATCAAGGGAAGTGGCACAGGATTCAAAATAGGACCATGTGAAATTTAACTGAGATACTGTACCTAGAGTTTACAAAAATTTTAACAGCTCAGCCTCGCAATGAGTCCCTATGGCAAATATGTCACATTCTTAACCACACCATGGGGCTGAAGGCTTACAGATACTCCACACTATCAGCTGGTTGGCTGACAACTCCATGTACAGCATCTGCTATTAAGATCTCATCCCTATGATACAAACTGACCACCAGTCCTTCCTTAAAACATCAGGCTAATCACAAGGACTAATGTCTCAATCCACAGAACTTCTTACCCCACACAAAACATGCAATCCCACCTTTTGTCTTCTTTCTATGATCCAAAAATCAAATTACCCTGGCCGTCCCATAGTTGCTGGCTTCGAAGCACCCAGCAAATGTATATCTGCCTTAGTTGATCAAAATTTGCAACTTATAGTACAAAGATTCCCTCTTATATTAAAGATACCAATCATTTCCTAGATCATCTGAAATCTGTGCCTGTCACACTCCCATCACAACCTTCGCTTGTCACCGCTGATGCCACCTCTCTCTATATCAACATCCCCCATGTCCATGGTCTGTCTCTGCTGAACCTTACCTCGACCAGTGCATACCTGATTCCAAACCTACATTGTCCTTCCTCTTTGCCTTAATGAACTTGATACTTACCAAAAACTACTTTAACTTTAAGGGGTAGACATACTTACAGATCAGGGGCACAGCCATGGGAACCAGGATGGCTCCTTCCTATGGTAACCTTTTCATGGGTCACCTGGAGGTGGCTTTCCTGGAATTCATACGTCTTCAGCTCCAGGTTTGATTTAGATACATTGATGACATCTTGTATGGACTCACAGTACAGCTGGCATGTTAAAATTTTTGCAAACTGTAAATACATTCTTCAACTTAAATTTCACATTGTCCTTCATTGAATCCTTTCCTTTATATTGACCTTATCCTCATCAAGTGTCAGCAACATGTCTGTTCACATTAAACCTACCAACAAACAACAGTACTTACATTTTGATAGTTGCCATCCATTTCATTCAAACGTTCCCTCCCATACAGCCTTGTCATTCTAGGCAAATGTTTTAGTTCGGATGCCAACTATTTAAAGTAATACACCAACATTCTCTCCTCAGCCTTCACGGGACATAAGTACCCCACCAGCCTAAGTTCAAAAGCAGATTTTCGGGGGCATCACACTCAGTCTTGGTAATGTTGATCCCTCAAAAAAACACCACTTAGGAGTACACCTCTTGTCACTCAGTATTATCCTGTTCTTGAGTATATCAGTCAGCTATTTTGACTATGACTTCCTAAAATCATGTCCTGAAATGAGGTCCATTTCCATTCTGCCCACCACACCTAGAATAGCTTTCTGGCACCCCCACTCCTCCCCCCAAATCTCTGCAATATCCTGGTCAGACCTAGACTGTTTCTGCATCAATTTCCCTACCATATGGCTCCTACCTCTGTGAGTGTCCCACTGTGCCCTATGCATACTCCTACCACCACCTATACCAGTCCTGTAACTCTGTAACTGGCAAAACATATACTATCACTAATATAGCCATCTATGAAATGACAGTATGTATACTAGTTGTTATGTAAACATTGTTTTGGCTTTTCACTGGTACTTATCAATTAGGGTGAATGGACATAGACAGAGGTTGTTTACTGTCAATACACAACATCCTGTTCCAGCTTGTACTCCACAACATGACAGACATGACCTCAGTGACTGTTTCACCACACATGTCATCTGAATTCTTCCCCCAAGACACCAGTGTCTCTTAACACCATAGGTGGGAACTGCCATTACAGCATGTCCTCACTTCTCACCAACCACCTGGCCTTAATTTCTTCAGTCTCAGCATTTCTTCTCTGTAACTATTCCTTTCAGTTTTATGAATCTTTTATGTCCTGGCTTATCTATTTTTCGCTGCCCCTCACCTCTACCACATAAAACGCACTCAGCTTTCTGCTCTTATTAACTCTCGCACAATGTTATGCCAGTGAGCTCTGACTTGTTTATTTCCCTATCTTCCACCTTCAAGCTCTGAGGTTTTCAAATCACATCTAGTGCAGTCCCCAACAACCAACTGTCCTCATCCCGTCTGGTAAGTTTCCCGTGACCTGGGGTTCTGGGTACAACTTTTCCAAACTCTCCCACTGCCAGAAGAATGAAGCATTCATTCCAAGAGCTTGCATATTTCCTTATCCTTCACATATGTTTTCACCTGCCCCTGCCTAGTTGGTAGATTTTTTATCAATCCATTTACATGAAGTTTCTATCAGGGAATTTGAGTTATAACAGAAGTGTTTAGTGAATCCTCTTTGAAATAAATATAAATCCTGATCAGTAATTAAAACATACTCCCATCATTTATTCAATTACTTTATTGTTGTAACAATGTTATGAAAAGGAAAGTTGCCACTCACCATATAGTGGAGATGCTTAGTGTTCCAAATAAAGCTTTCGGCCCATAAGGCCTTCATCAAAAAAACAAAAATAGACCCCCCCCCCCCCACACACACACACACATTACTGCAGTCTAAGGCTACTGTAGCCATATTGCGAGCAGCAGCACCAGTGCATGATGGGAGTGGAGGACTGGGTGGGGGTACGGGGGAGGCTGTGGCGGGCAGTGGAGGGATAGTAGGGTATGGTTAGCGGACAGTGCAGTACAGCTAGTGAGCATACAGGAACAAGGTGGAGGAGGTAGTGCAGCTTGTGCAGTCGGGAGGTTAGACAGGGGGCAGGGGAGAGAGGGCAGCGGAAAAGGACAGAAGTAAAAAGACTGGGTGCAACGGTGGAATCAAACTACCCATCTCCGGATGCCACCCCTACTTCCACAATGACTTCCACCAGTTCAGATTCCATCAATCCTTAGCCCTCACCAACATAGTCCTGCAAAACCATATCAACCTAGCCCAAACCTCCTTGCAGTACCTACACTTCATCCACAAAATTCTCCTGCTATGCAATCTGAAATTTCTGGAACCCACAACAGACACTGAAACTCTTGCCATCCAGAAACTAGAGCAACATGGACAACGCCACCTCAAAAAGCTCTCCACCCTGCTCACTTCCTATTCCCGCCTTGTAGTACCACAACCTCCATACCTCCTCCACGCTGCCTCAGCTGACAAACCCTGTCTCGCAGACCTACTACATTTACCCCACCCTCCAAACTCACTCCCACCACCACACAGAATTCTGGATCCAAACGGACCTGAAACAGTGTCATGAATCCTTCCTCCAGAAGCCTTAGCCCCACAGAAATATTAGTCCTTTCCGAAGGCCTCGCCTTTTGCCCCACTCCCAAATTCAATCATGCAGGACTTGTTAAAGATCATCTCACCTCACCTTCTCTCCTCCTGGTCATTACAGTAGAAATACTTTTTCGCCACCAACCCTACCAATCAGACTCAACCAAAGACCAATGCTGAACTCTGCCTAACTCAGTTCACTCCTCCATCAAACTGTGATCCCCCCCACTGTCCCCAAACCACCCCGTTAACTTTCCAGAATTTCTTAACCTCAAACGTTGCTTCACCATCATTCCCAAAGTCCCTCAACATGCAAACTAACCTTACATCCGCAGAAAGAATTGCAGTCCACCATCTAAAAACTGATCCCGACCTTAAAATTTTACCTGCAGACAATGACCCCACCACTGTTGTTTTGAACCGCAAGCATTACCTGGCAGAAGGATTCTGCCAGCTGTAAGATACATCCATCTACAAACCTTGCCACAGTGATCCCATTTCAGAAATCCACAAGGATCTCCAGTCACTCCTCTATTTATTACACCCATCCCAGAACCTCACACTGGAGTCCATCTCTCTGCTCACCCCTACCACTCCCCACACTCCTACCTTCTACATGCTTCCTAAAATCCATAAACCCAACCACCCAGTATGCCCCATTGTGGCCAGTTACTGTGCCCCCACTAAGAGAATTTCTCCTCTCGTTCCTCCACTGACTCTCCACAGTTCCTGTCCCTTTACCACCTGGTGCCCTGCTTGTCACTATTGATGACACCTCCATTTCTCTAATGTCCATGGCCTTTTCACTATTGAACACTACCTTTCCCAACGCTCGACGGATTCCAAACCAACAACCTCCTTCCTAGTCGCCATGACCAACTATGTCCAAATTCACAATTACTTCTCCTTTGAAGGCATTACCTACAAACAAATCCAAGGTACAGCTATGGGCACCCACATGGCAACATCCTATGTCAACCTATTCATGGGCCATCTAGAGGAATCCTTCATATACACCCAGAATCCTAAACCCCTCACCTGGTTCAAATTCACTGATGATATCATTGCGATCTGGAACACGGGTGAGGACACACTATCCACATTCCTCCAGAACCTCAACAACTTTTCCCCCATTTGCTTCACCTGGTCCTACTCAACCCAACAAGCCACCTTCCTGGATGTTGACCGCCGCCTCAAAGATGGCTACATCAGTACCTCTGCCCATATCAAACCTACTAACCACCAGGAATACCTCCGCTTCGACAGCTGCAACCCATTCCATACCAAGAAATCCCTTCCGTACAGATTAGCCACCCACGGTTGCCGCATCTGCAGTGACGAGTGGTCTCTCTCACAATATACCGAGGGTCTCACTGAAGCCTTCACAGATCATAATTATCCTCCCAACCTACAAAAACAAATCTCCTGTGCCTTACCTTTCCAGTCTCCCACCACCTTCCAAAGTCCCACCGTCCGGTCACAGAGCAGTATTCCCCAAGTAAATCAGTACCACTCAGGACTGGAGCAACTGAATTACATTCTCTGCCAGGTTTTCAACTACCTCTCACTGTGCCCTGGAATGAGAAATGTCCTGCCCACTATCCTTCCCACCCCTCCAACAGTTGTATTCCACCATCCATCGAACCTACACAATATACTCGTCCATCCATACACAACCCCTGCTTCCAGCCCCTTACCTCATGGTTCACACCCCTGTAATAGACCTAGATGCAAGACCTGTCCTATACACCCTCCCACCACCACCACCACCACCACCACCACCACCACCACCACCACCTACTCCAGTCCGATCACAAACATCACCCAACCCATCAAAGGAAGAGCTACCTGTGACACCAGTCATGTGATCTACAAGTTAAGCTGCAACCACTGTGCTGCATTCTTTGTTGGCATGACAACTAACAAGCTGTATGTCCCCATGAATGGCCACCGACAAACTGTGGCCAAGAAACAAGTGGACCACCCAATTGTTGAGCACACTGCCAAACATGAAATCCTTCATTTCGATAACTGCTTCACAAACTGTGCCACCAACACCAGCTTTTCAGAATTGCATAGGTGGGAACTTTCCCTGCAATATATCCTATGTTCCTATAACTCTCCTGGCCTCAACCTTCATTAGTCATTGTCCTCACCCATCCAGCATCCCTGTTTCCATTCCAGCACTATATAGCCCTCATGCCACTATCACACCCAGTCTTTTTACTTCTCTCCTTTACCGCTACCCCCTCTCCCCACCTGTCTCCGTCTAACCTCCCGACTGCACATAGCTGCCCTACCCTCTCCACCTTGCCCCTACGTGCTCCCTAGCAGCACTGCACTGTCCACCACCCCTACCCTAGTATCCCTCCCCCTGCCTGCTCCAGCCTCCTCCTTAACCCCCAACCAGTAGCCACACCCATCATGCGCTGGTGCCACTGCTCGCAGTGTGGCTACAGTTAACTTACGACAGGAATCGTGTGTGCAAATTGCGAACGTGCGTGTGTGTCTGTCGTCTATTTTTGATGAAGGCCTTACGGGCCAAAACTTTATTTGGAACTGTCTTTTTGTTGTGCCTATCTGCGAATCAGCATCTCCACTATATGGTGAGTAGCAATTTTCATTTTTATAATATTGTTACATTCCACCGTGGATTTTCCATTGTTTAATTATGTTGCTGTAATATGTCCATACTGGCATTGTCAAAGCTACATCAGGGAAATTTTACTTGATACTTTATTCTTTATTCAATACATGTGAGGAGGGTAATCGTGTCATTTTGTGGGTGCTAGATGAGTAGCAAAGAGTACTTGGAAAGAAACTTACTACTGCAGATGCAGACATTCATTCTAACAAAGATACATCATTTTAAAATCACCAGATGATTTCAAAACTATTGGTCTATTTGGAACTGAAAAGAGCAGGTTTGTATTGCATCATAGTCATTGGAACTGTGCTACACAAGAATTAGAACATTTTCTCATGTTATTAAAAAAAAAAAAGAAAGTGGTGTGTGGCTTTCCCTTTGCTATGTTGCTTAATGAAGCACCTGCTCAAAAGGATGAGTTCCATAGCCAAAAAACAGGGATACACAACACTGCGAGAACAGTCTTGTATGTTGCAACATTTCCCATACAACCGATTGCCATACTTAGTGCATGAGTTCTCAAAGGTGAGAGAAATTTGCCATAACTTTGTGTGTCACCTTTTGTAAATGACTCTGTGGAACCAGCAGAACATTGCTGCAATTGTAGGCAGCCTATGAAATTCTAGGGAGCCAAGTTGTTTGTGAGGCAGCTGTGAATGAACACACAAAGAAAGACAACTTTAAGAGTTAAATCATTTATTTAACAGCATCAAAAGGGAAGACTGTTTACAGAGCGCCACCAGCTCAACAGCCAGCAATTCTGGTACAATGGGCAGAGAGTGCTCACCTGGGAGAAGAATCAATGGATGCCGCCACACTGTCTAACCAAACTGAATAGGGAAAACTGACCTGTAATAATTCAGATGTACTGGAAGAAAAAACAGCAACCAGAATTTTGCCATCAATTTTCAGTGAGCTACAAATTATTAGCAAGTTTTGAAATTTGCCATAATCTCCCATATTCCCTCCCTCTATTCTACAACATACTATGTAGTGATATTATAGGGAGAATAGAAATTTACGTCAGCAGTCTTGAGACACCAGTAGAGAGATAACATATTGAAGTATCCACTTTCAATAGACATAGTGTATATCCTGATAAAAACTACTGTAACTTGATTGAAGCACGAGTTATTTTAATAGTTTTAAGTATTTTGTATGGTGGCAAATTAGTACAATCTAAAAGATTCTAATGTATACTGAATGAGCCACCATTTGTCAAAACTGGGCTGAAAACTATGGGTTACATAAAATGAGACTGAAAGTGGTAGGTGGAGCCTCCTGTGTACATACCCAAGATCACACAAAAATAAACCACACTGTGGATACACTTGTAGACACAACACCTACCTTGGACCCTTTTAGATCCATAGAAACCAACAACTTTCATTTCATTGTGTTTCATAAAATAATAATAACTGATAAGTAAATGTTCAGATTTCTACCTGTTTACTGTTCAGTTTCCGAATTTCTTCTTTCCCCATGCCCATACTGTGCAACCAGTCTTCTCCATCTTCATCATCAAAATCATCTAAATCCTCTTCTTCTTGTTCCTCGGCATTTTTTGTTTGTTCTCCCTGATTATCTTCTCCTGCTGAATCCTGGGTCTCGTAACCCATATCTGAATTTGTACCCTCTGAAGAAGAACGTTTGCTTCCACTTGGATTGCTTTTCTTCAGTGGCATTGTAAATACCACATCTGTGCAAAATTTCAAAGTATGGTATGAAAATGCTGAAATGTCAGCAATGAAGAACAACACAAGATTACAATTTCAATAAATTATGGACAATTGCTGGTCAATAATTACCTTCCAGAGGCTAAAGTTTTAGTACTGCTGACAAACAAATTCAAAAGCAAAAGTGACCTGAAGTGAGAAAGCGGGTAATTCTGAAATTAAAATTACTTTTAACTAAACATTTCCCAAAGGCCAACAATTCCGTTTGATAATTTACTAGTTTCCTTAATTAAATGTTTTTGACATGAATACAATTTTAAGCTCAAAATGAGAAAGGGTGTTGAAGACAACTAATGATGCCATATTCGAGAAGTACTTCATATATACAAATGTGTATGACCTCTTCTTACTACTGAACTAAAACTTCTGAAGATTAATGAAATGCTCACAGATGCTGGCTCGACTCGAAAGGATAAAACTTATTTCAGACAAGATCCTCACCTGTTGAAGGTAATGAACTACCAAATGAAATAATGGAAACACCTAGTAGGTATATCAATGTAAATGTCTTAATTGTGCCTGTCTTCTTTACAGGCACAAGCAAATGAGCCATATGAGAATCTTGCGCCTTTGGTTAACGATTGTAATACAGTTATTGTCATTCGGGTGAATGTATCTAACACAATGGACTGGAAAAAACTCTTCAAAAGAATCCTTCCATTACAAGTTTTAGCAAAATTTTGTACCAAAAACCTGATTAATGGAATACAAATGTGCTGCTTGTCTTTTAGTTTCAACAGTTTAATAAATGTGAAGCTGTTAATTCTAACAATACCAAGCACAGCATCATAGAATTTTTCCACTATAATGTCTCCACTGTAACACGACCATGCGGTTTCACTGTTGTATGTCTGTTAGTTATTGTTCAGTGCTGTATTGAGTAGTAAGTTGTGTCGCACTGTTTGCAAATTTCGAGATAGCAGAGCTCCAGGAGCAATATGTCTGCATTAAATTTTGTGTGAAACTTAAGAAAACCTATACAGAAAAACACCAAATGATGCAGGAAGCCTATGGTGATTAGTTCATAAGCCATAGTTGGTGTTACAAATGGTTCACATAGCTTAAAAATGCCCAGATGGAACTTAAAGATGACTCTCGTTCAAGACGCTCTTCGACATCTGCCGACAATGCTCATCTCAGGAATGTAAACGAAGTTGTGCATGCCATTAGAAGACTGACTGTCAAGAAGTTGCAGAAGAATGTAACACTTCAGTTGGGTCATTCATGAAATCCTGACAAAGCATCTTGGAATGCATCGTGTTGTCACCAAGTTTGTCCCATGGCTCATGAGTCAAGACCAGAGAGACCTTCGCCTTGCAATCTGTGAAGAGCTTTTGGATTGTGCAAATGAGAACATGTTCCTTAAGAGAATCATAAGAAGAGACGTAGGCCTACACTCAAGATATTGAGACCAAGGTTGAGTCTTCACAATAGGTCAGGAAAGATTTTCGAAGACCAAGAAAAGCTCGTCAGGTCAAATGTCTAAGCCATGCTGAGAGAGTTCTTTGATTTTGAAGGATTAGTTCAGCATGACTTCGTGACACAGGGACAAACTATTAATTGACAGTACTGTTGGGACGTGTTGCGACATCTTTGAGAAAATCTGAAAAGAAAACAACATGAAAAGTGGTGAGTCAATTTATGGCTCTTGCATCACAATAATGCACCCGTACATTCACTCCTGTTGGTGTGCGACTATTGCATATAAAATGAAATCACTGTGCTGCCTTGTACTCCGTACTCTCCACACCTGGTCCTTACGGATTTTTTTGATTTCCACAGCTGAACACCCCACTGAAAGGATGAAGATTTGCAATGATACATGAGATGAAAGAAAACTCGCAGGTGATCCAGCAAGAGGAGTACCAAGACTGCTTCTGGAAGTGGAAACACCATTGGGAGCAGTGTATCGATTGTGGAGAAGAGTATTTCAAAGGAGACCATGCACAATAAGTAAATGGTAAGAAAAATGTTGTGCACAAAGTTCTGGAATTTGTTGAACAGACCTCTTATTTGTTACCTTGTGTGAAGGATTGTATTCTACTTGGTAAACTAAAATATTGTGACCCTAATGGCATAGCTCTTGCATGAATGAAGACTACATGAGAGAAAGGAGGGGTCTCAGGTTGTGTCACAGGCACTATCTCTGAATGAGGAACATAACAAGTGACGTTGCACAAGGATTAGTACTGAGACCTCTCTCAAGCTTAAACTACATGAATAATCTTCTGATCATTTTCAAGGGCAATTCAAGAAGTGTAATGTATGCAGGTGACACAGGCATATTAATGAAGTGTCAAACATAACCTTAGGTGACACAGCTAATAGTTATGTGTAAATCTCATCAAAATTCACATTATGTGATTCCTTTTGACACCAGAATAGACATTAATGGTTATACCTAAACGAAACACACTGCATAAAATTTCTTGGAATACAGCTGGACACCAAGACAAAATACAGTCAACACATACGTAAACTAATCAAGAAACTCAGTTCAGCAAGTTTTGCCCTTAGATGCATCTTTCACTGTGTTGGGGCAGAGACAAAAGTGTTGACTCATTCTGCATATTGTAACCTTCTGTTGTCTTATGGAATTATCATCTAGGGCAGTGCATTTAAATTCCCAGCTCATCACTCCAAATGAATATTAAAGCGCTTAAACATTCGTTAATAGTGGAAGGCTGTTAAAAGTTCTGCAGAAGGCAGAGGCAATTGCAGCAGCAATTAGGGTAAAAAGTTAATGAAATAAAAACAATTGTGTCAGTTACATAACTCACCAAAATTATTTCATTCTCCATGTACAAAAATAGTGTGTTTTCTTTCTTTTTCATGCCCATGCAGTAACACAGTCAGAAAAGATGTGAATTGTTTACTATTTTTCTTTTTTTTTTTTTTCCAACTGAAAGAAATTTTATGCTGGCTTACAGGAATCTACTGCAAAGATAAAAGTTAAGAGAGCTACTAAATCAATTGAAACAGCAAAAAAGAGGAGGCTTTACTGATCTGAAACTAGGCAAATTGCCAGACTCCCTGTTCCTGTCCTGGGGATGTGATACTGCAAACCAATAGCAAAAATGTTGTGCAAAATAGGTAACTATAGGTCTTGCAGGAAGCTTTTTAAGGAACTTAGAGTTCTTACACTGATTTCCAAATGCTTTTATTACCATGTGGTTTTGTCGCTGACAACAATAACCAGTTTAGTTGAAATGCTAATCACACGAACGTAATACAAGATACAAAAATAGCTTTCATGTAGATTTTGCCTACTTGTGTACGGTTCAGCATGGAGTTGTGTACTCTGATGCGAAGATTCAACAAGATGTTATCTAATGTAAAACAAGAAATTCAAGATCTTTAGCAACTTGAAAGAAAATTAGAATCATACCTACCTCACCTGCCACTCTGTCTGCAAATTATCTGAATCTAGACTCAAAGATTGAAAAGTTCTATCAGCAACATGGCAAATAGTTTGAGACTGCAGGGCAAGTAGTAGTGGACTGTAAGGAGTTTACAACCCATGATTTTTTATCACCATACTGCGGATTTTTTTTTTTTTTTTTTTTTCATTTGTGTATGATATAGGTCTATGTTTAGTTTTGGTAAAATAAAAAAGACATCAAGATAGATTGTTAGACATGTATATTCTTTTTTATCTTGCAGAATGTTTAAGATGAGTTTTATGACACCAGGCCATCAGAAAGAAACAACATAGTGCTTGCACTGAAGAGAAATGACATTTCTTCGGTTAAAGTGCACTTCTGGAAGGAATAGTACCACAAAATGAGAATCAATGCCACTAAAAATATAATGAAGTTTGCTGTGTAGGAACCAGTGAAATCACAATCTTGGTAAAGAAGTAACTTAGAGAAATCTTTCAATGTAAGCATAAGAAAGGTTTTCTTTTTTCCAATGAACAGCCAACATCAGGTGCATTAGTTCATCACCTGAGGTATGAGGTATCAAACAATAATGTCATTTACTCTAAAAGAAAAACAAGCTCATTTACATGACAACCATACATTAATCTTTGTTAACTCTTATGAAAAGCCTCTGAACTGTCAAATAAAGCTTTTACAACAGAATATAGGTACCTACCTTCTTCTTTTAGCAACTGCCTAAAACCTCTTGTTGTTGGTGTAACAAAAGCATGTGTATTGCTGAAACCACCTATTCCAGCTGCACGAAAAAGGCACGTGAAGGTGTTTGTACAAACGTAAAAATATGGACACTGGCATGCCCGAACAAGCTGGAAGCAGAAAAGAGCTATGTTAATGTTTATCAATAAAATTCTTAATACATTATGATGTTACTTTTGAATACATTACGAGAAAGGCAGTGATCAATGTCTTACAAATATTTACTATTAAAACAGTCTTGATCACGATTTATTTATCAAGGTGACCGATTTCGACCACTACTGTGGTCATCTTCAGACCTACAAGTTGTATACAAAGCTTTAATTAGAGGGCTACATACATTAAAGAAAATACATAAAGTTATAAAGCTATAAAACGAAGAATTACCATTGAGTAGGAACCTCTTTCTGTTGGAGAATCACTACTGGAGAAACCATTGCACGTCTTACTATATATAATGGAGGCTCCACCCACTTCTGACTGCATGATGTCATTACTAACCAATGAGTTATAAGTCGAATTACAATTTAAAATTTCTTAGTTAAAAGAACATTGTGTCAAGAATTAAAAATAAATACACACTAAACTTAGCTTATTAAACAGCTATTGTCAATTAAGAAGTGTTAGAAAATATTTAAATATGTAGGAAAAAGGAACTTCGATTTAGCAGTACATGGGATGCCCTCTTAAGGCCTGTTAGTGAACCATTTGGGACCACTGGTTGCCATGGTGAAGTTGGACGCCGTTGCAAAGATGAGGCAGCAGGCTTCTTTCCACTGAAGTTGTTGTAAAGTCGATAGTCGAACTAGTGGTTGCCATGGTGAGGGCAAACGACAGTGCAAAGATGTGGCAGCAGGCTTCTTTCCACCGAAGTTGTTGCGAAAGTGGAATGGCGAAGACTGTCACGTCAGACGATGTATTATTGAGCAGCAACATGTCTTTATTGAAACGATTTTCAATGAGCAAGCTGCAATAATCTGTAGCTGACATGTATACTACATGCTGCACAAATACGATGCGAAGTAGTTGTCCGTATATATGAAATATTGTCTATGAAGTTGGTATGTAAATTACATGTGACAATTTTTAAAGGCATTGCTATTCCTCAAGTTATATGCCGGTCTTATAAGCAAATAAAAATAATAAAAAAGGAAGGAATTTAAAATTATAAAATTATGAGCCATAGTGTCAAAAATAAAAGGATGTGAATTAGAAATATGCAGTCTAAAAGCATATAAGCAAAATTCTAAAACAGATAGTCAGTCATAAAATAATGTTTGGTGAAATAAAATTACAATGTAAAGATAAAATATTTCCTAAAAGTCTTAATACTTTAAAACTAGCAAGCACCTGACAGCTCATAATGGACAAGACATTCCAGTTCTCAGAAAATGTATTTTACCTGCCACGTATTGCTCGTATATGCTAACTGTGACTTTCACTGTGCTACAATCACGCGATTGTGAGAACATATTTGGTCTTGATTCATTTGATTCTTTTGGCTTTAAACTTCAAGATAATGTGTTGTCAGTGACTGCATTCAATGCTAAAGACAGTGTACCTAGATTGCTGAAAGATTCCCTGAACTCTTTTCTGAAGGTTTAGGCAAGACTAACCATTATGTTGCACATATAACTATGAAAAACAATGCAAAGTCGAAATTTTGCCAGGTCAGAACTGTTCCCATTGCATTACAGGACAAAGTTGCTGCTGAACTTAAAGAATTGCAAGATAGCGGAGCTGTTGTGCCCGTCCAAGCTAGCCAATGGGCAAATCTCCTGGTTTTGCTTCCCAAACCTTTAGGTTGCATTCGCCTCTGTGTTAGCTTTAAGTCTACAGTCAACCCACAAACTGTGATTGATACTTATCCATTGCCATGCACAGAGGATCTCATGGACAAAATAAGGCATTGGTCACTACTTTTCAAAAATTGATTTGCACGACACATATCTTTAAATACCACTAGAAGGCGGCTCTCAAAATGAGTGTGTTGCGAACACTCATTTGGGCTTGTTTAAATATTTGTGCTTGCCTTTTGGCAGTGCTTCCGCACCCGCCATTTTCCAATGGTATGTGGAACAGCTGACTGCTCAAGTGCTAATGTGTTCAAACTGTTTGGACAATACTGTCATAGCAGGTTGTGCACCTGAATAACATATTGAAAATCTGCATGCTTCGTTTCAAGTGTTATCTGATGCAGGACTAAAGTGTAGACTTGGTCAGGTCATAAACAGTCAAGGTGTACATCCTCTTCAGTCACATCTGTTAGCCATAGGAGACCTGCCAGTTCCTCACGATGTCACAGAAATGCAGCCAATCTTAGGGAAAATGAACTATTATATTTGGTTCATACCGAATGCAGCACAAATCGCAGCTCCATTACATTGCTTTCATCACAAGAATGTTCCCTTTGTTTGGACAGATGAGTGCCAAGAAGCTTTTCAAAAACTTAAAGGTGCATTGCTCAGTGATCAATGCTTGGTTCACATCGATCCTCACAAACCGGTTGTGTTTCAGGTTGACACTTCCTCTTATGGAATTGGTGCAGTGCTTTTACACAGGTTTGGTGATAAAGACAGCCCTATTGCTTTCGCATCAAAAGTGTTGTCCAAACCTCAGTGTAAATATTTACAAATAGAGGAACAGGCATTGGCTATTTTGTTTGGTGTCATCAAATTCCACCACTACTTGTATCACAGAAAATCCTACATAGTAATGGATGACAAGCCATCACAGTCCTTGTTTCATCTGATGAAGCCAGTTCCTGTACAAACTGCCCAAAAATTGCAAAGATGGGCTTTGTTGTTGTCTCAATACCGGCATGAGATTGTGTATCGTCCGACAGCTAAACATGGCAATGTGGGCACACTTTCACATCTTCCGATTGGCCCTGATACAGACTTTGACGCTTTTGCTGCATCTTGTTATCACATTGATGTTCACAATTCTGAAATTCTTCAATCCTTTCCTCAGAACTACAGGAAAATTGCACAGGCCACGGAAGCTGATTCAGATTTGAACATTTTGCTAAAATACATCCACACATTTTGGCCTCACTTATTGCGTAGTATAAAGAACACTATAGTACGCTGATACTTTGCACATTGGCATAGAATCCATATACAGCAAGATGTGATTCTTGTTAAAAATGACAAGACAGTCACGTATGTTGATCCCCAAAGCTTTGCAAAAAGAAGTTTTGCAATTGCTTCACCAAGGGCACTGAGGGATTGTTCACATGAAACAGTTAGCACATCGACACTGTACTTGGTAGGGTATGGACACCCAAATAGAACAGATGATGTTACAGTGCCACGCATGTGTAGAAAATCAGTCTGCTCTGCCACAAAAATTCTCTGCTTGGCAAGTCACAATCACCATGGCAACTTGTGCACATAGACTTCGCGGGACCTTTTTGAAACACTCGTTGGTTGGATGTGGTACACTCGCACAGTAAGTTTCCTTTTGCTCTGCCAATGAATTCGACATCACATAGCACAAGTCAGGTGTTGCCTATTTTTTGCCTCGAAGGTTTGCCTGAAGTCATAGTGTCAGACAACTGCCCTCAGTTCACATCACATGAAACTGAATCATTCTGTGAATGCAATGGCATACAGCATCTACCTAACGCACTGCTCCATCCACAGTCAAACAGCAAAGCAGAACCGTTTTGTTAGAACCTTCAAGCAGCAGTTGGCCAAACTTTGCACCAAACACACCAGGGATCAAGCAACTGTTTCTCCCCTCCTATCATTTGAATCCATTAGATGGACCATCACTGGCGAAATTGCTTCACAGCCGCCGCTATCAGACACTGCTTCAGCTGCTCCAACCTACTCAGCATCCGGCACTGAAGGAAGGCCGCAAGTATCGCTTTGCGCCGCATGATATCGTGTCTTTCCGGGTTTTTAGCGGCAGCAGACAGTGGGCGCGAGGCAAGATCCTTCGTCGACTTGGCGCACGCATTTATCTCATTTCAGGCCTCAACAACTGGCAGCACCGACATCACAATCAAATTAGCCACTGACGTGTACGGTGATCCTTCTGTATCTCTTTCCCCAGATTCACGGATCCCGAGGACAGTGCGCCACAGCAGCCACCAGAGGGTGGCAGCACACCACCCCGGGATGACCCCATGGAGACGGAGCCTTCACCTCCTCTCATCCTACTGATGGAGCTGGACCCACCCACACTGTAGCAGCCGATGCCTTCTACATCTTATTATGGGTCAGAGGAGGTGGACGTGTGCCCTTCTGGGCATATTCTGGGGGACATTTCCACCAGAGTGAAGGCCGGATGGCGGGGTACAACTGGAACTCTGATGTCCCCTGCAGCCACAGCTTCAAGTCCCTCAGAGCATCCATGTTCCTGCCTTCCCCCACTGTTGTCAAGCTCCCTATATGACGACGGTCCACCGCTCTGCGGCGGAACAATGTTATGGCGTAAAGTCAAGCATCAGAAAGGCAGTCGGGAACGATACAGAAGAGATGGCTGTGAGAAGACATCAGTCAATCGCACGCTCGTCGACCCCTGTCCAGGAAGACAATGAAACAGCAGCGGCGCCTATGTGAAGAGGACATAAGCGCCGCTCCTGACTGGCCGCGGCCCAGAACAATAGTAGCTTCAAGACCAGTGACTTGTATAGCAGTGACTTAGGATTGTCCATACTGAAGATTATTGCTTATTTTGTATGTCGCCTTTGATGGCAACACTTCTGTGTAACAGTCAAAGTTAAGTATTGTCTCTTTTCATTTTGTAATAAAACTCATTAACACAATTTGTTTGAATTGTTTATCTAGCGAACCAAGTAAGTAGGATTCCTAGACTCCACATATTTGACAATGAGCATAGAGACATAATATTTGATGACTAGGCTGTATTTAACAGAATGCATCAAGCAAATGAATACAATTAACAGCAGTGATGTTGAATGTCTTCACTCATTAGTTCCCTGACTGTTATTTAATACGATTCCACAACTATTCTACGTGGGAAGACTTCCATATGTTGATAAATTACTCCACGACAGTCAAAGACACAAATAAAAATTACCTTACTTCAGACTAAATACTGTTAAAATCCTTTACTTAAGTACTGTATGACGTTTTGATACAAAAACATAAACAAGATAATGCCCAAGATTAGAATGTGTACGGACATGATCAAAGTAATGTATTGCACAATAGGATCACAGTACTAATTTAACAGGCGTTCCTCTTCGCAATTCATTCACTGAAATGGAAATAGAAGTAAATGGACAGGCATAAACATCATGCTGCTAGAACCCGAATCTTATTTCCTAGACAAACCTCTCACAAAAATCTTCAACCACAATTTAAGAAGAGAAAAAAAGATAGATTAATATACCTGAAAAAGGGAGCGCAGACTCTCACCCCACTCATAATGCAGAGAATCCCGAAGCTTAGTGTCAGAAGCAAAGGGACTGTTAGCAGTATCGCTGACTCGCCCTGTCGAGCGAGGGAACAACTGTAACCATGGCAGATATGGATGCATCCACACTAGACAGCATTGGTGAAATCTAGCGCTTGGACTAGTGTCGAGCCGCTGATAAGCATCTGTTGACTTATTTGGGCTGACACTCATACATCTCACAAACCTGAAAGCAACATTTATACCAGTTTCAGTGCTATCAGACACACTTAAATGCAAAATACGGCCCTGTGCAAAAACTGCGATTACACATACTTAAACATGAATTATACACATTTCGTACAATACTGATTTACAACAAAGCAATGTCTGCAAACCAGTCCAATACAACAAGGCACCCGTTACCAGATTAACACAAAAAAGGCTGAAGAAAAGACTTCTACAATACCATGGTTAACGTATGACAATTAAGGCCGTGCACAATGACAATGCATCTCATCTCAGGGCAAAATGAGATTAAGCTTTAACTCAATGTGCATATTCCAGTGACTTCACATTTGTTCCCACACGAAACCTTCATAGGTGTTGATCATAACAGACACCTTCAACTCACAAGGAGGGGGAAAGAAACACAAAAAGTAGCATGAGACTCGGTTTTTAAGAATGTTTGAGTTATAATTGTTTCAGCCAATTTTACTAGGCTGATAGCAAGCATCGAGCTTTTGTAAACTGATCAATCACCGTGTGCAGGCATTACCTATTTATTAATTGATCAGTAGTTGACATAAACATGGACACTGAATACTTGCAAGTGTTTGTGCTCTGCTTATAAAATGAAGGCAGAAGAAACAGTGAATAAAATACTGAATACCACCAGTTACAAGTGCAAGACAAGTAAAATGTCAATTCAGTAGGTTATATAATTGCAAGAAATGTAAAAGGTCAAATCAGTAAGTCCTTCAGAAATTTGGGAGTACACCACTGTGTCCATCAACAATTTTGATATCTTACTTGCAATTATTTCACCTCAGATTATGTACATTGGAATGTCATTCATGATAGTATTTCAAGTACTGACAGACATATTTGCCATGAGGTAATTTAATTTAAGAGAAAATATTCAGTGTGTTTTACAAAATTAGACTTTATTCATTAGAAATTAGAGACAAAAGTTCATAAAGTCAATCCCTCATTCCCATCTTTTGATGTTCCTACCACATGCAACACAATAGTATTAACCTTCTGAAACAGCAACTGATGAATGAGATCCAAGAAAGTGATTAATTTGTCTGGCTCAGCATCAGAAATTTCATTTTCAATTTTAATTTATGTAGTACTGAGTCTTTGCAGTGAAGGCACGAAAGACAGCATAAAATGTCTCTCTTCATCGAAAGCTTCTTTACTTTTACTTTCCATTGCAGGAGAGACTCTCCATAAGAACCTTTTGCCTCTGTCTTATAGCTGGACATTGACAGCTGTGCACAAGTAGTTGGACTGGATGCGGTTCCTGAAACTGTGCTCCACATTTATGAATCAATATATGCCCAACCTTAAGATTCCTCTCTGTCTGAAGATTCTGCCATAATTGACTGTTCCACCAGCTTTATCAGGTCTTCAAAAATGTTACTGGTAGTATGTCTTTCATTTAAGGCAGGCAAATTGAAAATCTGTTGATTGAAGTACATATACTTTGTGTGTTTCTTTGCAGGTTGCCCAGATTTTACATCTCTCTGGTCATTATATTGCTTTCTGAAGCTTTTCACAAATTCTGGAAGCAATTTTGTGGTTTAGTTATTGAAAGAAACAAAATACATATTATGTCTTGAATTGCACACAATTTCGACATATGTAAAAATTAGTAATTTGATATTTTAATTCATTTACAGATATTTGGCTGCAAGGAACAGCTTCCAGGCACTTCAAATATTTTCCTAGATCTAAGTATGTTAGAGAAATAATAAGAGATACATGCAATACGTTATGGAAATTCCTCCAATGTATTTATATGTCAAAAAAGATTACCAAACATTGGATAACTGCAGCAAAGGGATTTTATGAATGAACTCATTTCCTAAATTCCTTGGAGCTATAAATGGAAAGCAAATACGCATAAAGAAACCAAACAACATGGGATCACTGTACTACAATTACAATCAATATTGTTCAATGGTACTAACGATCATTGTGGATAGTAACTATTGTTTTTCAATGGTTGGTATAAGAGTGTATGATAGTTGCAGTTATTCAGAAATATTTAAAAACATGAATTTTAGGAAACAACTTTCGCACAACAATTTAAAGATTCCTGATTGAAATTGTTTACCAGTAGACGCAAGTGGAACAGCAATGCTTTTGTTTTTGTTGGTGAAGAAAGAAATTTGACACATCTGCAATGAATCTTCAATTATAGACTATGGGCAGCTCACAGGATGTGAAAGTGTGCTTTTGGCATTAAATATTTTATGGACTATAAGATGCAACAGACTATTACGACATACCTTAATTTTTAAGCAACCTTTAAAAAAATAACCTTTTTACCAGTTTTGTTATTAGTCTGCAAAGCCAGACTAAAAAAATTCTTGGTTTATAAAACCGAACTGACCTATAAAATCCCTGAAAACTGCCATCTGAAATTTCTTCTTCTTCTTCTTCTTCACCATCATTGTCCTCTTCTCACATAAGACAGTCTTTGCTGACATCAAGAGCGTTACTTATGATGCACTTCTCAAAAAATTTAACAATAATGTCTTCTCTGACTCTAGACCATTACTATTTTATCCACTGTCACACTTGTTTGACTGTAGATCGTTTCAGAGCTCCCTTCACCAGGAACTCATGTCGGGTTTCATCCATCATCCATTTTTTCCATTCCTTTCTCGTATACACTGTAAACGGTTTATTTTTCATGACATCAGGAGGTTGCAATTGTGAAGTAAGTCCTCCTAGAAGAACAGCAAGCTCTGTATGTCCCTGTCTCAATTTTTCTTTCACAGAATTTTTCAAATGACTACTAAACTGATCTAGCACAAAAAGAGAACTCTTCTTCAATAAAACACCTCTCCTCCTCTCCCATTCTCTTTTAAGCCATAATTTCATACTAGTCTCATCCATCCAACCTTTGTCATGCGGGTGAACAGCAACACCTGGCAGTATTTAGATGGTTTTTGAATTCTTTTGCACTTGAAAATGATCATTGGATTAAGCTTAGTATCATAAGCACAACTTGAAAGGTCAACAATGTAGTGCACTTTTACACATCAACTTGTTTTTATAGTTAATGACAATATTATGAAAACGATAGCTGCTAATCGCCATACAGTGGAGATGCCGAGTCACAGATAGGCACACCAAAAAGACTGTCAGAAAGTGAGCTTTTGCCAAAAATGCCTTCATTGGAATTAGACAAAAGCGCACACACACACACACACACACACACACACACACACACACACACACACACACACACAAGGCCACAGTGTCTGGCTGCTGAGTCTTGCTTCAGCAGACTGTTGTCCATTTCCAATGGAGGCCTTGTTGGCCGAAAGCACGTTTTCTGACAGTCTTTTTGTTGTGCCTATCTGCAACTCAGCATCTCTGCAATATGGTGAGCAACAACTACCCTTTTCATAACACTGAAATTCTGTCCTAGATTTTCCTTGTTTGTTTTCCTAGTTGCAGTTTTAGCACCTTTCATGGCAACATTTCTGTTACTCGGCACATCAAATGACATTGGAGTTTCGTCCAAATTTGCAATCTGGCTTAGTTCCACACCGGTTTTCTTTCAATGTTGAATAATAAGGCGATTGAAAGATAATCTTGTAGCATTTTTTGAGATATTTTGGTTTTGGTTTGCATGCTAAGTCCATGACACTTCATAAACCTGTAGTACCAACCAACTCCATCCTTACAGTCTGTTAAGTTCCACTGTACCATTAGCTAATGAGCACATATTTGAATCAATTTTTTATTAATTCCGATGTCATTTTGACGGTGTCCTTGAATCTATTTCAATATGTCATCTGGTTTTGGCCATTTTGCTTTCAGTTCTCTGTTTACACATTTAGTCTACCTCATTTTTTTCACTTCTTCTTTATCAGCCCGCCAAAATGCGAATGGTTTTTCTGTTGGTGGAGGGCTGATACTGTTCAGCTTGTCTGTTCCCATGTTGTTCTGCATTTGCTATTACTTTCAATTTATAACCCGCATCATATGAATACCTTTATTCTTTTTTCCATTACGAAACTAGCTACTAACAGAAATATTGTACTGTTACTGATAACACAAATCACTTTCAGTTCACTTTCACTGGCAGTGTATACTGTAATGGTGCATCATAGGCTAGACAGTCTTATGGGTTTGTGATGGTGGGACGAGAGGGAGACTGCATTAGCAAGCTTGCGGACGCTCAAAACTTATGTTCAACGCATCGTTGTACTGCTGCTGTCGGTTGAATCCAATACTGCCAGATAGAGAGAGGTTTCCCGTGACACTGAATATATGGACACCTTTAAAAGGCAGGAATTTTAAATCAGGCACTGGACATTTTTATATTAAATTTGAGTATAAAACGCATCTGAATTTTGGAGGAAATTTTTTGAAGGAGAAAGTGTCTTGTAGTCTGTAAAATACGATATTACAAGTCACTGGAAATATCGTACTGATCTCTTGACAGAAATCCTGATTTTTTTTGAAAGCATTATAAAAGCCCATTGCATGCTAACTTACTTTGCAACACAACATGACGGTTAGCAAATAAAAGACAAAGACAACATTTCTGCAAAAACACTATTTCTTGGATATTGCTGCAACAAATGAACGTGGTTCACAAGTGGCTCTCAGTAATCATAAATATTTTAGTAAGTCCTTTACTATGCTAGAAGTATCTGTTTCTTGGCAATATGGCCAGATTAATCACTTTCATTAGCAACAGTTTATAATCTATGTTTAAATGTGCAATTACTGTATTTCAACATCCCGTGAGTACATATAAAATAAATTGGTTTGTCAAAAAATTCTGTGTATATACGCAATTCATATACACTGTTGTTATGGTTAGAAAAAAATGTACTTACCTGTTTGGATTTTTCCACCAGAAGTTACATCTGTCTGTATGGCATCAAAGCTTCAGAGATTTCCAGTCATAATCTCTCTTTTACTTGACAATCACTACAACATTTGAAATTTTTGCCATACAGCACTGATCGATATTCTAGCACATAAATTAATCCTTCAGAACTCACATTTCCCATTTTTAGAAAGTGTCACATTGTACACTAAACAGCCAAGGAAAAACAGCAAACGTTCATCACAGCATGCACCAGCCAACAGCTGACATTTTTTTGTCTTGCTACTGTTTTCTTAATTAAACAGCTAATTTTTCAATTGGCTATGTGCGTATCTCCACAGAACATCACTGTTGTCAAAACAATTCTGGTATCAGCTGATCAAAAAAACGTTCATGTGTGTCTAGTCTAAATCTGAGCACCAATATGATTTTCATGTTTTGTTTACCCACTGTTTTGCCTGGGGTAAGAGAGTCCCGAAAATTTCTGTACAGCTGAAAAATGTCTAGCGGTCACGAAGCATGGAGTCACTTTAAACTGTAAATTGTCCTACAACTGACTTTCTGATGAGAGGAGCACATCAGAAGAATTCGTGGATGGGTACAGAGTCATTAATAAGAGATACAATGACGATTAATCTCACCAGAAGAATGACTTCTGACTGAAACACTGCATACCTCTCTCATGCATATCAGGTTTTCTAGAATTATACTTTTTACATCTAGCAGTTTCTGAGAGTTACGTGTTTTATGAAGCATATCATACTCCTCAACCTGACATCAAATACAAAGCCATTAAATGTCAATATCATTATTATTATTATTATTATTATTATTATTATCATCATCATCATCATCATCATCATCATCATCCATATTAAAATTGTTACTTCTTAGGTAACTAAGAAGTAAAATGGTATTATATGTATGAAACTCTGGTCTGATATAAGAAAGGGCCTGATGACACTAATCACATCAGGTTAAATAAATAAATAAACAAATAACTCACTAAGAAACCACAGCAGAATTACAATTTTAAAAAAGGAAGCACATCCTCTCAGTTGGGTACAAATTATTATTATTATTTCTTTCCTTTCTCAGACGTTATGTCTGGTTAAAAATGGAAAGTGACGCGGACCTTGATCAAGCGTGACTTCCTTTTAACTGTACAGTATATGTTGCATTGCATTTAGGAACTTTCGGGTAACTGAACATGTATCAATAATTACAGATTTCTGTAGTTGTATATATACGTTTGGATGTAGCTGTATTGCGTTGATGTACTGGTGGATAGTGTGTGGTATGACTCATGTAGATGATAGTATAATTGGTATAATGTCAACTTTATCCTGATGCCACATGTCCTTGACTTCCTCAGCCAGTTGGATGTATTTTTCAATTTTTTCTCCTGTTTTCTTCTGTATATTTGTTGTATTGGGTATGGATATTTCAATTAGTTGTGTTAATTTCTTCTTTTTATTGGTGAGTATGATGTCAGTTCTGTTATATGGTGTTGATTTATCTGTTATAATGGTTCTGTTCCAGTATAATTTGTATTTATCATTCTCCAGTACATTTTGTGGTGCATACTTGTATGTGGGAACGTGTTGTTTTATAAGTTTATGTTGTATGGCAAGTTGTTGATGTATTATTTTTGCTACATTGTCATGTCTTCTGGTGTATTCTGTATTTGCTAGTATTGTACATCCGCTTGTGATGTGATCTACTGTTTCTATTTGTTGTTTGCAAAGTCTGCATTTATCTGTTGTGGTATTGGGATCTTTAATAATATGCTTGCTGTAATATTTGGAGTTTATTGTTTGATCCTGTATTGCAATCATGAATCCTTCCATCTCACTGTATATATTGCCTTTTCTTAGCCATGTGTTGGATGCGTCTTGATCGATGTGTGGCTGCGTTCGATGATACGGGTGCTTGCCATGTAGTGTTTTCTTTTTCCAATTTACTTTCTTCGTATCTGTTGACGTTATGTGATCTAAAGGGTTGTAGAAGTGGTTATGAAATTGCAATGGTGTAGCCGATGTATTTATATGAGTGATTGCTTTGTGTATTTTGCTAGTTTCTGCTCGTTCTATAAAGAATTTTCTTAAATTGTCTACCTGTCCATAATGTAGGTTTTTTATATCGATAAATCCCCTTCCTCCTTCCTTTCTGCTTAATGTGAATCTTTTTGTTGCTGAATGTATGTGGTGTATTCTGTATCTGTGGCATTGTGATTGTGTAAGTGTATTGAGTGCTTCTAGGTCTGTGTTACTCCATTTCACTACTCCAAATGAGTAGGTCAATATTGATGTAGCATAAGTATTTATAGCTTTTGTCTTGTTTCTTGCTGTCAATTCTGTTTTCAGTATTTTTGTTAGTCTTTGTCTATATTTTTCTTTTAGTTCTTCTTTAATATTTGTATTATCTATTCCTATTTTTTGTCTGTATCCTAGATATTTATAGGCATCTGTTTTTTCCATCGCTTCTATGCAGTCGCTGTGGTTATCCAATATGTAATCTTCTTGTTTAGTGTGTTTTCCCTTGACTATGCTATTTTTCTAACATTTGTCTGTTCCAAAAGCCATATTTATATCATTGTTGAATACTTCTGTTATCTTTAGTAATTGGTTGAGTTGTTGATTTGTTGCTGCCAGTAGTTTTAGATCATCCATTTGTGTTGGTATGTTCCAGTAATATTGTATCCCTAATAAGGATGTAGGTTGCGGTAGGTAATGGGAGATGAAGAGGCTTGTACAGGATAGAGTAGCATGGAGAGCTGCATCAAACCAGTCTCAGGACTGAAGACCACAACAACAACAACAACAATTTGTATTATTTAGCATGTTGGATAGTGGGTTCAGAGCAAGGCAGAACCAGAAAGGACTTAATGAGTCTCCTTGGTATATTCCACACTTAATCTGTATTGGCTGTGATGTGATATTATTTGAATTTGTTTGGATATTAAGTGTGGTTTTCCAATTTTTCATTACTGTATTTAGGAACTGTATCAATTTAGGATCTACTTTGTATATTTCCAATATTTGTAGTAACCATGAGTGGGGTACACTATCAAAAGCTTTTTGGTAATCAATGCATGCGTAGTTTAGCAACCTTTGTTTAGTTTTAGCTTGATATGTCACCTCTGTAGCTATTATCAGTTGCTCTTTACATCTTCGTACTCCTTTGCAACAGTCTTTTTGTTCTTCATTTATAATTTTGTTCTGTGTTGTATGTGTCATTAATTTCTGTGTAATGACTGAAGTTAATATTTTGTATATTGTTGGTAGGCATGTTATGGGGCAATATTTAGCTGGGTTTGCTGTGTCTGCTTGATCTTTAGGTTTCAGATAAGTTATTCCATGTGTAAGTGTATCAGGGAATGTGTATGGGTCTGCAATGTAACTGTTAAATAATTTATGATATGAATATAATAGAGGGAAACATTCCACATGGGAAAAATATATCTAAAAACACAGATGTTGTGACTTGCCAAACAAAAGTGCTGGCAGGTCGACAGACACACAAACAAACACAAACATACACACAAAATTCAAACTTTCACAAGCAACGGTTGCTTCGTCAGGAAAGAAGGAAGGAGAGGGGAAGATGAAAGGATGTGGGTTTTAAGGGAGAGGGTAAGGAGTCATTCCAATCCCGGGAGCGGAAAGACTTACCTTAGGGGGAAAAAAGGACATCCGCCAGGCCTCAATCTCCGCTAATTTCAATTTGCCGCCGCTCATACCTCACCTGTCTTTCAACAACATCTTTGCCTCTGTACTTCCGCCTCGACTGACATCTCTGCCCAAACTCTTTGCCTTTACAAATGTCTGCTTGTGTCTGTGTATGTGCGGATGAATATGTGTGTGTGTGTGTGTGTGTGTGTGTGTGTGTGTGTGTGAGAGAGAGAGAGAGAGAGAGAGAGAGAGAGAGAGAGAGAGAGAGTGTGTGTATACCTGTCCTTTTTCCCCCCCTAAGGTAAGTCTTTCCGCTCCCGGGATTGGAATGACTCCTTACCCTCTCCCTTAAAACCCACATCCTTTCATCTTCCCCTCTCCTTCCCTCTTTCCTGACGAAGCAACCGTTGGTTGCGAAAGCTTGAATTTTGTGTGTATGTTTGTGTTGGTTTGTGTGTCTATCGACCTGCCAGCACTTTCGTTTGGTAAGTCACAACATCTGTGTTTTTAGATATGTTAAATAATTTAGTTAGATGTGAATGTGTTGAGGTGAACTTCTTTAGCCAGAAATTTGCTATTTTATCTTTTCCAGGGGCTTTCCAATTGTGAGCAGAATTAATTGCTCGGGTGACTTCATGTTGCAAAGTTATCACTTCAGGCATTTGTGGTATCATCTTGTATGTGTCTGTTTCTGCTTGTATCCACCGTGCATGCCTGTTATGTTGTACCGGGTTTGACCATATGTTGCTCCAAAAGTGTTCCATGTCTGTTATGTTTGGTGGATTGTCTATTTTAATGTGTGTGTTCTCTATTGTCTGGTAAAATTTATTTTGGTTTGTGTTGAATGTTTGGTTTTGTTTCCTTCTATTTTCACTTTTTTTGTATCTTCTACGTCGTTTGGCCAATGCTTGTAATTTCTCTATCTTTTCATCCAATTGCTCTATCGCTTCTAGTTGTGAGATTTTACCTAACCTTTTTCGTTTTTTGTCTGATATTTCATTTCTTATAAATTGTGTTAGCTGCCAATGTCTTTTCTCATTTTCTCAGTTTTTCTATTCTGATCTGTAGCCTGCGTTGCCATGCTGGTTTTGTGGGTTTCATCAGTGTGTTGGTTGGTTCTGATCTCTGCCTAGTGTGTATATTTAGTGTAGCGAGTGCCCCTATAAACCAGTAGTTGTAACTCTTCCATAGTTGTATTTTCGTTTATTTTGTTGTGTATGATTGTGTTGATAGTTGTTGTTGTTGTTGTTGTTTCGACTTGTGGATTATTTGGTGGTCTATGCAAGAATGGTCTAATGTATGTATTCGTATTCTATACAGGTCAGCTGAAATTTTTTTTCTATATCTAACATGTGTGTCACTTCGTGTTCTATTTGTGCTTGTTCTGGTGGCTGTCTTAAGATTTCGTTTTCCTCTGATTGTTTAATTGATGCGTGTTGTTCTTCATTTGTTTGCAGTGGGATGTTTGAGTCCATTACTGTATTTTCTTCTTCTTCTGACTGCACATTATTTTGTTCCAGTATTTGTTGTACTTGTTGTTTGCTGTTTTCTAATTCTCACTGGGGTATCCTGTTATTTTTGATTATTACACGGATCTGATCAGCTAGTCGTTGTTCTGTTAAAAATTTTAATTCTGGATATCTGGTAATAAATGTTGTGTATACTTGTGATCTGTATCCAGTTGTGTTGGTTCCTAAGTTTGTTGCTTGGTAATAACAGAACATGAGGTACAAAACTGTTGAAGCTTTCGTGGCCACTTGTTGACAAATTGCCTATTGGCTTCTGTCTCGGGTTCTTCGGCCGACGTTCATCTAATGATTTTTCTGACGTTTCGCCAGCACGAGTGGCTGGCATTGTGAAAGGGCAGAGGAAATACGCACGGAAACAGCCAGGATACTGCGCCGAGCAAAACCGCCAGCTTGCAACCTGAAGAAAGAAGAGGTACAAGCCATTAAGAATCTCAACGCCGACAAGAGTATATTGGTACTGCCTGCCGATAAGGGGAATGCGACCGTCGTAATGAAGACCGAAGATTATGAGCAAAAGATCCGAGACCTATTAGATCCGACGACGTACCGAAAACTAAGCGCAGATCCGACGCAACGTATCACACGGAATACGAATCGATTGATCAAGGCGTCTTCTCTGCCGGCGGACATACAGAGAAACCTGCGCAACACAGAAGCCCTACCACCTCGGCTGTATGGATTACCCAAGATCCATAAGAACAACGTTCCACTGAGACCGATCGTTAGCGCTCCTGGATCACCGACATATAAGCTGGCAAAACACTTGGCCTCTCTGCTCCAACCACACGTGGGGAAGACCGACACATACATTAAGGACTCAGGACATTTCATTGAGAAGCTGAAGAAACTGAAGCTTGCACCAAACGACATCCTGGTCAGCTTTGATGTTGTTTCGTTATTTACGAAAGTGCCACTCAGTGACGCTCTGGAGCACATCGGTTCCATTTTCCCGCTAGACATCAGAAAGCTCTTCCATGCATGTCTCACCACGAGCTATTTCACGTGGAATGGCGACTTCTACGAACAGCTGGAAGGCGTCGCCATGGGTAGTCCTCTCAGTCCAGTGGTGGCCAACTTCTTCATGGAACAATTCGAAGCACAGGCACTGGACTCGGCCACTTGCAAACCTAAGGTGTGGTACAGGTACGTCGATGATACTTTCGTGGTGTGGAGCCATGGTGAAGAACAGCTCGGTGACTTCCTAAGACACTTGAACAGCCTCCATGCCAACATAACATTTACCATGGAAGTAGAAAAGGACAAGAAACTGCCATTTCTAGATGTGCTGGTCACAAGGGACGGCGAAAACCTGGGACACAGCGTGTATCGAAAACCGACTCACACGGACCGATACCTGCACAAACTGTCAAACCACCACCCGAGCCAGAAAAGGGGCATGATTAGTACGCTCGTAACGAGAGCAGGACGAATATGTGAGCCGCAACACCTCAAACGAGAAATGCAACACCTGGAAACAGTCCTGAGGAGCAATGGGTACTCCACAAATTATATTAGAAGTGTAACTGAGCCAAACACTCGGCGAAGTAAGGAACCAGAAAAAGAAATGTCGGGTACGGCCTTTCTGCCATACATTCCCAGAGTGATGGACAGAATCGGCCGTATATTGCGCAAACATGGCGTAAAGACGATCTTCAAACCGACAAGGAAGATCAAAGAGTGTCTTAGATCGGCGAAGGAGAAAAGAGACCCACTTTCAATGTCACCCACTTTCAATGTCGGGAATATACCGCATACCATGCACATGCGGAAAAGTTTATGTCGGGATGACTGGACGATCCATTAACACCAGGATCAAGGAGCATTAGCGACATTGCAGGTTGGGGCAGGTGGAGAAATCGGCCGTGGCAGAACACGCACTGAATGAGACGGACCACGTAATAAAATTCGCCGACACGGAAGTTCTGGCTGTAGAGAACCACTATCACACGCGCTTGTTCAGAGAAGCTGTAGAAATACAAAAACACGCGAACAGTTTGAACAAGAAAGAGGAAAGCCTTAAGGTCAACGGATCCTGGCTTCCCGTACTGCAGCGAACGACCGTCGCAGGTAGCAAGAGGAGAACCGCACCGGAAATGACCGCGGAGAAGCCCTCGGACGTTGGCGCGCCAGGTACATATAGTCTGCGCCCGCGAGCTCGGCTCCAGTTCACCACCGGCAATGGAGGGTGAAGCTTTGACAATGCCAGCCACTCGTGCTGGCGAAACGTCAGAAAAATCATTAGATGAACGTCGGCCGAAGAACCCGAGACAGAAGCCAATAGGCAATTTGAGAACATGAGGTGTCAGTTAACTTCATCTGACCATCTCATCCTCTGTCCTTGTTTTCCTTCTAGAGTGGTTGCAGGAAGCACATCCTGCAAAACACCTCTATTTGGATTTAAATCATTTTCCGTGTGGCTAGCAGTGTCGTTACCATTGTGGACAGGCATAGGGTTCAAGCGTCGTCCCGATCATGACAGCACTTGTCCGAGGCTTCATTAGATCTGTCCTGAACCAACTAATCACACTAAAAGGGGGGTTAGCCCTATTAGTGGTTTGTTCTTTTCGTCACCTTTTACGACTGGCAGAACATACCGGAGGCCTATTCTTTTCCCGGGCCTCCACGGGGTTTATTATTATTATTATTATTATTATTATTATTATTATTTTAAAAGTTAGTAGTAACATTTTAGTGTCTCAAGAACACATGAAATTGAGAATCAAATACCAATCACATTCTAAAAGGAAAATGCTGCAGACAAGCCCAAGGAGAAAGACTCAGAAAACATTACTTTTGTCATGATGACAGCTGAAGGAATACATTATGGAGAACTACCAGTATTTATTTAATCTTTAAACATTAATCAAAAATTAAAACTTCCCCTAAATAAAATTGTCCCAGGCACTTGAGGAAGCAAGATTAGCTTTGATGCTTGAAAAAATTACTGATTAATTACATGATTAATTCTTGACGAATGCTTAACTTGTCTCAGTCATACAACAAGGCATTGTCCACTCAATGTGATTCAAGAAATGGTGTGCGAAGCAGGACCACATGTAAGATAGGAATACATACCTCGAAGGGAACGCTAATGCTTCACAGGAGTGTCACAGAGCTTCTGAATGGAATACTTAAAATATTATACCAGGTCAGCATTCCCCAGACAAATAATTCTCACACTGAGGTGACAAAATTCATGAGATAGCGATATGCACATGTGCAGATGGTGGTAGTATTGCGTGCACAAGGTATAAAAGGGCAGTGCATTGGCAGAAGTGTCATTTGTACTGAGGTGATTCATGTGAAAAGTTTCTGACTTGATTATGACCACAGAACAGGAATTAACAGATTTTGAATGTGGAATGGTAGTTGGAGCCCGATCCATGGGACATTCCATTTCAGAAATCATTAGGGAATTCAATATTCTGAGATGCACAGTGTCATGAGAGTGCTGAAAATACAGAGTTTTGAAAACTAATGAGTCATTACTTTTCACCATGGATAATGCAGTGACCAATGGCCTTCACTTGAACAACTGAGAACAGTGGTGTTTGTCTAAAATTGTCAGTGCTAACAGACAAGCAACAGTGTGTGAAATAACCACAAAAAACAATGTCGGACCTATGATGAATGTATCCTGTAGGACAGTGTGGTGAGGTGTGGCATTAATCACGTATGGTAGGAGATGAGCGATGCGAGTGCCTTTGCCAACAGCACAACATCGCGTGCAGCGTGTCTCCTGGGCTTGTAGCCCTGTCGGCAGGACCCTAGACGACTGGAAAACTGTGGGCTGGTGAGATGAACCCTGATTTCAGTTGGTAAGAGCTGATGGTAGGGTTCAAGTGTGGAGCAGATCCCACAATGCCATGGACCCAAGTTGTCAATAAGACACTGAAAGTTGGAGGTGGTTCCATAATGGTGTAGGCTGTGTTTACATGGAACGTATCAATCACTGATTGAAAATGATTATGTTCAGCTATTTGCAGACCATTCAAGTTCCCAAGCAACAATGGAATTTTTATGGATGGCAATGCGCTGTTTGAAGAACATTCTGGACATGAATCCCTTTGGACATTTATGACACATAATCAAGAGTTCAGTTCGTGCACAAAATCCTGCGCCAGGACCACTATTGCAATTACAGATAGTTATAAGGCAGGGGGCTTCCAATGACTTGTTGAGTCCATGCCACACTGAGTTGCTGCTCTACACTGGGCAAAAGGTGGTCTGGCACGATATTAGGAGGTATCCCAAGGCTTTTGGCACATCAGCATAAATATCCATTTTTTTGTATGGAGACTCTGTTGTTAAGCAGAGTAGTTAGGAGGCCCATTCCACATTTCAAAAATCATTGTGACAGTCTCACATACATGTTACCACACCTGAAGTACAGTATAATATCCTATTACATTCCCAAATTAACATTTTCCAATGTTTTTATTGGTACTTTCAACTGATCAAATTCAGACTCACTTTTGTGTAAATATAATTATAAATTTCCTGCCATTTACACTTAATTAAACTATGTTCATGGAGAAAAATTGTAATTGACATAAAATAACTCTGAAATCGCATGGGTCTTTCGAGTAGTTTTTACAAATATTATGTGCTTAACTTAGTCAAGCAATGAGTTCCCTAGTTCTGGATCAGTAGAAGTAGTTACAAGTTGCATCACTACTGCTTTACTTCTAGTTTCACTGACCTAACAAGAACTATTTCAGGGCTACTATAAATGACTCATTAGTTTTCAATGCCCTATATTTTCCAAAGTATGACATGTACAAATGTGACTGATGCTTGAATAGAACTGTGAAGCACCAAGTTTTTTGCACTCTACAAATATTCTATGAGTGCTCCTCTGCTCAAATACAACATACGTCATTACGGTAGTCAAGTTTGTTCCATACCTCAGGCAGTAACACCGTGTCAATCACCACAGCAGCACTGATGTATGTAAAATGGAAATGAGAGATGCTCTGTCGACAGCTGATTTTAAGTGACCAATGACTGAACTGCAGCAGACAGCGCATTTATAGCCCCACATTTAAACTTCTGTCCTAACCTAATCACAAACTTGTGATGTGCAATGTATCCAAGCTAATGGCAATGATCAATCTACGGCAGAACTAAAACCATGATTGGTTAAATCTGCAATCAAACTTGAGACAGAAAATTTTCATAATATGTTTGTTTTCATGGCCATCTTATGCAGCAAAACTTCAGTTTCAGCAGTAACAGCAAACTGTTATTTCTCCCTGTCATTGATTACCTGAAACTATCCTCACACTGGATACATGGGGCCGGCCGCTGTGGTCTAGCGGTTCTGGCGCTGCAGTCCGGAACCGCGGGACTGCTACGGTCGCAGGTTCGAATCCTGCCTCGGGCATGGGTGTGTGTGCTGTCCTTAGGTTAGTTAGGTTTAAGTAGTTCTAAGTTCTAGGGGACTTATGACCTAAGCTGTTGAGTCCCATAGTGCTCAGAGCCATTTTTTTTGGATACATGGGATGCCGCATTACAAACCAATGGGCAGTCCTGGTTGGCACTTGATTGCAGATAATAGGCTACACAAGCACATTCCAAACATAACACAAAATAAAACAAAAAAAAAAAAAAGAACTATCCTCACACTGGCTACATGGGATGCCACATAACAGACTAATGGGCAGTCCTGGTTGGGACTTGGTTGCAGATTACAGGCTACACAAAAGCAGATTCCAAACAAAACAAAACAAAAACAAAAAAGGTAGGAAGAACAGTAAGAACAAATAAAACAGTCAATATGATAATGAAAACAAGGCAACAAAGTATTAGAAATAATAAACAGTACACTTAAACCAATTAAACCAAACCAATTAAAAATGATATGATGATCGAAGTCTTTTGATTAGATTTCGGAAAATAAAAAATTTTGCTGCCTTTGACAAGATTTGAACTGCAACCTGCCATACATGGTGTTTATATGCTAACCACCATGCTATGCCACTAAACTGTAGAAGTCTGTTGTATTTACGACTTTGGTTACACAGCTGCAACGATTAATTGCAACATTCAAGAATTCAGCTTCACATAATATCATGAGAAGTTTATCTAATGTAAGCCAATCTCTGTGACTATAATAACTGTATATATTATGCTGAATCGTTTTGTGCAGAAGGATAGAGTAGTGTTTGGTTAGTGCAGTGTATGAAATGTGTGTATTTCGTTGGCACTGTGTGTGTGTGTGTGTGTGTGTGTGTGTGTGTTTGGTGCGGTTATCACGTGTGATGAAATACAAAATGTAAGGCTAAGGACCAGACCAGGATTCAGGATCCAAATCAAGAAAGAAAAGCTGGACAGTAATTAGAAGTGAACTGACTAATTATTTTGGCAGTTTGGCAACAGCAACCAGTTTGGGCATGGCACTGAGCATTGTGGTTGGAGGAAACCAGCTACAACATATGGGGTGTCAACTATCATGTAATTTTAACTAGACTATGGTTTCAAACTGTCACAGATATGGCACTTCTCACAGAAAATAAATAAACTATATAGGATTTGTTTGAATGTTATTTTGTATAAAAATGCACTAACTTATTTTCACAGAAACATTAATAAGTGGTGTATTTGCAACCTCCTCTTTTTTCTTTCCCCCTGAAAGGATCGGAGAGTGTGTACTTTTTGTACAGAGTGCAACAATGTAATTGAACTATCAGATACAGGACATTTTCATGGAAACAGGAACATAACCCATACCAGGAGATGCCAACAAATGTAACAGGTTTCTTTTTAGTTAAAACAGTTTCTTAAGAAGCCTACAATATACACCAGTTTTGTTAACACTGAGTTCAACTCTATCTTGTGTCTATAGCTTTGATCAAATCACAGTATTATGAAAAGGATAGATTACTACTCGCCATATAGCAGGGATGTTGAGTCGCAAATAGGCATGACAAAAAGACTGTCAAACAAGTAAGCTTGTTGCCAAAAAAGGCCTTCATCGGAATTACATGAAAAAAAAAAAAAAAAACACACACACACACACACACACACTCAAAATGCAAATTACACATACATGACCACAGTCTCTGGCTGCCAAGGCCTTGATTAAAATCAAATTCATATCTGGTTAAAATTCACATTTGGTGATTATAGGGAGCAAACGGCAAGAATGAACACATGAGTATTTGATTCTTGATATGGGAACAATCCTGGCTCATACTATGCAATGCATACTCCCGACAAGCTAAAATGATATACGATCTGCTGGTTTAAATTCAGTTGGTTTTGGTCATCTGAAAATGCTTATCCAATGCTACCATTGTTAAAAGAATTTGGAAAAATTTCTCAGAGACCTCAGGAACATTGAAATGTAATTAAAAATGGAGGGGAGGGGTTATACTAAACTGTATGAACATTTTTACTCTTTATTGACAAATAAAACCATCTGCTTTGTTCTTTTATAGGTCTGGTTATTTATAGATTTATTACAAACAGGGCTCACTCAACTTTCTGTTTCATGTGAATTCTGATTTGGATACATTATAATTCTGTACCACCAGCAATATTCTGAAGTTTAATTAACTTTTCAGCCTCCCAAACACAAACTACATCACTTGGGGCAACAAGGCAATGAAAACTATAAAAGTACTAATGATGACATGTAAATCACTTATGGCTGTTGTTTATGCTCTATTTCCTGGATTTGCAACCCACACACATTACCTTTCATTCTCTCCTGAAATCATCAGAAGTCACCCTGCGCTCTGTGGCAGTAGTACAAATTTCTCGTCACTTTAAAATCAACATCCGTATACAACTAAATTAATTTAAATACTAACCCTGTGGTTCCTGATGCCTCTTCACATGTGCGAAGTTGCTGTGTCCATGGAAAAGGTTTCTCTGACATAAACCTCATTTTTGTTTTAAGGGACCAATCCACTGGAATGTACTTCTTTCCTGCTGCCTTCAGTTCTGGAATGTCATCCTGCAAATTGAATTTTTAATGTTATTTTAAAATTACCTTTCATGCCGTATAATGACTGTTGCATTTCCAGTTCAAAGCAGATTGCACAAATGACAACAAGCAAAATTAGTAGAAATTCATGTGTCTGCAAAAAGATCGATATGCAAAGCATAGAACTATCACTATCAAACCTTAGTACCTCTAAGCAGATAAAAGGCTTCTATTTAACCAACCACTGACCAGTCCAGCATGGCAACAGAAGAAAGCAAAAGGAAATCTGAAATTACATATTTCCCACAGGAGGATCTCACAAACATACCATTGCTCAGACTCCCGTATGGAAGACATGGTAATAAGCACCCCTGTCACAGAAAAACAACTGCAAGAGTTGAAAGCAATTAAGTTGCCAGATCTGGGTGGAATCCCAATTTGGTTTTACAGAGATTACTTTATGGCATTGGGACCTTACTTAACTTTACCTCTCACCCAATGCGAAGTCGTCCCCCCCCCCCCCCCAAAAAAAACTGCGGATGATTCATATTCTTAAGAAGTGTAAAGAACAGACCCACAAAATTATTACAGACCAATATCCTTAACATAGTTTCCTGCAGAATTCTTGAACATATTCTGAGTTCGAATCTAACACATGGTCCAGTCACATTTATGTGACCACCATCTATGTTCAAAGTCCCATCTATGTTCGAAGTCAATGTGCAATAACCACTCACAGGTTGCAGGTGGCAGCACTAGCCGAGGAGGGTATATAAAAATACAAATATTCGAATTACCTTTCAAACTAATAACAACCTTTCAACAAAATGATGTTCTGCCACCAGTAGAACATCAAAATATAACTCAGGCATATATAAAAAATCACGTGCAGCAGCTGAAACAAGATTTAACATAGCGCAAACAGGAAGAAATTTTAACACCAGATATAAGGAATACATTAGAAACAGTGAAAATAATCACTCAAGCTTCGTTTCACATCTGAAAATTCAAAACCACGCTGCTAGTACAATCGAAAATACACTCCAGATTCTGCACAGGCTACCAAAATGTTTTTCAATGAACATTCTTGAAGAAATGGAAACGTACATACACACAGAAGAAAATAGCCACAAGAAATATTAAACAAGCTTACAGAATTTTGACACAAGTACTATCTAAAAAACTTTATTGAACTTTTAGAACATGAAAATGGATAAATCTGAAATAACATATGCAACAACCAGAGACAACCATGACAAATTTTAGTTAATAATACCACTGTACATCTGGACAATATTTGTAAACACATAGTGCCGTAAGAGTTGAATTGTAAAACTCCCCTCAAACCATAATTAAAATATTATTTCAATATACTTACATCATTTACCATTTTATCAAAACAGTGAGTTACACGACAGTTCACTAACGACGTAATACAGACATCACTTCAATCTAGACACGAGTATAACATAGTCACTTTAATATAAATGACACTCATATTTACACACATTCTTACTAAAACTGTATTCACAGGCAATAAATGCCAAAACAGCCTGTCGTGAACACAGGTTAGGTATTATAAGCAGCAATTCTGGTGAATCTTCCTGACAGCTGACTTATAATATGCTGTTGGCCCTAAAGAAGAAAAACAGGTCGAGTTGGGTGGAGGGGTTGGGGGCTGGGGGAGGGGGGGGGGAGATGTGGAAAACAGTGCAGTAATGTGGAAACAGAGTGGCTTATTTGGTGTTCAAAAGGGCACGATCACTGGCTTTCACGCCAAGGGTGGAAGCATTTCCGAAACATCTAAGTTCATAAACTGTTCGCGTGCCATCATGTTTAAAGTATACTGCACGTGGCAAAATGGTACTATCCAAAACCGGTGCCAAGGTAACTGTGGTGCATCATGGACCGTAGATGACAAGGGCGAATGATGGCTGTGGAGATGTGTACAAGGGAACAGACATGCAACTTAAGCACGTGATCAGCCAGATGAACCAAGGGCCTAGTAACAGGTCTCCTCCGTTCAGCGAATGTTGCTGCGTAGGGGCTCCCGCAGCAGGTGACTGGTTCATGTTCCTATGCAGACTGCAATTTATCAGCACCAAAGACTGGAATTTGCATGCAAATACTGCAAATGGACATCCAATGAGTGGTGGTAGGTGGACTTCTGAGAAGAATCAAGTTTTATGTGCCATTGGACAGATGGCTGTTAGTGTTTACAGCATGAAAAATCTGTTGAAAGCAAATATCCTGCTATAATCGTTGGAAGGATCCAGGCCAGATGGAATTCCCTGGATGATCTTGTCATTCTGGAGGGCACAATGGATCAACACAAGAATGCATATATCCTTGGGGACCATGTCAACCCCTGTATGCAGTTTGTTTTTCCCTGACACGATGGTATCTACCAGCAGAACAATGCAATGTGTCACACAGCTCTTAGTGTATGTGCATGGTTTGAATAGCACCAGGATGAGTTTACCATACTTCCCCGGCTACCAAACTCCCCAGATTTAAACCCAATCAAGAATCTGTGGGACCACCTCGATTGGGCTATTCATACCATGCATCATCAAACAAGAAACCGAGAGCAGATGACCAAGGCACTGGAGGCAACTTGGCTCCACATCCCTGCCAGTAGCTTTCAGAACCTCACTGACACTCTTCCTGCAAAAGGTGGTTAATCAAGGTTTTGATAGGTGGTCACATTAATCTGACTGGACAGTGCACATTTCCTTCAGATAGAAAAGCTTCTGTCCACAAATCAGACCAGATTTAAAAAGTATCACTCATGTGAAACTCAGCTTGGCCTATCCTTACATAGTAACTTGTGAACCACAGATAAAGAGCAATTGGCAGATTACATATTCCTAGATTTCTGGATGTATCTGACACGGTGTCCAACAGTAGCTTATTAATGAAGGTACAATATTATGAAATTGGTTCCCAGATATGTGAGTGACTCGAAGACTTCTTAGGTAACAAAACCCAATATGTTGTCATCGATGAAAAGTGTTCATCAGAAACAAGGGTGTCATACGGATTGATCCATGGTAGTGTGACAGGACTGCTCTTATTCTCTATACACGTAAATAATCTGACTGACAGGGTGGGCAGCAACCTGCAGGTTTGCTGATGATGCTGTGGTGTACGAGAAAGTACTGTCGTTTAGTGACTGTAGGGGGATACAAGATGACTTATACAAAATTTCTAGTTGATGTGATGAAAGATAGCTTTCTCAAAATGTAGAAAAATGTAAGTTAATGTAAAAGAGTAGGAAAAACAATCTTGTAATGTTTGAATACAGCGTAAGTAATATGCTGCTTGACACAGTCATATCAATTAAATAGGAGGGTATAAGGTTGCAAAGTGATATTAAATGAAATGAGAACACAAGTACAGTAATAGGAAAGGCGAACGGTTACTCCAATTTCCTGGGAGAATTTTAAGAGAAGTGTGGTTCAACTGCAAAGGGGACCACATATAGAATACTTGTGCAACCTATTCTTGAGCACTGCTTGCGTTTTTAGGATCCCCACTGGATTGGATTAAAAGAAAACTCTGAAGCACTTCAGAGGGGGACTGCTAGATTGGTTGTCAGTAGGTTCAATCAACATGCGAGTAAAATGGAATGCTTTGTGAACTCAAAATGGAAACCTGTAGAGGGAATACCATATTCTTTCCATGAAACACTGTTGAGAAAGTTTACAGAGCCAGTATTTGAAGCTGATCAAAGAATTATTCTACTGCCACCAACATGTATTTTGCGTAAGAACCACAACAATAAGAGAAATTAGGGCTTGTACAGAGACATATACACAGTCATTTTTCTCTCACTCTATCTGCAAATGGAACAGGAAAGGGAATGACTGGTAGTGGTACAAGGTATATTCCGTCAGGCAGCATACCGTATTTACTCGAATCTAAGCCGCACTTTTTTTCCGGTTTTTGTAATCCAAAAAACCGCCTGCGGCTTAGAATCGAGTGCAAAGTAAGCGGAAGTTCTGAAATATGTTGGTAGGTGCCGCCACAACTAACTTCTGCCGTCGAATATATGTAGCGCTACACAGGCATGCTTTACAGGCACAAAGATAAATCCTGGCGCCAAAACCTCTGCGTCAATAAATAAATTAAAAAAAAAGGTGGAAGACGAGCTTTTTTCTCCGTCCCGAATTTCGACCACTGCATTTTCATACATTATCCAACGAAGTAAATACAAATTCCGTATTGTTCATCTTCGAATGTAGCAGCTTTTCAATGTACTACGAAAATCCAACTGGCAAGACCGTTTGCGATGTTTGTCAGTATGGCCAATTCTACGTTCTGATTTTTTCTACCTGTGAGAAGAGATGGTTGCTAATGGGAACTTTTGTGAATTCTGAATCACATGAAGTATTCTCTTCACCATAAGAATAATACAAATATAAACATTTTGCCATGTATTCTTTCGTGTTTGCTGCTATCTCATTTAAATCCTGTCTGCCTAATAAACTACGAAACTAGAGTGAGACAACACAAACGCGGAAGTATACACATATGTCATGTTCATATTTGTATTATTCTTATGCCTAATAGTGATACAGTCAGAAATGAAGCACGGCAATTGACTAGATTTTTAAATCTAAGATGACTCTAATTTCTGTGCAGAAAATAATGTACTAAAGAGGCGTCTGCAAAGATTTTCAAACGGAGAAAAATTTTCGCTAAACTCTCGTTCAGAACATCATCTATCATACGCAGTTTATTATTTGGTTCTTGTTGATCATTATCCAAGAAAGCAGCAGTGTAAATAACAACAAATAGCAGTCTCTTGCCATTGTTTCGCTACTGAGACAATTACTCTCTCTTTTTTTTTTATTGTAAGCGGCGGTAGCACGCACAAAAGCAAACCATGCCGCGAGCGGCAACAGGTCGTGAACATTCATTATCGGAATGCGACAAACCATGCATGACACAGTACAGTAATGCATTTTCAGCTTAGAGTGACGAAAACACCTATAACAAAGAGAACGGCAATTATCAGATCTGGGAAAAATAAGCAATCAATTCAAACCAGACGAAGCACGTGAAAAACGAAGGGTACCCGCATAAATAAGGATGGAGCGCCTGACGCATAGCAATGGCTACCTGGTAAAGCTTAACTGCTAAGCTTACGGCTCGAACCAAACTACTGTAGCTGTATCGTCATTCATTCGACCTGAATTCTGTCTCATATTACAATGGACCAACTTTGTTTCGATTTGGAGGTGCGGCCTAAACCTTTTCTCTCCCCTTGAATTTCGAGTCTCAAATTTCAGCTGCGGCTTAGATTCGGGAAATTATTTTTTCCTTTATTTCGAGTCTCATTTTTCAGGTGCGGCTTAGATTCGAGTGCGGCTTAGATTCGAGTAAATACGGTACAGTGGTTTGTGAGGTATGTACGTAGATGTAGATTAGTTAAACTATAATTAGTTAAAATACTGAACATACAGATTATATAGTTTCATAAGTTACACGCAAACAACATACATTACACTCACAATTGAACTTCCTGTACCCAATATTTATTTCCAGAAGATAAGAAACCATCTCCAGCTGAAAATACACCTGTCCTGTTGTTCAACAATCCCAAAAGAAACCCTGAGTTTAAAAGATAAGGAAGTATGTGTAATTTTTGTAGTCTATATTTATCTATCACCTGTCTTACAATTCTAGTACTCCATTTTCAACTTACACTCTTATTTACCCTTGTGATAAATTAAATTTCTGTGGGATATGTTCAACTGCACCATAGCCGGTCCCAAGCCCAGTTGAGAGAGGAGGAGGAGTAACACCGCGTTAAAAAACCTTGGTTCACTTGGCCCAGGTGATAGTACCTCTTGAGGGCCCCTTGCCAGGAATACAGTGAAGACTTCAACAGCAGCGAAGGCGGAGAAGATGGACTTCGGTACGGCAGAGCTGGCGGAAGAGGCACCTTTTCTCTTTGGGTACAAAAAGAGTACAAGTAGCGACTGAACCCCAGAGGGGCGGCTACAGACAGCGTCTGACTCATGATGAGCGGCTGACTTTAGGCTGGGCATCCTACTGCCTATGTGGAAAGTAACGGGAAATTACCACATTACATTCCCAAGCAGTACATGGCATGTCTCTCCATGTGAAAGATTCCGGAGTTAAAACTTCCCCTCATTCAGATCTCTGGGAAGGGAACACACAGAGTAGACGTATTTGAAAGGAAGAAAGGGACAGCGAAGGGAGGAAAGATAAGGAATGGAACATGGAATGTGAGGACACTACTGCAAGCAGGAAAGCTAGAAAATGCAAAACAGTAACAGATTAGATGCCCTCGGTTTGTGTGAAATGAGATGGGGAGAGAATGGGGAGATAGAAAGTAGAGATTATAAGCTCTTTCACTCAGGGGAAATCAAGAGTGGTGAAAACAGAGTAGGAATATTGACAGGGCAAAAGTTGAAAAATAAGATAATGAAGGTACAATATATTGATGGAAGATTGATGATGATATGACTGAAGGGTAGTTCACAAAATTTGGTATTAATACAGGTATATATGCTAACCAGCCAGCATAGAGATGAGGAAGTGGAAGAATATTATGAGAAAATACAAGAACTCGTCAAGAAAGAAAATAGAAATGCCTGCATTATCATGGGGGACCGGAATGCAGTGATGGGTGAAGGAAGAGATGAAGATGCAGTAGGAAAATTTGGATTAGGAATAAGAAATGAGAGAGGTGAACGACTAATTAGTTTCTGTAAAGAAAATTCATTAGCAGTGGGTAACACATTATTTGAACACCACAAAAGGAGACGTTACACATGGATATCAAATTTGAATAGGGAAAGATATCAGTTGGATTACATCCTGATACAAAAAAGGTTTAGGAATAGTTTGAAAAATGTTAAAGCTTATCCAGGAGCGGATATAAATTCAGGCCACAACCTAGTAATGGGAGAAATACAAGTGAAGTTGAAAAAAGTCTGGAGAGGTAAAGCAAAGGAAAGCCTAAACACAGAAAGATTCAAAGAGGTAGGAAAGGCATCAGATTTGGAGAACAGATTTATGGAAAAATGGCAAAGCGGTAGTGTTGATGAAAGTGTTAATGAGAAATCGATGAAAATGAGAGAAGGACTCTGCCAAAGAAGTACTAGGAATTTGAGTATCCCAAAGCACCAGGCAGGAATGGATAACAGAAAACATGTTGAAAAAGATGGAAGAGCAGAGAAAGTGGAAAAGTGTAGAAACTGAAGAAGGCAAAAAGAGGTACAGGAAACTGAATAATGAATTAAGAAGAGAAACTGAAGAAGCAAGAGAAAAATGGGTGTAACAGAAATGCGACGGAATAGAGAAAATGGAGAAAGACGGAAAGTATGAAATGATGTATAGACTGGCTAGTGAGACGTAAAAGAAAGAGGAATAACATGGAAAGAGAAGGAGCAGATGGTACTCTAGCAGAAGAACCACAGGAGGTTTTGAACAGATGGCAAGAATATATTGAATGTCTGTATAAGGGGGATGAAATGCAAAGCAAAATTAAGGTTGAAGAGGAGCAATATGTGCCAGAAGATGGAAAGGGATTTACCATCTTGGAAGCAAAAGTAGAAAAGGCACTGAAGGAGATGAAGAATAGGAAGGCATGTGGAATTGATGATTTGCCAGCAGAACTGTTGAAGAGTCTGGGAAACAAGGCAGGAAAAGAAATAGTCTACCTCTGTAACGAGATATATGACAAACGGGAATGGCCTGAGGACTTCCTTGCAACAGTTATGATACCAATACAGAAAAAGAGAAACACTAAAAATTTGAAGAGCACCGAACCATCAGTCTAATTTCTCATACAGCTAAAGTCTTGCTGAGAGTGTTGAATAGAAGGTTATATGGCAAGCTGGATAGAGGGATTGCAGAGGAGCAGTTCAGATTTAGAAGAGGAAAAGGAACAAGAGATGCTATTGGCCTGTTAAGAACTACAGGTGAAAGATACATGGAAAAAGGTAGAGAAATCTTTGCTGTTTTTATAGATTTAGAAAAGGCTTTTGACAGAGTTCAGTGGAACAAGCTGATGGATATTTTGACGAGGAAAGGAGTAGATTGGAAAGAGAGACGACTGATACAGAGTCTATACTTACACCAGAAAGTAAGGATAAGGATTGGGAATGAAATAGCAGGAGGAAGCAGCATTGGACTAGGTGTTAGACAATGTTGTTGCCTTTCCCCACTGTTGTTTAACGTATACCTTGAAGAGATTATTGCGAAAAGCTTAGATGGGAAAAGAGGAATATGCATTGGTGGAAAGAGAATAGAATGTATAAGATTTGCTGATGACATGTTATTAGTGGCAGAAAGTGAGCGGACAGTGAATAACATGCTGAAAGATCTGAATGAAACACAGCAAAAACAAAGAGTATGGTCATCAGTACAAGACGCAGACTGTCCAATATTAAAATAGGACAATCTACCACTAGCCAAGTAAGTGAATTTAAATATCTTGGAAGCACAACAACTGAAGACTTGAGATGTCACCAGGAGGTGAAAACTCTAACTGCCATAGCGAAGGAGAAATTCGACAGAAAGAGGAGACACTTATGTGGCAAATTAGATAAAGGACTAAGTAAAAGGCTTGGCAAATGTTTTGTCTGGAGCGTGGCACTATATGGGGCAGAAACATGGACGCTGAGACAAGAGGATGAAAAAAGATTAGAAGCATTTGAGATGTGGATGTGGAGGAGAATGGAGAGAATAAGCTGGATGGAAAGAGTGAGTAATGAAAGAGTATTGGAAAGGGTTGATGAGAGAAGATGTCTACTGAAGGTTGTAGGAGAAAGGAAAAAGAACTGGTTGGGACATTCATTGAGAAGGGAGTGCTTGCTAGCAGATGCTTTGGAAGGATTGGTTTGTGGGAGAAGACTGAGAGGAAGAAGGAGATACAAGATGATAGATGACATAAAGGGAAGAGGAAATTATGCAGACTTGAAGAGAATGGCAGAAAACCAGACAGCCTGGAGAACTGCCATGTGAAAACCTGCCTTTTGGCAGAACACTGATGATGAATGATGTGGTATGTTCCACTCTAACAATGCCTTGTTTTCATTCATGTCCTGGCATGCAACAACATGGTCCAATCAGAAGGTGCAAGAAAGGGACCAAGTGTGACCAATCTTGAAAGCATAAGAGCACACAACTCAAGAGCAAACATCAATTCAGGGTGTATACACGAACAAGAAAAAAAAATTCCTGGATTTTTCCCATATCTCCCGGTTAAAAACGCACTTTTTCCCACGTGAAAATACAGAGGGGTCCAAAAAAATGTATCCACTGTTTAAAAGTCCATAACATGCTAACTAATTGACGGAGTTGTCTCATTTTTGGTGTAAGTGTAGCTTGAAGCCCAACTTAACGATATCACTGTAGGTGTTTGAAATGGTCACCATTAACATCCACACACAAACAATGCCGCCGAACTGCACCACGAACTACTGGCTGCAACGTGTTCAGTTGGATATTTTCACATAAATGTACGATGAATTCTCAAAGTTCATCCAATGTGCATGGCTTTTGTCGATAAACAACGTCCCTTAGTGTTCCCCACAGGTAAAAGTCCAGAGGAGTTAGATCTGGGGAACGTGGTGGATACTCCACAGCACCTCTACGGCTTATCCATCTTCCTGGTAGATTTTCGTCGAGATACGCCCCAACACGTTTTTTGTAGTGGGCTGGGGCATCATCTTGTTGAAAGTAAACTCTTCCATCTCCATACAAGTCTCGGATGGCAGGTAAAATGGATTTCTGAAGGTACACCTCACCGGAAACTGTGCCATCAAAGAAGAATGGCCCAATCAAGCCCTGGTAAGACAACCCACACCACACATTTACTCCTGGCAAATTCACGGCTTTGTCTACATGGACATTCATATTTTCGGCGGCCCAGTAGACGCAATTGTGGCAATTTACTGTACCATTGAGTTTGAACTGTGCCTCATCAGACCACACAATCATCTCTGCAAACTCTTCATCGTTGCGCACAATGTTAGTAAACCACTCACGGTACTCCATTCTACGATCTGGGTCATCTTCGTTCGTTGCATGTAGCAATTGTGGGATATAGCACTTCCACTTTGCTGTCTTCAAAATTCGCCGAACACTTGAGCGGCTCACTCCAGTTTCACGGGCACACTGTCTCACAGACTTCTGTGGTGAGCGAGTGAATTGTTGTAACACACAACGGGAGTTAGCTGGACTTGTTACTGTTATAGGTCATCCAGATCGTCGTTTGCGTGCATCTTTAACACAGCCTTCAGCTTCAAATTTGTCTCGAATGCAACGAATCGTTAAACATCTTGGTGGCTCTGTTTGATACTCATTTCGCCATTGCCACTGAACCTCATTAATGTTTTTGTACTTAAAATACCACTTCAAAACTGACTTCCTTTCATCAAATGTAAGCCTTGTACCAGCCATGTTTACTCGAGTAACTAGGTGCAACTAAGAACAAAACACTGACTACCTGGCAACTGTCATCTGACAAAACAAAACAACGCACACAACACTTGTGTGGCGACTGTCGGAACTACAAACTATTACACTACCAAAGATGAGACAACTCCGTCAATTAGTTTGCCAGTTATGGACTTTTAAACAGTGGACACATTTTTTTGGACACCTCTGTATACTTCTTCCAAGATAAATATACACTTTTTCCATGATAAGCGACAGTGTAGTTTCCCTCGGAACAGTAAAAACATCATTCCTTTGAATGGTAAAGATTTTATACACCAGCGTAGAACTTCTCAGTACTTTAGAAAAGTAAACTCGGCAAGGAAAAAAAAATAAAATAAACGCATTTTGGAAAGATCTTTGATGTGCAGCAACATGTATGCTGCATATTTTCATATTACAATATGTTTCATATTTTTGTATTACAAAAGTATAAATTCAAATTCCACGAAACACAGCACATCAATTTCCGAAGCATTGAAAGAGAGATTGCAATGCGCTTTTGTAACCCAATCATAGCTCATGTTATGTGATCTCGCCAGCCAATGACAGCAGATATTCAGAGCATACGACACATGATGTAGTCAGGCAAATGTGTGAACACACAGATAGGAGAAGTTAATGGTTTAAAGAAAAGCTAAGCTTTCACAAGTAATATTGATCTTGAAGACTAATAATCTACAAGAAAAGGTAAGCTTTCACATATAATACTGGTCTTTTTTAGCGTATGTTACACTTCAAGATACATATTACAAATGGGCCAGTAAAATGTTAAACAATGACATTAATGTCTGGTCATCTGGGCTCGAAATTATTCCAAGTGGTTGGTACTCAAAGCGTTAAGTTTTAAATGAGAGTCAAATGCTCTGTGATCTAAGAAATTCATCGCACTCTCTCACACGTAACACAAATCATCTTGCACAAAAGGAAATTTCCTCCCTGCGACCTCTTTGACATGGGTTTGTTTCAGCAGGTGCCAGAGAGCGCCAGAAAACAGGCGTTACTGCACATGGGCAACTACGATGATGCAGTAACCCAGTATGTTCATACACATAGAGCACTAAGAGTTCTTACATGATGTCATAAAAGAAATAAGGCACCATACAATACTACAAGACTATAGGAATTTCGTAAACTGTACTAAAATGCATAATTCGGCTTAAAGGACACATTCAATATGTTCAGATTTACAATGAAGTAGGCCCCAACCTGATATTAGGTTTTTCAGTGCACTTTTCGTGATGCAAATTTTCTTGGAGTACCAGTACTGTATTGTCTCATGTGTGGTTTGTTATTATGGCATAATGCCATACACGCCAGGGATTGGTCTCAGGTAGCACCTGAAGAAGACAGCGAGGCATGCTGTTGAAATATCATGCAAGAACGATGCGAACATCCGGCTGGATTCCTGAATATCCAAGATGTCAAAGTATTTGTGTCAGTGACAACACTAAAATTGAACAAAACTCCAAGCACCAACAGTAACCCTGTCAAATTCTACACTGAATTTGCAGCTGACAAGGAGACCACATTGCAATTGGATTTTTCTAATTTTTTATATTTATGGTACTTGAAGTTTGGAGTTCTAATATTTATCTGACAAGGCAGTTCGACGCAACTGTCAATAATTCTCAAGAAAACCAACTTTGAAGTTTTTCAAGTTAAATCAGGATTGATATTTCAAAGGGCCACATGGATATGTGGCCCAATACTTGCTTGTGATTTGGGTGACCAGAGTTCGATTCCCGGACAGTGTAAATTTTTAATCAGAGATGCATGTCTTATGAGCATTTCTGTGAAGGGTGAGATACATAAAGAAGAAAAAAATATTGGCAACATGCAAGATTGGTAATCGTCGTTCTTCCAGGAATCGAACCCAGCCTGTCCACATGGTAGACGAGCATACTATCATAGAGCCTCGTGGCCCACTGAAAAATCTGCTTTGATTAATGGAACAAAAGGGTCTCAGACAACTTCAAAGTCAATTTTCTTGAGAATTTGAGAATTTCATCGAACTGCTTCGTAGATTGACATCCTAATTCTGAACTTCATGTACTATAAATACAGAATGGTACAAAAATCCAATTGCTATAGGGTCTCATCGTGAGTTAGCTCCTATGTTAACAATAACACAGTACAGATCAGCTGAGCAAAATCTGTGCCCAGTGATTGAACAAACCACAGATCACGCCCCTATATGACAAGATAGCAGAAGTGATCCATAGAACTACCATCCTATCTCAATGATGTCTTTCTTTTGTAGAATCCTACATCATATTCTGAGCTCAAGCATAATGCATTAACTCGAACAGAATGACCTCCTGCATTCCATCCAGCATGGATTCTGAAAACATGACACCCCATTTGTTTTTTCTCACGCATGACATCCTAAAAGCCATGGATCAAGGCAGTTAGGTGGATACAGTATTCCTGGACTTTCAACAAGCATCTGACTCTGCACAACATCAACGATTACAAAGGAAAAAGTGATAACATTTATGACTGGACTGAGGATTTTTTTGGTAAGAATGATGCAGATGTTATCGACAGAAATATTGGGTGGTTATAATCGAAGTGTAGCTACCTTCAAAGTTCCAGTACAGGCTGCAATTTTCGTATTGCAGAAAAAATTGGTAGATACAATAACGCAGAACTGATTTACACTGGAAAAACATTAGTTCCAATTTTGGCCACCAGGTGTTGATCTGGTACTGTGAAAGCAAAAAAAGACATGTAGAAATGTTTCCATGTGTAATGGATCAGGAACTCGGTGTGGGCAGAAAAGATCACCCAAGTGAGAAACGCATAATGTTGATTTTATCTTTAACCAGACCTTACACAATTTATTCAATACGAGCACCAGAGACATCAACGAGATACTACACGCAAAACAATTTGATCAATAGTTGCTCACAGAAATTCTGGCTGAATCTGAGCAACGTGTTCCAGTATACTGGAATATATCAGGTAGAGACTGAACATGTCCATGGTAAATGTGTTCTTTGAGACATCCCCAGAACCTAAAGTCACTTGGTTCAGATCAGGTGATCATGCAAGCCATGCATCTGGAAAACCTCTGGTGATAACATATCCGTGGAAGGTTGCATTAAGTAGATCTTTCACTGGGTAACTGAAATGAAGTGTTGCTCCGTCTTGCATAAAAACTCTGAATTTAGCACATTTGCACTCTTCCACAGTAGGAATCATGCTGTACAAGGAGGACTCGATAATATGCAATAGACACGGTACACCTAAGAAGCCCTCTGGGCACATTCTCTTCAAAGAAGAACAGACCTAGGTGCTTGTGAATCCTTACCACATAGTCATATCGGCACATGCAATGGCACTTCATGCACAACACATGGGTGTGTTCACTGCACCCTGTAGAGTAAAATGTGCACCAACACTCCATAGACTAGTGCCTGACCACATGTCATCTACTTCGATCTGTGCCAGAAACCGCAGAGCAAATACAGCAAATGTCACTGCGAATCATGAGGTTTCAGTACTTGCACCGCCCGCATATTGTGTGGGTACCATTGTAAAATAGACCGTACTGCTGACAAAGGAATGGCCAATTCTCATGACACTGTACGAGCACTAGCACTAGCTGGGGCATGTGCTGAATTGCCAATTACAGCAACATTGTCCATAACTTTCACCACAACAGGACACCTTTCTCTGCTAGGTGCCACACCAAGCTCAACTGTGTTTTCAAACTTTATCATCATCTTCTTTAAACCATTTAATGACATCAGCCATCTCCTCAGACCTTTCAGTTGGCACTACTCACTCAATGCAGTACTGTAATTGCTGCCATTCACATAAAACAGTTTCACTAACAGTACATCGTTCTGTCCTCTCGACAGCCATTACTGCTCTCTCACATTATGACTTGTCAAATGACAGTGTGGATGCCATACTGCCACACAAACAAGTGTAAGAACCAAACTTGCATCCGGTAGCCACAATTCAAACTAATTGTTTTTCCAGAATAAATTGGTTTCACATTAATGCATTAGCATGAATACCAAGTTTTGCTGCCATACAATCATTACAGCTTACATTAGACCTTTGTTAGTAGCTGCACTTTTATTATAACCACACGGTGCTATCTGAAATGAAATGAGCATATGGCATCATTGGCCGGGAGGCCCCTATTCGGGGAAGTTCGGCTGCCAAATGCAAGTCTTATTTCATTCGACGCCACATTGGGTGACTTGCGCGCTGGAGATGTGGCTGAATGATGATGAGGACAACACAACACCCAGTCCCCGAGCGGAGAAAATCTGCAACCCGGCCAGGAATTGACCCCGGGACCACTTGCACGAGATGCAAGCACGTTACCAGCCAGCTAAGCAGGCGGATGGTACCATCTGAAAAATCTGCAGAAATATTCATTTAGATCTGATTAAGATTTCAATGGCACAGATGCAACTGAGATAGTTGGCAATGAAGTTGTCAATCCTGGCAACATGACATATGTCAGTAACAAATTTGGAAACGAATGAGAACTGCTGGACATGGGGTGGGGAAACTGGCCACAGTCCTCTGTGAGGGCAAACATCATAGGTTTGGGGTCAGTGAAGACCATAATGGGACTCCACTGATGGCCAAAAAGTATTTGATTGTGTTGTAGATAGCGATGAGCTCTCTGCTGTATGTACTCCAGCACTGCTGAACTGCAGAGAGATTGCTGGAGGAGAAAGCTAGCAGCTGCCTGGTGTCTGTCGCTGGTGTGTCACATCCATCACGGGGTAGGCACAGAGCAGGCGAAGGCTAAGAGTCAGGCTAGGTTGATAGATTTCTCACTTGGGACTGAGCTAATGTTCTCTACCAATAGCCAGCGACCATAGCATGCAAAAGTATCCACTTGCACGGCAGGATTGACAATTTGGAATGGAAGTAAAAGCATAAAGGAAGAAACTCATTGCCTTAGCAGACAGCCAAAATGATTTAGTGACACATGGAAGCACTAAGACTGATGCGCAGTGAAAGGCTGCCACAGCAGGATTGCAGTTCAGCTTGTAAACTGGGTTGAGGGGTTGCGTCAGGTGGCTGGCACATCTGTAATGAGGAGAATTTCCTTAAACAGTATGCTGAGAGGCACATTAAGGCCTTCACAGACAGGCATATCCTTGCGTATCTTCCATATCTTCAATATTCCCATTACTCCCAAACCTCAGCTATGAAGGACTCTCTCTCATCAACAAATATCATCCCACACTGGAACAACTGTACTACATCCTTCACCAGGCATTTAACTATCTATCATTATGTTCAGAAACATGGGATACCCCACAATCATTCCCACACCTAATAGTATTCTGATGCCCAACCCACCTACACAGTATCCTGGTCCATCCCCATGCTATATCCACTTCCCAACCCCTGCCATGTGGGTCATCTCTGGGGAAAACTGAGGTGCAAGAACTGCCCGATACATTTATCCAGCACACCCTGCTCCAGTCCCATCACAGGCTTATCCTATCCCACCAAAGGCAAGGTCATCTGCAAAAGCAGTTGTGTCATGTAGCAGCTCTATTGCAATTTCTGTACTGAATTTGATATGGCCATCAACTGTCCGTCCAAGTTAATGGCCACTGCCAAACTGGCCAAGAATGGTGCTGACCTTCCACAGGCAAAACATGCTGCCAAACACAACATACTTGGTTTGAATAGCTGCTACACAAACACATCTACCATTCCTTCTCTGCATGATAGCAATGGAAATACTATCGACGATAGTGCTGCCAAAGCAGAGTTACTAACACAGCTTTCTGAAATTCCTTCATCAAATAATATGAAGTAAATATTTGAGAATTCAAATCCGGAAGAGGTGCCAACATGAATAACTTAGAAACATATGTCCTTAGAGCAGTGAAGCAACTTAAATCACTTAATAAAAGCAAGTCTTCTGGTCCAGACTGTATGCTAACTAGGTTCCTTCAGGAGTATGCTGATGCAATAGCTCCATACTTAACCAGACTGTATGCTAATTAGGTTCCTTCAGGAGTATGCTGATGCAATAGCTCCATACTTAACCATCTTATACAAGTGCTCGGTTGAAGAAAGATCTGTACCCAAAGATTGGAAAGTTGCACAAGGTCACACCAATATTCAAGGAAGGTAGTAGGAGTAAGCCATTAAATTACAGGCCCACATAATTAACATCGAAATACAGCAAGATTTTGGAACATATATTGTGTTCGAACATTATGAATTACCTTGAAGAAAATGGTATATTGACACACAGTCAACACGGATTTAGAAAACATCATTCCTGTAAATCACAACTAGCTCTTTACTCAAACGAAGTGCTGAGTGCTATTGACACGGGATTTAAAACTGATTCTATATTTCTAGATTTCCAGAAGACCTCTGACAGTGTACCACACAAGTGGCTTGTAGTGAAATTGGGTGCTTATGGGATATCATCTCAGTTATATGATTAGATTCGTGATTTCCTGTGAGAGAGGTCACAGTTCATAGTAACTGATGGAAAGTCATTGAGTAAAACAGAAGTGATTTCTGGCATTCTCTAAAATAGTGTTATAGGCCGTCTACTGTTCTTTATCTACATAAATGATTTAGGAGACAATCTGAGCAGCCATCTTAGTTCGTTTGCAGATGATGATGATGATGTGTATTGTCTAGTAAAGTCATCAGAAAATAAAAACAAATTGCAAAACAATTTAGAAATGATACCTGTATGGTGCGATAATCGACAGTTGACCCTAAAAAATGAAATGTGTGAGGCAATCCACATGAGCGCTAAAAGGAATCCACAATAAATCGGTCAAATATAAACGCTGTAAATTCAACTAAATACCTAGGAATTACAATTATAAACAACTTAAACTGGAAGAACACATACAAAACATTGTGGGCAAGGCGAAACAAAGACTGCATTTTATTGGCAGAGCACATAGAAAATGTAACAGATATACAAGAGAGACTGCCAACACTGTGCTTGTCCAGCCTCTTTTGTAGTACTGCTGTGCAGTCTGGGATCCTTACCAGACAGGATTAACGAATTGCATCAAGAAAGTTCAAAGACAAGTAGCATGTTTTGTATTATCGTGAAATAGGGGAGAGAGTGTCTCTGACATGATACAGGATTAGGGATGGACATCATTAAAACAAAGGCGTTTTTCAGTGCAGTGGAATCTTCTCACAAAATTCAATCACCAACTTTCTCCTACAAATGCAAAAATATTTTGTTGACACTGATCTACAAAGGGAGGCATGATCGTCATAATAAAATAAGGGAAATCAAAGCTAGCACACAAGCATGTAGGTGTGCTGTTCGTGATTGGAATAATAGAGAATTATTGTGAAGGCGGTTCAAAAAACCCTCTGCCAGGGTGTGATTTGAAGAGTATCAATGTAGATGTAGATCTCTCCCCAGCACCAGCTTTTCTGAACTAAACAGATGGGCCATCACATCCTATGTTCCCATAATCGTCCAGGTCTCATCCTCTGGTAAGGCCTGCATCCACACCCTCTTTCACAAGGTCTCCCATTCCTCCACCTGCCAACCTCACCCACGTCATTGTCATTATGTGCTGTAGGATCTCACCAGTTCCAGTGCCCTTTTGTTACATTCCTATCCTGTGCACTTGCTATCTTATACACCTTGTGCCTCCCTCCGAGCCATGATCCATGCTTCATCCAAAAATTAATCTGCATTAAGTCCCTACATGAAACAACACCACTAAAATTCCAGGCATTATGAGATTCATATTTTGTGATCGTGTGATTATATGAGTAGTTGACAATTCTACTGGTACTGACACATTTCTGAAGTGTTTCTTTGACTTTAAGGTTTCTACAAGGCCTTAAAAACTTTGAGCACGTAAAGTGCAGAGCATCTCAAAACAAATCATCACGAAAATGCTCTGTAAGAAGGATTAAATGCTCCTATACAATTATGGCACATGTATGAGAAATTGTTCATGCTGAATATTTAAAACATTTCTTTGTAGGGAAGGTGTTCTGCTAACCAACTGATCACTCAAAATGGCAGGAGTGTTTTTATAAGGGATCTTCGCTGAGGTTTCATACAGTGCTCAGAAAAAGTATGTCTATTAAATGGAGGTTTACAGATACAGATAAGTCTAATTACAACTGGAGGACACCGAGTGCCCTACAGATGTTACCCAATTGTCACACAGCACATCCTGAGGTTAACGAATGTTAAGAGAGATTTCTACATTCTTACAATTTAGGCAGTAAAAACAAAATTCCCAATCTCTCAGCAATCCAAAAATTTTACCAGCAGATCCCAATAGTGTTCACAAAATCATGTCCCGAGTTTACGGTAACACAGGACTGGTAGCATTTGGTGGTCCTTAGGAACCCTGAGTTCAGCAAGCTTAAACAAGCCATTTAGATTTTCTGCTGTTTCACTAAATCAGTATCAACCTAAATAAGAGTCTGGAGTTTTAACCAGATATACTTCTCACTCTGTAGTGCTTTTTCCATTATGTTAAACACATTGTCAACTTCAGTCCCTACCTCTTTCTCCATTTTTCATCAGATTCTTTCAAGCCAGCTGGACATCATAATATGAGCAATAACCAGATCAAATAAAATATTTCTGCACAAATGTAACTTATAACATTTTGATATGCACTTTTCAAAGAACTACTGCTTCATGACTACAAGAATAGTCTTGATAGCTATTTCTTATACACAACTTTTGTAAGAAAATAATGACATATCAGAATTACTGCTGCTGTTACCTTTATGACAGTTGTTTGAAGTCTGCTGAGTATGCTGGAGAACGAAGTTTCATTAAATGACATGGAAGACGATGACTGTGGTGCCGTTAACAATTGAAAAAGAGAGTTATCACACGAAGTCTCAAAATCAGCAGGAAACACAGCTGTTGCATTATCTCGAGATCTCTTTGTAGGTACGTCCCCACACCTGTTGGACAGTTATTTTTCAAATTTGTAATCATAATGCCAAAGCAAAAAAGATACAAAACACATTTTTAAGTATTAATTTCTAATAATATGTAAGTAATAGCATATTACTTCACACCCTCATTTGCATAATGTAAATAGGTAATAAACTATTGTGAAGATTTGAGTACTGAGGCCAAACAAACTGGCTGGGATGGAGTTAAGCTACAATCATAAAATTATAAATATACACCAAACTGGTGGATAATAGATACATTCAGTAGGTGAATTGCAGAACAGCCAATATACACATTTTTAAGTTGACAGAACTATTTCTAGCTTTGGAACTGGGTTCGGGAAGGTTTAAAATTAAGAGATGGTCACTCAGACTCCATGATGAGAGGAGCCCACCTGTTGAGAAGACGAGGGGAGATAATGATATCTCTGTTTCTCCTCATACTTACATTATATGCACTTCCTATAAACTAAACTAAGCACAGACTGTGTGTTAGGAGCTAACCTCAGAAGAGCAATGGACTTATAAAATAGTTCTCAATTTATTTCTTCATGATAGTCACTTGTTTCCTTTGACTTATAAATGAGAACAGAATTTGATGCAAAAGAGGAGGAAGCAACAGTGTACAGGACAATAAATCCTATGACTCTTCACACAGGATCAGGAAAACTTCCACATACCCTGCCATCTGTCCAGTCTTTTCTGACAGAATGATAGGCATTAATTAACATTATACATACATACATAATATTATGACAAACTGTGTCTCGCTGAAATGTGGTAAATTTCATTATTCCTTGTTCTGTCTTCCTCCTAATTTCCAGTGCCCAAAATTAAGGTGAGCCTGCCTCTCCCTGTTACTCAAAATATTTTTCTCTGTAAACCAACATTCCAACATTAATGTTTATGTGTATCTTCACGCCATCTGCAGTCATTTCCACTACCCTTTCTATAGGCAGTACAACTGTTTCGTTTTGTTTCCCTCTCTTTCAAACCATTCCTGCACTGAACACACAAATTCATATGTGTTATCAGACAAAACATGAACAGCAGCTTACTGAACTAACCATTTCACAAGTAATTCTTTCTCCCCCCCCCCCCCCCCCCACTTCCACTCTTTCGCTGTCAGCTTCAGACTTTCTGTCATATAAAATTAACACACCACACACAGAGACACGAAAAATCCAACGACAACAAATCACAACAGTTAGGTTATTGGCAGTGAGCAATGTTCACAACTGACTTAACAGGCACCCGAGGTGGCTAGGCAGAGCAATATGGCACCAATGAACAGAAGACAAGACCACACATTTTCTGACTGGCTGTTGTTAAGCAGCTGCCTTGTATACAACTTGCCATTAATCACTATTATTTTGATCAAGGTGTCGTTCATCAGCAAAGCTTTTAATCTCATAGTGTACACAGAAAAGTTCACCAGTACATGTAATATGCAAGAATTTATTCAATCTACATAAAAGGCAAACCAAAGATGGCAAATCAAAGACTGTTTTCATTGTTTGAATACTTTAAAGATGCAACACACTATCCTCTGCAAAAGTACTGCTGTGTGGTGTGTGATCCTTACCAGATAGGGTTGATGGAAGACATTGAAAAAGTCTAAACAAATGCAGCTCATTTTGAATTACCACAAAATATGGAAGAGAATGTCATGGACATGAGTCAACTGAGGTGAAATTCATTAAAACAAAATTATTTCTCATTGCGGCTAGAGCTTTTCATGAAACTTCAATGACCAACTTTCTCCTCTGAATGCACAAACACTTTATTTTGCCAACCTACGTAAGGAGAAATGATGATCAAAATAAAATACATACAGAGCTCATACAGAAAGATTTAAGAGTTCATTTTTCTCCATGCACTGTCAGAGTGGACTGGCAGAGAAATGCTCTGAAGGTGGTTCCGATGCATCTTCTGCCAGACACTGAATTGCAGAGAAGTCACGTACAAGTTTAAAATCAAGTGGTTGATTATTTTCAATCTGTAATTAATGCACATAAAATCAAAGTTGTGTAACACCGCAGATGATTCGCAGTGAGCGTCTTTCAAACAACAAAAGCTGAAACATATCTACGGTTACCAAAATCAACATTGCAACATGAAAAACTGGGGTTAGATACAAATCTTTGTATTGCTGCTATAGTCAATGACCACACCAACACACTTCTGAAAGACAGCAAGCAAATCTGGTATATATGAGTGTGATTGACACAATGGTGACAGATGTCACTGGCACTGCACAAAACAACATTTTTTGTTGTGACAATGGTGACATATCACTGGCACTGCGCAAAACATTTTTTGTTGTGCTTTGTTTCCAAGTATTTTGTGTAAAATGAAAGGACGTAGCACCTTGTTGAACAGGATAAATACACCTTATTACTCCATGAAATAGTATCACTTTAAACTAAACTAAATATTTAAACTTTCCATTTTCTCTATTAGTCAATTTTTGCTCAGCAGGTACCTGATACAATCTATACAATACACATCATAATTTTCTTGATGATAATGATGATATTTGTTTTGTGAGACGCTCAACTGTGTGGTTATCAGAGCTTGCACAAATTCCCAATATTTGCACAGTCCAGCCTCACCACTTCCATAAATGATGATGAAATGATGAGGACAACACAAACACCCAATTCCCAGTCAGAGAAAAACTCCGACCTGGCCGGGAATTGAGCCTGGGACTCCGTGATTCAGAGGCAGCAATAATTTTCTTGGTCATATTACATGAGAAATTGGAACTATCCAATTCTATAACATGCAACTTGACCATGTGGCGTGTAGCTTCCTCCATTCACTCCTCTGGATGTGGTTAAGCAAAAAAATGTGTGGACATTAAGTCACCATTCATGATACAGAGCCAAGGTGAGGTAAAATCACAGTTAAATCATAAATGAACAGCATACAGTGAAGAGAGACATCCTTAACATAAGTATTTTTTTCTTACTCTCATATGTTCACCTGAAAGGATTCTTCCTTTTTGCAGTACCAGTAGAGGCATTATCTTTGCTTGAAACACCAGAGTCCTGTGACAGAGTAAGGGATAGATCTTTCCCTCTTAGTCTTGCCTGTAGTGCTCTTTTCTTCATCTTTAAACGATGTATCCGCATAACATCCCCTGGCAGCTTCCATGATGGAGATGTTGGGAAATGGTCTTGAGAAGTGTTCATTGTTCCTGTGAAGAAGAAAAAAGGAAAACAAAATTCAATAAAATTACGACAAAAAGTACTGTGTCTGTTTACATATTTAATAAAGAATGTCCTGCAATTTGTACAAACTGTGAATGGGGGAAACATTTACAAATGTCCATTATAATGCTAAATACTGGTCATTTCATAACAGCCAATCAGATTTTTAAGGTCTTTTCCACTTCAGGCAGCTCAGGTTATGATTACATTTGGCCTAACAATTTCTCTGAAGCCCAAACAAAGCTACAAATAATTTTTTGCTCAGCACATCACTGCCCTCTCACCCTATGGACAGCTCAATAACCTATTGATACAACTGGGAACTTTCCCCCACGTCACACCAACCCAGCACATACATCTACAACAGACAACTTTCTTAAAATAAAATCAAACAATGGAAAATCTAGGGTGGAATAACAATATGAATTAAGAAAGATTGCAACTCACAACACAGAAGAGGCACACAGCAGTGGACAGGCAACAGGCACATTTAAAAGTAGATTTCTGGATGAGCTGTTTTACTACATCTTTCGTCAGGTGTTCACAGCATCGGGCCTTAATGCCTGGAGACAATAGTGATCTAATACACGTGTGCACGCGCACGAATGAGAGAGAGAGAGAGAGAGAGAGAGAGAGAGAGAGAGAGAATGTCTGACTAGTCATTCTACATTAATTTGGTATTTGCATTTAGCATTGTGTGAGAGTATTCTTAAAATTGCAGTGAAGGGCACAGCCATCAAGACACCAGTCAAATAAATATAACATTTCTACTTGTTTTGTAAATAAAACTGCTTTTCCCGCTGCCACTTAATTTATTTATCCCAGACGTGTTTCACCTTTTTTTTTTGTTCTAAGGCATCATCAGTGGGAAGATTTGCTGATCTGCGTTTCCTCACATCTGATCTGGAGGTCGCACTACCACTTTATTACTGGCATATAAACACAAGATTGCGTTCTGCCCTTCTTTACACTGTTCACCATGTTTCTCCTTGTTTTTTGTGGTGTACTATTGTTCTTTTGAGACTCAATATAACTATTTCGTCAGACATTGCTTTTCAAAATGTAAATATTGCAACTCCATTACGTGTTAAATGTTAATACAACATTTCATTGCTGCTTCTTCAATAAAAGTTTTAAAGAACATCAGTTTCTGACTTTGAAGGGTCTCTCTGAATCGGTTACTGCAATAGCAAAATCAGAGAAGTGTCAAATTTTTCCCCCATTAAGAATTACACGTTTATTGGTGGTTTTCTTCAAGATTTTAGATGGTTACAACAAAAGTGGCAAGTTGCTTCCCTATCCTTTTCAATTGTTCACCATTTCTTCCACACGGCTAACCCGTTTTACATATACTGCATAACTAACAGAATAAATGTATTAATAACTACATGGACAACAGCTGTACCACTTTTGATAGGTTATTATATGACCAATGGAGTACAAATTATACATTTTTGTGTTGCACTAAGAGCTTACTTTGTTTTTAGAGAATTTTAATGCTGTAAGTGTTTTGTTATATACAGGTTGAAGAATATAAACAGGCCATTTGTGATTTCACCCTATTACATTCACATAATTGGAAAAATGGTGCTGGTTGATGTTGTAGGTAGTGATTCAGATCCCAAAAACAACAGGTTCATCCACGATATTAAATGTGTAAAATGTAATAGAAACATGAGAAATGGTATTTTGTGTGATTCGTGCGATTGTTGGAATCATTTTGTGTGTGCAAACATTACCAAAAATGTCCTTACTGAAGAAAGTGCTGAATGGATCTGTCCAAGGCGTGCTAATGGCCATTTCAGTCTAACAGGTAACATTTTAAAACCTCACACGGTATCTGATGATGATAAAAATTCTTTATTGTTAATTATTGCTGAGCTACAAGAGGATTTAAAAATTCTGAGTGATGAAAATAGAAGACTCAAGCTTTACTTGGAAGACAGTGATCAGCAGTTATGTGTTAATATGTCTAAACATGTGGAAGGACTGCCAGAAAGTGAGGTTAGGACTATAATGGTCGCAATAACAGGTCAGACAGTAGATTGAGTAACTGTAAAATTACCAATTAATACCAAATATGATTCAATTCAAAACACAGATGATACAGAAACTGTATCAGCATGCTCATCTGATAAGGTGGTGCAAGAGTCTCGGAACCTAGTAAATAACAAACTAACATGTAAGAAAGAATTTAAAATCAAGATTTACACAGACAGTTATGCACGAGGATTGTCAGCTATGATGATGGAAAGTAGGCCTTCTGTGACTAATGAGTTTGAAATTGAAGGAATTGTTAAACCAGGGGCTGGTTTACAAGAGATTTCAACATCAATCAAGAAAGGCAGAACAGCCCTCATGGACAAAGACTTTGTAGTGTTAATGGCCGGAGCAAACGACGTCAGTAGAAACAAGAGGAAGATAGGAAACATCGACACTGAAGAAGACTCTCGAAGTGTAAACCCACACTAATGTGATTATCGTTAATGTGCCTCATTGACATGATTTGCCTCAGTGGTCATGTGTGAATAAGGAAGTGGAACAAACCAACAAGGAGTACAAAAGCTATTGATACACACTTTAAAAATGTTATCATAATTAACACCAGTAGTTGTAGCAGAGATTGGCCACACTTGGCAGGCACTTCAAAAACTAGGTAAACGTTTAAGTGATACAGTTCTCAAAGTAATATCAGACAAGCTTGCGAAGGACGAAAGACCAGTGCTCTGTTTAGATTATGTCTCCAACTGAAATGACAAAAAACTTATAGACATTGACCAGGGTGGATGTTCCAGTAGTACAGTGACACTACCTGGTCAACTTTTATATGGTAACATTATGCAGCATTAATTCAGTAAAGATGCAAATAAAGCAATGCCAAAGGTAGAGTTTAAAATAGGCTTCCTCAACATTCAGGGTATGGCAGGTAAAAATTTAATATTTAATGAATTTTCCAATGAAAACATAGTGCCTATTGTGTACTTAAGTGAACATTGGGGTAAAAAGGATGAGCTTGAGTAAAAAGTATTGGATGATTACACATTATTTACTTGCTACAGTAGAGAACATCACTTACACGGAGGTGTAGCAATACATGCAAAAACACCTCTTGCACCAAACTGTGGCACGGTAGATCTCAACACCCTTTGTGCTGAACTACATTTTGAAATATCATGACTAGTAATTGAGAGTATTAAGCTAGTGGTGGTTGTAGTGGTGGTGGTGGTGGTGGTGGTGGTGGTGGTAGGCCACCTACTGGTGACCCACACATCTTTCTTGAGAAATTTGAGGACCTCTTAATGTACTTCGGTATACCAAAATGGGAGAAATATAACATTGTCATTGGAGGGGATGTCAATTCAAGCTTTGATGTTCTGCAGGACAGAAAAACTGTGACAGAGCTCATAAATTTGCTTCGACAATTTAACCTATACTATGTTAACTGTAAACCTACAAGGGGCTCTGCCTGTCTAGACAATATATTTATAAATATTAAGAGAACTTGTATGTACACTGATTTAATTAGTTTCCCTTTCTCAGATCATAATGCAGTATTAATTAATGTTAGTAATGTAACTTCAGATTGCACCAACCCAAAAGCCAAAACTGTGACTACTAGAGAGGGGATGGATAGGTTTAGACATGCCCCCCTTGTTTCAGCTGGGACTCCCTTTTTAGTAGGCTTCAACATTGTTCCTCTGATATTGTTATCACTGATTTTGTTTCTGTGTTTTTAAATATATTCAAAAATAACATCCCTCTGAAAAATGTACATTAAATATTAGCAGTGATTACAAAAAAAGGAAAAACAAGGAATGGTATGCTCCATAGTAACGGCAACCAAAAAATAGTGTTATGCTATGTTCTGGCATGTACAAAAATGGTAAATCAGAAGTGTACAAAGAATTGTATGCTAGAGCTAAGCATAAGTACAGGCAGGCAATCAGTGAAGCAAAGAAAGTACATCATATAGTAAACATTGAAAAGTCTAAAAACAAATGCGAAAAAGCGAGTGTAATTAATTCTATTGTCCATACTAAGCAAAAATATGATTTTGCCAAAACCCCAGAAGAATTCAATAAATTTTGTATCCAATTCGTTGCAGAAATTAGCAGTCCAATAAACAAACCTAGTGAAACTACACTTAGTATCATGAACAAATGTTTAGAAAAGCCTTTCCCGAGCACTTTCACTTTCACAGAAGTGTGTCCATATACTATCCTGAAAATGGTGAAAAATTTCAACCCTTCAGCTAGTGTTGATTACTATGATTTGTTATGTAATTTGTTGAAAGATGTTATTGACTGTATAATTTATTCTTTAACTTATTGTGAAAATAAACGTCTTGTTGAAAGTAAGTTCCCTGATAAACTAATATATATAAAAAAGGTGAAAAGAACTGATTCACTAGCTATAGGCCCGTATCCATCACACTTGTTTTCTTCCAAAATGTTTGAAACAATAATGTACAATCAAGTTAGTTTTTGCTTGGGCAAATAAAATGTAATCAGTGATAAGCAGTTTGGATTTAGGAAAGGTAAATTCACAACTGACACAATGGATTCCTTAGTAACATTTGTCCTAGATGTATTTGTGGCTGGGGGCTACGCTCAGGCTACGTTTTGTGACCTGAGCAGAGCTTTTGATCATGTGAAGCATAATACTTTGTTAAATAAGCTACTTTATTATGGTTTTGATGGCAACAGTGTAAATACGTTTAAATCTTTCCTAGAGAACCACCAACAAGTTGTGTGCATTGGTAGAGAGAAATCAAATTTGGTTTATGTTAGGTCTGGAGTGCCACAAGGATTGGTGCTTGGGCCTTTTTTGTTTCTATTAATGACTGATGATCTGCCTTTATTCATAAATTCAAATGCATTATTGTATGCCGATGACAGAAAATACACTTGCTCAATATTCATTATGGTTCAGAACAAATGGTTTCTTGCTAAACGAAAGTAAAATCCAGGAACTTTATTTATGCTTGAAGGAGATCCCTAACCACCATGAATTAGAAACCATTAAATTTTTAAGTGTTACTATTGACAACAAATTGACCTGGGAACCACACATCAAAAATATATTGGTTAGACTTTCAAGAGTTATTTATCTATTTAGAAATTTAAAAAGACATGTTCCAGATAACTATGTAAGATCAGCAAATTTTGCTTACTTCGAAAGCATTATGTCGTATGGAATTTTATTGTGGGGTAGTAGTAGCCACATAAATGACATTCTACTTTTGCAGAAGAACGTATTATGAATAATTACTGATTCTGGTAAATCAGAACACTGAAAACGTCTGTTCATTAAATTGCAAAGTCTGACAGTAGTAAACCTATTCATTTATAATGTTCTAATGTACATTAGAAACAATGATTCAAAATTTGTATTGAGAAGTGATATTCATAGCTATAATAGTAAAAACAGAATACTAGAAATAGAACATGTGTAGTCATGAAACATCGTAAACTACATAAATCACAGAACTCCTACCTAGTTCTTGGACTAAGAATGCTTAACAGACTAAGCAAAAATTTTAAAGAAATGACTGTAAATATTTTTAAAACTAAATTGTATAAGAAACTAGTAAACAATCCTTTGTACACTGTTGATGTATTTTTTGAAGATCAAAGTACTGCTTTGTAATGTGTGGTTCCTACTTTTACCCTTTTCATGCAAATGAAAGTACATTGAGAAATGTATGCTCGACTTTGTCTATTGCTGTAACAAGCTGAATGACAATAAAATTTTATTATTATTTTTATTATTATCATTCATTGTGATTTACAGACATGACGTTTTTTCATCAGTGATGTTGAATTAGAAGTGGGTCAATACAAATGAAGTGGTCCAATAAAAACTAAGTTGGTTGCTTGACCATTTTTAAATATTTTAATTTTTTTATATATGATTACCCTATAATTGAGAAGTTCAAAACAGTTTTTAAAAACATTTTACCTTTCACCTTTACTGAATGGCGGCTATTTTCGTTTGTAAGCGTGTGACTATGTTTAGAGACATTAGAGACATTAGCAAAAATGTTAATATCTATGCGCTGGGTTAAGTTACAACATTACAATTGACATGATTTTATTTAGAAAAGTATCCTCTACAACATTGTCTATTACACAAAATACCCTAAAATCAAAAATAACCAGTCAAAATGACCTCCAAACTTTGGTATCCAAATTTTCAAAAATCCACTTTTTAAGCCCAAAAATAACAAACAAGGAGTGATTTATGAGAGTCTATTCTTTTCCTGTACTTACAAGGGAACATCCCCATCGTACCCCCCTCAGATTTAGTTATAAGTTGGCACAGTGGATAGGCCTTGAAAAACTGAACACAGATCAATCGAGAAAACAGGAAGAAGTTGTGTGGAACTATGAAAAAATAAGCAAAATATACAAACTGGGTCGTCCATGCGTAAGATAGGCAATATTAAGGGCAATGTGAGGCGAGGAGCGCCGTGGTCCCATGGTTAGCGTGAACAGCTGCGGAACAAGAGGTCCTTGGTTCAAATCTGCCCTCGACTGAAAATTTTGCTTTCTTTATTTTCGCAAAGTTATGATCTGTACGTTCGTTCATTGACGTCTCTGTTCACTGTAATAAGTTTAGTGTCTGTGTTTTGCGACCGCACCGCAAAACCGTGTGATTAGTTACGAAAGGACGTGCCTCTCCAATGGGAACCAAAAACATTTGATCGCAAGGTCATAGGTCAACCGATTCCTCCACAGGAAAACACGTCTGATATTTTGTATACGACACTGGTGACAGCATGTGCGTCACATGACAGGAATATGTTGTCGACCCACCTAACTAGTACACTTGGCAAATGGGTGAAAAGATTCTTCTACCTCGCCCGATTTAGGTTTTCTTGTGGATGTAATAATCACTCCAAAAAAAGTGATGAAAGCATAAGAGTTTTTCACATAAACTGAAAATAAAAAGTTAAAATTTTCGGTCGAGGGAAGATTTGAACTGAAGACCTCTCGTTCTGCAGCTGTTCACACTAACCACGGGACCACAGCGCTCCTCGTCTCATACTGCCCTTAATATTGCCTATATTACACATGGACGACCCAGTTTGTATATTTTGCTTATTTTTTCATAGGTCCACACAACTTCTTCCTGCTTTCTCGATCGATCTGTGTTCAGTTTTTCAAGGCCTATCCACTGTGCCAACTTATAACTAAATCTGCATGGGGTGCGATGGGGATGTTCCCTTGTTAGATGTCATATACTACTAGCCTCATATAGAGCAAGAAATGTTACGAATGTTTCCTTAATTTTTTATATATTTTTGAAATTTGAAAATTTCCATTTTTTGTTAAGTTTAGGGTTAGTTAACACAGGTGGGACTTAATATAAAAATATGATTTTTGCACAGTTTGTACACCTATATGATAGCAACGTACTGTAAAAATTTCAACATTGATATCTGACTGTGAACAAAGATATGGTTTTTGAAAATGAGGAGATAATTCACATTACTCTACAACCGATCTTATGGCTGTTGCCCATTCATGTGTGATATTGACGGGATATAATCAATTATTATTGATGTAAGGTACTGAGTTATATACAAAAAAGTGGAAACATCACTAAAATTAACATTTATATTATCCTGACATATTTAAAATAAATATTTTCAATTAACATCCTTCGAGACGCGACTGTTCCAAAACCTGGTGGTGAATGTTAAGAACACTTCAGACAGCTTCTGTGATATAGAATAAGACCTCTCAGTTGCTGTGTAAGTTCATGCACTGAAAGTTTCCTTAACCCTAGGATGCATGGTGCTGAAAACACACATTAATGCATATGCAGGGCCTCCAAGGCGCTGGCCTAATTAAAAATTTTCCTCTTTTCATATAATCATTCTTTGGAGTTACATTTATTTCTGTCAAATTTATTGTCATATTGAAAGATTCCTAAGATACAAGTACAGGATCTGGTGGGCCTGATTAACATTTTATTAACTTTTTTAAAAAACGCTAAGAGTGAATTTTTATTAATTACATCCATTTACATACAACATATACAAATAATTTTATTAATTCACTTATAAGCTGTAGTTTACCTTTTATAACATTTATTACAACCAATTTCTTCAATTAAAACAAATTCATTATTCACAATATTATGTATATAGGCAATATTTTGACAAAAAGGTATTATTCATTGTTCACATAAAATGGAATTTTTCTTAGTTTTCAAGATGTGACAAACAAGAAGCAGAAAGAATGCCACTATGTTCCTCACAAATTATGGTTTTACACTTAATGCATGTCATAGCACTTTTCCTGTGTTTATTATATGGACAATCACTGCATCTTCTTCTTTTTCCTGAAACAGGTAGTAGGTTCGGCGATATGACATCTTTTTCAACACCACATCTTTGCATGGAATCAACGATTTTCTTTGTAAGTTTAGGCATCTGAATACGAAGTTCCATTAGTCTTCTTACCATCTCCTCTGCGAAATCTCTTAGGAACAAACACCTTTTACCACTTCTTCCACTATGGTATGTCAGATGTTGGGCAGAAAATAAACTTTCACTGTTCATTGCTGTGACGTCCATCATATTCATCCATAATGCAAATGGCCATCTTGTTTGTCTCTTGCAAGTGTAATAATGAATTTTCTGGCCATTTGATCTACTCCACCCTTCGTAGAGTTATAGAACTTTATTATATCTGGTTTCTTTTTTGCATGAGTTTCATCAATGTTTCTGTCGTGATGCATTGTGCTAATGAGAACGACAGACTTTTTCTTTTTGGGAACATAGCTCACCATTGTAATGTCACCTCTAAATGCAAACAAAGAGGAACGAATCGCTCTTGAGGCAGATGGTTTCATCTCATTAGGAATTTCTGGTTTATTTTGTTTGATTGTTCCCACCACTGTAATTTGCTTCAGAAGCATCTCTTCTGCCAGCTGCACATTAGTAAAGAAGTTGTCAACAGTAATATTTTTTGATGATCCTTCAATGCTTTTAGCACGATCTTTCACCACATTCAATCCAAGATTTTTCTGAATAGGTTCATGGGGCTTCCTTCCTATGTAAACAATTCCGTCTAAAGCATATGGAGATGTTGCATCACATAATCAAAATATTTTTATGCCATACTTGGCTGGTTTAGAGGGCATATCCTGGGTGAAGCTGCATCTTCCACGGAATGGGACTAGCTGTTCGTCAACTGTGAGCGAATCATTGGGAATCATTATATTTCTACATTTGTCAAGAAATAGTTACCATACATAGCGAACAGCTGCAATTTTGTCATCTGCAGATAGAGCTTCACGGGTACGCCTATCATCAAATCTAATCATTCCCCTTATATCCTCGAATCTATTTACGGACATGGTGGCCTTTTATGTAGGACATGCCTTTTCATCCAAGAATAATTCTCTAATAGGGACATCCCAACTCTTCTCAACACCAGAAAGCAGTAAAACACCAAGAAAACCCTCCATTTCAGCAAGCAAAACGTTTTTCCACGTTTTACCACATAAAGCAGCCACTCTTCTGCCTTCAATATTTGTGTAGTTTATGATTTCCTCTAGTATTTCCTTGGAGATAAAATAGGCCACGGCATCCTTAGGTTTATAGGTTTTCAAACCACGGGCTGGACCAGGTGCCTTCTTTACGATATTATGGACAGGCGTACGAAAAGTTGCAGGAGGATCTAATTTCCAAATCGTTCCATTCCGACTAATGTATGTGTGGTCTTCTATACCTTTTTGTGGCGGTTCTTTATTTTCAGACTCTGATGAAGTAATATTATCAGAAGGACTGTCATCTGCCTCAATATTCACATCTGCAGGTTCGTTGGCTAATTTTTCACTACTTGCATCTTCAAAAATATTTCCTTCCTCGCAAGAATCATCTTCTTCAAACCACTGAGCCACAACACTTTCAAAATTAGCTGCATTTGCACCTACTGACTCTCTTGCTTTGCGTGTTGAAGCCATAGCAAAATGCGTGTCTCTCAAACAGCAGCTTGTGCAGCACTAAACGAGTCATACTCGTAACGATATGGGCTTTGCAGCAACAAACTACAGTAACAATGAGGCTGACAAGAGCAGCACAGGATAACAATACTATGCAATAATAAAACATTTCATAGCAAAAAGATCAATAATACACTGATATCGCCAATATGTGAAAGTAGTGTGTATTATTTTTTAGTTAATACTATTACTACTACAGCTACTGCTGCTGTTGGCACTCCTGTTGCTGGAAATACCACTACAGTTATTGTTGAATTAATAACTGTTCCCAAACAAATGTTGAAGACAATATAGGCTAAAGAACATTTATAAATGTGTGAGGGCTTCTGAAGCCCTGCTTATGCATTCACAGTGTATGGGTAAATGTGTTGAATTATACAAAAAACTTAAAAAGGTATCTCATTCAGACTTTATAGGAGGAATGTCACAGTGTTAGTGAAATAGTACTGAAAAGCAGTTTGAAATCAAACAAAATATTACAGACCTTTTTTAAAAATCAAGACATACAAGGGCCTCGGAGGCCCTGTATATGCATCCTAGGGTTAAAACATTTTTCATTGGTATCCAAACTTTGTCACTAGTAGATTTCTTGAATGATGTTCTTGGGCCAGCAGGAGGGTAAAAATGAACAAAAACATCATTGTTTTCCAAACTTATTCTTCCAACCTCTGCAAGCCACCACTGTTCATCATACACTCATGCCACTCTGTCATTCAATGTTAAAGACAGAGATGTAATTTTACTAACAACATGATCCTCATAAATTTTGGTTTCTGATGTTAGATAGCATCAAACTAAGTTTTCTGCAGTGCCACGGAATTTGTTCCTTTTATTGCTATATAGTTTTCAAATCTTATTTGAACTGTTATTTTCACATGCAGAACCACTTCTTTCTTGATCAGAAAATAGGCAATGCCTTTAATATTATCCTTACAAAAGGACATGTATGTATGTCCTGTACTGTGAGAATTTGGTCTGTGGTTGGTCTTTGTAGGCTGGCTTTACTTACTTCACGTTTTGTTGTACCTCCTACTCCATCACATGCATTTTTACCATGGCAAGATGCAAAAAAGTGCCGTTCAGCCTCCAACCCAAAATCTACTTTGTGGTTGCACAGATTTAAAAAATTCTTTTTGTCCTTATACTGACTACCACTTCCATCTGAAAAGCATATCACCTTCTCAACCTTGGGAAAATTCTGTTTTATGTAATTTATTAAATACTTTTGAAATGCATGTACAGCCAAAGTGTTGTGCTCCAAGTAGTCGCTTAGAATGCAAATTGAAGAACTGAAAACTTCATCCTTCTCATTTTTAAAGTAGAGGATAAATGGATGCACTGTTGCCTGGTCATTGACCCATGGTACCCTTGTATTGCATCCTGAATCACAAATGTAAAATTTTCTGCAAAATTAGCTAGCACTATGCATTCAGTTTCATGAAGTTGTGCTCTTTTGTCCTCCAAAAACATACTTTGGACTTGAGAAACACAGTGGTGACTTGAGTTTTTTTTTAAGTTATCAATTAAAGAATCCAAGTACTCCTCCTGAGATTGAACCACTGTTATCATTTCTGCCCTGTCAATTGTGACCCACTGTTCGAAGGTAATACTGTCTGGCATTTCCTCATCATATTTGTGAAACAATTCAATACCAGTTTCCTTACCAGGGCATTTATTACAGAAACTCATCATGCAGTCATAACTGTTAGCGTCACAGACCATTAAATGTAGTAACTCTTTTTAATTAAGATCATTGAGTTTTGCACCCGCAATCATCAGTTTGACATTTTGATGATAGAAACAAACACATACGCAGAGTGTTCCTGAGGATCCAGCCAAAATGCACCACTTAGGGCGGAGGTCACAAAATTTTGACCTTCCAATTTTGCATTCAGGATGAGAATTTTTGAACGTTACATAAAGTTCATTTAAATTTGGCAGCACTAAACGTTTCTGCTTTGTTACTTTAACTCCATTTATAATAACTCTTTTGCTATCTTTGCAAACTGGGCACATTCTACTGTTTTCAACATATTCAAACAACTGCTGTATCTTTTTAATTGTTTCTTCACTTATACCTACTCCTTTCTTCTTTCCTAAAACTGAAAGAATGCCTTGCTCTTTCACTAATTTTCAGGTTAGTTTAAGCAAACGATGAGAAACGTTGAATTCATGAACTATATTTTCTCTTGACCATGAGTCAGGAAGCAAACTTAAAATTTTAACTTTTTCCTCTTTAGATGTCACTGAACATTTAATTTTTAATTTATCTATTAAGCTCAAATATTCAGTGTCAGATGATGCTGGTGGTAAGTTTTCTTCTTCATTAGAAATAATGTTGGTACCTGTATTACTAAAGCATGATTCCAAGTCTTTTCTAATTTCGTCTGAAATTTGTTGTACCTTATTTTCAATAGCTGCTTTTCTTTTTCTGCTCCTTAATTTTATTATTTTCAAAGCAGGAGATACGTCTAACTTAGAACAAGCAAAATCCAATATGCTAACAGCTTCCTCATTAGGACTATAAATGTCATTAACAAGGTTACACAATTCTGGTTCTGGATTCACAACAAATATTTTTGAGTAACAATTTAGGCACAGGGAATTTCCGGGAATAACATTACATTTCACTTGGGAAGCTGTTTCACTCTCACATAACAAGGACAAATGTTCAAGTTTTATGTCCCTCAAACCCTTAGTAATAGGCTTTTTATGATCTTTAAGTGGATCACAGCACTTTCTTCCAATAATGTGGTTGCACTTCAGAATATATTTCTTCTCATGATACTCACACACTGATGTTACAGAAGAACTTACTCTAAATTTAAACATAGTTGGTCTAACTTCATCAAAATCACTGCCATTTTTCAAGTTTTTTTAAACCTGAACCATAAACTGTTTTGTGACACACTTCAGTTGCTATCTGTTCAACAGAGCATTGTTCATCCATGTTATTGCATACCAATTAATCTCTCAAAATTAATTACAAATTACACACAGAATGATGAGACGCTTTACAACATGAGGCACCCTGAATACAACCCTCTCCTGTAGCAAGGAATTAGAGTGTTACAATGAGTGTGTCTTTCACAGATATAGCAGTTCTTAAGTGAGTATTATGCTTTGTGATAAGAGGATACACTTCACTGAGCACATACAGATGTATGCTCATCCATTCTTAAATAATTGATGTACGACTTGACGTCCTCCACTGTAAGCTCACGTAACAAGTTTTGTTGAATGCTTTTATTGTGTCATCGTAAAACCCATGGCTTCACCCAGGTATGTTTCCTTTTTTTCCTCCGCTTCTCTTCCGCATGTGCACACAGTGCAATTCTGGTACATGCAACTGCTGCAGTTAATAAGAAGTAGTTGTTGTCAGCCATCTTGAACTTTGACGAAAAATATGATGACAGTGTAATATCCCTTTTTAGCGCCACGTCAAAGATCTTTGTCAAATATATTTGACAAATATTTGGTCACATCTTTGATCAATTCTTTGACAAAGAAATTTGATAGTGTAATACCGGCCTAGCAGAGGTTTCAGAACAGACTGACTACAACAATGCCACACCCAGCAATAATGTACTTCTTTACTGACAATAAACCTAAACGTAAATGGGCATTTTTATTACCATAAAACAAAAGCAAAAGCTCCTATTGTTTAATATTGCATTATTAAAAATAAATAAACTAGATGAATACGGGGTGATAGTGTTAACTAAGTAATTGTCACAATTAAATTTTATTACAGTGAAACAATAAATCATTTAAATAGGCAACAGTCACAAGATCAGTTGTATAGAAACGTGAATTATTTCCTCATTTTCAAAAATTCATAACTTTGTTCACAGTCAAATATCAATGTTGAAAATTTTACAGTACATTGCTATCATATAGGTATACAAACTGTGCAAAAATCGTATTTTTATATTCAGTACCACCTGAGATATCTAACCCCAAACTCTACAAAAAATTAAAATTTTCAAATTTCAAAAATTCACAAAAAATTCAAATTTTCGCTAATGTCTCCAGACTGAAAAATTGTCACACGCTTACAAACAAAAATGGCCGCCATTCAGTAAAGATGCAAAATAAATTATTTTAAAAACACTGTTTCGAACTTCTCAAATATAGGGTAATCACAAATAAAAAAAATAAAATATTTAAAAATGGTCAAGCAACTGTCAATGGACCACTTCAAATGGATTGACCCAAGTGTTTGATAGCTTCATGTATGATTTATTCTTCAGACTGTAGCACAGTGACTATGTTAGTCACATTAGTGCACACTTATTACTAATAGTGCAAACACACAATGTAAACAGTGAGACAAGGGCACAGCTTTTGTCATCCTGTTTAGTGGCTTTCCAAACGGCTGTCAGTTTTTGGAAGAACAATAAGTTCTAAAGCGTGTGAATACTTTTTGTTAAAGATTACAATTACTATTCTACTTTTATGTAATAAGTCATGAAACAGGGCACAGCATGTACTGGTAAGCTGAATGTTTTTTATTAATATCTGGAGTCTTGACACCATTTTCGAATGGTGTGAACCATGTATCTACCATTAGCACACCACTTTTAAAAGTTTTATCATGTTTGCTTCCATAGGGACACTGTTGTGCCCAATGATTGAACCCCACTGCTTGCATTGCAAAAGTGTTTCCCTGGGGAAAAAAAATTAGAAGACATATCCCCATAAATAGCTGAGGATTCTTTTCCTACATCACCTTACCACTGTTCTAGTACATAAATTCCTACAAGTTCTCTTATGAGAGAGAGAGAGAGAGAGAGAGAGAGAGAGAGAGAGAGAGAGAGAGAGAGAGAGAGAGTAAACTCTATTATTTTTCCTTGTAATTACCCACAGAAGAGTATGAAAAATAACAACACATTGGTTCAGAATGTGAAGAATGAACTTTCTGCACCATTTTACAGTCCCGTTGATTCATTGAGCTTAGCAGTATGTCATGACTGTAAACCTTCTTGTACTCGAGTTTTAATCACAAATTGCAGAACTTTGACAGAAAAAAAGTCTTCAGCATGTCTATGACACTGCAGTCATATCTCACTTCTGTCACACAGATATCCCATCACACAAGGACCATCTTAATATAAGAATAAACCACCATAATATCCATGCTCAAGCAAAACCACTGTCACACATGTGACATTTTATATTGGTGTGGGAAAGTCTGAAAACTGGAGATGATGTACACTGTCAAAACCTGGCTTCAGGATGAAAGATATTTACAACATTCTGTATGAATGTCTTCATTATCATTGTCACTGATGTTGCTGCTACTGATTTGACGGATAGTATAATCAAGATTTCCCGGCTGATCAAACATGAGACAGACCACATAATACTCCTGATGCTGGGCCAGCATTTGGGTCTTCCACTACCTCACTATTCAGTGTACCTATCCATCCAGTGTTGGTACTCCTGTGACAGAAGTTCATAAAACAGGAACAAAAGGTCCACATTTTATGCTGTGATAGCCTAAGTCCTAACAGGTAAGACAACTGCCCAGAAAAAGCAAGAAATCTTTGAGTCTTCATTCTAGTGTGTCACATTATATGTATATGAATGCAGTTGCTGTGACTGAAATTCCTATGTTTGTGTAAACAGATTATACATAATAGAAGTGCACCACTCTGAGTGGAGCACATCCTCCCTCCCCAAACACAAAATAGAAAAGTAGTTGACTGAAAGAAAAAGATTAGTTCACGATTGTCTCTTTTTAGCTAGGCCTAAATGATTTTTGAGCTTTCAATTATTCCTACAACCTTCATTAAATATACATATGGAATTACCGGCAAATTCCTGCCAACGTGGTCACCAGGGATGGAGCACAAATTCTGTGGATCAAGTGTAACCTGTCCAGTTGACTGACTGTAGTTTTTCTTGCAGTGTCCTAATAGCAATGGCTATTCTCTATTTGTACAAAACAATATTAAGGGCCATTCCGTGCCAAGTGGTCTAATATCGAGAAATGTTCCCACATGACAATCATGGATTTTGATGAAATTTTGTATGAACATTCACACATGTTCTTAATGAACACTGGTAAAGCTTCAGTTTCAGATATTCAATACTTGCAGAGATATAGTCACTTGTTTGAAACCATAGCACAGCTTCTGAGAGTGCCTCCTTGAATTTTCAGCAACTTTGAGATGAGATATCTCTAAGTATTTGCATGAAAGAAACAAAACTTGGCCATCTTATACAACTTTTAGAGCTCTTTAAAGTAAAATATTAAGAAAAGGATTTCTGAGCAATTTTCATATAGATAATTTGAAGCAAAGTTGGGCGAAAAATAGCCGTTTAAAAAAAATGCGAACTTTAGTTTTTTATATCTACAAAAGTAATTGTGAGATGTAAATGAAACTTTGCACACCACAACTCACCAACACAAGGTCTTAGAATATAAAATTTCATTCTCCTATTGCTTTCCATTATCTCACAAATCTAGGGTAAAGTTGACGATTTTTCAAAAAGTGCTAAAAATGGGTATTATTAGTCAAATTTTTCAAAAAAGTGTTTTCTCCAAACTCTTCTAAACTATGGTCATTAGAAAGAGCATATTCTAAACAATCTAGAAAAGTGGATTTGGTTTTGCAATGCAAGCATATAAGGTCCTAAAAAGTAGCATCATCAAAGAGGCGCACTGGAAGTTTGAACACATTTTTCTGGCACTCAAATTATACCTGAAACCTTTTATTATGCCTAATAAATGTTTATTAGTGCCTTGAATAATTGAAATTAAAAGATCTGGTAAATAGGCAATGAGACTGTCAGAAAAACTTGAAAACTATGAGAAGTAGCCCTTATGCTTTTATCGTAAGTGTTCATCATTGTAAATATTTACAAGTGGAAAATGAAGACCTAATTTTTGGATTCAGTTGTATAAAACATTTTTCCAAAAAAGAATCAGTTTGCTTGAATCATGCATCAAGTGATGTAAATTTTCCAATCAATATTGCAGAGATTTTAATACCTAGGTGTTGTAACCTGTGAATTTTTGTGTTAAAGTTATTAGGGAAACGTGTGAAATTGGTTGGTTAAACACCTAAGAGTTTTAATTTTGTATTTAATCACACTTAAATGTAGCCTACTACCTTGGTAAATATGTAACCACTAGTTTCACAGAGAAAATTCACAAGATTCACAGTTCATAGAAAATATAATGGCAACAATTACTTTAACAATCAGATTGTTTCATTATTGTGAGCCTTGTTTGAACAATTAGTATTTCAGTGGTGTGTATGCAGCATAGTGAGTGGGTTCACTCGACGGAGTGTGGCTTGTTAAGTGATTCATACGACCATCAAAGTTTGTAATCTAATTTACAAAAAATTGTTTTGATTGTCTTTTATAGCATATATCTCTTATAAGATTTTTTCATTGGTATTATACATTGTGTATAATTTCATTCAGTAGCAATTTGTCTGAAATTTAACCAAATTATAATTTGTATTTAGAGGCCAAATACATTATTTAGTTACTGATTAGAGATGGATGCAGAAGGGAACAGCATATCTTCCTGCTCAATTGGGCAAGGAGATAGTGGAACAAAGTGTCATGTCACTTTCTTTACCAAAAAAGCTGCTTTATAATGGTTTGCGGATTTTAGTAATGAGGAAAAAGTGTTGTTGGTCTGACGTTCTGAAGCAAAGCTGGACAATACCTCTCAAGTTTGCCTACACCATGAAGCCCTGTTATTGACACAATATGAGAGGTTACAAAAAAAAAAATGCTTCAATCCCTTTGGGAAGGTGAATCATAATGTTAAGGCAGGAATTCGCACTCTTGATACTGAAACAGCTAATAATGCTTCTGATATGTTGAAGAAGCAGCTTCTTAATTACATAAAGCCAGGTCAGAAAATTTGTCCGGCTTGCGTGACTACCTTAAATAAACACTTGGACGAAGCTTTATCAGCCTCATCATCACATTCTGATGAGGACTTTACACCAAAAGAAGAAATAAATAGTAGCTTATTGTCTATTGGCATTTCACCCCTGAAGAGGATGGTAAGCTACAGAGATAAGCCCCAATATGTGAAGAAGAAAATTCAAAAGGCTGAATATGTGATTAAAAACAGAATTGTAAATGCAATGGGAGTAAACCGACAAATTGAAGATGCTAGTGAAATTAAGGAATGTGGAAACTGTGTCGACTATGCACATTTGCTGACTGAACTGAAAGCCAAGATGCAGAATGCAATTCATAAAGAACAGATGCAAATTTTAACCTTGGCACCTGTAGGTTGGACAGTCAGACAAACAGCAACTCAGTTCCGCGTGTCCGAAAGAATGGTGAAGAATGCTCGGAAGCTTAAGGCAGAGAAGGGCATTCTGGCACTTCCCGAAAATAGGCAAAGCAGGAAATTACCAGCAGAAGTTGCTAGTAGAGTGCGAAATTTTTTTGAAGATGAGTATAGTAGGGTGTGCCCTGGAAAAAAAGATAGTATTTCAGTTAGACTTTTAGATAGAAAGACATACATGCAGAAAAGATTGTTACTTTGCAATTTACGGGAAATGTATGTTATCTATAAGAATATAAATGGTCCCGAAATAGGGTTCTCAAAGTTTTGTGAACTTAGACCCAAATGTTGTGTAACAGTAGGATCAGCTGGAATGCATGCAGTTTGCATCTGTGAAATTCACCAAAATGTTAAGTTTATGCTTAGCGGAGCTAGTATACGTGAAAATTATAAGGAGATTCTCAGCAAGGCAGTTTGCAGTTTGAACTCTAATAAACAGTGCATGCTACATCGCTGTGAAAGGTATCCTGGGCCCGAAGCTACAGCATCTGAAATTGCCAGCTATTTCCTAGATCATGAGCCACAGGAAGTTGTTGTGTTTAAGCAATGGATACATACCGATCGGGCCACACTGGACACGAAGCAAATGGTAGTGAATGAATTTATTGAAGATGTAAAAAATAAAATATGACTTTGTCATGCCATCATTACATTGCCAAGCATCAAAGCTTGCATCTTAAAGGCCTTAAATGTCATCTGAAAGACGAATCTTTAATTTTTTGCATTATCAGTGATTGTTTGCGGCATGACACTATTACAGTTCACGTTTTTATCAAGGAGCTCATCAAATATATAAAAGCACGGTTTGCACAGATATCCCACATTCATTATTTCGGTGATGGCTCCAGCGCTCAGTATAAAAATTTCAAGAATTTCCTAAATTTGTGCTATCATAAGAGTGATTTTGTATATGACAGCCGAACGGAATTTTTTTTGCTACTAGTCACGGGAAATTACCTTGTGATGGGATTGGAGGTACAACAAAGCGGTTAGCAGTAAGAGCAAGCTTGCAATGGCCACTTAATGAACAAATTCTTACTCCCCTATATCTGTTTCACTTCTGCTCTGAAAACATTAATGGAATTAAATTTGTTTTTGTCAGTAAAGATGAAATTGAAAAAAAATATTGTGTCACAGAAAGAGAGGTTTAAACTTGGACAAACTGTAGCAGATACTAGAGAAAATCATCACTTTTTACCTATTGATGAAACAACAATTCAGGTCAGCAGAATTTCAAATGATTGTTCATCTTTTCTAGCTAAAATGGGTCACAGTAATGAAGGAATTAATGTCTGCTCTCCAACCAGGACAATATGTTGCATGCATCTATGAAAAATTGTGGTGGATTGGGAATATCTGTGAGACCTCCACAGAGCAAAGGGATGCATTAATAAACCTTATGCACCCACATAGTCCAGCAAATTCATTTTATTGGCCATCAAGAAGTGACAAGTGCTGGGTTCCGGAACACCACATTGTTGCAGTTATTCCAGCTCCATCAGTAAATTCGTCTGGCTGGCAATATACCATTCCTCTTGATAGTCATCAGAAAATTAATGTAGCATATCAAAAATTGAAAAAGGTTAGAGGAAACAATCTGAGGAACCCAAGAGTGCCTTCTAATTTTACACAGGGCACTTAAATAATTTTACTATCAGGCTTGGGAACCTGTGTAAAGAAACCCTTATCAGGCTTGGGATCCTGTGGTAAAGAAACCCACCCGTGGCTGTTGTTGCTAAGCTATCAGGCATGGCCCCTATGGCAAAGGGAAATGCTGGTTTTCTCAGGTGAAATGAAACTAGTGGTGGTTAAGCCACCATGGACCATAGCAACTCATTTATACACTACTTTTCCATCAATAAGCTGGTGTTGTTCATTAAACAGGCAACTAATAATTAGATGATTATGCAAATAAATTTTACGATTTACATTCATTTTTAATAATAATTTCGTGTGTGTGTGTGTGTGTGTGTGTGTGTGTGTGTGTGTGTGTGTGTGTGTGTGTGTGTGTGTGTGTGTGAGAGAGAGAGAGAGAGAGAGAGAGAGAGAGAGAGAGAGAGAGAGAGAGAGAGAGAGTGAGTGGGGGGGGGGGGGGGGAGGTGACAATTAAGAAATAACATTGTTTCTATTTTTATTCTTTTGCTATTCGGACTTAAGCTAGGTCCTATTCATCATGACTTCTTATTTCACTTATCCCAGACATTAATAAACATGTATAAGGCAAAATAAAAGATTTCAGGTATAATTTGAGTGCCAGAAAAATGTGTTCAAACTTCCAGTGCACCTCTTTGATGATGCTACTTTTTAGGGCCTTATATGCTTGCATTGCAAAACCAAATCCACTTTTCTAGATTGTTTAGAATATGCTCTTTCTAATGACCATAGTTTAGAAGAGTTTGGAGAAAACCATTTTTTGAATAATTTGACTAATAATACCCATTTTTAGCACTTTTTGAAAAATTGTCAACTTTACCCTAGATTTGTGAAATAATGGAAAGCAATAGGAGAATGAAATTTTATATTCTAAGACCTTGTGTTGGTGAGTTATGGTGTGCAAAGTTTCATGTACATCCCACAATTACTTTTGGAGAGATAAAAAACTAAAGCTCGCATTTTTTTTAAACAGCTATTTTTTCGCCCAACTTTGCTTCAAATTATCTATATGAAAATCCTTTTCTTAATATTTTACTTTAAAGAGCTCTAAAAGTTGTATAAGATGGCCCAGTTTTGTTTCTTTCATGCAAATACTTACAGAGATATCTCATCTCAAAGTTGCTGAAAATTCGAGGACGCACTATAGAAAGCTGTGCTATGGTCTTAAACAAGTGACTGTATCTCCGAAAGTATTGAATTTCTGAAACTGAAACTTTACCAGTGTTCATTGAGAACATGTGTGAATGTTCATACAAGATTTCATCAAAATCCATGAGGGTCATGTGGGAGCCTCTAGACCACTTGGCATGGAATGACCCTTAACTGAAATTTGCTGACATGGATTATGACTATTAAAGGTTCCTACTTGAATAGTAAACAATTTTTGTTAGCCAGTTTATTGAAAGACAAACTTCAACAAATTTAACAGTATAATTCAGAAGACTGTTCGCCAAACTACAGTTTAGTACCTTCCTTGACAGATGTACAAATCGAATTCATTAATTAGTTTAACATCAAAATGCCTTCCACAAACACAGGAGCAATTCCAACCATATCCAAGTTATGTGTCAACCTGTCTCCTCTTTGATTTGTGCTAGATGCACTCTACACAGCTAGCACTTATTAGTATAAAAATAGCTTGTAGTGTTAGCAGCAGTTACTTCTTCCACTGTTCTGGAGTATTCTGCCCACACGGCATCCACAATCAAAATGAGTAAATACACAAAAAAACAAGTTTTAACATGAGTATTGTGTGCTTATACAAGGATGGAGCCCATAGGAATTTGGTCTTGATCCTTTTAAAGGAGCCACTCTGACATACACTTGAAATAATCTATGAAAACCAGAAATGTAAAAGCTATTAATAGCTTCGGCTTTCTCACCAAGGCTGACCATGATCCCAACTTGTGAAAAACAATAAGGTAGAGAAGGCATATCATCTTTAAATATGTATTACCTGCATAGGATATTGTGTTGTCTTAAGACCTTCATGTCAAAACTCTGAAAACAACTGCATTTAAGAGACCTATCTTTTCAATCAGAGACAGCAGTACATTTAAAAAGTATATGTAATAGTATGAACAAAAGTCACTGGAATGTGATCATTATAGTTAATACCATCAGCGTAAAGTCCAAAGAAACTTTATCTACACCACATGTCTGGCATTACAAGCACCGATTCTAGTTATTTCAGTGCAGAGTAATGCCCCTTATGACCAATTAAATCGGCATACATAAGATCACAATACAACAAAGTACAATGCCCAATACATCAGATGATCAACCAGAGAGCAGAGGTTAAATTTTCATAGCAGAAACAAATTCTAGCAACTATTAGCATGTGATAGCTCAAATGCCAACAGATGCATTCAATTGTAACTATAATGGATGAACCATGGATCTTGTGTGCTTCAATGGTACAGACAAGTCATATATGTGCAATCATATAAAAGGGGTATCTATGGCGAGGCTTGACTAACGTATGGTTCCTGAAGAGGGAAAGGCCTTTTCAGTAGTCGAAGGGGCAACAGTCTTGGTAGTTGAGTGATCTAGCTTTGTAACGTCAGCCAACACACCGTTACAATGTTGGTACTGTGGAGAGCTGAAATTTCCATATATTTCCACAGGATATGGAGCTCGACAAAAGTTACATATTGGACCCCCCCTTGCATTTTTCAATATGACACAGACATTAACATTAGACTTCTCTACCGATCAGTTTGTTACCACAACCAAATTTTCTGATTTCAAATTTGTTGACTTCACCAACTCACAACCAGATTGCCACCTTCTAATCTAACTTAGACCGTGGGCTGTACTAAAGCTCAGTCTGTCACCACAAGCAAGATTTCAGTGGGGAATCCAATATGTAACCTTAGCCTACACCACCAAGGCCTAACTTTGTAGTATTTACCTTTTTATATTATAGCATCGTTAGAATAAATAATTGATCAATGTAACTAACGGTTTTTTAATGTTGATATAATCCTTACCAGTGCCCGTTGCAACTATCATTTCGTAAGTTTCTGTAGCCCATAAGGTACGTTTGCCTCTCTAGACTGAATCGGTCAAAACGAGAGAGGCTGATGTTTCTATGCATATCTGTATAAACCATCCTGAACGAGCAAAATATAACTTTTTTCCTTTCCTTTTCTGTCTTAAAATTCATATGTCCTCTAATTTAAAACTTACATGATGCCACTTTATATATGCTACATCAGAATAGACTGCAAGCAATGGAATATTTTAAAATATGTTTTTACAACACGGAAGATCTATATTTACATGTGTCATGGTAAAATCGGAAATCTCTCGAAACGTGACGTCCTGATAAACATGCTATCAAATTTACGTGTCTAAAGGCTTTGAAGGGCCAAGTCTGATGAATTTGGGTTTCAACAACACCTCTGTGAGATTTGAAGAACATCATACCAAGCGATGGAAATTTTTTGTGGCACCAAGTGCTTTAATGACAACCACTCTGCAATTCGTATTAAACGCCGAGCAACATATCGCTGCTTAAATGAGTGTGAAACACTAGTTTGATTTCCACGATAATACGACAGCTAAACTACTCAACAAAACTTACCTTATCTCACTTCAATAGTGTGTTTTTAAACAAACTGCATCTCCCCAACGGATCTTCCGCCTGAATATGATGTTTGATTCTCACAGATGTTTCAGTACTACCAAATACGTCATGACTCATGACTCATGAGAGTTGCAGCTGCACACGGAATTCTGCAGTGCAAACTGCATTCTTAAAAAACCTGCTACGCTACGAATTCAAGCATCAGCAAAAAGAAAAAAAACAAATATTGTATTTTGTCAATAAATGCCATTATGGCCGCCTCCCCCTTTATCTTAAATATGCTTGACTACAACATCAGCAGTTAAATGTCTTTGTCGTTATGTGATCATATGATCCACCTCATGATTCGCATCAGTTCTCTGTTGTTGGTTGAGGGTGGAAGTGTGTTTGTCGCTCTTGTGAGTGAAGTTACCAAAACTTGGGTACCTGCCCAGTGTTGTTGAAGCTTTATTCAAAAACAATCTGCTGATTATGGAGAGAAATTTGGAAAGAGTGTTGGAAGAAGTGATGGAAGTTCCAGAAGTTACGGGATGTGTTCTAACAAACAGCCAAGGTTTGTGTCTTGGTGTTAAAGGAAAGGCTTCACACGAAAGCGCTGGCATAATTAAAGCTATAGCGAGTCAGGTATCCCGATTAGAGCCCGACTCGAAAACTCCAGTAATCCTCTTCGAAAATGATACAAGACAGTGTCTCATCCAGAGTCATGGAAATGTGACAGCTGCTATATATAAAGCCCATACTGCCACGGCCTGAGAATTAGTGGGGTAAGATCGAAGCAGGTAAGATATTAATTAATTTACGAGTAGTTTTATAAATATATACGTACCTTTTAGATTATAAAGTGAATAGTTAGTTGTATGGATATTCACAAATGAAATAGTTAATGCATTGTGTAGATGTACTGCAGCATAGAGCATACCGTTCCAGAAAGTGATAATCTTTTATTGCAATGACTCGATAAATACGAACTGCGGTTAGTTAATTAGCTTCATGTTTTATGGATCTTTTCCACTATAAATTGTAATGATGTGGACAGTCATTTTACATTCACATCACAAATTGATTTGTAAAATATTGCCTCAAGGTGAACATAAAAAAAAACACGGAAGTGGATTAGCAATTCCAACCCACCACCTTTTACACACTACAGCAATAGAAATTCTACGGAATAGGAGTTGTAAAGGAGACAAGATCTACTCTTGCATCTGCTTTGATTTTCTGAACATTCCTTTTATTCTTTTACCTGTAAGGCTTGTAAAATCTCTACCCAAATGACAGGAGTGCTTCTGCGTCAGCAAACAGCACAAATCTTCACTGGTAATATAATAATGTTTTTACCTTTGATGCCTGTTTTAACGTAAGGGGGGGATGGAACATAACACGTAGGTTCCCATAAGAATTGATTCTGGATCCTCTCTTGGTTCTTACCATCAATGAGTAATCTTCCAATGATTTTAAAGTTCAAAAACTATAATATTTGCCAATGACACAGGCATACTGATCAAGGGTTGAACTCGCCATTAAAAGATGGCACAGCACAGCTGACAGTTCATGTCTTAATGTCGCAAAGACTTATAGTGAGATTTCAAATAGGCTAAGCAGTAATTAACTGTCGGCACCAGAAATAAACATGGTTAAGTATTTTAAATGGAATACACTGTGTAAAATACTATGGGGTCTAGTTAAGTTGAAACGGAATCAAAACACGTATAAACTAATGAATCACCTAAGTTTGATGTGGTATTGCACTTAGAATAATCTTTCATTTGGCTGACTTAGATAAATTTGTTGGCTTATTTTGCATATTGTAGCTTCTTATAGAGTTATCTTCTGGGGCAGTGCACATAAAGCAAATAGTTTTTATTCAGTGGAAGCAGGCAATAAGATTATTGTGTAAATTAGATAACTATGTTTTTTTTAGAATCTTGGCGTTCTTACTTACTTCCCAATACATTTACTCCTTAATGGTTTTTGTGGCTGACAATAAAAGAAACAGTTCTGTCTGAACTGCCTTTTGCACGATGTCAGTACAAGACCCAAAAATTATTTTCATGTAGACTTTTGCTATCTTGCCTAGGGTTCAGACTGAAGCTGTGTGTACTTTGGTAGGAATATATTCAAAAAGCTCTAGCCTACATAAAACAATAAATTGGGAATCCATACCATTTGAAAAGGAAATTAGTAACATCTCATTAGTCACTCCTTCTACAAATTGTCTAATGTGAAGAATAGAAAAGTTCTATTAACTAAATGGCAAGTAGCAGTCTTTGCTTTAAAGTGGAGGGACAAGTAGTAATGCACTGTAAACTAGATGCAGTAGCATGTGGACACTATATCGTGGCAGCTGCCGTTACGTACAAAAATGAGAACTTGCACCCCCTGATGGAAGAGGAAAGGAAAGGAATGGAGTGGGGGAACAAGGCCTGCCCCTCTCTCACAGGGCTGACAGCCTGCATTAGGTTCTGTGCTCCAGCAAAAGCAGAACTGACACAATGGTCATAGAGATCACCGATACGTTTTGGTGTTGTGAGGATCGTACTCTAACCCCATTATGGACCATAATTAGTCTCTTCAGTCATCACAAAATAAGAAAACAATGAGCAATCCACAACACAAAGTGTAGAACATAAAGCATACACTAACGGCTGCAGGACAATTGTTTACCCATGTTGGCAGTGTCATAAACATGGTAGTTCTGACCTGATCTCTACCAGTATCTTAAGCAACCGTAAATTAAACACCCTCCACATAAAAGTGTCACAATAACGTGTTTGCATAATATTTACAGATGTAGGCCTTGTAAATGTTCTGACTGAATAATACAACTGGAATCAAGTGAATATTAAGCTCCCAATAGTAGATAAACAGCAGCGGAAATACGGAAGCGTCCGATCCCGCCCGTCTGCTTTGACCCATGACATCACAAATATGGCGGAGACGACCATAAACCACGATTTCAATATGGCGCATATAAAGTCGGTACGTACACGTTATGAGGACGAAAATACATCGAAAAACACACACACACACACACACTTTCCACAAAATGCCTAATGACACTAACGGGACAAGTGCGGGAAATTGGGTGTTTTGGATGGGGGTAAACTAAATATAACAAATTTAGACACCCATCCCCATACAAAACCACACATAACGACCAAAAAAACCGACATCACAAAACTCCCCAAATCACACTAAACACAATATCATCTGGAATCGGACACTTCTCTTGACCTATATAGCTCAACAGCAGCTCCCGATCCCATAAATTAGGAACAAACACCAACATTCGCAACCACACATTGGGATCCAACACTTCCCTTGACCTGTTATCCTTACGACATGTCCCTGGCCCGAGACGCCGGAACTTTAAGTACGCGTCATTTCTTCACGACATACTGAACACTTCACGACTTCATCCAAAAATCCGAATAGTTGAAGAAGTTTTATTAGAGACAACGCACTGTCCCCCATCATCGCCGACAACCGAAAACTGTTGGCCCTGTCAGTCATATCCATACCTACCAAAGACATAAAAAAAGCAACTTATCAAAATTTGTTTTTGGCTTAGTTTTGGCAAACTAAGCCAAAAACATCACCTAACACACCACCAGAGAGCACCACCGATCGCATCAAAACGACACCTACAAACACGCCACTCTCACAAACTAAGTTCCACGCCGTCGTGACGTTACACACAACAACAGCCTTATGTCACGGGTCAAAGCCGACGGGTGGGATCGGACGCTTCGGTCGACCCTTATTTAGTATAATCAAAGAGGCAGCAGGTTTTTTGAAGTAGCAGCTTTCTTTTTAATTTACTAGATTGAATTCAGTTAGCATAAGAATAAATAGCCTTAAGTAGTATAGTGATTATTTTAATATAGTATACAGAATGGCAACAGACAAGGAAATTCATGAAACTTAATGTATATTTTGGTACCTTGACTCATTCCTCATCCCTGAAGGTTCTCCCCCATGATGGGAGCCATGGGACTTTATGCATGAAAAAAAAATGTTCTAACAAGACGTAAGACCTGGGAGTGCAAAATGTAGGACCTTGCTAGAGCTGTAGTCTCAGAGCAGAGTTCAGCAGCAGCAGCTGTTTATTGTTAGTACACAGATTATATAGGCTACACTGTTTAGTTTTTGTGGTGTTCTTGCATGCTTCAGAGCAGAAGAGAACAGTAGTTGTTTATTTATCTGTTTGAGTGGAGCTAATTTTTATGTCATAAGAGTTTGCATATTTTTCTGTCATTTGTGTTGAGTGAATTCAACTTCTTGGGCTAGTGTTGCATTACATATGGTACAGACTGTAATTGATTGAAGATGGATAGGAACTGCACCTGTTGTGTACAGATGCAGTGGGAATTGGCCACTGTCTGTAAACAGTTAGCTGTGTTGGCCATGCTCAGCAGGCTTCAGGCTGCCACCCTGGGCGGTGGTGCTTAGACATCTCTGGAGCCTGTAGCATCATGTGAGGTCACTGATGCTGCTGTGCCTTCCAATTCGTATGTCCCAGCTGGTTCACACATGCCTGAGAGTGATTGGTGAAGGGATGTGAATCTCTGGGTGGAAGACAAAAGGGGGTACCAGTTGCTGTCCCATTATGTCTTGAAAACTTGTTTGAGTTGTTGCCTACAGCAAGCCCAGCCCCTGGGTTGCAAGCAGAGCTGTTGTTTTTGCAGCATCACTCCTAGGACCAACCATGGTCCTCTGCTTTGGAGTCAAGTGGAAGGATTAGACCAGAGGCTCTTGACGGTTCTACAATATTCCTAGTTGTGGATTTCTTAACCTTGAAGAATTATAGGGCCCCCTTAAAAAGTCAGGCATGCACTTCTTGCGCGAAGCATCTGCTATAGTAATGGAATACATATGGTGTGAATATGTGGGTTTTTTAGGTCCGATACAACGCGCAAGTCGCCGAAGTGGCATCAAATCAAAAGACTTGCACCAGGCGAACGGTCTACCCGACGGGAGGCCGTCGTCACACAACAACATCATCAGATTCATTATGCCCCCCAGGGGGTCCACAACTCTTTTGTGGATACGTGTGTAGCGAGCATGGGACCCCGAGCTAATGTGGCCCTCCTTTTCCGGGCTGCATACCTTCCTTTTCCGCATCCTTCCCTAACCCCCATCTTCGCCCCCCTCCCCTCACCTCTGGCTCTTTCCTTCCCTTTCTCCCCCTCTGGGAGTATGGTTTGTGCCTACGTCCGGAGACGGACGCTCGTAAATGAACACATTCTTCGCCTTCTCTGCTTGTATGTCTTCATCCTTCCTTTGTCCTTCTCTTTTCCTTACCTCTTCTCTCTACCCTTTTCTCCGCTGCGGCGTTTGAGACCTCTCTTCTTTCCTTTCCCTTTCTTTGTTTTTCCCTTTCTCTTTCTTCCTCCCTGTGCGTGTCTGAGGGCCGACCCATGCATTTTCGTGTGTAGCCGGTGACGGGGTAACGCGTAATTCCCCGCCCCGGGTAGACAGGTAGGACACGAACGTACCCCCTGGTAACGGCCAGGCCCAGGGAGGGGTGATTACCCGAGCTGATACCTTCCGAAAGTGCCGATTGGTCCCTCCGTCCGTTTGTCAGGAGGTGTGACCTGAGGTGTGAACAATCACCTAAGGCGGGAGTGCTCTCAGAGAGGGCCCCCACAAGGAGCGCGCCATCAGAGACGCCGATAATCATGGGGGATTCTTCCGCAATGGTTTCCTCATCTTTCACTATGTCTGCTCACAAGTGTAAGTTCACTGAGTCTCAGCCACAGACAGTTCTTCCATCATTGCCACAGTTCCTTGTTGTTTCTCGGTCTGACGAAGGTCACGACTTCTCCATGGTCAACCTTTTCATTATTCAGAAAGGTGTCGAAGCAATTGCAGGTCCTGTAAAGTCTTGTTCTAGATTACGGAATGGCACCTTGTTGTTAGAAACAGTCAGTGCCCTCCAGGCACAAAAATTGCTGCGTACTTCACTGCTCCACACCTTCCCTGTCCGGGTTGAAGCGCACCGCACTTTAAATTCCTCACGTGGAGTCGTTTATACAGGCTCCCTCGACGGATTGTCTGACGAAGAAATTCAGCACTACCTGTCTGACCAGGGCGTAACGGCTGTTCATAGAGTTATGAAAAGGGTTGACACGAACATCATTCCAACTCACACTGTCTTCTTGACATTTGACAAAGTTCAGCTCCCATCGAAAATCAAAGCAGGCTATGAGATAATTTCCGTTCGCCCCTACGTCCCAAACCCTACACATTGCTATCGGTGTCAGCGGTTCACTCACACCAGCCAGTCCTGTTCCAATCTGGCCAAATGTGTTACATGTGGCAAGGATGCCCATGAGGGTGCTTGTCCACCTCCATCCCCTCGTTGCATCAACTGTATGGGTGACCACACTGCTTCCTCACGAGATTGCCCCATTTTTAAAGACGAAAAGCTCATTCAGGAAATCAGAGTGAAGGAAAAGGTGTCGACCTTTGCTGCTCGAAAATTATTCGCCAGTCGACAGCCCACCATGCCTCAGACAGGAAAATACAGCACTGTCCTTGCTTCTCCTCGGCCAACAAAGGAGGCGGCCACGCAGACTTGCGACCTCACCTTTAGTGCCACGGTCATCAGATCGGCCAGCGCAAAGATCGCGCGTTCAACCTCATCACTCCCCCTGCGGGTCCGGGATAAGAATAGGCCCGAGGTATTCCTGCCTGTCGTAAGAGGCGACTAAAAGGAGTTTCAACCGTTTCGGCCTTCCATGTGATGGTCCCCCTTGGGGTTTGACCTCCATTTTTCAAAATTCTACAGAAGTATGAGCCTTTTGGGGAAGGACGCCTTACATGATGTATCACTGGTCCTCAGTGCACTAAGACCTTGGCACTCAGCATTGTAACGGCGTTGTAACCACACCCACTATTCCTCAAATTGGGCCTAAACGCCTGATGGGTTGCACAAGTTACGCCCATAGTGCGTCCCCATATGCACCTACGATCATGATGGACTTTCCATGGCACCCGAAATCCAGCACGGTAGCCAGCCCGTTGTGGTGGGGTCGTCATGTACCCTCTAGGTTGTAGCCCCCTGACAACACAGGGATTGTACTGCCGATACCTGAGCTGCACCCTCCCCACGTCGGCCAAGGAGTAGATGCCCGTCTCCTTGGGGCATCAGGACTCCCGGCAACGGTCATCCTGCCAGGTGGCCCTTGCTGAGGCTGGGTGGCACCCGTGGGGAGAGCCCCTGGTCGGAGTGGGTGGTATCGGGGCGGACGTTTCGCAGATGAAACGTCAACATGTATCAGGCCGATCTGCGGCAGAGTCTTTTAAAAAGAAAGGTACTGTCTCTGGTTCTGGTTCTCCTGCCCTTTCCCCCTTGGCCACTCCCTGGGAGGAAGGACAGGCCCACCGGCTTGGGGCGAAGTACTTCCCCCGCTATTTAGTCTGTTCTCGGACCGATGGAGAGACGTTTGCCACCTCCAAGCCCATGTTCTTTGTCCAGCACATCGAGGACATCTTCGGGGAAATCGAGGCTCTCAGTAAAATGCGTTCGGGGACCGTTCTTATAAAGACCACCTCCGCCACACAGTCGGCGGCGCTCCAGGCGTGCGACTGACTAGGGGACATCCCAGTGTCCATTGTCCCGCATCTGGCACTGAATAGGACACAGGGTTATTTTTCATCGGGACCTCCTGCTGCAATCTGATGAGGAGCTCCGGGCCAACCTGGAGCGCCGAGGCATGCATTTCGTCCAGCGAGTCCAGCGCGACCCCAAAGACCGTCACATCGTCACCGGGGCCTTTATCCTCGCCTTCGAGGGGGACGTTCTCCCGGAGAAGGTAAAGGTGATGTGCTACCGGTGCGACGTGCGACCTTACGTGCCGCCTCCTATGCACTGGTTTTGGTGTTTGCGCTTTGGGCACATGTCGTCACGGTGTGAGGCTGAGCCCCTTTGTGGCAATTGTGGACGTCCTCTTCGTGAGGACCATACATGCACCCCACCACCTCGGTGCGTCAATTGTCCTGGTATCCACTCACCTAGATCTTTAGACTGCCCCGCGTATCAGATGGAAAAGAAAATTCAAGAATTAAAAACTTTGGATAGTCTCTCTTATTCTGAGGCCAGGAAAAAGTATGACCTCCTCCATCCCATGATGTTGACAACTTCGTTTGCCTCAGTCGTGTCCACTCCTTCCACAGTATCCTCACCCCTATCCTGTCCCCCCTCCACCTCCTCACCCCATCCGAGGTCTATGCCTCCGCCTCCCAAATCCCTCCCTTCCAAATCCTCCTCCCTCGCGGCCCCTGCCCCCTCTGCCCCGGGGGGCCACCCTTCCTCCTCCTCCCCCTCCGCCGCCTGAGAAGCGATCGTCTTCTCAGGCATCCATCGGGGAAACGTTCCGGACCCCGGCTTCCGAGGTCCGGCGTTCCAACACGGACCCCGCGCGTGAGGACCTCCTTCGGGTCCAGCCCATCATCCCCGTGCCTCATCAGACTTCCAAGAAGAAATCTTTATCCCCCTCTCCACCCCGGCGCATTTCGTCTGACGCTCCATCCGTGAGTCGCTGCTCCCGGCCGTCCTAAGTTTCACCGGGACGCTCTGCTGCCAGGCGCTCAGCTGGCCTCTCGTCGGCGAATGATGCTGCCCCTCCTACGCAACCCGGCAAAGCGGCTGCAGCTGGTGACGACTCGATGGAACAGGATCCGCCTCCCGCCGGTTGTAGCGTTGTTCCCTCGAAACCTGGCCCTCCGCGGCCGTCGAGGTGACCAGCTCTTCACCCGTTTCGTTCCCCCTTTTTACTGACTAGCGATGGCTTTGTTACATTGGACCATAAGAGGTATACGATCTAATCGGGAGGAATTACAACTGCTCCTCCGCCTGCACTGTCCGCTCGTCCTTGGTCTCCAGGAAACCAAGTTGCGCCCAACTGACCGTATACCTCGGAGCGGTCTGACCTCACCCCTGCGGACGGTATTTCAGCTCATGGTGGGGTCATGTTGCTCGTTCGGGACGATGTCTATTACCATCCCATCCCATTGTCCACCCCACTCCAAGCAATAGCTGTCCATATTACTCTTTCTGCCTTTACTTTTTCTGTTTGTACCATCTACACTCCATCGTCATACGCAGTTAGTCAGGCTGACATGATTCACCTGATTGTTCAGCTTCCTCCGCCGTTTTTATTGTTTGGTGACTTCAATGCCCATCATCCCCTTTGGGGCTCTCCTGCATCCTGTCAGAGGGGCTCCCTCTTGGCGGATGTCTTCAACCATCTCAATCTTGTCTGCCTCAATACTGGCGCCCCGACTTTCCTCTCGGACTCTACTCATACCTACTCCCACTTGGACCTCTCGATCTGTTCTACCACTCTTGCCCGTCGGTTCGAGTGGTATGTCCTTTCTGACACCTATTCGAGCGACCACTTCCCCTGTGTTGTTCGTCTCCTGCACCACACCCCATCCCCCCGTCCTTCGAGCTGGAACATACCGAAAGCTGACTGGGGACTTTACTCCTCCCTGGCGACCTTTCCGGACTACGATTTTCTCAGTTGTGACAGTCAGGTCGAATACCTCACGGCTGTTATCATGAATGCTGCCGAACGTTCCATTCCTCGTACTACCTCTTCTTCACGTCGCGTTTCCGTCCCTTGGTGGAATGAGGCTTGTAGAGACGCTATCCGTGCTCGACGATGTGCTTTACGCACCTTTCGCCGCCATCCTACGTTGGCGAATTGTATTGGATACAAACGACTCCGAGCGCAATGCCGTAGAGTCATCAAAGACAGCAAAAAAACTTGTTGGGCCTCTTTCACCAGCTCCTTTAACAGTTTTACTCCCTCTTCTGTCGTCTGGGGTGGCCTGCGCCGGCTGTCGGGCATTAAGGCCCACTCCTCGTTACCTGGCCTGACTTCAGGTAATGAGTTCCTTGTTGATCCTGTGGATGTCTCCAACGCCTTTGGCCGCTTTTTCGCGGAGGTTTCAAGCTCCGCCCATTACCACCCTGCCTTCCTTCCCAGGAAAGAGGCAGAAGAGGCTCGGCGACCTTCCTTCCACTCGCTGAATCTGGAAAATTATAATGCCCCCTTTACTATGCGGGAACTCGAACGTGCACTTGCACTGTCCCGGTCCTCTGCTCCGGGGCCAGATGCCATTCATGTTCAGATGCTGGCACACCTTTCTCCGGCAGGCAAAAGCTTCCTTCTTCGTACCTACAATCGCGTCTGGACCGAAGGTCAAGTCCCCATGTGTTGGCGTGACGCCGTCGTTGTTCCTATACCCAAACCCGGGAAGGATAAACACCTTCCTTCTAGTTACCGCCCCATTTCTCTTACAAGCTGTGTCTGTAAGGTGATGGAGCGCATGGTTAACACTCGGTTAGTTTGGATTCTTGAATCTCGACGGCTACTTACCAATGTTCAATGCAACTTTCGTCGCCGCCGCTCCACTGTTGACCACCTTGTGACCTTGTCGACATTCATCATGACCAACTTTTTGCGAAAGCGCCAAACGGTAGCCGTGTTCTTCGATTTGGAGAAGGCTTATGATACCTGTTGGAGAGGAGGTATCCTCCGCACTATGCACAGGTGGGGGTCTACGCGGTCGCCTGCCCCTTTTTATTGATTCCTTTTTAACAGATCGAAAGTTTAGGGTACGTGTGGGTTCCGTCTTGTCCGACGTCTTCCTCCAGGAGAACAGAGTGCCTCAGGGCTCCGTCTTGAGCGTAGCCCTTTTTGCCATAGCGATCAATCCAATTATGGATTGTATTCCACCTAATGTCTCAGGCTCTCTTTTTGTCGATGACTTTGCGATCTACTGCAGCGCCCAGAGAACATGCCTCCAGGAGCGCTGCCTTCAGCGTTGTCTAGACAGCCTATACTCATGGAGTGTGGCAAATGGCTTCCGGTTCTCTGACGAGAAGACGGTTTGCATCAACTTTTGGTGATATAAAGCGTTCCTTCCGCCATCCTTACATCTCGGTCCCGTTGTTCTCCCATTCGTGGAAACAACTAAGTTTCTAGGGCTCACACTGGACAGGAAACTGTCTTGGTCTCCGCATGTCTCTTATTTGGCTGCCCGTTGTACACGTTCCCTTAATGTCCTCAGAGTTCTTAGTGGTTCATCTTGGGGAGCGGATCGCACTGTCCTGCTTCGCTTGTATCGGTCCATAGTCCAATCAAAGCTGGATTATGGGAGCCTCGTCTGCTCGGCCATCCCTCTTATGCCGTCTCAACTCCATCCACCATAGGGGGTTACGTCTTGCGACCGGAGCATTCTACACTAGTCCCGTCGAGAGTCTTTATGCTGAAGCTGCCGAATTACCATTGACCTACCGGTGCGACGTACTGCTTTGTCGGTATGCCTGCTGGCTGTTGTCAATGCCCGACCACCCCTCTTATCAGTCCTTCTTCGCCGATTCTCTCGACTGTCAGTATGGGTTGTATGTCTCTGCCCTGCTGCCCCCTGGAGTCCGCTTCTGTCGCCTGCTTTGACAATTGGATTTTGCCCTCCCTACCACCTTCAGAGAGGGTGAGAGCCCAACACCACCTTGGCTACAGGCTCCGGTTCATATTTATCTCAACCTCAGCTCGCTCCCGAAGGAGGGTACTCCGGCTGCAGTGTATTGCTCGCGGTTTGTCGAACTTCGTGCGCGACTTGCCAGTCACACCCTTATTTACACTAATGGCTCCAAAACTGACGATGGTGTCGGCTGTGCCTTTGTCGTCGGGGCCGTCACATTTAAATACCGGCTCCTCGACCAGTGTTCCAGCTTTACGGCCGAGCATTTAGCTCTCCATCAGGCCGTTCAGTATGCCCGCCGCCACCGCCATTCATTGTATGTACTCTGCTCTGATTCACTCAGTGCTCTTCAGAGCCTTGGAGCTCCATATCCGGTCCATCCCTTGGTGCAACAGATCCAGCAGTCCCTCCATTCTTTTGCTGATGGTGGCTCTCCTGTCAGCTTTCTGTGGGTTCCCGGCCATGTAGGAGTGCCTGGGAATGAGGCTGCTGATGCTGCAGCCAAGGCTGCAGTCCTCCTGCCTCGGCCAGCCTCCCATTGTGTCCCGTCATCTGACGTTAGTGGGGTTGTTTGTAAGAGGCTTGTGTCGTTGTGGTGGGATACTTGGTCATCACTTCAAGGAAACAAGCTCCGGGCAGTAAAACCGTTCCCAACTGCTTGGACAACCTCCTCCCGACCATCTCAGCGAGAAGAGGTCCTTCTGACCAGGTTGCGGATTGGGCATTGCCGGTTTAGCCACCGCTACCTGCTCTCCGGTGACCCAGCCCCGCAGTGCCCTTGTGGTCATGCATTAACAGTGCACCATGTTTTATTGTCGTGTCCCCGTTTTAGTCAATCTCGTGTTGTCCTGGCTCTGCCAGCTACTTTACAGGATATTTTAGCTGATGACGCTCGAGCAGCTGCTCGTGTTCTTTGTTTCATTACTTTGACTGGCTTGTCCAAAGACATCTAACTCTTTCACTTATTTTATCTGCATCTTTGTAAGAACTTTCTGGTGTCCCCCCCCCCCCTCCCCCTTGAGATTTACTAGATTCTGTGTGCTCTAACAATTGTGACTGGGCGCTAATGACCTCAGTAGTTGAGTGCCCTTAAACCCCCCCAAAAAAAAAGAAAAAGAAAAAAACCCTCACCACTTTCGCCTGCCCACTCTATGGCTCACCCTTCATCGGGTTCTGCTAAATCTAGAGCCCAAAAGTCAGACACCAAGACTTCGAAAAAAGAGCATGCTCGTGAAGATTTTTTACGTACCCCAACTTCACAACCATTGGTTCCTCCTTCATCTAAACATCATGTTTCCAAGAAGGCTAATAAGAAACCCAGTTATGCCGGCCGAAGTGGCCGTGCGGTTAAAGGCGCTGCAGTCTGGAACCGCAAGACCGCTACGGTCGCAGGTTCGAATCCTGCCTCGGGCATGGATGTTTGTGATGTCCTTAGGTTAGTTAGGTTTAACTAGTTCTAAGTTCTAGGGGACTAATGACCTCAGCAGTTGAGTCCCATAGTGCTCAGAGCCATTTGAACCATTTTTTGAAACCCAGTTCATCTCCTTCTCTGCCAAGGTGTGTCTCATCTACAGCACCACCTGGCGGAAATCGCCCTCGGCCGTCTTCTGTGTCGCCGAGGCGCACTGCTGGCGGCCGATCATCCGGCCGATCGCTGGTGGCAGGAGCTGCTCCTGAACAACCTATGGATCAGGATCTTCTGCCTTCGGCTGAATGCCATTCCATGCTATCGGTCGCAAGCTCTGAGCAGTCGTTGAGTTGACGGCAACCTTGGTCACATTCCTCCATTTTCTGTTCATCCTATGTCCATTATCCACTGGAATATCCGCGGCATTCGAGCCAATCGGGATGAATTGTCGATCCTCTTATGATCCTACTCGCCGGTCATCTTCTGTCTTCAGGAAACAAAGCTGCGTCCTCATGACCGCTTTGTTCTCCCCCATTTTCAGTCCATCCGATTTGATCTCCCCTCTGTTGAAGGCACTCCAGCCCATGGAGGACTCATGATTCTTCTCCATGATACTCTCCATTATCACCCAGTCTCCTTAAACACTTCCTTCCAAGCTGTCACTGTCCGTCTTTCCCTTTCTGGATATACCTTTTCTCTTTGTACTGTATACATTCCATCGTCCACACCAATGGCACGAGCTGATCTCCTTCATCTTCTTGGGCAGCTTCCACCCCCCTATTTGCTGGTTGGGGACTTCAATGCCCACTACCCGCTTTGGGGATCTCGACATCCTTGTCCACGTGGCTCACTATTGCTAGACGTCTTCCACCAAGCGGATCTAGTTTGCCTCAACACTGGGTTCCCTACATTTTTGTCTGCCTCCACGACAAATTTCTCTCATTTGGACCTTTTGGTCGGTACTGTTCCTCTAGCTCGGCGCTTCGAATGGTTCGCCCTTGATGATACTCGAGTGACCACTTTCCATGTGTCCTTAGACTGTAGCCTCAACTGCCACATATGCGCCCGCAACGCTGGAAGTTTGCCCAAGCCGATTGGACACTTTTTTCGTCTCTAGCGACATTCGATGACCGTCACTTTCCTAGCATCGACGATGAGGTCACACATATTACAGACGTTATTCTTACGGCTGCGGAACGTTCAATACCACGCACCTCTGAATTGCCCCGGCGCCCCCCAGTTCCTTGGTGGAACGAGGCATGCCGTGACGCAATACATGAGCGGCGATGTGCTCTTCGCGTTTTCTGCCACCATCCTACTTTGGCCAACTGTATCCACTATAAGCAGTTCCGTGCGCGATGCCGTCGCGTCATCCGCGATAGCAAGAAGGCAAGCTGGAAATTCTTTATTAGCTCATTTAACACCTTCACTCCCTCCTCGGATGTTTGGAGTCGGATTCGACAGTTATCAGGTGCACCTAGTTTCTCCCCGGTCTCTGGGCTCACTGTCGCACGCGATACGTTAGTGGGGCCCGTCACAATTTCTAACTCATTGAGTCAACACTTTGCTGGGATTTCGAGCTCTTCAAATTACCCGCCAGCGTTTCTCCCGAAGAAACGTGCAGCGGAAGTGCAACCTCTTGCTTTCTTCTCTCAAAATCGCGAAAGCTATAATACTGTTTTCTCCATGCGGGAACTCCAACATGCACTCTCTTCTTCTCGCTCCTCCGCCCCAGGACCGGATGGTATCCACATCCAAATGTTGCTGCATTTATCAACCCATAGTCTGCGTTACCTCCTTCGCCTTTATAATCGAATTTGGACCGACAGTACTTTTCCCAGACGATGGCGGGAAGCTATCGTCGTTCCTGTTCCGAAACCTGGAAAGGACAAACATCTCCCCTCTAGCTATCGCCCCATTTCTCTCACAAGTAGTGTATGTAAGGTTTTGGAGCATATGGTGAATTGCCATTTAGCTTGGTGGCTGGAGTCCCGCAGTCTTTTAACACCTGCCCAATGCGGTTTCCGAAAGCTTCGTTCTGCAGTTGACCATCTTGTTGCTCTCTCCACTTATTTCATGAACAATTTTCTCCGGAAACGCCAAACAGTAGCAATATTTTTTGATCTGGAGAGAGCATACGATACCTGTTGGAGGACAGGCATCCTCCGCACACTGTTCTCTTGGGGCTTTCGAGGTCGGCTGCCCCTTTTTCTTCACAAATTTATGGCAGAGCGCACATTTAGAGTGCGGGTGAACACTACTCTCTCCCGTACTTTCTCCCAAGAAAACGGGGTACCCCAGGGCTCCGTGCTAAGTGTTGTACTGTTTGCCATTGCCATAAATCCAATTATGGATTGTCTCCTTCCTGATGTCTCGGGCTCCCACTTTGTGGACGATTTTGCGATCTACTACAGCTCTCAACGGACCAGCCTTCTTGAACGACGTCTTCAATGATGTCTCGATCGCCTCCACTCTTGGAGCATCGAAACCGGCTTCCGTTTTCCTCCCAGTAAGACCGTTTGTGCTAATTTTTGGCGACGTAAGGAGTTTCTTTCATCCTCTTTACATCTAGGACCTGTCAACCTTCCGTTTTTGGATGTCGCTAAATTCTTGGGTCTTATGTTTGACAGAAAACTGTGCTGGTCCTCCCACGTTTCCTATCTTTCGGCTCGCTGTCTGTGATCCCTCAACACCCTACGTGTCCTGAATGGTACCTCCTGGGGAGCGGACCGAGTGGTCCTTCTCCGCCTCTATCGCGCCTTAGTGCGCTCGAAATTGGACTATGGAAGCATAGTCTACTCCTCTGCTCAGCCGTCTATTCTTCAGCGTCTCGACTCTATCCACCACCGTGGATTACGTTTAGTGTCTGGAGCTTTTTACACCAGCCCTGTGGAAAGCCTTTATGCTGAGACTGCTGAACCTCCGCTGTCCAATTGGCGAGAAGTCCTTCTGAGTCGTTATGCTAGCCATCTGTCTTCCATGCCTGCTAATCCAGCCCATGACATTTTCTCGACGCCTCCTTTGATGTAGGGTATGCAGACATGTCTGCTTGTGTCTGTATATGTGTGGATGGATATGTGCGTGTGTGCGAGTGTATACCTGTCCTTTTTTCCCCCTAAGGTAAGTCTTTCCGCTCCCGGGATTGGAATGACTCCTTACCCTCTCCCTTAAAACCCACATCCTTTCGTCTTTCCCTCTCCTTCCCCTCTTTCATGATGAGGCAACAGTTTGTTGCGAAAGCTTGAATTTTGTGTGTGTGTTTGTGTTTGTTTGTGTGTCTATCGACCTGCCAGCGCTTTCGTTCGGTAAGTCACATCATCTTTGTTTTTACATATATTTTTCCCACGTGGAATGTTTCCCAAAACTTTGTCCTTATGTCATTGCTTTGTATTGTAACACACTTTATAATGATTATTAACAACAAAATTATTACAGAAAGTAGTAAACAGCTGCCATGTGCCTCTTAAATGTTAAACAGTTGTCAATGAAAAAACAAAAACAAAATGCTGTATTGTCATATGTAGTGATGTTTGAGGCAAACAATAGTTTTCTATTCTACTCCTTTCTTTTTGTACTTTTGTATGACTGCTCCGTTGTGAAGATAAAATGAGAACACTAACATAAAAAAGATTTAATAACAAAGAATCGATGACAAAGATGCTGAAACTGTTCGATTCTGATACTAGCTGATTTCTAGAGAATTGGTGAGTCTTGGAATTGTAGAATCGGAACATGACATATCCCTAATTAAATTAATTTTGGATCGACTTTTTAGTGTATTAAAACAAAGATGATGTAACTTACGAAATGAAAGCATTGGTATGTTGATAGAGACACTAACAAACACACAAAATTGAAGCCTTTTTTTTATCCTTTTTCTGAGGGTTATTCTTGGTTTGGTGTGGTACAGGATGAAGGGACTGATGACCTTGCAGTTTGGTCACTTTAACTCCAAACACCAACCAGTCAACCAAGATATACAAATAAGGAAATGAACTGGTTGAATTAAGTGAGAGTATAGGTTTGGCTTTTGTTTTTATTTGTGTTCAACAATCGTATCACTGCAATGTCAGTTTGCTACTCACAAGAATTCTCAGTAAATTCTGTTAAAGAGGAATTTTTATGTTGGGAAAGTCCATTAAGAAGGCATGAATTAAATTTACTTCAGAAGCTTTTTGTTGATCCATAAAGGAGCAGATTTTCAAAAGAAATAAGGCTGTTTTCTAGATGACATTTGGTAAGTTTAAATTCAATTTTCAAATGTCCATAGAACTGCAGTGAAATAAAACTTGGAGATAAAGATAGAACCACCTCCAACACAGGGAAAGTAGGGATATGGGGCTGTATTAAACCAATATTATGTCTACATGAGCAATTTCCTAAAATTTAAACAATGTTTCTTTCAACTTAAGTCAGCAACAATTTAGTTTGAGCTATGAAGCTCCCAGGATTTATGCCAAGAGGTTTTTGTGAATGAAACTTTTCACCACTGTTGTCAGTGGTTGTTCCAGGAATCTGATAAACTGTGGACTGCTAACAGAAACATAAACAACATATTGCCACCTATAATAATGTGATAATTTAAAAATCTGTCCTTTGAAACATTCCCTTCCTTTGTTTGCTGGAGTTAGTGAAATGTTTCATTATTAGCTCAGGCCTTGAAACGTTGTTAGTACATTAAGATTGTGCACCAGGGAGAGATTGGAACCTAGGAATCTCTTTTGAACAGTGCTCCTTTTATTTAAAGTAACCATACCTCAGTCTTATTCAGTGCTTAAACCTGACACTTATCTCCTTTGCCCATCAACACCAAGGTCTCAAATGGAATACCACTGGTGTCAAGAAGTTCAACACTAAGTTTCAACTGAAGAAATGCAACACTAAGGGATGTGGAATTTAATTCATATTGTGTGGCTGACTAAGTGCCACATAGAAAATTCTTCTTTGGACAATATAATAAATAACAGGCATAGACAACAAATTCAGTTTACAAAACAATAGTAATTTTTGGAGGTTGGGTTCTCCCCCCCCCCCACCTCGCCCCCCCTCCCCCGCCCCCTCCGCCACACACACACACACACACACACACACACACACACACACACACACACACACACACACACGACAACAAATATTGTAGACCTGTTCTGTGAAGATACTGTATTTTAGCATGTGGCTCCCATGAAAAATAAATTAACTTGAGATTCAATAAAATGAACCATAGTTTTCTAACAGTGCTCAGTGCCCTTTGAATCCTGTTTTTGTATTTGAAGAAACCACTGAAAATTGATGTTAAAATTTAGGTGTGGCCAATATTATGGTACTTCATTGATGTAAGGAATATTTCGCATAGTACTGAAACACTCTAGAACTTCATCAAAATATTTATACCTGTATTTTTTGTTCAAAGTATTTAACTTTGACTCAGTGTGCCTAGAGATAAAATTACTACTGATCTAATATTTTTATGTATTTGTAAATGTTGCCTTTACTCCATGACTATATGCTAGGAATTCCGACATTGAGAAATACAGAGTAGATAAATGTAACCTTCCTAAGTTTCTGTCTGTACAAGTAAACCACATTTATTTTAAACTGTTAATTAGACAAGTTTCTAGTTAATAAGCTATACTGTTCTCTTATTCCAGGCATCCTTTCCAGACATGGTGAAGGATCCTGCTTCAATCTTACCTCATTTGTCATTGACCACTGATCTCACTGAAGAACGATAACCCAAAAGTAGCCACAACATGGAGGAAATCAACGAGATTTGGGCAATGCTTGTCTGTGCTATGTAAATATGTTCTCTTCTGTGCTGGAGATGTTTGTAATAAATGTTTTTTTAATCAGTCAAAGAAAATAAGTTTGGTCATTTGAGAATCCTTCCTACATAGTACAATGTTATGGGAGAACAAATTTGAAGTAATTAATCCACTATCATTACAGTACAGATGTTGTGGTGTAACAAGTTGTTTGATGTCTTCCTCACAATCAGTGAAAGATATTTTCATAAAAACATTGTTTAGATAGTTACCAAGTAAAGGATATCCACTGTGCGCACTTCACTACTGGTTTGTGCGGAGTCGATGCAAGAAGCGTGAGCACAGGATGTCGACAAGGTGCGATGTTGTCAGTGTCTCTCTACCTGCTCTGGAGCTGGCATTTATACATTGGTGTTGCAGCTAAGTCATGTTTTGGAAAGCACAGAGAAAGCACCTCTGCTGACAATATAAACACTCAGAAACCGTTAATACATGCTGCGGAAGAAATTCGTTCTTTTATGTGCTGTTCTGAGATAAACTTCAGACATGTTGAGTTATAAGAGATTTGTCACTACACATTGTAATTATGGAACAAGAGAATAATTAATTTTTAAATACAGCTGGAAACAAAGTGGCACTGCATAGTAGATCTGCTAGGAAGGTAACTGTAAAACTTCAGTAAAGGTAAAAGTACTGTTGAGCAACATAGAAGTGACAGATCAATCGAGAGGTGACAACTTAGAGACAACCCGTAACTAGGAACCTTTTTAAAATACTTAAATGTAAAATTAATTTGTTGCTGAATGATGATCATATACCAAGTGATTATAATTAAACTTTCCCTATTTAACACATTATGACATGGAAACTAATTACCGTAAGAGTACCAAACTTGATAGCATTAATATCCAGAGCAAGGGACGCATGATTTCCATGAATCACAGTGCCACTGTCCAGTTCCAACTATGGCCACCAGGTGCCGTGATCAGTCATCATGATTCATAGTCTCTCACACCTGACCAGTCGCAGTGCACTTGTTACCACATCAGTATGAGCTTGGACAAAAGGAGCAGGGCATTATTGGTGAAGCTCTCTTATCAAAATAACAGTAATGCTGCAGCTGCACTTCAAGAATATCACCGGCTGAAAGGATTTCAGAAGGGTCCTCTTTCTCCACCTGCAGTGCGGAACATGGTGAACTAGTTCAACTCAACTGTAGAACTGGCCGTCGCTCTAGTAAGAGGCCGATGACCAGCTGCACCACAGGTGGTTGATGAAATCACTGTTGTGTTGACTTCACTCTCCACTTTCTCGCAGCAATTGAAGTATGGACAGATGCAGCTTATTTTTCTCTAATGGGTGAGGTGAACACACAGAGTTGCCGATTGTGGGGATCTTCACTTCCAGTCACTATGCATGAAGTTCCTTTGTATGGTGAACGTGTCACTTTATGGTGTGGCTTAACAGCTACATTCATCACCACCCCATCCTTTCTTGAACAGGTTGGCACTCAAGGATCAAAGACATGAAGTGTGACTGGCCAGTGTTACTGTGATATGCTATGCCAGCATGTCATACCTGCCCTACAGGAAAGAGATGCATTGAACTCAACAGTTTTCTTGCAAGATGGAGTCCCACTGCACATCGCTCGTGAAGTTCACTCGCTTCTCCGAAACACATTTGGAAATGATCGAATTATAAGCCGATCGTTTCCAAATGCTTGGCCAGCACAATCACATGATCGCACTACCTGTGATTCCTGGTTGTGGGGCTAACTGAAGGACTGGGTTTACTAGGGAAACATTTTCACATGTGCTGTTCTGAAGTGGAGCATATTAAGGGAGGTAGCATTCCACGGACATGCTTTGTTTTGTTGTGCATAATGCAGTCCTGCACTTGCAGACTATTCTAGACACTGATAGATGCCATATTGAGCTCCTTTTGTAGCAGTAATGGTACCAGTATGATGTACCGTGGCAGCACATTAAAAGTGTTTCAGTTGAATTGATTCTGCATTCTCTCTCTTCCCCAAGTTTGATCCTCATACGCTTTTCATGTTGTAATGTGTTAAATAGGGAAAGTTTAATTATAACCATCCAGTACATTCAAAACCTCAACTCATAATCTTGGACGAAAGAAAGATAAATGTTTACTGCCCATCGATAAGGGGTTCATTACAGGCAGAGTACTTGCCAATGCCAAAAATTGGACAAGGATAGAGAAAAAAAAATTAGCTGTGTTGTGTTCAAAGGAACCATCTTAGCGTTCAACTTAAAGTAATTTAGGGTAATCCTGGAAAACTTGGGCACGGGTTTGTAGCCCTCTCTCTTCATAGGAGTGTGTGTCCAGTGCAATAACCATTGTGGTACCATACTGACACTTTTGGTGCCCTGATTAATAACTGAAGAATATTTTTCACCAACCGTTCCAAACAAAGACCACAACATACTGAGTATCCCCACCAGTGGGGGTGGAGGGAGAAGAATGGGTGTTTAAAGATCACATTTTTATGCAAGGTGGAAATTATTAGTCATATAGAAAAAATGAATAGGACCTTTTTTTTGTAGAAAATTTAATAGAATTTAATTTTGCACCAGGAAAAATTTTGGTGGCAGCTGCAGTTTTAGTGTTATTAAAGAATAACATTAAAAACTGACCTTTGCCCGCATCTCGTGGTCGTGTGGTAGCGTTCTCGCTTCCCACGCCCGGGTTCGATTCCCGGCGGGGTCAGGGATTTTCTCTGCCTCGTGATGGCTGGGTGTTGTGTGCTGTCCTTAGGTTAGTTAGGTTTAAGTAGTTCTAAGTTCTAGGGGACTGATGACCATAGATGTTAAGTCCCATAGTGCTCAGAGCCATTCATTCAAAAACTGACCTTTAAATGCCCACCCTACTCGTGGGGATATTTAGTATATTGTTCATTGTATTTCCTCATACCAATGTACAGAAATATGCAACTACAAGATTTTTACCTAATTTTTGTTCGTTGTCTGGGCTGATGTATCAAATACAAAGGTAGCTTTAACAGACATACTGATAAATTTTTTGTCACATATTTGATTATACTAACATTCCATGTGAACAGGCAGACACTATAAAATAAGGCTTAACCAGACATGACAGTGTGTCTGTATGCAGCCTGTCTCCTTGGAGACTGCTATTTTTACAACGATATAGAATTGCAAAGAGGCTCACAACCGTTTCCTATCAATTCCGATATGTTTAGGAAGGAAAATTTTTGAAACAAATTCCTTTGTAGCTACTATAAAACATTCTAATTAAGGGGATTGCAAAAATTTACAGATCCAGTCATTCCACTTAAGTGTAAGATTGTCTATGGGTTGCGTCTGCTCAATGAGCCTGTTTGAGTTTTCTGGAAAATTTTAAGACACAAATAGCACAGGAAGGCAACACATACAGAATCTTGAAAAAACAAGAACACCATAGAATCAAGTGCTGTTTGACAAGAATTATTTTTAAACTTGTATGTAACAGGCTGTCGTTACCTGCTGTTTTACTAAAGCATCCCTGAATTTTCTAAACTGTCAGTATAGGTTATTATTATGATGTATAGATATACTGCTATAATGAATCTCATTGACTTGAAGTTCGGCAAATATTAAGTTCAAGTCTGACAGGATGCAGTCCTATGCTTATCAAGAGTTATTGTTTCTAATTCAGTGGTCACATACACAGTATATGGGAAAGCTTGATATGCTACAACTAATGATAAAGAGGCAATAGGGCCTTAAAGAAAATAATTACCTCAAAAAAAAACACTGCATCAGCTATTGAACTCTATTTGCATGATCGACGTGTTACATCATCTACATACATACTCTGCAAACCACTTAAGTGCATGGCAAAGGATACTCAGCATGGTACCTGTTAGGGTGTCTTCCCATTCCCACAACGGTTGGATTGCGGGACAAATGATGGCTTAAATGACTCTCTGTGTGATGTAATTAGTGTGATCTTGTCTTTGTCATGTCTATAGAAGTGGTATGTAGGTGGATCTATTTTTCACTTAATACTGGTTCTTGTAATTTTGTAAGTAGGCTTTTGCGGAAAAATCTGTGTCTAACTTAATCTTCTGTTACTCGCGGCGCAGATGACACTCGTCATCCACATGCTTCTCCTGCTGTGTTTCTTCTTATTGTGCTGGACTGTGTTCCGGCCATTAACCCTCCCTCCATCAGCTCCAGACATCAATGGCTTTCAGTCGTAAATGGTTGCAGTGTTTATGGATCATTATTACAGGTTGGAGGACACTGGTCATCTGAATGAGCTCTACTGCTACAATCTGAAACAAAGTAAATGTATGGTACCTTATTGCTTTCCTAGATTCGATCCTACTTTCATGTGTGTGACATGTGGAAACTAATTATTGTTAATTTGCTTTTTACCTAGAATATATACCTACAAAAAGTAAATATTCTCTATGCTTTGTTTTTGGTATGTATGTCAAAGGTGAAAAGAAAAAAAAACCTAGGGCAAAGTTTAGCAGACCTTCCTGATGTATGGCTAGAATAGTTCCTTGAGTTAGCAATGAAGATCCTGACAGTGAATTGCTGACTCACAGAATAAGGATTATATACAGAACAGTAGTCATGATTCAAGAACACAACAAAAGAGCCAAAAAATGATGAATATGAATCACAATAAGTAATTCAAGAGTATGTATTTCTAGTAGGAAAAGTAAATATCCCATCCATATTGGAACAGGATTTCATAATATTATTATGCATTTACCTGGACCCAAAAATGAAGCTCATATAACAAAGACAGAAACAGATATTACAAAGTAATTTTTGGATGAAAATATAATACCCTTCATTGCAACATGTACTAATATTTACATCAATGAGTTTCAGGGTAACTTCCATCAGTTAAGATTTTTCAGCATTTTCATGAGACACTCTCATGAGTCAAACAAACTTGTGACCATTAATGCTGGCCTATTTTGTATACGTTCTGTATGTCCTGTTTGTTCTATTTGGTATAGCTCCCACACATGAGCATCTGCAGAAATTTATCCAAGAGTGAGCAGGATTCCAAAAGTTCCTTTTTCATACAACTGATTAGTTGAGCCTGAGAACATATTGTGCACCTGTAAATAAATTTGACAGGAAGCGTACAAAGCTTACTGCATCTTAAGCATTTGATAGTTATCCAGCCAATATTTTTTGAAGATAGATTATCTTAATGAGAAGCATATTTAATTCAGGTGTCCAAAGTACATCATTAAATTATTAGTATGAATATAGATGTAGGGAACATTCAAAAAATTATCAAATTGGTTAGTAAAAGCAACTTTTAATAGCATTGGACTCAAACAAAATGGTCATCACATCTCAGCTTGGCTCATTATTGTGTACACATGGCAACTGGACTACAGAACTCATAACTCTGACTGGATGTTGCACAGCGTCAAATCCATTTAGTTGAAAAACTGTGTAATGTAAGGAGGTCCAGATACCCTTTTGACCTTGATATTTTTTTCCTGTTATTGGACACGAAAATATCTGGGTTTGCAGATAAAGTATAGATGAATGCATCTATAGTATAGTTTGATCATGACCTCCATACTCTACTAGAATCACTCTACCATCTGAAACTGAATGTCTCAGCAAGTCAAATGCAGATTTATTGTAGAGATTAAGACGTGCGGAAGTTGGGTTTTTCTTGTGGGAAATGGGTTGGCCCTTTCAGTAACTCATTAAGGGCTGGACAAGGAAGCAACAGAGGAAAGATCAGGTACTGTATTTTAGCAATGTTCTGTAAAGGTTCACATTTCCCAAAATTGCAAAACAACACTGAAAATTCTGCTACAACAAGAAAATGATAAATTTTCCATGAACAACTAAAGCCAGTCTGTCACCCTCACATGCTGTTAAGTAGAATATGACAGTAATTTCAAGAAATGTGAGAATTTTGAAATTAATAAAAAGTCTACCATAGATTCCAAGAGGGAGTAGTCCAAGATGCGACATGCAAATGGTTGCCTCCTTTGTAGATTGACTGCATTTCCTCTGCCTTCCCTCTACATCATCCTCCATTTGGGCTCAAATTTTTGACTGAGTAGATTGTTCTGACCCACTTACTAACTTCACAGAAGACCAAAACTCTTTAGGATTTTTAATCAGATTAGTTGGCAAAATTTTACTTTCAAATTCACTAATGCTTCTCGAATTGCTATCTTTACGTTCATTTTGGCCAGCTTTTGTTTATCAACTGGACTGACTCAGCTTAATTCTGAGATGAAGCAACTTTCTAACACAGCCAATGAATCACAGTGACCGTTGCCCATCCTTCGAAACCTTGCTTGGCACATATTTGTCTAAGGTGTTTTATGCTATGCCTTTAAATTTTATCCATTTCCCTCCACATCTTCACTCTGAGCTGATTAATTGTTGTTGACTACTCAATTACTCTGCAGTTTGTTTCCTGTCGTTCTTGCTAAACAAAAATGTTTCCTTGTCTTTCTTAATGTGCATTCTAGCACTTGTAGTCGCTGTTGCTGTAAGTCCCAAGTAATCACTGATGCTCTTCTCTATGTTCACTTGATCAAAATCTGTCTGTCAGTTGCTAGGAGGTCTACGAAATTGTCATCGCAAGTCAGTTCTCTTAACTGTTTGAAATAATTTCCAGACGAAACATTCAGAACAATTTCGCACAAACCACTGTCTGATCTAGCTTTAGTTGCATTACTCTCCCAGTCTAAATCTGACAAATTGAAGTTTTCCCACCTGTTACAGTAGCATGATGAGGAAACTTACTCTCTCTAAAGTGTTCTCTCACAACTACTTCTGAGGCAGGTAGCCTATAAAAGCTGCTGATTAACATATTTGACCTACCTTTAGTGGTTTATTCCAGTTACTTCCTATTCGGATTCTGTGTATAACTGTGTTATAAAGTATAGAGCACTGTATGGCAATAAGTACACTGCCACCATTGGCTTCTAGTATACCTTTGCAATATATATTCCAATCTAAATTTAGTATGGCTGCTATTCACTTCTGGTTTCAGCTGGCTTCCTGTTCCTTGTATGAAGAGAGCATTATTATCTTTAATAAGAGAGACCAATTGTGGGGCATTTCCAAGGATGCTGCTGCAGTTTAGTAACATTACATTAATTGTTTCCTCTCTCTGATCTGATTCTCTAAAAGAATAACGCAGATGATCTCTATCCAGTTACAATATGCAATTCAACATTGTCTTAGACTTAAAAAAAGTGAGAAAAGAAAAACGTGTGCACACCATTGCTACCTGAGAAGTAACTTCTTTTGTACAGTGCACACTTGACCTATTGATGAGGAAGGGGAAGGGGAGCAATTTGGGCCTATAATTCTCCATCCGATAGCAGAGGTCCAGAGAGCTGCATCCATGATTGACACACAATTGTCTAAGCTTCTGGTTTACGCCTTCTACAAAATTCCAAACCTAATGACAATTATCAGTTCTGGGTCTGAAGTTGCAAATTTGAGATGTGCGTCTACCACATGTGCGAGGCTGGCATTCTTCACCAGTTCAGCCAGTCATCTAAAGGAAACAAGGCTGGCCTCAGAAGCCAGGTGGCAAGTGTTGTTCTTGCCAATATGACCTGTTCTTTGTAGCCTGTCAGACCCAGTGTGTTCAGTAGCTGCCAACTGAGCCTCCTGCACATCACATATGACATCTCCCAGCAAGCATATCAAGTGCTTCCTGGGATTCTTCCCTGACCTGCCAGCTGTCTATCTCAAGAGCTTCACAAATTGCCTCGTGCTGGAGCTCCCAATGGGCAACAAACCCTCCCTCTATATTCTTCCAGACTTGGCGGGACACACTGCCACTGACCCAACAGACGAGGCATCTCGTGGTGGCTCAGATGTGTTATCAACAGGGGGCAAGACCTCGCACCTGTTGCTAAGGTGCAAGAGGACAGCCACATGACCAGTTTCCACATTTGCCCTCCATCCAGAGGTACGTAAATCTACCACCATCGACCACTTGCCCTCAAATGAGGATAAACCAGTCAGATTTTGAGCATCAGAATAAATTGTGGCAACAAGGATTCCAATGGTACCAGGGGTGGTGCTGCTTTTGCTTATTATTTATTTATCGTATGGAAATACGGCTTTCGCTATTGGTCTGCAACATCACTCCAGCATACAGCAGCAGTCTGGAGCCTCCTGGACATAGCCAATGCAGCTTCCAGCTGTTTTTTAGACATAGGCCATTCACTCTGTGCCTGCACACAATAGGCATAGTCTCTATTCATTTCTAGCTGCTGAACAAGAGACATAGAAGCTGTGGTATCTTTTAGATGATGCTAAAAATTATACTGCTAAACACTATCACAAGAATGAAAACTGCAGTAACGTTATATATGCCTGCTAGTTCCGCAAAGAATGAAGAGACTAATTGCTGTATTCTGCTACTAGTGCATGTGTGTGTGTGTGTGTGTGTGTGTGTGTGTGTGTGTGTCAAGTCTGGGTAATTGCGCTTGTGTGCTCAAATCACCCACCAATTGTATCAACACAGGCCCCAGCCATAGAAGCTGCTGATAGGAAGATTGCACACAGCATTGTCTCTGCCGTGCCATCTACCAGGGGCCTATATATGCACGGAGCAGAGCTGACTGAATCTCTTGTTGTGTTTCTAGGTTTTATCACACACACCAGCATTTTTATCTTGTGGAGTCCTGATAGGCTTAATGTTCAGAGGATACAAATAAATCCATGTTTGGATGACTTGGTTTGGTTTTATATGTTACTTGGTTACTACACAACTGGAGACAAGGGCGTGGTGGTTTCCACATGGGCAGTCCTTAAATGCAGTTTACTTTTTTGGCTTTCTGTGTGTCAGGCTCAAATTTGTGCAAAGCCTTCTTACTCTCATGGACTCCGTCTAAGGTGTATAAATTACTGTGTAGCTCGCCCTTTACAAGAATTGACAGTTCTTACTTTTGATCACATGTGCAGTTTATTGCCCAACTACTATCACAAATGAACACATAATAGTGGTGCAAGTTGACTTCTACCAATACCACAAGAGACCAAACCAGTCATACAGAGCCTGGGGAGCTGAACTTCAACGCCTTAGCCATAAGTGTCAGTTCGTTACTGATGCACATAATGACTCTAATGCACACTATATGGTGCATGATGCAATTATCTGTTTAGCTCCAGACAAGGAATGTGCCAGAAGGCTTTTCTATGTGAAAACCCCTGTTGGCAGAAGTTTTTAAAATAGCACAATCTTTTGAAGTTTCTTGGGCAGTGGGTGACCAGATTGAAGCATGGGGCAATGAGGCAGTAGTGTCACAACATGCGGACTCAGTACTGAGCTGACCCAGGCCAAGCCAAGCAGCTGCAACCACCTCAGCACTAGTTTCAGCATTCTGTTTCCATCTTGTCCTTTCTGTTTTGTGCAGCATGAACATTCGGCATGCCCTAAGCATGGGCGACTTCTAATGCTTGCTGAAAGAAAGGCCACATGCCCTCTGTGTGGTGTTTGCTGAAGGTTGCTCAGGATATGTACATGAACATAAACTGTGTTAAGCCAATGCTTGTGACTTCTCATAAGTTGTTTATCGAGTTACGTGTTTTTCGCAAAGTGGTCTGGTTATAGGTCGATACAGGTACTGGAGTGACTTTATTGAATTCTCTAACCTATGTGAGTTCAGATTCCCTGCCGTTGATACCAGTCATGCGGAAGATTGTTAGTTATAACAAACAGAACATTGCACTGTTCAAACAATTTACGCCGTCTGTCTCTTACAAGTCAGTGGTCCATTCCATTTGTGGTGGTTACTGATGTCAGTTTGAGAACGTGTTCGGGATGAACACATTTCAAGCCTTTAGATTTTCTGTCATGCATCTCACCTTGTGTCTGATCAGGTACGATATTCTCAATTGGAAACATGTGTGATGAGTTTTCAGACTTGTTTTTAGATGGTGTAGTGTATACTATGAATTTTTCTGCTTATATTTCTTTGAAATCCATAGGTTAAACCTTGTTTTTGTCTTGCATGTCCTATCTCTGTCACCCTGAAAGATAAAGTGAAAGCAGAATTGGACAGATTTCAAGCTTTAATGGTGTAACCTATTGTGGCTAGTGAATAGTCATTTTCACTGGTTGTAGTTTCGAAGCCATCATGGAAACATTGCCTCTGTGGCAACATCAGTACCACTGTCAATGCACAGTTGTTTATGAATACGTATCCTCTCCCACGCCAGGAAGAGCCATTGGTAAAAATATCAGGTGGCCAGTACTGTCTAAAACTGATCTGTCTGAAGCATATCTGCAAGTTCTTGTGAATGAAAAGTCTCAGAGAGCTCTGGTTTTTAATGATCTGTTGGGTCCCCATCAATCTTTGCGTCTTTCTTTTGGTGTGACTTGCGCCCTTCCTATTTTTCAATGATTTTTAGAACAGTGTACTATGCCTGTCCTGGGTTGCATTAATTATCAGGATGGTGGTGGTGTCATGGGCTTCTCCAAGGCTGATCACTTGAAAATTTCATGCTTTTTCTGTCTTACAGTCTGCAGTAACCTTGTGGAATATCAATTTTTTTTCAACTTTCTATTGTTTATTTGGGGTTCGAGCTCTCACAAGATGGGGATTTGCCCTCTGCCAGACCACATCTCCATTGTTACGCCTATGCCTCGCCCCTCGTCTACAGAGGAGCTTCAGGCCTTCCTCGGGAAATTGCCTACTAACATAAATTCCTGCAGAGGGCGACCACATTGGCCCACTCATTGGATGCCTTGTTACACTGGAATGTGCCTTAAAAAGTGCTTTTCAAATGTTGAAATCCAAACTACTCTTGACTCCTTGTTTAGCTGTGTTCTCTCCAGACCAGCAAATAGCTTTGGCGACTGACGCCTCACAGTATGGCCTCGACGTCGTCCTATTGTACCAACATACCGGTGGCTCTGAACAACTTGTTGCTTTCGCCTCTAAATCCCTCACTCCAGCCCAGCAGTGTTACTCTCACATGGAAATGGCTCTATAGTCTGTGCTCTCAAGAAATCTCATGGTTTCTGTGTGGATCCAAGTTTCACCTTATTACTGACCATAAATCCTTGGTTTCCTTGCCAGGATCATCAGTATGGGCACGGAGGTTTGGTCACTGCCCAAGTGGATACCAGCCACTGTTGGGGACATTTTTTTTGTGACATCTGTATGGCTGATGGGCTGGTGGTGCGCCACTTCAATCAGTTGCGACACCACTTGACACCAGAAGCTACCGGCTAGCGAGCGCGCCCCCTGTCGCCACAGCCCGCCCCACCGCTCACCACCTTGAGATCACAGTCACATGCTGTGAAGGTGCCCCTGTCCCATTGGCTGCCTCCTTCACATGCAGTGCCCTGGGGTTCTAGCTACCACACATCGACAGCCGATCGTCTCCAGCCTTGGGTCCATTGCTGCAGCCTGCTAGTGCAGTTGGGCCCTCCACCAGCTCCCTCATCATCATTGCAGCAGCCATCGTCACCAGTGGGTCCAGCCCCACCTCCTCCGCGCCAGAACCTACCTGCTGATAATTTCATAGAGATGACAATTACACCCTCCTCTCCAGTGCTGTTGTCGGGCTCCGCAAGAGCCCACTGCCTGTGCTACTAGTGCATATGCATATTAGTGTGACTGCACTGAGTGTGGGTCACTGCACATGTGTGCTCAAATCACCCCCACATGCATCAGTGCGGGTCAGCCGCTTTGTAGGAAGCATTCACACGACGTAGTCTCTGCCATGCCATCTACCAGCACCCCGGGCCTATATGTGTGCAGAACAGCACTCTTGTTGTGTTTCTAGTTTGTATTGCGCACACCAGTGTTCTGTGTCTTGTGGAGTCCTGAGAGGCTGAATGTTCAGAGGTTACAAATAAAGCATGTTTGGGTGTCTTGGATCAGTTTTGTGCATTACTTGGTTACTACGCTAATTAAATTCTGATAAGATATAACAAATTATATTTGTATATTAAGGGAGATGAAAACTTAATTGTGATGGGGGACTAGAATTCAATAGCGGGCAAATGAAGAGCAAGAAAAATAATAGGAGCATTGACTGAGGGAAAAGAATTGCAGAAAGGTAGGAAATTAATAAGATGGGGACAGGATACGTTGAAACAACCAGAGATTGTTGACACCTTAAACGTGAGCTTTATGCAAAAAGAGAATGATATAAGTGAAAGAAATACAATAGAAGCAGAATGGGTAGAAAACCACTCGTACTTGAGTTTTCCCCATTGCATCATCCTCATATGCTTTTTTTAACATTTCAGGAGATCCTGTTCTACTTTTTCTGAGTAAAAAGCAAAATGTGATTGCCACATGCCGTTCACGAAAATTGGCCATTGCAGTAACGACAATTGCACAAAACATTTTTCACTATAAACTCTGCCAAAACTAGTCCTGATCTTCAGCAAAGGTACACTCAGTTTATTGACTCTGGAATGTTCGCTCTGTGCGCTTCTATAGGAAAAATGCAGTATTTGGGTACCCCCCTCGCATGTAACGTGCAACATGGGAATTTTTGCTGGGTGGGAAGCATGCTTATAGCTGAAGTGGTTAAGGCGACAGCTCACGATGTGCAGGAAATCCAGGTTCGAATCCTAGTCCAGCACACAATAGCACTTGTCGCTATTGGATTTATTTCAATGTCCGATTGCAGCTGATGTCATAATTTCTTTTTCATCATACAAATTATTTGTGTTAACAATTTTTAAAAAGATTGCTTTTGCACAGTTTTTGGCACCTTGTCAGATAAGGCTGTGCAAGATGGTGGTTAAGACTACACAATCTTACATAAGGTCCTAATCAGTATATGTGTTGTCACCATTGTTGATACTGTCCACATAATACCCAACAATCTTCAAATATCTCACGGCAAAAGGTTTGTTCTTATTTTCTTTGTTTCTTCGCATTGCAGTTGGCGATCATTTTCATTTGATAAATTCTGAGCTGCTCGTCTTCTTTTAATTCAGTCTTTCTTTTCACAGATTCTCCCTTAAGGTTCTTACCTCTTTCTTTTCTCCTTTCTTCCTTTTCTCAAAGTTCTTGTTCCTGTTCTGCTTCATTTTCTCCCAGCATAATTTTAAATGGTGAGCTTGATGCAAACCACACTTTTTTGCACTGACATGCGTTTTTTCAACTTTGCACTTCGGCAAGGAGTGAATATCAAGAAGCTGAGCAGTTTTCTAATTTAGTCATAGTAGGAACACCTGAATAAACAGATTTTATTTTCTACTTTTAGATCACTTTCAATGTTTCACTGCTAATATCTTCAAATTTACTTTGGCTCTATTTAGGTTTAATCTTCATCTTAGTAGCAAGATTAGGGCTAGTTAATCTTGATGATGGACCTGGTTGAGAGATGGCATCACTAAATAGCTCACTGGAAAGTGTTTCCACTTTTTGCCACATTTCCTTTAAATTGCTAAGCTTTCGGTATCCTTGCTGCAAAGAGGAATCTCAGGTAAGTTTTCATCAAGGCTTACAGGGATGCCAGTTAGGCCGTTACGAATAAGGACAGTTGGATCATTTTCTGCTTCTTCTTCACCAGTGTAATTGGGCATGCTTTCAGAAACTAAGATGTTGCTCAGTCACTGAAGCAAGGGCAAAATCTTCAACAAATACATAAAGACTGGATGGGTATATTGCAGTTGAATGACACCATACAAAAGCTTTTCCTGTAGTTGAAACCCTGTTGTATGCTTCTCTAAATATGGCACTGATGTGCATTTGGGTCACAGCACATCCTGGACTGGTCACCATCTATCTCACCAACTCTGCTCAACGTCCAGTCTTCCGAGGACCAAAAAAACTTTTGCCCTGCAAAAGGTATCAGCCGAAAGACTTAGATGAGTTGTGTGATTATCTAGAAGTAACAAAATTGAGTCTGTTTCACTTGTTTTGTATCATGAAAAAAGTGCTACTGCCAATCAACAAAATGTCAGCAGTCATGCAGCCACTGACAGAAACATGGAGCAATGTTCAGCAGGTGCTTTGCTGTAAAGTTCACATTTTATCCCCTTCCTGGCAAGTATTATGGCTGGTGGCATATAAATACCTGAAGCACTAAAAAAGCAACAACAGTAATATTTTGTCATCTTTCTCCTGAAGACGGCTTACAGAACCCCTTTTTTCATGCTCACTGGTGAAATTACTTTGGGTGTTTCATTAGCCAGCGTTGACAGCCCCTATTCATCACAATTAAAAATCCTATGAGAAAGAAATTTCTTTTGTTCATAAATTGATCTCATGTTGACAAAATATCTTCCGACTTATATTTCATTAAAGCCGATTGGCTTTCTGAAGGAGTTTTCGAAACCTCTTCGACCCAATCTTTCCCAGAAACTTTCTTTTCACTATTACATTGGACACTTAAGTCACTGACTTTAGTGCCTTGCTTGCATCATTTTCAGTTGTAGCAATGTATCTCATTTAGTTTTTCCTCAGTTAAAATTAACTTTCCTTCAGTTTTTTGGTATACTTACGCATTACTACAGCTGAAGCAGTAATAGTTTAAATTACGCAGCACAATAAGAAGAAAGAATGCTTGCACAGAGAAAGAGGGCATCCTAGACTGCAAACTCCAAATGCTGCACACTCTTAGGTGACCTCAGAGTGCGCAGTATTGGCCACCATTGTCATAAAAAACATAACCTTAAATCTTAGTTTCCTCCACAACCTCTATATTGTAGCATATTACATTGTTCAGGAGTTAAGCATCTGCTCTTCATAGTGGTAATATTACAAATTATATTGAATCAATGTGACTGCTGTATATTGCTGCTAAGCTGACTGTAAATGCTATAACAAATTAGCAAGAAAAGCATTTCTTACCTGCTAATCGTAGCTATGCAGCTGTAGTAAACTCAAAACGTGGTGTCAGTCTCATCATGAGGTTGAGACTGACCGGCTGGTAGCATCAGGTGGCTGATCAGGTTAGCCAACTTAAAAATATAGTGATTCACACACTTACCCGATCACATACCTAACTTTCCCATACACAGAATGACTAAAACCCAGCCATGTAATCTTACCCAACGTTTCTCTACATAGAAGAGCTGTAGTAAAGAAAGGCAGTTGAAGACAGCATTACACAAAGCAAGGAGGAAGTGGATGAGACAGGTGGTTTGACACTGCTGACAAAGCTCTCGAATCTCGGTCAAAGCAAGGCCCTCGGAACAGATGATACCACCATAGAATGATGAAGATCCCTAGGAGGACCAACTGTGACAAAACTGTTCCACATGCTATGTAGGACATATAAAAGAGGTGAAATACCCTCAGACTTCAACAAGAATGTCATACATCCAATGCTAAAGCAGGCAGTTGGTGAAAAATGTGACATGTAATAAGTCACGGTTGCAAAATACTAACACTTTATCTACACTATAGCCAAGATATTTGTCACAATAGAAAAACAACTGGATTAATATTTAAAACAGTTCTCATTCAATCTTCAGTCACAGTTCACATTTTTAAATACATGACATGTTTCGATCTCTCTGGATCTTCCTTATATCTATGTAGTTGTATCAGCAATCCACCATATCTGTCAGGACTTCATATCAGAGTACTCAGGTATGACACACACACACACACACACACACACACACACACACACACACAGTGGGTGCTGACACAACTACATAAATCTGAAGATTATCCAGAGAGATTGAAACATGTCATGTATTTAAAAATGTGCAACTAAAATTGAAGAGTAAATGAGAATTATCGACAAAAGAATGCAACAGTCCTACACGGGGGAAGATCAATTTGAGACCCTGAGAAATGTAGGAACATGCAATGCAATACTGACACTACGGTCTATTTTGGGGAGTGAATTGAAGGAAAAGAAATCTACATTTATAGCATTTGTAAATTTGCAGAAATATCTGCTAATGTTAAGCAGCATACATTCTTTGAGGCTTGGGAGTTATCAAGGATACTATACAAGGACTCGATGGTTATCTGCAACATGTACGGAACCCAGACTGCAATTTCAGGAGTTGAAGAACATAAAAGACAGGCAGTGCTTGAAAAATAAGTGAGAAAGTGGTTAGTGTATCCTGCATGCTATTCAATCTTAGGTCAAGCAGTAAAGGAAAGAAAGCAAAAATTTGTAAAAGGAATAGGAGTTCAGAAGAAGAAATAAAACTTTTATTTTTGTCAATGACACTGATTCTATCACAGACAACTAAGGACTTGGAAGATAAGTTGGATGTAAATGAAGTATGGGGAGTTTGATCAAGAAATGAGGCACCAGAAGTTATAGACAAGTATTGATATTTGGGCAGCAAAATAAGTGACAATATAAGTAAAGATGATACAAAATGCACACAAGATTTTAACAGAGATTACACACTGAAGAGGTCGAAAATCTTTTCTGAAGGTGTTTGTCTGGAGTGTAGGCTTATATGAAACTTGGATCATAAGCAGTACGGTGAACTGTTTTACTAACTGTGATATAGTATGTTATCATTGCCATTACTTTTTGCAACTTCTTCGATGCTGAAGCCTATAAACTTTTTTCAAATTTTTAACTTTCTCCCAACTAAGAGAGCAATTCTTCTGAAATAAGATTACACTAAAAAACACTTATTTATCTTTACTTTTTTCCTCCATGATGTCACTCTCATTATCACAGTATGCCAGTTCTAGCACCCTTCACATCTCCACACCAGGACACTGCAGCACAGAATAAACAACCAAACCAGCAAGCACTGTGAAATCTAGTAAAGCTTCCACCATTATTCCATCCTGCAGGCACACAGTGTCCATCCATAGCACTATACATGCAAGGACAATCATAAACTTACAAACAGTATGCTATTCTAGATTAACAAACTAATAAAAAAAAATATTTTCAGTGTGATGATGATCATTTGTCAGTTCGGCAGACGAGCAACACATTGCTACGCTCAAGTGATACATTGCATTAGGAAATGCAAGATGATGCCATTTTTTCATCATGTAAATTACTTCAAAATAAAGATGGTGTGGTAGATCATTGTGCCTCAGAACATTGATTTTTCTCATATGGGATAAATCACAAAGCCTTCAGTGGGAGTGAAAACGATCATGTTTCGTTTATAGTTAAAATAGGATCTGAACAAAATCCTCACTAAAGCTGATTATGCACATTGTTACCATTATTTTTCCCATTATGATGAAACCAGGTGCAACCATTATTTTTCCCATTATGATGAAACCAGGTGCAGGGATTTTAACTCAACAGCACGACTATTATTCATAATTAACTTAAAGCTATAAACATGACCATCTTACTATATGCATTTAAACAGAAGAAAGACTGTGAAGTAAGCAGCACTCTAAGGAACTTCATTTGTTGCATACAAAAGAATAACAAATACATTGTCTGTAGCACACAGAGTTCAAAGATATGCATAAGCATAACATGGTGATTAATTAGTTGCAGGGGTGAATGTTAAATGTTACAGGGGCAAACTGAAGTCTGACTATGGTGTTTAAGTTCAAATGTATGTAGGTTGCAGCAGTTATGTTTACACAGGGTAGATTAGCATCAAAAGCTGATCAACCTCATCTTCAGACTGAAAACTACAGCAAAATCTTGAAACTGTAATGTCAAGTTCCAACATTGACAGTATTTTAACTTCTGAAGAATATTTGTTACAGTCATTGATAACTTTTATTTCTTTCAGTTTATTATTTCACTTCCACTATGTTACTACAATTGATGCTGAAACCATGTCATCATTCCCTTTATTTTGCATCTGTTAGGCTACAGTTACAAAGGAGGTGGAGCTGCTCTTGTAACTCAAAGATGATCTGGCAGCAGCATGGGCAAAATTAGAACTGTTTATAGTTGCAGTTGGCAAGTTAGGAATAGAGTAGATGATTGGGCTGTGTTACAGTCTTCCAAATCACACAAGAGGTCCAACAGATACACCATATTCTACTAGCTTTTATATAGATATCAATAACAGCTTTAGCACTCTGAAGACCGATAAAACATTTAGCACTCCGCAGACTAGTCAACAGTTTGCAGACACCCAAGGAGATATGGTAATAGTGCGACAAAATGGGAAAAAAAGTTCAAATTATAACTAACATTTGCCAGAGTTAAAAATGTCATGAAGTTTCTACTTTTATTGACATCAGCTGAGATTTAGGCTCTCTTGCAATAGATATTCGTTAAAATCATGCAGTGATTATTGGGGGGGGGGGGGGGGCAGGGAGAGACAAGGAGGATCCGTAACAGTTTGGACCATAATTTAAATTACACAAGGCAGGTAATGTTCGCCATGTCTGTGGTGTTTTTGATAAAGCCACACATGGCCAGTGCCTCCCCCCCCACCCCACCCCCACCCCCCGCAGGTCACTCTAAGTGATGTGCACCTCAAAGATCTCAGCATTAATTTGCGGGGAAAGGGCTTCGCAAACATAAGTTTCCTGTGCTGAGGTCTGGTGGATGCCACCAGTTCTCTGCAACAATAACCTCTGCTCGCGGTTCAGTGCCCACTGTGCAGAGTGGTGGACATGAAGCGTAACAGAACTGAAATCTTGGCTTAACCGTCTGCATTGTGAGGATGGAAAAATCACTACACAGAACCCATCAATCTTATGGCGTACTGTGCTGATAAGCTGCATGGCTGTAAGGGAGAACAGTCATTAGCAGCAGTCCTTTGGGGAAGCTGATGCACATCAGTTTTGTAAGGCTTATCCATTTGGGGGGGGGGGGGGCTCTGTCTGGGTGAATGCTTACTTTCTTTGCTGCTTGTGGAACTTCAATGAAGCTTAAATCACTTTTTCTACTCCCAGCAGTTCAAGTGGTCTATTGGGCAGCATTAACACTCCCAAGAGACATTGAGGGGCTGGTCCACATGCGACATCTGGGGATGTAAGAGAAAGCAGTAATAGTAATGGACCACATCCTGTGGTAGATAATGTACTTATTGTTAAAATTGAAACAAATGAGCCCTCACTCACTATTATTTTTAGTCTTATTGACCAGGTTTCAACACTTGTAAGAGTGCCTTCATCAGAATTAAAACAATTAAAATGGCCTATAACGTAGTTACAAATTTATAGGAAAAGACATTTTTTATATAAAAAGTGTAAGTTCTAACAAGGCTACAGTGGCTCGCCTTCACGCATTCCTTTATATATATATGGTGACTAAAGCCCATCTGGCCTGTTAATTATTTTAAATGTGACACGTAAGTACGGCCTCTGTCTTTTTTGTTAGTCAGTACTTACACTCTTTATATGAAAAATGTCTTTTCCTGCAAATTTGTAACTATGTTATAGGCCATTTTAATTGTTTTAATTCTGATGAAGTGTTGAAACCTGCTCAATAAGAATAAAAATAATAGTGACCGAGGGCTCATTTGTTTCAATTTTAATTTAGAAATGGTCACTGAACCAAACAGCGATGTTTAGTACTTATTGTTCCTGGATTCTAATGGTCAGCCTACATGTGGAGGATGTGGCTCTACTGCCTGCAAACCAAGTATTCAATTTACTGCCCCACAAATGTATGTTGATTGTTCCAAAGCCCATCCTGTTTATTCAATCTAATGCCCCACCCATTTGTGTTGACTGTTCCAAAGATCATACAGTTTGGAGCAAAGAATGCCCTGTCTTCACAGAAGTGACGAAAATACAGTGGATCAAAGTCATTCAATGCATCTGCTATTTTGCCTCAAAGGAGGCATTAAGGCCACATAGTCACAGCATTTTCTGAAGTCATTTGCTTTAACACTGAAGTGGCCTGTACAGAAGACTACTGTTGGCACCCAGACTTTGACAGCTGAGCAGAGCACATGAAGCTGCACCTGTAAATGCAGCTGCAAGCTACAACACTAGACCCACAACTACTCTTTCCCACCTATGAATTAATGATGGTTGCTGTAACTAATGTCAGAAAATATAGCAGATCCTCATGGCAGACAGAGGAGACCCAGCAAAATATTTCTTAAAACTGCCTTCCCACCAACCCCAAAATCCAAGCTGGGGACAAAAACCAACAGGTCAAATCAATCATGTCAGGCCAGTGAACCATGTGACCCTGATCCTATCTGATGAAGCAAACGATGACTGTACTACCAATAGTATGGATGTCAACTTCTGCCTCAGGGAACCAGAGAGGCCCTCAAGTAATCTCCCCCATCCATCTGCTGCTCTCTCTTCACCACAGTGGAACAACAGAGATACACAAAGATAAACCTCGCCATTAAGATGGGTTCCCTAATTCAGTGGAACTTGACACTGTTCAGGACACAAGGAGGAACTACATCTATTGCCTCAGGGTCAACCAGTGTGTCTGTCTTCAGGAAACTCATTTTAAATTCCCTCATACCCCTATGTGGCTACATTATTCACAAAAAGGACAACCTTAGTGGAGAGCGAGCTTATTAGTGGAGAACGAGCTAGAGGAGGAGTGCCAGTTTCTGTAAACACTGCCTACCACACTTCACATCTCCCTCTCACAACCAACCTGAAAGCATTCACACACACACACACACACACACACACACACACACACACACACGGCTTTCCATAACCTCCCTACTCACCCCCCCTCCCTCACCCCCCAACAGCCCTTTGTGCTCTGTAGTGAATGAACAAGGTCGCACTTCAGCACAGTAACACGAACGTTCACAGTTATCGGTCTCTTAGTATGCTCTCATTGGGAAGTGGTCAATAACTTGGCACTCAAAGGATCACTTTCTGATCTGGATCCACCTGACAGAGTGGCACTCCACAGAAACCTGCCACACTGGGTGCTCAGGAATGGATAGATCATATTACCCAAATGATCCACCGTGCTGATGCATCCATTCCAAGTGACCAGGCAAGCAGCTGTATGTAGTCCTGTGTGCCAACCAACTGCAGAATACATTGTTGTCTTTTGGTTCGCAAGTCCAAAATGTCACCAAATTACTACAGAGAAAGAAAAAGAGAATGTGGGGTGTGGCAACAGTTCCTGACCGCAATAAGCCATTCCACTAAAAATATTTGTATGGGAGACCATCGGGAGGGGTAGAGATGCCCAATGGCTGCTGTAGTGGGGGAATGGTCATCTCCAGACCAAACTACAAGACACTGCCCATACTATCTTCTTCATTTCTGGCACTACAGCCCATGAATGGCCCAAGTCTTGTTGACCACCTGTCTTCTCCATTCGTGTCTCAACTTTGACAGTATTGTTCAGTTCTGCACTCCTAATATTCTCAGATTCATCTCTACCTCATTCAGCCATTGCAGTCTCAGCCTTCCCACTAAGTGGATACCCTCTGGCTTTGCAAATAGCACCTTCTTTGTTATTCACTGTTCTTCCATTCCATGCATAAGTCCCAACCTCTGTAAAATTCGTGCCTTTACATTCTATGGTGATTGGTGGATACTCACAAAGTTCATATAGTTCTGCATTGGTCCCATTTCTCCAATTGCCATTATTGTATACTGTCACACATATCTTCCACAGTACTTTGCATTCCCATGCATTCAAGGCATTTTTGACTTCTTGTGTTATTGACTGTGTTTCACACACACACACAACAGGTTTTATAACTGTTTTGTGTAATTATTATTATTACTACTACAATTAATAATAATATTATGTCGGTTACACAACAGTTTAGAAATACAAATAAAATATGTATATAAATTAATAAATTTATAGACATATTATTTATATGATTTATCACATCTGCTGTAGTGTTCAAGAAGTCAGAGGTGTTTCCACGGTATAAATTTTGAGGGCACTCTTCAATGATGTGTCCAACAGCCTATCTTCAAGAACCACAGCTGCACTCCACAGTGAGTAGTCTTTATCCATCTGTATGGTGTGTCACTAAATCTCCCACAGTTGGTCCAGATCTTGTTGAGTGCACTCCGTGTCCTCTGGGGCAGATTAAGTTCACATTGTTTGACGTTGGCTTGGTGAAAGCTATGGAGCTGCGGTGGATTGTTGCTCTTGCATGTTGCACCCAGTCTTTGAGGTGAGTGAAGTTACGGTCCAACAGATTACTAGCTGTTACAAGTGGAGGACGTCTGGAACAGAATCTGTTGATTTGGATAGCACATTAAGTCCTCATGAAATGACAGCTGCTGATTGCTGCAGATCTTCTTATATTACCTTGCAAGTTCATTCTTCCTTCTCAGGTTAACTGGTGGTATGCGGCTAAGGGCATGTAGCCAGAATACTGGAGTGGACTTGATTGTGCAGTAACAGTCCACATTGTTTGATTTAGCTGCATATCTCCAGCTTCGTGTGGCTGCTATTTATCCAGACAGAGCTGCAATAAGACTCCTAATATCAATACCACTTCTTTTAAGGCCCAAAGAATAGATATTTTGCACTCAGTACTACATTTTTATTGATTAACACAACACAGAGTGCATCAGTAGGTCTAAATGCCAATAGCTATCAAAACTGTCTGGAAAACAATTTTTATGTGATTGCTATCCAAGAAACACGTGCAAGTTGTGAAGACCAACACAAAGCAATGGGTGAAATCATTTTATAAACTGTCATCTTCAACTGCCTTGAGATGTTAAAGGATAGCAGCATGCCAAGGAAGTTGTGATAGCATCTCTTACCTGCAGCTATCCTTGCCTTTACCTTTGTTGGTACCACATTATGTTCTGTAATGATTCCTACCAAGTACTTAAACTGATTTACTCTTTCAAACTCTTCAAAATGCTCAACATCTCTCCACCTCTTTTGTTTCAGGTGTTGATGACATATTCAGTTTTTTTCTTGCTTATGACCAAGCCAAGTGCAGCTGCTTTGCATTCCAATTCTACATAGTTTTCCTGCAGATGTTCTCTATTCCTTCCAAGATTGCAATGTCATTTACAAATGCCATATTCTGAGCAATTCTGTTGACAATAACCTACTTGTTTTCTCAGCAGTTTTCGCATGATAGCGTCCAGATCCAAGTTAAATATCATGGGTGATAAGGAATCTCCTTGCTTGAGTCCTTAAAAGATCATAAAATTATTGAAATATTTAAAATTAGCTTAGAGTCATTTTTATGAATCGTATTATCTTTGGTGGCAGCCGTAGCTCCCATAACACCTCAAAAAGACTATTCCTATTGACAACTGCTTTAAAATTCACATACAGTTGATGTACCAATATATTGAACTCTTTAACACTTTTTCATTATTAATCTAAGGATGAACATTTGGTCTCTTGTTCCTCTTTCCTTCCTGAACCCACCCTTCCCTGCCCAGACTGTGACAGCTTATTTTGCCATGTTACCCACACTGCCAGATACGATTCAGCTTTCTGATGACAGAAAGTGTCTGCCGAGAGGGCCAGTTGGAAATTCAGTTCCACCACTGATGAAGAATACAACTGCCCCTTTTCCATGTCTGATCTGGATTCTGCATTACTTGCAGCTTGTGACAAGTCACCTGGTCATGATAGGGTCCATTATAGTACATTGTGGCACCCCACATGGCAGAGCACAGAAATCCTCCTTGCCCACATTTGGGTGTCATGCTAATTTACTGACTTGTTGTGAGATATAATTTTACTTCCACTTGTGAAACTCAGGAAGAACTGCACATACCCAAGTAATTATTGCAGTGTTGCCCCCACTTCATGAATGGGAAAGACATAGTAGCGGATGGCAACCACTGCCTTGCCTGGACCTCAGAAACCAGGCAGCTTCTTAATTGCGTTCAGTGTGGATTCAGGTGGTACTGCTCCACTTTTGATAAACTGGCCCTCCTGAAAGCGGCTATACAACAGGCTTCCCTGCCGCTACATCACCTCCTGGGTACATTTTTTGGCATCTAGAAGGACTGCGATACTACTTGGAGGCATATTATCCTTACGCAGCATCATGAATGGGGTTTTAGAGAATATCTTTATTTTGTCTTTCCTGTCACCATACTACTAAACATACCATGTTGGTGAAGTACTCTCAGATTGCTTTGAGCAGGAGAATGATGTCCCTCAAGGTAGAAAATGTTCTGTCCAATGTTCCTTGAAGACTTCTCATTTTTTGTTCCTCCTCTAGCATTGCAACAACAGCTTGTCAGTTGTAACTATCTCTTTGACAATTGGTAAATGGGCAGAGAAGGGAGGTTTTATCTTCTAAACCTAGAAGTCATTGTGAGAAGTCAGTGTGCTCCCTGCCGCCGTTGGATAAGCAGCTGCAGCAGCAAGTCGTATACTCCTAGCTCACTCATTTGTTACATAGTTTAATTCTTAATTTCTTTGCGTGTTTTTGGTACTTGCATTGTTTAATTCATAAATTTCGGGCGTATTATAGTATTTGAGAGTTGTAGCATCGCGTTTTATTACCTGAATAGTGTAAATTCGCGGAGTCGTTTGTCTTCTGTTTTTGTTTTGAACGGCCAGTGTCGGTTGGTCACAGTCAGTCTGCTCCCTGCCGCCGCTGGATAAGCAGCTGCAGCAGCAAGTCGTATACTCCTAGCTCACTCATTTGTTACATAGTTTAATTCTTAATTTCTTTGCGTGTTTTTGGTACTTGCATTGTTTAATTCATAAATTTCGGGCGTATTATAGTATTTGAGAGTTGTAGCATCACGTTTTAGTACCTGAATAGTGTAAAATCGCGTAGTCTCCTTCCGCCGCCGAGCAGTGTGTCAGCAGTGCGCAAGTAGCAGCATTACTGCATTTACTAGGCAATCTTGTATTTTAATAACCATTTAAATTTTGTGTCGATTTGTTTGCGCTCTCTGTAGATTAGTTCAGACATTCTTTGCACAACAGATTTTAGCATGGATAGGGACTGCAACTGCTGTGTTCGGATGCAGGCTGAGTTGGCATCCCTTCGCTCCCAGCTTCAGGCAGTGTTGGCTTCCGTCACACAGCTTGAGGCTGTTGCCAATGGGCATCACTGTGGGGGTCCGGATGGGGGTTTGTCGGGGACGGCCAGCTCGTCCCACGCATCCCCCGATCGGACTACGACTGTAGTTGCCCGGGATACTGCCCGCATTGAGGCTGATCCCTCACCTGTGGTAGAGTGGGGGGAGGTCGTCTCAGGGTGTGGCAGGGGGCGAAAGACATTCCGGAGGGCTGAACGGAAGGCCTCTCCAGTTTGTCTGACGAACCGGTTTCAGGCTCTGTCTCAGGCTGATACTGATCTTCGGCCTGACATGGCTGCTTGTCCTGTTCCAGAAGTTGCCCCTCAGTCTGCAAGATCCGGGCGGTCGCAGAGGGTGGGCTTACTGGTAGTTGGGAGCTCCAACGTCAGGCGCGTAATGGGGCCCCTTAGGGAAATGGCAGCAAGAGAGGGTAAGAAAACCAATGTGCACTCCGTGTGCATACCGGGGGGAGTCATTCCAGATGTGGAAAGGGTCCTTCCGGATGCCATGAAGGGTACAGGGTGCACCCATCTGCAGGTGGTCGCTCATGTCAGCACCAATGATGTGTGTCGCTATGGATTGGAGGAAATCCTCTCTGGCTTCCGGCGGCTATCTGATTTGGTGAAGACTGCCAGTCTCGCTAGCGGGATGAAAGCAGAGCTCACCATCTGCAGCATCGTCGACAGGACTGACTGCGGACCTTTGGTACAGAGCCGAGTGGAGGGTCTGAATCAGAGGCTGAGACGGTTCTGCGACTGTGTGGGCTGCAGATTCCTCGACTTGCGCCATAGGGTGGTGGGGTTTCGGGTTCTGCTGGATAGGTCAGGAGTCCACTACATGCAACAAGCAGCTACAAGGGTAGCAGGGGTTGTGTGGCGTGGGCTGGGCGGTTTTTTAGGTTAGATGGCCTTGGGCAAGTACAGAAAGGGCAACAGCCTCAACGGGTGCGGGGCAACGTCAGGACATGTGGGGACCAAGCAGCAATCGGTATTGTAATTGTCAACTGTCGAAGCTGCGTTGCTAAAGTACCGGAACTTCAAGCGCTGATAGAAAGCACCGAAGCTGAAATCGTTATAGGTACAGAAAGCTGGCTGAGGCCAGAGATAAATTCTGCCGAAATTTTTACAAAGGTACAGACGGTGTTTAGAAAGGATAGATTGCACGCAACTGGTGGTGGAGTGTTCGTCGCTGTTAGTAGTAGTTTATCCTGTAGTGAAGTAGAAGTGGATAGTTCCTGTGAATTATTATGGGTGGAGGTTACACTCAACAACCGAGCTAGGTTAATAATTGGCTCCTTTTACCGACCTCCCGACTCAGCAGCATTAGTGGCAGAACAACTGAGAGAAAATTTGGAATACATTTCACATAAATTTTCTCAGCATGTTATAGTCTTAGGTGGAGATTTCAATTTACCAGATATAGACTGGGACACTCAGATGTTTAGGACGGGTGGTAGGGACAGAGCATCGAGTGACATTATACTGAGTGCACTATCCGAAAATTACCTCGAGCAATTAAACAGAGAACCGACTCGTGGAGATAACATCTTGGACCTACTGATAACAAACAGACCCGAACTTTTCGACTCTGTATGTGCAGAACAGGGAATCAGTGATCATAAGGCCGTTGCAGCATCCCTGAATATGGAAGTTAATAGGAATATAAAAAAAGGGAGGAAGGTTTATCTGTTTAGCAAGAGTAATAGAAGGCAGATTTCAGGCTACCTAACAGATCAAAACGAAAATTTCTGTTCAGGCACTGACAATGTTGGGTGTTTATGGAAAAAGTTCAAGGCAATCGTAAAATGCGTTTTAGACAGGTACGTGCCGAGTAAAACTGTGAGGGACGGGAAAAACCCACCGTGGTACAACAACAAAGTTAGGAAACTACTGCGAAAGCAAAGAGAGCTTCACTCCAAGTTTAAACGCAGCCAAAACCTCTCAGACAAACAGAAGCTAAACGATGTCAAAGTTAGCGTAAGGAGGGCTATGCGTGAAGCGTTCAGTGAATTCGAAAGTAAAATTCTATGTACCGACTTGACAGAAAATCCTAGGAAGTTCTGGTCTTACGTTAAATCAGTAAGTGGCTCGAAACAGCATATCCAGACACTCCGGGATGATGATGGCATTGAAACAGAGGATGACACGCGTAAAGCTGAAATACTAAACACCTTTTTCCAAAGCTGTTTCACACAGGAAGACCGCACTGCAGTTCCTTCTCTAAATCCTCGCACAAACGAAAAAATGGCTCACATCGAAATAAGTGTCCAAGGAATAGAAAAGCAACTGGAATCACTCAACAGAGGAATGTCCACTGGACCTGACGGGATACCAATTCGATTCTACACAGAGTACGCGAAAGAACTTGCCCCCCTTCTAACAGCCGTGTACCGCAAGTCTCTAGAGGAACGGAGGGTTCCAAATGATTGGAAAAGAGCACAGGTAGTCCCAGTCTTCAAGAAGGGTCGTCGAGCAGATGCGCAAAACTATAGACCTATATCTCTGACGTCGATCTGTTGTAGAATTTTAGAACATGTTTTTTGCTCGAGTATCATGTCGTTTTTGGAAACCCAGAATCTACTCAGTAGGAATCAACATGGATTCCAGAAACAGCGATCGTGTGAGACCCAATTCGCTTTATTTGTTCATGAGACCCAGAAAATATTAGATACAGGCTCCCAGGTAGATGCTATTTTTCTTGACTTTCGGAAGGCGTTCGATACAGTTCGCACTGTCACCTGATAAACAAAGTAAGAGCCTACGGAATATCAGACCAGCTGTGTGGCTGGATTGAAGAGTTTTTAGCAAACAGAACACAGCATCTTGTTATCAATGGAGAGAAGTCTACAGACATTAAAGTAACCTCTGGCGTGCCACAGGGGAGTGTTATGGGACCATTGCTTTTCACAATATATATAAATGACCTAGTAGATAGTGTCGGAAGTTCCATGCGGCTTTTTGCGGATGATGCTGCAGTATACAGAGAAGTTGCAGCATTAGAAAAAGACGATTTTCAAACCGACAAGGAAGATCAAAGAGTGTCTTAGATCGGCGAAGGAGAAAAGAGACCCACTTGCAATGTCGGGAATATACCGTATACCTTGCACATGCGGAAAAGTTTATGTCGGAATGACTGGACGATCCATTAACACCAGGATCAAAGAGCATAAGCGACATTGCAGGTTGGGGCAGGTGGAGAAATCGGCCGTGGCAGAACACGCACTGAATGAGACCGACCACGTAATAAAATTCGCCGACACGGAAGTTCTGGCTGTAGAGAAGCACTATCACACGCGCTTGTTCAGAGAAGCTGTAGAAATCCAAAAACACGCGAACAGTTTCAACAAGAAAGAGGAAAGCCTGAAGGTAAACGGATCCTGGCTTCCCGTACTGCAGCGAACGACCGTCGCAGGTAGCAAGAGGAGAACCGCACCGGAAATGACCGCGGAGAAGCCCTCGGACGTTGGCGCGCCAGGTACATATAGTCTGCGGCCGCGAGCTCGCCTCCAGTTCACCACCGGCAATGGAGGGTGAAGCTTTGACAATGCCAGCCACTCGTGCTGGCGAAACGTCAGAAAAATCATTAGATGAACGTCGGCCGAAGAACCCGAGACAGAAGCCAATAGGCAGTTTGTCAACAAGTGGCCACGAAAGCCTTAACAATTTTGTATTAGAAAATTGTAGCGAAATGCAGGAAGGTCTGCAGCGGATAGGCACTTGGTGCAGGGAGTGGCAACTGTCCCTTAACATAGACAAATGTAATGTATTGCGAATACATAGAAAGAAGGATCCTTTATTGTACAATTATATGATAGCGGAACAAACACTAGTAGCAGTTACTTCTGTAAAATATCTGGGAGTATGCGTGCGGAATGATTTGAAGTGGAATGATCATATAAAATTAATTGTTGGTAATGGGGGTACCAGGTTGAGATTCATTGGGAGAGTGCTTAGAAAATGTAGTCCATCAACAAACGAGGTGGCTTACAAAACACTCGTTCGACCTATACTTGAGTATTGCTCATCAGTGTGGGATCCGTACCAGATCGGGTTGACGGAGGAGATAGAGAAGATCCAAAGAAGAACGGCGCGTTTCGTCACAGGGTTATTTGGTAACCGTGATAGCGTTACGGAGATGCTTAGCAAACTCAAGTGGCAGACTCTGCAAGAGAGGTGTTCTGCATCGCGGTGTATCTTGCTCGCCAGGTTTCGAGAGGGTGCGTTTCTGGATGAGGTATCGATTATATTGCTTCCCCCTACTTATACCTCCCGAGGAGATCACGAATGTAAAATTAGAGAGATTAGAGCGCGCACGGAGGCTTTCAGACAGTCGTTCTTCCCGCGAACCATACGCGACTGGAACAGGAAAGGGAGGTAATGACAGTGGCACGTAAAGTGCTCTCCGCCACACACCGTTGGGTGGCTTGCGGAGTATAAATGTAGATGTAGATGTCTGTGAGCTTTCTTTTTAACCATTCACATTCTGTTTTAATCTTTTCTGAGCAGCAGATGAGGGACAACTGTTCATAATTTTAAAGACAGTTTGAGGTTTCTGAACCTCACATTTGGCATATAACTTACATGGTTGCCACACCTCAGGGACCTGAAAACACGGTTTCTTCATGCACTCAGTATTTTAAAATATCTTATTCATAATTGATAGGGAGCAGGCCGAGTGGACCTGCTCCAATGCTTCGTGTGACCTAAACCTAGCACGTTACGTAACTTTTGCATGCACATGTGTGAACACGTTTGTCTGCATTGTAATTACTTTTAATTGTAGCTGAGGTTACTTCTTCTCATTACATTTTCATACAAGCAATGAAGACCTTGCTGTTGTGCACCAATATATCATCATCATTATAAATTACAAAATTATTAATGGCATCAGACACATCAGTGAGAATACTTCTGCAACTAATGGGAAGATTGTGAAGCCCTAGATAAAGCTTTTTGCCAATAATGTAAATGCTGAGCTTCATGGGTTGCTCAAGAGGATGGTGGCAACTACACGTGGGTGTGATAGATGCATTGTATCTCTCTCATTTTCACTAAACACATTATGGTTTACATCTGAATGTTTCTGATAAGAGGTTACTTGCTAAAAGCATTTAGAGAAAAAAACAAAAATGTAGCAGTTTGGGTAGTACAAATGATAAATGTCATAACATGTTTGGAATTTTTCATCAAAACATTAGAAGTCTGTTAAATAATAAAGATAAGCTTGTCATATCAATACAGTAACCTGACAAAACAAACATATTTCTACTTTTTTGTAACACACTTTTTTTGCACTGCATGTCACTTGAGGACAAAGATTGAACAGACACACCTGCTGGTATACAAGTTAATATCAAATCATGGCAGGCTTAATATAAGGGTAGTGATTATATACACAGAAAGTGGGATGACATTTGATTCCTTATGCCTAAATAAGAACTGCCTTGAAAAGCTCTTTGAATGCTGTCCTCCAACAGAAAATGTCTATAGCTTCATCAGGCAACACAGAGAATACTAATAACAATTAATAGAAAGAATTGGGAAGTCACTGTGGTGACTCACATAACAATTTATTTGGACAGTACTGATACAAGGCATGTAGAGTAAACATACAACTTTGTGACAGTGGCATTCCCTACAAGAATAGGTCATAGCACACTAGTGATTAATGCATATCTAGATGTTAGCTCCACAATAAGTGGTTATCTAACCATGATGGTCAAACAGTAGCCTTTTTTAGAAGGGCAATTTCACAGCATCATAAATACTGCCTTGGTCCCACTACGAACCCAGTCTTCTTTTACAAGGGAGCAGGAGCAACTACAGTGGAAACCAAATGAAAGTTTGCTAACAAGTATCTAGTGCTGGAAAGAGGGAGCATTATTTAATACAGAGGGCTGGCTCTACTCAAGACTTAACGGCGCACTACAAGCAAAATGTCAAAATTCTTATGATGTCATCAAAAAGGTAAAAATCATGCATCATGCACAAACCTTCTGTCTATGATGGTATTCCTACCAAGATACTGAAATCTGGTGCTAACTTGATAGCCTCTGCCTTGAGTTACAACTTATCAAATGACTAAAGAGGATTTCCTGAAATGTGTAGTAATAAGACTCATTTATAAAAGTGGTTTTTGGCACTAATCATTAACCCATCTGTCACCTTCTTGTGTTCCCAAAAATTTTGAGAAGGGAGCTTATACAAGAATACTGAAGCATTTTTCTGACTTACTTCTTTACAACCACTTATTTTGACACATGAAAGATTCTCTACCCAGAGAATGTATAACTCATTTCTGACAAAATAAACAATAATAATTACTATTTTCTTTAAATTATATATTTCAGCCTTTGGTCTCACAAATGATATCATTACTGTCTTCGATTTACTACCAAATCATCATTGGTTACATAGTAATTCATCAACTGAAGAGGCCTGGAGAAATTCTCAACAATTAATTTGCTGGTATTTTTTGTGACCTTGCCAAGACCTTTGATTATGTAGATCATGACAGAAAATTGGGGATGGAACAACAATTTTAAATACAACAGGTTGCTGTTCATTACATATAGTAGGCATTGGGCAGCAGACAGGCAAAGCTATTGGGATATCTAATGGTTTTCTTTCAGTGTGCCTGCCACTAAATACCTACCATGTCGCGAGTAACAATCTATCTCCTTTTTGATTGTTACTAAGAGAGTAAGATGTTATAGTGTTGAAGGATATCTTGCTTGCATGGACGCCATCTCCAGAAGTAATTCTCGTAATTATCAGTGTGAGTAGATTAGACTAGTCATAATTTGTTTTTAATAAACTTTCTAAAAGTAGTGTGCAGTGGCTGCTAATGCTTGTTAATATATAAACTGACTCATTCTGTGCCGTTACAGTGTTTCCTCCATGATGCAATTTATGAAAGATGAAATGGAAGTGAATTAATAAAAAAGAAACGAGCCCGCTTTTAATACATTTATTGCGAGTTAAAAATTATAAATGTCTTATTTACAGCATTACACACTTTCTATGTGTAATCAGTGGACATGTATCATCTTTCATAAAACATTTTTATAGCTGAAATGAATATCTGACCCACCTGAAAGCAAATACTACATGTTGAATGACACAATTGAGCAGAGTAGAGCAGAGAAAGGAAGAAAATAATGTGTTGCTGAGTGTGTTATGTTCAAATGTTTTCCACAATTGTTCTTTTTTTAACAACTGGATAACAGGTATCAAGTTAATTACAATTCAGAATTAATAAATAATTTAAGGGTAAAAGTAACAATTCAATGAATACTACACACAAATTATTATGTTTTTCTGTGTACTGGGTTTACACTTCAGAAGTCTGAAAGTAATTTATTCTCATGAGCACACTATGTATCCCTCTTCATCCAATATTTCTAAATTTTTCTTCCCTTTTTTACTACCTTTGTCACACTGTATTACCTTGTGAAACTTAGCCATATTTAAAAAACTAGGGTACTGTTGGATATCTTATTCTGCTCCTTTCATGACCGAATTTTACCTCTGTTTTATACTGGATATTCAAATAAATGTCATCAGAAATATGTGCTATATCATCATTTTGGCCCTCATGAAATCTAGAATGTCACTTACAACCAGTTTTACAGGTTGATTAGAATTAATAACGGTCACAGCAGGTTCTGCCATTCTTAAATATGTCTCCTTCAACCTGGAAAATTGAAACAATATTATTTTTTTAAATGGAAATTATTTCAATAGGTAATTAATGTTTCATGGAAAAGGTATGGATATGAGCATAACCAAATTAAGAACAAATACTTAAATAATGGAAAAAAAGACTAATCTATCCAAACTTCAATTACATGCTGATCATCTACAAGGAGCACACTGAAAAATATTTCATTTTTATTTATTTTGATCCCAAGAATTTTATATTATACAATGAACAAAAGATTTAGGATGAGTCATGTACACAGAAATATAAAAATGTGACTGAGAAAGATTGCAAGGAACAATAATATGCTACAAAAATTAAATTATATAGCACAGTTCAACAAACAACAACTACTACAATTAAGTAACACTGAAACATGAAAGTAATAAAGTCATAATATTAACAATAATTACAATTATGGCTGAGGTAGAGTTAATACACACTGATCTTTAGATATTCATCAATTGAATAAAAACAGTATGTACGTTAACTGTTTTTAACTTATTCCTAAATGTGTGTTTTCACAAACTGATTGGGGTAATTTATTGTACAGTACACAGCCTATATTCCTTACACCGACTAGATTCCTAGTCAGTCTTCGGCTCGTTAGGTCTCAAGCTAATGCAGGTTTTGTTAACGAGGACGACAGTATCTAATATATAAATGCAGGGAACAGGCAATATTTTTAATTCCTTGAATACTGGCTTGATGGAAGTTTATGGAGGTATCTATTTCGTTATCCTTAAGAGCTGTTTCTACATCACAAAACTTTCCCTTTTGTATCACCCACTAGTGTTACACAACAACACAAATGAGACAATGCATTCATTCAACCACAGCTGAATGCCACAGCGTGCGTGCGTGCGTGCTGTGTGTGTGTATGTGGGGGGGGGGGGGGGGGGGGGGGAGGAGACGAAAGTCATTTAGTAAGTGCTGGGTGGACTGGGGGAGGAGGATATGCAGAGCAATTGGGCATGAAAAGCTTACAATCACAGGAATGGGGTGGGAAATACAGGAGAGGAAATGGTCTGGGCAAGGGCGTGAGAAGAGAGTAGACATCAAAGAATACTATAATCGATATGGTGAAAGAACGTACTTGACAGAGCTAGTCTGAACTAGGCAAGAGGTTTACGTGTTTGACAAATTGAAAGTAAAAGTGTTGGAACATAGCTTTGTAGGATGGGGCTGAATTCTGTGTACAATAACCTTCACCTCAGGTTATGATGAGAGTTAGTCTCTACAACATATGTGGTGCCAAAGTTGTAGAGGAGCAATTTTTTTAGCACGGAACAGGTAATGGCTGTCAAAAATGATGAGGGATAGACATCAACATCTAGAGAAGTAGCTCATTGAACTAAGCACTAGGGTTCAAATGGCTCTGAGCACTATGGGACTCAACTGCTGTGGTCATCAGTCCCCTAGAACTTAGAACTACTTAAACCTAACTAACCTAAGGACAGCACACAACACCCAGCCATCACGAGGCAGAGAAAATCCCTCACCCCGCCGGGAATCGAACCCGGGAACCCGGGCGTGGGAAGCGAGAACGCTACCGCACGACCACGAGATGCGGGCTAAGCACTAGGGAAACACATTTTTGAAATATGTGTTAAAGTTATTAGAAAAGGAAAAAGGCTTTTCCTGGCATCTGCCCAGATCTCGATAATATCATCATTGAATCTGAATTATGCAAAAGATGGACATAAAAGGAGGGGAGGAGGACAGAAAAGGTATTCACAAAAAAGCCTACTACAACGAAAAACAGAAAAGCATTCTTTGTGCTACATGGATTACTCTTGTAAGTAATGAATGGTAACCACCTCAGGAAACACAGACAGTGTTTGCTGAATGCAGTATAGATAAACCTATGAAACCTAGATGCAGATGGTTCTTAATCACGGGGGGGGGGGGGGGGGGGGGCGGAGTGGGGTAGTGCAGTGGTTAGCACACTGGACTCACATTCAGGACGACGATAGTTCAAACTCGCGTACAACCATCCAGATTTGGGTTTTCTCTGATTTCCCTAAACTGCATAAGGCAAATACTGAGATGGTTCCTTCAAAAGGACACAGCCAATTTCCTCCTCCATCCTTCTCTTATCTGAGTACATAATGCCTGTTGGTTGGGTTTCATCCACAGTTCATTGAACATTCAATGAACTGTGGATGAAGCCCGACCAAAAGGCATTACAGGCATCGATCGAGAATGATAGTGCATTGAGAGTGGCTAGTTTCGAGCTGAAATCTAGATCTGCCAATTAAAAAAAAATTAAAAAGGACGACTGATAGCTGAAATATATTATTTACAAGTCAATATTACAGTCGTTGCATGCAATAGCCTTCTGAATGGAAGGTAAACAACAATGACATTACCACTGTTGAAGCAAGAAATCAATTCCGCCAAGTTTAAGGGATGTATGTTAGAGAGAAAACCATCCACAGAAGATTGGAAAAATCCAATCTTCAATCAAGAAGACCTGCTACAGGCCCAGAACTCACCAGAAGCATAACACAGATCAACTATGTTTCACAAGGAAATATTGCAGCTGGAGAATACATCAGTGTCATTCACCAACGTGCCACAATTTGACCTTCAATCACCTGACGGTAGAAGAGAGTTTGTGGAGGAGCCCTGGGGAAAAATATTGCCTTCACATACTCATTCAGGCTGCCTTTTCAAGGTGGTTCTCTCTGATGGTGAGGGAAGGAATCAGTGTGGCTGAAAAGATTTAGTCTTCGTGGAGCATGGGAGCTTGAAGCACATCAGTATTGTAGAGGAAATCCTTTTGGAACATGTTGTCCTTCGGCTGTATTTACTGGTGATGATTTTCGTCTAATGCATGAAAATCCATGCTCACATGTTGTGAGAACTGTGCGAGAGTTCTTGGATGAAGTGAGATGGTGTGGCTCAGTCTGCTTGAAACTCTAATCTAAATCCTACTGAGCATGTATAGGATCAGCTAGGGAAAAGAACATGTCAGCATTATTCAAAGATTCTATGGAACTTACAGCAAGCCCTCCTGAAAATATGGTACATGATTTCCCAAGAAGACACCGCAACATGAAACAGGAACATGCATGCATGGTTGGATGCTGTGATTGGTGCAAGAAGAGGTAGTACATGCTTTTGAAGATGCAAAGGAAGGTCTGTGAAGTTCAGAAAGCACAGGTGCATGGCCTTAATGAACTTCTTCAAAAGTTGCTTGAAGTGTGAATCCATTCATCTTACTTCCACATGTCTGGCACAATTCGTTTTCCACTACCAGTCAGCTAAATGGGGCTGTACCACAGTAGTTTTAGAATAAAATTGTAGATTAGTGTAAGAAAAGTGACATGTTTAAAGTAAATTTTTGTAAAGAAACTGTCACACATTTTTGTGGTCATTGTTTAAGTTGAAAATTACCCTGTCAACGTCAGTCATAAATCATTTTGAATGACGGGCTTCAGTTTCAAAAATATGTGAAATGAAAGAAGGGTTGTAGTACTGTAGTTGCCATTTTTTACATCTTAAAATTAATACCATTTATTAACAAGCTTTTGACATGGTTAGTGACAGGAACGTGCAGTTATAAAATGACAAGAACACTATCAACTATAACAAATGAATACATTAAGGATATCAAGGACAGTGGAACTGAGTAACTGCTCAAGGAATTGAAGGCCAGGTGGTAACTATTTAACAAAACCCAAAGAGTTCAAGCAGTAGAAGTGGATATAACTACAGTTCCAGCATAATGTCAATGTTATCACAGCTATGCATAACGAATGGCAACATGATGAGAGTAAAAGGACAGAATCACAAATGACAACACCTTTACTGTGGAACAATTACTTTAGAACCTAGACAATATGAAATGCATTGGGTAAAATTTATATATTCATTAATATTCATTTGATTGTGACAAATAAGGTTTCATTGACTAACGCCTATTAACACCAACCTCTTTAGCTTCACAGAATTTACTTCTGATGTGTGATGGCGCAAAGCCATTGAACAGAAGACTTAAATTAGAGACAGAGGTACAATATAGACTGTCACATAGTGGCATGCCATTCTTGGATCACAGTATGAATAATTTGTAGATGCAACTGACTCATATTTACTTAGATAAGTTGATCATTGACACAATTGCATATCATCAGGTTACTATCAAAACCTCCCAAGGCTGAGTTTTAAGACTTTGGTGTTTTTGATGATTGAGGTTCATAATTTATTGACAAACAGCCCTGTAAAACTTCCTGGCAGATTAAAACTGTGTGCCGGACCGAGACTCGAACTCGGTCCCAAGTTCGAGTCTCGGTCCGGCACACAGTTTTAATCTGCCAGGAAATTTCATATCAGTGCACACTCCACTGTAGAATGAAAATTTCATTCTAGAAACCCTGTAAAACCTTCAAAGTCGGTGTATGAATGTAAGGACATCTATCAGACTTAACTGAAACCTTTATATCTCTGAACTTGTAGTGGGTATTTATGTTACACAGGGAAATGGACAAATTCATGGTAAATATGGAAGGGATAGGTGTGTTTTCTGTAGGGCATAAAAGCTTTACAATAGCTATAATATTTTTATAATGTTTTTTATTGAATTAGTGACAAAAATAGTTATTGGTAAGGTTTGTATGCAGTGCAATTACTATTACTTAATATTCTAGCTTTATTTTAATTTGATACAGACTTTCTTTTACATAGGTTTGTCGCCCCGTTTTGTTTTGTTCCCCCCCCACCACCACCAACACCACCACCAGATAAACTTTATGTCTACAGGACAACATATTGCTTTCATAGCCAAAAACAAGGGCACAAGGAAATTAAATGACTGGATCATGGTTTAAACCAGAACAAGTCTGAAGATGTTTAGAAATGAAATTAATGAAGCTCTTTGTGTAGTATTAGTTGATAATGGAAACTGCAGTTCAGTTAATGGTACTATCTTCTTGTCTCATATCATACCCACTAGTGTTATAAAATTGCATTCTGATGAAATTTTGCAGGAAAAATAATGTTGCAGGGTGATTAATGAAGATCATATTTCATATGCTGTCTTCTCTAGGGATGTAAGTCACACAGACGCATCACAAATTGATAAAGTAGGTAACAAAAGTGATGATATTAATGTACCATGTGTTGTGCCAAATAATTCCACATTATATTAGATTAGTTTTCGTTCCATAGATCCGTGCTGAGGAGATCCTCGTGGATGTGGAACATGTCAAATTTTTTTTTTTTTTTTAAGCTGAAATAACAATATTAATAGTATGAATATATACAATACATCATTTGTTTCTATTAAAAAATTCGTCAATGGAGTAGAAGGAGTTGGCCACTAGTAAGTCTTTCAGGCTCCTTTTAAACTGATCTTTATTTGTAACTAAATTTTTTATGTTTACTGGCAAATTATTGAAGATGAGCGTTCCTGAGTAGTGAACCCCTTTTTGAACTAAAGTAAGTGCTTTTAAGTCCTTGTGCAGATCATTTTTGTTCCTGGTATTGTATGTATGAACTGAGCTGTTTGTTGGAAAAAGAGATATATTGTTTAAGACAAATTTCATTAATGAGTAAATATACTGAGAGGCAGTAGTTAGTATACCCAGTTCTTTGAAGAGGTTTCTACAGGACGTCCGTGAATTTACTCCACAAATAATACGTATTACACGCTTTTGGACTCTGAAAACTTTTGTTTGACTTGAAGAGTTACCCCAAAATATTATACCATATGACATTATGGAATCAAAGTAGGCAAAGTATGCAAGCTTTTTCATTTTTATGTCGCCTATGTCTGCTAACACTCAAATTGCAAATACAGATTTGTTAAGGCGTTTCTGCAGTTCTGTGGTGTGCTCTTACCAACTGAATTTATTATCAAGTTGTAATCCCAGGAATTTAAGACTGTCAACCTCTTCTATCTACTCTTCTTCGTATTTTATGCATATGCTGGTTGGAAACCTCTTACAGGTTCTGAATTGCATATAGTGAGTCTTTTTGAAGTTTAATGTCAGTGAGTTGGCTTTAAACCATTTATTAATGTCCATGAAAATATCATTAGCAGATCTTTCTAGAACTACACTTGACATACTATTTATTGCAACACTTGTGTCATCTGCAAACAAAACGAACTCTGCTTCTGGCAGTGTAACTGATAAGAGATCATTAATGTACACAAGAAAAAGCAATGGCCCTAAGATGGATCCTTGTGGGACACCACATGTAATTTCTTCCCATTCTGATGATGACTGATGACTTAATTCACTAGTCCCTTGCACTGACACCCTTTGTTTCCTGTTAGTGAGGTATGACTTTAACCATTTTGCAGCACTGCCCGTGACACCATAGAATTCTAATTTACTTAAAAGGATGTTGTGGTTCACACAATCAAATGCCTTTGACAAATCACAGAAAATACCTGCTGCTTGTAATTTGTTATTTAATGAATTAAGTACATTTTCACTGTAGGTGAAAATATCCTTCTCGATATCAGAACCCTTCAGAAATCCAAACTGTGTTCTTGATAATATGTTATTTGTAGTCCGATGGTTGAGCAGCTGCCTGTACATTACTTTTTCTAAAATTTTTGAGAATGCTGGCAAAAGTGAAATCGGTCTGTAGTTTGATGGTATCTCTTTATCCCCTTTCTTGAATAGAGGCTTAACATCTGCATATTTTAGCCAGTCAGGAAATGTCCCAGTTATAATTGACTGGTTACACAAGAAACTTAGAATTGTACTAAACTCACAAGAACATGCCTTAATTAACTTTGTTGATATTTCATCATACCCACTAGAATGCTTTGTTCTTAAAGATTTTATTATGAACGTTATTTCTTTTGGTGAAGTGAGTGATATATTCATGTACTTGAAGCTATTTGTGAAGGCTAGTTTCAGATATTCAAGGGCATTATTTACTGATCCTGAAAGTCCCATTCTATCAGTAACGGATATAAAGTACTTGTTAAATAGATTTGCCACACTATGCCCATCAGTTACTAATGTGTCATCTACCCTTAGTGCTATTTACTCCTGTTCCTTTCTGGTTCTACCAGTCTGCTCTTTCACTATATCCCATATTGTTTTTATTTTGTTCCCTGACATTGCTATCTTCTTCTCGTAATGCATTTGTTTAGACGTCTGAATTACTTTTTTTAATGTTTTACGGTATTCCTTGTATTTAGCTAAATCATCAGCATTGGAGCTATTCTTGGTCGACAGATACATTTTCCTTTTTGTCTTACAGGAAATCTTTATTCCTTGTGTAATCCATGGTTTTATTATAGACTTCTGTTTAATTTGAGTAACTTTTAGAGGAAAACAGTTTTCAAACATGGTACTGACATTGTTCATGAATGTGTTATATTTTTCTTTCATGCCATGAGCACTATAAACATCTTTCCAGTTCATATCTTAGAGCAGTTTTCTAAAACACTCAATTTTTGGTTGATTGACTACTCTCTTGTACTCAGATTTAGCAGTCTTGATAATCTGCTTAGAATTTACAGCTAAAACAAGGAGCTGCATGTCATGATCTGATAGTCCATTTATAACAGGTTTTATGATATGATTTTGTTCCTTTGATTTGTCTATAAAAATGTTATCAATGGCTGTCCTTGAGGATTTAGTGATCCTAGTTGGAAAGTTTACAGTGTGAGTTAGATCGAAAGACAACATTACTAACTGCAGTGAATGTTTACTGGAAGATTGCATCAGAAAATCTGTATTAAAGTCACCAGCAATCAAAATTTCTTTGTTTCTTCCTGTTAAATAACCCAAAAGAGCTTCTAGATGATCTAAGAATAGATTATAATTTCCTGCAGGTGCTCGGTAAATAGTTATTATTATATAGGATCTGTTATGGAACTCTATTTCTGTTGCACATGCTTCTAGATGCTGCTCTAAACAGAATTTATTAATGTCAATGTTCTTGAATTTATGGCAGTTTTTGATAAATGTGGCAACTCCTCCTCTATCCATATCTACTCTGCAGATTAGATTATATAGACAGAAGTAGGAAGCTAGCTTAAATCCTGAAATGTCTAACATATCTATATCAGTGGTCACTTGATGTTCCGGAATGTTCTGGCGTAATAAGGATAACTGATACTGCAAACTAATGGGATTGTAACTGCTTTGGCGAGGATGAACTGGCAGTTTCTGATTACTTTCTGTTAAACACTGTTTAAATGGAGGCTGTATGATAAAATCTGACTCCTGTTCATCTGTTTTCTCAAACTGAGTGTGTCTGCCAATCTCTCTTAAAACTCGTTTTCTTTCCCCCTTCCCTATCCTAAAAAAGGCATCCCTCTGACACCTGTGACCACTGGTACTTTACCACTTGTGCCAGTGTCCCCCCTTAAGTTTTCTGCAATCAACCCAGACAGTTTTCCCTTCCCTTTCCTATTGAGGTGAAGGCCATGCCTAGTGCAGAAGATGAAAACATGAACAATGAGACATATAAGTCAAATAATGATCCATGTTATCAAAATTCAGAAGAAAATGATATTTTGGGTGAAAAAGCAAGAAACCTCCAATAAAAAACAGAAAATACAAACCTGACAAAAGCAAATGGAATACAGATGAGAAAAAAATGAAAGGAGAAAAGGGCTGTGTTTGCAAAGGAATGTGTCCAGAGGAAAATGGAAAATGTGTAGCAAGCCACGACAGGAAAGCTCATAAAATGGAAAGTTACTTGTAATTGAAAACAAGGTGCAAGAGATACTAAATTAAATGTATAATATTTACAGAAGACAGACGAATCATAATTTCTGGTAAAATGTGGCTTGGTCACAGAGGACAATGTATGTTGCAAGGTTTGTAGACACTGTTCCTGCATTTTTTAAATAAATAAATAAAAAGTTGAATTAGATAGTATCATGCAGGTCAAATACTTTCGTTTGTTACTGGGAGGATGGGGCTGTGGGCATTCATGCGGATGTACGGTTCTACATTAATATGTGAGATTTGTAATGCTTTCAGTATGGTAATTTGCAGTTTAGTGAACTGGTGGTTTACTGCAATTACAATTATATAGTATGTTGTATATATTCTATTCTATGTAGCATTTTAACCCATTGACCTTTTCTAATTCTCTCTCTCTCTCTCTCTTCCTTCTAATAGGCCTCAAGAAGACCACAAAATGTTACAGAAACTGGTTGCTTTACATAAAGAGAGTGCAACAATCCAAACAATATAATAAAAATGTTTATATCTTCCAGTATCACAACAGCACCACCAACACCACAACCACTACTACTGAAAAGACAACAAAAACAAAATTTCAGGAATTTAATATAATAAGCTATTGATCCCTAGTGGCTCACAACAAAATAATTTGTTTACTCCACTTATCTTTTTTGTCTGTATTAACACACAACTGCAAATTAATACAAATTGACATACATGAGGTGTCACACAAAATGTTGCCATTGACTCATGCTGCATAATGTTAACAACACACTTAAATTTCTCCCTCACTTTGCCCACAGGCTTCATTGGTCTACAGCTAAGTCCCACCTCAGGTTTGTTCATTACAAACTTGATGCGATACAGTAAAGATGGGTTCATGTATGTGCAGTTGGTTGATACCCAGCATGTAGGGTCACAGTGTGCTATACAAGAGTGATACAATGTCATTATAAAGAGCCTCAGCACTTTACATATGTGTGTCTGCACATATGAACTAGAAGCCAGCTCCTCTTGTGTTATGGTCGAGGTTACGAACAACATGAGGTATGTCAAAATTCCTGATCAAGAGGAGAATCTGTTAAATTCAATTTCTGACACTGCAGTCTCTAACAGATAGCATGTTGCACAACACCAAAGAATAAGTCAAATAACTGATTTGTGAATCTTAATATACACAACAGGTCAACCCATATCATACATAAGAGATGCAGGTGCTGCAAAAAGTAGAATCTGGAAATTCCTACTTATGAATTTGCTACAGACGAGATAATATTGAGAACTGAGCTGAGGAAGAGGAAGACTGAACAGAAAGAAGAGCATGAGTGGGGGCGGATTTCAGACAGTGGTGAAGAATGAATCCAAGAGGGCTGGGGGGGGGGGGGGTCAACGGCCGTGCTCTGAGGACAACTGCTACATATGCAATTCAGTGAAGCAGATGTTGAGCGGGGCTAGGGGGAGGGGTGTGATCCAAATGACACAGGTTGTGAAGCAGGCATTGATGTTGACTACAATGTGCTCGTAGTGTGTTCCACCATTGAATAATCAACTCTACTATTGGCCACAATTTGGCACTGAACATTCACTCAGCTGATTGGTACTCAAGCCCACGTAAAGGGACTGTGCAAAAGTTACTACAAAGCTGGTATATGACATGATTGACTTCATAGTTGGAATACCTCTGACAAGATAGGATATGCTGTGATAGAACTGGAATTGGATAAGATAGAGGGGGGGGGGGGGGGGGAGATGCATACAACTGATATATGCAACTGTGAGCTCCACGGGTGTGAAAATGTTTTTGGTGTAGTGTGGCATAAAGATGACTTTACGGGAGAAGGGAAGGATTGTGGATTGGATGTTTTTCATTTCTGAACATTATAATAGGTAGTTGAAGAATTGAGAAATGACGTGCTTATACTGTTCCAGACTGGACTGACACTGGGTAATGGGAGTGGGTGCTCTTTTGCAGCTGGTAAATGAGGATATTTGGAAGATTAGTGGCATGTATGACAAAGGAGATCTGTATGCAGACTATGTTTGGAGTTCCATCTGTCATCTTCAAGATGCAGACTATAACAGGTTGTACACTTATTATTATAAAAATACCTACATTTATTTTTTACCACTTTAAAAAATAAAGTCAGTTTAAACAGCAGTGTTTACCTTGAACAACAAACTGTTCTTTTTATCCTTACTGCCTGTATCGAGAATAGTGCAGCTGAGTGAACAGAGCAGATATCAAAAAATCTGGCAACTAAACTTCAAATTCTATTTTAAACTACAGAAATTTCCTTTAACACCACTCATAACGTACACAAATATCTAGTAAACTTCTAAAATAAAACAACGTCTCTGTCAGTAATGGCAGCTTGAATTTCCTGAATGTCACTATGTTAATTCTTTTCATACAATACCTTTCACTGTCAACCCTATGAAGGAGAATCATTCAGTCACTTCATTTCATTTCATTCACTCATCAAGTTCTGTCAGTCCCCTCAAGACATACAGGGTGCCATTAAATGTTTATCCTGATTTCAAGATTTCGTATTAATTATATTTATGATGCTAACATATGATCTTTGTTATCTACTAGGGAACACATGAAGTCTCTACATAGCTGTGTCTAATTCAACACTTCTACACAAGGAGCATTGTGTGAGCTATATCGTAAAAATGGCTTCTCCCCAGGAGAAAGCTCAATGTGGTTTGTGGCTAGCAGAAACCAAATTACCGATTACTGAGAAGCAAACATCTGTGTCCCATTGTGGAAAGAGAGCACTTGATGTCATGTTAATCAGAGCACTGATGGGAACTTTCTTAGCAATGGGGCTTGTTCAGAAATGGAGAAGCAGAAGTAGACCATCTGTTTCGGAGGAGACTGTGCAGGCAGTTCAAACCACATTCACAAGGTCACCACAGAAATCGATTAGACAATTCTCACAGCAACCTCAAGTTCCAAAGAATACAGTGCGCAAAGTGGTTTGCAAATGCCTTAAACTGTATGCGAACAAGGCCCAAATTGTTCAGGCATTACAACCAGTTGATTGCGCAAAACATGAACAATTTGTAGTGGACATGCTGAACTGTTTGGATGAGGACAATGATTTCTTGTAGCGAGTGTGATTTTCTGATGAGGCTACATTTCATCTTTGTGGCTAAGTTAACTGCCAAAATGTCTGGATCTAAGGATCATAAAATCCTCATGTCATACGAGAACACATTTCGGGCAGTCCGAAGGTTAATATGTGTGTATGGGTTAATGTGTGACCGAGTGATTGACCCATCTTCCTTACTTGAAAGCAATGTAGGTGGATATGTTTACCTAGGCATATTGGTGAATTATGCCATTCCCCAGCTACAGGATATGCAAGACACTTATCTTGCAGCAAGATGGCACTACCCCTCACTGGGTCCTAGAAGTTCACGATTTTCTTAATGAAACCTTCCCCAACAGGTGGATTGGCAGAGATGGCCCAGTTCAATGGCCCCTGAGATCACCAAACATTACCCCCTTACATTACTTTGTTTGTGCGTATGAGAAACATACTGTGTACAAAACAGCTGTTCCTGATACTGTGACATTGCGATAAAACATCAGAGATGCCTTTGGGACACTTGTACAAGTCATGTTGCAGAATGTGTGGCGAGAGACTGAATACTGGCTTGATATTTTGCTTGTTACCCGGAGCGAGCATGTTGAAGTGAAGCAAAAATGCTAGCTGTATTTCATTTACTAGTTATTTTAACAGTTCCACTCCATCCCCTCTTCCATCATGTGGGCCAACCTCAGACGGCTCTCAGGGACTAAGGTCTATTCCTCAGTTTCTGGCCTGACAGTAGCAGATGGTGCTATAGTGGACCTTATTCCTGTCTCCAACACCTTGGACCGCCATTTTGGGGAGATTTTGAGCTCCCCTGTCACCTTGCCTTCCTCCACTGGAAGCGAGCGGAGGGGGTTCAGACAATGTCCTTCTCTTCACAGAATCCCCAATGTTTACGTAAGGTTCAAAATTTAATGAGTATTGGCATATGTGGCATAATGCATGTATCATTTACTGTATCCAATAAATATTTACATCATTTTGTTATTAGGGTAAACATTTATGGAACCCTGTATAGCTTCCAGTGATATAGAAAGAGCCAAGGTACACGTTAACAAATGACAAGTAAATTATAAAAAAATAATCTACACACTTCATTAATTAATAATCAAGTGCACTAATTAATACTCTCTCTGTGTATGCCATTTAAACAAATAGCAAGAAAAGTGATCACTACAAAGAAAAAAAAAAAAAAGCTGCTGCCTTCTACAGCTGTATTAATACCTGTTCTTTGTCTCCCATTGGTAACTTGCTTTGATATTTTTTCAAAGAAATAGCCCACAATATCTGTAAAACCACAGGGATTTTCACAGTAGGATACTACAGCATGTCCACAAAGTCTCTCTGCACCAGCGAGCTCCACATCTCACCTTACGGGGCGTGTAAGGTTAGTAGCACATTCGTGTAGCTGCATAAGCTAGGGGCCGGGACTCACTGCTAATGGATGCAGTATGTTGAGAGATGGGAGTCAACACTATTACAATTAAAACAATGAAATTAATTAATTATGTTGCTTACAATTAAATATACTGTACTCACCAATATCACAGTAGATGCTGGAAATGTTTTCCTCTTTCCTGAAGGCATAGTTCAACACGTTAACATTTATTTGCAAACACTTATCAATGTTTCACATGTAATTGAATGCAGATAATCAATCATCACTGTCTTCAGTTCATCTTTGTCTTTGTTTATTTTGATACACAGATATTTACCAACATCCCAAAGAAAATAAGTCATGTGGAGGCAGATCTGGTGAGCACTGGTGGGGGGGAATTACCTTTCACAATTATTCTGTCTCCAAAGATTACATCTTAAAATTGTAGGGACTGGTGTGCCGTATGGGCAGTAGCATTGTCTTCTTGGAAAAATTAATGATTGCTCTCATTTTCATACAGTAGGGCAATTAGTGGATAAATTATCTGGGAGCATTAGGCATCAGAAGTGATAGTAGCACCAAAAAAGATCAGCCATATAATTTGCACTTATGTTATGGCGACTCAAACTCTGATTTTCTCCATGTGCAATGGTGTTGCTCTTACATAAAGTGGATTCTCCAAAGACAAAATTTGAGAATTTTGGGAATTAATGTAGCCAGATAGGTGAAACCAAGCCTCAACAGTGAAAAAGGCTTGATCTAAAACACCAGCTCCTTAGTGGTTAACAAATTGCTGAAACTATTCACAATACACTATTCGCTTCGCATTGTCCATACAACGTAATTGTTGCACAGCTGTAATTTTATACAGATACAACCGCAGTTCTTTGATTATGGCCTTATGTGCCATCATATGAGAAACTTTAGCCTCTTGTGATAATCTCCTCACTGATTTTGTTTGACTCTGCAACACAATGTCCAAAATGTTGTCAAGCTTCTGTTCTGTTAAAATTGTGGTGCATAATGAACTAAACCTGTTGTCTGGAATTTGCAAATTAAATCATGTAGAGTGTAAAGAGGTGAACATCGCGAAGCGGGAAAATGCAATCTAAATTGCCATCTCATGTGCTGAGTAAAGTTTCCTCCAGCACAGAAAACCTCTTCCACTAAAAATGCTCCCCTTGCAATAGTAAGCATTCTTATTGCGTTCACTTGACACAAGAACTAGACAATGACACAACAGCTGCAAAACACATGCAACACTACTATTCCTACCCCACCACTGCAGGTCCATGGCACATGTGCAAGGAACTTGGCAACCTTATGTGCCCCGCAGGGTGAGACATGCAAGGCTTGCTGCTGCGGAGAGACATTGTAGATTCTTGGTATTTGCCCTTAAGCTCTACAATGAATACTTCACCTTACCATGTAGCTAACAGAAATGTTCTCTCCTTGAATCTAGACAATTGGATGAGTTGCAGGATGAGTGGCCCGTGAAATATGTTTTTATTTTTTGTAGAGATTCTTTTTTTCTTGCTTTATATTAGATGGAAATTTGTTGAGTACCTTTGCATCACACTAGATAAGGAGGCAAAGTAGACACGAACACTGTTTTTGTATTCAGCTGAAGCTGATTTTTACTGTATGTTGTTTTGTATGTCACATTTCAACTGAAATTATTTTTAATCCTGGTCATACTTTATCAGGAGTAAAGGTATAGGGAAGTGAGAGCAAGAATTCCAAGCCCTCTGAAGGGATCCACGCACAAATATGCAGTTATCTACTTTACACAATATTCTTGCCCCCCTCTCCCTTCGTGAATAAATAATTCATTTGCTGCATTGCTCCAGAAGATAATTCCATAACACTACAAGGAGCAAAAATATCTACAATAGGATACATCCCTGGTCTCACACGTCAACAAAACTAAATACAAAACATGCTGACCTTTATTTCAAAATGCAAAATTCTTAGTGACATTAAAATTTATAATTCTGATTTTTTAAATACTTTGTATTATTTATATAATCAGTCATTAATCATTGGTTGAAGTATGCAGAAGTTAGTTATCTGTATCAGAAATGGAATAGAAAAACACCAGCACCCTTTTACGCACTTTCATTTCCAGTAGCATTCTTCAAATTTTGAGAAAAACCATTTGCTTACCAATAACATATTGTCAATATGACACTATGAATATCTGAAGGAGTTTAATTTTGAAAATAATATTTACACATACAGTGAATCACCTTTTAAGTAAATTAGGATATTTAGCTACTATAGGAAATTCTGGGAAACTGTTCATATAATATCTGTGCAATATAAGAAGGAAAAGCATTCTCAATTAAGCTATTAGTCTTCATTCAACTGGCAACAACTTAAAGTGGTGTCCCACTAGGGTTCATCTCAAGACCCTTACTTCTTCCTATGAATGCAAGTAACCTTCCATCAGTGACATTACCAGATGCTCAGCTTCCTTCATTTATAGACTGTGTGAACATTGGAGTAAATCACGAAGCACTTATAGTTTTAGAACGAGCTATTAACGTAATTTTTGTAGACACTACTAAGCTGTTTCTAAGCAATACATTGTCTTCAACCTTTGAAAAAACTGACATTACGCAGTTTAAAACATGCATAAAACTTGACAACATGTTGATTCAAGAAGTCGACAGCACTTTTTGCAAGTACAACTTTAGAATAAAATCAGTTGAGAGGAGCACACCACAGAACTAGACAGATTATGTAATAATTGAGAAGTTTATATACATATTGTTTATTTTCACTCCATGAAGTCGTACTTGGGATAACTCATCAACCAAACTCAAAAGCTGCAAGGCAAGTAATGTGAATTATTTGTGTGTTGAACTCACTAAAATACTACTGAAACCTATTCAATGAAAAGGGTATACTAACTATTTCTTACTGAAATTTATCATAAAGAACAGATAACTTTTTCAAACCAACAGCATAGTTCAACATTAAGAATTTAAAAAACCTACATTAAGACTTGTAATTACTTACTTTGATCCTGCCCAATATTCAGGTACAGCCGTTTTCAATAACTTGCAGGGAGCAGTTTATGAGAAACACAAAGAATTTGTCAGTGGCCAAAAATTAGTGTAAGTTAGTAAGAGGAGCAGTGCATAATTTATAAACTGAAATCACTTACAAAGCTCTGAACTCTGTACTTGATGCCATTTGCTCTTCCTCAGCCGTAATTTGTATCCTCTTAGAAAGTCTTTGTGATCGTACATGTTCCTTCACATCCAAATAGAAAATCACATCAGGGATGGGTTTGAGATCTTGTGGCCATTGATATACTGGATCTCCATGTGGAGGTAGCCCATCCTTACCGAATCCAGCTTCGTACATGTCTGTTGCAATTGTAAAAACTGCTGTACTGTGATAGAACCTGACAAACAAGAATAAAATAGTTTTTTTTTCTAAGTCTTAGATGATTTATTTATTGCACCATTCCAGTATTTTTTTTTTTTTTTTTTTTAAAATCAACATACGTTAGCCTTCATAAACTATTTCAAATCTCTGCCTCAAATGCTGTTATTCTCAGAGTTATATCATATTCTATTACAACTTGGCTGGAAACAATTTATATCAAACCCCAATATCCAAGCAGTATAAACCAAAACACTTATTTAGTAACTTGATTAGTGTATCTGCCAATTTCTCTCATTGAAACTTGTTTCTATCCAGCTGTTACTGTCTGAAAGCATTCTCAAACTATTTTCAAAACCCGTAATTTCAATCCACAGTTCTTAAATGTGATATTATTACAGCCATATCAGTAACGTTCTCATCAACTCGAAGGTTAATTTGAACACCAGTGTGCTTCACTAGGCATTGTCATATTGGAGGTGGTTTTTGAACACCAGTATTTTATTAGGCACAGTCCTATGGGAGGTGGTGTGCTGTTGTCTGCCTCTGACTTTTGAACTCATTTACTCATCCAGTACAGTCTAATGTGGGCCATGAACCAAGGTGGAACTTGTCATTTTGCACATTAACAAATCCGAGGACTAATCAGATATCAAACGCAACCGCAACACCTCTGAACCAAGTCTGGCATTCTACAAATGAGCCACAGTGGGCCATCTCACTCATAAGTATATTGTAATAAAATGCTGTTAATGCATGGACTGATCTACAGGTACACAATATGAAACAACCAATAATAAATAGTCCACCTACATCAGTTTACTAAGCAAATGTGCAGATAAATGAAACATACCTGTCGAGAATCACTGAACTGTATTTTAGTGTCTCTTCAATCTCTTTTGCTGATACATAGTTTCCTAGGGAATAATACGCTCTTCGGAGAATGGGTGGATGTGTATCAAATTTAGCCCTCAGTGTCTGCAATACTGTTGGTGGTGTTTTACACCTCACTCCATGAAGGGCTGTCGCAAGTTTCTTCGCTATCGTTGTTTTACCTACAAAATTCACTTAATTATATATCAGTTTCGACCTCTTAGTGTATTAAAATCTACAATTTCTGTTCGGCAATGTCGTACGTACCTGATCCATCCAGACCTTCAAGTACGATAAAAGTCTTGTTTTGGTACGAATCTGTCTTTTTGCTTCTCTGATAACAGGTATCGAACGTTGACAACAAATCTTTCACTTCTTGGAGATTAGCAAACTGTAATAATATCGTTCACCTGTTAGATGTGAAACAGCAATAAAAATAAGTGGAAAAAAGTTAGAACTAACCTCCTCTTTTCGTAGAACAGATAGAGTCGAATCAAGAGAACGATAAAGGTGCTTGATTTTCTTCGCATCAATTTCAGCGTTTGCCATTCTGGAATGATTAAGCCACACAACTACAAATAAATGCCTCCGATGAGGCTAAAAGGAAGAATCAAGCACACCAATTCAATCACCTGAGAGCGAATTCACCACAATGACTGTGCAGCTGAGCTCTGCGTGACGAAGTAACCTAGTACTTACCCGATCAAGCCTGACAACTGACAGTCAGTTAATCGTCACAGGCTATTCAACTTCTGCCACACAAAACATGCTGTCATTTTTCTTCCGTCCCACAGCCTGCCAAATCCTTCACGTTACCTCATACTTTATTCACTAAATCGTGCTACTATTAACCTGCTTCTTAGTTACAGTTTCTGTAGACCTGTGTTTCACAATAGGGGATTAGTCGGTCCGTCAGTGCAATTGAGTCAGTTTTAAATGTACATAATTTTCATTCTCTCTTCTTTTTATATTCCTTAAATTTTACAAAATTAATAAACGTGTATTGTTCCCTCTCGCAGCGTGTCATCTATGAGAGCCTGTTAATACTGAAATTTAATCTTGACCTTAAATAAAACTTTCACTGAAGTTTTCATAATCTCATGTACATTGTCACAGTCTTCACTCCACTACGAGTCGAAGTGTCTAGGCTGTTTACAGGACCTACAGTTTACGGTAATGGAGGACTGCACAAAAAATATTCTCAATAATATACCTCGCAACTAATTCATAGGAAAGTTCTCTACGACCTACGAGCAGTTTTCACGAGTCAAGTGTTAGAGTTCTTATTATGTTAACTGATCAACACTATAAGTTTCAGACTACAGAGGACTACGCAGATAGATTGATCCCAATCCCGTGTTTATCGCCGATGGTTGCATAAACGTCATGGACACGTGTTTCCTTCATTAACCTTGAGCTGTCTTTGACCTTTAAGTAACTTCTCTCGAGAGGTTCGTATCAAAATAATTCAGTTTACGAACAGCTTTGTATATTCATGTAACATTCGTTTCAGCAGATTGATGTTCCACTAACACAAAGGCTTCTAATTATATTTCATAAACCTGGTGGTGTACAAGGATTTATTAATGTATTACACTGGAGTGGAGAATCAGAAACAGCTGTTAGGCATTGTGATGTAAGGTAGTTAACTGGATTCTGTTACTAGAGGACGATCTATGCAATAACATTGTTTATGTAGCTTTTATCAGACCAAGACACATTTTGAAAATCGAGCGAACTGTTTCGTGATGCCCTCAATAGTATTGAACTTCGAAATTTTCTTGCTATAGACGTTTCGGATGAAGAAATTGCTAGTGAGGTGCTAATTGTGTTGCAGGAATTCATGATTATTGATTATGAAGACTAATTTGGTACTGTACAGCAGTATGAGTTTCGAATAAAAACAGCCTGTGCCGTCTGATTGCCATTAATGTTTTTGTTGATAAATAATAAGCCAAGAAAACGGGCCGTGCTAATGACAATGAGTTAAAAAAGTAAAGCAAACTGTGAAAGGAAATTTTTATGGTGAGAACCATGACAAAGTAAGTGACTGTATGTTTCTTTGATACAATTTGTAAGCTTATAAATGTCTCAGAAGTGAGATTTTAAACTGTACATACAGCAATTGGACATTCTATATCACACTGTTCGAATAAATATACAGTATTTTTATTTAACCAGTTCGAATTTGATGAAATTTGGTGATGTTGTTGTTGTTGTGGTCTTCAGTCCTGAGACTGGTTTGATGCAGCTCTCCATGCTACTCTATCCTGTGCAAGCTTCTTCATCTCCCAGTACCTACTGCAACCTACATCCTTCTGAATCTGCTTAGTGTATTCATCTCTTGGTCTCCCTCTACGATTTTTACCCTCCACGCTGCCCTCCAATGCTAAATTTGTGATCCCTCGATGCCTCAGAACATGTCCTACCAACCAATCCCTTCTTCTAGTCAAGTTGTGCCACAAACTTCTCTTCTCCCCAATCCTATTCAATACCTCCTCATTAGTTACGTGATCTACCCACCCTATCTTCAGCATTCTTCTGTAGCACCACATTTCGAAAGCTTCTATTCTCTTCTTGTCCAAACTAGTTATCGTCCATGTTTCACTTCCATACATGGCTACACTCCATACAAATACTTTCAGAAACGACTTACTGACACTTAAATCTATACTCGATGTTAACAAATTTCTCTTCTTCAGAAACGATTTCCTTGCCATTGCCAGTCTACATTTTATATCCTCTCTACTTCGACCATCATCAGTTATTTTACTCCCTAAATAGCAAAACTCCTTTACTACTTTAAGTGTCTCATTTCCTAATCTAATTCCCTCAGCATCACCCGACTTAATTTGACTACATTCCATTATCCTCGTTTTGCTTTTGTTGATGTTCATCTTATATCCTCCTTTCAAGACACTGTTCATTCCGTTCAACTGCTCTTCCAAGTCCTTTGCTGTCTCTGATAGAATTACAAAGTCATCGGCGAACCTCAACGTTTTTACTTCTTCTCCATGAATTTTAATACCTACTCTGAATTTTTCTTTTGTTTCCTTTACTGCTTGCTCAATATACAGATTGAATAACATCGGGGAGAGGCTACAACCCTGTCTCACTCCTTTCCCAACCACTGCTTCCCTTTCATGCCCCTCGACTCTTATAACTGCCATCTGATTTCTGTACAAATTGTAAATAGCCTTTCGCTCCCTGTATTTTACCCCTGCCACCTTTAGAATTTGAAAGAGAGTATTCCAGTCAACATTGTCAAAAGCTTTCTCTAAGTCTACAAATGCTAGGAATGTAGGTTTGCCTTTTCTTAATCTTTCTTCCAAGATAAGTCGTAAGGTCAGTATTGCCTCACGTGTTCCAACATTTCTACGGAGAAATTTGGTGTACTTGACTCAAATGAGAAGTCTAATATTTAGTATGAGAGTAGAAGATCGTTGCGGCAACATCGTTCTTTCCATAATTTTCTGGGTTGGCAAGATTAATATTCATTACGAAAATTTTGATTCTCATCCCTGTATCTTGGGCAATTTACCGATATTAGCTTTCATTACTGCCTTATGCCATATGCTGTAGTGCACAAACTGCAACTATATTTTTCCATTTTTAAAATGAGAGCTGAAATGCAGAGTAAAAAAAAAAAAAGAAAGAAAAAACGCAAACACTACACATAAGACTCTATCTGTAAACTTTTGCTACGTACCACCAGAAGGCGGTACGGGCTGCAGACCCGCAAGACCTGTAAAACACGCACTCAGCCGAGCGCAATGGCTCACCCAACCATTTTAAAGATTTAAGCCTAGTTTACACCACGACAGTGGGTTGCGCCACTTGTTGCGTGGAATGAGTTGTACGCAAATGGTTTCACATTTGACTGTCGACACGGCGAAACCAGTATACACTTCAGTTTCGTCGTTTTGTGGGTTCCTGAGTCATGTCTGAAATGAGTTTTGGCAGGTGCACGTCGCACGAGTTGTGATGGAGTTAAAACTGTATAAGAAAAAAATAAGAATAGTGTTTCGATTCGTGACTGGATGAAGAAAAGGTGGTTCAAATGGCTCCAACGACTATGGGACTTAACATCTAAGGTCATCAGACCTCTAGACTGAGAACTAGTTAAACCTAACTAACCTAAGGACATCACACACATCCATGCCCGAGGCAGGAGTCGAACCTGCGATCTTAGCAGCAGTGCGGTTCCAGACTGAAGCGCCTAGAACCGCTCGGCCACACCGGCCGGCTGAAGAAAAGACCTCAGCTCGATTGCTCAGCATTCTTGCTGAAATAATTTGTAACGGAAGACCCAAGAAGTTCTTTTAATTATCTTAGAATGTCACCAGAACTGTTCATGTTTCTTCTAAATAGAGTTAATTTTGCGATAAGGAATAAAGACACTGTAATGCATGAAGCACTTCGCCAGAACTGAAATTACATATCACAATGCGTGCATTACAATCGAGAACACTCGACATTCCATAAGATGCGGATTTAGTTGGTGATGACACTTTTTCATTAACACCGATAATTATTAACATTAACAGTAATAATTATTAACATTAACAGCAGTAATTATTCGAACAGGCTGTATTAAGAAGAGAATGGTTTGCAAACTACTGTGTTGAAGATTGATCTGTACAGTGGCAATATTTCAAAATTTAAACATATGTGAATGGGGAGCACTGCTGCGACGTTTTAAATAGGTGAACATTGAATAAAGAACGCAGTTTGTTGATTGTGTAGCCTTCCCCCCTGTCAACAATATTTCGCAAAAAAAAAAAAAAAAAAAAAAAAAAAAACCACAGTCGGCCAACTCGAATGATGGGTTTTTAATCTTGTAGACGACAACATTTCCACAGCTAGAATTACATTTGCTTGTATTTTTCTTAATTCAATTGTATATGTGCTTCTAATTCAATAAATTTTGCCTTGCAGCTCAGATATGTTCAAACTTTCTGTGTTCTGATTCCACGTGAAGGTCTCATGAGCAGCAATATATTACTAATTTTTGTAATCAGCATCACTGAAAACCCACAAACACCTATGCAAAGCATAGATATCCAAAAAGCGAGCATTATTCTCCGTTCCTCACTGCATATTTCAATTTGTCTACACTCTTCGAACACACATAACCTCAAAACTCATGCAACTAGTGTCGTCAAAGTTGGAACACGCCGAAAGTGTTTAGTTCCACAAACGGGTTGCGCAAACGCGCGACGCGCATGCGCAGTAGCCGGTAGCGCAGTTGCCTCCAACCTAATGTCGTCGTGTAAACTAGGCTTTTCTGTTCCTAGAGGCAACTGCCAAACACTACAGAGAACCTAGGTCGTGTAAAGGCCCGTCCACACGTTACGATCTGTCTGCGCAAATGTCTGCACACATCACATCTGCGCAGACAGATCGTTGCGTGTGGACAGAAGATTTGCACCAACCTGAGGTGTGTGCAAACCTGGAAGTTGGAGTTGGAGGTTTGAGCGAAACCTCTCAAATCTGTGGGTTCAAACCACATCTGCGCAGACAAGTTGGAGCGTGTGGACAGGAGATCGCCGCAAATCTGTCGCGAAACAGCTGTTTGCTCAGTCTAGTGTTTGTATTTGTGCGCACAGGGCATTAAATTGGCTGATACTCGTCAGTGTTCTCGAGAGTTTGTAAGTGAATTCATTGAATTTGTAGAAACCACCCATGTTTGCGGAAGATTAAAAGTAAAGAATATAGTGACCGAGACAAAAAGATTGCAGCATACAATGCTCTAATTGAGTTATCCAAAGTTCAGAAATCTAGATATGGTGTAGGAGTAGATCAAGTATACCAGCCAACGTTATGGTATTTTGATCTGCTTGGCTTTCTTAGTGATCAAGAAACACCAAGACCAAGCAGGAGTACAATTGAAGATGAAATTGGAGTGTCAATGTTACCGCCAGCCGTTCATGAGGAGAAATTGCCCTTCTCATACAAGTATTTTTCCTCATAATATGAAGGGTTACAAGCTTTAAGAAATAATTATAAGTTTCGACATCTATCCGCAAATAATTTCGCCAGTCGTTAGGTTCGTCCTGCAACTCTCTCAGTAAATTTACGTGAGAAAACTGCTTTCGCTTTAGCAGCCACTGTCTACACCATTTTGCCCGCTTTCTCTGTTTCCTGCGGTTGGTCTGAATGTTTTTTGCAACACAAGTTGCGAACACAGACCACAACAGAACTTCCTCCATTTCTATATTTCAAAATAACTGAATTAAATGTTTGACGTTTACGGGGAGCGTAGTCGCTTGCCACTGATATTTCTTTTCTACACCGACAGATGGCGGGCGAGTAGTAGATTGGGGTTTGTGTCGTGTGAACACACCACATTTGCAGCGATCTTTTGCATGTACAGACATCTGCACCGATGTCTGCGCAGACAGATCGTTGCGTGTGGACCGGGCTTAATGCCCTATGAGCAGGTGAGTTGGAAGATGTGACGTCATCTGTTCCAACTCTGTAACGTTTGTCGATGCGGCCGTTCTCGGCGGCCTTGGTTTCTTGAGTTCTGACGTCACGTCTTTCACTCAGTCAGCTCGTAGAAATTGTTCCTGTCCGAGTTTCAAAAAATAGGTTCGTTCGACTAACGATGAGAACCAGTCATAATCATGCGAATGCGTTCGGGCAAGAGGTTATATCAGTTCCAGTCGTTCGTAACAGGACGGAAACTATTCGAGCAATGACCAAATACAAAGGCCCACGTAAATGATCAAACATTTTGTCACACTTTACAATGCTTACCAAATATTTGACTATGTACACTGCAGTTTGGCGTGATTTTCACGCATAGAGCGCGTTTGTGAGAAATTTTGACTGACGAAAAGTCTGACAGGATTGCGGACGTTGTTTGTGTCGATGCTTCGTCGCATACGTTTGATGAAAAATTGTTGTATTACAATTTATCTCACTGCATAGTGACTTTCCACAACTATGAATACTACGACCAATGATAAAAATAAAATAGCACTCATGATTACCAAAATGTTAGAGGTTTCATATCATTCCCGTCACGCAAGAATAGGTACGAACAAAATCACTATTTCAAGCAGGAGTGCAATGAAATAAAACAGCCGGCCGAAGTGGCAGAGCGGTTCTAGGTGCTACAGTCTGCAACCGCGCGACCACTACAGTCGCAGGTTCGAATCCTGCCTCGAGCATGGATGTGTGTGATGTCCTTAGTTTAGTTAGGTTTAAGTAGTTCTAAGTTCTAGGGGATTGATGACCTGAGAAGTTAAGTCCCATGTGTTCAGAGCCATTTTGAAATAAAACAAAACTCTCTCGTTCTTCCACAGTCGATGTGGTGCTACACTATGTGATCAAAAGTGTCCGGGCACCCCCAAAAACATACGTTTTTCATATTAGGTGAATTGTGCTGCCACCTATTGCCAGGTACTCCATATCAGCGACCTCAGTAGTCACTAGACATCGTGAGAGAGCAGAATGGGACGCTCCACGGAACTCACTCACTTCGAACGTGGTCAGGTGATTGGGTGTCACTTGTGTCATACGTCCGTATCCGAGAGTTCCACACTGCTAAACATGCCTAGGTTCACTGCTTCCGATGTTATAGTGAAGTGGAAACGTGATGGGAAACATACAGCACATAACATATGGGCTGACCTTGTCTGTTGACTGACAGAGGCCACCGGCAGTTGAAGAGGGTCGTAATGTGTAGTAGGCATACGCCTATCCAGACCATCACGCAAGAATTCCAAACTGCATCAGGATCCACTGCAAGTACTATGACAGTTAGGCGGGAGGTGAGAAAACTTGGATTTCATGGTCGAGCAGCTGCTCATAAGCCACACATCAAGCTGGTAAATGCCAAATGATGCCTCGCTTGGTGTAAGGAGTGTAAATATTGAACGATTAAACAGTGGGAAAACGTTGTGTGGAATGACCAATCACGGTAAACAATGTGGCGATCCGATGGCAGGGTGTGGGTATGATGTGGTCGTGTTTTTCATGAAGCGGCTTGCACACCTTGTTGCACTAACATAACACAGGCCTACATTGATGTTTTAAGCACCTTCTTGCTTCCCACTGTTGAAGAGCAATTCGGGGATGGCGATTGCATCTTTCAACACAAGCGAGCACTTTGTCGTAATGCACGGGCTGTTGCGGAGTGGTTACAAGACAATAACATCACTTTAATGGGCTGGTTTTCACAAAGTCGTCACCTGAATCCTGTTTAACATCTTTGGGATGTTTTGGAGCACCGATTTCGTGCCATGCCTCACCGACCGATATCGATGCCTCTCCTCAGTGCAGCACTCCGCGCCAGGCTTCACCTTGCAGCACTCCATGAAGAATGGGCTGCCATTCCCCAAGAAACCTTCCACCACCTGACTGAACGTATACTTGCGAGAGTGGAAGGTGTCATCAAGACCAAGAGTGGGCCAACACCACATTGAATTCCAGCATTATAGATGGAGGGCGCCACGAACTTGTAAGTCATTTTCGGCCAGGTATCCGGATACTTTTGGTCACATAGTGTATATGCGCCTGCTTGTGGTATTTAAATGAAATATCATTACAGGACCAAGTAGAAGAGAATAAATTTTCCCATATATGTGTCTTCTTTTTCAATGTGAGGCGAAGTATCGTTTCACTGTCCATCTGCAGACAGTTGATTTTATCAATAGGTTCTGAGTGTAATATTTCCATTAAAAGGTTTCCATGTCAATATTTCCCTCTCATTTTAAACAATTTCATGGGCCAGCCTCTTGTTTTCTTCTTCTTTAAACACAGTTGTTAGAAATGATTTATTTGCGTCTGTAGCCACTCCCACTAGTGCCAATAAAACAGCATTGTATTATAGTAATGCTCGTTCCATAGCTCATGAATACGATCTTTCGTAATGATGTAGGACGAGTCAGTGGTGTTATGCCATTTGCTGTACAGTACTGTATGTACATCGAAAACGTTTGCTTCAAATCTTAGAGTAAATTGACATTATTTTCTCGATACGTGTAGGGGCTTGTTTGACACATCCGTGGCTAGATAAGAGCAAATTTGACAGACAGGTTTCCTTTTTTACGAGGGTCTTAATAACTTTTAAAAATTTTATTGTTCATTCGAATAAAGTTGAGCTTGAAACAAGTTTTCGAAACACGTCTCCGGCTACTTCATGCGGACACCGCCTGGAAATCTTATTCGAAACACGTTCCTTAGTAGTATCGACACACATCAAAGGAAACATTGTTTCAGGCCAGCTGCCTCATATCGCCGCTGCAGGAATGCACTGTGTCGTATGCTGTACAGTGTAGTTAGGATTTTTGTTTTCCCTTGGTGTATGTAGTTTTTCTGAAAAAAAATGCAGAGGAAGTGGAAGTAGACTGTCGGGTTGTTATTTTTGTAACAAACTGAAGACCACTTGTAGAATGTATGAAGCAAGCAGTAAAAGAATAGCAATAAAACAAAAGATCTTCTGCAGAGAACTGCTGCTACATTTGGTACAATACTGACCAAGACAGCGTAGAAAATAAAATAAAGTCTGTTGGATACCTGAGTAAAATGACGAAAACTAGAGCTGTCTTCCATATTCAGTTTCCCTATAAAGCAAGCATTCCCCACCAGTTCTTTTATAGTATGTTTTCGCTCACAAATGACGACTATTCAATGCAAACAAGCAAATCTATTTCAGACAGCTAATCCGATATTGTCAAACAATAGTAACTAAATCAACGTAATGTCATAGCTTTTAAAACCAATTACGAATTCCTTGAAAACGCAACTTTGTTCTGTAAAATTCCGATACACCTACAGATGGTCTTTCGGCCAAAAGCCACGATAAATAAATAAAAAAGAAGAACAAACGGCGACGACGCCTTCCATCTTGTTTGCGTGAACCTTCCAGCAGCACATATTACAGTTTCCCCGTCTCTAGACATGAAGACAGACCAGAGGCGCCAACTTGAAAATATTTTTGGGGGGACAAGAATCATTTTATTAGGTACAACATTTGACAGATAACTTTACGTTTCCAAACCAATCCCATTTGCAGATGACCAGTGTATTGATTGAATGTGGAAATAGAAAGGTTCTTATGCTGTATACTGAAGTCACAAATGAAAAGATTTCAGAGTGGTTTGTGATGAATTAGCTACTGATTACCCCTTTAAAAAAGAAAAAAAACGCCACTATAAAATTCCACACATAGCAAAATTAAAAATCCTTTAAAACCAAATATTTCTTTGGAAAACCAAAAAATTAAGTGTCACTGAAACAAAATTGCTTTGTTTACTTACAAGGCAATCTGAAATGGAATTCTCACATCACATTCTTAAGTTCTAAACTATCTAAAATGACCTATGCAATGACAGTTATATGGAACAACACAAGTGCTGAAGGAGAGAGGTGTATTATGCACGCATACTTTCCCTTTTGAGTTATGACATCATATTCTTGGGAAATTCCCCTCACAGCATAACAACTTTCAAGAAACAAAAAAAGATTGTGAGGATAATGAAAAATGCAAACAGCTGATGGTGGTGGTGGTGGTGGTTAGTGTTTAACGTCCCGTCGACAACGAGGTGGCAAACAGCTGAAAATCATGCAAACTACGATTGGCTGGCGACTAGCCCCTACCCCTCGACTCGCTGAAACGTCATTTCAGTCGGAGTGTAGGTCAGTAGTGGTACAAAACAAATACATAAATAAATTTGAAGAAACATACCTTAATTTTTAATGGCAAATGTACTCCTCCTCAGATCATTCCTGCATATGAACTCGTCACATATGCCATCAAGGTCGAGTTTCATCGATTCATCTCTATGGGCGTTGAGAAGGGAGATGGCATTAAGACGATCTTGCCTCATTATAGAACGAAGATACGTTTTCACCCTCCGCAGACAAGAAAACGGTCGCTCAGCGCTGCAGGACGTTTCCGGAATCGTCGGCACTACACGTATGAATGTCACTAGTTCAGGCAGTAGTTCAAACAGGTGGTTTTCCCGTTTGAGGTATTTCACTATGTCATCCAACGAACTAATATTCGCAGAATCACTACTTTGGATAATCTCATGAAACATGCTTCGGTGGAGAAGCAAGCGTTCTTTGTCTATATTTGATTCGTAGAAAGATAAAATATCGCAGAATCACTACTTTGGATAATCTCATGAAACATGCTTCGGTGGAGAAGCAAGCGTTCTTTGTCTATATTTGATTCGTAGAAAGATAAAATATCGAATGAATGTTTATTATCACCCAGAAAAAATTGTTCAATTTCATTTACAAATATGAATGACTGAGTTTTGAACCGTGATTCCAAGAAGCTGATGGATTTATCCATTGTTTCATAATACAATCTTCTATATTTGTCACATACTTCAGTGAATGTTTCTACAGATGAATTGATGGAGTCATCGTATTTCTTAGGGACTTTTCTTCTACGGGGTAATTTTGGGGAATCAACTTCCATATCTTGACATTTTGAAATTACTTCACCCCAGAATGATTCAAAATTGTTTCTCATAAATTTAATAGAAGTTACAAGAGTGGAAATCATCTTATTGGTCTCCTCTAAGTGTAGGGATTTCCTCTGTAGTGTTATGTTTACGGTATCAATGTGACCAAACAGTTTTACCAAAAGTGATAACATGAAAAAGAAATCATATGTCTGTATATTAATCAAAACGCCGTTTACTTTGGCCCCAGTGTCCGAATTGTCATTTCTTAAAACATTTAGAAAAAATTCCTGAAGTTCTGTATAGTTGGACAAAACTGAAGACATTACCAAGTATCTTACAGCTCAGCTTGTAGGACAGAGCGGTTTCAAATTTGTAGAGGCATCTGCCTTCAGGTGAGCAAAAAGATCTAATCGTTTAGGTGAATCTCTCACAAAATGTATTAAGTCCTTCATAACATTCAATGCATTTCGACATTCTGTAACTGCTTTCGTAGTGTCTTATAGTGTTAGATTTAAACAGTGTGCAAGGCAGTGCACAAACATAACTCTCTTCTCCATTTTCATAAACTTGGCCTCGACACCATTATATAATCTGTCAAAGCATTGGCTCCTACAATTTGATGTAGGCGAATCAAATCGTCTTAAAATGTCAATAATAATATCCAACAGAACCTTAGCTATGGTACTTTGTATTGAGTATAGCCCTAAAAAATATTCTTCTATCTCTAGCGAAGCAATAACAAATCTTATACAGATACTAAATTGCTCTTTGGTGGCTATGTTTGTTGTTTCATCTGCTATTATTGCAAAATACTCTGCACCCTTGATATCCTCCAATAAGTATTACAGTAGTTGTATTACCTTATAAATAAATAAAAAACTTTTTTATTTTAAATTCAGTGCATTAGTATTTGTAAAATTACTCTTAGTGTTCATTAAAAAATGACGATCATTCCACTTGGGACCTGTGGAATGGTACATTAGCTTATTTGTTTTAATTGTAAATATTTGTCATGTATTGTTGTTTTTCTGACATGTTCCACATCCTGGAGGACCTCCTCACTACGGATCAATTGGAATGAAAGTAAATCTAATCTAATCTAATCTAATCTTCTAAGAAGTGTATGACTTAAAATGGCCAAAATTTCTTTTTGCACATCATGGGATGTCCATGTGTAGGTTTCGCGCTGCAGCCATATTAAAAGTAGCTGGTTATCTTCACATCGAAGGCGTAATAACACAGTCTAATACATACAGTCGCGACACTCTCGCTGAGTTTTGTTTTACACCGCGACAACAGCGCCCCAAGCGGTGGAGAAGCTACGCTGCTGAATACGGTATTCATTAAATGTAAACAGTATCTTTATATTCATTTTTTATACGGTTTTTACGAAAGGCAGCGTATGTAGCGCAATCAGTTGCAGTAATAATAGGAAGAAGACACCACATTTGTCATTCTTTAGGTTTCCTAAGGACCCTGAGAGGTATGAAACATCACATTAGTGCGCTCTTTGTTTACGATTTTTTTCTAAACTGTATTGAATTAGTGAATTTGTTTTTCTTTTTTAGGAGCAAGAAATGGTTAATAAAAAATAGAAGACAGGACCTGCTGCAAAAAGATGTCCTTTATTTGCACAATAACGTGAAGTTTTGTGCGTTACATTTCGAGTCAAACCAGTTCATGAGCGCGGAAAAGAAAGACATTGGTATGGAATGCAGTTCCTACGTTATTTGACGTGCCGAATAAGCCACAACTAGTGACGATGAAGAGAAAATTGCCATACAAACGTGGAAGTGTTACTGCAAAAACAATAAAACTATCTCCTGACACAGAAGAAACAGCTACCACAAGTGTTCCTATACGAGAGACATACATGAAATCACTAACAACGGAATCTGCAACACAGACATCTTTTGAAGATGAAATGCTTAGATTATGTGACATTATTCGAGTGTTGGAAAATCGTGTGAAATGTAAAAACGTGCAAATCATTAGACTTCGTACAAAATTACTACGTGACAAGGAACGTGCCCATTATAACAATTAAAATGTGGGACAAATATTAACATATTTCATCTTTTAATGCAGAAAGTGCAACAGTTACCAGAAACTGATATAATTGTTAATTTATCTGTGGATGAGATTTCACTAATGGAAAATTTGATATATGACGGCTCTAGGGATCGTGTTATTGGATTTGAAGACATGGGTTTCATACATACCTCTGTGGTTGCCAATACTGCAATAGTTGTAATGATTAATGGCACCTTCTCAAATTTTAAACAGCCATTAGTATATTATTTCTCCAAAGGATCAGTAGGAGCCACCTATCTGACTCGCATATTTTTTGAAGTTGTCATAAAACTCAAAGAGATTGGTTTGGTTGTAAAAACATGTGTGACTGACCAAGGCTCGAATTTTGTGGAGTGGAGGCACAGACTGGGTATCACACCAGTTAATCCATGCTTAGTACACGAAGGGTGAAAAATATCAACTTTTTTTATGACACCCCAAACTTGATAAAAAGCATACGTAATAATTTATTCAGGTATAACATTATCCACACAAGAGATGAAGGATGCATTGGTACTGCTTCATGGAAGGACATTTGTCAATTGTACTCAAGTGATTGTGAAAGGAAGTACAAGTTGCCCCCCCCCTCCCCCCCAGCTCACTAAAAGAGCTGACCAACTGCCAGCACTTTCAAAAATGAAGGTAAGCACTGCAGTTCGTGTGTTGAGTCATACAGTAGCAGCAGGCATTGAGACACCATATCATCATCTGCTACTGCTACTGCAGATTTTTGCCAAAAAGTAAACGATATTTTTGACATATTTAATGCATATAGTGTTAAAGGGCCTGTGTCCTTAAGGAACTGCATTACAAGTGCCTCAAGACATTTGGAAATATTAAAGACACTGAAGCCATGGATACAGTCATGGAATTTTGAAGTTGTTGATGGGAAAGATTTTTCATCTAGTATTAAGTGTGTTAAAGGACTTCTGGGTAACATAAGCGTTTTGAACATGTTTGTTGATGATGTTTTGGATGGAACCAAGTTATATTTATTAACACGCTAAATTAATCAAGATCCACTGGAATACGTTTTCTCAGTGATAAGGCAACAGGATGGTTTTTGTAGCAACCCATCACCATGACAGTTTTGTGCTGCATTCAGTAATTGTGCTTTACGCAAATTAATGAACACACACAGTGTAGCTACCTCCAATTGTGAAGGGATCAGTTGGGGTCAGACAATAGTGGATATGAAAGAAGCACCCAAATTACTTGTTTCACCACTGTTGGACATCAGTGACAGGATTTCAGTGATCAGACTACCAAATATGGAAGTCCAAACACACCTCGGAGAGGCAAACAGCATGAGATACGTGTTTGGTTATGTATTAAAGAAACTGCTTAAAATTCATGACTGTTATAAATGTAGGACAGTACTTGTAGATGGCAGCCAAGACTTAGATGCAAATAACAAAGTTTATTGACATTTTAAAAGCTATGAAGGCAACTTTGGAAGCCTGTTTATTTGTACAGAAAATGTCAAAGAATTTTTAACTCATTGTGAGACTAAGATTGCGAGGTGCTGGGGCTAGCAGTGGATTTAACACTAAATTCTTCTAGAATCTTCATGATGCTCTAAGCCCCCCTTTTCTAACTTCGACTTTTGCTGTTGCACATGGATTAAGAAGAAACGCGAAATGACTGTAATCGACCCTGCAAGTGGAGTAGAAAAGAGTTTGGCACCTGCAATAATTTAATTTGATAAAAATTAATTTGATAAAGGAAAGTTTCATTAACGTAGTGAGAAATGAAAGGGTTGCTTTACCGATCCCCAGAATGAAAGTTCTGTCCAAAATAACAATTTGATTTATTACGACTAAACTCAAAATAATAAACAAAGCAAATGAAACATTTACAATACGTCAAACTGGATACTCAAATAAATGTTGTGAAGGCGAAGTTGTCCATAAACTAGCTTGTGACGTTTATGACCAAGTGGTATGTGGAGCCAATTCCTTGCAACTCAAATCTTAAGAGAAACACCCAGCCAACCCAACGTTAATTGCTGTTACAGTAGTGAGAACTCAGACAATGAACATCCAAGACAGAACCACGTAAGAAAAGACAGGAACGGGCGCGCTCTGCTGAGCTCTGATTATCAAAGAGAAAAATTCCCTAATCTGCCGGTGCTGCGGACATACATTACCAAGCTGTCTTCTTAACTGCAAGAACACGATCTGGCGTACCGGAGGCGATGGCTAGTTGCTTCGACATCCCATCATGGTGATGATAATGTTGCGAGTATAGCCCGAAACAAATAATCCTGGTCTGGTTGTTCCAGACTGAAGACTTCCTATCAATACAAATGCGCCTCTGATGGAGACGAAGAAGGCTCGCCACACAATCACTGACGGTACAGTGATTGATTTTAACAAGCAAAGTCACACTGTGATTCCGATACAGTCAACTTTAGCCAAAACTGCTCTAGACGGACAACATAGGCCGCTTGTATGCAGAACGCGCAATTGCCAACTGTACTTGGAAAGTTACGTTGAAGTCGAAACTTCAGCAACTTCGTCAAACAGTTACAATTAAATGAAAGTATATTAGACAGCCAACGGAAGGCAGGCTGTCCAGAGCTGCGAGAGCTCCATCTTGTAACCTACCGAAAGGCGATAGCCGACTCTCTCAAGAGCACCCGTTCATGTCGAACACAGAACATTCCCGCCCCCACGATGGTGGCCGTGGTTAAACGTTCCTATCAGCAACTCTAAAATCGGCGGAAAATTCCGCTCTATTGCCGACACACTACTATTCCACCAATGGAGATACTAGTCGCCAATTTCTGCGTCGATTTTGCTACGTCACGGAGCTATCCCCTGAGCAAGCACATCACAGTTATGATTTTGCAGAAAACGCGGGAATTTTCCCGCCAAGAGTGCCTGGGAACACAAGTCGTTCCCACGTCTCGCTGGTAGCCCGCCAGAAAGTGTTTCTGCGAAGTAACGGAATCTCTAGACCAGCCGCTCCATCAGGCCCCTGTGGGCATGTCGCCCCCTCTCTTATGGCAGTGTCGGCGTCTGGAAAGCATCCACTCGACTCCCTCACACCCGTCGCCTTAACCCTTTCAAGATCAGCTGAACCCGCCTCTCACCGGGCCACCCGGGTGACAAGAGACGCTGCGTGGGAAGTCCGCATGTGAAGGAATAGCAACTTTTCACCGCATGCAATTAGAGAAGAAAATCGAATTACTCAGAGTAAGATAAAAATGACGAGATAAAAGAAATTATTCAGGTAGTGAAGGGAGACGAAAATTTAATAGTCATGGGTGACTGGAATTCGTCAGTAGGAAAAGGGAGAGAAGGAAATATAGTAGGTGAATATGGATTGGGGGGAAGAAATGAAAGAGGAAGCCGCCTTGTAGAATTTTGCACAGAGCATAACTTAATCATAGCTAACACTTGGTTCAAGAATCATAAAAGAAGGTTGTATACCTGGAAGAATCCTGGAGATACTAAAAGGTATCAGATAGATTATATAATGGTAAGACAGAGATTTAGGAACCAGGTTTTAAATTGTAAGACATTTCCAGGGGCAGATGTGGATTCTGACCACAATCTCTTGGTTATGAACTGCAGATTGAAACTGAAGAAACTGCAAAACGGTGGGAATTTAAGAAGATGGGACCTGAAAGAACGAGAGGTTGTAGAGAGTTTCAGGGAGAGCATAAGGGAACAATTGACAGGAATGGGGGAAATAAATACAGTAGAAGAAGAATGGGTAGCTCTGAGGGATGAAGTAGTGAAAGCAGCAGACGATCAAGTAGGTAAAAAGACGAGGGCTAATAGAAATCCTTGGGTAACAGAAGAAATATTGAATTTAATTGATGAAAGGAGAAAATATAAAAATGCAGTAAATGAAGCAGGCAAAAAGGAATACAAACGTCTCAAAAATGAGATCGACAGGAAGTGCAAAATGGCTAAGCAGGGATGGCTACAGGACAAATATATGGATGTAGAGGTTTGTCTCACTAGGGGTAAGATAGATACTGCCTACAGGAAAATTAAAGAGACCTTTGGAGAGAAGAGAACCACTTGTATGAATATCAAGAGCTCAGATGGCAACCCAGTTCTAAGCAAAGAAGGGAAAGCAGAAAGGTGGAAGGAGTATATAGAGGGTTTATACAAGGGCGATGTACTTGAGGACAATATTATGGAAATGGAAGAGGATGTAGATGAAGATGAAATGGGAGATACGATACTGCGTGAAGAGTTTGACAGAGCACTGAAAGACCTGAGTCGAAACAAGGCCCCGGGAGTAGACAACATTCCATTAGAACTACTGACGGCCTTGGGAGAGCCAGTCCTGATAAAACTCTACCATCTGGTGAGCAAGATGTATGAGACAGGTGAAATACCCTCAGACTTCAAGAAGAATATAATAATTCCAATCCCAAAGAAAACAGGTGTTGACAGATGTGAAAATTACCGAACTATCAGTTTAATAAGTCACAGCTGCAAAATACTAACGCGAATTCTTTACAGACGAATGGAAAAACTGGTAGAAGCGGACCTCGGGGAAGATCAGTTTGGATTCCATAGAAATGTTGGAACACGTGAGGCAATACTAACCTTACGACTTATCTTAGAAGAAAGATTAAGAAAAGGCAAACCTACGTTTCTAGCATTTGTAGACTTAGAGAAAGCTTTTGACAATGTTGACTGGAATACTCTCTTTCACATTCTAAAGGTGGCAGGAGTAAACTACAGGGAACGAAAGGCTATTTACAATTTGTACAGAAACCAGATGGCAGTTATAAGAGTTGAGGGGCATGAAAGGGAAGCAGTGGTGGGGAAGGGAGTGAGACAGGGTTGTAGCCTCTCCCCGATGTTATTCAATCTGTATATTGAGCAAGCAGTAAAGGAAACAAAAGAAAAATTCGGAGTAGGTATTAAAATTCATGGAGAAGAAATAAAAACTTTGAGGTTCGCCGATGACATTGTAATTCTGTCAGAGACAGCAAAGGACTTGGAAGAGCAGTTGAACAGAATGGACAGTGTCTTGAAAGGAGGATATAAGATGAACATCAACAAAAGCAAAACGAGGATAATGGAATGTAGTCAAATTAAATCGGGTGATGCTGAGGGAATCAGATTAGGAAATGAGACACTTAAAGTAGTAAAGGAGTTTTGCTATTTAGGAAGTAAAATAACTGATGATGGTCGAAGTAGAGAGGATATAAAATGTAGACTGGCAATGGGAAGGAAAGCGTTTCTGAAGAAGAGAAATTTGTTAACATCGAGTATAGATTTAAGTGTCAGTAAGTCGTTTCTGAAAGTATTTGTATGGAGTGTAGCCATGTATGGAAGTGAAACATGGACGATAAATAGTTTGGACAAGAAGAGAATAGAAGCTTTCGAAATGTGGTGCTACAGAAGAATGCTGAAGATTAGATGGGTAGATCACATAACTAATGAGGAGGTGTTGAATAGAATTGGGGAGAAGAGGAGTTTGTGGCACAACTTGACAAAAACAAGGGACCGGTTGGTAGGACATGTTTTGAGGCATCAAGGGATCACAAATTTAGCATTGGAGGGCAGCGTGGGGGGTAAAAATCGTAGAGGGAGACCAAGAGATGAATACACTAAGCAGATTCAGAAGGATGTAGGTTGCAGTAAGTACTTTGAGATGAAGAAGCTTGCACAGGGTAGAGTAGCATGGAGAGCTGCATCAAACCAGTCTCAGGACTGAAGACCACAACAACGACAACAACAATCATTAATCCTATTATGCAAAAATATATGTGCAAGTTTTAAAAAATTTCCCAGTAAAGGATAAGGAAGGGGGAGAGAGCGGTGAGAAATGCATGTTTGAACATTGGGGGGGGGGGGGGGGGGGGGTAGGCCCCTTCTTTAAACTGTTGGGGGGGGGGCGCAAAGTACCTTGTCCCCCTCCCCTGTAAGTCGGCGCCACTGAGACAGACAATACTTAAACAATACACCATATAGCGTTGCAGACGACGTGAGTACTCTGAGAAATGTTTGATGCCAGTGTGGAGAAACTGAGAAAAGAAACCAAGTTGGAAAAAGATGCGAAACACTGCGGGAACTATATTCTGACTGAACGCGGCTTGAGAGTACTATAATATTTTCTTTAGTATGTTTTCATGTCTTCTCCTTCTTCTTCTTCTTCTTTAAACACAATACCGAAGTCTGCCAGGACTGCCTCATCTGCATTTGTGATCATTCTCACTACGGTCAAAGCAGTCACGAAGACGAACAGCGTCTACCTCAAAATGAGATTAAACTGACAAACTTTGCACGTGTGCAGCTTGTTAGACAAATCCGCGGCTATAAATTTGTCAAACGGGTTTGTTCGTTTACATTTCCTTAAATTGACCTTGCACTTCTGATATTTTGGAGTTCTGCGGTTACGAATTGCTTCATTATAAATTTATGTAGTCTTGCTACAACATAGATTAAAGTGTCATCGTGAAGAGATGCAAAGAAAGACTAGGATCTAGAGCGAGAAAACAAAAATGTTTGCAAGAATATAAAAGATATTCCGTATAGAAATGAAAATTACAAAAGTAACGAAAGATGTCTCATATGACCCATAAACATGCTCGGAATTATAATACACTAGGCAAGTCAGAGGAAAGCTCGCATCTATAGGAATACAAAAAGAGCCAAAAAAGTTCAGCGCTGAGTGAATGCGAGAGCTACGACAGCCTCGAAAAGGAAGTGGAAAACGGCTCAAAGTGATTACGTAGCCCAAATGGACACAGTGGACATTTTTTATGTTTCGTGCTTTATCCTAAAACAATTTGAGGCAAATTTTTTAAAATCGGTATCTTTGGATTCATCAGTTTTCACACTACCAGAATCATTAAAGCAATTATTTGTATCTTCAATATTTTGAGCACCAGAAAAAAAAGATGTCTGCGATCTGTCCACATTTTCCCATGGTGGGGCAAATGTGGTCATTGACTGAAATGACATGGGGTAAAAGTATGTTTCTGATATAAACAAAGTCAAGTTCCTGAAAAAAAGTTTTATTTATCGCTTGATAAATGTGAAACATTAATATTAACCTAAAGAACTTTTTTGCTTTTTTAAACAAATATTGTACTTTTCAAAATTAACATTAAACTGCAGCATCCTCCCGTGCCTTTGTGACCTGGTTGTTTTTGCAGAAGGCAGGAGACAAATAACATCAGACCTCTCCACTACTGATCCATCTGGAACAAAAGAGAATACAAATCCAGTTCCTTTTTTCGCAGATAGGAAACATACATTTCGTCTTTTCCTATGGTATTCACAACTTGCCCAACATAATATATAAAAGTCTTCTTGCTAGCAAAACAAACCAAAACAAAATCACCAGGCCTCAGTTCTTTATCATCTGTCAGCATTTGTAAGGTTTGGGCTTCATCGTCGTCTCTTTTACAATATCCCCCATCCTCAGATTCTAGCATAGTGAATGAAAGGGTTTCTGTGGGACTTAACATCTCAAGTCAGTAGTCCCCTAGAACTTAGAACTACTTAAAACTAACTAGCCTAAGGACATCACACACATCCATGCCCGAGGCAGGATTTGAACCTGCGACCATAGCTGTCTCGGTTCCAGACTGAAGCGCCTAGAACCGCTCGGTCACTGACGCCGGTGGAATACTAGTGTAAACTGCGGATTTCTTTTGCCTCGATCTTCATTCTCGCCTTGCGGCTTTTGGGAAAGGTCGACAATCTTCAAGAGCTGGAATTTCAGTTAGTGCTGCACTCGAATTGGGAGGTAAAGCATCACACAAACTTGCAGGTTCCACAAGAGAACGTGTGTCACAACTTGACATAGAGGCTGCTGGCTAGTCAGTTATTTACAATGGCCTAAAATCATCTTCAGTGAATGCCAACCTATTAAGTGGCCACAATCCAGGCACCTTGAAATGCGTTATTTTTTTGGGTTAATGAAAGTGGGAATGCTATCCCACAAAACATAGCGATCTGTGAAGTGGTGACTGAGCGATCAGGATGCATTCTCATCCAGTCAGCAATTGCTATTCTTCGACATCCCTTAAATGGCCCAAACACATTGATATCTAGTGGCTGCATCCTGTGGGAACAATGTGGAGGGAACGTCAGCAGAGTGATTCCAGCATCCCTTTTCAAGTTTCATATCAGAGCACACTCCGCTGCAGAGCAAAAATCTCATTCTGAAAACATCCCGCAGGCTGTGGCTAAGCCATATCATATCATTTCATTTCATTTTATTGTCTTCCTGTAAATCATTTACACGATGTAGGAACTGCCACAACAATAAATTAAAATATTCTTCAATAACTTTATACACAATCAAAGTACTCATCTACATCATAGAAAATTTTGCTTAAAAGGTAATTTTTAAGTTCAGTCTTAAATTTTACTTCATCCATTATTTCCTTCATGTACACTGGCAGAGCATCGTAAAGTTTTATTCCAAAATAGCTTACATGCTTTTGGGTTTGCATTGTCCTTACCCTTTCTACATAAAAATTCTTAGGACTTCTAGTATTATAATTGTGGCAGTTCTCATTTGTACATAGATTTTTCATATGTGCTCTTGTAAACAGAATGCTTTTAAATATATAGTGATGGTATTGTGAATATTTGTAGTTAATGATTAGTTAGTTAGTTAATATAGTTAATGATGAAGCCTACATTCTTATATCAAATATTTGTAGTTGTTTGAAAAGGTGCCTACAAGGAGTTCTTGGAGAATTCTGTGTTATGCTTTGTATAGCTCTTTTCTGCAATTTGAAGATATCTATTACGCTTGATTTAGTTTTACCCCAGAACACTATGCCGCAAGACACATTGGACTGAAAGTAAGCAAAATACACTAGTCTAGTACAGTCTGTGCTGCATACACTAGATAATATCCTCAATGGAAAACATGCCGAATTGAGCCTGTGGGATAAATATTGCAGATAGTTTTTCCAGTTTAAGTTTTGATCAATGTGCATGCCCAAAAACTTTGTGGATTGCACACTCTTTATCTCCTTATCATTTAATATTAACTGGAGGTTCGTATCTTGGGTTGCTTTGCCATACTGTATATAATTTGTTTTACTTAGATTAAGTGTTAACTCATTAGCATTAAACCATTGTTGTATACATATCAGGACTTTGTCAGTTGTGGTGTTTAATTACTTTTTATATCATCACTTATAATTATGTTCATGCCATCTGCAAGCAACATTATTTTGATAGAAATATTTGGATTTTTTTAATATCATTTATATAAATCAAGAGTAATAAGGGACCAAGAACACTGCCCTGTGGGACACTTATTTCCAATTTCTTTGCAACTGAAACCCACTTAATTTTCTGATTTTTATGTTCTGCGATGCTTTCTACCATCTGAGTTCTATCTTGAAGGTAAGATTCAAACAATTGCCTCACAACTTCCCTTACACCTAATGCTTCCATCTTGTTTAACAGAATTTGGTAATTTACTGTATCGAAAGCCTTAGAAAGATCTAAGTTAATTCCCACTACACATTTTTTAGTGTCGAGATTCCTGACAATCTCTTCAGTATATGCATGGATAGCTGATTCTGTGCTGTGGCCTGAGTGAAAGCCACGTTGATTTCAGTTCAGAAGTTTGTAACCATCTAAGTAATTTATGAGTCTGGTTTTCATTAATTTCTCTAGGATTTTGGAAAATGATTGGAGAAGGGGTATTGGTCTATAATTTTCTATCTTTTGTGGGTCACATTTTTTAAACAGAGGACTAACCTCAGAGATTGTCAACCTGTGAGCAAACACACCTTCGCTGAAAGACAAATTGGCAGTATGTACCAGGGGCTTTATAATTTGTTGGGTAACTTTTTTTTATTATTGACACAGGCATTTCATCCGCACCTGCAGGCATTTTTGATTTTAGACTGTTTATCACATTTAATATTTCATTACAATTTGAGGGAGTTAACAAAATACTACTGTTTACTTTTGAGGCTGTTAATTTCTCATGTTTAGTAAAGTTTTTACTTAATGGCACATGTGCACTTAAAAAGTAATTATTTATGTAATTTTCCAGAGTTTCATCTTTTAATTCAATATTTTCACTATTTTTGAGTACTATTTCCTGATCCTTTAGGCCCTTACCTATTTCCCTTTTCACAATTTCCCAAGTAGTTCTTGATTTACTACCCAATTTTCTTATTACTTTATCATTACTTACTAATTTTGCTTTTGTAATTACTCTTCTATATATATTTTTTGTTGTTGTTTGTTACATGTTCTTTAAATTTGGGGTCAGTACAACTTTTCAGTTTATAGTTAAGCATTTTCATGGTCCTGGAGCAATTTCTAATACCTGTTGTGATCCAGGAGTTGGCTTGTAAATACCCGTATGAGTTTGTTTTGACAAGTATTTTAGGAAAACACATTTCAAAATTCAACATAAACAGGGAAGAAAAAACATTATATGCAGCATTTGTGCTAGTTTGCAACAGTACTTCTGCCCATGATTGGTTAATCAGTGTATTTATGAAGTGACTGCAACTATTTGTGATTCAAATGGCTCTGAGCACTATGGGACTTAACATCTATGGTCATCAGTCTCCAACTATTTGTGGAGAAGGTTCTTTTGTCCATTTGATATGAACTATTTTTAGCCACAGGGGCTATGGGAAATTTAAGGATGAGTGCATTGTGATCAGATATTCCTGGGTCAAAATTTATTACATCTGTATCTATGGCATCTATATTTGTGAAAATATTATCTATGAGACTTTTTGAAGAGTTTGTTACTCTTTTAGGGTTAGTTATATGCGGATGCAAGTGGAAGCTCTGTAAAACATTCAGGAACTGATCTATGGATGCACCTTCAGTCAATAAGATGACATTAAAATCTCCACTTATAATTATCGTTGATTTTTTATCATGTAATATATTGAGCAATGTCTCTAACTTATTTCTAAAAATTTCAGGATCACCACATTGTGATCTGTACACTGGCATTATTATTAATTTTCTCTTTTGCATATTCAGTTGTATTGCTGCAGCTTCAAAGTGTTTTTCTCCACTCAAGAATTCAGTTACAGTCATATTTTTAACCTTTACTCCAGGTTATGCATAAATGTCTTCTTTCCTTCCTGCAATAGTGACTTACTAATTTGTATGGGGAAATGCAAATATTTTCTAGTTCATAACTCCTGCATCAATGTTCTTGAATACAAATACAATCTACACTGGCTGCAATATCAAGTTAAAGCTCATTATTTTTAAATTATTAAAATTAGCTTGTCAGGAGTTCATACTTATGCTTCCCAATGTTACTGACTGTTTCTTGTTGAGGCTGGATACCAAAAATCCTTAAGAATTGCCCGTTCCCTGCTCTTTGTATTTCTTACCCCTGGAGGTGCCACCATACTTGTTGTATCTGTTGTTGTAGCTGAAGTTTCAGTGGATGCTGGAGGTGTTTCTGAAGCTGATGTTTCTGTGGATGTTGGAGATGCTGCCAGTTTTGATGTTGAATCTGCTTTTGTAACTGATGTTCCAAATGATACTGTAACTTTTGCTGAGATTGTAGTTTCATTTAAAACTGGAACTACGGTTGGCACGGACATTACTGTGGATGTTGAAGCTGCGTATGAAGTTGATAAATGATGCTTTGATGGTGTGGATTTTTCTTCTGTTGATGATGTCTGAGTGGCATTTTGTACCACTGGGCTTGCTTCTGTTCTTCTGATTGCTTGACTAGTCACAGATGCTGTGCTTGATTTTGAACCTGCTGGAGAAGGTGGTACATCTGCTGCTGATGATAATGGGTCATTTGTTTTTGATGATTTTGATACCACTGATGAGTTGGCTGCTGTACTGGACGACAATTCAGATTGGTTTACTTCTTCTAACGGCAAAGAATCTTCTGTTGTTACCAATGATTGTGGGGCATCAGCTCTACCTATTTCCACTAAGGTTGACACTGTAATAAGGTCGTTTTCAGACAGTGTGATAGTGTTTCGTACTCCTTTGGACTCTTTACTAGTGTTCGATATTTCTGCACTCATGGCAACTTCCCTTTCATGGATCTGTGAAGTCCATGCTCTGTAAAATGCTCTCTGCAATCACTATTTATCCAAACATATGCAGCATTAGGGTAACCTCGACATATCTTGGCGAAAAGTCTGTTGGCGGTAATAATCTCAGTATTCAAGCAAGAGCTTTCCATGAGATCATACCTATGAGGGATACTGACAACAAAAAATCTCACTTCAGGCATTTTACAAATTACTTGCTTTATAACTGTTGTATCACATTTAGTTTCATTGTGGTATATATCATTTGCACCTACAACTATTACACATGTGCTGCCATTTGTCATAGACTTTTTACAGCTATTTAAAACTTCACACAGTGGTGCTCCTGGTTTGACTATCCCTGTTTCCTTGAATTTTTATTTTTGCTTTATTAGAATTCATAATTTTGGCTACACCTCTTCCATGGCTCTCTGCTAGAATAATGATTTCATGTCTATTTTCTAACGTGTGTTTTTTTGTTGTTTTGTTTACAAATAGTAGGGCTATTTGTTTTGCTTTGTAGGTGCAATTTAGCATTGATCATTGAACTGTCCATGTGGATCATAGTACAATTCGATTGTTCTTTCTCCTCTGTGTTATTTTCAACCACACTAAACATATTACTTAGTTTTAAAGTAAGTTCTGCTGTTTTTGTTTTTGGTCATTTATTTATTTATTTATTCGTGTTCCGTAGATCCATTATACAAAAGAATTGCATGGGTATGGAACGAGTCACAATATAAATTAACACAGTAGCCTACTTGTATATGCTAACAAATGTAAATTGCAATTGGTGTATAAGAAACAAAGTATGTTAATAGTTACGGGCTTAAGCATTTTCTATGGTAAAACAGAGGTATAAAATAATAAATTACAATTTTCCATATTACAAACTATACATTAGCAGGAATTTGATAGTGCCAATTGCCTGAACACGAATTCCCATACTGGTGTGAGATGTATTAAGTTACAAAGTGGCAATAGCAAATATTACAAGTAAAGTATTACATCCAAGTTACACTGTTACATTAAAGAATTGATTAAGAGAGTAAAACGCTTTTTCCAGAAGATATTCCTTCAATTTATTCTTAAATTTTGGCATTTCACTGGTAAGATTTTTTATGACAGACTGGAGTGTATTAAACACCTTTATGCTTGAGTAGTATACTCCCTTTTGTATCAGACTCATGTGCTGCTTATTTGACTCATATTTGAGAACACTTAAAGGCTAGATTTTGAGGAATTTCTCACACTTCTTACGAAGTTTTCAAGCGTTTTAGTGTATTTTATAATATAATCAAGTTCTTTCCTAAGTTCATTCTGTACATTGACTTGCAAACCTGCACTGTGCATTTCACTGGCGTTGTTCCGCCCATTGCATTCCATATCACAGTCGCACTTGTTTAGAACTTCCAATAATGAGAAACAATGTGCGTGACACCACATATGATTGAATGAACAAATTCTTAATCCATTTAACACAATGTTATGGCATATAGTACACTTCACTGACGAAATATGATCACAAATTACAGAGTGATTTGAGACTACATGTATACTCGCCGCCATCTTTACTTACTACTTTACCTACTTTATATCTCCGCAAGTGTTAGTTCTGCAAGGTTCACAGAAGAGCTTCTGTGAAGTTTGGAGGGTAGGAGACAAGTTACTGGCAGAATTGAATCTGTGAGGACAGGTCATGAGTCGTGCTTGGGTAGCTCAGATGGTAGAGCTCTTGCCCGCGTAAGGCAAAAGTCCCGAGTTCGAGTCTCAGTCCGGCACACAGTTTTAATCTGCCAGGAAGTTTCATCTCTGGCCATATTGATAACATCAATGCTGATGTGTCTTGCATGATTATCCAGAAGTATGAGTAAGTAATTGTCTTTCGAACAGCTATATGCTTCAAAACTTTGGGGAACAATTCGGTTGTCATGTATCCAGATTTGTTGGTGAATCCAGTATTACTGTTCGGTGCACCATCCAGAAATTTCTCTCTCATATGGACTTGTGGAAAAATAAACACTGGCGGTATGGCCATACCTGAGACTGAACAGGAAGTACACATGGGGACGTTTCCCCTCTGTCATGCGATGCTGCCATTTCCACTTGCTTCTTACCACATTCTGCAATAACTTTAGGAAGCTGCATTATGGCAGGAATGCCACATTCATCCAAGTTCATTATCCTGTATGGAGTGAACTTAAATTTGTCCAATACACTCAAAAAATTGTCAAAGAAAAGGTTAACATTTACTTTGTTAAATGCTGCATTCGTTGCAAAGCTCATATTTTCAGGTGTACGAAGTGATAGCTTCTGTTGCCTACGTAAAAATCCATACAATCAGTGCTTTCCTGCCACACACCTTACATCGCAGCTCCTAGGGGAATTTCTTTTTTGCAGTTTTTTAGCATACATACAACCCAATTCACGTGTTTGGTTGTATGTCAGTCCCTAATGTAATTTCGATGCCCTCATGAAGTAATGAGCGAGTAATTTATCTTCAGGATCTGTAAAGACCTTGTAAACTCTGTATTAGGATTCTGTCATATTAAGTATTTGGATTACTTCATTTGAATTTCCAGTCACTTCACATGGATATGAAAAAAGCAGTAGTCAGCCACAATGTAGGAATAGAAAAGGATTTTTGCAGTTACACAACTGTATCTGTTATTTGTCTAAGACAGTTGATTTACAAAGAACAATAGACTTATTATATGGTGGCATAGTCGTTTGGAAACTCACCTGGATGGATCTGAATGCTTTCTTATTTCTTATCAGTGGTGATGCGTTTCTGTAGCATAGACTTCTTTAATTCAAATTTCTCTGCAGTTCATCGAATACTCCCTGTTTTGAACAAAACTTCTATTACTGCTTTCTAAACTTTTCTTCGTCAATGTTAGTGCTGTCGGTTTTCCAGATATATGCCCTCACAATCTACAACATAGATAATTTACTAAAATCATTTATAAACATAAAATAATGAAACTAAAAGTTGGCATCTGTTCTAAATCAGGACTGGGGTAACAGTGGACACTATCCACACATGCCCCTCTTCAAGTGTCCACATTTGCCCCAAGGGGCCATTTTTGGATATGAAATCAAAGTGTAGCAATGTGTTGTATTTAGATGAAACATAACACAAGCAAAAGTTGGGGAAATCTTTATAAATTTATAAACAAGAACTGATAATATGTTCAGTACTAAACTTTTGAAGTAATCTTGAAATTTGTTTCTTACAAAAACCAAATAGAAAGGACAGAAATCAAATTTTCACTTCTCTTGCTTGCAACAATAACCAGACTGGCACCAAATTTTTTTGATCGTTTACTACATGCTACAGAACTACCAACGTGGCATACAAAAGTTCCAAAGATTATTTCACTGAAATAATTCTGTGTCCACTCTGGCCCCCGTCCACACTAGCCCCACTCTCTCCTACTTACAGGGGCCAGCAACAGTCCAAATTTGTGATTTATCTATTCTGTAACCATTATACTACTCTGTGTAACCATTGTATTAAAGACCCTGATAATTAAATTACTCAATACTATGAAACATTTTTTATGATTTTATCCGGGCGTTTTCATCAAAAATCTATGGGATGGACCCGAACTGTGCACACAGTTTATTTTTTTAATAATTTGAGACAGTGATCATGCCATGTGTGTTTTCAGTTTCTTAATGCATTTATTTTATTATATTTTTGAAGTATGGACTTCTCATTTGAGACATGGTAGCAGCTGTTCATAAGTATAAAATTGTGAACTTCACAAAACGAGAAAATATATTCTATGACTGTAATATACAAACAGATACATGGGTGTAGCACTTCATTGGGACATGAAATAAAACGACCACATAGGCTCAGTCGTTGGTACAGTAGGTGGCAGATTTGGTTTATTGGTAGAATACTGGAGAAATGCAACCAGTCTACAATGCAGTTTGCTTACAACTCACTTGTGCAATCCATTCTAGAAGATTGCTCAATTGTGTGGAATCCGTATCAAATAGGACTAACACGGGATGTTGAATGTACCGGGTGATCAAAATTTGAAAACTTAATAAATCACAGAATAATGTAGATAGAGAGGTAAAAATTGACACATATGCTTGGAATGACATGGGGTTTTATTAGAACCAAACAAAAAACAAAGTTTACAAAATGTCCGACAGATGGTGCTGGACAGCAAAATGTCAGTGACTGCGCATGACAATCGTGCATAAAAGGAGCTGTAATGAGAGAGAGAAAACAGATGCGTCAGCAGTCGCAGCATGCTGACGTTACCTGAAAAGGTGCTTTTAGTGAAGCTGTATTATCAGACTGGGGAATGTGCTAGTTCAGCATTGCAATCCTATCACCATAGGAAGGGGATTCGAATGGGTAAAGGTCCATTGACAAATGCAGCTGTGGCGAGAATGATTTCAAAGTTCGAAGCCACGGGTTGCTTAGACGATGGACCCCATAGTGCCCATCGAGCACAAGGCATAATGCTGCTGAGACAGCTCAGGAAGAAATGGAGACTGTAGCGGGTTCGTCTATGCACAGGGAAGTCAGCACTCGTGCAGTCGCACATCGCACTGGCATTCCATACACTACTGTTTGGTTGGCACTTAGGCGCACCCTCCGATGCTATCCGTACAAAATCCATCGGCATCATGAACTGTTACCTGGCAATTTAGTGAAGCGGATGGTATTTGCGGTGTGGGCATTTCAAAAGATGGTGGAAGATGATGATTGGTTGAGTAACGTGTTGTGGATCGACAAAGCTCATTTCACGCTCCAAAGGTCTGTCAATGCCCACAACTGCACAATTTGGGCTACCGAAAATCCTAGAACTGTCATGGAAACTCCATTACACAACGAGAAAGTCACAGTATGGGTTGGATTTACCACATCTATCATTATCGGGCCTTTTTTCTTCGAGTAAATGCATGATTCGGTTTTGTAACTGCTACCGTGACGGGTTCAGAGGTACACCGATATGTTACAGAAACGCATCATCTCCAGCCTGGCTGATAAACACCTGCCGGAACGTACAATGTTTATGCAGGATGGCACTCCGCCCCATATTGCTAGATGCGTGAAAGATCTCTTGCGCGTGTCGTCTGGTTTGGTGATGATCGTATGCTCAGCCGCCACTTTCGTCATGCTTGGCCTCCCAGGTCCCCAGACCTCAGTCCGTGCGATTATTGGCTTTGGGTTTACCCAAAGTCGCAAGTGTATCGTGATCGACCAACATCTCTAGGGATGCTGAAAGACAACATCTGACACTAATGCCTCACCATAACTCCGGACATGCTTTACAGTGCTGTTCACAACATTATTCCTCGACTACAGCTATTATTGAGGAATGATGGTGGACATATTGGGAATTTCCTGTAAAGAACATCATCTTTGCTTTGTCTTACTTTGTTATGCTAATTATTGCAATTCTGATCAGATGAAGTGCCATCTGTCGGACATTTTGTGAACTTTGTTTTTTGTTTGGTTCTAATAAAACCTCATGTCATTCCAAGCATGTGTGTCAATTTGTACCTCTCTACCTACAATATTCTGTGATTTATTCAGTTTTCAAATTTATACTGACTTTTTGATGACCCGGTATGCTGAGAAGGGCAGCATGAGTGGGCACAGGTTTGTTTGATCCGTGAGAGAATGTCACAGAGATACTAAAGGAACTGAACTGGAACATTCTTGAAGATGGATGTGAACTACCCCATGAAAGTCTATTAACAAGGTTTCAAGAACCAGCTGTAAATGATGACTCCAGGGATGTACTGCAACCCAGAATGTATTACTCATTTGGGGACTGTGAGGACAAGATCAGATTAACTACAGCATGCACAAAGGCATTCAAACACTAATTCTTTTCACACTCGATATGTAAACAGAACGGGAAGAAATCTTAATAACTGGTACAATCGGATGTACCCTTTGTTATGTGCTTCACAGTGATTTTCAGGGTAAAGACATAAATGTAGATGTAGACCCGTACTAACAAGTCTGTTGAAATTATCAATTACCCTTAACAATGCCCTTCTGTTCTTGTTCAGAATGTTACTGTGTGGGTCAAACCGTAGCTGGCTGTCAGTTACCCTTGATCACAACTATCCAACACAACATTAACTAGTTATTGCAACCAAATCTTATTACTGCCCTCTTCGATTGAGAAATGAAGTTTAAAACATTTGCTGTGGGAGTCATATACACTGTCAGAACTGCTGGCTTGTATGTTCAGCAAGGTTAGTCATCACACACAGTTCTCAGAGTTTTTCAACGCAGAATTCATGGAAGAGTAAGATCTGGAACTTTACTCCAGTTTTTGTGTATATAGCCACTGCTCTTTTCCTCATATCACACCTACTGTAATGTGATACTACCTCGTATCCATCTAGGTGCGTCTGTTAAATTTCTATGACTTTCAAGTGATACTTTGTTGTATACAGTACATCTGTAGGAATGCTTTTAAATTTTTCAGTTTCCTGTCGTGATACGGAAGGCCTATTTTTCTTAGTAACATGCTTAATATGTTTTGACAGAAAAATCAAACTGTAATTGTAGCCTTTGTGCTGCTCAAGAATTCATGTTCGTTTCTGCAATAGTTGTTGCAATTGTGTCTATAGTTACTTGACAGAACATTTGCCCTAAAAACGTCTTAGTGTAAATACTGTAAATCAAAGGAATTGGACTGAGAGTGCCCAGGAAGACACTGTATGCTTCTGGCAATTTGATGTGCAAGTAGCCTCTGAATGGCAACATTCTGATTTAGAAGGCTTCAATGTTAACTAATTTTGTGGTCGAGCCCATATATTATTGCTGTTTACTGCAGTTTGAAATTGTGCTAACTATTATTGTGTTACTGTCAAATCATCTTCAGATTTCTATAATATTTCCTCTTTTTCCAGTACTATGTAGTGGTAGCAAAAATCACTGCATCTTCATAAATGCCCAACACCTCCCCACAGGAATTTCCATTCCTGATGATTCTGAGAGGAGTGGCTTCATGCATAAAAGTTGGAGACAAGTACCACATACTTTAGGTTAACGACTATTGTGTTGGACAGGTCTTTGTTTGCTGTACCACAATAGTGGCTCCCGAAACATGTAAGAATGTAGTCCTGACAATTTACAGACAACAGTTTTAATTAGACTATGCGTGCTCAGCTGGAGAATCTTTGTTCGTGCAGTGCTGAATTTCTGTCAGATGGTAATGACCAAAGGCACTTATTTATATGACCAGGATGGTCAAATGCTAACAACAGAAGATACTAATCAGTGATGCATAGTAGAAGTTCCTGGGTAACACATGAGATATTTAATAATGATAATAATAAAAATAATAATAATATGTCAAATGTTTTGTGACATTATTTGTCTAAAAGCAAGAGATAAAACACATTAGACAACCATAAGCTATTTTATTTCTTATTTTAGACAGACCATTTCACAAAACATTCGACTGTTTTTTTAATATTATTTTAAAGTTTTGCTCAGAAAGCATGAAATATGATATATTTAAATATCAATTGGTACTGTGTTATTATTGAGAGTATATGGATCAAAAGAAAGGAGATAAACTTCAATTTTGGCTGTACTTTGATTTTTTTTTCCAAGATGAAAGAAAAAATTCTACAATTCCTATGTCAATGTTATTTTTGATGTACAAAATAGGTAGACCTTTAAGAGATGTTCTTTTTCACACTTCATTTACATTGGCTAACAGATTATCTTCAAGCCATTAATATATATTTTTTTAAACACCACCACACACTGGTGAAATTAATACCTCATTGTCCATTTCCCACTCATTGTTTGTAAAAATTCGAACAAAAATTCATTTGTAATTTCTAGGGAGTCTTGTTTACGCTCTGCTCAGATGTGTGACCAAAACAATTAGATTGACAGAAAGTGCAATATGGCTTAGCAGAAATGACGAGAGGAGAAATGCAATACTGTACAAACATGCATAATTAAGGGAAAGATAGATGCTGCCTACAGGAAAATTAGAGAAACTTTTGGAGGAAACAGAAGCAACTTCAGATATAAAGCGCTCATATGGCAGGCCACTACTAAGCAAAGAAGGGAAAGCTGAATGGTGGAAGGATCATTTACAGAGTGTCTATATAACGGAAGCAAACTTGAGTACAGTATTATAGACAGAGAAGAGAAAGTAGATGAAGATGAGATGGGAGATATGATACTGGAGATATAATTTGACAGAACATTGAAATAAGTAAGGGAAAACAAGGCCCCTAGAGCAGACAAAATTCCTTCCAGATTATTGAGATCCTTGGAAGGTGCATCAGTGTAATAAGTCTTGGCTGAAAAATATTGACACAAATTATATACAGAAGACTGGAAAAACTGGTAGAGGCTGAACACTGGAAGATCACTTTGGACCTGAAGGTGTTTAGGAACAGACAAGGTAATACTGACTCTACAACCTGTCTGAGAAGATACATCAAATAAAGTTTAACCCATGCTTATAACATTTGTAGATTTATAAAAAAGCTTTTGACAATGTTGTCAAATTTTGAAGCGCTATATCTACATAGATACTCTGAAAATCACACTTAAGTGCCTGGCAGAGGGTTCATCAAACTACCTTCACAATAATTCTCTATTATTTCAATCTCGAAAAGCGTGTGGAAAAAACCAATACCTATATTTTTCTGTGCGAGCTCTGATTTCCCTTAATTTATTATGATGATCATTTCTCCCTATGTAGACTGGCATGACCAAAATATTTTTGCATTTGGAGGACAAAGTTGGCAATTGAAATTTAGTGAGAAGATTCTGCTGCAACAAAAAACACCTTTGTCTTAATGATGTTCACCCCAAATCCTTTATTATGTCAGTGACACTCTCTCCCCTATTTCGCGATAATACAAAACATGCTGCTCTCCTTTGAACTTTCTCGATGAACTCCATTAATCCTTGCTGGTAAGGATCCCACACCATGTAGCAGTACTCCAAATGAGGACGGACAAGCGTAGTGTAAGCAGTCTGTTTTACATTTGCTAAGTGTTCTGCCAATAAAATGCAATCTTTGTTTTGCCTTACCCACAGAATTTTCTATGTGTTCTTTCCAATTTAAGTTGCTTGTAATTGTAATTTATAGGTATTTAGTTTAATTTATGGTCTTTAGATTTGACTGATCTATCTTGTAACCAAAGTTCAACCGATTCCTTTAAGCACTTGTGGATGATGTCACACTTCTCATTATTTAGGATCACTTGCCAATTTTCACATCATACAGATCTCGTTTCTAAACCATTTTGCAATTTGGTTTGATCTTCTGATGACTTTACTAGATGATAAACGACAGCATCATCTGCAAACAACTTAAAACAGCTGCTCAGAATGTCTTCTAAATCGTTTATATAGACAAGGAACAGGTGAGAGTCTATAACACTACCTTGGGTAACACCAGAAATCATTTCTGTTTTAATCGATAAGTTTCCATCAATTACTACAAACTGTCGCACCTCTAACAGGAACTCACAAATCCAGTCACATAACTGAGACAATATTCCATATGCATGCAATTTCACTATAAGCCGCGTGTGTGGTACAATGTAGAAAGCCTTCTGGAAATCTAGAAATATGGAGTCATTTGAAATCACTTGTCAATAGCAGTAAACACTTTGCGTGTGTAAAGAGCTAGTTGTGTTTCACAAGAACAATGTTTTCCAAATCCGTGTTGATTGTGTGTTAACAGACCGTTCTCTTCAAGGTTTTTCATAATGTTTGAACACGATATATGTTCCCAGATCCTGCTACATATCGACATTAATGATATGGGCCAGTAATTTAGTGGATTATTTCTATTACCTTTCTTGAATATTGGTGTTAACTGAGCAAGTTTCCAGTCGTTGGGTACAGATCTTTTGTTGAGTGTTTGGTTGTCTATGACTGTTAAGTATGGAGCTATTGCATCAGCATATTCTGAAATAAACCTAACTGGTACACAGCCCAGGCCAGAAGAGTTGCTTTTATTAAGTGATTTAGGTTTCTTCATTATTCTGAGAATATCTACTTGTAAGTTACAGGTTGGTTGGTTTGGGTTTTAAAGGGACCAAACTACAGTGTCATCAGTCCCTTTATCTGCATTCAAACAAGACTCAAGTTAAAACAATTCCCAAAAGGAGTAGGAGAAAGGAAAAGGGTGAAAAACTAACAGGGAGCCACATGGAAAGAAAAACCGAAAGAATCTAACCAAAAGGGGAAAATGAACACTAAAAGGAAAAGTAGTGGAATGTATTAAAATAATATAGCAGGTGGCAGAGGCTGGCTGTTCACAAGAATAAAAAGAAATGAGCCAGTCACTCTGTGATACACTAAAATCTCCAGCTCAAAAGAGAAGGCGAGATGAACACGCATAGGGACAAGAAGAATAACAAGGCAAACAAACAGCAAGTAATGACATAGAACAAAAATGGCTGACTACAAAAACAGCTACAGACATTTCAGCTAAGGAAACATTAGGTATGGAGAGAAAATCAATGACCCACATGGTTTGATGAAGAGTGTAAGAGTGTGACTGAAGAAAAGAACACTGCATACCAAAAGACATTACAGGAGAACTGCACAAGAAGCTTGTTGGAGGATTATCGAGAGAAGAGGAGGATCGAAAAGATGACACATCACCGAAAGAAAAGGGAATAGACTAAGGCTGAAATAGAATGTATGGAATTGTCCAAGAAGAAGAATGAAACTAGGAAGTTCTTTATAAACGTTAACAATGCTAGAAGACAATTTGCTCCAAAAACCAGCTTGATTAGGGATGAAGAAGGAAACATAGTAAGTGAGAGTAAACAGACTCTGGAAAGATGGCAAAGATACTTTAATGACCTGCTGAATCGAGAGATAGAGTGAGCAGAGGATATCTATAATGACTGTGAGCAAGGATTGGATGATGAACTTCCACTGGATGGCCCAGGGTTAGAGGTCGTTAAAAAAACTTTAAGGAAACAGAAGAATAACAAGGCTCCAGCATTGATAGCATTCCTGCAGAACTGCTAAAAATGTGGAGGAGCAACATTAGAGAAGTCTCTGTTTGAACTTATCACTCTCATATGGGAACAGGAAAGGACACCAGATGAACGGAATGAAGGAATATTATGTCCCCTACATAAAAAGGGTAACCAAATGGAGTGTAGAAACCACCGTGGAATCACCCTCCTGAACCTGGGGTACAAGGTGTTATCTAATATTATTTTTGATTGGTTGCTCCCACAGGTAGATAAAGAAATTGGAATATACCAAAGTGGATTTCAACGAGAAAGGTCAACAGTAGACCAGATTTTCCATGTGTGCCATATTTTGGAGAAAACTGTTGAATATAGAACTGGAACACATCACCTCTTTATTGACTTTAAGGCTGCATATGACAGCATCAATAGAAACTAGTTGTTTCATGCCTTACAGGAGATGGGGATACATGGAAAACTCCTGAGAATGGTTAAAATGATGATGTCTTATGTAAGAAGCTGCATTCGAGTTCGAGAAAATTACTCAGAACTGCTGGAAATAAAAAATGGGCTACATCAAGAATACGCTTTAGCATGTTTATTATTTAATGTAGCACTTGAGAAGGTGATTAGGGAAGCAGGCCAACAGACCAGGGGCACTATCTTTTATAAGTCAGATTTTAGCATATGCAGATGACGTAGACACCATAGCATGGATAGTACCTGCACTGAAAGAAGCTTTCACAGCTTTAAGCCAAGCAAGTAATAATATGGGACTTACGATAAACGAAGATAAAACTAAATACATGGCCTGTGGGAAGGAATATCAACCCAATATACTGTCAACTTTGAGAGCGAATGGATACACATTTGAAAGAGTTGATAGCTTCAAGTATTTTGGTTCCACAGTCACTTGCTTTAATGACATCTTATCTGAAATTAAGAGTAGGCTAATATCAGCAAATAAGGCATATTTCACCTTAAGCAATTTATTCCGGTCAAGACTCCTCAGCTACCCAACAAAATTCATTATTTATAAAACCCTTGTTAGACCAGTTCTCACTTATGCTTCAGAAACATGGCCCTTGACGGATTTGAAAGGAAAGTTTTGGGGAGAATAATTGGCCCTGTTATGAGAGAGAACAATGGAGAAAAAGGTACAATGCAGAATTTTACACTATATATGCCGATTCTCCTGTAACAGAAATCATACAATCAGGAAGGATAAGATGAGCAGGTCATATGGCAAGAATGGAGGAGTCTGTGGTGATAAAGAAGGTTCTCTTTGGTAATCCGGGAGGACAAAGATGGCTGGATGGAGTGGAAGAAGACCTACGGATGCTCAGATGCAGAAACTGTAGGAGGGAATCATGTGACCGTGATGGATGGCAGAAGCTTATTGGGAAGGCCAAGGTTCATCCTGGACTGTAGTGCCACAGAAGAAGAAGAAGAAGAAGAAGAAGAAGAACAACAACAACAACAAGAACAAGAAGGTTTTCCAAACCTGTATTGACTATGTGTCAACAGTCTGTTCTCTTTGAGGTTTCTCAGAATATTTGGACACAATATATGCTCCCAGATCCTGCTAAGTATCAATGTTAATGATATGGGCCTGTAATTTAGTGGATTATTCTTACTACCTTTCTTGAATATTGATGTTAACTGAGCAAATTTCCAGTCTTTGGGTACAGCTCTTTTGTTGAGTGATTGGTTGTCTATAACTGTTAAGTATGGAGCTATTGCATCAGCATACTCTGAAATGAACCTAACTGGTATACAGCCCGGGCCAGAAGAGGTGCTTTTATTAAGTGATTTAGGTTGCTTCACTATTCTGAGAATATCTACTTGCAAGTTACAGGTTGGTTGGTTGGTTTGGGTTATAAAGGGACCTAACTACAATGTCATCAGTCCATTTTTACTCATGCAAAGAAGACTCAAGTTAAAACAATTCCCAAAAGGAGTAGGGGAAAGGAAAAGGGCGAAAAATTAACAAGGAACCACATGGAAAGATGAAGCGAAAGAAGCTAACCAAAAGGGGAAAACATACACTAAAAGGAAAAGTAGTGGAAGGTATTAAAATAATATAGCAGGTGGCTGAGGCTGGCTCATCGCAAGAATAAAAAAGGATGAGCCAGCCACTCTGCAATGCCCTAAAATATCCAGCTTAAAAGGGAAGGCAAGATGAACACGAATAGGGACAAGAAGAATAACAAGGCAAAGAAACAGCAAAGAAAGAGTAAGGAAGTGATAAAATCAAGGGAGAGTGGAGTCCTGGGAGAGAAGGCCTGGCTCCCACCCTTAGATTGAGTGATAAAAACTCCTCTTACGAATAAAACATAAAACAACACTAGACAATGAGGCATTGTTGTCCAACACCGGAGGCAGGATGCTGGGAAGGTTAAAAGTCCACTGCGGAGCGGCTAAAATAGGGCAATTCAACAAGATGTGGACAAAAATCATATGGGAGCTACAGCGACACCGAGGTGGGTCCTCGTGATGGAGGTGACCATGTGTTAGCCAAATATGGCTGATGCGGAGCCGGCAAAGGATGAGTCCCTGCGAGTGGCTTGCTTGGATGACCGCCACTCATTCAATGTCTCCTTGATAACACATAGTTTATTTGGTGTACTGAGGGTGTGCTATTCAGTATCCCAGATTGCGAAAACTTTGCAGTGGAAGACTGATCTTTGATCAGTCTCCTGCAGGCCAATCTCCATATTGGTTTACTTGTAGCCTATTTTGCCAGGCAGTCAGCAAGTTCATTGCCCAGGATCCCAACATGTCCTGGGGTCCAAGTGAATGTCACTGAATGTTCACTTTTGCCGAGGGCTTAGAGAGACTCTTGGATAGTCAGTACCAAAGGATGGCGAGGGAAGCACTGGTTGAGAGATGACGAAGGACTCGCCAGCGCAGGAGCAGATATGCTCAAGAGCATGATAGATGGCTACCAACTGTGCACTGAAAACACTGCAGCCAGGCAGCAAGTGTAATGGAACTGACAAATAGACGTCATTTTATTTTATTATACACTAAAGTCGTGTTATAAATGCTTTTGCTTAAGATAATACTAAGTTAGGTGTTGCGATCAATAATCGATATTGGAATTGTATGTTCTTTGTAGCTTATGACCGTGATCTTTGGTCTACAACGAGTCTTTGGCCACTTGTGTGTTGGCCGCGGTTGAGTGTAGTTGTGCATATAGTTTTTGCAATAAATGTGTTTTGATACAAAGAAACCGTGGAATTCTGCATCATTTTTCGATAGTCCAGTAATAATTAAAAAACCCGCACCTTTTCTTGGAACCAAAGCAGTAAAGGAATCATCGCCTAGACAACAAGAAGCCACATGGACAACGCAGACACAGCAGCATCAACAAAGGAGACATCACGGCCAGCTCTACTAAAGTACTATACAGCCATTAGGCACACCGTAACGGTGTCCTTATGGAGTTAACATTGCCTGCGAAGTAGAGCCGGTTTCGTGACAACTGGGGGCTCGTCCGGGATTAAGACATTTATATGTACTGGATTGACGAAATCTGTTGTGCAGAAGTCTAATGACCACGTGGTACGAAGAAGTGAAGACTGAAAAGATAAGTACATTTGTTTAGTGCTGTTTTTTTCCTGTTATTATTTTGTGTGTGAAAGTTCACGAAAATGACCATTGTGAAAGAGAAAAGTGGTTCTGAATCTGAACAGGATTGTGAAAATTTGTTAGTCTGTGGGGACGTAGACATACCGATAAAAATGGAAGATGAGTCAGTCAAAGAAACGGATCAGATTCTTAATTCCTCAGAACGTGAGACGTCGGACATTAAATCACTGTTACAAATGATGGAACAATCGTTAGCTTTGAGTCAGACTGTTGCAGCTTCAAATCAGACTATTGCAGCTTCGTATCAGACTGTTGCAGCCCGCTTGCAAGCTAATGAAGAACAATTGCAAAGCATGAATCAGACGGTCGTGGACAGTTTTCGTGTTATAAATCAGAAAGTGTCGCGTCTAGAGGAAACTATGAACAAAAAATTTGATAATGTCTTACTTTGGGGTAATAAACTTCGCAACGATATATCAAAGATAGACAAGAAACTTAACAAGGCAGAAACAAAGATTTTGGCAGTAGAATCTAAAGTGGGAGAAGTAAAATCTAGTCTGAGTAACAAAATTCAGTCTGTAAAAAATGAACTGGTCACAGACAGAGAGAAAAATGCAAAATGTTTTGTTAATGTTAATAATCAATTAGATACAGTTTGTGTAAATGTAAAAGCTATGGCAGTAGATCTTGAAAGTAGAGTAGACTCGAAACTAAATGTTGTGAATGATAAAGTGGAAACAGTCAGTAACACAGTAAAGCTCCACGAGATTGAAACTAAGACAGATGTTAGTGAATTAAAAAGTACAGTATCAGAGTTAAACCAAAAGTTTGAAATATTTAGCAATGATGTAGCTAACAAAAATTTTTCTATGAACACATGTACCTTATTATCCAATATTCCAGTTAAAATTTTTTCTAATGAGTGTAGTTTGCATCCTGTTGACTTTCTGCAGAGTTGTAGAGACAACTTCTTGCCAAATATGAGTGAAAGTTTCAAAATTAAGTTTGTTAAAAAATTTTTGGAGGGAGAATCTTTGTCATGGGCCAATCAAAATTTTTCTATGGACATGTCTTATGCAGAATTTGAAATTGAGTTCTTAAAACGGTTCTGGTCTGAAACTGAACAAGCCAGGATAAAGAGCAAGTTCCTAAATGGGCCAAATTATAGAGAAACACAGGGGAGTATGAAACAGTTTTGTAAGAATCAACTGAAGAAACTTGTACATTTGAGTAAACCCTTCGATGAGCTCACACAGATAGATGCTTTAAAGAGAAGGTTGCCAACAGATGTGCAATGGGACCTAGTGTATGGACCAGATGACAACATTGGACAATTTCTAAACTATGTGGACAAGCTTGACAGGATTATAGACAAAGTGGGGAAACCAAAAAACTATTTCAATCACGCACAAAGAGGTGGGGATCATAGTTGGGGAAACACTAATTTTCACAGGAGGGAAAACAGTAGGCCCAACAACCATAGTTTTCACCATAGGGAACAAAATAGTCACAATATTAATAACAATTTCCATGCAAGGGAAAACTATAATTTCCATTCGAGAGGACAATCTGGGAACAATTGGAACAGAAGTAATTACAGGGATTCTGAAAACAGGAATTGGCATGAACATAGAGACACCAGGGGTCAAAATGCTATGGGAAGTCCTGAAGTAAAAGACTAGTGTGCGCTCCATTGTCGGTCCACAAGGTAGGGGCGAAAAGCATAGATAATAGATGGACCAATAACAGTGACTACATTGCACCAAGAGATACGTCTCAAGTAATGAGTAGTTATCTTATGAATGTATACTACCCTCTAAACACAGTACCTGTTAAGAATGAACACATTGGTTGTAATAAAGAGCCAGAGAAAATAATTGACTTAGGTGAATTTTATAAATGGGCAGAAGCTTGTAGTTTGTCAGAGGACCTGCAGATTAACGATTTAAATAATATAGGAATTGATGCACTGATGAGGGAACCAAGTGAGCAAATTGTTGACACTGATTTAACGGGCAAAGAATTAAAAACACTTGGGTGTGAAAGCAACGTCTTAAGTTTTCGGGAGAGAGAGGTTGATGATTGTAGTATGTGGGGAAATGAAGATTTAATGATACATGATGATGGTGAAAAATATTTTGTTTGCTTGAAAGAGGAAATGGAGGCATTAGGTGTTGTGGGAGATACTGATATGCATGTTGTAGATGTACCCAAAGATGTTATTAACAGTTTAAGTGGTGTTAATGCCAGTGTCACAACCAATAGGCTCTGTAATCCAACATCTTATGAAGAAACCTGGGCAGTTGATAAAGATTCCCTGAACAGTGAAACTGACTGTGCAAGTAGGCTACCATTTGCAATGAACAAAGGTGAATTATTTCTTTATAATATGTGGATAAATAGTGATGCAAGTAAAAATGATAGCAATTTTAGAAAAATGATTCTTAATATGTCTCAAATTTTATATCCTGATTGGTGGCAAAACACTAAACATATTATTGCTGAACAACTGAAGGATAAATACCTGAGTGGTGAACAATGTAATATGGATGAAAATATTTGGATTAAGGAAATTATCGATGCAAGTGACAGTGCTAATGATCTGTGTGTTAATGTAATGACCGTAGATAATAAAGGTGACAGTAATATACGTACTTGTAAATCAGAACGTCATTGTTTCAGTGAAATTCAAAATGATTTATTGTATGAATATGTTCAGCCTGAAAAAGGTGGGGACATAGGTAGTCCGTTCATTAGAGCAAAAGTTGGTACCTGGGAAGACAAGTGCCTTATAGACACAGGGAGTCAGGTGTCAGGAATATCTGAAATTCTAAGCAAAAAGCTGAAGTGCGAGAAAGATTACATTGAAATGCCAGTCATTGGGGTGAAAATAAGAGGGGCTACAGGAAAACGTAGTAAAACTGTGAAAAGACAAACTTTGTTATCTTTTACAATTGAGGGAGTCACATTTACACATGAATGCCTAATTATACCAGGCCTCAGTGAGGACTGTATTCTCGGGATGTCATGGATTCGGAGCGTAGATGCGAGATTTGACTGGGGAGGACAAAAACTTATCATAACAACACCAAATGGGGGGTGTATCTCCACCAAGTTTGTCAGATCAAATACAGTTTTGTGTAATGATAAATTTAACACTATAAAGCTTGTAAAGGAGAAAAGATATGTTGACAAGTGAAGTAGATTTCAACACTCTGGTAAACACTAAGATTTCAGAAGCTAGCGCTCTAAATGATGAGCAAAAACAGGAACTAGAGTCTTTGTTGTGGGAATACAGTGATGTCTTTAGCAATATTCCAGGGAAAGTTAGGGGTTACGAATGTACTTTGCTAGTAAGACCACATGACCCATTTTTCATAAAACCATATGGTGTGCCCATGGCAAAACGTACAGCAGTTGAGAAAGGATTACATAAGATGGAAGTGTGTGGCATTATTGAAAGGAGTATCAGTGCTTATAACAACCCATTGGTAGTTGTGTCAAAAAGGGATAAGACTAGGCTGAGAAAGTTAAAAGGTGACTCAAACAAAAGTTTCTCACTAGAAATTTTGTATATAAAAAATTGTCTGATTTTGATACAGTTTTGTGCCCTTGAAAGTGTTTATTATTTGTTTAATATGTATTCACTGTATGAAGTGTTTGCAATGAATTTTCTGTGTAATATGCTAGCCATGTTAGTTTTTGATATTTCTGTATGTTTATGCAATTTGATGGATGTTTAATAATTTGTGTACTTTTAGTTTGTGTAACTCTCACACCACACTTGTTGAGATGTCATTTAAAATACAAGCCACTAATCAGCACTAAATCTGTCTTGCAACAATTAAGGTTTTTTAAATTTTTTACTCTTAAAGGCAGAGTCCTAATTACTACACACTTAAGTGCTTGAAATGTCCAACTCTACAAGGAGACAATCATTTTCAGTAAACCACATGAATTACTGTATATTTCTCTCTCAACCACTGCAAATGCAAAGGCAGTAATATTTTTTAATTTTGATAAATACATACCATTCCAAAACTTTCATCCATGATTCTACCTTTGCACTTTTACTGTGAATATGAACCCTCGTAACAAACTGCCTGTAACTTTACTTTTGAAAACAATTGAATTTTTTATCCTTGGAGTAATGTCTCTGTGATAAGATATTTTACACCCAATATGTTAATGCATTTGTATTACATGTTTATAGAATTTATCAGTATTTAAAGAATCTTTTTTGACCAGTTCATATCTGTGTAGTATTACTCAGACAGATACTGTAAACTTCTCCCACTAGATAAACATTACCAGAAGGTTAACTATGTATCCTAACCATGTACTTACATATAAACATTATGTAACCAAAAGGTGATCTGTGTATGTGATTTTTAGATAACATGGCATTATAGTCAACAAAGCAATACAAACAGCTAAGCTTTGGAAACAGACGCACTGCAGGACAAGCAGGAATCAGACCTTTTAACGGACGTCACCTATGTGCAGATGGTCAATGTGGGACAGACTGTGAGTAGTGTGAAAAGTGGGCAACTAAAGGAAATAAAACAAGTCTGCAGTTAAAAGTTACAGTCTTTCAATGGTTTCATGTGAAGTGCTAAAACATTATGGACTCTTCTAAGTGAAAATTGTGAATCTTCTTTCGTATTTCATTTACTCTAAGATTAAAAAATTGTATGTTTTCCTTTGCTGAGTATAACAATTTCAGTGTTAGCATAACTTAAAGGAAACAATCCTAGTAAAAATTTTAATTTATTTAGAAACATATTCTTGGCAGTTCCATTATTCTGTTGTCAGAATTTTGTTCGCATTTTCATACTTACAAAATTCTTGGGGGGCTATTGTAATGGAACTGACAAATAGACGTCATTTTATTTTATTATACACTAAAGTCGTGTTATAAATGCTTTTGCTTAAGATAATACTAAGTTAGGTGTTGCGATCAATAATCGATATTGGAATTGTATGTTCTTTGTAGCTTATGACCGTGATCTTTGGTCTACAACGAGTCTTCGGCCACTTGTGTGTTGGCCGCGGTTGAGTGTAGTTGTGCATATAGTTTTTGCAATAAATGTGTTTTGATACAAAGAAACCGTGGAATTCTGCGTCATTTTTCGATAGTCCAGTAATAATTAAAAAACCCGCACCTTTTCTTGGAACCAAAACAGTAAAGGAATCATCGCCTAGACAACAAGAAGCCACATGGACAACGCAGACACAGCAGCATCAACAAAGGAGACATCACGGCCAGCTCTACTAAAGTACTATACAGCCATTAGCCACACCGTAACGGTGTCCTTATGGAGTTAACATTGCCTGTGAAGTAGAGCCGGTTTCGTGACACAAGGAGCACTGTTTAGTATGTCCAACATGAGCTGAAGCGAAACCAACAAGATTGTTGACCACTGATCCATCAGTCTAGACTATTTCTGAGCCCTGGAACTTGCCGAGAATAGACAAAAATTGCTGGCAGAGGGCCTCAGGTGGAATTGAGCCTTTTGGGTGTTGCGATAGATCCAAACGAAGTTGTGACCGAAGCATGGACCATCGAGGTGTATGTAAGTGGACCCGCAGGTGAGGTGGTAGTGGGAAAGTGTCAAGTTCAGTGAGAAGTGGCCGGACACGAACTGCAAGGGTATGTCCTGTTCTGGGCTGCCACTGCGGGGGATGGATTGCCATTTTAGGAAAAAAGAGATGAATTGGGGTGGTGAGCTGAACTATGAATGTGGGTGGTATAATTTGCAAGCAGTAGTTTCTGCCAGAGCGCTGCAATGGAGGAACACCAGCTTCCACGAGAAGGCTATTCACTGGGCTCGTTCTAAAAGCTCCCAAAGCAAGCCAAACTCCACAGTGGTGGATAGGGTCTAGCAGCTGCAGCACGGAGGACGATGCTGAACCATACAGTAGGCTCCCATAGTCAGTATGGGACTGCACAAGAGCCTTGTACAGCTGCAGCAGTGTTGGGCAATCAGCAGCCCAGTTGGTGTGGCTCAGACATAAAATACTATTAAGATGCCGCCAGCACTTTTTCTTAAGCTGACAAAGATGAGGAAAACCAAGTTAACTGGGCATCGAAGACCAGTCCCAAAATGTGGTAAGTCTCCACTACAAGTAGTTGGTCATCAAGATAAAGTTCTGGATGGGGGTTGACATTACGACGACGATAAGAGTGCGTGATGCAAGTCTTGGCAGCTGAAAACTAAAAGCCATGAGTGAAGGTTACGACTGTGCCTTTCCTATGGCTCCCTGCAACAGGCCTTCAGCCGCACCAATAGAAGAGGAGCAGATAGGAGGGAAGATACTGAGGACCCTACTGCTAGTGCAAGACCGTTAACAGCAATTAAAATGAGTGGGTCAGTCAAGACAGAGTCCTGTGGGACCCCGTTCTCTTGGATAAGGAGCAAACTGTAGGAAGCACTGAAGCAAACTAGGAAAGTGTGGAGCAACAAGAAGCTCCGTATAAAAATTGAGAGCAGACCCCAGAGACCCCGCTCATGCCAATTAGCAAGGATGTGGTTTCACCAAGTGGTATCATAGGCATTTGCCAGATCAGAAAGGGTGACAATGCGGTGTAGTCACTGGGAAAAGACTGATTGAATGGCAGACTCCAGGAGGGCCAAGTTGTCAGTGGTGGAGCATCCTTGGCAAAAACTCGGACGGAGCCAGAAGGCCCCGAGACTCTAGGAGCCAACACAACCAATGGCTCACCATACATTCAAGCAGCTAGCACAGAATCTTGGCGAGGTTGATAGGACGATAGCTATCCACATATAGCGGGTTAGCACTGCAACGATGATACTTTCCCACCATTGCAATGGGAATTTGCCATCACTCCACATGAGATTGAAGACAGCAACGGGATGGCACTGCTAATCTGCTGACAGATGCTTAATCATTTGGAATGGATATGGTCTGGGCCAGGGGATGTGTCAGGACAATCAGCAAGAGCACTGAGAAATTCTCACTCACTGAAGAGAACATTACATGGCTCAGGTTGACGTGGAGCAAATGATAAGTGTTGTCGTTCTACCTGTTGTTTGAGATGAAAGGGATGCCCTTTCTCAGACGCAGAGGTGCGAGCATATTGCTTGGCAAGCTCTGCGATTACGTCTGGATCAGAGGACACAGTTCCATGCGTGAAAATTCCAGGTACACATGCAGAGATCTGATAGCGGTAAAGTCATCGGAGCTTAATCCAAACCTGGGATGGAATGTTTCATGTTCCAATGGTGAAGACGTATCGTTCCCAACACTCCTGCTACCGTTGTGTGACAAGTAGGTGGACCTAGGCATGGAGCTGTTTGAAGGCAATGAAGTTCTCCAGGGACGGGTGGTGCTTGTGAAGTTGGAGGGCCCACCTATGGTCTCGAATGGCCGCAGCGATTTCCCATGACCACCATGACACTGACTTCTGCCGCAGGCAATGTGAGGAACGAGGGATTGCTGATTCAGCTGCGGCAACAATGATAGTAGTGACACTGTGGATCACTTTGTCAATGTTGCCATGCAACGGAGAGTCAATTGTGGTAGCAGTGGTGAAAGGAGGCCATCGGCCTTCGTAAGAGCCCATCTGCCATCTGTGCAAGCGTCCAGATGAGTGACACTGGGGGAAGGACAGGAACAGCAGAAAGTGGTCACTACCACACAAGTTGTCATGAGCTCTCCAGTGGATATACGGGGAAAGGCCAGGACTGCAGATCAAGAGATCAATGGCCGAGTATGTGTCATGTGCCACACTGAAACGTGTGGGGACTCTTGTATTGAGGAGGTAAAGGTCAAGCTGAGATAGTAGGTTCTGGACATCTTTACCACGGCCAGTAATGTTCATTCCACCCCATAGTGTTACGGGAAAAAATCACCCAGAAGTAGAAAAGGTAGGAGTTGGGAAAGTAGTGCAGCCAATGCATGGTGCAGCACTTCACCATCTGGAGGGAGGCCCCCGACACCCATAGCTTCTAAAAGTGTTTGGAGGGTCACAGAATCGCCAGACAGATAAAGGACATAGATAAAAACGCCACATGAATGTCTGTCACAGTCCTTACGGTTTTTGCAGTACCCCCGATAGCCACGAAATGCAGGGGTCCGCATTGCGGGAAACCAGGTTTCCTGAAGGACAATGCAAAAAGCAGATGTAACACATAAAGAGTTGTGGTAACTCAGTCAGGTGGGAGAAAAAACTGCCACAATTCCATTGGAGAAAGACGCTTCCTATCATCTGGGAGGACACGAAGTAACCAAGAAGGAATATTATGCCTCAGGGTCACCTGCCGCCACCGGTTGAGTGTTCGCAGCCAGTACCATTGCATCCATGGTGTCGGCTAGACCTAGACCCTCATGGGATGCCAGAATCTCTACTTCATCCTCAGATGCAGAACTATTAGGGAGTGGTGGTGTGGGCGCCACCAGTCTCCCATTTCTAACGGACTTCTTCTTTGCTTGTTTGCCCTCTCGCCGTTCCTTAGGGGCTTGCTGGGATGGCTTCTTGAAGTAGCTTCAGGGACAGAGGAAGACCGTGAAGCCCTTCGACCAACAGCTATTGGCTCTTTCAACCATTGGCTGGTGTCCACTTGACCACAGGAGGGGGGGGGGGACTGTGGAAGGTAGACTCTTCCTGCATGAGAGGAGCCGGAGGAGGCTCAATTCTTGATTTGAATTCTGGAATATTTACTTCAGTTTCTTTAGTGACGGAATTTTGGAGGGCTGTGTTTAGTAACTGTTTTGGCAGCACTGTCGTCAATAGTATTTCCATTGCTATCACACAGAGAAGGCATTGATTGTGTCTTGCCGCTAACATACTTCACATATGACCAGAATCTCTCTGGATTTTTTATCAGATTTCGACTCAAAGTTTTGCCTTGGAAACTGTTATAAGTATCTCACACTGAAATCTGTGCTAAATTTCAAGCTTCTGTGAAAGATAGCACATCTTGGAGATTTTGGTTCGTTTAAATTTGGCATACTTTTTTTGTTGTTTCTGCAACTGTGTTCTGGCCCACTTTGCGTACCAAAGGAGATTAGCTCCATTGTCTGTTAATTTATTTGTTATAAATCTCTCAATTGCTGTTGATACTATTTCTTTGAATTCAAGCCACATCTGGTCTACACTTACATTACTAATTTGAAGGGAGTGAAGATTGTCTCTCAGGAACGTGTCAAGTGAATTTTTATCTGCTTTTTTGTATAGGAATATTTTTCGTTTATCTTTGGAAGATTTGGGAGTTACAGTATTCAATCTCACTACGACTACTGTGTGTTCACAAATCCCAGTATCTGTTTTGATGCTCATTATTAGCTCAGGATTATTTGTTGCTAAGACATAGTGTGCTTTCACAACCGTTAACTATTCACATGGGCTCATGAATTAGATGCTTGAAATAATTTTCAGATAATGCATTTAGCACAATTTGGAATGGCGTTTTAGGAATAGCTCTGGATTTAAACCTGTAGCAGGTATAAAATAAAGGGAGTGAAAGGTTATTTACAACTTCTACAGAAACCAGACCACAGTTATGAGTATTGACAGATATACAATGGAAGCAGTAGCTGACGAGGCAATGAGATAGTGTTGCTACTTATCCCCTATGTAATTCAATGTGTACTTTGAGCAAGCTGTGAAGGAAATGAAAGAGAAATTTGAAAAAGAGAGAAATAAAAGCTTTAAGGTCATCTGATGATATTGTAATTCTGTCAAAGATGGCAACATGGAAGGGTAGTGGAATGGAATGGACAGTGCCTTGAAAAGAGATTTTAAGATGAATAGCATAAAAAGTAAAATTTGGGTATTGTAATACGATCATATTAAATCAGGTGATGCTGAGGGAATTAGTTTAGGGAGTGAGACACTAAAAGTAAACAATGAGTTTTGCTATTTAGGCTGAAAACTAACTGACAATGGTACATTAGAGTCGATATAAAACACATCCTGACAATAATAAGTCGGTCATTATTTTAAAAAAAGAGGAATTTGTTAAATCTAATATCAATTTAAGTGTTAGGAAGTCTTTTCTGGAGGTATTTGCTGGAGTGTAACCTTATACGGTAGAGAAACATACACAGAAAGCAGTACAGACAAGAGGAGAATAGAAGCTTTTGAAATGTGGTACTACAGCAAATGCAGAAGATTATATTGTTAGGTTGGGATGGTGCTGTATCAAATTGGGGCAAATTGAAAATTATAGCACAACTTGACTAAAAGAAGGCATCAGTTGATAGGACATATCTTTAACAATTACTGTTATCGATCATATTCTCACCAACACAACACAACACTGTGTCAGGCAATTACAATGTCACAGCTTTGTGATCTCTGAAGTTGGCAGCAATCTGAAACAGAGAACAGCCAACAAAAAGTTTTCAGGATGAGGGCAACATCCAACTTATGCCGGCCGCGGTGGTCTAGCAGTTCTAGGCGCTCAGTCCGGAACCGCGCGACTGCTACGGTCGCAGGTTCGAATCCTGCCTCGGGCATGAATGTGTGTGATGTCCTTAGGTTAGTTAGGTTTAAGTAGTTCTAAGTTCTAGGGGACTGATGACCACAGATGTTAAGTCCCATAGTGCTCAGAGCCATTTGAATCCAACTTATGACACCTTAACTATTGCTAGTCTATTGTGGGCTCATAACATGCTAATCTGTTAAGGTTACCAAATAATAAGTTCAGTAGACAAATGGTCTGAGGTGTTGCCCCACAATGTCAGTATTGGTTTCTGAGCAAAAAAGTTTTGATGATCACTGTACGTACACCATGATTTCTTTTGGTTCTACAAACCTGCAGATAGTTTTCTTAACAAATTTTGGCATTTTTTAAACATTTCTCACATGGTAGTCTATGAGTGCACATAAGTGTTGACAGTCTGATAAAGAATGAAACTGTATGTTAAAATACCAACCCGCTTCCGAAGTTCCAAGCATAAGTGAATGTTCCAAAATATCTTCTGACCCTAATTTCTCAAAAAATTTGAACTCATTGTATCCAGTACCTCAAATTGTTCTACTAATCAGCAAGTGGTGGGAAAACTAGATTAACTGGTCAACAGCACACTGATGAAATTACAGCACTGATCAGAGGTAGATAACAGTTTTGCATGACATATGGAGTGTGGGTAGATAATCTTTGAGACTTAGATATATCTGGGAGTCCCAAGTGGACAACTTGTCTTTCCAATGTGCAATATGAAAGTGTGACCACCCATCATACTATGAATCTGAAAGAGTACAAACAGGTGATCAAACTAAACTTTCATCCATTACTGAAGGCATACAGAAATAGTTGAGCATGTCATCCTGCCATGGTGGCACAGAGCAATGAGTGGCCAGAATACAATATTCCATCTCACTTGTTCAGGAAAAATGACTGAGGAACCATTTTCAGTTGTCAAGCATCCAAATACAAGTTTCCCATGACTGCTGACTGTAAATATTCTTACAGTTTGATTATATAAGAACATTACTAGTAGAATTTGTACACTAATGTCAGTAATCTTAAGTTTTGTCTGGAAAATGAATGTTTAAAATTTTAAACTGGTTTTTCGTAAATTCTACTGCGCAAGTACGATGGTTCACTGCATACTGCATAGCTTATGTGTCAGATGGAAGAGAGAATGTCGCATCACCACATATTCCCCTGTTTGAATGCAACAGTTAATTTTCATCCTCAAGTTTACACTGCAGCTGATTTATTGCTACAGAGCACATTGTTCAGAAAACACAACACAGTAAAAAAGAAAACTTGAAATCTACTGAAACTATTGAAATCTCATGCTGTGTTGCATTATTCAGCTGCCATGACTACAGTTGTCTCTTGGTTATCTTAAATGCCAGTACACTCAAAACCCCAGTGAGATGAGAATCAAGTCAGCTGTATTAGGGGTCCACAAAGAATGAACAGAAACTTCCTGGCTGATTAAAACTGTGTGCCGACTGAAACTCGGACTTGGGACCTTTTGCCTTTTGTGGATAAGTGCTCTATATCTGTGCTACCAAAGCACGACCCACGTTCCATCCTCACAGCTTTACTTCCGCCAGTACCTTACCTCATTCACTTTTTACTGATTCCTAAGATTCTTTGATTAGTTCTTTAGCCTCAGATATTTCAAGTATTGAAAGGAAAACAGTTGGCATAATCACATTATACAAAACTCAAATTCATTAAAATATTTATTGTAATCTGTATAATCGAAAAATATTTAAGAAATATAATAAAAAGTTGGACGGATTTGCAAGCTCATGATATACACAAATGTGATATAACACATAAATATTTTACTGGACATGTAAACTTGTCACTGAGATATACTCTGACCAGTCATAATAATGAACTAGTTAAAAATAGGGACATAGTAGCACATAAAACACAATAAAAAGTGCAGATTCTCCAGTTCAAAAAACATACAGATTCAAACAATGCTATACAGTTATTGTGCCAGCTACATGACTGACATGACAATTACTTTAAATGCTGCACAGCAAATAACTCCACATGACCTTTTACGCACAACAATATTATTTGTTACATGTTCCATCCCCAATTATTATGAAATAACCAAGAATACTGATGATAACTAAATAGACTGTACTAAAAAACTCTGTTTTAATACTGAAATGAATCTTTTGGTACCTCACAATATAATATTTATTAAAATAGAAGGAGCTCCTCATAGCAGGAAGTAAAGATTAATACTCTTCCACAACAAAAATATTTTTTTTCTTTCTTTAATACTGCCAAAGTGGAAGTATTCTGTTTCACACAGCTACCTTTCCAAGTTTCTGGGTTTGCTGCCAGATTAGTTATCACTTTTCTTCTACGATACTTCCTGACAGATGAACATTGTGTGCCAGATTCAAACTCTAACACAGCCTTTAGCAGGCAATGCTCTTACTGACAGCCATCCAGGCGCAACTCACAACATTAGTTCCACCAGTAAGTTGTGAGGGTGAATCACAAGTTGTGCCCGGACAGCTGTTCTGGGTTCGGGACCCAGGCTGGCACACAGTTTTCATTCAGTAGGATGTGTCAAAACAAACTGAAAGGTTCGTCCTTCCATGATATTCTGACAACCTCTCTAGTTGTTTTCATGAGGTGTCATGTGCAGAGTTCAATGCTTGCCATCTGAACTCCAACCAAACTGTGGACAGGACACATTGCACACCGCTCTAGTGATATTTACAAGCACTGTCAAAGAATAAAAATCTTACAGAATTTAAGGCCAACTCAAAGGCTGCAATCGACTCCTGACAAAGACATTTAGGGAGGTTGTCAAAATCTTGTTGAAGGACAATGATAACATTAACTCTGTTGCAAAGCCAGGAACTTGGAAATCATTAATTATAGTGCAAAAGTTTAAATTCTGTAATATACCACGTTTTTACTGATTGGACTGAAATTAGTATACATGCACAAAGTCTCTGTATCGACAAATCAGTATACAAGTAGATGGCATTGCTGACCAGTATTTGACATCGTGAGGCAGTATTATATGTGCACCTAAAATGCAAATTTAAAAATAGAAACAATAATGTCTAGTTTTCAGAACTGATTGTACTTCCTCAAGAAGAAAAGAGGAATACCTTGGATGCTGACGAGAAAGAGGTGCAGGTTACACAGCCCCCAAACTAGGACATCTGTCAAAGTTACATGCTCCTCCTTCCAACCTTCCCCGAGCTACCCGTCTTTTCTCCCATAGAAAAGGACAACAGTTCTGGTAGATAAATGTTATTTTTACTTCCTACATTCAAATTTATGTATCAGCAGTATTTGAACTTTCCCATCTTAAGTGTAAGTATTGGTCAGTCGTTCTGTCTGCCTGCAATTTAACAGTTTTTTTTAAGCGAACTTTCCTTTTGATCCAATTAATTTCAATTTTATAGTATCTATCAAAAATATACACTGTCCAGCTACAGTGAAGCTATAAGTGACTTATAGACAAGTCAACTCTCACTTTTAAAATCACCGTTTGTATGTGAAATATATGAATAATCTGTGAACACAGTTTTTCTTATGACAATGAACTGTTCGACAGCAATAGAGAAGACAATAACATTTCTAGTATTATACTGTAAAGTGAAGACTCGCAATCATGATACATTCTTCCAAAACACAAATGAGATTCAAGAACAGGGTCTTTTTCTTTGCGAGTATACATACATTACAATGCTGTCAAATTAAGTACTTCTCACAGAGGGAAAGAATCTCATGACAACTGGTGAAATACAAATAATATTCTCATGATTCTTCAACACTTAATCAATTGAGATTTGAATTAATCCACTCGAATAAACAGAAAGAAACATTAAAGCCTGCCTTTTTTTTTTTTTAACTGAATTCATAGACAAAATCTTTCAAGTGCATTTGTGGTTTACAGCCGCACATATTTTATGACAAGTAGTGCAAAATGCTGGCATGACACCAAAAACTGCACTTATTCTTCAAAACTGATGGGTAAATATGACCAAGTTATGTTCTAAATGCAAAAATCTTAATCTACTGACAAATGGTATCACGCAAAAAATAATATTTGTAAAAATAATGTTTGTTTATTAGCAGCACTCATCACGTGTAAATTATTTTGTAGAAAAGTGGGACCATCCACACCACTAATTTCAATTCTTTGTGATTTTATGTCAAGTCCTGTCTACATATTTCAAAATCCTGTTGCAGGAGCTGTTGAGACTGTGCTATGGGGTGTTGTTGGTCGAGATCCTGCTATGGAGTGGGTAGTAGACGCATTCAAAGATGTCATTGTGCCCATCTAGAAAAAGAAAATGAAACATTTTTCAGCCATAGTACAGTTACATTTGCATTTACAACAAATATCACAATAAAATTGAGATATTATTTTTCAAATTTGCACACAAAACAGTGCATAAAAACATCCATGCAGAATAGTGCAAAATTGAAGAAGAGATTAAATGCAGCTGGTTATTATTACATGCACCAACCCTTGAATTTTCAGCATACACAAAAAGCAGCATTACAGGCTAAAAATGTGTACAGAATATTAAAAACCAATTTATTTTTTAGCATGACACCAGTAGGAAGTGAAACATCTGTCACAGAAATATGCCTCAGTCCTCGGCTTAAATACCAAATACTAGATGTCACCACAAAGCAAAATGAAGATGTGAAAGGCCAGATAATATAATAATTTCTTAAACATTTGGAATATTCTACACTTCTGACTATACGCTATAACATCTCTGGAAATGCATCATAGCTACTAGTATTTGCTTGATTGTTGTGCTGATCAACAATTATACCAAACCTTACACATTTCAAACAGACAGACTAATACTGACTTACCATTACTACTCGAGTGTAATAACTTTAAATGCATACCAAGTTAATTGCCAAAACACCCGTGGAGAACATACTAACCTAACTTGTGAACTATTTCTGATCAAATATCATGAAACTTGTGGCATACTTGAGCTACCAGCTACTTCCTGCACAATGGGAAAATTTCTATATCTAAAAACTACTAATCGCACAGCTACAGAAATATGTTTAGCTAACAGACTTACTTTTCAAGTGCCCTACAAGATAGTACCCAAAACTGTTTGAAAGCATAATAATTCCATCCATTTGTGTTCTTTTAGCTGAAAAAGCTGTAGGTAGTAGCTGTACAAAACGCATTGATAGATCGTAAGGAAATACTGCAGTATAAATGGACAATGAAAATTGTAGCAGAACCACATTGAAATAATCTCTATGCAACCCATCGAGAGCATTGCAAGTTTCATATTACTGCCTGAATAGTATTTGCACAAGATAATGTCTGTAGAAACCTGTTGCAATTTTTGTTTTGGCAGCATATATTTACAGATATTGTGAACATATCGTCACATCACACTGTGATATTGCAGGAGACATTGACATATACAAGTGCATTTCAAATTGAAATTTTGATATTTTGAAAATGGTTCTCCTTCTTCTTCGCTTTCCTTGGCTGCTCCTGTTTCTATGGAGTCAGCATTGTTATATGAGGTTTGACAAAAGTTAATGACAGTTTGAAACCAGGTGCCAATTCTGATGCCACCACTCCTTCGGGATGGAATTTGTGTACCGTACCTCATCTGTCTGCATTTAGGATAGATCTCATGCTGAAGTGTCAGAACATTTTCTAAATGTTTGTGTAGTGTGTATCTGAGGTGGGACACAAGTACCAGCCCGATATTTACCTAGCTGGATGCGGGAAACTACCTAAACATCATATACAGGCTGGTCAGCTCATCAGCCCTCATTATTAATGTATGAGGTTGATTCAATTGGATGCAGGTTCGCCTACCTGGATCCCAGAAGTGGTGCAATAATATGTTCGGGTATCCAGATGAGAATATGTGTATTTCGAGAATGGTTGTATTACAAAAGAAAAAAGAAAGTTGTACATGAAGTATCTATTACATCACATGTAAGGTCTCTATTTTCCTGATTTTGCAGCTGCCCCCCCCCCCCAAAAAAAAAAAGAGCAAATTAAGCGTTAACTTGGCACTTGTGATGGTATGTTTAGGAGCATAACTTCTGCTTAACCATGCAATCAAACTTGAAACTATTAGTCACTGAGCCCATAATAAAGTGCTATCGGTAATGGTACACTTTTTTGTTTTGTAGAAATAGCCTGTCTTATTGGAGATTAATTTGCCATGTGTTACCTAAAGTCAGTTTAGCAGTGATCTTTTATTTCTTTGTGTATGGTCACCCCTTGACGGTGAGAGAGTGGCCAAACACTGTTCAACTGACCTGTCAAAATTCCAGGAAACTAATTTTATTGCATGCTGTAATAATTTATACCACAGGTTGGCACATCACAATAGTACAAACAGTAATTCAATTCTCGAACTTCTCTCATAATAATCGTAAAATAATGAACTGGAATTTTTTAAGCTCTGTTCATAAAACACACATATTAATATGGAAAAGAGAACAGACAGTTGAAAATTTCTCTGTTGGTTTCTCTGGATAAACAGAACATGCACTGCAGATTTCATGTAGTCACTTAAGAATAACAAGTGCTCCCACAGTTTATGCAGTTCATTGATGAACTCTATGACACATGCCAAGCTGTATGTCTTGGTGCTGTAACTATGAAGCAGCCATGAAAAGCAGATGTGCAAAGATGGTGGCATTTTTTGATGTGAAATCAAGATATGTAGGACTTCTAAGTGACTGTCAAACAACCATAACAATATAAATAAAAAAGATTCATCCCAAGTAGAGCACATCTCCTCACTCCAAAATACACTAATCACACTTTTCTCACCAAAGGATGTAGCACTGCAAAGCCATTGGTAGACTGGTGATGAGATGTATCAGCGACATCACTCAATGGTTCAAATTATTTTGCTACAATGTGAATGCTTTCATTAATTCAATGAATACATCTTCCCTCCCGTCTTTCACAGAATTCCATTTTGTAAGTATAATGTTGACTTTGAATTTTGAAATGGCAACAGAGAGAAAACAAGAAGAATAACAAATGATTAACATTTAATATCCATTGTAGGAAGCAGCAGAAATTTTGCTTGAAATGGACCACAGCTGAAACCCCAAAATATTCATTTTGAAATAAACACTCAGATGCAACTACCTAGAATGTTAGTCAAGAAGCTAAATTGTGTGGCTGTCACTAGAAGCATTCATTCACGTAAATCTTTTTTAAGTGTAGAAAGAGACAACTAGTAATATCTTTCACTACATTATCTGACACCACACCAACCTCATTATACTTCAGCAGTGTAATCTGGAGGCTAACACAGTGCATTGACTTTACACGAGAACAACAATTTCAATAATTCCTGGGAACTCTAATTTGAGCAACATTCTATCTGTTACCATCTAAGAGCTGCTTTGTTAATCAGTATTTCATTTGTTGTCAGTTTTTGGTCAACCGATCTGTACTTATTCCCCCCTTCCCAATTCTGAGCTAGCTGACCACATTTTCAGAGCTGATTATAGGTTTTCAGGTTTCTTTGATATACATGTTGCATCTCAGTGTCAAAATCAGCAAGTCATTCACAATACACTTTTCCACATCTATGTGGGACACTCTTGGTGTCACGAGTAATTGCATCTCATGTTGTAGGAAAGTCATCACCTCATTCTGTTACTCTCAGCATCTACTTCAACCCATCAGATATCAACATTTATTGAGATTATAGGTGAATTATGCTATTTTATTGATTTGTTATTTTCCTTCCTACTCAAGTGCCATCCAATATAGATTGACTTGCAAATTGGTATTCTTTTACACATACGAAGCATCTAGTGATCAGTACCCTGTATTGTAGGGATTCTATTAACGCAAAACTGTCATCACTTTAGCTGTGAATTTGGGGATTCCAAATACATGTGGTGGCATAAAATTTTATTGAAAAGTTAATTTTTGTGGAGATAATCATGCCCACTGTTGAACAAATAGAGGTCATTACTGAAATGTGGTTGATGCCATTCCAATTTCACAGGTGACATTGTAATCAGTTCCTCTACAAAAAGCGACAAATTGATACAGCATGTGCTTCCGATCTCCAGGAACTTGAACTTTTGAGCACTTACACATACTACACATAAATCAATTTTCCGGACCTTTCTATCCAAGTTTGCAGCAATTTTCTGGAGATATGCTTCCATTTCTCATGTTATGATATTTTCACCTGTAAAATCTATGTCTGTTAAGTGATATGTTTCATCTGGAATGCTAAAGTTAAATTTGGTCACTATTCTTGGCATAATAATCTCCGTAGCAACAAAAACCAAGAAGCACGATAAAGAACTATAACTTTTTCCTAATAGTAAAGAAGTTACAGTTGACATATCCAGTCTTTATACAAGTACTGGAGTTGAAGTATACACATCTGATGACATCAATAATGATAAAGATATTTGTTATATGCTCTGGTACCGCGTACCGTGGAATTTGAATCCCCACCAGACGTCATGGACGTCAAAGACTCCTAGAGGTCTCTGCACCATCGCACCATAAGCTGTGGCGGCGTGCGCCTCCTGGCCCGCATGTAGTGTGAGGGTGCCACAGTGGAACACGTGGTTCCGGCAGCCAATAGCAGCACTCCTGATGGAGTACTTAGGTGCCTGCCTCTCGTTCAGCCAGCCAGTCTAACCTTGCGTATGTCTCTGGACACATCGCCTCACCTTAGACAGCTTATTTACTTTCTTGTTCTGTGTTACAGGTGGACGTGGTTGTTAGGTTTTCTTGTAACTCTGTTGTTTTTGATCTTGTTGTTGTTCGTTCTGTCTTTCGTTGGTCGTGTCCGTCCTCTTCCATTGTGTTGTTGTTCGGTAGCCGCTCCGCGGGTCCTGCCGCATTTTCCGTCACTTCAACCCCCCTCGACCATTCCAGTCGGCGTTACAACATTTTGGCGACGAGGTAAACGGCGGTCGTTGTTGGTATAGAGGCGAAGTTGGTCTGTCTGCTGGAGCAACAGCAGCAGCTCATGCAGAAGCAGCAGCTCCAGTTAGACATCTTACAAAAGTTTCTGCAGTTGCTAACGGACAAAGTCGATGCTCGGGACCCGTTACCACAACAGCTTCAAAGTCCTCGGGTGTCCGATGCTTTCCTGCGTCCGCCGTCATTTCCACCCTTTAATGACGCTAAAGAGGACTGGGAAACCTACTTACATTGGCTGAAACAACATTTCACGGCTTTTCAGGTCATGGACGACTCCCTGCAGCGGTCGCTGTTTTGTCTTGGGCCTCCCCAGACACGTTCTTTGTTCTCCGCAAGTTGGCACCATTGTCCAATCCTGTGGCTCTCTCTTTCCAGGAGATATGCCTTTTGTTGACAAACTATTATTCCCAATGCTACTATGTTGTCGCCTCTCGGCTGGAGTTCCAACAGTACCATAAACAGCCTGGTCAATCGTATCGTTCCTGGGTCACGGACTTGCAGGGTCTCAGTCGTCGATGCAATTTTACGTGCACCAATCAGCAGTGTAAGGCTTTATATGCGGACTCCCTGATCCGGGATGTGGTGGTTCAGCTGGCTCCCGATCCTGAGGTCTGTACTGCGGCATTGAAACTCGGCAACCCCTCCTTGGAAGAGATTCTCCGCATTGCCCACTCCTTTGAAATTGCTCAAGCAGCTAACGAGCTTCTTATGGCGTGAGCACAGGTGGCGGCGATCGCGGCGGGTTCCACCCTCGCAGCGGCGACATGGCCCGGCCGACAGAGGCCAACGCCATCGGGACTCCTCGTTGTTCGACAACTCTATGGCATCGGCGGCTTCAGTCGCCCCTTGTCGCCGGTCCACTTCCATCTTGCCCACAGTGCTTTACTGCCCATTCGCGTGCTGACTGTCCCCACCGCTGGAAAACGTGGACTCGGTGTAACAAGGAGGGCCACATCCGATCGGTTTGTCGTAGTCGCTCTACTCTCTCTTTCCAGCCCCTCCTGGGCCTCAAGATACAGTCCATGCTCTGCAATCGGTCGTCCCACAGGATGACAGTGCGGAAGCTTTTCCTCACGCTCCGCATTTTCACTGAGGATGTCAGTTTTCTGGACAACACAGGGGCCACCGTCTCCCTTATTAATATGGCGACATATACCCGGCTGGGCTCTCCTGCGTTTCGCCTCCCTCTTGCCGTCTGGTCACCTATGGAGACGGTTCCATTCCCCTTCGTGGGCAGTTCATCGTCCAGGCGACATACAAGCGTGTTCCCCGGCTCCTTACCCTCTTTGTCATCGACCATCCATCGGCTTCGAATATTTTTGGCCTGGATGCGTTTCAGCTGTTTGGCTTTTCAATTTCCGACGAAGTTAAGGTCATTTCCATGGCTGTTTCCTTTCAGGACTTGGAATACCTGTGCTCCGCTTTTGCGTCATTGTTTGCATCGGATCTCGGATGTGCTTCCAGCTTTCAGGCGCACATCACCCTACGGCCGGATGCACAGCCTCGCTTTTTCCGGGCCCGGCCCCTTCCAGTGGCCTTACGGCCAGTGGTCAAGCAGGAACCTGATTGGATCCAGGCCACTGGCATGCTGGAGCCTGTAACTTACAGTGCGTGGGCAACACCACTGGTGGTCATACGGAAACCCAATGGGTCCCTTTTGCAGTGTGGGGACTTGGCACTACAGTCAATGCTCAGTCCCTCGTTGACACTTACCCGAAGACCTTCTTGTGAAGCTTGCCAGGGGAGAGTATTTTTACATGATCGACCTGGCTGAGGCATACCACGTTGCCCTTGGATGCCGAATCTCAGAACATCTTGGTTCTCAACACGTCATTCGGATTTTATAAGTAGAAGCGCCTTCCCTTTGGTGTCTCTTCGGCGCTGGCCATTTTCCAGTGATTCCTGGAGCAGCTTACACAGCCTATCCCTGCCTGTGTGAATTATCTGGATGACATCTTGGTCACTGGGCGTTCCCGCCAGGAACATTTCCAAAACCTCAGCGCCTTTTTTCACGCTCTACAGTCTGCTGGTTCATGCTGTTGGCTGGGCAAGTGTTGTTTTTTTCAACTGGAAGTGGAATACTTAGGCCACTGGCTTAGCAAAGATGGCATTCGCCCTTCGGGTCATAATGTCGCGGCCATTGAGGCCCTTCCTCGTCCCAAGGACTTATCTGAACTCCAGGTGTTTTTGGGCAAGATGACTTATTACTTAAAGTTCTTGCCCCAAGCTGCCTCCGTTGCTCAATCACTTGCATCTCAAAGGGGTACCTTTTGATTGGACTCCTGCCTGTCACCACGCTTTTCTCTGTTTAATAAAGGCAATGCTGAAGTCTGCCCCTTGCCTTACTCCCTTTTCCCCGGACCGCCCCTTGGTTATGGCAGCTGATGTGTCGGCATACGGCATTGGGGCCGTCCTTGCCACCAGGACGCCGATGGCTCCGAACAGCCTATTGCTTATGCCTCTAAACGTTGACCCCAGTACAACGGAACTACTGCCAGATTGAAAAGGAGGCTCTGGCGATCATGTTCACTAGCCAAAAATTTCACACCTATCTCTTTGGGGCAAAGTTCAGCCTCCTGACAGACATAAACCCTTGGTCACATTTGGACCCCACTCTCACCTTCCACAGTGGACGGCTCAACGTCTCCAACGCTGGGCATTGTTTTTACGTAATTACGCTTACACCATCCAGTATAAGCCCACCGCCCACCATGCTAACGCGGACACTTTGTCATGTCTCCCAGCAGGCCCCAATCCTGCCTTTGACCAAGAGGAGGTCCTCTTCTTTCACACTGATTCCGCTTGCCGAGATGCACTGGATGGTCTGCCTCTTATGGCTGCTCACATTGCTGCGGCTACCCGCCGCAACCCTATCTGTCGGCAGGTTCTCAACTACGTGGTCCACGGGTGGCCATCCTATGTTACTCATTGGATGCAGGGCGATTTCAGCCCCTGGCGCCACCTGTCCCACAGGCTCTGTGTGGTCAATAATGTCCTTCTGTTGGCCACAGAGTCGGATGCCCATTGGGTGGTTGGTTTGTTACACAGCAGGCACTGGGGTATGTCCCATATGAAAGTTTTGGCTCGCCGGCATGTGTATTGGCCTGGCATCAATGGTGATATTGAGTGCCTGGTCTGTGGGTGCACTGTCTGTGCACCTCACCAGGCGAGGCCCCCCTCAGTCATTTGCACCGTGGCCTGTGCCTCCCGGCCCTGGGATCACATCCATATCGATTTTGCGGGCTCGTTTTTGGGGTCCGTGTGGTTACTCATTGTTGATGCCTACTCCAAATACCCATATGTTGTCCGCATGGCATCCACCACCACAGAGGCTACACTCACATCCCTGGCACAGGTCCTCGCCACTGAGGGCCTGCCACACAAGTTGGTCTCCGATAATGGTCCCCAATTCACGGCCTCCACGACTTCTGTCAGGCCAATAGTATCAAACATATCCGTAGCCCCCCTTTTCCACCATTCGTCCAATGGCGCGGTGGAGAGCACTTTTAAACACCAGTTGACTAAGGCGGTCAACACATCTCCAACCACGTCGGCCCTCACCCTGTTTTTGAGCACCTATCGCACTACACTAATTCACGGGCAACAGTATCACAGGGGAGTGTTATGGGACCATTGCTTTTCACAGTATATATAAATGACCTAGTAGATAGTGTTGGAAGTTCCATGCGGCTTTTCGCGGACCTTGCTCCATTTGCTGATGCCATCCTCCTCCCACCCTCTCGCAGCAGTATGCCCCTGCCACGGCCATGTGGGCCCGCAAGTACGGTGGGTTGGACACCCGCCACAATCGTCGTGGTCCATGTGCGGCGTGTGATGACGGTGCAGACGTCAAAAGGGTTAGAGCGCCGCCATCATAATCAGTTCCGCCCGCATGCCGCCACGGGACTTGCGTTACCGCCTCTTTCCCTACCTCCATCAGGTACGGACGTGGTCCTTGAGTCATTGTCCCTGCCCCTGATTGCCGTCTCCACGCGGGCCTGCCACTGGCCCTCTCCGCCTCCGGGTGGATCGGTGGCTCCTTCCCCTGCCCTGGACTCTGGATCGGTTGTCATATATACCTCAGGCATCCCTTCCTCCCCACCAATAGCGGTTGATGAGCCTGGCTCCTCTTCCCACTGCCGCCGATCTCGGCACAGTCCGGGGCGCTTCCGCCCCTATGAGCAAGTTGCAGGGGGGGAGGGATCTGGTACCGCGCGCCGCGGAATTTGAATCCCCGCCAGACGTCATGAACATCAAAGACCCCTAGAGGTCTCTGCACCATCGCGCCTTAAGCTGTGGCGGCGTGCGCCTCCTGGTCCGCATTTAGTGTGAGGGTGCCACAGTGGAACACGTGGTTCCGGCGGCCAATAGCGGCACCCCCGACAGAGTACTTAAGCGCCTGCCTCTCGCTCAGCCAGCCAGTCTAACCTTGCGTAAGTCTCTGGACACATCGCCTCGCCTTAGACACCTTATTTACTTTCTTGTTCTGATTTAGGAATGGACGTGGTTGTTAGGTTTTCTTGTGACTCCGTTGTTTCAATCTTGTTGTTGTTCGTTCTGTCCTTCGTTGGTCGTGTGCGTCCTCTTCCATTGTGTTGTTATTTGCGGGCTGCTCCGCGGATCCCGCCACGTTTTCCGTCACTTCAACCCCGCGACCATTCTGGTCGCTGTTACAACATATGCCATAACGTGCAACGATTGGATGCAACCGATAAACACATATTCTGCCTGTGATTCCAAGTCAAGAAAACATTAAGCCAATAATGTAAAACAATGAGTGTCATTTTCAGATGAAATATATGATTTTACAACAGACTTCCAGTAATGGAAAAAAGAAACACAACAAATAAGGAAAAATGCAAAAGGTTGGCTGGACTTCAGTCTGCATAATAATGACAGTTAACATCAAGTATAACAAATTGAGGTTTTCATTTTCATAAATGGTGTTGTCAAATATATTGTAAATGTTCAACAACATTATGAAATAGCCATTATTTGCAACCCATTACCAATACTCTCATTTTGTAAGCAAAATGAATGCGAAGGACAAATACTAGCAACGTATATTAAGCAAGGGAAGTGTCAACTTGCCAATTACCGAAACAGAAATGATAGTGAGCAAAGTTGACAAATGTACGTCTTTAAAAATATTCAGGGTGAACCAGAACTTCATTGGCAAAATTTCAGAATTCATTCAGGGATACCTTCAGGGTATTTTGGCATAAGGGACCCACTCTCTCCAGTGTCTCGTTACAGAGAAATAATGTAATTATGATTTATTTGATTTTTTACTGTTTGTTCCCATGAAAAGATATCACAACAGTGATAAAACCTGGAATACACTACATTTAGAAGATACCACACAAAACATAGAGTAGTGCAACATCCCCAGTAAAAATTTAATCCTATGATACATTGGCAGCAGGAACGGCTTAGTGTTGTATCATTGTTTCATTGCATATGAAGTGCAAATCACCCAACTCAGTAAACTTATCCATACTGCTGTGTATCACTGTCAGTGCATAACTAACTGCCAGAAACAACAAACACAAGATACAACTGAGAAGTACTGAATGCAAGATTAAGGACGAAATCTAAAGTGGGCATTACTACTGTCAACAGCAAGTACAATGAATGAAACAAGTTCGCTTCCAAACCAAACATACAGTGCTTAACATTCTCATATGCACAGTTCTGCGCTATTTGCAATACAATACAGATACAAAGCTAACTGGGGCAAGAAACCAAACAAAACGCAATAACTCTGTAACAGGCCCCTCATACCACACTACTCAGAAGATGTGCCTCAATGAGTTTGTCGGTTCTGTTCTGATTCATCCCGCTCACGAATTTTCTAAATATTTTTTCATCCATTTGAAGACTGGGAATAAGAAAAAAAAGACATGCACACGTTCTTACAGAGAAGTAATTGCTGAAATATATCTTGTGCTGTGTGTGTTCTCCTGCATAGTTTATATTTACTTCCCTTCCCTCAAGCATTTGAGCACATGCCCTTTCCAGCTCCTGTTTTAATCTTGAAGAAAGAATTTAAGTAAAATTTGAAAGTTTGAGACTTAACAATGCTTTTGAAATTGTGTTTCTCTCCTGCTCCATTAGTACCTATTTGGGCAAATATTTTCTCACAAATATTTATTCTTATTTGAAAGAAAAGGTACTAAATCAAATAACTTTTGTACCTTAAATAATTTCAATAGTCACTGAAAGAAAAGTAAGTCAAAATCTTGAAACACTTCCATATATCGTACTACATAAAAAGCAATTACCAAAAAAATATGATCTAAATAATTTATAAATGATAAACCACAAAAACAACTGTCACTGCTAACTGCATTAACTGATTGCAGCCAAAAGAAGTAATCAATGATATGTAATACTTGTTTATAAACTAAATGCCAAAAAATAATATATATACATACACTCACTCTGCAAAAATGAATAGCACAATTGCAGAAAGCATTTTTTTACTATTTACATCATGCAAACAAGTGTAACTAGACTACGCTAACTATGGGTATAAAAGTTGCCACACATGATTTTCACACTTACTCTTAAATGTGCCAGATCTTCTAGCTTCGTCAAATCACAAAGTTCCAGGTACAGGGAATATACCAAGAGAAAGCCATACACATTAGCAGCCGAAAACATAATCCACAAAAAGCACATGGCAATATTGTACGAAAATATCATGTCATTCACAATAGATGCAAATACGAAGGCAAATAATCGGAACAGTGTAAATGCTGCAAAGCAATATATCCATGGTACCATCTTCTTCTCATATTCCTGCAACAAACAACAGAATGACTTGTGAAACAACAGAATGATAGCCCACAATGAATGGTGTCATATCACAGATAACATTCTTCAACATGGATGTTAAAATGTGCAAGTTCAAAAACTGCATGTTATGTAACAAGCAATAGAAAGGTACATGGACAGAAAAATAAACAGATGGATAAAAGGCAGGAGTTGAGGATGTGATAGTGACTACTACAAAACCAAAGTTGAGACAAAGTGATCATATAGAGATGATGGAAAATGGACTGACAACAAAGAAACAAGCAGGACAAAACTGCATGCAAAAAGCAAAAGATTATCATACATTACAAAAGTTACCAATAATTACTTTTCTTTCCAAATGATAGCATTAGCACTGACACAATGTGGTGGGGGCTACACTTTGTGAAACAGATGTAAGAGCAACATCTTCCTCATACAGTTCACCCCCTACAAACATAATTTCTACTTTGCACCATGCATTTAACACAGTAAAATCGAGACATACACATAACATGTGCTTTAATATCTACATCTACATTTATACTCCACAAGCCACCCAATGGTGTGTGGCGGAGGACACTTTACGTGCCACTGTCATTACCTCCCTTTCCTGTTCCAGTTGCGTATGGTTCGCGGGAAGAACGACTGTCTGAAAGCCTCCGTGCGCGCTTTAATCTCTCTAATTTTACATTCGTGATCTCCTCAGGAGGTATAAGTAGGGGGAAGCAATATATTCAATACCTCATCCAGAAACGCACCCTCTCGAAACCTGGCGAGCAAGCTACACCGCGATGCAGAGCGCCTCTCTTGCAGAGTCTGCCACTTGAGTTTATTAAACATCTCCGTAACGCTATCACGGTTACCAAATAACCCTGTGACGAAACGCGCCGCTCTTCTTTGGATCTTCTCTATCTCCTCCGTCAACCCAATCTGGTACGGATCCTACACTGATGACCAATACTCAAGTATAGGTCGAACGAGTGTTTTGTAAGCCACCTCCTTTGTTGATGGACTACATTTTCTAAGCACTCTCCCAATGAATCTCAACCTGGTACCCGCCTTACCAACAATTAATTTTATATGATCATTCCACTTCAAATCGTTCCGCACGCATACTCCCAGATATTTTACAGAAGTAACTGCTACCAGTGTTTGTTCCGCTATCATATAATCATACAATAAAGGATCCTTCTTTTTATGTATTCGCAATACATTACATTTGTCTATGTTAAGGGACAGTTGCCACTCCCTGCACCAAGTGCCTATCCGCTGCAGATCTTCCTGCATTTCTGCTAAAATTTTCTAATGCTGCAACTTCTCTGTGTACTACAGCATCATCCGCGAAAAGCCGCATGGAACTTCCGACACTATCTACTAGGTCATTTATATATACTGTGAAAAGCAATGGTCCCATAACACTCCCCTGTGATACTCGAGCAAAAAACATGTTCTAAAATTCTACAACAGATTGACGTCAGAGATATAGGTCTATAGTTTTGCGCATCTGCTCGACGACCCTTCTTGAAGACTCGGACTACCTGTGCTCTTTTCCAATCATTTGGAACCCTCCGTTCCTCTAGAGACTTGCGGTACACGGCTGTTAGAAGGGGGGCAAGTTCTTTCGCGTACTCTGTGTAGAATCGAATTGGTATCCCATCAGGTCCAGTGGACTTTCCTCTGTTCAGTGATTCCAGTTGCTTTTCTATTCCTTGGACACTTATTTCGATGTCAGCCATTTTTTCGTTTGTGCTTAGCTTCTGTTTGTCTGAGAGGTTTTGGCTGCGTTTAAACTTGGAGTGAAGCTCTCTTTGCTTTCGCAATAGTTTCCTAACTTTGTTGTTGTACCACGGTGGGTTTTTCCCGTCCCTCACAGTTTTACTCGGCACGTACCTGTCTAAAACACATTTTACGATTGCCTTGAACTTTTTCCACAAACACTCAACATTGTCAGTGTCGGAACAGAAATTTCCGTTTTGATCTGTTAGGCAGTCTGAAATCTGCCTTCTATTACTCTTGCTAAACAGATAAACCTTCCTCCCTTTTTTGTATTCCTATTAACTTCCATATTCAGGGATGCTGCAACGGCCTTATGATCACTGATTCCCTGTTCTGCACATACAGAGTCGAAAAGTTCGGGTCTGTTTGTTATCAGTAGGTCCAAGATGTTTTCTCCACAAGTCGGTTCTCTGTTAAATTGCTCGAGGTAATTTTCGGATAGTGCACTCAGTATAATGTCACTCGAAGCTCTGTCCCTACCACCCGTCCTAAACATCTGAGTGTCCCAGTCTATATCTGGTAAATTGAAATCTCCACCTAAGACTACAACATGCTGAAAAAATTTATGTGAAATGTATTCCAAATTTTCTCTCAGTTGTTCTGCCACTAATGCTGCTGAGTCGGGAGGTCGGTAAAAGGAGCCAATTATTAACCTAGCTCGGTTGTTGAGTGTAACCTCCACCCATAATAATTCACAGGAACCATCCACTTCTACTTCACTACAGGATAAACTACTACTAACAGCGACGAAGACTCCACCACCGGTTGCATGCAATCTATCCTTTCTAAACACCGTCTGTACCTTTGTAAAACTTTCGGCAGAATTTATCTCTGGCTTCAGCCAGCTTTCTGTACCTATAACGATTTCAGCTTCGGTGCTTTCTATCAGCGCTTGAAGTTCCGGTACTTTACCAACGCAGCTTCGACAGGTGACAATTACAATACCGATTGCTGCTTGATCCCCGCATGTCCTGACTTTACCCCGCACCCGTTGAGGCTGTTGCCCTTTCTGTACTTGCCCAAGGCCATCTATCCTAAAAAAACCGCCCAGCCCACGCCACACAACCCCTGCTACCCGTGTAGCCGCTTGTTGCGTGTAGTGGACTTCTGACCTATCCAGCGGAACCCGAAACCCCACCACCCTATGGCGCAAGTCGAGGAATCTGCAGCCCACACGGTCGCAGAACTGTCTCAGCCTCTGATTCAGACCCTCCACTTGGCTCTGTACCAAAGGTCCGCAGTCAGTCCTGTCGACGATGCTGCAGATGGTGAGCTCTGCTTTCATCCCGCTAGCGAGACTGGCAGTCTTCACCAAATCAGATAGCCGCCGGAAGCCAGAGAGGATTTCCTCCGATCCATAGCGACACACATCATTGGTGCCGACATGAGCGACCACCTGCAGATGGGTGCACCCTGTACCCTTCATGGCATCCGGAAGGACCCTTTCCACATCTGGAATGACTCCCCCCAGTATGCACACGGAGTGCACATTGGTTTTCTTCCCCTCTCTTGCTGCCATTTCCCTAAGGGGCCCCATTACGTGCCTGACGTTGGAGCTCCCAACTACCAGTAAGCCCACCCTCTGCGACCGCCCGGATCTTGCAGACTGAAGGGCAACCTCTGGAACAGGACAAGCAGCCATGTCAGGCCGAAGATCAGTATCAGCCTGAGACAGAGCCTAAAACCGGTTTGTCAGACAAACTGGAGAGGCCTACCGTTCAGCCCTCCGGAATGTCTTTCGCCCCCTGCCACACATTGAGGCGACCTCCCACTCTACCACAGGTGAGGGATCAGTCTCAATGCGGCCAGTACCCCGGGCAACCACAGTCGTAGTCCGATCGGGGGATGCGTGGGACGAGCTGGCCGTCCCCGACAAACGCCCATCCGGACCCCCACAGTGATGCCCATTGGCAACAGCCTCAAGCTGTGTGACCGAAGCCAACACTGCCTGAAGCTGGGAGCGAAGGGATGCCAACTCAGCCTGCATCCGAACACAGCAGTTGCAGTCCCTATCCATGCTAAAATCTGTTGTGCAAAGAACGTCTGAACTAATCTACAGAGAGCACAAACAAATCGACAAAATTTAAACGGTTATTAAAATACAAGATTGCCTAGTAACTGCAGTAATGCTGCTACTTGCGCACTGCTGACACACTGCTCGGCGGCGGAAGGAGACTACGCGATTTTACACTATTCAGGTACTAAAACGCGATGCTACAACTCTCAAATACTATAATACGCCCGAAATTTATGAATTAAACAATGCAAGTACCAAAAACACGCAAAGAAATTAAGAATTAAACTATGTAACAAATGAGTGAGCTAGGAGTATACGACTTGCTGCTGCGGCTGCTTATCCAATGGCGGCACCTTCTCATGAAGGTGCCTTCTCCAAGATGTACATGGTTCCCACAACAGACCAGAAATTGCATCATTATTCAGTTCACACCAATAAACTAATGGACAGCAAAACAACAGTTAACTATGTAAAGGGTACTACACTGCTGCAAGAACTATATTATTATTATTATTATTATTATTATTATTATTATTATTATTATCATTATTAGAGTTAGTAAAACATCTACAACAAATTAATATCATTTATCTTCTGTCATGTTAAACATGAAAGTGTTAAGAAAATTAGTTTCATTTTAGTTAGATGCTGACGATGATGATGGGGGTTGGGAGGAGTACTAGCGAACATTTGATTACACCAATGGCACATGGTCTCAGAAACGTTCGAACCACTGTTCTAAACAGAGTTCATTATCACAGACTGTATCAACCAGCATCATTTATCCCAATGTGTAAGCTTCAGGCTAGTTAAAAGTTCAAAACACCATCCAAATAATCACATTAAATCTGTCAACAAAGGAAAATATAATAATAATTAGTCTTAGAGAACTAATAGGTGTTAGTTTTCCTTCATATAACCTAAAAAGCCACAAAACCTGAAAGACAAATTTTACAGCACTTTTGTTCATATTCCACCACATAATATCTACATCTACATCTACATCCATACTCCGCAAGCCACCAGACGGTGTGTGGCGGAGGGTACCCTGAGTACCTCTATGGTTCTCCCTTCTATTCCAGTCTCGTATTGTTCGTGTAAAGAAGGATTGACGGTATGCTTCTGTGTGGGCTCTAATCTCTCTGATTTTATCCTCATGGTCTCTTTGCGAGATATACGTAGGAGGGAGCAATATACTGCTTGACTCTTCGGTGAAGGTATGTTCTCGAAACTTTAACAAAAGCCCGTACCGAGCTACTGAGCATCTCTCCTGCAGAGTCTTCCACTGGAGTTTACCTATCATCTCCGTAACGCTTTCGCGATTACTAAATGATCCTGTAACGAAGTGCGATGCTCTCCGTTGGATCTTCTCTATCTCTTCTATCAACCCTATCTGGCACGGATCCCACACTGCTGAGCAGTATTCAAGCAGTGGGCGAACAAGCGTAATGTAACCTACTTCCTTTGTTTTCAGATTGCATTTCCTTAGGATTCTTCCAATGAATCTCAGTCTGGCATCTGCTTTACCGACGATCAACTTTATATGATCATTCCATTTTAAATCACTCCTAATGCGTACTCCCAGATAATTTATGGAATTAACTGCTTCCAGTTGCTGACCTGCTATTTTGTAGCTAAATGATAAGGGATCTATCTTTCTATGTATTCGCAGCACATTACACTTGTCTACATTGAGATTCAATTGCCATTCCCTGCACCATGCGTCAATTCGCTGCAGATCCTCCTGCATTTCAGTACAATTTTCCTTTGTTACAACCTCTCGATACACCACAGAATCATCTGCAAAAAGCCTCAGTGAACTTCCGATGTCATCCACCAGGTCATTTATGTATATTGTGAATAGCAATATACTGTTATACTGCTGAGGAATGGATTATTAATGATAAATAACCATGCCATTTTAAAAAAATCATGTTTTCCCCTGCTGTTGTTCCTAACTTAATACCGGTACTGGCTTGTACTGTGTCAATCTTCTTGACAACAACAGAACGTCTGGGATATTCTTTAGTTTTTAGAAGCTCCACAACAGCACAACCTTCGAGAACCATTCTTTTAATTCGACTTATCTACTTCATATTGGTATAAACACACAATGTCACATTTCAAGGGCTAATACAACCCCAAAGCAAGGAAATTCAATAGATTAATGACAAGAAATAAATTTCGAGAAGATAAATGTTCAGTCCTACATGCAACAAGCTGAAATGCCAACTGAATATATTCACTATAATTTCCTGTGACTTGAATATTTATGAGTGTGCCCTATCTTTCCTTTCTATTTTAAGATATTAAATGTCCTTTTCTCTCACTATTTATGATGTTGAGCACTTAGCACATTTTTTTATGATCATGTTTACATTATAAAAGCATAAAATTCTCCCTTTCCATTTTCCATCATTCAACATAGCCTTATATTTCATATCTTTCATCTAAATTACACACTGTAAATTATACTGCATATAGAAGAGTTATGATTATTAATTGTAGGGAATAAAATGAATGCAACATTGTGTAAATATGAAATAATCCAATATAATATACAATCCTCTTCATCGAGCAAAGAACAGAAATACTTCTTAAATTATTTAAACAAATAATAGCTTTTCAAGACAAGATAACAACAGAATGACAACCATATATTGCTGCTTAACATTTGGAACTTCATAAATTACAAATAATAAGTTCAAGTCACCTTTCGAAGAGCAATAATAAGCATGATGCTTGTCACGAATAAAGCCATTCCTCCAATTAGTGAAAACAATGCAAACACAACAAGTGCGTTTCGAACTGGAAAAAAGTCAAACAGTGATTAGAAAAATTTGGTCTCTGAAATTTTTATTGATATAAAAACACAGTATTTGCTTAAAATAAAATAAAGAAAACCATGTGAATAAACTTAACAATTCTCAAAATGAATGAAACATTTCAAGACAACATAGTAATTAAGGAGCACAATACCATTCTATCTCCATATGTTTTACTACTGTGAGTCTTAACAAATAGTATTATTAGAAACATCACTAATTACTCTACTGAAAGTAACAATACCACAGCCTAATTACAATTACTTGATAACTGATTTGTACCACATGCTATTACAATGCTGACACAACAACTGTCAGCTGCACCTAGGTTAAGGTGTGAGAAAAGAAAGTGGGCTGCGAAAACGGGCATATCAAGTCATACCCACTATGTCACAATAGTAACTCGTACTGCTAGCAGACTTAACATGTACACAACACAGCAAACTAACTGATGCTTTGTTGTGGCACACATACAACTGTGCACAATTTGCTCAGGACACTGAGAGTTCTGAACAGAGGAACTCAGATTTGAGGTATGAAGTTTCAACTAACAAGTAACTATTATTTTTTATATCACAGAATAGTGTTTATCATTATTAATTTCAACTGTTGTGCAACAAGCTGACATATATTGTTTATGTTTCATGTTCGACAGCATCCTCAAGTATACTGATACATGCAACAGAAGAATGTCATTCAATAAAGAATGATCATAATTTTTTATGGTCATAATTTCTCACACTAGAATAAAATATTATGATTTCCTGTCAGCTTTTTGTGTAACAAACACACCATACAAATTTCACTGTTGGCAGTCCGTTCCCACCTGTGAGTGACACATACTCACAATCAGTATCACCTACTGCAACAGTGCAGATGGTTTAACTCATTTGAACATGGGAACAAATCAATTTCAAAGGAAGTTAAGTTTACGTAAACGATATCACATCCTTCATTAGAGTTTTGTCTTATTGCAGTGTCTCCAATTGGTGAGTATAGCTTCTCTATTTGTCTTCTTATTTTGTTACCAATATTTGCCTCATTTATGGAAGCCTATAGCTTTACACACATCACAGCTGCAGAATAATAAGATTTTGGAAGTTGCCGTGTGACTAGTTGAATCTTACCATGCAAACTGCCAACATAAACAAATTCAAAGCTGATGATGTAATATCCATAATGAGTCGAGCCAGGAGTTGCCATTGCAAGGCAGTAAATATCAAATACAGCCGTGCTGATTGTAAACAGACTGAGAACCTGTGGAATTAAAATTAATCAGATGTCAATAATAATAAATTTGTCTTATACTAGTAAACCTTATGCAGTACTTCACAAGTTGTGACAAAGACTATAGTTTCACATCAACATTATTGAAAAACACGTGCATAGTAACACAAATTCTAAGTGTGAGCCCAACAATTAAAGTACACGCTTACCAGTGAATAAACAGCTACCACAAGAGCTCCTCTTTGTAAATCAAGGATAATGGCATCTTGTAATATTGGTTTCTGATACCATGGTGTTTTTAATGATCGAAGTGACCGAGAAGATTTTAAACCTGCAGAGGACCTGTTTGTCATATGAGAATAGACAGATGGTGTCCCCATACTTGGGGTCTTCCGTCCATAGTTCATTGTGGAACCTGCAACAAGCAGCTCATGTTTTGATATATTGAATTAAAAGATACATTATCAGTGTATGTAATGCAATGCTCACAGAATATATTAGACAGAAAAATTATTTCTAGACAGGATAGTACACACAAATTTGAATGAAGGGAAGACATGCACATTCAAAAGCTAGCCAAAGAGTTGAACAACAGACAAGTGAGTCTCTGCTGTAATTAGTAGGTTATATGTACCATACATCACATTTATGGTAGATGCTATGATGTCTTATACAAAAATGAATTACATACGCCGGCCGTTGTGGTCGAGCGGTTCTAGGCACTTCAGTCCGGAACCGCGCTGCTGCTGCAGTCGCAGGTTCGAATCCTGCCTCGGGCATGGATGTGTGTGATGTAACTTAGGTTAGTTAGGATTAAGTAGTTTCTAAGTCTAGGGGACTGATTACCTCAGATGTTAAGTCCCATAGTGCTTAGAGACATTTGAGCCATTTTTGAATTACATACAATTATGAAACACTATATGTGTATGGATACATTTTGGTAATTTGTAAGTTCACAAACCACTATTTATTTCTAGTCAAGAACTAATTTATAGAAAGAGTTGCAAAACAGAAAATAGTGTAACCTGCATTTAAATCATTACTGCAATCTGAGGAAATGTTACAGATTGTACTGGAGTGGAAATGAAGGAAGAAAAAAGGGAGTGGTGGTTGTGAGGGATAGTGTGGAAGAAGAGGTACAGAGGATAAGCAACTGAATAATGAAGATCACAATAAGAACAAAGAGAAGAAATATGAAGATGGTTCAGGTTCAGGTGTAAGCCCCTCACGTGGGCTGCTCATTTCAAGAGAAAGAGTTTAAGGAAGAACTACAAAAGCAATTGAATGGATACGAGGTAACAGTCATGAGCAGCTTGAACACGCACATATGTAAAGAAAGATAAGAGTACGAAAATGTATTGGGAGCAGAAGGATGGGAAAAGTAGAAATAGAAAGAGATTGCTGGAATTTTGCATGAGAGGTAACTTCTGGTTTCAGAAGAAAGAGAGCCACAAAATAATGTGGTATGGCAGGAATCTAGTGCACAAATCTTTGGTGGATTACATGCTCTCTGACTGGGAAACAAAGAGGAATTAACAGATATAAAGGTACTACTATCTGCGGCAATGGATAATGACCACTGGCTTCTTATGATGGGCAATGAGACTCATGACAGAATGGAAGAAAGAGAACCAGGAAATGAGAATTAGCATATGAAAACTGAACAAAAAGGAAGTCAAGAAAGAATAACACGATATTATAAGGAAAAGTTACCAAAGTATGCACAAAAAACAGAAGAGGAATTGGGACAATTTAAAAGTGCTATAGTAGAAGCTGCAGTAGGTGTATGTGTAAGGACAAATCGCAGAAAATGGTGGAAGGAGACACTAGGGGGAATAAAGGTGTCAAGGAGTTAGTGGGAAGGGAGAACAAGGCCTTCAGACTATGGTTCCAAGAAAAGACTGAATGAGCAAGAGAGGGGTATAAGAAAAAGAAGAAAGAGCAAAATACGACAGTGACTGAGGAGAGAAGCACCTGGATGGAAGATTGAACAAATATTATGCAGGAAGAGAGCAGAGGAAATAAGAAAGTACTACATGGAAGTGTCAAAAGTAAGAGGAGAGGTTTGAGAGAGGATTGAATAATGACAGGTGTGGAAGGAGTACTGTGAGCATTTGATAAATCTAAATCTGAATGGACTTTGAGATGAAGATGACAGACTAAAGGAGATAGAAGCAAAAACTCTAGGGGTGGAATTGGGGGGGGGGGGGGGGCAGCAGGTGAATGGACTAGGAGATAAGGATGATAGACTGAAGGAGGTAGAATTAAAAACTCTGGGAGGGAGGCAAGGGGGAAGGGGGGAGGGGGGGGGGAGGCCTGTCATGGATAGAAATGGAAATGGCACTGGATAAGACTGAAAGGAGGAAAGGCACAGGTATGGGCAAAGTAAATGTCAATATGGTGAAGACAGAAGGGGAAGTTGGGAAACAGCGGCCATATCAAGTGATGAGGATGGTGTGAAGTTAGACGAAGGCACCAGAAGATTGGAAGAGGGCACAAATTGCCCCTATATTCAGACAGGGAGTAGGAAGGACTGCAGAAACTGCAGGCGAGTCACACTTGTACTGCAATGTGCCAAGATACACTATGTGATAAAAAGTATCCGGACACCTGGCTGAAAATGACTTACAAGTTTGTGACGCCCTCCATCGGTAATGCTGTAATTCAATATGGTGTTGGCCCACCCTTAGCCTTCCACTCTTGCAGGCATACGTTCAATCAGGTGTTGGAGGGTTTCTTGGGGAATGGTAGCCCATTCTTCATGGAGTGCTGCACGGTGAAGCCTGGCACTAAGTTGGTGTTCCAAAACATCCCAAATGTGTTATAGGATTCAGGTCAGGACTCTGTGCAGGCCAGTCCATTACAGGGATGTTATTGTCATGTAACCACTCCGCCACAGAACAGGTGCTCGATCATGTTGAAAGATGCAATCGCCATCCCCGAATTGCTCTTCAACAGTGGGAAGCAAGAAGGCCTTAAAACATCCATGTAGGCCTGTCCTGTGATAGTGCCATGCAAAACAACATGGGGTGCAAGCCCCCTCCACGAAAAATGCAACCACACCATAACATCACTGCCTCCGAACTTAACTATTGGCACTACACACACTGGCAGGTGATGTTCACCGGGCATTCGCCATACCCATGCCCTGTCATCGGATCACTGCATTGTGTTTCTAGATTTGTCACGCCACACAACATTTTTCCACTGTTCAACCGTCTGACATTTACGCTCCTTACACCAAGGTGTCGTTTGGCATTTACCGGCATGATGTGTGGCTTATGAGCAGCCGCTCAACCATGAAATACAAGTTTTCTCACCTCCCGCCTAACTGTCATAGTACTTGCAGTGGATCCTGATGCAGTTTGGAATTCCTGTGTGCTGGTCTGGGTGGCTTATTGCACATTACGACCCCTTCAATTGTCGGCGGTCTCTGTCAGTCAACAGACGAGGTCGGCCCATACGCTTTTGTGCTGTACATGACCCTTCATGTTTCCACTTCACAATCACATTGGAAAAAGTGGACCTAGGTGTGTTTGGGAGGGTGGAAATCTCGCATACAGACGAATGACACAAGTGACACCTAATCACCTGATGACGTTCGAAGTCCGTGAGTTCTGTGAAGTGTCCCATTCTGCTCTCTCATGATGTCTAATGACTACTGAGGTCACTAATACGGAGTACCTGCAGTAGGTGGCAGCACAATGCACCTAATATGAAAAACATATGTTTTTGGGTCTGTCCAGATACTTTTGATTACATAGCATGTATGAAAAGATCCTGGAAAGCAGAAGCCAAACAAGAGCATAGAACATCTTGAGAGAGGAACAGACCTGCAAGGTCAAATTTTGACCCCTTATTTGCAGTGAGGCAGCTCCACGAGCACCACAATGAATTGGGGAAAGAACTTGTGATGGGCTTCCTCAATCTAGAGAAGGCTTAGGAAATGCTAGAAAAAAAGGGAGTAGAAAAAGAGACAACAAGCAAAGTGGAAGAATTGTAGTGTGGAAGGCTGAATTGTGTGAAAGTGGAAAACAGAAGGACAAATTAGTTCCAGAAACTAGCAGTGTGAAGCAGGGCATTGCACTGTCACTCTCCTCTTCATCATGGTCGTGGTTGAGATAATGACTAAGGAGGCAGAAAAAAAATGGAGAAGACAAGATGAAAGCAATAGCGTTTGGGGACGACTTGACGATATGGGGAAACATGGAGGAGGAGATTCAGGAACAGCTGGGTGCTTGGGAAGAAACTTGGAGTAAGGGATGAAATTTAATGTAAACAAATGTGAGATTGTAGTTACAACTACAAAGGAAGATAAGGATTGGAGATGAACAACTGAAGGAGGTGGAAAGTGTCAAGTGCTTGGGAAGAGTAATAAGAGGAAAATGGAAGATATCAAATTTGTTTCTTCAAATGGAACTGTGTGATTTTTTTTCCCATAACAGTAGTTTTGATTATTTCTGCTACTCTTTTATACATTTGATGGTGACATTCTCTATACATTAGTACAATGTTAGACAATTTTTCATTTTCAAAAATAATTTTAGAGACAAAAAATCTTTTACAGATTAATAATGACTACACACAAAAACTAATTTACAATTAAACTGACTTTGACATATATCACAATTCACTTCAGCTAGTTAACTTTCATTCACTGTCCTCTTTCTCAACCACAGAGGGTCAATACACAATTAATCATGCATCTCTATCTTGGCGAAACATTTTATTGTTAAAATAGGCATAAAATAACAGGTGGTGTGTCATTCAACCCATCACAAGAACATCATGAAAATTTAATACATTTTCATCCCCGTAATTTCTTTCAAGACCTCAAGAAGGAAGATTAAGGTTTAATGTCTTGTCAACAATGGGCCCATTACAGATGGAGCACAAGATAAGGTTTGGGGAAGTATGAGTAAGGATAGTGGCTGTGTCTTTTTCAAAGGAAACATACCAGAATTTGTGTTATGCAATTTACAGAAACAATGGAACCCCTCAATTTATACGGCTGAGCGGTGACTATTAACCGCCACCCTCATAAATGCGAGGTCCAATGTACTAAACACCTTGCCACTTCAGTTGGTCCCAGGGCTCCAGACCTATGAAGTACTTATATTGCCTGAAGTTTAAAGAGCAGTCTCCCTATGAAAATGGAGCTGATCTAACACAGCATACTTCACTTGAAGGAATCTTTCCCTCTGCACCAGAGTGTGCACCAATTTGAAACTTTCTGCGAGATCAAACTGTACGCTGGACCGGGATTTGAACCCAGAACCTTGCCTTTCGCAGGCAATGCTGTTATCAATTGAGTTATCCAGACACAACACACGAGTTGCCTTATAAGCTCTCCTGCATATCTTGCTGGAATAGCACCCCTGGAACAAAGAGACTGTGAAGAAATGCCTCAGCCAAAGCCAAGATGATTGTTCCCAAATTGAATACTTCATTCTGTGGTGCTCCGACATACATTTAGTCTGATAGATTTGCACATAGATGTGAACCAACACTTTACAGAAAACCTCAGCTTGCTAAAATGTGTGTTTCGGAATCATATAGTCAGCACTGGAAAAAGACTCAAATTGTCCAAGTGACTGTGTTAATTACAATTTTGTAAATGGTGAGCATGCCAAGAAATCACGTGGAACAATACTAAATGCTTCCTCTGAGGACAAGTTAGAACTGAAACACAAAGAAAGCAGACCTTCATGGCAGATACTTCTGTTTTTGGTGATGTTTGTTTTACTGGCATTAGGCCATGATCCAAGGCATATTTCTCTGGATAATGTTTCACCTTCTTATGTTGGGGCCATAACAAGCCACAAAGCAGTTAAAATTTCAAATAAGCTCAGCAAATTGAACTGCTCAAATGCATCCATGCAATGCTTAGTTCATGACGTCCTCAGACTGCTGATTGTGGAATAGCACTGACATGTGTTATGGAGCTTTATTTAGTAGTAACACTCACAACTTGTCTAATTTCAATACTTCTACTTTTCTGTTAAGGTTGTTCCTGTGTTTTTGACTTTCTATCGTGTCTCTGTACACCCTGGCATAGAAAAATACTCTGGCAACGAGACAAATAGGGCACTACACCCTACAAGATATGCAGCTTCTAATGAAAAAGAACCAACTAAGGGGAAAGTTTTCCTCCCATCCATAAAAATGGTCACAGATTGCATCAGCAGAATACTCAGAACACATGTACTGACAAGATGTTTAACCAACAACAAAGGTATGTGAATACTTGAAGAATGTAAAGGACTACACCTGTTGCTTGCCACAGCAGGATAAAATCCCTTGCAGATGCAGTTAAGTGTACAGAGGAACTACAAAAATAAGCATTAACACCCATCTTGAAGAACACAATAATAACTGTCATCTGGGCAACACATATACTGGCAGTAGCAAATCCTGCACTGGAACCAGGAAACCACTAAATTCTTTTTCTGATAACAAGGTTTTATCAATACCTAATCAGTATTATGCTAGAATGTACAAAGAGGCCACACATTTAAAAAAAAACAAAAACAGCTTTAACAGAAAAGTAGAAGGATTGAAATTGGTAAGTTGTGGGCTTTAGTACTTAATAAAGCTTCATAACACATGTTGTCTGCGATTCTAGGCAGTGGTCTGATATCATCATGAACCAACCGTTATGTGGATACATACTAAAACTTAGGCTTGTTGAGACTGTAACTGCTTTCTGGGTTGTCACAGTCTCTCACAATGTCTCCAGTGTTGGAACACAAAATGTTAGGCAGAGTATTACACCTTGCACCACGGCCTAATGCCCATAAAACATGTCTCACAAAAAATGCAGATAAACAAAATAGACTTGACCTTTTCAAGTATGTCCACACTGAAACTGGTGTCGGTGGCCACAAGACAGTTGTAGCAGCAATTATTGCTGAATAAAAATGTTCAACTACATCTAAATACATACAGTGCATGGTGAGGGGTACCTTGTACCATTACTTGTCATTTCGTTGCCTATTGCACTTGCAAATAGAGCGGGGGTAAAATGACTGTCTATAAATCTCCATATGAGCCCTAACTTTTCTTATATTATCTCCAAGGTCCTAATGGAAATTGTACACTGGCAGCAACAGAATCTTACTGTAGACAGCTTCACATGTCCAAGCAAACTAAACTAAAGCAAGTAGAAAGACTTAAATCTTCAGTGAATCATATAAAGGGGCAGGAGTGTCGCACAAGAACGAGCCGAAAATGTTTTAACGCTATGCATGAGCATGAAGGAACAGCTATGCAAGTTGACCAAACTCTGGATACTGAATATAATAGAGGGAAACATTCCACTTAGGAAAACTAGATCTAAAAACAAAGATGATGTGACTTACCAAACGAAAGTGCTGGCAGATCGATAGACACACAAACATACACACAAAATTCAAGCTTTCGCAACCAACGGTTGCGTCATCAGGAAAGAGGGAAGGAGAGGGAAAAACGAAAGGATGTGGGTTTTAAAGGAGAGGGTAAGGAGTCATTCCAATCCCGGGAGTGGAAAGACTTACCTTAGGGGGAATAAAGGACAGGTATACACTCGCGCGCGCACACACACACATATCCATCTGCACATACACAGACACAAGCAGACATTTTCAACTGTCGGTTGCGAAAGCTTAAACTCTGGATACTTCTGTACTTGTTAAAACAGATTAGCATTTAACATCCTGTCAACATCCAGGTCATTAGAGATGGAGCACAAGATCAGAATATTTCAAGGATGAGGATGGAAATCAGTTGTACCCTTCCAAAGAAATTATTCTGACATTTGCCTGGACCAACTACGAGAAACCACTGAAAACCTAAATCTCGATGCCCAGACAATGATTTGAACTGATGCCTTCCCGAATGCAAGTCTAGTGTGCTAACCACTGTGCCATTTTCCTCCTCAGTATATCAGAACAATTCACGGAGGAAGGAACTCTAAATGGTATACAGACACTGCAAAGAAACAGCAGCTACCACACAGTAGGTGTAAAATAAAGCATGTGGGTACACACAGAAAGGTATTGAATGAAACGCATTTGGTGGTTCAAAGAACAATGCCTGGAACCTTTAACTATTACTGTGGCTGGATCATACAAAAAGACCCCTTGCAAAATCAAAAGAAACTGAAGTCTTACGTGAAGACTATCACTGACATCAAAGTGAAAGTCCAGACATTCAAATATGACAGAGGAACCAAAATGAGGGATAACAAAGCAAATGCAGAGGAGGAGGAGGAGGGGAAAGGAGGAGGAGGAGGAGGAGATTAGTGTTTAACGACCCATCAACAATGAGGTCATTGGAGATGGAGTGCAAGCTCGGATTAGGGAAGGAAATAGGCTCTGCCCTTTAAAAGAACTGTACTGGCATTTGCCTGAAGTGATTTAAGGAAATCACAGAAAACCTAAATCTGGATGGCTGGCTGTGGTTTTGAACAGTCATTCTCCCAAACGCAAATGCAGAACTCAATTTTCTAATGTTCCTTTACAAAGGCTGTTGCACTATCTAAATCTACATAGCTGCCATTCATTACACCAACTGGAAATTTTGTTTAAGTCATCTTGTATCTTCCTACAATCACTCAACTTTGACACCTTACTGTACACCATGGCAAGATCAGCAAACAACCGCAGTCTGCTGCCCTTCCTGTCTGCCAAATCATTTATGTACATAGAGAGCAACAGAGGTCCTATTACACTTTCCTGGGGCACTCCTGACAATACCCTTGTCTCCGATGAACACTCACCATCGCAGACAACATACTGGGTTCTATTATTTAAGAAGTCTTCGAGCCACCCACACATCTGTGAACTTATAGCATATGCTTGTACCTTCGTTAAAAACCTGCATGGGGCAGCGTGTTAAATGCTTTCTGGAAATCTAGAAATATGGAATATGCCTTCATCCAAAGTTCTCATAATATCATGGGAAAAAAGGGTAAGCCGAGTTTTGCATGAACGACGCTTTCTAAAACCATGTTGATTCGTGGACACAAGCTGCTTAGCCTCAGGAAAGTTTATTATACCAGAATGAAATTTTCACTCTGCAGCGGAGTGTGTACTGATATGAAACTTCCTGGTAGATTAAAACTGTGTGCCGGATCAAGACACGAATCAGGACCTTTGCCTTTCGAGGGCAACAGCTCTACTGACTTGAGTTACGCAGGCACGACTCACGACCTGTCCTAACAGCTTCATTCTGCCAGTATCTCATCTCCTACCTTCCAAACTTCACAGAAGCTCTCCTGCAAACCTCGCAGAACTACTAGAAGCAAGAATATTCTGACAGTATTGAAGCTGTGAGGTTGGGTCATGAACTGTGCTCGCAAAGCTCAGTCGGCAGAGGACTTGCCTGCCAAAGGCAAAGGTCCCAAGCTCAAGTTACGGTCTGGCACAAAGTTTTAATCTGCCACAAAGTTTCATATCAGTGCACACTCCGCTGCAGAGTGAAAATTTCATTCTGGAAACATCCCCAAGCTGTGGCTGAGCCATGTCTCCACAATATCCTTTCCTTCAGGGGTACTATATCCGTAAATTGCAGGAGAGCTTCTGTGAAGTTTGGAAGGAAGGAGATGAGGTATTGGCAGAATTGAAGGTGTGAGGACAGGTTTTGAGTCATGCTTGGGTAGCTCAGCCGGTAGAGCACTTGCCCGGGAAAGCCGAAGGTCCCATGTTCAAGACTCAGTCTGGCACACAGTTTTAATCTGCCAGGAAGTTTCAAGTTTATTATATTCAAACTGAGAATGTGATCAAGGATTCTGTAGCAAAGAGAAGTTAGGGATATTGGTCTGTAATTTTGTGATTCCATTCTTTTGCCTGCACTGTTTTCCTTGAGACTTTGTGCTGGGTGAGAGATTAACGATAACTGCAAGCTAGATAAGGGGCCAATGTTGTAGAGTATTCTTTGTAAAATTGAACAAAGATTCCATCCGGACCTGGTGATTTATTTGTTTTCTAATCTTCAAGTTGCTTCTCCATGCCAGGTATGCTTACTTCTATGCTATCCACATGGGAGTCTGTCTGATGGTCAAAAGACGGTATGTTTGTATGATTCTCCAGTGTGAACAATTTCTTGAATGTGTAATTTAAAACTTTGGCTTTTGTTTTGCTACCTTCAACCGGCACACCAGGCTGGCCAACAAGGGGCTGAATGGAAGCCTTAGATCCACTCAGAGATTTTACATACAACCAGAATTTTCTTGGGTTCTCTGCTAGATATTTTGCTAAGGTGTGATGGTGGCAGTTTTTGTATGCTTCGTGCATAGATCTTTTCACAAATGCACGAATCTCTACTAACATTCACTTGTCATTGTTTGTGTGTCCCTTTTTGAACCTAGAGTGCAAAAGCCTCTGCTTCCTCAGCATCTTACGAATTTCGTTACTAAACCATGGTGGGTCTTTTCGATCCTTTATTCACTTACTAGGCACATAACTATCAAGACTACTATTTACAATCTGCTTAAAGTTTGCCAATATTTCCTCTACATCCAACTCACGGGTACTAAGTGATGCCAATTTACTGTCTAAGTAAGATGTTATCAACTGCTTATCTGCTCTACCTAGCAGAAACACTCTACTAGCCTTCTTGACTGATTTATTAATTTTTGTAATCATAGTAGCTATAATGACATCACGATCACTAAGCCCAGATTCTATACCGACATTGTAGATAAGGTCGGGCCTATTTGTAGCTACAAGGTCTAAGATATTTCTGTAGTGTGTGGGCTGCCGACCTAGCTGTCAAGACAATTATCAGAAAACGTATTCAAAAATATTTTGCATGACTGTCTGTCTGTAGCCCCGCAATGAACCCATAAACATCCCAGTCTATATTCAGCAGGTTAAAGTTGCCTCCAACTAGTATTGCACCATCTGTATTTGTGCGATATTGACCACAAACTTTCTTTGAATGACTCTAGAACTGCCACAGCAGAACCAGGTTGTCGGTAAAAACATCCAACAATTAACTCAGCTTCATCTACATCTGTTATTCACTACAGACAACTTCACTGTCACACTGAACAACCTCAATAGAGACAATATTTTTGTCAACTGCAATAAAAACTCCCCCTACTATGGCCTCTAATCTGTCTTTCCAATATACATTCCATGACTTGCTAAATATCTTAGAGCTTTCCACTTCGGGTTTCAGCCAGTTCTCAGTCCCATGAATAATTTGAGCACAAAGACTTTCCTGGAGGGCAATAAATTGGGGAACTTTATTACAAATACTATGATAGTTTAGTGATGAAACTGTGACAGCCATAGTGTCTTTATTCTGAATGCCGTTTGACTTCTCTTGCTGTGAATCGAGTGGCGAGTGTTCATCAGAGCATCTATTATTACCGCATAGTCTAAAAAACCCCTCATTTGCACTCCATAAATACTCTGTTACCCAAGTGGCTGCTTCCTTTATGTAGAGCACTCCTGACCTATCAAGGGGAGTCCTACAAATCCCCACATGATAATACAGGTCAGGAAACCTGCAGCCCAGATCTCCCCAGAGTGAACAAAGCTTTTGATTGAGACCCTCCACTTGACTCCAAACCAAAGCACGCTGATCAACTCTGGGAACGATGTTAAAAATTGCAAGCTCTGCTTGCACCCCTCAAGCGAGGCCAGCATATTCGATAGCCACCAGCAAGGCTGCCTCCATATATCGGATAGCCCCCCCCCCCCCCCCCCCTAGCTCTGGCAGACATACCGAGCAATCCAGCCCCAAATGCTATCTGGCTAAGTTGCTGCATAATGCGCTTAACATTGGAACTCCCAATAACTAGTGAACTCCTCTCCCGTGTGTCTGCTTGGACCCTGCTGAAGGAGCGGCCACCTGTCTACTCACAGGATGAATGGGTAAGGCCAGGAGGCCAGTCTCCACATTGGGCCTCCGCCTTGAGTGACGCGAACGCATTACTACCCATCACTCATCCTGCTGCGAGGGTGGATCCACTGCGTCATGTACAATATGTGGTGCCTTGGAGGCAGAGCCGATAGATAAAACAAGTGACATCTGAGGTGTCCCAAGCGACGTGTCAGATTCTCCACCACCGCTACACCCCAAGACAGCAGCTTGTAGGTGACTGACCACAGCCAATAGCATGTTCAGCTGTTTGCAAACTGCAGCCAGCTGCTCTTGTGTGTGCACATAGCACGCACACATCCTATCCATTTGAGCAAAACTAACCGAAGAAGTAGACCATGAAAGCAGACAATTCTCGATATGCGACTTGCTAACCTCCTGATGTGTCACCAATGGACTGATATATTAAAGAACTATGTAGTGAGCTGTTCAGTGAGTAACTGTTTCACTAAAGATTAAATGAATTTACACTTACAAAAAAAAGATTAATCCTCTTAAATAGAGAAATGCGCATGAAATTTAATAAATGTACTACATGGAAAACAAACCTGTCGCTCTGTACATGCACTCGTATCACTGTCGAGAGCTGGAGCCTGACTGGCTGGCTTACTAAATGAATGGACAGTTGCTTTCGAAACGAAACAAATGAGCAACTAATGCGCTACAGACTGAATGAATTTACATTTACAAAAATGCAAGATTAACCCTCTTAAACAGAGAAATACCCACAAAATTTAATAACTATAGTATGTGTAAAACACAGAAAAGGATAAACATTTAACTTGCCGCTCTGAAGACGCACTTGTATCACAGCAGAGAGCTGGAATCAGACTGGGCTATGTCCAGATGGCCTCGTAAAGTATGCTATGAAAAATAACCAAAAGCTGGACATTGTCAACTCTAGGAGCCTTCTATCAATACCATCTGACAACAAAATAAAGATGAAGTCTCCACAAACAATGACTGTCCAATTACATCTTGGTAAGTAAGTGCGTTTACATAGCTTAGGATTTTCATGCTGATGAACTGTAAACTGTCAGTATTATAAGCTTGGGTGTTTCCAGATCCACTATTGTGGCACAGCATTCAAACAGCTGCTTAACATAGTATTCATTAACCTGAAGGTTTAGGAGGCTAGTATGTGACGGGACTGCTCCCACCACCCTCAAATTAAAAACACTGTTGGGGGCGACAGACCCATTTGTAGCATAGCCAAAGGTCTGTGTTAGGTTGGAAGGTGCCAATCTGGTTGACAGTTGGAGAAGTTAGTGAATCTGAAATAAGGTAGTGGTAAGATATTAATCTGTAGTGTAGCACGATATCTACATTCATGCCATATTTAACACATTTTTCTCATTTATAAAAACTAAAACTACAAGGTAGATTCAGAAAACCTTTGTTAGCTAATGGACAAGCCGCCCCCCATGAACCATGGATCTTGCCGTTGGTGGGGAGGCTTGCGTGCCTCAGCGATACAGATGGCCGTACCGTAGGTGCAACCACAACGGAGGGGTATCTGTTGAGAGGCCAGACAAACATGTGGTTCCTGAAGAGGGGCAGCAGCCTTTTCAGTAGTTGCAGGGGCAACAGTCTGGATGATTGACTGATCTGGCCTTGTAACATTAACCAAAACGGCCTTGCTGTGCTGGTACTGCGAACGGCTGAAAGCAAGGGGAAACTACAGCCGTAATTTTTCCCGAGGACTTGCAGCTCTACTGTATGATTAAATGATGATGGCGTCCTCTTGGGTAAAATATTCCGGAGGTAAAATAGTCCCCCATTCGGATCTCCGGGCGGGGACTACTCAAGAGGACGTCGTTATCAGGAAAAGAAAACTGGCGTTCTACGGATCGGAGCGTGGAATGTCAGATCCCTTAATCAGGCAGGTAGGTTAGAAAATTTAAAAAGGGAAATGGATAGGTTAAAGTTAGATATAGTGGGAATTAGCGAAGTTCGGTGGCAGGAGGAACAAGACTTTTGGTCAGGTGATTACAGGGTTATAAATACAAAATCAAATAGAGGTAATGCAGGAGTAGGTTTAATAATGAATAAAAAAATAGGAGTGCGGGTTAGCTACTACAAACAGCATAGTGAACGCATTATTGTGGCCAAGATAGACACAAAGCCCATGCCTACTACAGTAGTACAAGTTTATATGCCAACTAGCTCTGCAGATGATGAAGAAATTGATGAAATGTATGACGAGATAAAAGAAATTATTCAGGTAGTGAAGGGAGACGAAAATTTAATAGTCATGGGTGACTGGAATTTGTCAGTAGGAAAAGGAAGAGAAGGAAACATAGTAGGTGAATATGGATTGGGGGGAAGAAATGAAAGAGGAAGCCGCCTTGTAGAATTTTGCACAGAGCATAACTTAATCATAGCTAACACTTGGTTCAAGAATCATGAAAGGAGGCTGTATACATGGAAGAAGCCAGGAGATACTGACACGTTTCAGACAGATTATATAATTGTAAGACAGAGATTTAGGAACCAGGTTTTAAATTGTAAGACATTTCCTGGGGCAGATGTGGATTCTGACCACACTCTATTGGTTATGAACTGCAGATTGAAACTGAAGAAACTGCAAAAAGATGGGAATTTAAGGAGATGGGACCTGGATGAACTGACTAAACCAGAGGTTGTAGGGAGTTTCAGGGAAAGCATAAGGGAACAATTGGCAGCAGTGGGGGAAAGAAGTACAGTAGAAGAAGAATGGGTAGCTCTGAGGGATGAAGTGGTGAAGGCAGCAGACGATCAAGTAGGTAAAAAGACGAGGGCTAATAGAAATCCTTGGGTAACAGAAGAAATATTGAATTTAATTGATGAAAGGAGAAAATATAAAAATGCAGTAAATGAAGCAGGCAAAAAGGAATACAAATGTCTCAAAAATGAAATGGACAGGAAGTGCAAAATGGCTAAGCAGGGATGGCTAGAGGACAAATGTAAGGATGTGGAGGCTTGTCTCACTAGGGGTAAGATAGATACTGCCTACAGGAAAATTAAAGAGACTTTTGGAGAGAAGAGAACCACTTGTATGAATATCAAGAGCTCAGATGGCAACCCAGTTCTAAGCAAAGAAGGGAAGGCAGAAAGCTGGAAGGAGTATATAGAGGGTTTATACAAGGGAGATGTACTTGAGGACAATATTATGGAAATGGAAGAGGATGTGGTTGGGAAAGGAGTGAGACAGGGTTGTAGCCTCTCCCCGATGTTATTCAATTTGTATATTGAGCAAGCAGTAAAGGAAACAAAAGAAAAATTCGGAGTAGGTATTAAAATTCATGGAGAAGACGTAAAAACTTTGAGGTTCGCCGATGACATTGTAATTCTGTCAGAGACAGCAAAGGACTTGGAAGAGCAGTTGAACGGAATGGACAGTGTCTTGAAAGGAGGATATAAGATGAACATCAACAAAAGCAAAACGAGGATAATGGAATGTAGTCGAATTAAGTCGGGTGATGCTGAGGGAATTAGATTAGGAAATGAGATACTTAAAGTAGTAAAGGAGTTTTGCTATTTACGGAGTAAAATAACCGATGATGGTCGAAGTAGAGAGGATATAAAATGTAGACTGGCAATGGGAAGGAAAGCGTTTCTCAAGAAGAGAAATTTGTTAACATCGAGTATAGATTTATGTGTCAGGAAGTCGTTTCTGAAAGTATTTGTATGGAGTGTAGCCATGTATGGAAGTGAGACATGGACGATAACTAGTTTGGACAAGAAGAGAATAGAAGCTTTCGAAATGTGGTGCTACAGAAGAATGCTGAAGATAAGGTGGGTAGATCACGTAACTAATGAGGAGGTGTTGTATAGGATTGGGGAGAAGAGAAGTTTGTGGCACAACTTGACTAGAAGAAGGGATCTGTTGGTAGGACATGTTCTGAGGCATCGAGGGATCACAAATTTAGCATTGGAGGGCAGCGTGGAGGGTAAAAATCGTAGAGGGAGACCAAGAGATGAATACACTAAGCAGATTCAGAAGGATGTAGGTTGCAGTAGGTACTGGGAGATGAAGAAGCTTGCACAGGGTAGAGTAGCATGGAGAGCTGCATCAAACCAGTCTCAGGACTGAAGACCACAACAACAACAAACAGTATCTGCCGGCAATAAGTGACAACAGGGAAACGGCACAACACAAAATTTGGATTGTAGATTAATCAACTAAATGACAACAAATAAATTATTCGAAACAAGTTTCACTCATTGCCCAGTGTTTAAACTACAACTTGTCCCATAAATACTTACGTTTGTTGTTTGCAAATGATCCTGCACTCAAACAAACGTCAATACAATGCCCAATTCAGAAAACCAAATAAACAATCCAATCCAGTAAATAATTAGCAACTGAAGAACATTTAGCCACTTTAAATCATGAAGTGAATTATCTGGTGAATGTTGCCACTGGACAAGCAAAGCGAATAAAAATAAAATTGCACTTTGCACTGTGTTTATTAATGATTGCGAAAATAATTGCGGTTACGAAGAACAACAACACGCCCATAAGTCCAAAGATATACGTTAAACAATTAAAGACATTACCGTCTCGCTATCTCTGGAATAAAAAATAAATTCCTTCATGTTCATAGACCATAGATGTTATTTACGTTCTATGTCCATGTTCCTTCCGCAGTCTAATCTCTACAGAACAGGTTATCACTAAGCTTTACATGCGACATATCTTCCGAAACACGAAAATTGAGTTTCGGAAACCGTTCTGTCATGTTTACACGGAAGGTCTGCATCAGATTTGCTAGCCCAGTTAAATATGGTGCCTGGAAAACAGGTGATACAGTTTATGATTTCGTCACCACAATCGCTACTTACCTGAAATTAGACGAGGTGTAAACAGATCCAATGTAATATTTATTCTTATCTTTCACTGTACATAAAGGCACTCCATGTTTATTAGCTGGAAATTTTGAAAAAAAAAAAAATAAACAACAACACAAACCTGACAGCCCAAGCACTTTTTAAAATCGGTTGTGTTTACATGCTATCGAAAATCGATTGCGGAAATGGAAAACCGACAACCAGAAGGGGGTTTCCAGAATTGATTTCAAAATGTTTTTCATGACCACCCAGAAGCGGTTTTGGGAAATCGGTTTACGAAATCTGATTTTTGGAACCCTACATAAATGGGGGTGATAGACTGTCTACGACACACTGGGTGCGTGTCTGATTGGATAAAATTGTGTTTGATGGCGTCTCTTTCTTCAGCCAATCACGATCGCAGCGGAGTCTTCGCGTAAAGCAGCGAAGATATGTGGGTGGATTGTTGTTGAGATATGATGGCAGATTCAAATTTGTGTATACTGTGTGGCAGAAAATTTACAGCTAGAAAGAATTTGTTTGCACACTATAGAGGGGTACATAAATTACAGCCACATACGAGGGCTACGATTCGATGCCCCAAGGAAGGCTGCAGGTTTTCCTGTAACTTTTTGGCTAATTTGAGAATGCATGTAGAGGAAGAGCACAATACTCTGATGGTGAAAGAAGTACTTATGTTCGAATCAGCGGAAGGTAAGTTTTCTCTTGCATACACAACTTTGTATTGTAATTAGTTTGCAACCCAGTGTAGTGTAATTGTTGTGCGGAGTATTTGCAAGTTGATAGTCGTAGGCAACTTTTTAATTTTGTTCATATTTGCCATGCTGTTGGCTGAAAGCGTTGGTAAACTTTTATAAAGCTGGTCACTGTTGAGAAAATTATGTATTGGCTTTACTGATTTTGGCAGTCTATACTGTACCGGTTTTGGCAGTCTAGCCATTACCAGTAGTCTGTAAGAAACGCATGACAGATAGCTGCGTTGAAACATGCTAGGAGTCTTCATTTGATTGCGGCTCCTAATGTATTGACGTTATGTTATTGACAGAATCATTACCGTTCAGAGTTATATGTTGACGTGTTAATGGTGAACTCTTTTAGGGTAGTTGTGGTATCTTTCAGAACCATTTACAGTTTGATTTGCAGTAAATCTGTTATTTAGCATGCCCATTGGTATTGATATGGAGATATGTTAATAAGCAACCAAGTGTCATATTAACTGACATGGAAACTGATCTTACTCCAACCAAATGTAGTTACACTAACATTTGCTTTCAGAAACATTTCAGCAGACACTGGTAGAGCTGTGGGAGTTCAGTAACAGTTTGGTATCAGTAATTTGGCTATCAGATTGTACAATCCGTCTATGAATGTTGATTTCCGTATGTGAAATATGATTTACAGTGATTAAAACCATACCTACAGAGTTTAAAATAACATTAACTCTAGTCTCTTTCGATTAAACTATAGCCTTTAATACAACCTATTGACTTTGACTAATGATATTATAAGGTATGAGAGACTCCTGTTAACCTCTTTGTGTAATGGTTGTTTCAGAGTTTCAGGAGTGGAAGGCCAAAGAAGAGAAGGAAACCAAAAGCAGCTTTGTACAACACTGTGGTGCTAAGCGTACAAAAGGTGGCATTGAAAGGATCACTTTTGTTTGTCACAGAAGTGGGAAGTTTCAGTCTTCATCCACAGGCAAAAGGTTGCTGAAATCACAAGGCAGTATCAAGTTAGGAAGCCACTGTACTGCTGCTATTGAGCTCCACAGAGAAAAAAGTGGTGATTGTACTGTTGTTTATTTCAAAACGCACTTTGGCCATGAACAGCATATAGGCTTACTGCAGCTTAGTAGATCTGATAGGGAAGCCATTGCACGTAAGTTTTGAATTAACTTTATAAAATAGTCTGTATATAAGTGGGAAGATTGGAGTGCTCATGTAGCTGTAGACAAGTCAGTTTGAATGAGTCAACTATGAAATCAGTAAAGAAGTTGTGGGTAATTGTGTGTGGGGAGCTGTGGTTTTAGGTGGTAGAGAAATCTGAAGTTGTTTTCAAGTTCCTGAGTAACTACTAAGTGTTTTCTTGTTAGGTTGTATTAAGAGATATGCAAATTTATAGTGACAGTTTTCTTTACTTGGTGGTGAACACAGGTTCTGGGCTATTTAGTAATTGTTATGCATGCACTGAGTGATCAGTAAAACATTATTTCAGAAAGTTTTCACATTTATATTGAAAAATACTCAAGAAAGGGTCAGCGGAGGCGTCCGATCCAATGTGTCATCGTAGCTGTGTGTGTTTTGGTATCATCAGTTGTAATTGCCCTATATAGGTCAAGGGAAGTGTCAGATTCCAATGTGTTGTTGCTCAATGAGTTTAGAAATCGTCAGTTGTAGTTGACCTATATAGGTCATGGGAAGTGTCAGAGTCCAATTTTTGTTGTTTTCGGTGTTTGTTTTGTGGTATCGATACTTGCGGTCTGAGTATAATTTTTGGGTGTTGGTTTTTATTTTGTGGTATCGACAATTGTGGTTGAGTTATGTAGGTGAAGGGAAGTGACTGATTCCCCTGGATATTGTGGGTGTATGTGGGAATTTTGTGTTGTTTTTATGTCATCGTTTTTTGTGGTTTGGGGTTGTGGTGTGTGTCTTTACATGTTTATATTTAGTTTGTCCTCACCCAAAACCCTCCAATTTCCCATGCTGATCCTGTTAGTTTGATTATATTTTTGGAGGGAGATCTGTTTGTTGTTTTTATATGTTTTTTTGTGTTTGTTGTCGTGTTTATGTAATTACATCACAGACGCCATATTGGAGACATTGAGAATGGTCGTTTCCGCCATATTGGAGATGTCATGGGTGGAATCAGACGCTTCTGTAATCCCATGGGCCCAAGTGCATGTGCGAAAGTAAGGTTTTATAAATGTTAAAATCAAAATCGTGCACAGAAATCTAGAGGTATTTAGGAAGTTATATGTGTGCCGATCATTCACTTTTTGCCAATTGATTATTCATGTGTGTAGGCTAATGATATTTATTTCTCACTCAAAGGTAAATATGAGTGGTACTGCCCCAACTGGACTTCTGGGTGGTTGAAAAGTTGTTCGGGCATAAAAATACAGGGTTTTTATAAATTAATGTCAGTTTTAACACTTTATAATATTTATTATATTAAACTTACAGTTATAGATTATATGTCAAATTAAAGAGCAACTCAGTTTTACCTTATAAATGTTCAATGTGAGCACAATTTGTCACACGGCACACATCGAGTCTATAGTCGAGTTCTTCCCAAAGGTTGATAAGTGTGTCTTCAGTGATTGTAGCAACAGTAGCTTCAATCTGGTTTCCTAATTCAGGGAGGTGTGCTTGTAGAGGAGGCATGTACACACGATCCTTGATGAAGCCCCCAAAGGAAAAAATCACATGGCGTTAGGTCGGGTGATCGTGGAGGCCATGCAAAGCAAGCCCTGTCATTGGGCCCCTTGCGGCCTATCCAGCACTTGGGTACAGTGAAGTTCAATCACGTACTTCGCTATGCCAGTAAGGTGTCGGACCATCTTGCTGGAAAATGAAGTTCTCGGGCTCATCTTCTTCCAACTGAGGGAAGAGCCATTGCTCTAGTGTAGCTAGGTAAGAAGTGCCAGTTACAGTAGGTTCACCAAAAAAGAAAGGCTCATAAACTTTCAGCTGGGAATCTAGCAGATTGCGGCGGATACATTGCATGCTGCGCATGGGCACTGGTGCCAAACGCAACTGTTTGAGTTGCTCAGTCTTTTGACATATCATTTATAATTGTAAGTTTAATGTAATAAATATTATAAAGCATTAAAACCCCAATATTCATTTATAAACACCTGTAGTTAGACATAGAAATTTGATCCATGTGGGATGATTCTTGGAAGCAGAGAAAAAAAAGGCACATTCCTGAACTATACTTTTCATGGCTAATATGAATTATTCCCATATAACGGACACAAATACGGCAGCAGAAGCCGTCACACCCTTGGAAAAAGGCTTTTGAATATTCAGGACTCACATAGTGGCCTTACTTAGATCATTAATCACAAATAAATTAGATAAATGCAAGTCGGTAGACGACTACTGCTATCAAATAACAACAACAACTGCATTTAAGTTAAATGAAATGAAATCTCTGGTAAGTGAAGAGTAGATAGGAACTTTGCTCCTGGCTGGATTAACTGATCATTGTGAACCTATGATCATGGCACTTGAAAACAGTGGCACACGTATCACGGGAGATTCTATGATGTTAAACTGTCGCACGGAAAGGATATGTGGTATTTTTCTAATATCACTAAAAGTTGAGTGAATTTAAAAAAATAAGCATTAAATGTTGACCTTGATTTTCATCTGAATTACCCCCAAAAGGAGGTAAATATGTAAATAGCAAAAACATTGACTTAAACTAGTTGTAATAAGAGAGAAAGTGTTGTGTAATCAAACCTATCATAGCAGAAGGAAGAACCGATGCAGTGTCAGGCAAATATTTACAACCATTAAACCATAAGAGGTTGATCTGCAGGACCCTTGCTGACCATAAACACCAAAGTGGTGCAGCAAGGTTACAGACTGGGGACTGTGAACTGAGGGCCAATCAGGTGATAGAACTGGAGCAGCAGGAATATAAATGCCTTTTTCTGTGATGATGGCATCATGTTCTCTGAATTTCTTACTTACAGATACTACTGTCCTATGACATGCAGGAGAATTGGGAAAAGGGGGAGGTTAAATATATGGGGAACTATGAAAGGATAGGAAAGTGGGGGGGGGGGGGGGGGGGGAGGGCTAAAGAGGAAATGGTGTGATGTGAAGTTCATGTAAGACAGAGGGTAATGTTATAACAAAGAAAAGGGAAACTTGTGCAGTTACAGGAAAATTTTGAACTTGGTGCCGTAAGTGTTGAAAGGGAGGGGGAATTGATTTTAATAAGGAAATAGGGTAAGAAGGAAGAGGGGGGAGGTGATAATGGGGGATTTCATTTTAGGAAGAAGGTAGATAACATAGTATCATAAAAAGTTTGATTTTTAGTAATCATGTGCATTCTTTGAGGTGCTTGATCTCAAAATTTAACAGAATTTTGACACATTTAAGAAATGCTTTAGGAGAAGGAGCATTTTTTGTATCTCAAAGAAATTCTGAAATTGGTCACATGTACTCCCATAAAGAAAAGTTTAACCTTGTCGTATATGATGCATATTTTTCTCTTGTTTATGAGCTTGACCACTCTGAACTAGACAAATTTATGAAAGCTATTACCTCCCTCATACAGGAAATCAGCATACCTGTTAAAGATAGGCAATTTTAAAAGATCTCCCAGCTAAAGAAAACACACTGTGCATCAGATTATGGTCTAAATCAGAGCCATAAATACCAAGTGTTTTCTCATTTGCATAAAGAGTGGTCAACCTCAGCTCTATTCAGTTTAGTACTACAGTGCGATCTGCTTAACAAAGGTCTAAAACTGTTTCCAGTGATCATAGCACAGTAGTATCTGTAAGTAAGAAACTCGAACAACATGATGCTCTCATCACATAAAAAGGCAACACAGCTGTTGCCGTGTATAGGGCTGATTATATTAGCAAAAGTTAAATTTTTTTAATGAGAATGCCACCCACTCCATTGATCATGATCCAACACAGATTTATGTTACGGAGATACAAGCTTGCATTTGTGACTATACTAATATAATTTCCCTTGATAACCACTACAAACAAAAAGTTGTGAATCCAAGGATCCCAAACTTTTGCTCCCAGATTATAACCCACAAGTTACATTTTCTAAATTATTCCATTGTTAACTGTAGAAACAGCCCTCCTGAATCTGTTGTTAATTCATATTAAAAATGTTTAAAGAATTTTATATCTTTGAAACCTCCTATATCCTTAACTGGAAAGTATTAGATGAGCAACTACAGGGAAATTTTTTCCCATCCTCTTCTTATTTGGCTTCCCTCAACCTAATAAAATCTATATAAGAATGTTCCCATTCAAGCAATGAACATCTATTTTTGACAACATGTCCAAAATGGCAAAGTAAATCCAGATGATATTGATGAGCTTCTCTCTCTCTCCTCTGCCTCATTACCTCATACAGTTATTTTTCTTTCAATAGCGGCATGTATAAACAAGTAGACAGCATTGCAATGGGCAACTGCGTCGTGAGATGTTTAGCAGACATATTTCTTAACGTCATTGAAAACTGTTATTTTGTGCAAGTCTCCACCTTTTGCAAGAAAAACCTTTTTTGTAGCAGATATATGGGTGACATTTTATTATAATGAATGCATCCATGGATGATGTACCCCTCATAGACATCTGGGCTAACACTTGCTTTCTCCAATAGTTATGTAACGTTTGGGATTTATAGAAACCCCACAGCCATTGTCGTCATCATCCACTCGACATCCTGTCATTTTTTATTATTTTATTTTATTTATTTATTTTTTTTTCATTCCCAAAATAAGCTTATTTTCTTGTATCGTTGACTGTTTATGCGACATCCCCTTGGATTCAGAATCTGTTGACCAGAGCATGCTAACCTGACACATTGCTAGAACCAGTGGATACCATTCTAGTCTGTAGACCAAACATACAGTAACAAAATTTCTCCTCAGTCCGTGTGTGTCTCCTTACCATCACATGAAGGTAGCTATAACAGCAAACAATTGTTGAAAGACACATATTCCAGCTCCAGGATCTACAAAATAATGTGCTACAGGGCTCAATATTGCACATTGGCCAGACTGGAAGAGCCCAACTAGAGTTCAACAACACCTTTTAAATAGGAGGGATGCCGTCTAAACAGTTCAGCCACCTCGAGTCATCTCAGGAGGACCAGTCTCCTCTAGATGAGCTGCAAATCTTCCACTATACTCCCAAAGGGGGGGGGGGGACTTTTGGAAGAATTCGAAATTTCCAAGTTTGTAAGATAGTCTGCAGAGTACTGCCTCAATCAACAAAGTACTATGGTGTTTCTTTCCAAAGTGAAATCTTTCTGCCCCTGTTCCACTACCATCCCTCTCCCTCTTATCCTATTTCCTTACTAAACAAATTTCTTCCCTCTGTGTCTTTCCTTTCAACACTTATGGCACCTTTTTTCCCACTCTTTCCAGGTCAAGATATTCCTCTACCAGCAAGCCAAGTTTCTCTTTATCATAACATTACCCTCTGTCTTACATGAATACCTTGTCCTATTATTCCATATTAATGCATAAGATTCCCCATTTATTTGACCTCCCTGCTTTTCCCTCCTCCCTCTCTGATCACCTCCTCTGCATTCCCACTGCTCCAGTGCCGCCAGCTAGCTGGCCCGCAACTCACGCAGTCCATAACTTCGCTGCACCTGTTCTATTGTTTACAGTTGGCGAGCACACTGCAGTTCCACCTCTTTCATTTTAATGGTTGTAAATGCGTACCTACCTCCGCACTGGCTCTTCCTTCTGTTGTGATTCGTTTAGTTATGTGACAGCTCTTTCTTATTACGTTTATATAACATCCCCCCACCCACACACACACAACTCATTATACTTAATGTTTTTGCTATTTATCTTTTTAACTGTACTTAGGATTTTCCAGTGTTATTTCATAGTTAAAGTTAAAGACAGGTTAAAGTTAAAGACAGGTGTTTCCACCACTATTTTATATGACAGCCAGGTCCCTTACTTAACTCTTTCCACTTTCGACCAAGTAAGTTTTTAAAGTTTTATTAAATTCACTCACGTTTTAGCGATATTAGATCAGCTGCTGGCTAGTTTCATGTGCAATACAAGTTAATGACATCTCTGCACACTATTCAACAACTGTAATTGTTTCTATGTTGTTCCAGTATGGGGCTGCACTAACCACATAAACTGTAATTTGAATTAATAAGACAATTACATAATTGCAGCAGAGACTGTTCACTAATTTGAATAATTTATCTACTGTTGCTGTATCTGTGATAATGGAGTGGGATGAGATATTTTCACTTTATTGGAAGAGTACTCATTTGCAGTCATTAAGTGAGCTTTTATGTAAAATACATTCTTATAAACAATGATTGAGAAGTGCTTAATTTGTAAGGGATTGGACTGGTAAATGTGCCATGAAACCTTGGTGTAGGCACTTGATGATGAACTAATGAATGACCAGAAAGTTACTGAACTTCTGATCATTAACTGCCTTCCTTGTAAGCTGCATAAATCTCTTCCATTAAGGAATTACTGGTAGTTGCAGAGTGGGTTGCATTAGATGGAGCTGCTTATCACACATACACAGCATCTTGTGAGATGGTTGTCAGTAGGTCCAGTGGAATAGGATTGATCATATTTAAATCTAAAATAGTAATCTGCTATAATACATTGTTTGTCTTAACATTGAAATACTTGAAGTTCTGTAACATTTAGGTGACCTGCTTGTTTTGCAGTGGGAGCCTCTAAGCATCTTCAGATGTTGGGAAAGCTTAGGCCGGGGTGATGCATAATTTAATATCCTCAAGCTGTGAAAAGTATTCCACCCATTGATAGTGGAGACAGTAAAATGGACATTGTTGAATACATATTGACCACATGTTACACTTGACAGGCTCCTCAGTGTGGTAGACATTTGACAGCTCCAGCTGTTAAGCTTTTTTACCTAATAGCTCATCAACAACTGCAAATAAATACTCAATTAACCAAAAATAACTCCACTCTATGAACGTGAGCTCAGTGAAGTTATTTTATCTATTCACATGAGAGAACTGGACAGGATATGCTGGGGATGTACAATCTGTACGTAAACTGAAAAGGAAGCAGTACTCGTGGTGGAGGAAGTTGCCTTTCCTAGAAGAATACTAAAACTGTTGTGCAATGTGACTAAATTTCCCTCTAGCCTTGTAGAATAGTGTGCAGAGATGTCATTAACTTGTATTATTAGTAACTCATATCTGTATCAGATAGATTATATAATAGTAAGACAGAGATTCAGGAACCAGGTTTTAAATTGTAAGACATTTCCAGGGGCAGATGTGGACTCTGACGACAATCTGTTGGTTATAAACTATAGATTAAAACTGAAGAAAATGCAAAAATGTGGGAATTTGAGGAGATGGGACCTGAATAAACTGAAAGAACCAGAGGTTGTAGAGGGCTTCAGGGAGAACATTAGGGAACGTTTGACAAGAGTGGGGGAAAGAAATGCAGTAGAAGAAGAATGGGTAGCTTTGAGAGATGAAATAGTGAAGGTAGCAGAGGATCGAGTAGGTAAAAAGACGAGGACTAATAGAAATCCTTGGGTGACAGAAGAGATATTGAAATTAATTTATGAAAGGAGAAAATATAAAAATGCAGTAAATGAACCAGGCAAAAAGGAATACAAATGTCTCAAAAATGAGATCGACAGGAACTGCAAAATGTCTAATCAGGGATGGCTAGAGGACAAATGTAAGGATGTAGAGGCGCATATCACTAGGGGTAAGATATACTGCCTACAGGAAAATTAAAGAGACCTTTGGAGAAAAGAGAACCACTTGCATAAATATCAAGAGTTCAGATGGAAACCCAGTTCTAAGCAAGGAAGGGACAGCAGAAAGGTGGAAGGAATATGTAGAGGGTCTATACAAGGGTGATGTTCTTGAGGACAATATTATAGAAATGGAAGAGAATGTAGATGAAGATGAAATAGGAGATATGATACTGTGTGAAGAGTTTGACAGAGCACTGAAAGACCTAAGTCGAAACAAGGCCCCGGGAGTAGGCAACATTCCATTAGAACTACTAATAGCCTTGGGAGAGCCAGCCCTGACAAAACTCTACCATCTGGTGAGCAAGATGTATGAGACAGGCGAAATACCCTCAGACTTCAAAAAGAATATAATAATTCCAATCCCAAAGAAAGCAGGTGTTAACAGATGTGAAAATTACCAAACTATCAGTTTAATAAGCCACGGCTGGAAAATACTAACACGAATTCTTTACAGATGAATGGAAAAACTGGTAGAAGCCAACCTCGGGGAAGATCAGTTTGGTTTCTGTAGAAATGTTGGAACACTTGAGGCAGTACTGATCCTATGACTTATCTTAGAAAATAGATTAAAGAAAGGCAAACCTACATTTCTAGCATTTGTAGACTTAGAGAAAGCGTTTGACAATGTTGACTGGAATACTCTCTTTCAAATTCTGAAGGTGGCAGGAGTAAAAACAGGGAGCGAAAGGCCTTCCCTCTTTCCTGATGAGGCAACAGTTTGTTGCGAAAGCTTGAATTTTGTGTGTGTGTTTGTGTTTGTTTGTGTGTCTATCGACCTGCCAGCGCTTTCGTTCATTAAGTCACTTAAAGTAGTAAATTAGTTTTGTTATTTGGGGGGCAAAATAACTCATGATGGTCGAAGTAGAGAGGATATAAAATGTAGACTGGGAATGGCAAGGAAAGCGTTTCTGAAGAAGAGAAATTTGTTTACATCGAGTATAGATTTAAATGTCAGGAAGTCATTTCTGAAAGTATTTGTACGGAGTGTAGCCATGTATGGAAGTGAAACATCGACAATAAATAGTTTGGACAAGAAGAGAATAGAAGCTTTCGAAATGTGGTGCTACAGAAGAATGCTGAAGATTAGATGGGCAGATCACATAACTAACGAGGAGGTATTGAATTGAATAGAATTAGTGAGGAGTTTGTGGCACAACTTGACTAGAAGAAGGGATCGGTTGGTAGGGCATATTCTGAGGCGTCAAGGGATCACCAATTTAGTATTGGAGGGCAGCTTGGAGGGTAAAAATCGTAGAGGGAGACCAAGAGTTGAATACACTAAACAGATTCAGAAGGATGTAGGTTGCAGTAGGTATCGGGAGATGAAGCAGCTTGCACAGGATAGAGTAGCATGGAGAGCTGCATCAAACCAGTCTCACTCTCAATTTTGCAGATCTATAAAGGAGAGAAGTGCATTACCACTATCCAGTGATCTACCTCCCCTCACACTTGTAACGTTCACCTCCAGCTTTCCTCTGTGTTCCATCCCTAGAACACAGTTTATCCATTAACAATATTATGAGAAGGAAAGTTGCTACTCACCATATAGTGGAGATACTGAGTCACAGATAGGCACAACAAAAAGACTTCCACAATTAACACTTTTGACCATTGCCCTTCATCAACAATACACACACATGTTGACAAAGGCCATTGACCGAAAGCTTTAATTGTGAAAGTCTTTTTGTTATGCCTATCTGCCACTTGGCATCTCCACCATAAGGTGAGTAGCAACTTTCCTTCTCATAATATAGTTACATTCCATCCTGGATTTTCCATTGTTTAATTTATCCCTTAATACGGTTCTAATGCACATAGGTGTGTTAAACACGTTTGATGTTAGTTATTCTTTTGGCAATAAATATCAATTTTGTGCCATTAAAACTTTTTTACTAATCTGTGATTTTCCATCATACAGACACTTAGTCCTAGAGAAAATATGAATAGGACCTTTTTTGTTGGACATTTACCATAGTTTTGTTTTTACGAGGAAACATTTTCAGTAGAAGCCATGGGTTTCAAGGTAGTAAAGAAAAAAGTAAAAAGTGACAGTTAAATGTCCACCAGGCAGGATTTTTGGTATATAATTCACTTCATTCCCCACTACCACCGTACACAGATTTGCAACTACACAGTTTTTTTTTTCCTTTGTTGAACAGTTGTTTACCTTGGAGAGAACATAAGAAAACATCTTAAGTGCACTTAAGAGGTCAGTGGCTCGTGCATTGTATGCTGACGTTGGCAACTTGTTGAAATTGATCGTAGCCAGTTGGTTATAGTGTATGATAGTGGAATTTCTTTTGGCAGAAGAAATGAATTGATAACATTTATTTTTGATATAGAGAGTGCCAAAATAACTTTTACTTATCTGGTTATTATGAATTTTAAGGTTGCTTGCTGGCTGTCGTATTTCTTTGGTGACTGGAAAAGTTAAGTATGCTGATGGACTGATCTGTGGCAAATCCTGAGGCCTGCATGCTGCACTGGCATGCAACTTCAAATTCAGCACTGCAGTTGTAAAATCGCCCAGTGTCATGGTAGCATTCCCATCTCTTCCTCTAGCTGTGCAACAAGCCACCAAACTTTCGCCTCATGGCACGAAGTCACCTGCTACACAACCGGCAAAGGGAAAGGACAGAATGAATACTCCTTTGAAGACTCCTTAAATCCCTCCAGCCATCAAACATCTGAGTCTTCCTCTGCCAATTGGAAAGGCTCCAAGAAATTGAATAAAGGCAAATTGTCTTCTCCTTCGCTGACTCGGAGAGCCTCTTCAACAGTCAACACATGATACCCTCAACTGGCCAACCTCCGCGTTGTCAGCACGCACCCCGACTGTTTTTCTGCTCTGGACTCCGCAGACCAACAGATTGAGGCTAGTGATGCCTCCGTAGATCTCGTGGAGCAGGATCCTCCAGCTTCTGCACCTGGTGGCAGAGAGTCTTTGAAGTCTTGCACTTGGCAACGGCTGAGGTGACACCCGTTCATTTTTTTCCCTCCTCCCCTTTCCTCGCCAAGCTCCTCTCCAATAGAACATCCGTAGCCTCCGATCCAACAAAGAGGACTTTGGTTGCTCTTGGGATCACAGCATCCGCTTGTTCTCTACCTCCAGGAAACAAAACTGCGTTTTCACGACCGCTTTGACTTCTCTCATTTATCTCTAGTCCGCTTTGACCTTCCCCCTCGAGGACTGCATTCCATCGTGGAGGAGTTGTGGTGCTTGTTCGGAATGACACTCATAATCAAACCATCTCCCTCACTACCCGGCTTCAAACTGTTGCAGTCCATATTTTCCTTCCTCACTTCATCTTTACCCTTTGTGCCGTTTACATTCCTCCATCATTCGGTGTCACCAAGGCAACTCCCTCTACCCTTTTTGCTGCTCGGTGACTTTAATGCACATCAACCCCTCTAGTGCTTTCCCAGAAGCCCTCTTGGCTGACCATCTCAATCAACTTAACCTCATGTGCCTTAATGTGGGAGCACCCACATTCCTTTTAGACTCCATGCACTCCTATTCCCATTTAGACCTCTCCTTCTGCACTGCCCAGCTTGCCCATCATCTCGAGTGGTCCATTCTCTCTGACACATACTCAGGCAACCGTTTCCCATGTGCTGTCTGTTTGCTGACACCTACCTCAAGTACGTGCACACTCAAACAGCAGCTTTACTTCGACCTGGTGACCTTTGACGAACAACTTTTACACAGTTGTGATGACCAGGTACAATATCTTACAAACATTATTCTTCCTGCCACAGAATGTTCCATGCCTCACCCTTCCTCTTTACCGCACAGTGTCCCGGTCCCTTGGTGGAATGAAGCGTGCCGTGACGCAATTCGCATGCGGACACGTGCTCGCTGCATTGTTAACAATCAGCCTACGATGGCAAACTGCATTTGTTATTAACAGTTGCGTGCACAGTGTTGTCACGTTCATAGGGATATCAGAAAAGCTAGCTGGATTTCATTTACTATTTCTTTCAACAGTTCCGTTCCCTCTTCCGTCGTGTGGGCCAACCTCTGACAGCTCTCTGGGGCTAAGGTCCATCCTCCAATTTCCAGCCTGACCATAGCAGATGATGTCATAGTGAACCCTACTGCTATCTCGCCACTATTTTGCAGAGATTTCGAGCTCCACCCATTATCACACAGCCTTCCTCCATTGCAAATGGGTGTAGGAGGCTCAGACGATACACTTATCTTCTCAGAATCGCGAGTGCTACAATGCTGCCTTTACTATGAGGGAGCTAGATCATACTCTCACTTCATTCCGATCCTCCACCCCAGGGCTGGATAGTGCTCACAATCAGGTGTTGCAGCACGTTTCTCTTGTGGGTAAGCACTTTCTCCTTCATATGTACATTCACATCTGGGCAGAGGGCACGTTTCCCAGATGCTGGCGTGAAGCCCTTGTCGTACCCCTACCTAAGCCCAGTAAGAATAAAAACCATCGTTCTAGTTATCACCCCATTTCCCTCACCAGCTGTGTTTGCAAGGTGATGGAACACATGATTCGTGCGTGGCTGGTACGGTGGCTTGAGTTTCGCAATTTACTAACCGCTGCACAATGTGATTTTGAGCGCGCCATTCTGCAGTTGACCATGTCACTTTGTCAACCTGTGTCATGAATGGTTTTATGCAGAAATACCAGGCTGTGGTCGTGTTTTTTGGGGGAGTGGTATCCTCCCCACTCTCTACAAGTGGGGCTTTCACGGCCGCATGCCCCATTTCTGACAGGAATTTTTAAAACAGTTTTGAAGGTATGTGTGGGTTTTGCCTTTCTGACACCTTTATCCAGGAAAATGGTATGCCTGAGGGTTCCATCCTGAGCATCATCCTCTTTGCTATTGCCATTAACCCTATTATGATCTGTCACCCGCTGGGCATCTCTGGCTCCTTTTTCGTTGACGATTTTGCTATCTATTGCAGTTCTCCAGCGACTTGGCTCCTTGAATGGCATCTTCAGCGTTATCTTGATCATCTTTACTCATGGAGCATTGACAGTGGCTTTTGATTTTCCACTGACAAAACAGTTTGTTTGAATTTCTGGCAGTGCAGTGGGTTTCTTCCATAGTTCTTACATCTTGGGCCTTTTTCTCTTCTGTTCATTGAAACTATGAAATTTCTGGGGCTCATGCTCAATAGGAAACTTTCCTGGTGCTCCCATGTGTCTTCCCTGGCCGTCCACTGTACACAATTCCTCAATGTCCCAAGTATCCTCAGCGGTACTTCCTGGGAAGCAGATCGAACCACCTTCCTTCGTTTGTACCAGTCCTTGTCTGTTCAAAACTAGATTATGGGTGTTTGGTTTATGCAACTACACATCCATCCTTCTTACGCTGTCTCGGCATTATCCACATCGTGGCATCCATTTGGCCACTGGTGCCTTTTGCACTAGCCCGGTTGAGAGTCTGCATGTAGAAGCCGCTGAAATACCGCTGCCATACCGTCGTGATTTTCTCGTGAGCAGAAATGCATGCTGTTTGTCTGCCATGCCTGGCCACTACTGCTTCTCCCCTCCTAGCGCTCCCTTCAGCTTGAAGTCAGTGCTGCCACCACTTCTTGCCCCTAGCCTAGCAACTGCTGATAAGAGGGAGGAAAGTGTGGGGAGTGGTTTGTTTGAATCTGATTCTCAGAGACTGTAAATGCAGCAGCTGGAGACAGCGGTCATATGTGCATCAGTTGTGTCTGGGTGATTGAGTGAGTGTTTGTGTGCTCTTGTTTTCTGACAAAGAGTGGCCAAAAATTTAGATGGGAGTGTGTGATGGTCTTTTGTACTTACCCATCTGTGGCTCAGTGACCATCATTACAGTGAGTTGCTACTTATCCCCATTATTATTGATTCTCAGAGTATTCGTACAAGCTATCTGTTGCATGGATTTATCACCGCGGTCTCATTTTATCAACATGCTGTCTGTGACTTGTGAATAGCTGGCCACATGAGTGGACTTCTGTGACGGGCCAAAACCACAGGCCATTGCTGTGGGTATCTTTAACAGATTGGGCTTGCCAATCTGAAGCCCACTGTTTCCCACAAATGTGCAGGCCTTGCTCACCGAATCTACTCTCACCAATCTGCCTGCAGGCCGGGTCTGTTTGTGTGTGGTGTAATGTGCAGATTTTCGTGATTTATCTATGGACCCAGGAATGCGGGCGATGTATTTCAGGAATTGCGACCATCTCACCACATGTACATTGTGCAGTGCAGTTTTTTATAGACATTTGATTTGTTCTGGTAATTTTTGGCATTTTGAAGGTAGTTTATGCAGGGTGATTCAAAAAGAATACCACAACTTTAGGAATTTAAAACTCTGCAACGACGAAAGGCAGAGCTAAGCACTATCTGTCGGCGAATTAAGGGAGCTATAAAGTTTCATTTAGTTGTACATTTGTTCGCTTGAGGCGCTGTTGACTAGGCGTCAGCGTCAGTTGATGCTAAGATGGCGACCGCTCAACAGAAAGCACTTCATCACTGGCCTCCAAGAAGCCCTGATCTTACCCCCTGCGATTTTTTCTTATGGGGGTATGTTAAGGATATGGTGTTTCGGCCACCTCTCCCAGCCACCATTGATGATTTGAAACGAGAAATAACAGCAGCTATCCAAACTGTTACGCCTGATATGCTACAGAGAGTGTGGAACGAGTTGGAGTATCGGGTTGATATTGCTCGTGTGTCTGGAGGGGGCCATATTGAACATCTCTGAACTTGTTTTTGAGTGAAAAAAAACCTTTTTAAATACTCTTTGTAATGATGTATAACAGAAGGTTATATTATGTTTCTTTCATTAAATACACATTTTTAAAGTTGTGGTATTCTTTTTGAATCACCCTGTATATTAGAAAGTATGGGCGATAAGAAGAAGAAATTGTGGCAGTCATTGGCAGTTTGTGCACTTTGTACTCTTATATTTCTCAAAAGAAAAATCAGAGCATATCTGTAAAATAATAGACATAACACAGTGGGTAGTAACCGACAACAATGAGCATAGTAGAACCAACATTTTATTGGGGTCACCCATAATGCTAGTTTACGCAATTCCTCTCTGCCTTATACACTTCGTCCAAGAGGCCTCTGTCTTTCTTAGGGCGTTGCTGAAATCAATGAAGGCACTTTAAATCTGTCTCGCAACGCCAACGAAATGTGTGTTTTTGTCACCAGATGTTTTGTTTTATCGAAATAAAATAACATCACTCGTAATGAAACACATATACCATTTGGCTTTCTTTCTGCATCTAAAAACAGTTCATTACAAAAGATGTTGATGTTAGTACTTAAGATTTTTGCTCACATCAGGAAAGGTCATCTGCTTGCAAGTTTGTTTATGTATTTCCTTGCTTGGCACTATTTCTGTAGCGTAGCTTCGAAGATGGATTTAAAATACATTCAGTTACTACAAAGCAGCTACAAGCAATATGGTCATGCAAACGTAGAACCACTTTTTTTTTTTTTTTTTTTTTTTTTTTTTCCCCCCCTCCGGAACTTCATGTCAGATTTTGTAGCTTCATTGTTATGGCAACACTGTGGCCCACAGTCAGAGTACTGTCTGCAAATTTTTGAACCATCCCTTTGTAGACCCCTTTTTTTTACTTTCTTGTGTATGTAATGTTCATGTGTCAGTTTTCAAAACAATGTATTCCATCAGAATGAGATTTTCACTCTGCAGCGGAGTGTGCGCTGATATGAAACTTCCTGGCAGATTAAAACTGTGTGCCCGACCGAGACTCGAACTCCGGACCTTTGCCTTTTGTGGGCAAGTGCTCTACCATCTGAGCTACCGAAGCACGACTCACGCCCGGTCCTCACAGCTTTACTTCTGCCAGTATCTCATCTCGTCTCCTAGTGCACTTGCCCGCGAAAGGCAAAGGTCGTGAGTTCGAGTCTCGGTCGGGCACACAGTTTTAATCTGCCAGGAAGTTTCAATGTATTTCATGGTACAGTTGTATGTTTTTTGTTGCGGTTGTTGGTCCAGACCCTTCATTATATTTGTAGCAATTAAAACTTGCTGTCTCTTGAAAACCACTCACTCAGAAGTGGTGAATTTTGAACAACAGCTACATTTCTCTTGTTTCCTGTTAAAAATTTACTTTGTTTGGCAAAACAGAATGGAATTTGCATAATGTCACCATACCAACATCCTAATGCACCTGCAGTTACAGAATCCTGAAACAGTGGTTAAAAAGGGAATGTGGTCAATTCAGGTCAAAAGTTTTTGAAAAATCACATTTTTGGTATAAAAAGAAACGCGTAATTCCTTATCTTGTTGCAAAGGCACGCTAATTCTCATTTCAGTGGCTATCGAATACTTTAAAAAATTACAGCATTCCATTACATAAGTCTAGATACTCGTACAACGTGGTAGGTAAGAAAATTCCACATGCTTATTATGCAGAAAAATACTAAAATATTTCTGTGCTATCATTTGCCAAAATCTCATTTCGATAACTCAGATCATTTGTGAGGCATGAGGGATGCTGTGAATACATTATTCCCGCATTCTGCAGGTATAGTCTCAAGGTCAGGCAAGCACAAACGCACAGGCAGGGGCTGCAGGTATCAAGGAATCCGCTGGAAATATCCGTAGCTCTTTGGGAAAATACATTTTTTCTGTGGCATCTTGCCTTCGAAGGTGCACCAGCTTTCCATTGTTGCAGGAGTGTTGTCAGCAAACAGCTTTCTGTCCTCAGTCATGTTGCAACTCTCACCAAGTTCTGTTAGTATATCCTGGTGAAACCAAGCAGTGTGAAATTCAGTGTTAAATGGCTAAATGACTTGCGGTTTGAGGGCAACAAGGCCCACAAGACATCAGAATTGCAAGTGTTTTGCACAATATGCAGCAAGTCTTTCGCTCTCAGCAACATTGGAAAGATGGCTGTAATCAACCATGTAGAAGGAGCTATGCATTCAAAGGCAGTTGAAGCAGTTAAGAAGATAGCGGGCATTCATCTTTTTCTTCAGTTCTCGGTAAGTGAAGTGCTGTGACTGTTAAGTGATGCATAGACATCATCTCACTGACCTTAATGGGATTTTATTTTCAGGGACTGCATTGTGTTTTTATCCTGCTGTTTTAGTGATGTGTTAGGCAATTAAAAGTTTATACTTGTAATGTTTTAAAATGTAAGTGAGGAGAATGAGAACATCAGGCGAGCTGGGAAACTTTGCCAACAGAGTGGCGCTCAAAAGTGACTGACAGACTTTGGCCTTTTTGGCATACCCTCGTGCAGCTCAATGCAACCTATCTTTGGCGTTCATGTTTTTTTCAGTTAAGGGGAGGGGTGGGGGGAGGGGGGTGGCAGCTCGGCAAGGTACACTTCACCACCCAGCTTTCTCAATGTTTGTTCTTCTCGCTTCCTCTTTGGACAAGGGAGTTGATTTCATTAACCCCTTCTTCAGTGTGCGTGTATTCTAAAACCAGACAACTGCTGTTCTTCTGCTGATAGTACGTACCTGAGTACCTGACTTAGGCGGAAGACTCCAGATTTTCTGCTTTTTCTCCCACCTCCCAGTTATTCCATTATTCTCCCAATTTTTCAGCTAATGATCGTAAAGCCAAAAAATGGTTGTTTTGAAAACTCATCATTTTGATATTTGTCCAATTGTGAAAACTTTTTTGCTTATTAGTCTTTTTAATCAGTGTCCTTCTGAGTTTGAAGAAATCAGGAAATCGCATGCAACATGTTATGTACTTTTCTCTTTCCTGCACATTTTGTAGAATATGTGCTCATATTGCTCAGTTTTTTGCTCTGTTTGGACTTGTGTTTGTGTGTTGTCACTGTGCCAGTGCTGCTAGTGGTTTTCCCACTAAACGTGATGGTTTGAAGAACCTTCTAGTGGTGAGTGAGTGGGTATTATGGTAGATTTTAAACATATGAGAGTGCTTTTACGGTAAAATAATGTGTAAAAACACTTGATCCATTCAACATACAGAAAATAGCACTGTTTAATTTATTTACACCTACTAGCTCTTGAATTTATACAGCCTAAACATTTATAATACAGTGTTCTGTCTTTGTTCCTGTGTTGTTATGCAGTCTAGTATTAATGAATCTGCAACTGTAAGCCTTGTGCATAGCTATAGTGCCAGTGTTTGTGTGATGTTTTTTACATCACTGGATATTGTTGTAGTGCTAAACATGGGTAAAGTAAAGGCACAATATGCCCAGAAATGTCACGCTGAATAGTAAAAAATTGAAAGTACTACGAATACCTGATAAGTCTAATACAACAGTGAAGCAATGCATTAAGCAGATTATTGTTCTATATTGTAAATGTGATCAGCCTCGTTTCATCAGATAGATTTACACGTACCTTTAAAAATAAACTGTTTGTGTGTGCATAGTGAGTAGAAGAGAAAGTGTGCCGACTGCCAGCGCATTAACGCAGGTAACTTAAGACAGGTGGCATGCCCACAAACTACGAGCAGCACTGCCACCTGAGACTTAAGTTGATGTGATGTTGCCTTATCAGGAGGTGTGTGCTGGTTGTGTCTTGTGTTTGTTTTGTGAATTTGTTTAAAGTGTTGTGAGTGAACGTTGCAGAGTTGAAGGCTGCTTATTTATCAATCTATATATTTTCATCATTGGTCTCATTATTTAATTTATATGACACCTGAGGTGTAATATAATGAAAAACACATGTGTATTTGAATCAAGTTTCAATTTATATTTTCCACGTCTGTACGTTAAATAACATCCTACAACGTGTGATGTCGAGAGCACATCCGACAAGTAATTCTACATTACTCTGGCACACAGTGTCTTACATTACTGATTGTGAATAACATCATTTGCATCATTATTTCTTGAGGTTTCATTTGGGCTTTCCAAGCCTGTCCCTCATCATTGAAAATTTAATTACAAATAGTAAATAGTCAAATAACATAAGAAATTCACTGAAGTTTCATGAAAATGCATGTGAGTGTTTTTTCATTATATTACCTCTCAAATGACATATAAATTAAATAATGAGTCCAGTGATGAAGAAATAAAGATTAAATAGTAAGTACAAGGTGGATTCGAACTGTCGCCTCATCCATGACGACCTTGCCACGCGGAACACTAACCACAATTAATTCATCCGTCCAGCAACTTTGTACAGATAACATGATATACGTAAAAGATGCATAAAATTTCTCTTGCAATTTTCTCAAATTTTTAGAGTAGTGCACCTCACTACTTTCACATTATGATGTTTTAATGGCCTACTAAGGGTGTACAATGTCTGAAGTAAATCCGAGATGCCAACATTGTGCCCTCCCCTTTTAAGTAAGAAACAGAAAATTGTAGTAGACACTAAGATAAACAAAAGATAGTTGGGAAACAATAAGGGAATATGGTACGATAATGAGTTTCTTCTGGACAGTGTGCTCTTAAAAATTAAGTCACCCAAAGAACACAGACATTACTGACTGTTGCCACTTCCTTCTGAAATACATCTACAAAATTTAGTAAAGGGTCTCAAATGCTCATATAGAACCCATACACGTGCTGTGGAATCAATTCAGAATTATTTTTGGGAAAGATGAGATGAAAACGAATGCTTAGGTGTGCCAATTTTTGATGTAGTTAAGCTCCATGAAGAACTGCATTTCAATAGCACTTTGTTCAAAGCATATACTCCAGAACACTGTAAGAATAAACTTGCAAATCATGCTCTGGTGTTTATATTTGTACCTCTACTGCATTACTGGATCCACCCTGTTGCTGTGTATGCTAGACCCAATGCAACTACTCGTGACGTCATCTCACAGATATTAGATTCAAGTAATTATCCAGCAAGAGCAAGCCGAAACAACAATTATTGGATTCACTGCTGATGACGATCAACCGAATAAAAAGGTGTGCCAGTCCTAGGAATTAGAGCATAAAAAATAAAGTTACCTGCTCTTTATAAAATCTAGCTGATTAAACGAGAAGATGCTATTTGTGTAATAAAATGCGCAAGGAATAATTTTTTTGATAAATCCAAGGTACTTTTCAATGATGAGATCATCAACTACAATTTTTATGGAAGTGTTTGTGAACAAGATAATACCCCAGAATTCGCAGGACAAAGTTTGCCACAAGTTAACTTTCACACACTTTGATCCGTTGCCATTTCAATGAATGAAATTATTATTAGTTCCACAGTCATTCAGTAACTCAACAGCCAATGGAATAAAATTCTTCAAGGAAATTGAAGGGGCAGGATTCAAAGGCAGTGAATCATCGGAATCATTCACTACATGTATGAACAACTTAGTGGACACACTTAACTCTGTTTCCTAAGGATGCTTTGTACAACAGCTTGGAGGCTCACAAAACATTAATGAAACTGAAAAGCATTCTCATCAATAGAATTAACAACTTTTCTTCCAAAAGAACTCTCCAGTCTCCAAGAGCAACAATTGAAAAAATCTTACGAATATCTGAATTCATGTGGAAAAGAGGTTTCAGCTGTGTCCTGACAGCAAAATTTAATCAGGATCCACTTGAACGTCATTTCGGTATCGTAAGATCTCCAAGTTGTAATGATCCTCTGTCAGTAAAAGACTTCCTGGGCTTGCACATGTTACAGCATGTATACATTCCTGCTAAACTTTCATATCTTTTGATGGAAACTGAACATAAATGCGAATTTTCCCTGACATCATATATAAGCCAGATGTGGACGTTAGCTAGAGAATTGCGGCAGAAGAACAGAGACACGGTTCTAGAACTGGAAGACATAATTAAAAACACGCCATGTGTTCAACATAACTTGACACAGGCTTAACGTAATCTACAACACATGCACGAGAGTCCTGAAAGCTTCTCGGCCAAAGATTGTTTAGTTTATCATTAGACATGTTAGTGGTGCATCAAGCAAGAATATTCACAAAATGCCCGAGGTGTTTGTGCCTTCTAAATAAGAATTTGTTTAACATGCCACTCTCTTTACTGATGTCTATTAGAGATTATGGCTCTTCTACAGGAAAGATGCCCATCGAGAGGCATCTTCAGTGTTCTTATCCAGGTGGAAAAAAAATCATCGCAGTAAAACTCCAAGAGAACAGTTTATTTCTGTCTTAAAATCATCCAATTTATGAGCAACAGTGGTACGGCCTAAAAATGCAGGTGAAAAATAGTGCATTTCAACTTACTTGTTAACTTTGTGGCAATATCCATTTGTTGCAACTCAGCCATCCTGTTAAGGCTTTCATCAAATAAGATTACGAAAGGAACGTCATCTTCAAGATATTCGAGAATATTTTTCCTAAAGTACGGAACTAACCCATCAACAATACTGTACATCTTACTAGCTACGCTATTGTTAGGAAACGACTGGAAACAAAGCAGCCTGCAAAGTCTGTAATATTTCCACTCTTGTGTCATCAGCCTGACTCAGGTACTTTGAAATACAACTGTTAGTTGATGCAGCGTTAGTGGCAGTGGAGGAGGTGAGGTTGGGCTGCAATAGCTGGGATGTTGACAAACCGACCATCAACTGCAAGCTTCTGAGTTCACCAGTTACCATGATCTTATCAAGTGTCAACAGAGCATCTCCATTATGCCCAGTTGTCTTGCCATATGACGGAGTGTGATCTGGAAGTACTAGCACCCTGAAAACAATCAAATACCTAAATAAGATGATGACATGACCGTTGTGATACTATGTACCTGTCAACTTCTAAAATCCAAACATAAGGAGATGCAGTTTTTAAAAAATCAGGAGGTACGAATGATCAAAGCTCACAGTTCTGAGACAAATGATCTGAGCCTTTCCTTGTGATGTCAAAAAGCTATATGATGGCTATAAAATACTGGAACTAACCAAAGCATCAATTCCATACCTGTTATTTGTAGCATATTTCAACTGTGGTACGAGGTCAGTGCAGTTAATCGGCAAATTGTAAATGATGTAAATAATTCTAACACCAACATTCTAACACTTAACATTTTCTCGGTAATTCGAAAAATCTATTTTTACATCGTGTAATACACAAATGTCACATCAGCAAAGGCAAGATATCCTTCTCGTGCGAAAAGTGGCAATTGACCCTAAATAAAGGAAAGTATGAGGTCATCCACACGAGTACTAAAAGAAATCCATCAAATTTCGGTTAGAAGATAAATTGCACGAATCTCAAGGCTGTCAGTTCAGCTAACTATCTAGTAATTAGAATTACAAACTACTTTAATTGAAAAGACCATATAGATAATGTGTGATTGGGGGGGGGGGGGGGGGCAAATCAAAGACAGCACTTTGTTGGCAGAACACTTAGAAGATGCAGCAAATCCACTAGAGACTGCCTACTGCTGCGTGGTATGGGACTCTTACCAGATAAGATTGATGGAGGACATTGAAAACGTCCAAAGAAGGCAGCTCATTTTGTGTAGATGTAGTGTTCATTTTTCCTGTGCACTATTCAAGGCCGAACGGTAAAAAAATAATCTGAAAATGGTGCCATGAATCCTCTGCCAGGCATCTTAAGTGTGAATTGCATGCTAGTCATGTAGATAAAAATTACAAAATGTAGACAATGGATCTTTCCTTGACATAGTAATGCACGGAAATAGTTGCAATATTGCCCCAGGGAAACAGAATGAAAATGAAACTTCCTGGCAGATTAAAACTGTGTGCCGGACCGAGACTTGAACTCGGGACCTTTGCCTTTCGCGGGCAAGTGCTCTACCAACTGAGCTACCCAAGCACGACTCATGCCCCGTCCTCACAGCTTTACTTCTGCCAGTACCTCGTCTCCTACCTTCCAAACTTTACAGAAGCTCTCCTGCGAACCTTGCAGAACTAGCACTCCTGAAAGAAAGGATATTGCGGAGATGTTTGAGATTGGCTGATTTCAAAAATCAAATTATTGCACTGGTTGCAGCACTGTAATATATTATTGTTATTTCTAAAAATTTGATCACGTTAATGTCTGTTGATGTCTTGCCGCAAATTTTCTGCAAAATGGGGCCTTAGTACATGTTTTATAATTCCACTAAACTTTGTTCTATGTATCTAAACTTTTCTAGCAGCATCATTGCCTGAATTTACTCACATACAACTCATTTAAGTGGTCACATATGATTGCTCAATGGCAAAAAATGCAAGGGAACCTTTAGCTTGATTCACGTCTAAAGATTCTTTCATGGCTCTGAAAGATATTTTTGTTTAGGGTGCTGCAGCTATCTTGTGTTTTTTGTCCCACTATGGCTTGTAAGTTGGCATAAGATGCTTACAAAGCACTACAACAAAATCCGCAAGATGCTCTTGTGTCATTGCCAAAATTTCTTTCTAACCAGTTTGCAATTTTACTATCACGTAACACCTAGGTGAGAGACAGTTTAAGCATCTGGGCTCCTACAGATGTTCAGATGCTTCTTCTTTAAAAATGAGTAACTCACATTGTGAAAAGTATTCCAGCTAATAAAACTTAAGTCGCAAAGGAAATGCACTGTATACAACAAAACACGGTGATCATACAAGCCTCTGCCAACTGTAAAGTTTGTCAAAGTGTTTAGGAAGACTATGCAATGCTTCTTAACAAAAAATTGCCTCCAATGAGCGTGACGTGACAGTTGTTTACATTGTTTCGTTTTAATGCAAGATCTTTAAATGTTTTACACGTACGAACATACGGCCTTCCTGCGTCATCGTAGCTGTGCAAGTGCAGTGACATCTGTTATCTGGAGCTCTCTGGCAACTGCTGAACCAAACCTATTCCTAACAGGTCACAGGAAAATATTGCGAATGGTTGTTTGAAAAGCGTTACTTCGAAAGTTAATTTACTTTTATGCAAGATGAACTATGTGCAATAATGTACAACAAATTTCTTAAATCACAGAGCGTTTGACTTTCATTTAAAAATCAACTCTTTGGGATGACCATCTAGAAGAATTTCTATCCCAGAAGATCAGACATTTACGTCGTTATTAAAAATTTTACTGGCACATTTAGGTGATGTATCTTAAAGTGTAACATGAGGAAAAGAGATCAACAGTATATGTGGAAACTTAGCTTCTCTTGCGGCTTATTAACCTTAGAGATCAATACTATATGTGAAAGTTTTGCTTTTCTTGTAGCAAAAATATGTATATTAATTTAAACCATTAACTTTCCTTATTTGTGTGTTTGCGCTACTTAAAAGTGATGTTGCTATTGGCTGACTACATCATGTGTCCTATGCTGTCATCAGCTGGCAAGATCACGTGACATGATCTGTGACTGGCTTACGAAGCGCGTCATTATCTCGATTTCAATGCTTCGGAAAGTAACATGCGGTGTTTGGTGGAATTCGAATTTATACTTTCGTAACACGAAAATATGCAGCGTACATGTTGCTGCACATCAAAGATATTTCCGAAACGTGTTTTTTCCCCTGAGTTTCATCTTCTGAAGTGCCGGATAATTCTACGTCAGTATATAAAACCATAAACAATCAAAGTATTGATAAGTTTTACAGTGCCAAGGAAAAGTATACTGTCACTTAACACAGAAAAAGTGTATTTTCATCCGGGAGAAAGTGTATTTTCAACCGGGAAATCTGGGAATTTTTTTTTCCTTGTCCATGTATACACCCTGTAATGGAGCGATACACCTGGAGTGAGTACACTGATATAGTTGGTGTGTACTACGTAACGCACCACAACAGATGAGGTGCACAGCGGGTTTATCAACAACAATATCCTAATCGCCGTATCCCGCATCATACGACCTTTGCTGCTGTGTACCAATGTCTGCGTGAGACCGGGTCATTTAGCAGATTACCTGGACAGGGATGCCGTCGCACGGTAAGAACGCTGCAATTTGGGGAAGTTGTCTTGCAGCATGTGGAGCGAGGTCCTTCAGTCAGCACTTGTGCCAATTGCAAGTAACATGGGGACAAATCAGACGAATGTAAGAACAGTCCTTTGAGAGCAATTGTTACGTCCATTTCACTTATAGCATTTCCACAACCTGGAACCAGTTGATTATCCACCCAGAGCACAGTTTTAACAGTGGTACCTGGAATAGTGTGAAATACATCCTGCATTTCCATCCTCTGTGTTGTTTACCAATGAAACAACGTTCGGACATGATGGAGTCTTCAACATGCACAATTCGCATGTTTGGAGTGAGGATAACTCACATGCCACAGTTACTAATGCTTATCAAGTGCAGTTCTTCGTTAATGTGTGGGGCAGTGGTGTTGGAGACTGTTTAATTGGGCTGTATCTGCTACCTAGGCCATTAAATGGCAGGCACTATTACAATTTTCTCACCAGATCATTGCCAGAATTGCTAGAAGACTTCCCTCTCCCTACAAGACAACGCATGTCGTTCCAATATGATGGGGTGCCGGCACATTTCAGTCGTCATATGCTTCGATTCCTGGACCGACGGTTTCCAGAAACGTGGATTGGCAGAGTTGGTCCTGTACCACGGCCTGCTCGATCCCCAGATATGTCCCCTCTGGAGTTGACGTTTTTGTGTGGGGATGAGATGCGCAACCTTGTTTACTCAACCCCTGTTGCATCAGAAGAGGATCTGGTTGCCCGGATAGTAGCAGCAGCAGGAACAATTCAGGATACTCCTGGGGTTTTTGCCCGTGTCAGACAGAACATGATCCGACAGTGTAACCTTTGTTTACGTGTCAATGGAGGCATTTTTGAAAATCTACTGTAATTGAAATTGGGTCGTGTTAATGTGTTGTCTCGTGGTCATAAAAAAAATGGAAAAGTGTTTGTTGGTTTAATTAATTTGCTGCCAGAGGAATCTTCCTCTACCGGTTTAAATACTCCTATTAGGAAAAAATGACATTAGGGAAAAATATTTGTTTTGATGTCCCCTACAACCTCCCAGAGTTTGTCATTTTAAATACTTTTCACCCTGTAGACAGCTCCTTGCGTGTATGCATGCTGCATTGCCAGTGATTCATAAGGCGTATTGGGGAGGATCTGTATAATGTATAACTTTGTGAAACATCCTGTAGTTGATTCTTGTGATGATATGGGATAGCAGGGGTGATCATCTGCTCGTTCTTCTGTTTGCAGTCCTACGAAGAAGGTGACCTAACTTTGCTCATGCTTCTACCCTCCATCCCCACTCCTCCATCCTGTTGCACCCCCAGAACACAGGAAACAATAGTTTTATACCACTGAAACATTAATTTTAATAATCTGCAATTTTTCCATCCCCTGCAAAGCAGAAACTATTGACCCTAGAGAAAAAATGAATAGAATCTTCTTTGTAGGAAAGTTAATGTAGTTTAATTCTGCATTGGGAAATATTTTGCTACATGCTGTGGTTTGAGTTATTCAAGAGAAACATTGAAATAAGTGACCTTTGACCCCCCCCCCAAAAAAAAAAAAACCACACACACACACACACACACACACACACACATTCCCACCTCCTACTCTGTAGAAAAATTTGCGACTACAGGTATTTTTTCGCCTATTTGATCTTTTTTGTCTTCAGTGACTGGACTAAACATTGCCAAACCCAAAACAAGTAGCAAATGGTGGAGAAAATCCAAGAACTGACTCAGATTGAAACTGAGACACTCTGGACAGTACTCCAGAATGCAACCACTGTGCCACCAAAATGATTTTCTGCTGTTGAACTTGGTATATTTAACATTCTGTGCAAAAATTTTGAATTTCTCTTTCTAACTATGCTCCTATAAACTAATCACATTAATTAAAAGTTGTCTCCACAAATTGTTATGAGATACACTATCTGCACTCATTTCCTATGAAGCCGAACTTCCCATAACTTACCCTTACAATCTGAAAAAAATATTTTGAGCTTCAGTAATGGGGAATGGCATATTCACATATTTACTAATATCTTCTTCACTTAACAACTTCTTTATTATTTACTTTTTTTTAACTCATATTTTTGCAAAACAGAAACACAGTTTTGTAATGTCGGTAGGTTGTGAACTGTATTTGACTAGATTTGTGAAATTTCGGCAGTCAAAATGACCCTAGTTCTCAACAATGTAATCCGAGATTAACATTTATACAACAGGTTTGAAAGTTTATTTTCTGTGTTAAACTAAGGTACACTGCATAATACAATTGGTCCTAAGTATATTGCTCCAGTATAATGTCATTTTGATATACTCCATCCAGTAAATCACAGCATTATGTTTTGGCCCTGTATATCATCCCAAGCCATATGGAACTTTTCATATATTCACAGACTACCGAAGTCCTGTCCTCTTCTGTTATACAAATTTAAAGTAAAAATTCAATGCAAGTAACCTAACACCCCATTCATATAGGTCAGTTTTTCAGTTGTTAGTCACTTTTAACTGTTGTTTAAAGATGTCATTCATTATGTTTAAATTAAGCCAAATGTGTCTGTTTTCATTGTCTTTGCTTCACTGAAATTTAAGAGTCCTTACATTTAGTACCTGTGATATGCTGTATTAACAGTTCAGGCCATTTCTGTCACTCAGAATAAACAGTGAAACATCAGAGTAGTTTGTAATATTTCAGAGCAGAGAATATGACACACAAATTATTAAGATTTGTGATCTATTTAATTTAAAGAACAGTCAGTAAACAGAGGCCTGTGACAAGTGTTAAGTGCCACTGGTAATTCATGTGTTGTACGATTAAAAGGATAATTGAGAATCTTAAGTTTGAAAATCCTTATTTACTCCTTTCTTATTTTTGACTGCGCCTAATGGCATAAAGGTTTTAAGAACTTGATAATGGGATTGTGTTTTTTAAATTAATCAGATGTCTGAGCAACTAATGTCATATTCTCCATCATTATATTGTGATACAGTTGTACTAAGGCTTTACAACACATTAGTATTTGTTTTGCATGATAGGTTTGTATTTGGATTAATAGTTAAAATTTGTTGCAGGTCAAATTGCTAAGGGCGTGCATTTCGAAAAAATTTTGGATGATGTGAAGAGCTCCATCCATTCCGGAGAACCGGAGAGGCTGCACCTTATTACTCGCCGCGACCTCCACAACATAAAGAGAGATTTTGGCATTGGTGGCACTCGGCAACAGGACATTGATGAAGTGAGTGGACAAAATGAAAGACTGGACACACATTCTTCTCAGTTGAGGAGACTGGAGTATAAATTACAGCTTTTGAGACGCCGTATCAGCTCAGGTATGATGTCCAGAGAAACAAAGTGTAAAGTGGAGAAAGAAGTTGATCGTTTGCTTTCACTTACTCAATCAGACTTCAGCAGGGAAGTTCCGCATTCCCACAATAGTAAAAAATTGAAAGTGCTACGAATACCTGATAAGTCTAATATCAACAACGAAGTTCCGCACTCCCCCAGAAATGAAAAGTTCAAAGTGTTACAGACACCAGATAAGCCCAACATCCATAGGAAAGTTCCTCACTGCCCCAACAAAGAAAAGCTGGAAGTCCTACCAATACCTATCAAACCTAAGATCTTTCCAAGGAGCATTTTTGTGGTTCCGGCCCATATCGAGAAGCCAAATAGTGTAATTGTGAAGGGGCAACCAAATAGTGAAGTTAAGACTGTGCATATTGGTTTTGATCACACATACTGTCAGAGCTAGTTAGTGTGTGTGTGTGTGTGTGTGTGTGTGTGTGTGTTTCATATAGTTTACTGCCTACTGGAAACACCATTTAAAAAATAGAGCAATGTATCTGGCTTGGTACATCCGTCGTGATATGGAAACCCAAGTGTTGTTAACCCTGTATTGCATGACTTTTTTCTAGGGAACCAGTTTCAATGAAAACCACATCTGGGGGTAGGGCCTGACACACAAAATACTGTGTAACAGGTAAAACATAGAAAATTTGATTTATTCAATATTTTATGATTGTTGCCATATGGCAACACCATGCTTATGTCAACACAGTTCTCAGAAGACTCTCAACACTGTTATTTACATATATGTGTAAAATTACTTAGAAAAGATACACAAATGTGCTTCTATGTATATTTATGAATAGTTTTTGGTGAAAAACTTACTTTTCTGTTTTCAAAAAAAATATTTTGTCATATTATTCAACAGTTTGATAACTCATTTCATCACTCAGTGTGAAATTTTAAAAAACAATTCTTATTTGCAGTGAAATATAAATGCGCCTCACATTTCAAACACTTCACTTTAACAATTCCATTGCAAGATGGAACTTTGTACCTTCCTTTGATATCTATAATAAGCAAAAGTCCTATGCCACCTAGTCCCATATCTTTTTCAGGCAGTGCAGCTGTTGGTCCTTTCTTCTTCTTCTTCGCCGTGTAGGCTTTCTCAGTGGAATTACTTACAGATCTTCCTTGCTTTCTTACCTCACTTTTTCCACGGAACAACAAACCTCTATCTATGGCCTTCTTGAACTCTGCTAAAGTGAGTGTGCTTTTTCAATGCATTCCACTTGATAGTTCACTTCTTCTGTAAAGAAACCAAGCATTCACTACCATCAGGTCTAGAATATGAAAAAATATTCTGTGGTACCATTCTTTGGAATGTATCTGGATCCTATACAATGCTGAAGTGAATCCACATGATCTGATTATACTCTACTACTGCCCTGGGGCAAGGCACCTCGACTGACTTCTTCAACTTCTTGTCAGATCTTTCTACTTCAGTCATTGGATTTGCTCCCACAAAATTGCTGAGTAATGTCACAAATCTGTTGTCATGCCACTTCTTTGCAGCAGAATACTGCACATTTCCTATGGAACACTGCCTTCATCTGTTGCATTTCTTCCAGATCTCTTCATTTTCTTGTCAGAGTTGAACACACATCCTTTTAGACGATTGGAACAATCAGTGCCTAGGCTGTAGATTCCTCTTTCTGCCAGTTTCACTTGCACATCTACAGAACCAGATGTCAAAAAAAAAAAATTACAATTTTTGTGTTCAGGTATTGCACTAGCCAGCCTTAGTACAACATTTCAGCTGGCTCCTGTATCAGGAAGATGTTCATTTTGGTTAGTTCTGCCAGTATACAGTTTAAAGTTGTATACTAAACCATTCACATCAGGTAGTACAAACATTTTGTAGCCCCATTTCTTTGGTTTTTTTCGATTGTACTGTTTCATTGAATGATGCCCTTTTAGTGGCATAATCTGCTCATCAAGGCTGAATTATTCCGGTTTCAGTAGCACTTTACACTAAAAAAAAAGAGTATGGTCAATAAGGCTCTCCTTTAGGTATTGTTCTCAAATTATCAGCAAAATGTATGTCACTTTTTATTTGCTCAGGTGGGTGTTTTTTTTTTTAGTCTGTTTGACTCCTCAACAATAATGTCCAACATTTTGCTTCCAAGAAACATGAAAATATTCTTTTGTACTGCATACATTAAAAGGGATGTCAAGTGTACCAGTCCATTCTAGCATAGCATGACTAGTACTTTCCGGCATTTCTTCCAACTACACACACGTTTAGGCCTTTGTTTTTGGAGCACTATTTTCTTCTGCTGTTACAATGTCGTTTTGATGTAGCACATTGTTTTCGTCATGTTCTTCCTCTTCTTGTTCCTTTTCCTCTTACTCTTGTTCTCCTTCACTGTCATGGCTATAGCCGAAGTTCCATGAGGAATATCACGTCCAGCACTTTCATGCTCTGAATCATCTGCAAATACTTCTTCACTGTCGGTTTTACCCAATATTGAATCATCACTTTCTTCAGGAATATTCCTAATTGCCGCTGAATGTCTGCCACTGTAGAAGCATGAAGCTGGAATTATCAGCCATGTCTACAAAATAAAAGTAATTAACAGCATTGTACTTAATCCGCCCATGTTGAAAAAGGTTATGTTTACATTGGCAAGATCATAGTGCTCACATATTGCAACAACGAAACTATTGAGTAATTATTTATCATTCAGTTAAAGAGGCATCGAAACATTATCTGTGCTATCATTAAGCATCATTTTACATACCTTAAAAATATAATTTTTTTAGGTGTGATCTAAATGGCAGAAATAATTTACTTTTTCTACTGTTGTAGCATGTGTTTACAGATAGTGGACCTCCAGCAATGACTATAGACCATCAGCATTTTCTGCCAATATAACACCGCTAAACACAGTCTACCTTGACTCAGTCAGACTGTGTGTTGCCATAAGGCAACGCCATGCATATACAAGCAGTTTCCGTAACATTATACGTAAATTTATAGTTCGTTGCCATATGGCAACACCGTGCAGTAGAGGGTTAATAAAGGAAACAAATTATTCCTGTTATTTTTACATATAGTGGAAGCGCTTTAATTTGATTATTTTTATATAAGAATTGGAGCGTGTCCCTTGCAGCAAATGATGGAAAGTTTGTTTGGTCATAATTCCTTTAATAGAGGGAAGACCAGTGTAATTTAGTATGGGATCAGTCTTCCTAATTTTTATTTTTGTTTATTTTTTTATTATAAAAAAACTATGTATCGTGGTTTGCCCAGGTAGAAAGCAGAGGCATTTTTGTAAAGTCAGTAAAAATTTATTTGTAGCTCATTGCTTATCCTAACAATGCCAAATGGGTGTGATAAGTTCTGGTCAGCCTGTGTATAAATGTACAAAAAACTGAGTGCAAAAAGTTTTATTTCATGTGTAACTGAGTTGTAAATAAGAAGAGCAGATTGTGAAACTGAATGTCAAAGTGACTGAAGTGATTAATAGTCTGTTAATGTACCCTGAGAGAAAGAAAACATGTCATAAAAATAACATGTAATTTGTAATAAAATGAATAATTTAAAAAATCAAAATGTGAAACTTTCCAGAAATATTTCACCTTTACCTTTCTCAACCTCATTTTTGCTTTACCAGGGAATAAGTAAAATCATGGTTGCTTAAATTAACATTTATTTATTTATTTATTGTTTTCATTTGTTAATTTTTTTGTGAAATGTGAAAATGTACATTTTTGAACATTCAGTGAATAAAAAGGTATGCAGCATATCTTCATCATGCCTGCATGGAGTGCTTAGGTAAGTATTGGCTTTAATTGTTATTCCATTTAACAATTTTACATTTTCCAAGATATGTAGAACTATGGACACTCTTCTTGTGAAAGCAATAAAATACACTGATCTTCCAGAACATTATGACCACCTTCATAACAGTTGGTATGTCCACTTTTGTCACGGATAACAGTGGTAATGCATTGTAGTATGGAAGCAGAAGCAGAGGCCACCCCACATCTGCACATGCAAGTCAGCTAATTCCTGTAAATTCTGGAGGGAAGGAGGGGAGGGCGGGGGGAAGGCGATGAGCTCCTGACACCATGCTCAGTCACGTCCCAGATGTGTTCGATTGGGCAAGTTGGGTGGGGGGGCAAGCACATCGATTGGAACTCACCACTGTGTTCCTCAAACCACTCAATCACTGTCGTGGCCTTGTGACATGGTGCATTATCTTGCTGAAAATGCCACTGCCTTTAGGAAACATGATCATCATGAAGAGGTGTGTGTAGTCTGCTACCAGTGTACAATAGTCCTTGGACATCCTGGTACCTTGCACAACCTCCTCTGGATCCAGGAATGCCCATGTGAATGTTCCCCTGAGCGTAATGGAGCTACTGCCAGCTTGCATCCGTCCCACAGTACAGTTGTCAAGGAGCGGTTCCCCTGGAAGACGGATTTGTCTTACCCATCAACGTGATAAAGAAGGTATTGGGATTCATCAGACCATGCAGTGCTCAACCACTGTGCCAATGTCCACTGCTGATGGTCATGTGCCCATTTCATTCATAGTTGCAAATGTAGTAGTGTTAACATTGGCAAATGCATGGTTCTGGCAAATGCATGGTTCATTGGCTGTGGGGGGAGGGGGGGGGGCATCGTTGGGAATGTGTAGTGCAGTGTTTGTTCACACATACTTTTACTCTTCCCAGCATTAAACTGGTGTTAGCGACCACAGTTTGCTGCCTGATGTGTTTTACCAGTCTGCCCAGCCTAGGACGTCTGACATCTGTAATAATGGCTCACCACCCAATCCGACATCATCATCTGGACATGATTTCACCATGTGTTGAAGACACTCACTACAGCACTCCTCGAACACCTGATAAGTCATGCAGCTTCCGAAAAGCTCATGCAGAGCCTCCAGGTCATCACAGTTTGCTCTCGATCAAATTCGGATACCCACACACCTTCCCCATTCTACACATGGGCAGCATGTACACTGACAGTATATGTGCCATGCACTTGTTTGACTAGCAGTCATTCCTCGTCAGTTGACAATGCTGTTGCCTGGACAGGTTTATATTGATACAATATCAATGGTATTAATGTTCTGGCTGATCAGTGTATGTTACTTATTTCATTCTTGTTACATTAGTTGTAGTTATTGTGAAAACTTGGATTCGAAGCTACAGAAAAATGAAATGAAATTTTAAATAATTTAGGAGTAAAGTAGATAATTCACTAAAGTGTAGAAGCATTGAGTCTTAAACTTTGAGAACTGCTCAATTATTATAGTTATTTAATCATTAGGATGCAGAACTTGGCACTTGCATTTTGCTGTGTGCTGATACTGTAATGAAATAATGTTGCTATAGCTACCAGTAATTATGCTTTTGGACATTTTTAAACAATCATCGGTGCCACAAATTTTCCTTTCACAGTATAAAACGGTAGAAATTTACTCGTGTAGCACCTGCTATGGTCCGGGCCCTGTCCTGCCAAGCAGATTCACTGCCCATTTTTTTAATCTTTTTTGTGTGTTAACTGTCAGCAATTTTAATAAAAATAATAATTATTATGTTTAAGATTATATTGGCATGGTAGAGTACAATTTTTAAAGTACTGGCAATAAAAGATCATTGACATAAAACTGCAGGAACTTTGGAACACAGTGTAGTAGTAGCATCGCAACTGAATTCTTCAAGTCTCTTTTGGTGTTAAAAATTATCAGTTTGCTACTCCACCCACTCCCTTGCACCGCTGCCCATGATCTGATTTTATGTGCATAATGAAAAATTAGTGCCACCATATTGTCAACAGAGATTTATTTGCTTTGCAGTGCATGGTGGTGAAGTTTCATTTTTTGTTAACAAAACCTGTCGAAAATGTTGTACTTTCATACCAAATGATGTAGATTACTTAAATGTTTAACCTGGACACAGTCAACCAGTACTAGTTGCAGATTATGTATGTACTGCTTTCCAGGGGCAACAATAATGTGATTTTGAATAATTTGTGTAATTAACTAAATCAAACAAATTAAAATGTCCTTATAATCTACTCATTAAGAGCTATTATCTTCAGTTAAAGGTTTGACACAGTATGGCAAGTATCACAGTCAGAAACCTCGTATTTCTTGTGGCACCTTCGCTCAAGAAACTAAAATCATCTACACTATATTAAAAAATGGAAAATCCAGGATGGAATGTAACAATATTATGAAAGCGAGAGTTGCTACTCACCATATAGCGGAGATGCTGAGTCGCAGATACACAACAAAAAGACTATCACAAATAATGCTTTTGGCCAGTAAGGCCTTTGTTGTTTCCTCTTGCTTTCAACTGTTCACAGTACCAGCACAACAAGGCCATGTTTGGCTGATGTTACAAGGCCACACAGGTCTATTATCTGGTTTATTGCCCCCATATAGAGTCTCGCTCTACCAAAACTATGGTTTGATGGTTTTGGTACAGTACATAAATGATATAGTGAGTGGTAAGATTACTGGTAGTGCTGGTGAGTTATTGGCTCCTAGTTTCTCTTTTACACGTACATTTATGTTTCTTTCCTCACCAATCTTCTTCTTCTCTCTTTTTTTTTTTGCGCGTAATTAGAGCTGCATATCATTCAGTGTTAGTCCACTGTGTATTTTAGATCCTTCAAAAAAGTAGTGAAGTGGTGTTTGATATATTTTGCATTTTCTCTGTTTTACCTATTTTTGAGGAAATTGTATTTTCTAGCGGTATATGATCAATCTGTATTGATTTCTTTATTCTTAGTACAACATCCCTCTGTTGCACTTTACAAATCAACAATTTCAAATAAAACCTGAACTAAACAACAGCAATTTCAATTTTGCTCCAAACACTGTTTATTTTTATGTAACAGACTGGGGGATAACTAACAATATAAGAGAAGGAAAGTTGCTACTCACCATATAGCAGAGAAGCTGAGCCGCAACAGGCACAATAAAAAGATTCACACAATCATAGCTTTCGGCCATTAAGGCCTTTGTCAGCAGTACACAAACACAGACACACACACACACACACACACACACACACACACACACACACACAATGCAAGCGCAACTTGCACACACTACACTGTGCAGTTTCAGCTCTCTGAGACTGCAATTGTGTGTGAAAGTTGCACTTGCATTGTGTGTGTGTGTGTGTGTGTGTGTGTGTGTGTGTGTGTGTGTGTACTGCTGACAAAGGCCTTAATGGCCGAAAGCTATGATTGTGTGAATCTTTTTATTGTGCCTATCGCTGCTCAGCCCCCCCCCCCATGAACCATGGACCTTGCCGTTGGTGGGGAGGCTTGCGTGCCTCAGCGATACAGATGGCCGTACCGTAGGTGCAACCACAACGGAGGGGTATCTGTTGAGAGGCCAGACAAACATGTTGTTCCTGAAGAGGGGCAGCAGCCTTTTCAGTAGTTGCAGGGGCAACAGTCTGGATGATTGACTGATCTGGCCTTGTAACATTAACCAAAACGGCCTTGCTGTGCTGGTACTGCGAACGGCTGAAAGCAAGGGGAAACTACAGCCGTAATTTTTCCCGAGGACATGCAGCTTTACTGTATGATTAAATGATGATGGCGTCCTCTTGGGTAAAATATTCCGGGGGTAAAATAGTCCCCCATTCGGATCTCCGGGTGGGGACTACTCAAGAGGACGTCGTTATCAGGAAAAGAAAACTGGCGTTCTACGGATCGGAGCGTGGAATGTCAGATCCCTTAATCAGGCAGGTAGGTTAGAAAATTTAAAAAGGGAAATGGATAGGTTAAAGTTAGATATAGTGGGAATTAGCGAAGTTCGGTGGCAGGAGGAACAAGACTTTTGGTCAGGTGATTACAGGGTTATAAATACAAAATCAAATAGAGGTAATGCAGGAGTAGGTTTAATAATGAATAAAAAAAATAGGAGTGCGGGTTAGCTACTACAAACAGCATAGTGAACGCATTATTGTGGCCAAGATAGACACAAAGCCCATGCCTACTACAGTAGTACAAGTTTATATGCCAACTAGCTCTACAGATGATTAAGAAATTGATGAAATGTATGACGAGATAAAAGTAATTATTCAGGTAGTGAAGGGAGACGAAAATTTAATAGTCATGGGTGACTGGAATTCGTCAGTAGGAAAAGGGAGAGAAGGAAACATAGTAGGTGAATATGGATTGGGGGTAAGAAATGAAAGAGGAAGCCGCCATGTAGAATTTTGCACAGAGCATAACTTAATCATAGCTAACACTTGGTTCAAGAATCATAAAAGAAGGTTGTATACCTGGAAGAATCCTGGAGATACTAAAAGGTATCAGATAGATTATATAATGGTAAGACAGAGATTTAGGAACCAGGTTTTAAATTGTAAGACATTTCCAGGGGCAGATATGGATTTTGACCACAATCTCTTGGTTATGAACTGCAGATTGAAACTGAAGAAACTGCAAAAAGGTGGGAATTTAAGGAGATGGGACCTGGATAAACTGAAAGAACGAGAGGTTGTAGAGAGTTTCAGGGAGAGCATAAGGGAACAATTGACAGGAATGGTGGAAAGAAATACAGTAGAAGAAGAATGGGTAGCTCTGAGGGATGAAGTAGTGAAAGCAGCAGACGATCAAGTAGGTAAAAAGACGAGGGCTAATAGAAATCCTTGGGTAACAGAAGAAATATTGAATTTAATTGATGAAAGAAGAAAATATAAAAATGCAGTAAATGAAGCAGGTAAAAAGGAATACAAACGTCTCAAAAATGAGATTGACAGGAAGTGCAAAATGGCTAAGCAGGGATGGCTAGAGGACAAATGTAAGGATGTAGAGGCTTGTCTCACTAGGGGTAAGATAGATAATGCCTACAGGAAAATTAAAGAGACCTTTGGAGAGAAGAGAACCACTTGTATGAATATCAAGAGCTCAGATGGCAACCCAGTTCTAAGCAAAGAAGGGAAGGCAGAAAGGTGGAAGGAGTATATAGAGGGTTTATACAAGGGCGATGTAGTTGAGGACAATATTGTGGATATGGAAGAGGATGTAGATGAAGATGAAATGGGAGATACGATACTGCGTGAAGAGTTTGACAGAGCACTGAAAGACCTGAGTCGAAACAAGGCCCCGGGAGTAGACAACATCCCATTAGAACTAATGACAGCCTTGGGAGAGCCAGGCCTAACAAAACTCTACCATCTGATGAGCAAGATGTATGAGACAGGTGAAATAACCTCAGACTTCAAGAAGAATATAATAATTCCAATCCCAAAGAAAACAGGTGTTGACAGATGTGAAAATTACTGAACTATCAGTGTAATAAGTCACAGCTGCAAAATACTAATGCGAATTCTTTACAGACGAATGGAAAAACTGGTAGAAGCGGACCTCGGGGAAGAACAGTTTGGATTCCGTAGAAATGTTGGAACACGTGAGGCAATACTAACCTTACGACTTATCTTAGAAGAAAGATTAAGAAGAGGCAAACCTACGTTTCTAGCATTTGTAGACTTAGAGAAAGCTTTTGACAACGTTAACTGGAATACTCTCTTTCAAATTCTGAAGGTGGCAGGGGTAAAATACAGGGAGCGAAAGGCTATTTACAATTTGTACAGAAACCAGATGGCAGTTATAAGAGTCGAGGGGCATGAAAGGGAAGCAGTGGTTGGGAAGGGAGTGAGACAGGGTTGTAGCCTCTCTCCGATGTTATTCAATCTGTATATTGAGCAAGCAGTAAAGGAAACAAAAGAAAAATTCGGAGTAGGTATTAAAATTCATGGAGAAGAAGTAAAAACTTTGAGGTTCGCCGATAACATTGTAATTCTGTCAGAGACAGCAAAGGACTTGGAAGAGCAGTTGAACGGAATGGATAGTGTCTTGAAAGGAGGATATAAGATGAACATCAACAAAAGCAAAACGAGGATAATGGAATGTAGTCAAATTAAATCGGGTGATGCTGAGGGAATTAGATTAGGAAATGAGACACTTAAAGTAGTAAAGGAGTTTTGCTATTTAGGGAGTAAAATAACTGATGATGGTCGAAGTAGAGAGGATATAAAATGTAGACTGGCAATGGCAAGGAAATCGTTTCTGAAGAAGAGAAATTTGTTAACATCGAGTATAGATTTAAGTGTCAGGAAGTCGTTTCTGAAAGTATTTGTATGGAGTGTAGCCATGTATGGAAGTGAAACATGGACGATAACTAGTATGGACAAGAAGAGAATAGAAGCTTTCAACATGTGGTGCTACAGAAGAATGCTGAAGATAAAGTGGGTAGATCACGTAACTAATGGGGAGGTATTGAATAGGATTGGGGAGAAGAGAAGTTTGTGGCACAACTTGACTAGAAGAAGGGATCAGTTGGTAGGACATGTTTTGAGGCATCAAGGGATCACCAATTTAGCATTGGAGGGTAAAAATCGTAGAGGGAGACCAAGAGATGAATACACTAAGCAGATTCAGAAGGATGTAGGTTGCAGTAGGTACTGGGAGATGAAGAAGCTTGCACAGGATAGAGTAGCATGGAGAGCTGCATCAAACCAGTCTCAGGACTGAAGACCACAACAACAATCGCTGCTCAGCATCTCCGCTCTATGGTGAGTAGCAACTTTCTTTCTCTCGTATTGTTACATTCCATCCTGGATTTTCCATTGTTGGAGGACAACTAAGTTACACAGCCCTTTATATGCCCTCACGCAGTTTCTAAATGGTTCATCACTTATGGTTTCTAGGGGACTTTAGTAAGATATTGATCACGTACATAAAGAAAATGATCATTATGAGGTAATGCCCGATTAGCATGAAACAAATCTAATGTACAGGCAATGCGAGTAGCACATGAAGTGACCAAAGCTACTAGAAAAACTACTGTAGTCTATGCTTACTTATGATAGTCTATTGTAGTTTTACAACCCTACCATTACAACTACTGAAAAGGTAGCTGACTCTCTTCAGGAATCATAGGTTAGTCTGACTTCTCCACAGATACCCCTCTATCGTGGCCATAACTGTGTTATGGCTATATGTATCATTGGGGCATACAAGCCATACCACTTTGTCAAGGTTGCTGGTTTGCATAGGGTGCATCTTGCCATTATATTGGCTTAAAATACTTGCTGCTTAATTTATGTGTAGTCTTGTGTTAGCAGTGATAGAGGGTGAACATCCCACAAGTCATTTCTATGCCTCTTGAGCCTAATCACACTGCACGTCCCACAGCTCTAATCCAGTCTCCACTGATTTTCCTACAGGAGTACAGTCAAAAATATTAAAGCATTCAGCACATCTGAAATATAACTATTTTGGTAGAGTTTTATGTTATTTCCCTCCCAGTTTGTATAAGGGGCGTTAAAAAAGAAACGAACCGGAGGCATAATTACAGAAACCAATACCCGTATGTTAGAAGTATTGACCCTTGTCCCACTGTGACACAAGGCAGTGAATGGCTGTCTCATAAAATTCACAGGGCTGCAATGTTAACCAGTGTAGTTACACACGTACAGCTGGATGTCGTCGTCAGATGTGAATCGTTTGTCCCTCGTAGCCTTTTTTAAGGGGACCAAAAGTGGCGTAATCACAGGGAGAGAGATCCATACTGTATGGAGGGTGGTCGAGACACTCCATTTGAATTTTTGCAGGAGTGCCATGACTGTGTTGGCCGTATGAGGCTTTGCATTGTCATGGAGCAGAATGACCCCACGAGTTTGACTGCCTGGTCATTTTGATTTGATCGCTATGTGATGGGTGGTCAAGGTTTGCGAGTAATGTTGGGCATTCACTGTTGTCCCGTGCTGCAGGAAGTGAATCACAAGGGGCCCATCTTGGTCAAAGGAGGATGTCAGCATGACCTTCCCTGCACTCGTGTGGATGGCCTTGGCTATTTTTGTGGTGGTGACCCTGGATGCTTCCACTGGAGACTTTGTCGTTTCAATTCTGGTTCGAAGTGATGACACCATGACTCATCTCCAGCCACCACTCATGCCAGGAACGCAGTCCCTTCCTGAGCATAGCGCTGCAGATGAGCAAGACAGTGGGCCATCCGACATGCTTCCTGGTGCTGGTGTGGTTGAAGACAGTGAGGCACCCATTGGGCACACACTTCACGCACGTGCAGTCGTTCCTTCATGATGGTGTGAACGCTTCCGACGCTCAGTCAGACCGCAGCGGCTATGGCTTTCACTGTCACTTGGCGGTCCTGGGTAATGAATGCATCTACCAGCTGAACAATGTCATCGGTAATTCAGTTTGGTGCTCCAGACCATGCATCATCGGCTAACGACACCCGCCATTCCCTGAGGCACTTGTGCCGCACCTTGACCCTTGGCTGTCAGAAAACGACCACCACCTATTTGCTCTTTGACGCCTCCATGTCACTGTTCGCAATGTGACTGGCAGCGTTGGATGATTGATGCATGCTGCTGCTAGCTGTGTATAGTCACGTGACGTGCACGTATGCCCTCTAGCGACGGGCTGTGAACTTCAACGTTCTGGTTGGAACCACACCTCGTTACACGCACCACGATATTACTCTCCTGTCACAGGTTTGCACATTCCAGACTCAGTCTCGTTTTTTTTTTTTTGAACGCCCCTTATAGTTATACACATGCCTAAACAGGACTTTGTTTCTCCTAGATATTTAACTTCAAGATGCTCAGATAGTCCTCACTGTCTACATTCATCTGTGAAACATTTTAAACACAACATTTGAAAAACCAGAAATTCATTTGCATTTGCAGATTTGAGGGAACATAGAGCAAAGCTAGAAATGAGCAAGTTATATTATTATTACCATTCACATTAATTTTAAGAAACATTTTATCCATTACTAAACATTAAATTATGAAAATGAGGTGTAAATCTATGGTAACATTTAGTATCCAAGATGTGCTCAAATTTATTTTACTTATTGTTAATATTACAATTTATATTACTTTGAATGTGACAGTGTTACTAAATTGTAATATATAAGCCTGACATGTAAGTTACATAATTTTTGTTGAGCTTTGCTATAATTTTATTATTATTACCCTAACATATTTTGTATCACAGTTTTGAATGTCTATGTATATTACTTGTCCTACATCTCTTGTACATGGAACAACATAAAATTTTTTGGACCAAAATAAATAAAAAATAGATATAACTTGTCTTTCGTTACACTGTAATTATGAAAGACATAAAAGTGAATACCATAGCAATAAGTCTAACATGATAGGGTGCTGCACCATCCTTTTAAATACTCATTTTGTAAACTATGATGCTTTTGCTCTCTGGCGAGTCCACAAGTTCCCAATCACCATTCTTCTGGAAAGACTTTATTTCATCTTTAGTTGCCATTATCCGGTCTTCTCTGTCGCTATTCGTCATGGCATCCTCCAGGTTCACATTATCTTCTCCAAAACAAAAAAAATCACTTACCAAATAGATGACATAATGCAGATACTTCTTGGGTTTGGGTACACAGGCTGACCTCCTTACTGACTGGTTATCTTCTAGAGCACAAGTGTCCATCAGAAGCTTTTCATGTTTACCACTGACTCAGCATACAGGATGCAGTCTGTGTCTTGATCTATGCCTGCACTGTCACTCATAGCACTGTTGACAACCACTATTTCCGCTGCCTTGCCCCATCCAGCATGCTGTTCACTTGGTCAGAACACACAGTAATCTACAATTACAGGCGGTGTCCTGATATTGTCAGTCCTGCATGCACTCATCCTCCAGAAATAAGATTCCTGCCTTTCAAAATTTTCTTGAGTTTTGTGAATCAATTAGTCAGCAACCTTTTGTCATTTTATTGTAACCTACAAATAAGTTCCTTATCCTTGGAACCTCACTTTGTCTATTTTGATTTGGTATATGGACAAAGCCTTAACAACCAAACACTTTAAAATGGTTTGAAAACGATACTTTAGGCTTCCATAGCTCCTGTGGAGTCAGTGTCAGGAACATGATTATTTATATAAATGGCTGTACTGCATGCCTCTGCTCACAAGGGAACCTCCCCATCGCACCCCCCTCAGATTTAGTTATAAGTTGGCACAGTCGATAGGCCTTGAAACACTGAACACAGATTAATCGAGAAAATAGGAAGAAGTGTAGAACTATGAAAAAAATAAACAAAAATACAAACTGAGTAGTCCATGTGCAAGATAGGCAATATCACGGACAGTCTGACCTCAGGAACGCCGTGGTTCCGTGGTTAGCATGAGCAGCTGTGGAACGAGAGGTCCTTGGTTCAAGTCTTCGCTTGAGTGAAAAGTTTACATTCTTAATTTTCACAAAGCTATGACCTGTCCGTCCGTTCATTGACGTCTCTGTTCATTGTAATAAGTTTAGTGTCTGTGTTTTGCGACCGCACCGCAAAACCGTGCGATTGTTATTGAAGTCGCGAGCTATATTTGCTGGATTCATATTGCCCACAGAATACATCTCATGTATTTAATGCACTCTCGTCCGTAGTATCGAATAGTCAACTGCCAGCCAGGGATCCTCGTTAGCAAGAATACTCTCTCTTCCGTGCGCTGTTGTCGACTGACGACGTGTGTTTCGATGTTTGTTTGGGTGTAGTGTCCCCATACTACGGCGCAGTTACCTCACATTGGACGGACGGACTGACAGATAATAATTGTCTGAAAATAAAAAATTAAACTTTTCGCTCGAGGTAGGACTTGAACCAAGGACCTCTCGCTCCGCAGCTGCTCACGCTAACCATGGGACCACAGCGCTCTTGAGCTACCACTATCCTTGATATTGCCTATGTTGCACATGGACTACTAAGTTTGTATATTTTGCTTATTTTTTCATAGTTCCACACAACTACTTCCTGTTTTCTTGATTGATTTGTTTCAGTGTTTCAAGGCCTATCGACTGTGGCAACTTATAACTAAATCTGAGGGGGGTGCGATGGGAAGGTTCCCTTGTCAGTACTGCTCAGGTAGACCAAATGTGCACTGTACCATCTCATAAACTGATACATTAGTCCTTTCTACTGTGTCATTCTGTTCTGCACTATAGGACACACAAATCTAATGCTCAGTGCCAGTATCTGGTCTAATAGCTTAATGTACGCAGCAACTCTATTTGCTGCCCATGTTTTAAATTCCCAGAAAAAATCTAATTGTCTTTATCATTGTAACATATCCTGTTCTTAAACATGTTGTGGTAATAAATTATTTAAATCCGAAAATTTCAATTTTTTGTACACTGTGTTTGCTTCGGCTTCTGTAAGATGTACATTGCAATTGATGTTACTATTATTGGAATTAGTAATGTCGCATTCTTAGTTTATACTTAACTGGTGTATCTGTCAAAACTTAATGTTGTCGACTTTTGATCATTGCAAGTAGCCTGAGTTGTTGTTGTTGTTGTTGTTGGAATATGCCAGTATCTAACTTTCAGTTTGGGGATGCTAACTTTTTCAAAATCCAGATCACATTTTACTGCCTCCACTGCACATCAAACTGGGATTGTTGAAGCAGTATGTGAAAGCACAGGACAATACAGGAAACTGTTTCCAGTACCTGCATAGCTGACTCCCAAAGCTATTGGCTGCAAAATTGAAAGAAGGGATATTTGTTGGACCAGATATATGTAAGTTGATGTCTGATGAGCACTTTGCAAATACAATGACAGAAATAGAACAGCAACTTTGGAGAAGATTAAAAAATGTTGTTAATCATTCCCTTGGCCAGAATAAGCAGCCTAATTACAAGGAAATAGTGGAAGAAATGCTACAGCTATTTAAACAGTTAGGATGCAAGGTATCTCTAAAACTACACATTCGAATGTCGCACTTAGACAGTTTTCAAGAAAATTTGGCTGACACATCAGAGGAACATGGTGAATGGCTCCATCAGGAACTTAAAACTCTGAAGCATTCTTATCAAGGTCAGCAGGGAATAAACGTGATGTCTGACTACTGCCAGTAGTAACAAAGGAGAAGTGACACACAAAGGGACAGATATCAAGTGTTCATTCATGGGCAAATTTCAACGGAAGTAATACTTCTACTTGGAAAGTGTCCATCATAATATTTGCTTCTTGTAATTCATATGCCTTTCACAATTCTTTTTATGACCATTTTACTGTTTTATTTTGCCTCTACTGTCCTGTAAGTGGTTTCCAATTTCAGTGGGTACATTTTTTGACAATTACAATGACGGTGGTGGTGGTGGTGGTGGTGGTGGTGGTGGTGCAAAAAACTGATGTACTGTAGAGAAGCAGGCTTCAGATTCGTGATCAACAGAGTCTATTTAGTCAGAACTTCATATTTTCATGCAAACCCCAGACAAAAAGTAAAAATTTGTCAACTTGTATTGGATTTGGCAATGTTAGTATCCACTGGATGATGGCTTCCAGACCCCAATTTCTTTCCCTCCATTGTGGAATCGTATCCTGTAACTAAGGGGGGATTTGAGTAGCAACCCAGTATTCGCCTAATCGTAACTGAGCGAGGTGGCGCAGTGGTTATCAGACTGGACTTGCATTCGGGAGGACGACTGTTCAAACCTGTCTCTGGCAATCCTGATTTAGGTTTTCCATGAGTTCCTTAAATCACATCAGGCAAATTCCGGGATGGGTCTTTTAAAAAGGCACGGCAGATTTCCTTCCCAATCCTTCCCTAATCTGAGCTTGTGCTCTGTCTCTAATGACCTTGTTGTCAACGAAGTGTTAAACACTAATCTCCTCCTCCTCCTCCTCCTCCTCCTCCTACTACTACTACTACTACTACTACTACTACTGAGTCATATGTGGGGAACTGCCTAAAACCCACATCCAGTCTCATTGTTGGACAAACAGTAAAACTCGCCTACTACTTTTACTGTCATATTTCCTAATCAAATTTACTCAGCATTGCCAGATTTGACTACATTCCATTATCCTTGTTTTAATCTTGTTGTTATTCATCTTATAAACTCTTTTCAAGAACAGTGCATTTCATTCATCTGCATTTCCGAGTCCTTTCCATCGCTGACAGAATTACAATGACATGAGCAAACCTCAGTTTTTACTACTTCTCCCTAAAATTTAGTATCTATTCCAATACAGACTGGGTAACATTGAGGATAGGCTACAAGCCTGACCCACTTCTTTCTCAGTTTACTGCTTCGTTTTCATGTACATCGGCTCTGATAACTGCAGTTTGGTTTCTGCGCAAGGTGTAGATAACCTTTCGATCTCGTTATTTTACCCGTTATACATTCAGAATTTTGAATAGATTATTCCAGTAAGCTTCATCAAAAGCTTTCTCTAAACCTACAAATGCTATGGATGTAGGTTTGCCTTTCTTCAGTCTATCCTGTAAGGTCATTATTGCTTTGAGATTTCAGACATTTCTCCAAAACTTAAACTTATCTTTGATGTGGTCTACATGTACCTACTTTAGGCAAACAACATTCCACACTTTTTATTTAGTACAACAAAAGATGACCATGACAGAATAATATTAACTAGGGAGTAAGATGCAGAACATATGCTGTGCACATGTGTCTTTTTTTATTTATTTATTTATATATATATATATATATTTTTATGTGTGGACATTAAATGGGAGGTGTGGAGTACTAGGAAAAGACGAGGTGTGATAAGAAATAAATAGCTTCACTTGCTGTGGGTGAGGTCTTTTATGTTTTGGTGGTGGCTCGGCCATCAAAGAGCAACCACTCTCTTCAAGAATGAAAACAAAAGACAAGATGGTTTTGTGATAGATAAAATATATTGTAATCTGGAACATCATGTGGAACCTTCGGGGCGTGTGTAGTATGAGAAGTTGTGTTCTGTTCTAATTCATGAGTCACTCTAATGATCTCTACACCCATTCAAGGAAATATGTGTCTATAAAAGGAAAGTGGTGGATACGTTTTTTTTTGTGATATGAGAGAAGTTATCTTCTTTTGCTCTGATAACAGCTGCTGAATGTGAAGAAGTCAAGCCTTTTCCTTGGCTACACACTGTATTTCAGAGGCACTGATTAGCAGGACCTCTACTTCAAGAGAATCAACTAAGGTGACCGGATTAAAAGAAAAAGATAAATACGTCAGATATTATGTCAGGTGACACATCTGAAGAAGTTTTCTGACTCAGCTTCAACTACAAGGAGTGAGCCAGCAGCTACATAAAACCCTAAACCAACAAGAAAAACACTTCATTTGGCAACAGCAACAGGATGTGGAGCATTGGAGCAAAATGAAGAAAATAAAGAGCTATAAATTTACAAAATCCTGAAATTAAATGAAGAGGAACAAGGATTAAAGGAAAGGAGAAACTATAAGAGTGCAGACATAACTATATTGTCTGAACTCAGTACCAATCTGTTAAGAAGAAAGCAAAAGGAAGTATCAGAAAAAGTCACAAAATCTGAAGAAAAACCATACACATACAGTTGTGGTATAAGTATTACAGCAACTTCAATTAAGTTTATGTATGTTGACATAAAAATAAAAGAATATTTTAAATATGACAGTATTTTCTCAGCGGGTCTGGAGAAGATTTCGAATCCTGACATTGGCTGGGATGCAGTAGTAGCTGAGCAACACTGCAGGGTTGCTGCTGTACGACACAGTGCAGTCCACCTATTGTTATGTTCGAGACATCAGCTGTGCCTAGCAGGGCAGATCATCGTGGTACATCACCATGTACACACAGTTGTGTTGGCTATATGACAAGAGTGTGCAGTTCATTGGAAAGGATGAGCTGTTCAGAAAATACAGAAATCCATTTTGGAAACTTTCTTGTCTAGACAGTGACACAGCATGTCAGTGTTATCACATTGTAAGAAAACTGCAGTAAACATTTATTAGTGTAATGCGGGTCACAAATAGATAATATTTGTGCTCTATGGCAGTCATTAGTAGAAAAATGGTCGGAGAGGCTCCAGAATTGTTTAATGGTTTATTACAACAGATGTCTTATGAAATGAATTCTAATTTTAAGAAATTATCTGACAAAGTGGATTCAACAAATAAGAAACTGTGTGATACTAGGTATGAGTTATCTGGCACTAGAAAGGAACTACCTGAAAAAGTTGAGTCTAAAAGTAATGAGCTGTCCGTCACGGTAGAAAATACAAAAGAACAACTAAAATTAGAGATAATAGAACATGTCAAACAGGAAATAAAAGTGAAATTAACTAATAGTGCAAATACTTTGACACAGTTGCCTCAGGAGTTGAAGGATGAGATCAATAACCAATGCTATTTAGTTCATGAGGAAGTAAAAGAGCTATTCCAAGAATTAGATGGTAATTGTAACAAAGTATATCAATTTACCTTTAGAGAGTTCAACCAAGTTAAAGAACAAATCTGAGAGATGAAAGAGCATGTTAACTGTTTTAGAATAGTGTAAAAAACTTAGAGAAATAGTTAACACACCTGAAATGCTATCTAATTTGGAGGAATGATTACATGAATTTGTAAATTCTACTGTACAAAAGAAAGTACACACACTTAATACTAACTCTGTTTCTGAAGAAACCGAAAAAGAATTAATGAGATTTTCAAGATGTGGGTAAATCGCATCATCTATTAATTGATAATCACCCATAATTTATTAGCCACAATTTTAAGAAATTCTTGGCTTAGAAAGTGGTGGGACATGTCACTTTGTCCAAAAATAGTCCACAAACTAATCTTTGTAAACATTTTATAAAGAAATTGGGACAATTGTGTAGAATGTGCTGTTCTGGGAGGCACACTACCTTGGTACAATTGCATATGTCAACAGGATTAAAACCTATAGAAATTGTGAATAAAACCTGTATAGGAGAGCTCTTGTTAAAATTGCTTACGTGGCCAAATTCCCCAGAGATTGACTTGGAAAAGTTGTAAGAGGAGGTACAAGTGAATCTGATTACATAGCCACAAAAAAGTCAGAACTTTAAATGATGTGGCTGTTGTACCAAACTTTCAAATAAATGATTTGATATTAGCATGTGACTTTCATCATAGCTCGAACTTAAAGAAGGAAAGGAGCAAATTTTTTCACTGTTATGGTGGTTTTCGTAAATTTTAGAATATACCACACCCAAAAGCAGTATATCTAAAAGACCCTTATGCAGGGCAAGATAAAGGATTATATAATATAGATATGACTGAAAGATTTGAGGCCCCAGGAGTGTTTGCATCCTTTGCATGTTTGGTGGATTGATGACAACTGGGGACTCTTCCATTATCTTTTATTAATATTATAGCTTCTACTACCAATTCTTCCAGAAACAGAACTAAAAAAAAAAAAAAAAATATGACCCCAAAACCTGTATGCATAGTGTCTAGTGTTTATTCAATAATAATTGCATTGCATTGGTATGTTTATGAAGACAGCCATGAGCTTAGTTAATAAACTTAACTATAAATTAACATTTTAAGGAAAATTCCGAAGTTAAGAATAAGAAAAATTTTAGCTTTATCATGTATCACATTTTAGCTCTATGACACTTGTGGAGAAAGCTTTAACTGACTAGGTCTTTGCATAGGCTACAAATACAGTAAGCTAAATATTCTGGAATTTAGAATAAGAAGTTACTAGTTTTGTACATTTTCAAACTTAAAAGAAAAAAGAATAGACTGGTTGGAGTTACATTTGAATTTTTTCTTTAAGGGAGGTTAATCATTGGTAGTGGTAGCACCACTAACAAGTATTTACTGACAAATGGAACAACCACAGAAATTATATTGACCATAGACAATGACTTATGTGAATATGCTTCCCCATTCCATTGCATTTTATACAGGTTTGTTAGGATCAGATTTCAGGGTCTCTGCGATGGGGAAGCCATGGCAAGTCAGTTCTGTAGGAAATGCTGAACAACAGTGCCACGGAGAAGTACCTCAGTAGATGGGGTGGTAAGGGAAACCATCTATGGGGTACTGTCTTCTATCTTCTTCTTCGATCCTAACACACCTATCTCACTCTTTCCTTTCTTACTTCTCCCTTGGGTGTACCAAATCTGTCTTTCCTTTGGCCACATGCTAAGTTTGTATCACATGATCTCTTCTTTTTATATTGTATACAGTAGACTTTATAACCTACAATGGCAGGATTGCAGTGGTGAGTATTTTTTGAATGACAATGGCAATAGATAAACAGGATTTTTGTTAGGTTAGGTAAGTGAAAAATATTAATCGTGCCACACGCTGTAGGGGAGAAGAGTCCAGGTAGGATATGGAAGGCAGAACAAATTGATGGCATGCTAACATGTGTAGCCAAATAAGAGGTAAGATCTTAAGAGTTAACAAGCGAATGAGAAGGTTTGCTAATTAGAATTCAACAAGAAGTAGGTCCATGAGGAATAAATTTTAATAACAAGATACAAAGAGCTAACAAGAAATACTAGGAATAATATATTTTGTATTGTCTAAACCTAGTAATTACACACATAAAAAAAAAGTTGTGCATCACCCTGGCTCCCAGAATTCCTGAAGATAGATGTTGACTGTGGAAATTGTATCACAGACACAGTCCCTTTGACGGTTCAGAGATGTCAATAAATCCGCCCAAAGATGTAAACAACCATGCATGAGCAACGCCTATTAGACGGAGGGGTCCGACAGCCGATCAGTTCCAGTCATTGCACCACATTTGTAGTTCAACTATGCCTAGATGGTCAATACCGCGGTTCGATCGCGTCCGCATTGTTACTTTGTGCCAGGGAGGGCTCTCAACATGGGAAGTGACCAGGCGCCTCGGAGTGAACAAAAACAATGTTGTTTGAACATTGGAGGAGATACAGAGAGACAGAAACTGTCAATGACATGCCTCGCTCAGGCTGCCCAAGGGCTACTACTGCAGTGGATGACTGCTACCTACGGATTATGGCTCGGAGGAACCCTGACAGCAATGCCACCATGTTGAATGCTTTTCGTGTAGCCACAGGACGTCGTGTTAAGACTCAAACTGTGCACAATAGGCTGAGTGATGCACAACTTCACTCCCGACATCCACAGTGAGGTCCATCTTTGCAACCACGACACCGTGCAGCGTGGTACAGATGGGCCCAACGACATGCCGAATGAACAGCTCAGGACTGGCATCACGTTCTCTTCACCAATGAGTGTTGCATATGCTTTCAACCAGACAATCTTCGGCGACATGTTTGGAAGCAACCTGGTCAGGCTGAATGCCTTAGACACACTGTCCAGCGAGTGCAGCCATGTGGACGTTCCCTGCTGTTTTGGGGTGTCATTATGTGGGGTCATACGTACGCCGCTGGTGGTTATGAAATGCGCTGTAATGTCTGTACAATACATGAATGCCATCCTCTGACTTATAGTGCAACCATAATGGCAGCATATTGGCAAGGCATTTATCTTCATGGATGACAATTTGTGCACATTTTGTGAATGACTTCCTTCAGGATAATGACATTGCTGGACTAGAGTGGCCAGCATGTTCTTCAGAAGGAACCCTATTGAACATGCCTGGAATAAATTGGAAAGGGCTGTTTATGGACGACATGACCCACCAACCACTTTGAGGGACCTACACCGAATTGCCGTTGAGAAGTTGGACAATCAGGACCAACAGTGTCTTGATGAACTTGTGGTATTTAGATAGAGACAATCTGGTAATGACAGCAAAAATTAATTATAGGGGAAACTTCTCTTCCAGAGTGATAAAAGACGGTAAGAGGGGACTAGTAGCTGCATTTGCTGATAAGATGACACATATCCAAAGAGCGGATGATGTGTAGGAGATTAGACAGACCCCCCAGAAGTCGTAATCTATATCATGGTCAGGTGAATCTATTGAGGGAGTGACCTGTACCATTTTTTTTTTTATTTTGGGGCAATAAAGGTACACCCCACATCTATCATGGTATAAAGGTTTGACACAGTGACTGCCCTTACGAGGAGTGTAATTGCAGGAATACATAAGTATAAGGCTGTATGACTGGAGGCTGTACAAAGATTTGACTCAAGAGACTGAATAGTAGGCATATACCTGCCAAGCAATTCCTCGGATAGTAATAATGTGGGAAAGAGTAAATAGTAACTAACTATGTACATATACGAGAAGTAAACAAGAAACTTTTGAGTCTGCAGGCTTGAAAGCAATGCGTCATTAAATAAATATAAAAACCACAAGTAAGTTGAAGTTTATTTAAATTGGATCACATTGAACATATATAATAAAGTGATATCTTGATATATAGAAATACTGGTCATTACAGGACAATGCCTTGCATCACACAGGATGTGAAGTAATAAGATGAAGATACACAAAGTGAGACTAACACTGTTTAGCACAATTTACCTGAAATGAGACACCAAAACTGAAAAGCCTTCTTATTAAAAATAAAGTTTTATTCCTTTTTAAAGAAGGGAATCATATCAAGTGTTTTTAAGTATTTAGGTTGTTTATAATCATATTTTAATGTTTTGGGAAATTGTGAAAGGTCCTGACATTTTTCCAGCCACGCGTGGTAGCCGTGTGGTCTAGGGCGCCTTGTCACAGTTCGCGCGGCTACCCCCCCGTTGGAGGTTTGAGTCCTCCCTTGTGTGTGTGTGTTGGCTCTAGCCTAAGTTAGTTTAAGTTAGATTAAGTGTTGTCAGCCTAGGGACTCATAACCCTAGCAGTTTGGTACCATTGTATATGTGTATATACTATGTATAGTTAGTATATATTTCCAGTGTTTTTGTACACATAAATGAACTAAACAGAAAAAAGCAAGACAGAAATGAAGATATTCTGAGTAATATTGATAATATTCAAGGATTTATTAATAAGTTAATTTTGTGGATACAGACAATTGAAAATGGATCTTGCAAGATGTTCCCAACTGTTTGGTCACTTACTGATAGTAATAAGGTGTTAATGGACTTAATTAAAGAACCATTAGTGCTCTCGCAGTAGACTTTCTAAATATGTTCTGGGAAGTGTGTTGAAGATTTTGATGTGTTCATGATCCATTCATGGATTTGAAACATCTTCCAAATAATTTAGGTTTAGTCTTACAAGAGGAACTGGCGCATTTGAAATCAGAAAAAAAACATTGAAATGTTTGGATACATTTTGGTTGTCAATAAGCAGCAAATACCCATCTATCTCAGAGATGGCAATTAATGTGTTATTACCATTTTCAGCTACATAATATTGTGAAGTGGGCTTCTTGACATATCCTGAAATTAAAGCATCAAAGAGAGAGAGAGAGAGAGAGAGAGAGAGACTCTCAAATCCATCGTTGAAGAAATGGGGCTTGTTTTGTCAATGATTCTGCCACAAATCAACCGTTTGCAGCTAAGCAGGCTCAGTTATCGCATTAAAGGTGCAAGAGGAGTTATTTACCTTAAAATTCATATCGGATATGTCTATTTTCTACAGTGAATTAAAATTAATAAGCTGTTAATAAAAGCATGTGTCTTACATAATGATGTAATAATTTTTAAATATATTAAGATTCACACGATTTTGAGGGGGCAGACATTTTTGTGTGTGGTGTTGAGTCTAGGCCCATCTGGGTGTACTGAGTAATAAAAGGTTATAGAACACTGTACTGGAGCGTAAAATATAATAGTGCTATGCAGAGCGGTGGCTTAATGTAGTGGTTTATATCTGGCACATTAGATAGAATAGTATTGTCATGGCTGGATCTTTGAAAAATCTCACAATTCTGAGGGAATGTTGTCTACTACAGTGACTTTGTTTCATCTCAGGTGTTTGTGGTCTGGAAAATCTTCTTGCAGTATCATGTATCCCATCTCATCAACCTCCTCTTCACTTTCTATAGTATTTTTTTCAATCTTATTCCCCTTCTATATATTCCTCAAACCTCTCCTTTCTTTGTTTATTTCTGGCTTGCCACCACAACTCTTTACATTCATACAGCTAATTTCCTCTTCTCATAAGGTATCTTTAATTTTCCTGTAGGTGTCTTCTACCTGTCCCCCTAGTTACGCGTGCTTCAACAACCTTGTTTGCACTTTGTCAGTTTCATATTTTAGACATGTTTATTTCCTATTGCCTGCTTCATTTCACACATTTCCTCCTTTTGTCAATTCATTATCTCCCATATTCTCCAAGGATTTCTACAGTGCCTTTTTTCGCCTCTTTCATCCTCTGTTGTCTTCAATATCTCATCACCCGAAGCCATCCTTTCATCTTCTATTGTCTTCTTTCCCATTTCACAAATTGTTGCCTAATGCTTTCTGTTTGTCCAGAGTCCATTGTCATAATTTCTTATCTTTATGCAATTCCTTCAGTTTTAATCTCAGTTCATAACCAATAAATTATGGCCAGAGTCAACATCTGCATCTGGAAACGTTTTACACTTTAAAATTATGGTTTTTGAAGTCTCAGTCTCAACATAATATGATGTCTGAAATCTTGTGTCTTCAGATGTCTTCTATGTTTGCAACTGTCTTTCATGATCAAATAGCACTATCTGCAAAATTCTACAGGCAACTTCTTCTTACATTCTTTTCCCCCTGTTCATGTTCTCCTGCTGTTTTCCTTCCTACTATTAAATTCCAGTCCCCCTCCAATCAAGTATGTAATAATTGTACAAAACTGTCCAGTTTCAACGTACTTGGCCAATGTCGTATAAATAAGGATCACAGACTGATTTAATATTTGTCTTCCTTACCTATCAGAATAACTTCTTTATCTTGTCATTCATTCTTTCAATCACTTCATCATGTGTGGAGCTAGTAGGCATATAAGCTTGTAACAGTGTGACAGGTGCTCACTTCATGTCTATCTCTGCTACAATAATACATGCATTATGCCTGACATAGCAGCTTACCCATCTTCCTATTTACATATTTATTATTCAACCTACTCGTGTTACCTCTATTTGACTTTGTAGCTATAACCCTGTACTCACCTGACCGGAGGTTCTATTCTTCCTGCCAGAGAACTCCACTAATTCCACCACATCTGCTTTAAACTCATTCATTTTATTTTTTAAATTCTCTAATCTATTTAGCCCCCCCCATGAACCATGGACCTTGCCGTTGGTGGGGAGGCTTGCGTGCCTCATCGATACAGATAGCCGTACCGTAGGTACAACCACAACGGAGGGGTATCTGTTGAGAGGCCAGACAAACGTGTGGTTCCTGAAGAGGGGCAGCAGCCTTTTCAGTAGTTCCAAGGGCAACAGTCTGGATGATTGACTGATCTGGCCTTGTAACAATAACCAAAACGGCCTTGCTGTGCTGGTACTGCGAACGGCTGAAAGCAAGGGGAAACTACGGCCGTAATTTTTCCCGAGGGCATGCAGCCTTACTGTATGATTAAATGATGATGGCGTCCTCTTGGGTAAAATATTCCGGAGGTAAAATAGTCCCCCATTCGGATCTCCGGGCGGGGACTACTCAAGAGGATGTCGTTATCAGGAGAAAGAAAACTGGCGTTCTACGGATCGGAGCGTGGAATGTCAGGTCCCTTAATCGGGCAGGTAGGTTAGAAAATTTGAAAAGGGAAATGGATAGGTTAAAGTTAGATATAGTGGGAATTAGTGAAGTTCGGTGGCAGGAGGAACAAGACTTCTGGTCAGGTGACTACAGGGTTATAAACACAAAGTCAAATAGGGGTAATGCAGGAGTAGGTTTAATAATGAATAGGAAAATAGGAACGCGGGTAAGCTACTACAAACAGCTTAGTGAACGCATAATTGTGGCCAAGATAGATACGAAGCCCACACCTACTACAGTAGTACAAGTTTATATGCCAACTAGCTCCGCAGATGACGAAGAAATTGAAGAAATGTATGATGAAATAAAAGAAATTATTCAGATTGTGAAGGGAGACGAAAATTTAATAGTCATGGGTGACTGGAATTCGAGTGTAGGAAAAGGGAGAGAAGGAAACGTAGTAGGTGAATATGGATTGGGGCTAAGAAATGAAAGAGGAAGCCGCCTGGTAGAATTTTGCACAGAGCACAATTTAATCATAGCTAACACTAGGTTTAAGAATCATGATAGAAGGTTGTATACATGGAAGAACCCTGGAGATACTAAAAGGTATCAGATTGATTATATAATGGTAAGACAGAGATTTAGGAACCAGGTTTTAAATTGTAAGACATTTCCAGGGGCAGATGTGGACTCTGACCACAATCTATTGGTTATGACCTGTAGATTAAAACTGAAGAAACTGCAAAAAGGTGGGAATTTAAGGAGATGGGACCTGGATAAACTGAAAGAACGAGAAGTTGTACAGAGTTTCAGGGAGAGCATAAGGGAACAATTGACAGGAATGGGGGAAAGAAATACAGTAGAAGAAGAATGGGTAGCTTTGAGGGATGAAGTAGTGAAGGCAGCAGAGGATCAAGTAGGTAAAAAGACGAGGGCTAGTAGAAATCCTTGGGTAACAGAAGAAATATTGAATTTATTTGATGAAAGGAGAAAATATAAAAATGCAGTAAATGAAGCAGGCAAAAAGGAATACAAACGTCTCAAAAATGAGATCGACAGGAAGTGCAAAATGGCTAAGCAGGGATGGCTAGAGGACAAATGTAAGGATGTAGAGGCTTATCTCACTAGGGGTAAGATAGATACTGCCTACAGGAAAATTAAAGAGACCTATGGAGATAAGAGAACCACTTGTATGAACATCAAGAGCTCAGATGGAAACCCAGTTCTAACCAAAGAAGGGAAAGCAGAAAGGTGGAAGGAGTATATAGAGGGTCTGTACAAGGGCGATGTACTTGAGGACAATATTATGGAAATGGAAGAGGATGTAGATGAAGATGAAATGGGAGATACGATACTACGTGAAGAGTTTGACAGAGCACTGAAAGACCTGAGTCGAAACAAGGCCCCCGGAGTAGACAACATTCCATTGGAACTACTGACGGCCTTGGGAGAGCCAGTCCTGACAAAACTCTACCATCTGGTGAGCAAGATGTATGAAACAGGCGAAATACCCTCAGACTTCAAGAAGAATATAATAATTCCAATCCCAAAGAAAGCAGGTGTTGACAGATGTGAGAATTACCGAACAATCAGTTTAATAAGCCACAGCTGCAAAATACTAACACGAATTCTTTACAGACGAATGGAAAAACTAGTAGAAGCCGACCTCGGGGAAGATCAGTTTGGATTCCGTAGAAATACTGGAACACGTGAGGCAATACTGACCTTACGACTTATCTTAGAAGAAAGATTAAGGAAAGGCAAACCTACGTTTCTAGCATTTGTAGACTTAGAGAAAGCTTTTGACAATGTTGACTGGAATACTCTCTTTCAAATTCTAAAGGTGGCAGGGGTAAAATACAGGGAGCGAAAGGCTATTTACAATTTGTACAGAAACCAGATGGCAGTTATAAGAGTCGAGGGATATGAAAGGGAAGCAGTGGTTGGGAAGGGAGTAAGACAGGGTTGTAGCCTCTCCCCGATGTTATTCAATCTGTATATTGAGCAAGCAGTAAAGGAAACAAAAGAAAAATTCGGAGTAGGTATTAAAATCCATGGAGAAGAAATAAAAACTTTGAGGTTCGCCGATGACATTGTAATTCTGTCAGAGACAGCAAAGGACTTGGAAGAGCAGTTGAATGGAATGGATGGTGTCTTGAAGGGAGGATATAAGATGAACATCAACAAAAGCAAAACAAGGATAATGGAATGTAGTCGAATTAAGTCGGGTGATGTTGAGGGTATTAGATTAGGAAATGAGACACTTAAAGTAGTAAAGGAGTTTTGCTATTTGGGGAGCAAAATAACTGATGATGGTCGAAGTAGAGAGGATATAAAATGTAGACTGGCAATGGCAAGGAAAGCGTTTCTGAAGAAGAGAAATTTGTTAACATCGAGTATAGATTTAAGTGTCAGGAAGTCGTTTCTGAAAGTATTTGTATGGAGTGTAGCCATGTATGGAAGTGAAACATGGACGATAAATAGTTTGGACAAGAAGAGAATAGAAGCTTTCGAAATGTGGTGCTACAGAAGAATGCTGAAGATTAGATGGGTAGATCACATAACTAATGAGGAGGTACTGAACAGGATTGGGGAGAAGAGGAGTTTGTGGCACAACTTGACCAGAAGAAGGGATCGGTTGGTAGGACATGTTCTGAGGCATCAAGGGATCACCAATTTAGTATTGGAGGGCAGCGTGGAGGGTAAAAATCGTAGGGGGAGACCAAGAGATGCATACACTAAGCAGATTCAGAAGGATGTAGGTTGCAGTAGGTACTGGGAGATGAAGAAGCTTGCACAGGATAGAGTAGCATGGAGAGCTGCATCAAACCAGTCTCAGGACTGAAGACCACAACAACAACAACAATCTATTTAGCCAGTGAAGGGGTCCAATGTTCCACAACAGGTGGAATGCCAGTTTTGTTTTTCCTGACAACAATATTCTTCTGAGTAGCCCCATCTGGAGATCAGTATTGGGGGAGTATTCTGCCTCTGGAATATTTTACCCAAACCATACTGTAGCATGTCCTTATGAAAAATAATGGCTGTAGTCTCCTTTTGGTGTCAGTTATTCACAGTACCAACATAGCAAGGCCATGTCAGCTAATGTTATAATGCTGGGTCAATCAGTTATCTAGACTATTGCCCCTAGAACTGCTTTGAAAGGCTGCTGTCTCTTTTCAGAAACCACATGTTAACCTGACCTCTTCACAAGTACCCCTCCATTGTGGTTGCACTTGAAAGTATGCTGTGTCACTGAGACTTGCAAGCCACCCAACCTGAAAGGAAGAATTTTTCTCTAACAATTGAAGCTTCCATCCAGCCTCGGCAAGGTCCATAGTTCTTGTGGACCTAGTCAGCTATAGCTGTGCAACTGGCATAGCATTTCTTATGTATACTGCTCCACTGACCTATTCAGCAATACAGTTTTCTACTCAATAGCAAACATGGAGAAACCTCTTTCTGAAAAATAACTCAGAATTAATTGAACGTCCATTTTAAACTCTCATCTAACACCATACCTGAGCACAATCACTGGCTTTAGGATGGAATGTGCTTCAGAATTGTGCACCATATACAGGGGAAAGGCAAAATAATATGAACACCTGTACTTACTTGGGAATGGTTTATTAATAAGGCATTGGACACCATTTGCACAATATACAGCTGCAATTCTTCGTGGAATACTGGTATATAATGACTGTATAGTCTCCAGTGGAATGTTTTACTACTCTTCGACCAGAACCTCTTCTAACTCCTGCAGTGACGAAGGAGGTGGAAATCTGCTCCAGGTTCTGCACTCCAATACCACCCACAACGGTTCGATAATTTTCAAGCCCTGGGACAGTGCTGGCCAGAGAAGATGCAGCAGTTCAGTTGCATGCTCCTCATACCACGATTGTACAGTCCTGGCTGTATGAATGGGTGCTTTATTGTCCTGAAATATGACATCATTGTTGGGGAACAACATTTGAATCATGGGGTGCACTTGATCACCTAAAATGTTCACACAATCATTGGCTGTAACATGGCCTTTGAAAGTAATGATGGGACCAGCAGAATACCATGATATGGCTGCCCACACTATCACACTTCCACCTCCATGCTTAATCATTGGAATCAAACAATCAGGATTGTAGGCTTATTTTGGGGTTCTCCAGACGTAAATCCAGCCCAGTGTTGGAAATAACGAAAATGTTGACTCATTGGACCATATGGCGCATTTCCACTGACCAGCAGTACCGAATTTATGCTCCTGACACTATGATTTACACTTCTTTGCGTTGGTTGTCGTCACTGATGGTTTCAGTAGAGTAGCTCGTCCATGAATATTCCCTTTTGTGTAGTCCTTGGTGAACAGTGCAGCCACAATCTGCCCTTTTTTGAACTCTGTTACGTCTTTCATTGAACGTTGACCTCGGCCTCTGAATGCAAATACGAAGTGTGCACTACTCGTAAACAACCTGCACTAATGCCTAGTTGCACTGAACACACACAGTCCAGTGCAACACGTGCCTTATCTACGTTGTTGACTTTCAAACACAACTATACAAATACTACCACTTTTCACATTATTTTGCCTATCCTGTGTGTGTATAAGATTAGCTACAGTAACCAACTCCACTGGCTGAAAAAGGTGTGAAGCACCCAGAAGGGGAGGGGTGGGAGGTGGGGGGGAGGAGGAGGAGGAGGAGAGAAACTAATTTGCAAGTTCAGAGGAGGTGTGATGTTATTTCAGCGATTACAAAACTGAGTCAAATTTACAAAGAACTTGGGAGTACAAGTGCGCTTATTAGTATGATGTTGCACTCCTTCTGACCTCGATGTATGCACTGACTTGGTGGGGGAAGGATGTAATGGAGATGTTGCATCCTCTCCTGATCCACAAATGTTGCAACTGTCCCTTGTTACCCTGGATATTCACACTATCCCATATCTGTGTCCATCCCTTCCCCCACCCCCCTCCATCTGACCACCTCTTCCTCTCCCATTCTCTAGGCATGTTATCAACCCCATCCCAATATGAGGTTGTTGGTTATTACCCTTACAGTATTTCTTTCCAGATAGTAAGTAATAATGTACCATGTTCGACTGAACTCAATCGACGAGTTTAGAAGCAGCTTTTCACCCACAGTTTTGCCCACAAATGAACATGTTACATATATTTCACCTGTACCTCTAGCCAGTGGCAGATACAGAAAAACCTCAACGACGGGGCACTAAAGATATCTTGAGCTGCCTTTTATTTTACAGTAATAAAAAACAATCAAGTCACATACAAAGTTTAAGAAAGTTTTATTTCAACTGATTATACACATATACAAGACATTGTCATCTTATGATATAAAAAAATTACAATTGTGGTTCTCTTTCTTAAATGATGAATTCTACGCTTCTGGCAAATTGATTAATTACATCGTCGAGTCTCACTCTTGACTAATCTTCACACTTGCACTTGCTACAACTAGGACTTTTTACTTATTCATTCTTCAGTCTTAACCTTTCTGCTTCTGAATGTAAACTAGCTTCCTGTTCATCGAATAGTACATATTTATGACACTATGTATCGAAGGTTCTCTGTACAATAAAACAGTAGAATATTAGAAACTTTTTTTCGAACAAATGCCAGACAGAATAACATATCGAGATCACTAGAATGGCTGCGACTTTTCTAATAGGTATGTGTTAGCTAGCTGTGTGCCAGACAGAAACATATAAAATATGCGTGCTACATAGGGAAGTACTACTACTTGATAACTCGATTCAGTTGAGTTGACTGACGAAAGAAACAAGCGAATAGTGTGCAGGCTGACTGGCGGGGGGTGCCCCCCATATGTATCCACCACTATCCCTAGCTACTTTCACCCAGTAGTTTTGCTTCCAAGCAGCTCAATGTTTATGACGTATTTCCTGAACTGTATATCACACAATCATATATTATTGTAGGTACATACAGCAGATACATGAGCATTGTCTGTGAAATGTGCTGCAAATAGAGTTTATAGCAAAGAAGTAATAAATTTAAACATCATGCAGTTTTTCTTGCATCTCAGTGTTTATGAAGTCAATCTCCTGAACAACATGCCATACAATTATATAATTTACTGGTACATTCAGTGATATATATGAATACAATTTCTAGTAAAGAAGTAATAAATTAAAATGTCAGGCTTCGTGTGGCACTTTTACTCCATGAACATAAAAAATGGGATACACTTTCTTCCTTTCATCAATTTGTGACTTGTCACCAAGAAAAAATTTCATGAAGGTTTGAAATTACGTGTAAAGTTTGTTGCAAATTACTAAGTGCTCTCATTCTCAAATACTGGATTAATAAAATAATGGTATTCATGTGTCATGGGCTACACTGCTTTTTCACCCTCACCCCTCTGATAGGGTTTAGGAGGCGTGGAGCTAACATACTTCCATTTCTATAATATGTATGGATTAATGACTGTTACCAGGGTAACCAAATTCCCATACACTATTTGTCTCATGTAATACTCAAAATACTTTCAGATCTTTGGTTGACATGTCTTTCCTGTACTACTTTTATAGCATACTACTTGCTTCTTGGACTTTTCACTGTTAACCATGTACTGTACTTGTCCCTCATCTCCTAGTCTGCCATATAGAATGCTGTTGGGAAAAAAAATCTCCTTTTCCAAACTCCTATTTAATGAACTCTTAATGCTTTTATCTGACAAAACTTTCTATCCTATTCAAACGGGAGTAAAGTATATTTAATGATTCAAGTGACATGTCTTTACCAGTTACAGTCCGGTCAGAACTACCTAGTGCTCGTGCTCGCTCTCTCTCTCTGACACACACTTAAAAATAGCAAAAATATAATATCAAGGATAACAGCCCATAGTCGGGCTTCAAGAGCACAGACAAGTTGTCAGATAACTTCAGTAAGCCTCTACATCTCTACCAGGTAATCAAATCAAATCTACATCCATACAGGCACATATAAAATATATTCAATGTCACACATCAAACACAAACTGCCATTGTTGCTCATCAATAGTACTGCAACTTCATGTTAATGGAATATGATTTTTACAAAGTTTGACATTTCAGTTTCCACTGAATTAGAAGAACCTTTCATCTTGAGGGACCAGCACAGTCATTAGTTTACTATGCACTCAAAATCACTTGCAAAGAACATTGGTAAGGCAGATCAGTCAGTAGCTATCCACTCCCTGGGAGATTTTTTCCAGATTTCAAAAGTGGGATAATTGCACTTTCCCTTTTTGGGGGACTCTTCCTTGCACTTGCATTTTACAGACAGATAGTGTAACATTTGATTATGTCTTCAATCAGGGCCAGGCAACACATTGTCAGTGTGCCGAGAAGTTCCTGCTCAGAAAAAAGGTGTGTTATAGACTTTCAAACATTGGGTGAAGAAAGAGGTAGAAGTTGTTAAGATGGATAAAAATTTCTTATTTTTCGGTCTTTCTATAAGGAAGCAGGCTCTGACTCTGACACATTCAAAGATGATAACAACATCCTTTCATGACTGACACATGTCGTTTGCCATCCTGTGGCATTTAATGACCATGGCACCCGCCATGGAACTGACCTTCGATTGTATGATCAGTGGCATCATTTGTTCTAGTGAGTGTAAGATTTTGGTGGTTGCGTATCTGAAAGTCTCTTCAGTAGTGCCAGGGGAGCTGTACGAAGTGTTGGAGAAGTGCTCAAAATGCACCAGTCAGCTCTCTTAAGAATAGTACATGGAGGAAGGGGGGTGGGGGGGTGGGGGGGATGTCTATATGAGTACTGGCATGGGAAGGATAAAACAACCAGGTAGTGAACCTTCCATTGAATAAAAGGGTAAAAACTAGGGCTACAAATCATTAGGTTGATATCTGAAAAGGATACCTGTGCTGTAATAATGTGAGTATGGGAGCCATTACTCACTATACAGAATTGAGATTAAGAACACCTGATTCAAGAAGTTACCATGTTAAGTGGCCTTAGACTGCCCCATAAAGGGTTCTGAGCATTAAAGTCTCCCAGTAAAAGGAAGAGTGGAGGTTACTGAGGGGAGGTCCAACTGATGATATCTCAAAATGTCATCTCTTCCTCAACAAGGGGAGAGATGTCGCAAAGGGCGAATTCTCTATTTGTTTGGATGCATGCCGCCATAATTTCCAATCTGGTATTTCACCACTAGACGTGGTCCTGTATTTTCTCATCCTGTGTCTAAGTACCGATATAATCATACAAACTGTCAACAGATGTCCATACGATCGTGTTCCACACACAAGATGGCATTCTGGTTAAAGGATAACCACGCCAGTGATTACGTCACGGCACCCATCAAAAGAGGTAATATTTGTCGGGTAGTCCCACATCCACATTTGCTGTGTACACAGTCACAGATGCAATATGATACACAGAAGACACCTATCAGACACTGTGCAATGAAGAGCCAAAGGAAAAACAGATGCAGGACAGTTGCAAACTGATGTGACACAATGGCTTAGAGTGAATAATTGTTTCTTGGTTGTGGCGATAGTTCATACAGACCAAAACTGTATCCCAAATACCGGGGCAGCGCCGACCATGTGTGACATAAGGAGACCATTATTTGGCTGTAAGGGCACAACAGAACCGCCTTAGTCCTGCACAGCAACTGGCATCTGACCTCACAGTATCCACTGGACGTGTTGCATTGAGGCAAACGGTGTACAGACAGCTTCAGCAGAGTGGCATTTACCGTTGGAGACTTGCTATATGTATACCTCTGATGTGTCTTCACACAAGGGAACGTCTAGAGTGGATTCAACATGCCACATAGACCATGAACAGTGGGCCAGTATTCTTCTCGCAGATGAGCCACAAATTGGTCTGGGGAGCAAGTCTCGACAGATTCACATGATTTCAGGACATTGCGGAGAGAGACTGATCTCGAGGAACATCCCTAACGGTGTGGGGAGGGATTATGCTGACCACTCGAACAGCTCTTCATGAAAATTGGCAACGTTTAATGCAGTCATGTATATTTACAGTATCTCAACACTTCATGTGCAGTTGTTGTGAGGTGCCATCGGCCAAGACTTCATATTGAAGGACAATAATACTCACCCTCGGAATACGCATGGTTGACGTTTTCTCAGAAACAGAAGATATTGCACGCATGATGAGGCTTGCTTGCTCTTTTGATTTGAATCCCACATAGCATGTCTGGGATCCCTACAGAGGATGGGTTGCATCATGTCAGCATCCACCAACCTCTCCTCATGACTATCAGAATTCAAATATCGATTCCCAAGAGACATTCATGCAACTCAAAAACAATTTCTGAGAAAATAGAGTGTGAAGTTTTCCGCAAGTCTTTAATACATGAAAGTAAGATCCATATTTTGACTGGCTGTGGTGCTTTGTGGTACAGTATTCACCTTCCATGTGAGCCGCCTGATTTCAATTCCCCAGTACAAGTATTTTGGGGGAAAGAAAGAAAAAAAAGTCCATGGTAGTGCTCCAGACTGATTGCTGGTTCGAGTCTCATTTCAGTCATTTTTTCCATTTATTTCCCAGTAAGTTCGATTACCTACATCATTTAAAAATAAATTTCATCAAGCATGTGCTAATTACCTTATTATTATGAAAAGTGCATGTTGTCTTATTTGTAATTACGAATCGCACAAAAAATAATTTTCATTGTGCATATAAATTATTAGTTACCCATCTTTTATAAATGATAAGATTGTTTGAATTTTTTTAAACAAAAAAATTGCAAATTCATTTTATGTACTTTACCTGTCTCGGAAATGCTGCTAGAACAGGCATCTTTGTTCAAAAATTTGCACCAATTGGGAATCTAACATTGCCCACGACAGGCGAGTACACTACCACAGAGCTGCACTGCCTGTTGAAGAAACGTCCTTACTTTAGTTATTAAAGATGCTTGGAAAACTTCAAAATCAATTTTCTGAAGAATTTTTTAAAGTTGTATCAAACTGCTTTGGTTATTTGAGTTCTGAACTTCACGTAGCATAAGTATCAGAAAATATAAAAATCAGATTGCTATATGGTCTCCTTGTATGCCAATTCCTTCCTTTTCTTCTGACTTCCAACAGTCTTCTTCCAGCACCTCTTAATTAGTCACACACTATAACAAACTAATCCTTTCCATCCTCTCTTCTCGATACCCGTGTTTCAGTTCCAAAGACAAGAATATAAATACAATATGACAAAACAATCTATACAGAAGGCATAACTTTCTAACAGCCCATATAGAAATTTTTGTTCTCAGCATGCGATACATTCAACAACACATTACATAACATAATCAGACTATGCCTTACTATATTGAGGGTTGGCACTATCTTCTGCCGAACTCTTCACGATTTGGTTTGGGTGATTTGTCACCTACCTGAACAACTAACATAGTGGTGAAAGGGGGACAGATTCAGGGCCTTCAGATCAGCCTTCATTTTTCGTTTCTCCTTCTGGGATTTGGATTCAGTCGCAGTATCCAGAAACACGTCTGGTGCAGAAAAGGAGCGCACTGTTTTGTGGCTCTTGCAGCTGCTTACTGCCATAAGGACACAGGGATGTGGTAGTTACCGGTAACAGATCAGGACGAAAGAACTATTCACTTGGAGGTGGCTTTATTACGAGGGTCGTCCACAAAGTAAGTTCCATTTCTATTTCTATTCGTGGCAGCATTACGATCGCAGTTCCGAGCATGCGCGGCAGTTCCTCTGACTAGAGGAGGAGAAATGTACGCCATTTTCAGATTGCTCCTGCCGACATGTGCTTTGTAGTGCTTCTTTATAATGTCTGTCGTAATTGAAAATGCCATCATGTGTGAAATCAGGTCTGAGATTCATTTTCTAAATGCAAAGAAAGTTAAACCAAAGGAAATTCATTGGCAAACCTGCGAGGTTTACAGAAAAAATGCTATGGGTGATTCAATGGTTAGGAGATGGGTCAGACTGTTCAATGAAGGCCGAAAAGGATGCCCATCTGTGATTACTGATGAACTGGTTCACACAACTGAAGAGAAGATTAAGCACAACCGTAAGTTTACACTTAGTGCCGTTGCTATGGAAGTTCCGCAAATCTCATGCTCACTAATTTATGAAATTGTCACTGAAAAACTTTGCTCTTGCTGGGTATCCAAAATTATTACTGAACAACACAAAAAACAACAGATGGGCAGAGCACTTCAGTTTTTGACACGCTACAATTAAGAAGGTGATGGTTTTCTTTCTAGGATAGTCACGGGGGATGAAACTTGGGTATCGTACGACACCCCTGAAACAAAATGGCAATCAGTGGAATGGAGGCACACTTCACTTCACCCACCAACGAAGGTTAAGCCTAAGCAAATCTTGGCGCCTTGAGAAGTCATGTGCACCCTTTTTTGGAACACAAAAAGCATTTTGCCAATTGATTTCTTACCATGAGGTCAAACAATCAATGCACATGGTTACTGCGAGACCATTAAGAAATTGCACCATACAGAACTAGCACCAAGGATTACTGTCAAAAGGTGGTTTTTTCCATGATAATGCCTGACCTCTCACGATGAATGTGACCAAAACAACTCTTACGGTAATTTCACTGAGACGCGTTTTGATCATCCTTCGCACCTTTCTCCTAGCGACTTGCATCTCTTATTACACCTAAAATCTGTCCTTGGTGGTCAACACTTCAATGAAGATGACGAGCTGAAAGGATGTGTTATCAGCCACACAGGCTATGAAGAAGGCATACAAAAACTTGTGCCACGCTATAACAAGTGTCTATAAAATTTCGGAAGCTATGTAGAAAAGTAGTTTAACAGTTGTAGATTTTTGTACAATAAATATTTTTTTCTGTATCTGTAAAAGTTTGTTTTATATAACCAAGCGAAACTTACTTTGTGGACATACCTCTTATATGACTGCAGGGGGCAGAGGTCATAATTGCAGATAGAGAGTTAAGGGAGGGGTGGTGAGGTGTCCTTCCATCATATGAACAGATTATGTGAGGTAGGGACCTGTGACAAGAAAGGAAAGGGAACATCCATCCTTGCCTTGTAAGTGATAGAAGACTTTCTTTTTGGGAACAGCTTACCTTCATCTGGACAGGGTAAACACTGTCATATTTGTTCCTGGGTGGCTGGCTGAACAAAGATCTTTAACTCTTGGATCTCACATTCTCTTCCTGCAATGTGGCAAGTTGGCAACTGGGGTGCGGTTGGTAGGTGGGGGTGCAAGCCTCCCTGAAATTGGTGCGGTGAGGCAGTTGTGCATGAAGGGTGGGCACCTTCATGTAGGAGCCCTTCCATATACTCTACAGAGATACTCATTTCTAGAAGTAGATTGTGTGTGAACAAATCTTATACGTTCTATGGTGAGTGGTACAACAGGATTTATATTACACCAGTAAACCATTATTTTAACTTTTTCCAACAATGATTCACCATGGAAATTTAAGACAAATGCTCTGGTGCCTACTTTATCTTTAGGCCCCCGTAGAATGTAATGGATTAAAAAGGACACTACATAGTTCCAAATTTGCACATAATTTCTAGTCCATTTGAAGTAAAAGGCCTACTGGAAGACTATATAACCTCAATACTATTGAAGTTTTTTAGTGATATTTGGGGATTGGGGGCAATTTTAACAGGGATGTCACAAACTTTTTCACATTGAAACAATGCTTGTGACTGAGTGAGAGAAACTTTTAATACATTGACTCCAATGTGACTGCTGGCACCCACAGCAGACCCTTACACCTGATGCCATGTGCTCGCTGGTCACCATCTATCTGCATATGTGCAGAAGACAACATCTTTTTCGGTACCGGTAAGTTCCGTATGTTTACTGAACTGACCTAGTTATACTAGCCTTCAGTTTCCTCCACAAGAAATAAATACTTGGTATGAGGATTCACTGCCAGTCCTAGTAACAGACCCCAACCTGAGGCACATATTTGGGTCATATCCTTCAGCATAAAGGTAAGTCACTCATACTGATGAGACTGCTGTGGCCCTACAGCTACCAGCATGGTTTTGCTTGATTCCCTGTATGACTGGTCTGCCATGTCACCACTCAGACCTCAGACTTGTGGCTCCCCCACAGGTGCCAACATGACTCAGAGTGTGTGTGTGTGTGTGTGTGTGTGTGTGTGTGTGTTTGTTTTGGTTGGTTGGGGAGGGGGGGGTTGTGATATTGAAGATGAATAGGCTATGCTTTGGGACTGAATTTCACCTTCCCACTTCTCTATCAGCGTGACGACAAACCTAAAACATCTCACACACACACACACCTCCAAAAGTTTAACGAATCATCAGATTCTGCTTTTGGTAATTGACCTTTTCCTAGTCCTTTTATCTTCTGTGTGTGAGTAGAATAAAAAAAGAAAGAAAGAAAGAAGATTCAGGCATTTACCATCGAGATAGGTGATGTAAAAGTGGACTGGTTTACTTACAAGAGATCTACTTTATTATTCAAGTAGTAATACAAGACTAGAAAAGCTGTACACATTAAATGCAACTTAGTTAATGGAGGGTTTCGCAATTCAGTTAATATATTTTATATCAAAAATTAACAAATGGAAGTTTGTCTTCAATATGGGTAAAAATAAATGACACACAGGAAATGACCCTTGCTTATGCTTCAAAAGAGAATGCAAGGGTCACTCCCTACAGATTTAAAAATAATAAATAAAGTATTGATGACTATTTGTGTATGTGAGTTCAATATTAAATTTACAGGCAGCAATGAAGTATGAATGGAACTATGAGCTGCACTATAATATCACTTTTGTTACGCACTCATGTACTATTGTACTTCCACAAAACATAAAAAGGGTTCTTTCTCAAACTAATAATTGGTCAAAAAGTTTACAAACATGCACAAAATAAATGTTACACATGCGTGTGCACATGCACACACACAGTGAATTAATAGACACTAATCACAGACGAACAACACAATAGTGCCCTATGATAGGTAAAAATAATACAAGTCTGTTTCTTTCAAAACCAGTAACAGAGCACAAGAAACTAATGTGAACTATGTTACCATAACATTTGAACATTTTACTTTCTTTGATACAGTATGGACTTCCTTCAGTACAGTATGGCTTATGTACAAATAATATACACAAAGTTGAGTGCATCACATTTAAGCTTTTTATTTAATAATGCTTAAATGTAATGCACATATTCATTAATTTTCAATTATTCTGATGAAGCTCCCCAAGTCAAGTAGTCAGGGCGTGTTGCCGCCTTATATTCTTCAACTAGATCCTGTACAGTTTGCCGAGACAGATCTAACTCTTCCAGCGAGTCCTGGAACATTGGTTCCTTGCGAAATTGCTCCAAGAACGCTTCACGCTTGCGAAGTTTGTCGTATTGCTGCAGGGCTCGTTCAAATAGCTATAAGAATGGAACATTATTAATTCACAAATAGGACAGACACAAGTAAAATCCAAATTACCTTTATGAATATATAATGTTAAATTCATGATTAAAAAAAAATATTTGATTTTCTTCTTACAAATTGTAAGACAAAACCATCCATGTACCACATGCAGAAATAAGAAGATCCTAAGCATACCCATCAGATATACAAACAAGGAATAAATTAATGAAAGGGGAAATAGGCAACAATTAGAAGCAGATATGGAATTGATTCCCTCATCATCTTCTGTCCTGGATTCAAGCTCAAAAGATGATGGAATGTTCTATCCACCGAGAAAACTTCATAAATTACAGGAAAGAAATTACTTCAAACTCTGCATTCATCAGGAAATCTGCCATCTGTCAAACAAATGTTAATGTTTTTCTTTTGCACTCTATAAGTACGTAAATTAACAGTGCATGGAAGTGCCACGTTACCTATGGGGGCAAAAGCGTGAATTCTGACACAGGACATGAGAAATTTCGTATTGCAGATTTCAGAGTACTTGACGGCTCAACACAAAAGTTTTGTCTCAAGTACAGATAGTGTTGAGGATCAGTGGACAAAGTTCAAAACCATCGTACAATATGCATTAGATGAGTATGTGCCAAGCAAGATTGTAAGAGATGCAAAAGAGCCCCCGTGGTACAACAACCGAGTTAGAAAACTGCTGCGGAAGCAAAGGGAACTTCACAGCAAACATAAACATAGCCAAAGCCCTACAGACAAACAAAAATTACGCGAAGCGAAATGTAATGTGAGGAGGGCTATGTGATAGGCGTTCAATGTATTCGAAAGTAAAGTTCTATGTACTGACTTGGCAGAAAATCCTAAGAAATTTTGGTCTGATGTCAAAGCGGTAGGTGGATCAAAACAAAATGTCTAGACATTCTGTGACCAAAATGATACTGAAACAGAGGATGACAGGCTAAAGGCCGAAATACTAAATGTCTTTTTCCAAAGCTGTTTCACAGAGGAAGACTGCACTGTAGTTCCCTCTCTAGATTGTCGCACAGATGACAAAACGGTAGATATCGAAATAGATGACACAGGGATAGAGAAACAATTAAAATCACTCAAAAGAGGAAAGGCCGCTGGACCTGATGGAATACCAGTTTGATTTTACACAGAGTACGCGAAAGACCCCCCCATGAACCATGGACCTTGCCGTTGGTGGGGAGGCTTGCGTGCCTCAGCGATACAGATGGCCGTACCGTAGGTGCAACCACAACGGAGGGGTATCTGTTGAGAGGCCAGACAAACATGTGGTTCCTGAAGAGGGGCAGCAGCCTTTTCAGTAGTTGCAGGGGCAACAGTCTGGATGATTGACTGATGTGGCCTTGTAACATTAACCAAAACGGCCTTGCTGTGCTGGTACTGCGAACGGCTGAAAGCAAGGGGAAACTACAGCCGTAATTTTTCCCGAGGACATGCAGCTCTACTGTATGATTAAATGATGATGGCGTCCTCTTGGGTAAAATATTCCGGAGGTAAAATAGTCCCCCATTCGGATCTCCGGGCGGGGACTACTCAAGAGGACGTTGTTATCAGGAGAAAGAAAACTGGCATTCTACGGATCGGAGCGTGGAATGTCAGATCCCTTAATCGGGCAGGTAGGCTAGAAAATTTAAAAAAGGAAATGGATAGGTTAAAGTTAGATATAGTGGGAATTAGTGAAGTTCGGTGGCAGGACGAACAAGACTTTTGGTCAGGTGATTACTGCGTTATAAATACAAAATCAAATAGGGGTAATGCAGAAGTAGGTTTAATAATGAATAAAAAAATAGGAGTGCGGGTTAGCTACTACAAACAGCATAGTGAACGCATTATTGTGGCCAAGATAGACACAAAGCCCATGCCTACTACAGTAGTACAAGTTTATATGCCAACTAGCTCTGCAGATGATGAAGAAATTGATGAAATGTATGACGAGATAAAAGAAATTATTCAGGTAGTGAAGGGAGACGAAAATTTAATAGTCATGGGTGACTGGAATTTGTCAGTAGGAAAAGGAAGAGAAGGAAACATAGTAGGTGAATATGGATTGGGGGTAAGAAATGAAAGAGGAAGCCGCCATGTAGAATTTTGCACAGAGCATAACTTAATCATAGCTAACACTTGGTTCAAGAATCATAAAAGAAGGTTGTATACCTGGAAGAATCCTGGAGATACTAAAAGGTATCAGATAGATTATATAATGGTAAGACAGAGATTTAGGAACCAGGTTTTAAATTGTAAGACATTTCCAGGGGCAGATGTGGACTCTGACCACAATCTCTTGGTTATGAACTGCAGATTGAAACTGAAGAAACTGCAAAAAGATGGGAATTTAAGGAGATGGGACCTGGATAAACTGAAAGAACGAGAAGTTGTAGAGAGTTTCAGGGAGAGCATAAGGGAACAATTGACAGGAATGGGGGAAGAAATACAGTAGAAGAAAGGTGGGTAGCTCTGAGCGATGAAGTAGTGAAGGCAGCAGAGGATCAAGTAGGTCAAAAGACGAGGGCTAAAAGAAATCCTTTGGTAACAGAAGAAATATTGAATTTAATTGATGAAAGGAGAAAATATAAAAATGCAGTAAATGAAGCAGGCAAAAAGGAATACAAACGTCTCAAAAATGAGATCGACAGGAAGTGCAAAATGGCTAAGCAGGGATGGCTACAGGACAAATGTAAGGATGTAGAGGCTTATCTCACTAGAGGTAAGATAGATACTGCCTACAGCAAAATTAAAGAGACCTTTGGAGAGAAGAGAACCACTTGTATGAATATCAAGAGCTCAGATGGCAACCCAGTTCTAAGCAAAGAAGGGAAGGCAGAAAGGTGGAAGGAGTATATAGAGGGTTTATACAAGGGCGATGTACTTGAGGACAATATTATGGAAATGGAAGAGGATGTAGATGAAGATGAAATGGGAGATAAGATACTGCGTGAAAAGTTTGACAGAGCACTGAAAGACCTGAGTCGAAACAAGGCCACGGGAGTAGACAACATTCCATTAGAACTACTGATGGCCTTGGGAGAGCCAGTCATGACAAAACTCTACCATCTGGTGAGCAAGATGTATGAGACAGGCAAAATACCCACAGACTTCAAGAAGAATATAATAATTCCAATCCCAAAGAAAGCAGGTGTTGACAGATGTGAAAATTACCGAACTATCAGTTTAATAAGTCACAGCTGCAAAATACTAACGCGAATTCTGTACAGACGAATGGAAAAACTGGTAGAAGCGGACCTCGGGGAAGATCAGTTTGGATTCCGTAGAAATGTTGGAACACGTGAGGCAATACTAACCTTACGACTTACGTTAGAAGAAAGATTAAGAAAAGGCAAACCTACGTTTCTAGCATTTGTAGACTTAGAGAAAGCTTTTGACAACGTTAACTGGAATACTCTCTTTCAAATTCTGAAGGTGGCAGGGGTAAAATACAGGGAGCGAAAGGCTATTTACAATTTGTACAGAAACCAGATGGCAGTTATAAGAGTCGAGGGGCATGAAAGGGAAGCAGTGGTTGGGAAGGGAGTGAGACAGGGTTGTAGCCTCTCCCCGATGTTATTCAATCTGTATATTGAGCAAGCAGTAAAGGAAACAAAAGAAAAATTCGGAGTAGGTATTAAAATTCATGGAGAAGAAGTAAAAACTTTGAGGTTCGCCGATGACACTGTAATTCTGTCAGAGACAGCAAAGGACTTGGAAGAGCAGTTGAACGGAATGGACAGTGTCTTGATAGGAGGATATAATATGAACATCAACAAAAGCTAAACGAGGATAATGGAATGTAGTCAAATTAAATCGGGTGATGCTGAGGGAATTAGATTAGGAAATGAGACACTTAAAGTAGTAAAGGAGTTTTGCTATTTAGGGAGCAAAATAACTGATGATGGTCGAAGTAGAGAGGATATAAAATGTAGACTGGCAATGGCAGGGAAATCGTTTCTGAGGAAGAGAAATTTGTTAACATCGAGTATAGATTTAAGTGTCAGGAAGTCGTTTCTGAAAGTATTTGTATGGAAGTGAAATATGGACGATAACCAATTTGGACAAGAAGAGAATAGAAGCTTTCGAAATGTGGCGCTACAGAAGAATGCTGAAGATAAGGTGGGTAGATCACGTAACTAATGAGGAGGTGTTGAATAGGATTGGGGAGAAGAGAAGTTTGTGGCACAACTGGACTAGAAGAAGGGATCGGTTGGTAGGACATGTTTTGAGGCATCAAGGGATCACAAATTTAGCATTGGAGGGCAGCGTGGAGGGTAAAAATCGTAGAGGGAGACCAAGAGATCAATACACTAAGCAGATTGAGAAGGATGTAGGTTGCAGTAGGTACTGGGAGATGAAGAAGCTTGCACAGGATAGAGTAGCATGGAGAGCTGCATCAAACCAGTCTCAGGACTGAAGACCACAACAACAACAACAACGCGAAGGAACTTGCCCCTCTTCTTGTAGTGGTGTACTGTAGGTCTCTAGAAGAGCGTAGCGTTCCGAAGGATTGGAAAAGGGCACAGGTCATCCCTGATTTCATGAAGAGACATTGAACAGATGTGCAGAACTATAGACCTATATCTCTAACGTCGATCAGGTGTAGAATTTTGGAACACGTATTACGTTCGAGTATAATGACTTTTCAGGACACTAGAAATCACCTCTGTAGGAATCAACATGGGTTTCAAAAAAGACGATCATGTGAAACCCAGCTCGCGCTATTCGTCCACGAGACTCAGAAGGCCAGAGACACGGGTTCCCAAATAGATGCCGTGTTTCTTGACTTCCGCAAGACGTTCGATACAGTTCCTCCCAGTCGTCTAATGAACAAAGTAAGAGCATATCGACTATCAGACCAATTGTGTAATTGGATTGAAGAGTTCCTAGATAACAGAACGCAGCATGTCATTCTCAATGGAAAGAAGTCTTCCGAAGTGAGAGTGATGTTGGGTGTGCCGCAGGGGAGTGTCGTAGGACCGTTGCTATTCACAATATACATAAATGACCTTGTTGATAACATCGGAAGTTCACGGAGGCTTTTTGCGGATGACGCTGTGGTATATCGAGAGGTTGTAACAATGGAAAATTGTACTGAAATGCAGGAGGATCTGCAACGAATTGACGCATGGTGCAAGGAATGGCAATTGAATCTCAATGTAGACAAGTGTAACGTGCTGCGAATAGATAGAAAGAAAGATCCTTTATCATTTAGCTACAATATAGTAGGTCAGCAACTGGAAGCAGTTAATTCCATAAATTATCTGGGAGTAGGCATTAGGAGTGATTTAAAATGGAATGATCATATAATGTTGATCGTCAGTAAAGCAGATGCCTGACTGAGATTCATTGGAAGAGTCCTAAGGAAATGCAATCCGAAAACAAAGGAAGTAGGTTACAGTACACTTGTTCGCCCACTGCTTGAATATTGCTCACCAGTGTGGGATCTGTGCCAGATAGGGTTGATAGAGACGATCCAACGGAGAGCAGCACACTTCGTTACAGGATCATTTGGTAATCGCGAAAGCATTACAGAGATAACAGATAAACTCCAGTGGAAGACTTTGCAGGAGAGATGCTCAGTAGATCGGTATCGGCTTTTGATGAATTTTCGAGAACATACCTTCACCGAGGAGTCGAGCAGTATATTGCTCCCTCCTACGTATATCTCGCAAAGAGACCATGAGGATAAAATCAGAGAGATTAGAGCCCACACAAAGGCATACCGACAACATTTCTTTCCACGAACAGTACAAGACTGGAATAGAAGGGAGAACCGATATAGGTACTCAAAGTACCCTCCGCCACACACTGCCAGGTGGCTTGCGGAGTATGGATGTAGATGTAGATATCAAAATAAGAAACTTTGCACCTACAACGAGGGCAACTACAAAAATATGATAGCTCTCCAACAGGCTATTTTTTAAAAAATGAACAAGAGTCATCTCCAGGCACTAATGCCTGACTGCAACTCTATCTGGGATGAGCGACAATCTTTGCTGGAGTGAGGGATGGGGCAGTGGAGAGATAGCAAGGAGTGGGGAGGGAATATGCATGTGCTGCCTGCGGGAAAATGCAGGGGGAGGGGTGGGGGTGGGGGGCTAGGGCAAAGGTAAGAGGAGAGAAGCAGAGAAGAGGATAAGACTGTGCTGGTGCACTGGCAGGATTGAAGACATTTATTTGTAGGGCTCGAGTGGCAGCATGGTAAAACAGTAGATGAAGTTGAGCTCGTCATGTTAGGCGGTATGCTCAGCAATTGGGTGGTTGAGTTGTTTCTTGGTCACATTTTGGCAGTGGCCATTCATGCAGACAGCCAGCTTGTTAGTGGTCATGCCCATGTAGAATGCAGCACAGTAGTTGCAGATCAGCTGACAGATCACATGGCTGTGTTGACAGGTGGACCTACCTGTGACAGGAGTGTAGTAGGTGGTAGTGGTGGTGATGAGAGGATGAATAGGACAGATGTTGCATCCAGTTCTGTCGCTGGGATATGAACCATGGGGCAAGGGATTGGGAGCATGGATGGAAGAGGGACAGCGAAGGACTTGCAGAGGTTGGGTGGGGAATGGAATCTTATTGTGAGAGGGGTGGAAAATGTATTTCTCATTTCAGGGCACAAAAAGTAGTCCAAAACCTGGCAGAAAATTCAACTGCTCCACTCCTGTTGTGGATTGTACCAAAGCACAGTGGGGTTCCTTGGATGGTAGGTGACTGGGAAGACAAGGCACTGGAGAAATGTTTCTGGGTGTAGTGAGAAAGGTACTTTCTGTCTGTGAAATCCTCAGAAAGAACCATGGAATATCTGGAGAGAAACTGCTCAGCACTATGGATGTCACAGCCACAGGTGTCTGGGCTGTGTGAAAGGGACTTCTTGGTGTGAAAAGGGTGGGGCAACTGTCCAAGTGGAGATATTGATGTAGCTATCTTTGTGGTGGTGGTCAACACTGAGGAAGGTTGCCTGTTGGGTTGAGTAGGACCCAAGTGAATGGAGTAGAAGCTGTTGAGGTTCTGGAGGAATGTGGATAGGATGTCCTCACCCTCAGTCCAGATCATGAAAATGACATCACTGAATATGAATGAGGTAAGAGGTTTGGGAATCTGGGTAATTAGGTGAGGCTGGAAAAAATGGTGTGATCCAGGTACCCACTGTGTGCTATGGATTCGTTTGTAGGTGATGTCTTCAAAGGAGAAATCATTGTGGGCTAGGATACAGACAGTCAGTCAGTCAGTTATTGGGAAAGGTAGAGTTCAATGGCAGTAAGGCCATGGACATTGGGGAAGTTAGTGCAAAGAGATGAGGCATCAACAGTGACGATCAGCGTGGTAAGGGAACAACAACTGTGGAGAGTCCGTAGAGAAAATGGTTAGTGTTTTTTATATCGGAGAGTATATTTTGGGTAATAGGCTGAAGTAGTTGATACATAAGGGCAGAGATTCATTCCGTGAGGCAGCAACCGGACTTGATAGGGTGTCCAGTGTGGTTGTGTTAATGTAGTTTAGAAAGCATCTATAATGTAGGAGTGTAGTAAGTGGTGGGGTGAAGAGGGACATAAATTCAGGTGAGAGGTTCTAGTATGGGCCTACAGATTTGAGAAGGGACTGGAGGTCCTGCTGCATTTGTGGTATGGGCTCACTGGCAGATCTTTTAGGTGGATGCATCTGACAGATGAAGAGTGCTCTGCCAGGCAATCCTGTGGTTTATAACCAGTGGTGGAACCTTTGCTTCCACCTACGCTAATCTGTGTCCTTTAACTGCCTTTCAGCTTCCTTGCTTCAACTTCCGACCTACACATGCCTTCGATCCCGCCAGTGCACCTGCACAATTCCCATACTACTACTACTACTACTACTACTACTACTACCACCCTCATACTTTTGCCCTCTCCCGTCCTCCAAATACAGCCTCCTGATGTTGCAATTAGCAGCCCACTATTGAGAACCCACTCATCCCTGCACACTCCCACAGGCAGCACTGGACTCTTCCCCACTCCTACCTTCTCCTCCTCATCCTATTCCTCTCCTGTACCCCCACAACACACCCCAGCAAAAGAGCATCATTCACCTCAGATGCGGGCATACCTGGGTGCCAGTGCCTGGAGATAACAATAGCCGTGTGTGTGTGTGTGTTGCATCTAGTCCAATAGCTACATAATATCCAGCATTCTTTTTTAATGTGCCTGTCTGACACTTGACACTACCCGAGGATGCTGAGTCGCTACAGGCACAACAAAAAGGATTCACACAATTATAGTTTTCAGCCATTAAGTCCTTTGTCAGCAATAGACACTCAGTCACACACGCACACACATTCAAGCAAACGCAAATTGCACACATGTCTGCAATCTCAGATTGTGTGTGTGTGTGTGTGTGTGTGTGTTTTGCTGACACAGGCCTTAAAGGCTGAAAGCTATAATTGTGTGAATCTTCTTGTTGTGGCTATCGCGACTCAGCATCTCCGCTATATGGCGATTAGCAACTTTCTTTCTCTAATGTTGTTACATTTCATCCTGGATTTTCCAATGTTTGATTTTTACATAAAAATGTATTTGAAAATAAGGAAAAAGAGAAAACCACTTCCCATTCTTACTCCTGACAGCATCCGATATATGAAATCATCCTGTTAAGCATTTTTGGGGGAAAGACAAGATGTAGACACACATATCCAATTATTTACACCTACACCTATTCTCTATGCACAACTGTGAAGTGCATGGCAGAGAGTATGTCCCAGTGTACCAGTTATTAGGTTTTCTTCCTGTGCCATTCACAAATTGAACATGGGAAGAATGATTGATTGAATGCCTCTGTGCATGCAGTAATTAATCTTATCCTCATGATACCTATGTGAGCAATAGGCAAATGGTTGTAGTACATTCCTAGTCATCATTTGAAGCTAGTTTTTGAAACTTTGGTAATAGATAAGACTTTCTCAGGATAGATGTAAACTATCCCCAAAAGTCTTCCAGTTGAGATCCTTCAGTATCTCTGTGACATTCTCCCACCGATCAAACAAACCTGTGATAGTTTGTGCTGCCCTTTTCTGTATATGTTCACTATCACCTGTTAGTCCTATTTGGTACAGATCCCACATACTTGAGGAATATTCTAGAACTTGTTGCACAAGTGATTTGTATGCAATCTCCTTTAGACTAATTGCACACACCCCAAAATCTAGCACCTGATTTATCCACGACTGAGCCTATGTGATCAATCCATTTCTTATCTCTACAGAGTGTTACACCCAGGTATTTAAAACTACGTATTTTTATGAAGAGCACAGTTTCACAATTCCGAACATTTAAAGCAAGTTGCCAATGTTTGCACCATTTTGAAATCTTATCAAGGTCTGACAATATTTATGCTGCTTCTTTCACACAGTACTTCATTACAGATAACTGCATTATCTGAAAGAAGTCTTGAGGTTACTATTAATATTGTCTGTGAGTTCATTAATATACAACATGAACACTGAGAGTCCTAAAAATCTTCCCTGGGGCGCACCTGAACTTACTTCTACACCTGACGACGACTCTCCATCCAAGATAACATGCTGCAACCTCCATACCAAAAGGTTCTCTACCTAGTTACAAATTTTACTTCATAGGCCCATATGATTGTACTTTTGACAAACATAGGTGTGGTACTGAATCAGAAATCAAGAAATACTCTGCCGTGGCGCGCACAGCCACACCAACATAACAGTCGGCTACCGCGGCAGAGTTAAGTGGCGCCTCCAACTTAGTACTAGCACGTTCTGCCAGCCGGTGCAAGAGGCGTTCCCGCCAAACATTCAATCAGCCGCGAACTACGCACACGCACGAGCCTTTTTTCCGGCGCGGATGGTCACACCATGATATTACCATCCACCAATCAGGGATCGCCAATGACCGCCAATCATCACTCTGGAATCAGCGGAGGAAGACTGGAGCCGTCGTGTTAAATAGCCGGAAGAAAGGAAAGCAGGTGTCTTTTGACCCGCCGCGGACTGCCACCCGGAAGAGACTTCAACGCAGCCGGAACATCCAGGTGCCACGTCTTCGCTACGCCGGCCAACAACCCCGCACTCTGCACCCATCTACATCCTCGGCAACCGCCGTAAAGCATCGAGAGAAAACCCATCAAAGGAACGTAAATTCAGTTCAGTTGCCAACATTTCAATTCAATAAGGTGGCATAATTCTTTGGCTTGTTATAAAATTTTGGCAGAAGAAGCTTTTTGTTTTTGAAGGAAGTTCATCTTTTTGTAAAATTAAGCGGTGGCCTTGCTCCACCTAATAAAAATTTTTTTATTCGCAAATGTGTGTTAATCTGTGGATATAACACACTCCATCTACCTGACTGCCATGATCCAAAGCTGTGAGAAAAGTGCGAGTTGGGTTTGACACAATAAATATTTTCGCAGTCCATGCTGGTTGGGATTTAGGTGGTCTTCTGTTCAAGGTACCTCATTATGTTTGAGCTCAGTATATGTTCCAAGATTTTACAACAAATTGATGTCATGGATACTAGTTCACTTCTACTATCCTTTTTGTAGATAGATGTGAGTTACGCTGTTTTCCAAGAACTGGACATGGGTTTTTGTTCGAGGGGTCTATGGTACATTATAGTCAGAGGAGGGGCTAATTCAGTTAGTATAGAAATTGACAGGAATTCCATCAGGCCCTGAATCTTTGTTCAGTTTTAACTATTTCAGCTATTTCTCAACACCACTGACACTAATACTCATTTCATTCATCTTTTCACTGGTACACAGATTAAATTATGACAATTCTCCTGGATGGCCCTTTGTAAAGGAGCTCAGCATTTCCGCTTTTGCTTTGCTATCCTCAATTTCAGTTCCTGTCTCATTCACTAGGGACTAGACCCTAACTCTGGTGCCAATAACAGTCTTTATATATAACCACAAGTTCTATGGGTTTTGTGAAACATCACTTGACAATTTTCTGTTACAGTAGTCACTGAATGCATCACACATTGCTCTCTTGACAGCCAAATGCGTTGCATTCAGTATCTTTCTATCTATAGCCATACACTTCATTTTACACCTATTATGCAGTAATCTTTTTCTTTACAGTGACTGTATACCATGGAGGTTTCTCTCCCATTATGAACTGTTCTACTGTGTACATGGTCAACTATTCTTTTAAACATGATATTGGTGAAAATTTGGTGTAAGAAAGTACATAAATAGAAAGTGATAAAATATTTTTTTCAGATTTTTTAGATCAAAACTGTAGTCAGGGGGCCATTTTGAAATGTGTATCATTTTCTCCATCTGACGTCAGTACGAAAGGTAGGTTGAAAGTTTTTTAACTACCGTAACTCCCTTATTTATAAATCAATTTTATTCAATTTGGTGTCATTTGAAAGATAAAAGGACCAACTATATCACTAAACTATAAATATGCTGCAACTGTACATATAGATATGTGCAAATCTGTAATTAAAGTCATTAATATATATATATATATATATATATCTAAAAAGAAACAACTTCTTTGCCTCTACTCTTCCACCTCGACTGACATCTCTGCCCAAACTCTTTGTCTTTAAATATGTCTGCTTGTGTCTGTATGTGTGGATGGATATGTGTGTGTGTGCGCGAGTGTATACCTGTCCTTTTTTCCCCCTAAGGTAAGTCTTTCCGCTCCCGGGAGTGGAATGACTCCTTATCCTCTCCCTTAAAACCCACATCCTTTCGTCTTTCCCTCTCCTTCCCCTCTTTCCTGATGAGGCAACAGTTTGTTGCGAAAGCTTGAATTTTGTGTGTAATTTGTGTTTGTTTGTGTGTCTATCGACCTGCCAGCGCTTTTGTTTGGTAAGTCTCATCATCTTTCTTTTTAGATATATTTTTCCACGTGGAATGTTTCCCTCTGTTATATATATATATATATATATATATATATATATATATATATATATATATATATTTGCAAAATTCATGAATTTATATATATATATATATATATATATATATATATATATATATATATATATATATTTGCAAAATTCATGAATTTTTTTGTCAAAATCACAAGCTTCACCATTTTAAATTTTGTCTCAAAGAATTCCTATTATCATACATTTCAACATAAAAAAAAAAGAAATCAGAAGGGAGGGTGTTCTGTTTAATCATTTGAAACAGAAAGAACATAAATAATAATATACATGTTTCACTTTGTGACTCTTACCTAGTGGTCACAAATGATGATCAGTTCTCATAAAGCACATTCATAAAATTCTAAAAAGCATTCATTCTTTCAAACAAGTTTTCAATGGACTATATTATGTCTGATTCAAAAGTATATAAACTACCAGTACTTGTGCTTGCACTTGGAGCAGGCAAAGTAATTAAAATGTTTTTATAAGGTATCCAGCAAACATCAGTGTGAAGTGGCCATGAATAACTTGAGGAAGGGCCACTTGGACTCATGAACTTGACTTTTGCATCTCTGTGTTCCTATCTTACCTCTAGAATTTTTTCAAATGATGAGACACGCTTTATCAGCAACTTGTTTTCATTCAGTGGTTTGAAAAAATGATTCTCTCTTGTCCCAGGAAGTGTAAAAAGTCTCATATCGTTTTTGTAACATGTTTGTGATCTTTGTTATCTCCTCTGTTGTAACATAAAAGGTTTCTATTCCTGGAACATCAGTTTTGGCAAATGTAAGCAGAGCTTTTGGACTTAAAACGTGACTGTCATATGGATGCTGTAAACTTGCTCTTGTTGCTAAACGTTTAATAGTACCACCAACTCCATCACATGCATTTTTGCCATGACAGAGCCAAAAATATTCCATTTTGCAGTTACTCCATGATCTTACTTGTGATGGCACAAATTTAAAAAGTTCTTAAATTTTTATATTGTGCAAACTGTCATCACTGAAATACATAACATGCTGGATGTGTGGTAATTGTTCCAGTATATGAGAGCAGTTTTCTGGAAAACATAGAATGTGTTTGTATCATGCTGCAAACAGTCACTTACACAACACAATGACATTGACTTAATGCACTCATCTGTTTTAAAGTACACCACAAAAGGATGAAGGGTGACTTGAATGTTCTGCCAGTGAAATCCTTGTGCAGCATCCTGAAGCAAACAGGTATAGTTCTCTGCAAAATCCACTATAATGATGCATGTAGTATCGGGGAGGGTTTCTTTGCTTGATTTGAAGTGGTGACAGAGATTTTGATATATAATGATGTGTTAAGTTTTGAAGTTTTTGCATGAGATACTCAACAAATTCATCGGTCGTCTTCATTAATGTCTCCAGTGTAGGTCGATCAGTTTGCATCCATTGTCTGAATACAACATTTTCACAATCTTGTAAAGACTTCAGCTCCATTAAAAAACTGCGCAGTTCATATTCTTCAGGACACCAAGAATAGCGAAGCAGCATGCACTCCTTGTTTTCCAGATTGCACACAAGTTTCTGTAGAGGTTCAGTGTACAGTTCTTTCACGTATGTAGCATGCATTAACAGTTTTACGTTTTGGTGATACATGTATACACATACGTTATGCATTCCAAGACTGTTTACAGTAACACACTCTTTTGGCCTAACTTCACAAAATTTAGTAAAACCAATTTTATCTTCAGGGAACTTTTCTCTGAAAGCTAAGTATACATCTTTCAGATTATGTAAAATTAGTCTTTGTCTTATACACTCTTTTGCCATTTTCTGAAGGGACAGACAGATAGTCTTTTTTTATTAGCAGAAATGCGACATATCATCTTCACAGTAACAATTCTGGACACGTTTTTCCACATACTTACCTAGTCTGTTTCCCACTTTATAACTCCCTTTTGACAAAATACCATCTTCTTTTAGCAATACCCTCGATTTCTTTACCATGTATTCGGTAGTGTTAAACATTTGGATTTTCCTTTACTCCATGAAGCTGGTGCTACGGTAAGTATTTATAGCTTTTCTTTAACAGAACTTCTGCCGAATTCCTCTTTAATTTTTTGCATAAAAATATTTCAGTCTGCACATTCAGCACTGCCAACTTCTTCAGACACATTTTTCACTGGAACATGCAGTACATCTGATGCTGTTTGCTGGAATTTTAAAGCTAAGCAACGAGACTTGGATTGAATGTATTCTGGACACCTGTCTTGTGCTCTCTTGGTAACCTTAAGTGGTGAAATTTCAAGTAATTCACAACTTCCATTAAGTTTTGAAGAGCTGTAGATGGATCTGGTGAATATTCTTGATCTTCAACTTCACAATCAACCATCCCTGGAAGGTTATCCCCCATAGGAGGCAAAATGTCCTTATGGCATGTTATGCACAGCTTGGTACCTAGGATAAGTCCAAGGGTATTATATTTCCTTGCCATGGTTAAAGAAATAGGTTTCAAAGATTTCTTAGCAGTCTTTTTACCATGCTTCTTAAAAGGGTCACAGCAAATTTTTTGTCCGTCTTCAAATGTTCCCAAATAGCGCCTTTTGTGAGAAGAACAAACACACTCAATATTTTCACAGGTGCTTCTCAGCTACAATAATTCAATATCAGCTTTATTCAGGCTTGACATACTTATTAAATCAAGCTCTTCACTGCTACTACTTTTCTTCTGACACACAACTGCTGACACAAACCTAAAGAACATTGGTTTTCCATTGTGATTTTTAATCAACTGTATATGTTGCAGAAAAGAACTGGATGGTTTGAAACTTTTTCTTGTTCTCCAATTAGTCAAGAATGTACTATGAAGAATCTGTAAGGGGAAATGAGAAAGAGTTAATGACCACTTTATTAAGTGATCTCCAATATTCACATTATGGAACAACTTTATATTACAGTCAAACCCCTCAATATGTAAAACCCTTCAATCTGATATTCTAAAACCCCTCAACTTGCTAGTGTGACATATTTTATGACAGTCAATCAGTTGCTACTACAGGAGATTAGTAAGATTCATAATACATAAAACCTCCGATTGTGGAATTGAATTATGTTTATTATAATTTGTTTTATTTGAATTATCGTATATAAGTAATAAATTTTACATAAATAAAGAAAATATTTTTTTTGTTTAAATTCTGTGAAAATATGTAAAACACTTATAACATTAAAAATGTAGTACTGAATGTCTTAACGGCTTTTAAAATGAAATACCTAAAAATTAACTTTCAACTGTCAATAACAAAATCAATGACAAAAATAATTAATAATTATTTATTTATTACTTGGTTATATATTGTTAAAACTGAATGGATTAATGATTGGTTTGAAGGTAATATATATTTCAAGTATCTAAATTACATTTAATAAATAAATTAATATACAAATCTCGATTTTTAAATTTATAATTAAATTGATGATATCATATAGTGAATAAATAATAATTTAAAGAGTAATAACTAATTATAAAACAACCTTCAAAATGGAATTATAAATGTGACTAAATTTTAATTTCATGTATTTTTAAATGAATTATCATCGATCATAATATAATTTTGTATGAAACAAATTTATTTATTATTAATAAATAATAATAATATTTATATGAATATATCGTTATTTCTAATGATAATTGATATAAAAAAATTAAAAAAAAACATGTGAAGAAAACAACATTAAATAAAATACGTGATCTTTTTTCACTCATTATAATATTTGAATTCACTAAAACATCTGATAACAAGCCACAGTTAAACAAAGCGTATACTGCAACAACTGTTTGCAGATTATAATATCATTGGGTGGTCTAGCGTCGCTTCATAAAAATTATATATCAGAGGGCACTGTAATAAGTTGAAAAAATGCAACCCATTGCACTTATGGAAGTTAAATGAAGTCCCCCTGGTTATACATTACTGCGCAACTATGCATGGATTACATGACTTCTTTCCCTTTTTAATTTCAATCGTTCCTTTTCACTATCTCATATTGAGGGGCTACCCGAACGTTATCATATTGAGGGGTTTAACTGTACTTTCAACTAACTTACCAGACAGAATGGCTGCTTATGTAAGAAGCACAAAACCAAGACAAAAAAGTCCTTCAGATATATAAAGTGCACAAACACACAAAAACATAACACACACAGCCTGTGTTGCATGTGAGTTGGTTTTAGACTGAATTCTTCATTATTGTTTCATGTATTGTTGATTAGCTATCTCAAGCAATTAATTATTCCAGCATTATTGAAAAAGTATAAGTTCTAACAATAGAGGACAAACACCCTTCTGATTTTTTAATGTTGAAAAGTATGGCAGTAGGAATTAATTGAAACAAAAATTCAGATGGTGAAACTTGTGATTCTTCTGGAAAAAATCCTGACGTTTGCAAAAAAGTAAATAAATAAATAAATAAAAATGGTGAGAAATTGCATTAATTACAAATTTTCAAACATTTGTTGCTTAGACACAGCACTTTAATAATTTGTATATTATAGTTCTAGTCTTTTACTTTTCAAGGACACCAAATTGAATAAAATTGATTCATAAATAAAAAAGTTATAGTGGTTACAAACTTACAAGGCGCTTCGTTTCTCAACACCAGTTGGTAGAAGGGGCCCACATTTTAAAATGGTCTCCTAATTAAAATTCTGGTCAAAAAATTCCAGATAAAATATTTTAACCCTAACTCATTATGTACATTCTTATAGAAAATTTTCAGAAAAATCTGTGACGTAAGGGCAACAGCCACTGGGTGACTTCGCATGAAATTACCCTTTTCCATCTGCCTATCCCTTCGATTACACTTAAATTTTCCCCAAAAATCTCACAGTTACAAATTTCAGGTTTCAAAACACTTGTTCTGCAATCAAGGGTAACTCCACTCTGGCATTCAGCACAGAAAGGTCAGGGAACATTTTGATCAATTCACTTTTGTTTAAGATGCTTTGAGAGAACAGAACCCAAGAGAAGATTCTACTGAAGTTTTGGAATTAGCTGATCACTTATCAGAGCACCATTTTTATGGACTACATCCCTGCCATGCAAGGTGGATAGTGAAAACTATTTATTGCTTGAAAATCTTGTGATGAACATAAGAAGAGTGCAATTAGTATTCACCTCATCACCGAATTTCAGAACATGGGTTTGTGGCTGTACCAGAGCTAAAACCCCATATTTGGATTTCATTATTCTTTCAAAGCTTTATAAAAACTGGGTGAATTCTCTTCAGTGGTTCATAAGAACTGGAAAATTGTTTACAGAAACTGTTTCTTATCCTCTCATCTTTCATCCTAATTAATCCTCCAAATTGAAGATGGTCAACACATTGAGCCATGAGGCAGAACAATCAGACCAAAATATAATAAGGATTCAACTAAGAATCTATTAAATTACACAAATGGGAGTATTACCAGATTTGATTTGAAGTTGCTTATAACAGATTCTTCACAATGGCATGCAAATGAAGATTTTGTCAAAGTTTTGCACCTAGTTATTAAAACTGAAAGTTTAAAATAAGAAATATGTCTAACCCACTGACAGCACAATACATAATTTACAAATACGAGAAAAAGGTGCATTATGTACTCCATGTTGCATCAGCATATCATGTTAAGTTTCCAGGGCATTACAATTATACTATCACAGATTAATAATATTTAAAAGAACATTTGATTTTCTTGTCCTATTTGCCTGTCTGACAACATACAGAGCTGCTTTATAGGTTGCTTCATTAAGGTCAATACAGCAATATTAATAACCAAGTTGTCAATAATAAAGTTATGGTTAATCAACTATTGTTGAACAATATTTTTGGGAGAGAGAGAGAGAGAGAGAGAGAGAGAGAGAGAGAGAGAGAGAGAGAGAGATTTTTATGCGATTTATTATTCTACTTTTTGCAAATTTCGGGGCCCAGTGGCATGACTGTCCCTACTGCACTCAAATTACAGCTCATTTTCTGTGTAACGGAAGCAAAGTAGTAATTTCAAACACTCTACAGCATTATTGTGCTGTGTGGCTTGCTCAATCACTGTTCATATACTACTGATGTTCACTTTTGGCTTCCAGCATTTGACCACATTAACCATTACTACAAAATGGGGTCGGTGCCATGAATAAGTTAAACAAAGGGATGCAACAACAAACTTTTTAAATAACTTGCAACTGAAGAAGAAGAAGAAGAAGAAGAGGAAGAAGCAGAAGAATTTAAAAATGAAAGAAGTAATGCATCTGAACTACGTAACAAGGCATGCAATAACTAAAACTTTTACCTTACTCACATTTCAACTAGTGAAGAAACAACAACATACTTACTGATGAAATATTTGTGTGGTTGGCTAACATGAGACCAGACACACGATGTGCACTTTGAATATAAGGAGACTTCCTGGAAAGAGCAACCTGTATACTCGCAGGGCCCCATGGAATGAAATTTGCCAACTTTCGCTCTCTGATACGTTGTAGGGACTTATGTACTTGGGTTGGATCTACTTCTCCCTGAAAATAATTATACTTTTCAATTGCTATGAAAATAACTACTGGAAAGCAGATTGTGTACATGTTTAACAATACATTCATAAATATGGAAAGAATGTTCTTGGTGGAATAGAAATAACTGAAGGAGTACAGCAGTCTGTGTGTCTTTCAACAACTGAGAGGATAGCTCTTTTGAATGAATCGTTCTACAGGTCTAAATTGTAGAACACAGGACAACAACCAAGAACAAAGGACACAAGGCAATCACATGGCAAATATGATAAATGAAAGCTTCCATCCACAAGGTAAGCAACTTTCGAATGTAGTATTCAAAGAACTGTGACTGACGCCTGAACAACACGAATATCACATGCATCAACATTAGAAAATAGTGCATTGATAGCGGCTAGGCACTAGACGAAATTTGGATTTGTGCAGTAATTTATAAATCACTAACAGTTGCTTAGTGCACCCACTTTCCTAATGGAAGGTAACCCAATGAACTTTCTAAAGTCTTGCCTACAGATGACTCAATGTCATAACTATACACCGAGTTGTTATCTTCGTGCCTTCTATTATTTATATTCACGTTCTATTTTAAAATATCTATTGAAATAAGAGAGAGACAGAAAAACTGGTCACTACTAATTTCACAAGCGACAAGTACCCATACGGGCAATAATAACATTAACACACACCAAGTGATTGGCAGCACACTGAAAAGGAGAGGCAGATTGTTTCAGCTGTAAGTTAAGATGGATAATAATTGAAAACAAGACACTAAGCAAAGATTAAGGAATAGTACTGGGAACTGCACCTTCTAAAAGTAAGTACTTGCTAATCTCTCTGTGTCCATATAATTTTAATGTTTTTCTCAATCTCAATTTTTTATTTTACATAATTAGACTACAGTGTTACACTAATTGCTCAAAATAAAGACTCTTGATAACTATGTTATGATACACGTCTTGAAAATTTTCTAATGCTACTGTCATAGACAATGGGTCTCTTCCACACTACTTATGATATTTCTTAAGCCCAAGATTAAAGTATACTAACTGTAAGAAACTGCCGGGAAAACAGAAATCGAGGAAGAAAAGCCCTGATTATTTTTGAATTGTTGGATGTCACAATTTTTTGTTTTCCCATTGCTGGGGATTAGACTGACATGTACATTACTAACCAACTACTCATCTTTTCTTTGTACTATGACAATTCTACCTATACGCTACAACTCTGTCAATAAGCTCTACAAAAGCTTGGTGGATGAAGGGGATAAATTTAAGTAAGACATGCATTAAGACCACAAGACTGGGAGCCACACTTGTCATTTGCGTGAAGTAAGCAGATGGAAGCTGGTTTAAAAATTTCTACAGTATACAGGGTAACAAATCAGTGGGAAGTCGAAGATGGAATAACAACAGTGTGGAAAGGATGGACTTACCATTTAGAGGTGGTATCAGTGGCCATGTGTGTGAGAGTTGTGCTTGTGTTAACATATGCGAGTTTTTCTACTTCTGACAAAGGATTTAGTCTGAAAGCTGAATATTTCTAGCATTCTTTTTCACTGTGACTTTCCACAACTCCGTGTCACCTCTATGTAGTGAGTAGCAATCCATCATTTCCATATTGTTTTACCAAAAATGTCTCATAATTCAGGACAGATTATGCCAACTCTGTTTCAGTGTTAAGAATGTGCATGGCCTGCTCCTTGATAGCATGGTTACAGAGAAGGTGACCGTAAGAAGAAATAGCATAAAGGGGGAACTGAAGGAGTTGAAATAAGAAAGGGAAATCATGTAATAGTATAGCTGAGATGGGAGACTTCATACGGAGAATTAATGACAGTCATTCTGTGCACCATTTATAATGGAACACAACGGGATACAATAATAATGCAGCATGAAATACTTTCCACCAAACACTGTAAGGAGGCTCGCTGAAGTGCAGATGTAGAGTTCAATGCGTGCTTCAATATCTGTGTCGTCCAACTCCCAATCCTTGCCCAGTATCAGCTATTTCAGAAATGGAAAGGTGGGACACCTCTCCCTTAGCCTCAATAACCATTAATAAGTAGCCTCAATAACCACAAATCAGTGTCTTCTACCCCTTCACCTGTCAGTAGTCCATACTGCCCTCTTGCACCCAGGCCAGCTTCACATTTTTTCTGCTGCAACTCCGCCTTAGTTCATCTGTGTTTTCTTCCTCCCTTTCTCTTTTATCTTCCACCTTCCCATATACCATTTTTCACAACATTCCTAATAAACTCCTACTCTATCCCTAATTATCCTGTATAGCTGCCACCTACGTCTTCTGTATGTGTTTACACATAGGACTACACCTCTTCCATATCTCCACCACCTACTCTGATCTAGATCAATATTTTTCTCAATTGAGTGCCACAGTTAGGAGGCAACACTGGGTGTGTTAGCACATCATCATATCTTTTATGGACCTGTCTACTGTGCAGTAGTGCCTCTTCTGCTTTCTAACCCCCATACACCCGATTATATTACATCCTCGATTCCTTTTGAAGTTTCAATCAAGTTAATGGGTGATATTTGTGTAAGATCACACAACTCAAGAAAGGAATAGTTCTATGAAACCTTATCCTGCCTTTAGCTTGCAAAAATTTAAGAAAAGAACAGACAACATAAATCAAGATTTCTTTGGTAGACAATATTTTCATCGCTTAGCGAGACATACCCCATATTCCACACACAGCTTTTGAAAGCTAGTCTTTCTATCTTGATTACACTTCTGCTTTCATTAACATTCCAGATCTCAAGAAGTATCAAAATGTCCAAAACCAAACCCCTTTAATACCTCTTGCCCAATAATTCACTGCGAAATTTATTTTGATGTGCTAAATTTAACACCCTTTAACATTTTAATATATGCAATATTAAGTCATTTCTCTGTTGGTGTGTGGGGGGTGTTACGTTATGTACAACTGTTGTTTTCCTATTCCAGTTGTAAACGGTTCATGAGAAGAATAACTGCTGGCAATCCCCCACGTCAGCTCCACTCTAATTTTTACCTTCAAGATCTTTTCACGAGATGCATGCATTACATTGGTTGACTTAGGTGAAGAGAAACTGAAATAAACCTGAAATTTACCACATTTCCGTTGTACTCATCAAAATGTTCGAAATCTCTGTGTGCCCACAGACACACACACACACACACACACACACACACACACACACCAGAGAATAATTATTTAAACAAAAAGTAAGCTTTAATACACAATCTTTTTAAATCAGACTAAGAGGCAGAAAACAATTTCTCCTCACTCCATACAGGTAATCCTGAAAATTTGTGCTTGTGAATTTTCTGTAGCTTTGAAAATATTTGCATGATTTGAAATGAAAAACATGGGGTACATGCAATACATAAATGATGAATGAATAGTTCACCTCCTTACTATTATCCATTTCATGTGCCCCAAATCTTTTGTCATATATCTTACGAGTATTTCCACAGCTATAAAAAATCCACAGTCACACTTTTTCAGGACTATATGTATGAAGTTAGGAATTTGTATTGGACTAAAAGAAATTATACAGTTTTTATTCCCCATTTAAAAATGTGGTCTATTACAAATTGACACTATAAAAAGAATAGATTGCCTCTCACCACATAGTGGCAATGCTGAGTCACAGACAGGTATAGCAAAAAGACTGCTAAATAACAACCATTGTCTCTGGCCAGCAAGGTCGGAGTGCGAGCAACTGTGCACGGTAGACAATCTGGTTGATGGGGTAAGAAGGAGACTGTGGTATTGTGCAGGTGGAAACTTTACCTGCAATATATCCTACATTCTCGTAACCCCCCTGACTAAAACCTTTGTAACTGTCCACCCACCTATCCCCTACACAGCCTTATATTCTACAAAAGCACCCACAGTCTCTTTATTTCTCTCCTTTGCCACATCCTTAACCCCCCCCCCCTCCTCTCCCCTGCCCTAACCTGTCCCCACCACATCTCAGTATGCTCCCACAAGCAGTAATTTACTGTACCCCACCCCCACTCTGCTATGCCTCTCCCTGCCCAACCCTCCTCCTTACTCCGATCACTCATATCGTTTCTCCCAACATGGGCAGTTGTTTGCAGTCCAGCCTCAGCAGACAGAGAATCGTTTCTCCCAACATGGGCAGTTGCTTGCAGTCCAGCCTCAGCAGACAGAGACATTGGTCATGTGTTTGTGAGTTGTACTTGCATGAATGTGTGTGTGTGTGTGTGTGTGTGTGTGTGTGTGTGTGTGTGTGTGTGTGTGTGTGTGTGTACTTTAGAAGAAGGCCTTTTGGTCAAAAGCTCACTGTTAAGCAGTCTTTGTGTTGTGCCTGTCTATGACTCAACATCTCAATTATATGGTGAGTAGCAATGTCCCCTCCTCGTTATATCGTCATTATTGCACCTTGGATTTTCCATTGTATATTACAAACTGATTTTTATTTAAATAGTTAATCTCTTTTCACCTAAAGTCATTTGACTGTGTCATAAACTTCTTTTGGAATGCAATTATGTTACCTGCAACACATGTTAAAAGCGGCTGCATGCGAATGCAGTCCCCCTGTCCTCTCTGCCCAGTCAGACTTCAGCATGAGAGGAAATGATGGCTCTGTATGTGTACTTTGAAATAAATAAAGGTTTGAAGGTACAACTAAAGTTATCTGTACCTTTTTTTGTGTGTGTATCTGTTTTTCTACATGTAAGTTGTTGTTCTTCCTTACATATCAGTCTTTCCTCTGGATGTGACACATGTAAATATATCAAAATCAACCTTCATGGAACTCTTTGACAATGTGGAGTCCCACTGTTAATTTTGAAAAGAACAGAGTACTTCCCAAAGTTAAACAATTAGACACATTATGTAAAAAGTTACATTAATAAAGAAGGAGCCACAGTAGCCATATACCAACCTGTATGATATTCAGTATAGAGATGTAGCAATGTGCTGAAGTACGGTCATGGACAGTTGATACCATCATGTTTTTTGGTTGAAGAAGACGCCTCATAACATCTAATACAGTAGTTTTCCTAACAGATGCTGCCTAAAACCAATTGATGACTCATTATTATTAAAATACTAGAATACTTTATTTCAATGATTTTACAATGGAAATTATTACAAACACACACACACACACACACACACACACACAACACCTTTCAGAGCAGCTGCCAATTTCAAATAACGTGTGCCTTACTGCCAACAAATCTTTGTCAGCAGCTACTCCTTACAAACATGGAGGGTCGGTGTTCAAATATTACCACAGGATGCATTGAAAAAGGGTCTACATCTAGGTCATTGCTCTATATTTTAATCCTGTTTTCACAATCAGAATATTGATACAGTCACACTGACTGCATATATATTTAAGTTTCCATGCAATTACAACAAGCACCAACATACAGTAAAACTTCATTTATACTTTTTCAACAGATTACAGGTGGGAGGGGGGGGGGCGCATAAGTGTGAAAAACGTATATATGAAAAATAGCACCATACTATCAAATTAATTGGTAAAGACAATTGAAAAATCCAGTAAATAAAAAGTTACATTCTCCAAACATTACATAGGCTTACTAGGTACCATACTTAAAGATATAAAGAAAAATGCAAACCCCGGTTATTACCAGGGGCGACTTCTGAGGTAGTGCCACTGTGCCATGGCACCACTTGTATAAAAAAGAAAGAGAAATTTATGCGAACTGTACATAAAACATTGTTTTGGAGTATGTATTTTCTGATTTGAAGAGGCATGTTTTACCGCGCACGCTCTTGCAGTAGTTTTCTGAAGCTTGGAGCCAACTGGACATTGGCACCATCTGCCCTCATAAGGGCTGTGTGAAAGGCTCAGCTGTTTGTTTCTGCACACTTCTTATAATGGGAGGTGGTGCCACAGCTAGTATGGCTTGAAGCTTCACGCTCTTTCCGCCAGAGAGCAGTAAAGTGCAGGACCTGTAAAAGCACAATCTGCCATCTAGCGAGCATGTTAGAATACATCGGGACGCAGATTTCTTGTAATCCAGTTTTACAATCTTTATGCTAGTTAATGCTGATGCATTCCTAAATGCTAATTAATGCTTAATAAATTCGAATACAGAAATGATGCACTTATGTATCATTATAAATAGCTATACGTAATTCGAATATAATTATGCCCTTAGATTTTGAAACTAAGAGCCATTATTTCAATATTGGTATATTTCACAACAGCTGGGCTACTGCTACAGAAAAAAAAAAAAAAAAAAAAAAAAAAAAAAAAAAAAAAAAAACACATATTCACCACCGGTTGAGCATTTGTTTTCCAAACAAAGGTGTAGTATTTCTGTTTATACTCGTTACGTTTGTGTATTATAGTTCTGTACAAACATTGTAGTTATTGCAAGGTCAGGTAATTGACCATATATAGCTGTCTGCACTGCACAGTGTTATCTGTAAGGGGAAATTCAGTTGACTGTGAAAATAGCAAACACGAACAAAGTAAATGAGCTATTATAAATGCCATTTAGTGACAGGACTTTCAGATAAAAAACACTAGGTAGGCCACTCCCAAATTTGAATCTCTAGCAGCAAACAAAAATTCGATGCCCTAAGTTCAATCCAGAAATTTACCAAATTTTTTGTTTTCCTTGTGTGTTATTTGGGGGGTGGGGGTGGGGGGGTGAGATATTAATTGGTGTAAGACCAGAATAACTGATATTGGGCTTATATGGTCTGAAATGAAAGTTCATGAATTGTCAAAGCAACACATGAATAATGTGCTTAGTCTTTCATTTCTAGAGAAAACCAACATTCAGCAGAAATCAGATTCACAATATAGACAAACAACTGACAGCCACAACAAATGTGTAGAAAAGAATATACATATATTCGGTTCTGTGGTCCTTTGGAACTGGCTACCAGGGGCCATGCTGAATCTGATGCCTCTCAAAGTAAGGTGGTTTTTTGTGAGGTAATTCAGTTCAGTGCGGAACTGCATTAATATCTTCAAGCATCAGTGTTCAAAGACATTTCTAAGGCTGTTCAGAACGAACTATTGCAATGCACGTTGCAAGCATACCGTGATGAAGTTCGTAAAGACATAAAATGTGACTATTATGTTGCAATAATTGCAGATGAAAGCACAGCTGTGTCTTGTGAATTTCAATTGCATGTCTACGGCAGCCTCCGTTAATCACAAAGCTCGTGTCTTTTATGCATGCCTTTCAGATAATTATTTTCTTTTATAACTCGCCACAGAGATCAAAAGTTTTGCATAGCATTATTCAAAAAAGTTTGTCCCATTTGTGTGACAAGATAGAATTACCATTCGCGAGTAGTAAAAAATGTTTTAGGAAACAGAGAGATGGGGGTGGGGGTTATGAAGTCACTGAATCAAGTGAGAGTATAAAACTATCTCCTACTATTGAAAAAGCTGGTTCACAGAAAAAAAAAGACTGCAAGATAATGAAGTCATTTTATGCCTATAATTTCTCTATAAGATAATGCATCATGTAGATGTATTTTTTAATCAGGTTCAGAAGAAGTTAACTGAACTGACCACAGCAATGTAAGACACCAGAATACTGAAGCGGTAATGCAGAACATCAGAGATGACATTGGCTCCACCCTTAACAAGATTAGTTTCAAAAATGATGAAATGATGCTTGCCAAGAAGCCACGGATTCTTGATGGGCATAAAATTTATACATGCTCTATTATTTCTCGTACTGGCACTCATGTTGTAGTGGACACTTTTCTGGTAGTCGGCATGAACGTAAACTAATGAGGAGTTCTGGCTGTTGAGGGGACAAGAGTGGAGTGGGGGGACAAGCCGCACCTCCCTCTCACAAAACTGGCAGCCTACATCCGTGTTCTGTGCTCCTGGGTAGGCAGAACCAATGCAATAATGTAGATACAGATCACTGATTTCATCTGATGTTGAGAGAATCATGTGACAAAGCAAAATTGCTCTCTGCACTCATTTCAGTATAAGAAAAGGAAACAACCAGCAAGCACAACTCAAAGCAAAGCGGAACACACAAATCATTTGGTAACAGCTAGAGCGCAATTGTTAGCTGAGGTGGGTGGTGTCGTTATGTGGTAGTTCAGGCCCAATATCCACTGGTACCTTAAACAAACATCAAAACACCCCCTGCTTACGACTGCCATGTTAAAGTGACAGAACATACCCTGTGAAGAGTGAAGAATTGTGCTGTTGAGATGTGCATTTGTGTATGCGAGAGAGAGTGTTTGGAGTTAGTGTTATTATGTGGTAGTTCAGGCCCAATATCCACTGGTACCTTAAACAAACATCAAAACACCCCCTGCTTACGACTGCCATGTTAAAGTGACAGAACATACCCTGTGAAGAGTGAAGAATTGTGCTGTTGAGATGTGCATTTGTGTATGCGAGAGAGAGTGTTTGGAGTTAGTGTTATTTTTTATGCAGCGATGTGAAAAAGATAGCTAAAGCAACTTCTCTCTCTCTCTCTCTCTCTCTCTCTCATACAAACACTTGCTATCATAAGAAGGGCACTATTTTAAAAAGTGTTTATTTCTGTTTCTCTATATTTTTGTTTGATATAATTATTGAGAAAATTCCACAATACATTCGATGCTACCAACAAAGTTTTTTTTGGCACCACCAATGGAATGCCTCAGCGGCCGCCACTGGGTATTACACTGTTATCAAATATTTCACCAAAGTTCCTTCGTAATGGCCGACAACGACTTAATACTATTCTCTGCAGTTCAATTTTACTTACGGCAACTGCGGTGTAGTGAGCTGATGTTGGCAACACCATCTTCATATAATGCAAATGTTTTGTTATGAAATGTTCATTTTACGAGTATAACCAATTTACTGAGCGGACAAGGGTACATACAAGAATCTGTCAACCACAGAGCAACAACAGATTTAATTATTTACTTTGTGGTGAAATGAATTCCCAGCAACGAATGATTGTTGCCAACATCAACACACTACGCCACCGATGCCGTAAGTAAAATTATACCTAGTCTTCAGTCGTGTGCGCTGCAATTGCATTTGCAAGAGAAGCAGAAGAAAAGGAAAATTGCTTAGGTGGAGCCGTGAACTTTACGGCGAGATGTGAAACATAAAACAAAATTTGCTATGATAGCTGCAAGTCAAGGACGTAAAGTCACATGAAAATCCCTTTGGGAATGGACGAGAGTACATTTCAATATGTGCTCAAGAAAAGGGCTCTTCATATTATTAATCTGAACACATTCCTCACAAATACTACATCCACAAAAGACAGACTTATCGTAATACTGTCATTTCTAGCTACTCTAGTTTGCAGTATTGGTATGTCTTTCTAATGCTGCAGTGCACATTGATGAAAATAATACCAGAAACATTTGAAGCACTGGAGGAGGAATATGTGAAGGCAAATAAATTTAATACGTACTGCAGTCATGAAAACTTTTTATTTCTTCAGAAGCTATAAATTTTCTCCTTTATATTCTTGGGGGTATATCCTGGCCATACTTCATGGCTAATAGCATCTTCAACTTAGTTTTATAGCTCTCACTTTTTATTCTGTTTTTGTATTAGGGATGTCGTAAGCTACACAGTGCTTCATCTGTCTCAAACATTTCTATCAATTTCGTTATATATGCGACACACCATGTCAATTTGGAAGTCATACTGATAACACTGTGTAACAGACAGCTGCAGCAATGCTAGTGCTCCAAGCGGTTGCTTTCTCCATGCAGTAAACACAAGATGAACGCTTCCTTTGATCAAATATAAGGTGCTGGATTTGATCACAGAAAATTTGACCAATGCCTAACTTCGACAAATTTTCTTATTACACTATCAAATTTTGTTATAGTTTAATGTTGTCCTTACCAATCCACTTCCCGGCAGCCCACTCTGAAGCACTGCATCATAACCTGTGCACACTGTGGATATTTTGCCGGGGCACAAAAAACGTAAAAGTCAGAAAAATGTATAAATGAAGTTTTACGGTATTTATTTCTTGAATGCCATAAATTCTAGAAACTGCCTGAAATACTAAGTTCATATAATCAACTCTTGCACAATGAATAAGTATATATCCAATGAAAAAACTCATTAGAACTCTGAAGAGAATTTGCACAACAGCATTTGTTAACTCCGAAACTCCAAGGTTATTTCAGAGTCATTACATTAAAATTATTGATGATTCAAATTATAACACACAGAATCAACACTTTGGCTACAATGCACGTTGTTGCTACATGCCGTGCTGATCGCTGACTTGTTATTTTCTCGAATCCTTTGCTGAGAGTCTTGTGTTGTTAACCTTGGTGCCTGCACCATCCAAAACTGAATATTCCTAAAGAGCCGCAGTGACATTTTCTATAACCAAATCACAGTATTTATCTTATCTCAGTTGTGAAAAAACTTTGTTACTCGTGTATTTAAATTTCCTCAATTTCAAACTTTTTTAGAGATGGATTACTGCCGAATACACAGATTGTACAAGTGCTGTTGGTGTTTCAGAATTACACAGTTCCAGCAGTCTGACATCATGATAGGTGTGTGTCCACAACTAATATCATGTGAGTCTTCAGGTTTACATCAGCAGTTTCAAATGTAGCAAAGTGCGGTATTTGTACCTGTTTCGATATCTTTCATGGAATAAATAAATTTGCAAATTATTTTTGGACACCACTTTACTGGCTATGTTTTCTAAATTCTTCTACTGATTTCTATGGTGCAGTTAATTTCATGACACCCCCCCCCCCCTTTTTCTACAACAAATTAATGTTTAAGATTCTGAAGTACCATGTTCCCTAAAAATTTTGATCCTGCAAATAAACTAAACTTTTACTGAAACATTGGCTTAGTATACTGGTTTAACCCTCCTAGTACCACTGAGGTCAATATGACCCATAAGCACACTGAAAATATGTACCTCCCTTGATTCCAAAACTATTATTTTCACAATTATGACTTATTTATTCAATTGTATCAATGATGCTTTGTTCATTTTTATGTTTAAAACACATTAAAATTTATTCATGGTTTTAGGGCTAACTAGGGGAAGTGGGACAGGCTGACTTATTACACAGACCAGTCAGGTAGCATCATGGTTATAGTACCAACTGTTTATGCGAAAGGTTGTGGGTTTAAATCTCATTAATATTGAAATGACTGACCATTTTTGTCACTGTATTAACGTTTTTGGTTGCTCTCTTTTTTTCTTCCTATATTTCTTTTTCCAGTTCGAATATTTGTGCTTGTGAACTTAATTATTTTTATTTATCATAATATTTAAACATTTGAAAAATGTTAGTCTGTTGGTTAAAAACAAAATATGAAATAATCTCTTTATATTGACTGTGTGGTGGTGCAATAAATGTAATTTTCACCACAAGATTTTCATTTCTTTGGTTGGTAACTGTCATATAAACATTCAAAACACAGACTCATATTGCACTATGGACAAAATAAGAAAGATGAAATTTTAAACAAAAGAGATGATGAAACTGAAGAAATTAAACTGATGTTAGTACATGGAAATCACATGCACAAAGGATTTGTGGCAAAGGAATTATAGGAAGAAAAAATGATAGCACATGAAAATGTTAATATAGTGATTAAAACAATTTGACAAAGAAATAGAAATTTAAAAATGTATTTAAATCAATTAATTGAATAAAAATAATGATCAAAATCATTTCAATAAAGATTTAAAAATTTCAAAGGACTTTTCGGGAGATTCAAACCCATGACCTCTTGCACACGAGACTTGTACTATGACCATTACGCTTCGCAACCAGTCTACATAAAGCTTCTTTTTTAAATTTGTAGAGCAGCACATCAAATTTTGAAACATTTTTCTTCGTCGATTACTCACAAATGGGAGTGGGGCCTACCACAGTAAAATGACTTCAGGGTGTCTAACTGGGACCTTCACCTGCACCACCATGTACATGGTTTCAATAATTTGATCCCACTCCTGGGGACCTCTTCTTGTGAATACCACTTGTGTCTGTATGACCCCAATTTAAGCTGTTTGTTTGTATCTTGACTGAAACGTTTATGAAAATAGAATGATGACTGTTATGGTGAACAGATGATATATGAAACACCTGCAACATAGAAAATATTACATCCTGCTTATTTTTGAACCTATTTTCAGGGTTTCTTGCCACAGATGATGTCTTACTGGTCCTACCACCACTGGGTTTGATATGATCCCAATGTAAATTCCTTTTTATTTCTTGAATGTAACAAAATAGAATGACAACTGTTGCAGTGAACAACTGTTACTTATATTTTTGTGCTAGTTCACTAAAATACTGCCAATAAAATGCAGGCTAGTCAGAAATTTGACTTGCCTGCATTTTATATTTCCTTTAGAAGAGTAGGTATTTATAACTAAGAATCAACATCAACTCCACATTGGAAAAAGGGAACTTGGCTGCCCATCAATCACATGGCAGGAAGTTGGGCAAAGAAGAGATCTCTGCAATCTCACATCTTATATGTTATGAGTTGAATTAAAGTATATGAATATATTCCCATCCATTTTACACAGTTTTCCTGAGAAAAATGTAATAAAAAGTTGGAAGGAAGAAATAATGGAGTGCCACTTGTACTTAGGTGTACATGCAAAAAGAGAGAGAGAGAGAGAGAGAGAGAGAGAGAGAGAGAGAGAGAGAGAGAGTGTGTGTGTGTGTGTGTGTGTGTGTATTTCTTAATATTACGAATCCAAGATATTGTTTTATAGTTACCTCTTGGTCTGTTGTAAGTGGTGTATAGCCTGTCATCAGAAAATGAAGACGTGGTGTTGGAATTAATGGAGCTATGAGGCCAATAAGATCGTTGTTCATGTAGGATGGATACCTGAACAAAAAAGATGCAGCAGTTTTAAATTCTTCATTCACAAACAAGTTATATTACAAAATTATTAGTACTATCCTTCACACTCACCAAATCATATTCTAAAACCAATTTTGTCCTCAGCAGTGTGGTGAACGAAAACTTGTGATTACTTAGCACTCATCTCTGATTCCATTTGGTGTTACCACTAATTAACATGACTTAAGTTGGGCTTTCATTTATTTTATTATGCAGGTTGCTTTTAGTTTTGTCTTTAGTGTTCAATTAAAGTGTTGCTGGAATTTATGAACTTATGTACAGCATAATTTTCAATATTTTTGGGCTCTAAACTATCTGACATCAATACATACTAAGTCACAGCAGCTGTTGGCCTCAGTTAGCAGAAATCTTGCTGTCAGCGAAAACAAACTGCTGTGAAGGTACGTAAGCCTATATTAGGCTTAAGGACCAGCAGATACTATGGCAATCCACCAACATTTATTTTTAAGCTCTCCCCTACTTTCATAGCTGTTGACATGATTGTAGATTTCAATCTCTACCAAATATAAAACAGTGCTGTAATTATTGTCTTGAGTCAGAAGTTGTGTGTGATTATTAGATCAACTAGAGGAAATCAGTTTATTCTTTCACATCCTGCTGTGGTTTCTCATCAAGTTGACTATTTGCTTGTCACAAGTGAATGACCTGTGTTCTGTGAATGTTAAACTGTTTCAATACTGTGTGTATGATGTACCAAAAGGAACCAACCTGTAGTATTCTTAAATGAGTAGGATGTTGAAAAGTAGCACCTGAAAATCACACACAAGTTAGATGTTGGTCCTTAGCGTTATATATTTGACTGGCAGTAGACTAAGGGAAAGTCTGACACACTTCTTAAGTTCAGAAACAAAAATGTACGGTAATCTGCCACTTGAGCACATCTCTGAAGTTCCTTACCCTCATACCCTCCTGTTATTTTACACACCACCACTCCTCCCTTATCCAAAGCTTTTACTTCCACTGTCCATATTCTTCCAAACCATCCCTCTTTATTCCAATATCACCTTTTCAGCCTCATTTTGCTACTATCACTGAGAGCCAGCTGCATCCCATTCTGATGTCCCCAGTAGCTTCCCACACACATCACTAACCCTGGCCCCTCCTGTTGTCATACCACCTCTCTTCTCTCACTCATGTTGGTCTGAGTAATCGGAACCAGTGTCACCATAGCAGCAGGGGGATATATCCATTCATCAAACTGCTATAGGTAGTGGCAGCCTTTCCTCATTATTCATTTGTACCGCTAACAATAAAGTACTTACCAAAGCAATACGTGAACAAAAGAGTGCTATTTGTGAAAAATGTTTAGCTACCTGGATCTGCATCGTTGTCTTCAGGTTAAGAACATAAAAATGGACACAGGTAAACACAAACACTATTAACAACTTATTATGCAACACAACTTCTAGGTTCTATTCAAGACTTTTTCAACTGAAGAGAACAGTTCCTACAATCAAACATAACAATTCACACAAACTACTCTATCAATTATCTTGGATTCCTTCACATTCCTTTCTTCAAGTGAATTAGGTTGCTTCCAGGTCCTTCCGTGTCAAGTGGCCCGAAACAAGGTTCCCACTCGACTGTCTCCGATTTTGACAAAACTTTTTCCAAGATCTACATATAGCTCTTACATAAAAGCACACCAAATTACAGCTTGATAAGTACTCTGGTACGCTCACTAGCCATGCTTATGTGAAAACCACTTTTTCCATATCACAATGGATATGAATAAATCACAAAGTTAGCTTTACTGTTGCTGCTGATCAACGGGGACTCCCATGCTGTAACTCTGCTCAACGTTTTTGGTACAACAGTCTAGTTGTTGGACATGTACCCCGTGTACAGCAGATTTATCACAATTTGCTGTCATGTTTCGACTACTTGTTCAGTAAGATAGACTGGCTTTCTATGCTGTTTTTCTTTCCTCATTTGCAACCAGCCAGCACGTCATAAGGCCGTGAAAGTGGCAGCTTGATTACTCAAATAATTACTGAGCTATCAATGATTAAAATAAATTCAAAAAATTCTTTCGCCTATTTTTGTCTGATTTTCGAAAGGCTGTATCTTAAAACGGTCATCTTGAATTCGATTTTTCTTTGCACCACAGAAAAAGGCTAATTTTGTTTGATCAGGAAAAGTTTTTCATTTTTGAGGTAAACCAGCTCAGAGATGAAGTGATTGAATGGCATTACTGGCCAGGAGACCCCAACATGGGCTGTTCGGCCACCTTCGTGCAAGTCTTTTTATTTGATGTCACTTTGGCAACTTGTATGTTGTTGTTGATGATGAACACGATAAAACTGGGAATGTAACCCAGAACCCCTGCATGGCAGTCAGCCACAGTGACCACTCAGCTACGGAGGAATAAAGATGTTGAAAAACATGTTTTGGCCGCTATTAGGTGTGAAGCATTTGTGGACATTTTGTGACTAGGCACATTGGGAAATGATGTAAAATTTGTTGAAGTTCTTATTACTTGTCTTTGTTTTTCTTAAAATAAAAGTAGTGTTGCTCAACCTTTGACCTGTCATGCGTCACACCTAATAGGCCAAAACATGTTTTTTAACATCTTTATTCCTCCGTAGCTGAGTGGTCACTGTGGCTGACTGCCATGCAGGTGGTCTGGGTTTAATTCCCTGTTTTATCATCGTCATCGTCACCGTCATCACCATCATCATACATGTTGCTGAAGTGATAGATATCAAATAAAAAGACTTGCACAAAGGTGGCCGAACAGCCCATGTTGGGGGTCTCCTGGCTAGTAAAGCCATTCGATCACTTCATCTCTGAGCTGGTTTACCTCAAAAATGAAAAACTTTTCCTGATCAAACAAAATTAGCCTTTTTCTGTGGTGCAAAGAAAAACTGAATTCAAGAAGACCGTTTTGAGATACAGCTTTTCGAAAATCTGACAAAAATAGCGGAAGGAATTTTTTGAATTTATTTTAATCATTAATAGCTCAGTAATTATTTGAGTAATCAAGGTCCCACTTTCACGGCCTTATGACATGCTGGCTGGTTGCAAATGAGGAAAGAAAAACAGCGTAGAACGCCAGTCTATCTTACTGAACAAGTAGTCGAAACATGACCCAAATTTGTCAAAGTATGATTTATGAGCTACTTTGACAGCAAATTGTGATAAATCTGCTGTACACAGGGTACATGTCCAACAACTGGACTGTTGTACCAAAAACGTTGAGCAGAGTTACAGCATGGGAGTCCCCGTTGATCAGCAGCAACAGTAAAGCTAACTTTGTGATTTATTCATATCCATTGTGATATGGAAAAAGTGGTTTTCACATAAGCATGGCTAGTGAGCGTACCAGAGTACTTATCAAGCTGTAATTTGGCGTGCTTTTACGTAAGAGCTATATGTAGATCTTGGAAAAAGTTTTGTCAAAATCGGAGACAGTCGAGTGGGAACCTTGTTTCGGGCCACTTGACACGGAAGGACCTGGAAGCAACCTAATTCACTTGAAGAAAGGAATGTGAAGGAATCCAAGATAATTGATAGAGTAGTTTGTGTGAATTGTTATGTTTGATTGTAGGAACTGTTCTCTTCAGTTGAAAAAGTCTTGAATAGAACCTAGAAGTTGTGTTGCATAATAAGTTGTTAATAGTGTTTGTGTTTACCTGTGTCCATTTTTATGTTCGTAACCTGAAGACAACGATGCACATCCAGGTAGCTAAACATTTTTCACAAATAGCACTCTTTTGTTCACGTATTGCTTTGGTAAGTACTTTTTTGCTAGCAGTACAAATGAATAATGAGGAAATTATTTTAGTTTGTTTTTGTGCTATTTTGGAATTCACAACAGCACTTTTCACAGTCTGTGAATAGGCCAATTTTTTCAGGTGAAAATATTCAGCATACACTCTTTGGATTCTAAATTACACACTGCTTTAGCAATTAAACTTTTGTAATCTTCTTTAATTGGACTGATTGTGAACGTCTGTGTTACATTTTGGTGAATAGTACAGAAACAGGCTGAATGTGTTCCCACAATTCCCACTGCAAAGCACTATTTTGGTCTAAAGTCACGGAATGTAGAAAATCCAATTTCCTATTCATTTTGAAGTATATCAGCAGCAATACTTCAGCACTGAAACTTACTTTCCATCTACTCTAATAAACAAAGTCTTTTTTCCTGCACACAGCCTCTGGAATCTTTTTTGTCATATTTATTCTTTGGTAGTACTTGCACATAGTTTTCAGCCTTTAACTTCCTAGAAGCTTTCATTGTTTCTGGAACACCAAGCTCTGCCATCACTTCTTTTATTGTCCAACTTTGAGGTGATAATGTCAAAATCTGCAATTTTACTGTCTGCTCCGACAATCACAAACTTTCTTCCGTATTAGACGTTTGAAAATTTTTTCAACCCAAGCAGCAGAACGTTTTGTGCAATCTTTTCACTTGCCTTCTTTTTCCATAACCTCTGCCAGTCCTGTTGAAATTTCTGAGCAGAGCTCCCAATAGCAGTTAGGCTTGCATCAAGTTATTCCAATGCATGTACTTCCTCTGCTTCATCTTCTGGCTGCGACGAATATGACTTTTGTTGTAACGGTTATTTGGGTGCAAACTATTATCGATGTGTTGAACATATTTTCTGACGTGGTTTAACATTGCTCTTTTTGTGGCTTTCAACTGATCCGCTGTTTCCAAAATAACCCATAAGCCCTTTTTCGCAGAATGATTATTTAAAACAAAGGGATAACAACATAAATTCTGTAGAAGTTCATACCTATCCAGAAGTAACACTTTATGATGAAAGCAAATTTGGGAATTTTGCAATAAGACTTAATTCACTTCTTCAATTACGTAATTGTTGCTGTTGTGCTGAAAACTCTGTTGCTTTGAAAACTTTTAGAGATGCAAATGCCGTCGTAGGTGGCACGCAGAATTATTGGCAAAACAAATGTTATACTGTTGTCTTGAACATCCATCAAGCTACAGTTTGTCTCTAGTTGCCACTTGAATGTTTTCAACTATTAAATGTAAAAACATTGGATATTTTGAGCTGAATAAAACGTATGTTCATAGATGGTGAAAAGTGTTACGGTAAATTCTGAAATAGCACAGAAACAACCTAAATGAACAAATAAATATTTCTAAAAGTCAAGTGCTGTGCAAATTAATTTTTATCTGAAGAAAAACAAAATCAAGTAATAAAAGCTTTAAAATATATTACATCTGTTACAAAACACACACAAAACACCACACATTCTTCGCTCGTAATAGTCAAAACATGTTTTTGAAATACTTTATTATTTTTGAAATGTTTTGTCTAAAAAATGACACTTTCCCTCACCAAACAAAATGAGCTTCTGAGATGCAGCCATTTGAAACTCAGACAAAAATTGATGAAGATATATTTTGAATCAACTTTAAATCTTGGATAGCTTGATTTGCTTATCAAGGTGCCACTTGCAGCACAGCTTTATGGCATGCTGGCCAGTTGCAAATGAGAAAAAACAACAGCATTAGAAAGTCATTCTCTCAATATACAAATAGTCAAAACACAGTCCAACAAGATTTATGAGTTACTCTGATCACAAATTGTGATAAATCTGCCATACACTGGGTACATGTTCAGCTAGGCTGAGCAGAATCACCAAGTTTCAGCATGGGAGTTCCCTTAGACCAGGAGCTACAGTAGAGCAAACTTTGTGATTTATTCATATCTGACAGGAAAACTGGATTTTACAAGAGCATGGCTAGTGAGGCCACAATACTAATTATAAAGCTGGTAATTTGGCATGCCTTCATATAAGAGCTATATGCACACGTAAAAATTTCATCAAAACTGGAGTGTGCTTAGTATAGAGGCCACTTGATATGGAATGACCCTTCCCACAGCTCTCTACCTACCTTTGCCTTTGATCCTATTATCAAAGTTTTTACTGGCATTATTTTTGTCTAAAATGGTTTCTTCTCTTTTCTTTTTTACCTGGTGTGATGTTTCTTTTATCCCATCTCTTCCTCCATTTTAATATCTGCTTCCTGATCTCCCCCTCCCCCCCCCCCCCCCCAATGTTTCTTCTTCTACACATGCACAAGACAGTTCTGACATAATAGAGTCCATTGTCTACGGGGGGGGGGGGGGGGGGGGGGGGGAATTCTGACAAGTCTGTGTGTTACCAATATCATCTTTACTTATAAACAAGTAAGCTAATCAGTCATTTTGCTTACTTTACTGCAGTGTGAGCATAAATTAAATTACTAGCCCATAATTTTGAAGCATTATTCAAAAACCAATATATTTTTGAGGAGTAGGAAAAGAAATCTTGGCCTGGCACTGAAACAATGTATATTAAGTGAAATATACACGATACTCTTGTGTTTAGTCACTGCACTGTGTCCAGAAGTTTTTTCTTTGACTAAATCACACACTTAAGAGTAATTATTTAAGGCCTGCAAAATACCTATATAGGGCTATCACTCCCCCTTCATTGGGCTCAAATTGTTTTCCAGCCACAAATTTCTTTAAGACTGGGAATAGATGCCAGTTGGAGAGTGTTGAGTCTGGTGAAGAGGAGAAGCATTTCAACAATTCAGTTTTGCCAGTGATAAAGCTGCTCCTTCGACAGGTGGCAAGTATATTGTCCACATGGTAAAATAAGATCATATTTTTTTGTAACCTGTGGCTTTTCTCATACTTTTTCCACCCAGTTGACTGAGGAAACTTCCATATTATTTGCCTGTTACTGATAGTCTATTTGCAAAATAATCAATAAAAAGAATATCTTTTGCAACTCAGAAAACAGTAGCCATGACTTTTCTAGCTGGTGTGACTAGATTTGCAATTTTTGCTCCAGGACCATTGGTTTAAAGCCTCCAAGTGATTGGTTTGAAGTGCTGGATTCGCGTCTTAACTAAGGCAACATATCAGTGCACAAATACAGTTATATTATTTTTAAAACAACTGAATTATTGCCACCCCCACCTCCAAAACTTGAATTTGGCCAGCATTTGGCAAATATGGTATTCATACAATATTATCCTACAGTTGACTCTTCACATGGAATGTAGTGTACTCTTCTGGTATGCTGTTGGCATCAGCTATTTAATGCAAGTTTAATCACTCAATGTCCAGTACTATAGTGTGCACTTTCTCAGTGTTTTGATCATTGGTTACAGGTTTGGGACACTCTTCAGATGGATCATCTTCAAAAGTATAAATACTTTTTAATGGGTGCCCAGAGTGCCCATTTCTTAATTTTTGTAAATGAACGTGCATACTCCATAGATACATTCTTCAACATTGGTTTCACTATCAATGGTCGAGAAAAAGAACATAAAAATAACAAAATGCCCAACTTTACCTGTTTGAATTAAAAACACAACAAACTTATTTTGAAAAGTCTTATGAGCAAAACTCTCTTGAAGTTTAATTGACTTAGGTTAATGTGCAATATGTACCAATGTAATATTAAAAACATCATTGATATCAACACAATTACTGTGCCATCCAGAGACATTCTGTTCTTTCACTCATAATCTGATCTGCAACATAAGATACTGACCTGAGTGTTGTAGTAGAAACAGACATGATGGTTGAAACGAGTGTGTTAATCTGTGCAAATGAGGGATTCTGTATATGCAATCTGTCAGTAGCAATGCGGTTAAGAGCTGTGTTGTCCAACACAACAACACAGTCTGCATTCTGAGTCAGTCTTTTCAGTGTCAACAGCGAGTTGTACGGCTGAACCACCACATCACTGCAACAGCAGAACATCACTATGCAAGAGCACTGCAACAGAAAAAACAGTCTGTCACCATGCACAATAAATGATTTGTATTTCTTTGCTTTTTTGGCCTCTTTTTCACAGTTGCACATATATGTTAATTGCCATCTTTAGCAACTGTAATAAAAGTCTTATTCAGACCAGACCAGATGCATTTTGCTTTATTGTCTTTAGTGGTCAAACTTTTTGTTGTTTATTCCACTGCACTTAACAAATTACACTTCTGTGCACTGTCCTCTCGTCATTTTGCGTATTGCAGTGAAAGTGCTGTGTGCAAACAAATATTGTACACATACTTTAGGAGATGAAGAGTAATGGAATATACAACAAAAATCCTGATGACCGACGATGATTTACAATAAAGGGAAACACGTCTGGTCTGAATAAGACTATTATTACAGTTACTATAGACGGTAATTAACCTATACAACTTTGGTTTGTATTTTCCCTAAAAATTTTAGCATACATGTGAAAATTTATTTCTAAAAATCAAAATAGTAAATGTAATTTTATTTTTAGTAACTAAAAGAAACCTTGAGAATAACCACACAAAACTGTATTAATATAGTTTGGAGGCTGCGAGTAAAAAGATATACAACACTAAATTAGACAAATGGCTGGAATGACTAACACTGTAACTGCTTTTAATCATGGCAACAGCTAATTCTGCATGAAATAAAAACTATGGAACGAGCAGTACAATCATTTATGTAAGACGCACACCAGTAAATAAGTTCTGTTTGGCCATGACAAGAAGACTCTTAGTGCAGTGACTGTCCAGAATAGCAGGAGGATTGCCTTGCCTCTGCACCAGGACTTCCGCATGAGCGGAGCAGTGCCAACTCCTCAATACATGCAACATTACCCATGGTTTTGCTTATACAGAAGCAGATGTGACATACAACAAAATATTGTCAACTTAAATGGTTTGTGTATCAAAACAAAAATCACCTTTTCTGTTGGCTTCTCAAAGAAAGATACTTTTTCCTACAAGCTGCGAGTTATTTATTTACGGGAAAGAATGAGAAAAAGTAGATGGAGGTAAAACATGCAACATTGTGAATTGAAGGTCGAAGACTGATTTATTCCACAAAGCACAGCAGTAATGATTGAAATGAATAATTAAGTGTGACAAAGAATGCTTACAATTGATCACTCAAGATCACTGCTGTCATCGATCATCAACATCATCAACATCATCACCATCACCATCACCACCATCATCATCGTCATCACCACCCAAGGTCATGGTACTGATGGCCATTTACATTACTCCATCTCACTTCCAGTACCAGTGCACTAGCTGATGTATTTTCCTACAGCAACCTTCCAGTCCTGTGCAGTAACAGAAGAAAGCAGAATGAGCAAGATTCTGCAGTATTTCCTTTGACATGCCACCTGTGACATTGTGCCCACTAAATTTATTTTAGCCCATGCCAATTCTATAGGGGTTCAGATCACAATTACACAGTGGTTAATGGCCTATTTTGTGGTCACTGCAGTCACAAATTTTGTCGACAACATACATCATCTCTGCTAGTTTGCTAGAGTACAGTTCATCCTTCAATGAATAGTCATGAGTCTATTCTCTCACTTCACAATCACTTTTAACATTGTTATCTTTAGGTAACACATAGTAGACATTCTGTTGACCTGCCTGCTGTGGTATGGTGCATTTTCATTACAATACTGAATCTAGTGGAACAGTTGGAAGCACCATATCTGAAAATCACTTCACAAAATTTGTCGAGTTAATGTGTCTGTGGTAATCACCCTCAGCCGACATCACTTCCTTGACAGATCCATTCTTGCACCTTATGCTTACAACAATTAATCTCTCTGAAGTGCTACCCCAAGAAGTAACACCCATTACCATCACCTGCTTCTCAGCATTTACCGAACATCGTGTTGTCATTCCACCACTCTTCCAAATTAAAACACCTTCCCTGACGGTCTTCATCTACACAAGGAGTAAATACACCATGATACACAGACAGGATGCTCCGGCAATACAGTTAGTTTATTGTGTGCTCATCACAAAATAAAAACTACTATTTTAAAACTTTTGCCAGAGAGGTGCATCCCCATCTCCATGCAGTCTTCTCCCTGTAAAACTGGCTAAGGCTTCCAGAAACTGGGAGCAATTATTAACAATGTAGAGCTCATCTACAGTGTTGGGAATAACCCATCCATTTTAGGCAAGGTATCACTGTCTCTCATCCTATGTAAAAGGAAAGAGATATTTATCAGATTGCTGGATAGTATTTCGAAAGTAAAGATTTAATGGAGCTAACCACAGACTGCACTTTGGCACTTTGTATGAAGAATTCGGAGTGTGTATGAGTAGGGGGACTCCTGTACATTCATTCTGGACACCACACATTGTGCCAAAACACTGCACATATAGCAATCCTCAGCACATGTAATTGAGCTACACAAAATGGTTGAGCAGTAATTTAATACACACATTAATGATAATACATGATTAATACATAGTTCTTACTAATTTCGGCCTAATAAGCACACATTTGAAGATACTGACGAAATGACAAAATGACGAAAAACTGAAATTACATCCTTTTCTTTCAAGAGATACTAGGTGAATCACCTAACTGGTCTGTAAAGATCCTCAGCCTTTTGAAACTCTAGACACTCTTTCCTGTGTATGTGGCAGCTCTTAATTTAGGCTGTGTAAGAGGAATGAGTGGGTCTTCCTATTGTTTTTCTTCATTGCAGTGATCTAATGTATTTCCCAACATTTGCCAGTGAATTAAAAAGTATTTCTTCAGTTTTGGAGTTGAAGGAAAACCAGAAGGTCCCCTTGATGTACCAGAGACAGCATCTAGACTCATTTTACGATATAATACTAGTGAATAAAACACAAAGCCACACAAACACAACACAGTATAGCAAGAAAATGCTGCAATTCTGTCAAAAGAATGTGTTCATTAGTTAACTTTTGCAGTGCCCAGAGACGAATGAATATCTTCCAACTAGTGCCAATCTTCTTGGCTACTGGCAACACTTGTAATAAGGATCTTCCTATCATGGGCAAACAGTAATTATCATTAACTAAGGTAAATTATCCTGAAAGTGCGAGGAAAAAGTTTATCCACATAAAATTTACATGCCAGAAAGAAAGGACAACATGGGGAGATATGTTACAGTGAACAAATATTTTCCCCATACACATACCTGACACACGCCAGCTACAGATTCCACCTCTACGAACACACTAAAGCCAATTTAACTTTTACTGGGTTGCATATGATACACAGTGGAATCTCGTCAGCACATTCCTCATTATCGTGTTTTCCTGCGTCGTATGTCCATTTAAGTCCTAATTCCAACTGCATGAAATGCACATTAACGCAAATCATTTGCATTTTCTCCTCCCCACTTAGTGCGCTCAAACTTGGCAGCAGTTTTCAGTGCCGGCAACTGTGCACGTCATAAAAAAATGACCAATTTGACACACGAAAGTACAGTACAGTACTGTAGTTTGTATAGGTTGACTGAAGCTCAGATGACTTGTGACCTATCAACAAGTGCCAATCTGGGGCAAGAGTGATGTTGTAAAGGTCAGAAATAAATGATAAAGTATGTGTTACTCAACTGCTGGTCTTTCTTTGTTTGTGTACAGTATAGTGTTGACTTCTGCATTTAACTCACAGGGTGTGATTTAATTTCTGGGTCAAAATGTGTACCGAAACTCCATGGATAAGAATATAGTGCTGGAAGTGTGAATATTGCAACTGATGAGTCATGGAAAACTCTTCCATCTATCATTGAGAGGTATAGTCTCAATGATTTTTAATGCAGATGAAACTGGTCTATTTATTCACTTTCTGCTTGACAGAATCCTTGAGTTCAGAGGAGAGAAAAGCCACAGCAGAAAATTCAGCAAAGAGAGAGGCAGATATATTAAGTTGCAATGCAAGTGGAACAGAAAAGTTGGTGCCCCTAGTAATTGGCAGGGCAAAAAGTCCACGATGTTTCATTTTCCCCTTGCACATATACATTTAATATGAAAGCATGGGTAATGACAAGTATATTGAAAGAATATTTGTGTGCTTGGGATGTGAGGTTGGGTGTCTGAAAAACGAAAATCATCCTCTTTATTGTCCTAGATCCTCAAGATACAATGTACCTTCTTAACATAAATGTAGTGTTTTATCCTGCCAATTGTACAAGCTACCTTCAGCCACTCTACCAAGGCAATATAAAATATCTGAAACAAGAATACAGAAAACTTCTTGCACAGAAGAGGCTGTGCCTGTCTTCATAGCACAAGAAGAAAAGTGATGATCTTGGATGCTATGCATTTTATGAGGAATGTGTGGGATTCTTTGCAAGAAAGCATAACATCAAAATGTTTTCAGAAGGCTGGATTTAATCGGATTCTGCCACTTACTGAAAAGACCACGTCAGAAAATGATGAAATTGCAAAGATACCACGTCACAAAACAATGAAATTGCAGCTGAACAATGGCAACCAATAATGGGGCAAGATGAAAATACCACAAGCCTTAGCCTGATAATTATGTTGAGTATGATGAAGGTGTTGCTGTCTTGTCAGACCATGACAACTGATGAAGTGTTGTAGGAGCAGATGGCAGAGAAAAAAAATAAAATGAAGACTAGGGTGAAGCAGAACCTTCGCCAGTTCCTACAATAATGAGAGCTACTGAAGCCACGGACACAAATGTTGTGTGTTAAGTTTTGAAGTTTATCAAAGAAGTAACAACTGACACGCTCTTTAAATGTCAGTGAAGACAGGGCTATGCAGTGTAATGTAGTGTAGTTCGATTAATACCTATAGTATATCATTTGTTTTAGCAATGACAATATATATTAACAATAGTAGTGATTCACTTATGGAAAATAAGCAAAATTAATGATGTTCCTTTCTATTAAGAGCATCTGTGTAAACTCTGCCTCACTTTGTGAATAAATACAATCATCAAATGCCAGGTTTGTGTTGATTTTTTATTTATTCAAATTCTTTTGGGTGATGATATCTCTCTATTAAACAGTTACTTTACTTATACATAATGTTATTACATACGAGTATTGATAGTGTTACCTACAGTAAAATTGAAATTGGATGTTAATGTGATTAACATATACTGTGTATGCAGGTACATACTGACATATAAAAAAATTGACTCAGACTGAAATTAAATGTAGATATCTGAGTCTTTTAGACACGTTCCTGTAATATGGGTTCATATTTTGGAGATAGGATGCCATCCTCTCGTGTCACATGATGTACCTGCATTCCGACTGGCTATTGGCTTAAGTGTACATGTCTGTGTGGTGTGGGCATGGGTCTGTGCACGTATGTAGGAAAATTCTCTCAAGAAACCTATAAAAGAAGACAGAATTGCTGCCCATCATTTACCTTCAGAACAAATGTCAATGCTGTTGACAAACTTATAAAAGTATATGTACTATCTTAACGCTTGGAACTAATAGTACCTTCCTCAGAGATAGGAGAGGGATAGATTGGGAAAGGTAAAAAGGGAAAGGAAGTGTTACCCACACATTGTGTGGACGAGAGGAGACAAAAATAAAAAGTGTGTGTGTGTGTGGGGGGGGGGGGGGTGGGGGGGAAGCAGTATGAAAGAGAGTAGTTGGTCCAAAATAGTTCACCATAAGCACTGTGCCAGTTTCAGTATAGAGATGACGAGTAGTAGAAACTGGAGTAAGAGGAAGAGACCTGAATAATGCAATAAAAAATTAGAGAAAAAGGTGTATCAGCAGAACTGACATATGTACTGAAAGTAACTAGTGGTGAGCTAGTTTGTCATAGTTTTTTCCAACAAACTTTCCTTTTGATGTATATACAATTAAGAAATACTGTTTTTAAAAATCTGATTTTAGAGTACTGAAGTGATTCAAACAATAAAATGTTTGTGTAAATTACCTGATTTCATCTTGGTTTGGAAACACACTATATGTTTGTATAAGTTTCTTTGGGTAACGATCTGTTAATTTTTCCAGCAGGTTGGAGCCCATTCCAGAGCCAGTTCCTCCAGCTATGGAATGACACAAGACAAAACCCTGTAACAAAAATTAATGAACTATTTCTTAACAAAAATGATACATAAAAAATTCACATTTTTAAGTTAAAATGTACAAAAATGTGCACAGGCAACCAAACATCTGCAAATAACTGGTGGTAGCAAATAAACAACACTTCAAGACTGAATAAGCTCATCAATTTCTGAGCTTCCATCTTTCTAGTTTTAGCACTCAGGTCCTCATGTGCAGACTTAATGTAGTACAAAAGCTGTAATAGAGAAACTCAATACAGCAATGATGAATATGCTGTACACAGCTACATTAAACCCCTGCCCTTTCCACCCGCTCTCTCTAGTCTGTATCCAGAAGGTCAAAGAAATGCCAAGAAAAACAGCGCCACAACTTCATGAGTGTTTTCTAGCTACTAACTATTTTACATACAGAATATGTCAGAACATCAAAGCTCTTAATCAAGATGGATGTCCCAACAATTCATACATCAAATTCTTCAGATTTCCCCATTTCCTGTAGTACTTTTGTGTACTATGCATCGTCCTGATGGAATGTAATACTCCCCCTTCCCCCCTTTTGCAGTCCATATCTCTTAGGTATTTTTATCCAGTTGGTCCAGAAGAACTAAGTAGTATTTGACAGTTACTGTAATATCCCATATTATTATTGTTCCAGTTTTTCTACAATACATTATTTGTTTCATTTTAGAGGTCTTCCACATCATTAATTATTTTTTTCTATTTCCCCATGTATTTAGCTTTAAATTGAGAGGAAGGGCAACTGGGACACATTTAGTAATGCAGAAAATAGAAAGGGTGAAGTTAGTAACAACAAATTCTCTTCCCCGAAGAACTAAAAATTAATCCTGTTAAAAAAAAAAAGTCACAAATTTCTCTTGGTAAACACAAATAAAACTGCTCGCATGCAGAGAAAACAATTACTCTTACCTCCAAACTGTCACTTCCATCAGCTTCTCTGTCAATTATATCAAATATTTCCTCCTGTAATTTGTCTCCTTGACTGTACCCTGATGCCCAGTTATTCCCTGCACCTCCTCCATGCTTTGATAAGTAAATGTTCTCTGGATTGTATAACTGAAAGATGAAAATTACACGTTACCAAATATGATGGAATTACAATATTAACACTGTGCACTAAGCAATAAAATTATTCCAACAAACATTATTAATTGTACAGCTCACATTTTCACCCTCAGCATTGACTCTGATGTACCAGTGTTGCCACGCAAATCTATTACCTGTAAGTGACTACAACGATCTATAAAAGCAGATGAAAGGCCTTTATTCACATACAGCAATTAAAAAAATGAGTGCACTGCCAAAAAGAATGAGAACCTTGAATTACTGTAAATGAGAATCAGATATCAGGATAAAAAAAGGATTTGTATGAAAGATGTAACAAAATGGGGAAAAAGGTCACACCTTACATGGGGACTAAAACAGATGAACAGGATATGTGGGAAGGGGGCAAAACAATTTCTTATATTCTTCTAGATTGCAGATTTTTGTATTTTTCCAGAAATGAAGTTGCTTTCTTTGGCCTTCATAACTGAACTTTCATTTCTCGACTTTGTAACATAAACTTTAACAGAAAAATTCACAGCACACATTTATGAAACACTAAAACACAGTTAATTTGCAAAAATAGACTGATTATTGTTCTGTACCATCTAGCTTGCTTATTAGAATGCGGATGTTACAAAACATCACACTAATTTTTCCAAAAAGTACACACCTTTGCATATGGAGAATTCATTATTGTATGAATGACCCTTGGCTCCAAATCCAGTAACACTGCACGTGGAATGTAATGCTCATCATCGGCCTAAACAAAATTTGGAGAAAGAAGTTAATTTTGTTGAGTGTGCTTCATATAAAAAGGAAAAAAAAAACATCCTTGATAAAAGAAACAAACCTGGCAAAACAATGACACACCATTAACTATAACGTAGGTATAACAAAAACTTTTGATTGTTACAAGCTACTTCAAATGATAATGCTCAATACTATGTGGGATATAATGAAGAAGAGGAATGCCATCTGGGAAATATTTTATGTTTATTCAGATTACAAGTTTCAACCATAGTTACAGGTCATCATCAGATTCAGATCTAATAGAAGAGGAGAAAATGGTATGGTAGGTGATCATAATGTGAGATGAAAAAATTTTTTATAATCAGTACATGTAAATTGCTAAAAATAATGTAGCAAATGATATATCATGTGAAAGATTGAGACAAACCCACAAAATTTTGAATGTGATGCTACCACGTTCATTTTGAAAACTGTTCACAGGGGAGCCATCAAGTGTAGTTGCTGGAAATGGCAGCAAAGCAAGCTGAGACACCCATATGATATAGACAGTGATCACAAAAAATGCAGTTACTTGATTGGTAGTGCTAGATGTGGTCCAAAGGAAGTATTAGTATCGCAGTGCAATCAACTAATGGTCAAAAAGCCTGGCTGTCACTCGTTGAACCAGAGTTTGGTTATGGCATTTGGCAAAGTTTTTTGTGTTCCTTCACAGCAGGTGCCCACGGCCTTTTGGCGGTAGCTTCTCTTGTCTTGAGTACAACAATAATGCATGTTATTTGTTGTCTTTAAGAGAACTACTGAAGTACAATTCAAACACAAATGTATCAAAAAATTCACGAAAATTTTAAACAACACTGATCTAAATTATTTTAAAATCATTTGTTTTGTAAGGGACAGGGAACATTATTATGCTGAAAGTAAGTGATTTTAGATCAAAATTTTATCCTTTATGAAACTTATATTTCAAATGTAGAAGAGAGTAACTAACTGAAAATTATTCAATTCTTTGGTGCAAACGAAACTGGTAATGAGACACTGGTAACCATAAACCCTTTTTTTCCAAATTAAGCACTGAAACAAAGTGCCAAGCTCAACAACAATCCCTATGTCCTTTTATTTGGGAACCCTAAAATTCACTATTACTTGCAATTTCGGAAACAATCAGGTCCAAATTAACTTGCCAAAGTGAATTTTGGCTGTATGCATAAAACTAGTCATAGAAGTAGCAGTCAGAATGGGAAAGCAGATGTGGCAATCATAAGATGCAATTTAGTAATAGAAATAAATGTCTAACGAGTTCATAAACATTGGTCTATAAGTAAAATTACAAATATGTTGAGAAAAATAAGTTCAACTATTCCATGTAATGGGTCTGGATAAAATGTTGAAATTGTGTCAGACATTATTTATTAAAATTGAGCTGGATGAGTATAATGATCCAAGAGAGATAAGCAGATATGAAACTAATGACCTCTAATTCACAGGATAAGCATAGAATACGGTTTTCTAACACAAAAGTATGGCTTTTTTTCCCATAATTTAAAGAAAATAAAACTCAATAATGTCAGTCGGCTGTGGGTACGTAACGACAGATGCCAGACGATGGTAATCATCTCTCGCTGCCTTACTGCAATTAAAATTTAACTTGAGAAAAGGATTATTTTAGAAGTGTTGAATTTCAAGTTTTTTGAGTGTATGCACTTTTAGAGCTTTTATACCTGAAGTCTAGCACCTGTTGCAACAATATGCATATTATTATATTCTTCACAACATACTCTTCCATGTGCTAAAACGAATTTTCCTTCAAACAGAACAACGGAACTATTAGGCTAGGTTTCTAGCGTGTGATGGCGCATTCCTGGATATCCATGGATGTCGTAATACTTGACAGGATCAAATATTAGGATACAGCATCTCATATAACTTATGATAATTTCAGTTTGCCACCATCGTAGATGGATTCAGACACTTTTTTTTAATAAGTGGTTTGACAGTTTTGTCAATTTTTGTGACAGGCATCGTATCACATTTTTGTGACTGATGAAGCAAGAGAAAACAGTGTCTACATCATCTGTTTATCAACCCATCCCATGCATAAAATGCAGCATCTTTTGGGGAATTCATGACACTACTTAAAATGTACCATCCCCGAGAAGTTTAAAAAGCATTATCTCCAACAAATAAAAACCTGGTGGGCAATAACCCTGTCAAGTAGCAACTTCATTTTTGATTACAAGGTTATTTGATAGCAGCAGCATTGAAAACAGCTAAAAACTTTCTCTGGAAAACAGGTCTCTTCCAACGTAACAGGCATGTACTTAGGGACAATGACTTTGCAATACAGCAGTTCAGCATACAAGATGCAAACAATGGAGTAAATGTGCGTCCAAATGATATCTAGCCAGCAACCAAAATTAGCAAGCAACATCAACAGTCACCAGAGCTCTGGTATAAACAGCAGGTTCCGAATCTGTTAACTAGCAAACTTTGTCTCTATGCGGGGAACGTTTAAAACAATTCAAACAGAAGAAAACCGCAGCAGAATCATAGGACATACAAGAGAATGTTTTGCTGTTGAAAATGAAAAAGAGAAAAGCTGAGGAAACACAATCTTCCAGTCATTCGGAGTCTGATACAGATTTGATTAAGGACAATGCTTCTAAGATGCAATCTGAAGAAGGTGAATGCATGTTCTGCAGTGGTTCTTTCTCTGAAGAGAAATCATAGAGAAATTGGCACAGTGCAAGGAACAATATCCTTGGTGGATGCCCTGACTGCAATTCTTTTGAATAGAGTTGTTTGTGCTCTAGTTTTCAAATTTACATGTACTAAGTGTTACATAGCACACATTCAATAAATACAATTTAAAGGTCAATTATTTTAGATAGATGTCCAATTAACAAACATACAGTTATATCAAAAGTTGTAATATAAAGTGGAGGAATGTGAAGGGAGGAAAGTTTCGCATCAGCAATGAGGCTAGTATGAGGACCACCCATCACTGCCATCAATTATCTGCCTCATTCATTGAAGCATGGAAGCAGTCACCATCTGGAAATATATCTCACCATCTGGAGACACACTCCCATGTATCCAACAGGCCAGATGATCAGGTCGATATCAGCCTGTTACAAAAACTATTGCTCAGTGATTTGACTTGTGAGAATCAGTTAAGTGGTCCTGCTGGAACTGGATCACTCCACTGGGTTACTGCATCCTCACTCAGCTCAACTGTGTGTTTTATTATGCACACATACTGATTTGAGGTGAGGTGACCATAATTTCAATGAAGTATCCATATTCCATCCAATGACATCTGCCCCCAGCATGAGATTGATGTGACCAACAAGTGAATGTTGCACCACATACTGTAGGTCAAAATTTGCTTCCTGTGACTTTCAGACCATCACAAGAGCCTCATTCGCTGAGCCAAATACCGAGTCATCAGAAAAGATGATGTGCCAGTCACAGTCTACATTAAATTTAGTGAAAGCAAGTCTATGTGATCATTAGAGATGACCTCTTTATTAGCAGCCACATGGGCTATAAGCCCAACTGCCTGTAAGCTGTTGCGAATGGTTTGTGAGTGTATAGGAAAGTTTGTCTCAGAATGAGTTGAAATGGTGCTTAAAAATGGGTGTTCCATACATGTGTCAACTAACACATTGTCTTGCTCAGGTGTCAACACTGTTCCTGAGACCAACCCTCAAAGCTGGCAAAATGCCCATCTCGTACCAACATTTTATCCCCTTCCGCGCATAGCAAGGTTGAAGGCTGCACTTGGCTGCTACTTCACACATGCTGAAACCATCATACTGGATGAATGCCAAAACACTATCTCTCGTTGTTGTTGTTGTTGTTGTGGTCTTCAGTCCTGAGACTGGTTTGATGCAGCTCTCCATGCTACTCTCTCCTGTGCAAGCTTCTTCATCTCCCAGTACCTACTGCAACCTACATCCTTTTGAATCTGCTTAGTGTATTCGTCTCTTGGTCTCCCTCTACAATTTTTACCCTCCACGCTGCCCTCCAACGCTAAATTTGTGATCCCTTGATGCCTCAGAACATGTCCGATCCCTTGATGCCTCAGAACATGTCCTACCAACTGATCCCTCCTTCTAGTCAAGTTGTGCCACAAACTCCTCTTCTCCCCAATCCTATTCAATACCTCTTCATTAGTTATGTGATCTACCCATCTAATCTTCAGCATTCTTCTGTAGCACCACATTTCGAAAGCTTCTATTCTCTTCTTGTCTAAACTATTTATCGCCCATGTTTCACTTCCATACTTTCAGAAATGACTTCCTGACACTTAAATCTATACTCGATGTTAACAAATTTTTCTTCTTCAGAAACGATTTCCTTGCCATTGCCAGTCTACATTTTATATCCTCTCTACTTCGACCATCATCAGTTATTTTGCTCCCCAAATAGCAAAACTCCTTTACTACTTTAAGTGTCTCATTTCCTAATCTAATTCCCTCAGCGTCACTCAACTTAATTCGACTACATTCCATTATGCTCGTTCTGCTTTTGTTGATGTTCATCTTATATCCTCCTTTCAAGACACTATCCATTCCGTTCAACTGCTCTTCTAAGTCCTTTGCTGTCTCTGACAGAATTACAATGTCATCGGCAAACCTCAAAGTTTTTATTACTTCTCCATGGATTTTAATACCTACTCTGAATTTTTCCTTTTGTTTCTGTCACTGCTTGCTCAATATAAAGATTGAATAACATCGGGGAGAGGCTACAATCCTGTCTCACTCCCTTCCCAACCACTGCTTCCCTTTCATGCCCCTCGACTCTTATAACTGCTATCTGGTTTCTGTACAAATAGTAAATAGCCTTTCGCTCCCTGTATTTTACCCCTGCCACCTTCAGAATTTGAAAGGCTATTTCAGTCAACATTGTCAAACACTTTCTCTAAGTCTACAAATGCTAGAAACGTAGGTTTGCCTTTCCTTAATGTAGCTTCTAAGGTAAGTCATAGGGTCAGTATTGCCTCACGTTTTCCAATATTTCTAGGGAATCCAAACTGATCTTTCCCGAGGTCAGCTTCTACTAGTTTTGACATTCGTCTATAAAGAATTCGCGTTAGTATTTTGCAGCTGTGGCTTATTAAAACTGATTGTTCGGTAATTTTCACATCTGTCAACACCTGCTTTCTTTGGGATTGGAATTATTATATTCTTCTTGAAGTCTGTGGGTATTTCGCCTGTCTCATACATCTTGCTCACCAGATGGTAGAGTTTGGTCAGGACTGGCTCTCCCAAGGCTGTCAGTAGTTCTAATGGAATGTTGTCTACTCCCAGGGCCTTGTTTCGACTCAGGTCTTTCAGTGCTCTGTCAAACTCTTTATGTAGAATCATGTCTCCCATTTCATCTTCATGTACATCCTCTTCCATTTCTATAATATTGTCCTCAAGAACATCACCCTTGTATAGACCCTCTATATACTCCTTCCACCTCTCTGCTTTCCCTTCTTTGCTTAGAACGGGGTTTCCATCTGAGCTCTTGATATTCATACAAGTGGTTCTCTTTTCTCCAAAGGTCTCTTTAATTTTCCTGTAGACAGTATCTATCTTACCTCTAGTGAGATAAGCCTCTACATCCTTACATTTGTCCTCTAGCCATCCCTGCTTAGCCATTTTGCACTTCCTGTCAATCTCATTTTTGAGACGTTTGTATTCCTTTTTGCCTGCTTCATTTACTGCATTTTTATATTTTCTCCTTTCATCAATTAAATTCAATGTTTCTTCTGTTACCCAAGGCGTTCTACTAGCCCTCGTCTTTTTACCTGCTGCCTTCACTATTTCAACCCTCAAAGCTACCCATTCTCTCTCATAGCCTGCATATGCTGAGGCACCCTGACTGCAAATGGCCGTTTGTCATCTACCCATCTGTGTCGCAGTATGCTGCCATGTTCGACATACCTCGACTACACACTTATTACTCCTCTAACATATAGAAGAGAATTTTAAACAGACAAAATCAAGCGTTATAGACTTTATAATGTGTATATATGCAGTGTTCATATGCTATCACAGAAACTCTAAAAGATCTACAGGTAATCATTACCAATAAGAAGGGAACAAATACACTGCTAAAAGTTACACGTGGTGCTGGCTGCCACCACTGCCAGTGTGTGTTGCGTTCCCAATGGTGCAAGCTGTACACAGCCAAAGATAATTGAGGGTATTAAGACATGTAGGCAGTTTTGTTTTGCCAAATGTACCTACTGATCTAGTGGAGAACTGAACATCCCTTAGTCAACAATTTGGAAAATCCTTCGTTAGCAATTAAGACTGAAGCCACACAAATCACAGCTCCTGCGAGCCACAAGCCATGGCAGCAAATCATACCATCTGCACTGATATGTATAACTATATTTAAAACGACAACTTTGCAAGCAAATTAATCCACAAAGGCATTTTTTTCCATGTTTTGTGAAGTGTCAGCTGACAACACACACACACACACACACACACACACAGACAGACAGACAGACAGAGCACAGAAAATCCACATGCAACTGTGTAACACATCTGGGATTCCAAGGAAGTTAACATGCCCTGCATTGTGTCCAACAAGACAGTCAATGGACCCCCATTCGTCAGTGAGAACAGTAAATAGTGTCCCCTATCTCAACATGCTGCAATTGTGGCTCAGTCACAACATGAAACTGGGGGGGGGGGGGGGATTTTAACTTTCAGCATGCTCCTCCACATCTCCACAATTGTGTACGAGATAACCTGAATGCTGTAGACAGGTAGTGTTGCGACCACTGACTTGGAGTTACTCGAGTTGCCACCACAATCACCAGACTTGATGCCTTTCTTGGGGGGGGGGGGGGGGGTTACATCAAGGATAGTGTGTGTGTTCCACCTCTACCCCAGAACCTCAAAGATGTGCAACACCGAATCACAGCAGTTTTGACGAAGTGTCAATGCACAGAACATTCATAAACACTTTCAGAGTTTGTCTGTCACATACTGTAACATTTATTGTGCTTTTCTGGCCATCTGTCTACACTGCTTCTTTTAAATGTTTCATGGACTTTATAACAATACCATGAAAGGAAAGTTGCTACTCACCATACAGTGGAGATGCTGAGTTGCAGATAGGCACAACAAAAAGACTGTCACAAATAGGCTATTAGCCAGCAAGGCCTTCGTCGAAAATAGAACAACCCCCCCTCCCCCCCCCCCCCCCCCCCCACACACACACGCACGACTGCAGTCTCACTTAACTGAAGCCACACTGTAGTTACATTCAATCCTGGATTGTTTGAGCATGGACTTCATAATTACATTATACATACAATGGCAGTATTTAATAAAAATGTTTACCAAACAAGTGCAGTAACACAACTGTCTTTACTTATTCTTCTTTAAATCTTACATCTGTTATACCTACCACTATTCAAAGCTGTTATTTATCTCGTAGCTAGAGAAGGAGCAAAATAAAATTAAATGGTGCTGTGCTCCCTGAGGAGTGAAACCAAAATATAATACTAAATTAATAGTAAGCTACCATATGAGTATATTCTATTGAGCTCATATACAAACCATTAAATTTTAAGTAAAAAAGAAATAGTATAGATTGCAAGATACTGAGAGGTTGTTACCAACTTCACATTACATCAGAGAATACAGAAATGACATTCATTTTCAGTTTCCAGAGTTAAACATTACCATAGAAATTTAATGCCGTTTGCATTATCAATTATTCACAGAAAAACAAGACAGTTATTCACTATGAAAGCAAAGTTACTGTTTGTTATGAGAATATCACCATAAAACCACACATCATAAACCAATAATGTAAGTTCTAACAAAAAAAGTTAGAGCCCTCGAACCACATTATGTTGCCATTCACAACATAATGACGAATGGCTGAAGAAAATATCATCATCATCAGTGCTTCAAGCACTGATGCCTAACAAGTGTTTTACAGAAGTTGGAAGGATGCCGCAACATCATTTTCGAACTGTAATACCAAGAAGGATACATGTCTAAAAGAATTTCATGCCATACTTTTAATACATAACAATAAAAAGATTAATATTATAGAACTGTAATGACCTCTTGATTCCACAAACGAACAGCAGCATAATATGGCACAAATTACTATTAGAAAACCACAACATCAAGATATTACTTTTTCCTGAATAATAATGACACTGCAGTTAGATCAAATTATTTTCCAGCAGTTAAATCATACTGTTTCCTTTTATGTTACCAATAGCTTCAAATAAACTGTTTTGCCATAGCTATTCTATTTGGTGTGGATAAGTATAATAAAAATGCTGCCCACATTTAAAGCATGAGGACTATGGAGGGGGATCGCACTGGGGCCAGCTGCAGGTGGTTACATCAGGGGCTACTTACTGATCTAGGAAGTAACGTCTCTGCAATGTTGGGGCAGTTAGCACATATCCCGGCCCAGTAGGAAGATCAGAGTCTTAATACCAGCAACACAGCAGAAAGGCACAGCCACTGTGGCTCTCGTGACGTGGTTGCTACACAAAGAAACTGTGGCTCTGTTGTGGCTTACATGACGGCAATTGATGCCTTGGCAAAACAGGGATGAGCCAAGCCAATATAAACACTACTTATTTGTAGACAGATGTATGCAGTCTGATAGCTGCCAGCTTTGAGTAGAGATCTACACCAGTCTTCGAGTCAGCATGAGCGGGCTCACTTCTAGTCACTACCAGTCTCCTACCCTAGTGGGTTACAGTTCGAGCCCAGGCTATACAACTGATCAGACACCTTTGCCTGTGCGGCAATCTGTTTTCTGCTTCCGTTTGCATGAGTGGACACTGCTGCTGTGAACCGTCCTATCCACACAGTGTCCTTTGTGCGATTCCGTGCGCTTCGGCATGCCCTACCCTGACCTGTGTGGCCGCGCCTAGTCTGTATGCATGCAGGCATTGGCCACTGTACGATCTTCGAGTCAGCAGTCTTAGCGACTCACTGACTTGAATGGTTCCCTGGCCACACAGCACTGGACACTTTTGGTGGCAACAGACCACTTGCCTACCTAAGCACCTCTTCGCTAGCTGAGTACAGCTCATGCTTTGCAGACGTTGGATCTTCCGACCACCATCACAACTGTTGGAGTTTGCTAAGCAATAAAATGGATGTTTAACAATGCTGCTTTCATGACAAATCATCAGACAACAAAGAGAAACCTACCTGCCACTCCACTGCACCCCTGTCCAGGTTAGTGAGTTACTGGCTTCCTGACCACTGGCAACCCAGTTCCACCACTAACTGGATAGTTCATCTATTCCCAGCCTCTACAAAATGAACAATCTTAAGGGGCTAGTACATGAGTGTCAAAAAATTGAGTTTTTAATTTTTGTCTTAAACCTCTGTAGTTTTCTGAACAAAGAAAATTAACTACTGCATATAGGACTGGATACCTAAACTTGTTCTGGTAGCACTAAATGCTTGAAAATAGGTGTCCACAATTGTGTGTGTATGGGACGGACATGGATCGGACGAACGATGGCACAAACAGGTAGTCACCGAGCCTGCCTAAGAAGTTACACATCCCGCCCATGGAGTGAATGCATCATACTCTGTGAGATATAAAACATTATTGGTGCGAACATTTGAAGGTTGTTGAAAGAAAAGAAGAGACTTATTCATTCACTCTCTCATTTACTGCCGTAAAGTCGGGACAGTTGTCTTGTAGATGACTAATAGCTTCTGTCGGACCGGAAGGTGTCGAGCTTATGGGAAATGTTTAGTGTATGAAAACTGTTGCATGTTATGAAATATAGCGAGATTGAATTCAAAGTACTCTCGAATGTACTGAGTTACTTAAAAGTATATTCCTCCAGAGTAGCATCTATTCTTCAGAAAAGAAGCTTGGTAGAATATCGCAGCCGACTATCCTGAAAGAAGATCGGCGAAGTAACTCCAAGTAAGTTCAACAGCCAAGGGGGAGTGTGAGTCTTGCACACCAGTATCACACTGCCACAATTAATCACCGGAAACTGCCAGAATCCACCAAAGGGGCAAGAAAAAGAAGTAATACTAGAAAAAGGAAAAATGAGGAAAACATCAGAAACAAGGAATACGGACCTAGGATGCAGTAGTGTAACTCAGGGTAAGTATAGAAACAAGCATTATGTTTAACTGAAATAGGTATTGTGCTTTATTTCACTTGCAATACAAAATACAATTCAGAAAAAAGTGAGAGACCAAAATCTGTGGTTCATACATCAAACTGTTCTGAAAGGCTCTGCTAAAAGATGGTGAGCAATACATGAGCTTACGACTCTTATTCTTTGAGCTACACTATTTAAAAAACTGACAATTTTTTCAAAATTTCCCCTTGTGTTAACACACTAGTCCCCAACTTGCCATCACTATGTTGATCTACTAGTTGAGATAAAATGGACAAGTTGCACAAGTACTAGCTCCGAATTACATGCTGCCTTTGACAATACTGAAATACTTTGGTCACCAAAATTATTTACCTAAAATTAATCATTATTAAAAATGTTAATATCCAGTCATATTAAATTACGAAAGAGGCGCCACAGAAACCACTATGATATGTCTTTTTATAGTGAATGAATAACCAATTTGTGCATTAACTTGCACTTTCTGCTGTTTCATGCCACTGCATCAGCTGCAACAAGTGTCTGCCTATGCGCCAAGCCCATATTTGGCACAGCAGTTGTGCAGTTTACCTTGGGAAGCTGCAGTATATTTGTAGAACTCATAGTTCAAAATTGCTGGGTATGCATATTGATCAGAGCTTGAATTGGTAATCAATAATCACATGTTATAAATCCTCTGCAAAGTTCGATGGTTGGATGGTCATGTGGGGTACGAGATGAAACAGTGAGGTCATTAGTCCCTCTGGCAAGGTTTCATTCATCTGGAGATAGCAATGTCCACCAGGAATGTGCTCAGATGAGGAAAGTATGTGAGTGTGATAAAAATGGGGCAGTGACGGAAATACTGATGCAAGAGATGAAAAACAATGTATGTATAAGAACATGGATTATATAGGTACATAGGTTAGAGCAGACATGTGGTATCCCAGGGCTCAGCTGTGTCAAGAAAGACCCCTCTCGCACCTAACACCTGCCAACATGCCTGAGGGCAAAGACAGCTGCAAAACAAAGGATGACTTCTAATCAGAAGACCCAGAACACTCAAAGGGAAAAGGCTGAAAACGTAACTGACATCAGTTGGGCTGTCAATAATACAACAAGATGAGAGAAATAGTTAAGGGAGCACATGGGCATCCGACAGGATTCCGCATGCGAAGGGGGCAGGACCCCTAAAGCTCTACTGACCAGACCAATTACAGGCACAGTATCAAAGGTGAGCATAGCACCAGAGGAAAAGAGGGATGACACAGGCAACAGGCAAAAGAGGCAGTGTTGAGAGTCCCCCAACCCATCACGCAGCAGGAAAGGCTCCTATCCCAATTATCCTGCCCCAAAGGTAGGTTAAAACGTTATGTTTGAGAATAAAGGTCACTTTCACTGAGAGAACGGTAAAATTGTCCGCGAGTCATCTGGCAACATGAGAGGCAAAGAATTTGATGACCACACTTAGCATGGAAAGCCAGAAGGAGCAGGCATTCCGTCAGGATAAGAGTAACTGTCAGTAAGGCTCCACAAACACAATGTGCGAGTGGCTCAGTACCATAAATTTCAACCATAGGTCAGTCTGATATGACCAACGCAAACGCAGTATACAACAGTGGATTCTTTCTGGGAGAAGTGACAGCAGTAGTCTCCTTGATACTGTGGAGGTTATTAGATGGGGCTGTAGCCCACCATGTTGTTCCATCTGCAAGTGAACAGACACCTTAGTTGCACCTGCAAAGGAGGAAAGCTAATATGGGGTGAGTAATCGTTTCGCTAGCCAAATGGCCTGCCATCTATTCCCTGGGATACTCACATGAATTGGGAACCAGAGAAATACAACTGAACATACAGTATGATTAGGCCCAGAGAGAAGACCATGAATAGTAGGTAGTACAGGGTGACAGGAGTAACATGGATGAATGGTCTGAAGACAGTTCACCGACTCATTACAAACTGATGTGCAGTCAAGGGCGGCACACTTAATAAAACAGAGGGTTCTATTAATGACGATCGACTCCTCCATAAAATACTACAGGTTCCCTGCAATGAATGGTGTTTCTCATCTGTGAAAGTTTTAAAAGCAAAACCAGTGTAAAAGGCGGTAGCACACTGACAGTCCTAAAAAACTTAAAGGTACAGATGACAATGGATCATGGGGGCAACTGTGACTTTAGGCCCAGAGATATATCAGACCTAATTCATAGCCAGGTAGCAATTCCAGGGTGTACGCAAGAAAACAGGGAGTGTGTCAGATGATCAGGTAACTGTCAAATGGCGACTGCATAGGTGAGCTTTAGTTGGTACCCTCTGAACTGAAGAGGATGATCCCCACTTCGGCAAGAGGGCTGTCTTCCTGACTAGTCCAGAAGGTACCAATGGTCAGTCAAACTCCACAATTATGAACTGAGTCTGACAATTTCAAAGCTGAAAGCACTGCCCAGTCATAAACCTGACAATGGTAGTGGAAGTGAGATTGGACAAGAGCCCAGTAGATAGAAAGAGTACTCCGATTTGCACCCAAAGAAGTGTGGACAAGGAAGCAGGGAGCATTAAGCTTTCACATTAAGTTAGTCATAAATGTCAAATATGGAGCCACCAAGTCTGCTTTTTGTCAAAGAGGAGTCCCAAAATGCAGGACTATGCAAAAACGTACAAACTCTGGGTACTCAAATACAGCTGCGGTTGGGATGGTCCGTGTTGCAGAAGATGGGAACGTGTCCAAAGCAGAGGCCTGTCACATGGCACTTTAGAGCTGGCATTCGGTCAAGGTTACGGAGTGGAAATGCGTCAAATGTGGAAGTCACCGACATATAGTCCAGGGATGGCCAGTGTCCCAAGGGAGTCCCCTAGCCCATTGATGGCAATGATGAAGAGTGCGACTCTTAGCACAGAGCTCTGCACGGCACCCTTTTCTATGTGTTATGGAGAGCTGAGTGAAGTACCAACTCGAACCCGGAACAAGCAGTGGGATAAAAACTGATGAACAAAAATTGGTACAGAAACTCGACAGTACCAGTCATGGTGGATAAGTAAAACGTGACAGTCCCAGGCGGTGTCATATTCATTATGCCAAAACAGACCAATAAGGTGTTGGCATTGAGAAAAAGCCTGTTGGATTGCTGTTTCCAATCTAAACACATGGTTGGTTGGGGACAGTCCCTTCTGGAAAATACACTGATAGGAGGTAAAAATAACCGAGATTCAGGAACCCAGCATAAGCGGTAGGCAACCATCCTTTCAAGCACTACGCAGAGCATGCTGGCAAGGCTAATTGGCTGATAACTGTCGATGGACTTCGGTTTTTGCCCGGCTCAAGGTTCAGAATTATGATGCTGTCTTGCCACTGCTAAGGGGAGACAAGGCTGAGCCAAATACAGTTAAAGCTTCTGAGAAGCTGTCTTTGAGCAACATTAAAATGTAGCATCATCTTGCTGTGAATGGAATCAGGCCCAAGGGCTGTATTGGGGGAGGATGCAAGAAATGGCTCTGAGCACTATGGGACTTAACATCTATGGTCAACAGTCCCCTAGAACTTAGAACTACTTAAACCTAACCTAACCTAAGGACATCACACAACACCCAGTCATCACGAGGCAGAGAAAATCCCTGACCCCGCCGGGAATCGAACCCGGGAACCCGGGCGTGGGAAGAGAGAACGCTACCGCACGACCACGAGCTGCGGGCGGAGGATGCAAGAGCTTGAAGCAGTTTCAAGTCAGTGAAAGGTTTGTTATATAATTCAATATGCCAAGGGATGAAAGTGAGAGCCCCCCAAGAACCATGGACCTTGCCGTTGGTGGGGAGGTTAGCGTGCCTCAGCGATACAGATAGCAGTACTGTGGGTGAAACCACAACGGAGGGGTATCTGTTGAGAGGCCAGACAAACATGTGGTTCCTGAAGAGGGGCAGCAGCCTTTTCAGTAGTTGCAGGGGCAACAGTCTGGATGATTGACTGACCTGGCCTTGTAACACTAACCGAAACGGCCTTGCTGTGCTGGTACTGCGAACGGCTGAAAGCAAGGGGAAACTACAGCCGTAATTTTTCCCGAGGGCATGCAGCTTTACTGTATGGTTAAATAATGATGGCGTCCTCTTGGGTAAAATATTCCGGAGGTAAAATAGTCCCCCATTCAGATCTCTAGGCGGGGACTACTCGGGATGTCGTTATCAGGAGAAAAAAAAACGTGTTCTACGGATCGGAGCATGGAATGTCGATCCCTTAATCGAGCAGGTAGGTTAGAAAATTTAAAAAGGGGAACGGACAGGTTAAAGTTAGATATAGGAGGAATTAGTGAAGTTCACTGGCAGGAGGAACAAGACTTTTAGTCAGGAGAATACAGGGTTATAAATACAAAATCAAACAGGGGTAATGCAGGAGTCGGTTTAATATTGAATAAAAAAATAGGAGTGCGGGTAAGCTACTACAAACAGCATAGTGAACGCATTATTGTGGCCAAGATAGACATGAAGCCCTCGCCTACTACAGTAGTACAAGTTTATATGCCAACTAGCTCTGCAGTGACAAAGAAATTGAAGAAATGTATGATGAGATAAAAGAAATTATTTAGATAGTGAAGGGAGTCGAAAATTTAATAGTCATAGGTGACTGGAATTCGATAGTAGTAAAAGAGAGAGAAGGAAACCTAGTAGGTGAATATGGATTGGGGATAAGAAATGAAAGAGGAAGTTGCCTGATAGAATTTTGCACAGAGCACAACTTAATCATAGCTAACACTTGGTTCAAGAATCATGATAGAAGGTTGTATACATGGAAGAACCCTGGAGATACTAAAAGGTATCAGATAGATTATATAATGGTAAGACAGAGATTTAGGAACCAGGTTTTAAATTGTAAGGCATTTCCAGGGGCAGATGTGGACTCTGACCACAATCTATTGGTTATTAACTGTAGATTAAAACTGAAGAAACTGCATAAAGGTGGGAATTTTTAAGGAGATGGGACCTTGATAAACTGACTAAAACAGGGGTTGTACAGAGTTTCAGGGAGAGCATAAGGGAACAATTGACAGGAATGGGGGAAAGAAATACAGTAGAAGAAGAATGGGTAGCTTTGAGAGATGAAGTAGTGAAGGCAGCAGAGGATCTAGTAGGTAAACAGATGAGGGCTAGTAGAAATCCTTGGGTAACAGAAGAAATATTGAATTTAATTGATGAAAGGAGGTAATATAAAAATGCAGCAAATGAAGCAGGCAAAAAGGAATACAAACGTCTCAAAAATGAGATTGACAGGAAGTGCAAAATGGCTAAGCAGGGATGGCTAGAGGACAAATGTAAGGATGTAGAGGCTTATCTCACTAGGGATAAGATAGATACTGCCTACAGGAAAATTAAAGAGACCTTTGGAGAAAAGAGAACCACTTGTATGAATATCAAGGGCTTAGTTGGAAACCCAGTTCTAAGCAAAGAAGGGAAAGCAGAAAGGTGGAAGGAATATATAGAGGGTCTATACAAGGGCAATGTACTTGAGGACAATATTATGGAAATGGAAGAGGATGTAGATGAAGATGAAATGGGAGATACGATACTGCGTGAAGGGTTTAACAAAGCACTGAAAGACCCGTGTCGAAACAAGGCCCTGGGAGTAGGCAGCATTCCATTAGAACTACTGACAGCCTTAGGAGAGCCAGTCCTGACCAAACTCTACCATCTGGTGAGCAAGGTGTATGAGACAGGCGAAATACTCTCAGACTTCAAGAAGAATTTAATAATTCCAATGCCAAAACAAGAAGGTGTTGACAGAAGTGAAAATTACCGAACAATCAGTTTTAATAAGCCACAGCTGCAAAATACTAACGCGAATTCTTTATAGACGAATGTCAAAACTAGTAGAAGCTGAGATCGGGAAAGATCAGTTTGGATTCCGTAGAAATATTGGAAAACGTGAGGCAATACTGACCCTACAACTTATCTTAATTAAAGAAAGGCAAACCTACATTTCTAGCATTTGTAGACTTGGAGAAAGCTTTTGACAATGTTGACTGGAATACTCTCTTTCAAATTCTGAAGGTGGCAGGGGTAAAATACAGGGAGTGAAAGGCTATTTACAATTTGTACAGAAACCAGATGGCAGCTATAAGAGTCGAGGGGCATGAAAGGGAAGCAGTGGTTGGGAAGGGAGTGAGACAGGGTTGTAGCCTAACCACCATGTTATTCAATCTGTATATTGAGCAAGCAGTGAAGGAAACAAAAGAAAAATTCGGAGTAGGTATTAAAATCCACAGAGAAGAAATAAAAACTTTGAGGTTCGCCAATGACACTGTAATTCTGTCAGAGACAGCAAAGGACTTGGACATGGAGGGTAAAAATCATAGAGGGAGACCAAGAAATGAATACACTAAACAGATTCCGAAGGATGTAGGTTGCAGTAGGGACTGGGAGATGAAGAAGCTTGCACAGGATAGAGTAGCATGGAGAGCTGCATCAAACCAGTCTCAGGACAGAAGGCAACAACAACAACGAAGGTGAGAGGGATGCCATCAACGTCACTTTAGCATCCGGGAGCAGTCATGTAAGAAGAGGACGCTATAAAGTAAATTGCAATGTGCTCAGCAAGAGCTGAAACATCAGTACAGAGGCCATCATGAAGGAAGTACAGCTATGGACCTTTGGCAGTCCGGAAGACTATGAAGCTTGGCCCACACCTGGGATGAAGAGGCATACATTTCCTGGGAGAAGATGTAGCACTCCTAACATTCCTTCTTACTATGTTTAATTAGACAGTGAACCTTAGCACAAAGTCGCTCAAAAGAGAACTTTGGTCTGCGAAGGATGTTGCCTGAAACGTTTCAAAGTTCTTCTGTTATCCTGAACAGCTACTGCACTGTCTCTGGTCCACCATGGCACAGGCTGGCGATGGGAGAACCTGTAAAAAGAGGAATACATGTTCCAGTGGGTGCTCACGTTGGAGACTTCTTGCATAGCCTTGTCTATGTAATATGACTAACAGAGGGTGAAGGTAAAAGCAGAAGCATACAGCTGCCAGTTGCCTTTGGTAGTCTACCCTTGTGGCAGTGGCAAGGAATCAACAGGAACACTGGCAAGTAGTCACTGACACAAAGATTGGCACAAAGTGACCTATGTAGTGAAGCCACAGTATTGAGGGAAGAGCTCATTAAGTTGACAGCTGAAAATGTTCTGTGGGTGGCATTGAAGAGAGTAGGAGTACCATTACTGAGGGTACACAGATCAGGGTCAGTAAGAAGCTGGTCAAGTGCAAGGTCCCTACCAGATGAAGTGGTGTTCCCTCCCCCCCTCCCTTTCCACTTCGGGCGCTGTGCAGTGAAATCCCCATGTATGACAAAAATGGGGAGGGGCTGTTGGAGTAACGTGGTCACCTCACTGTCAAGTGGCCTGTCTGTAGGTAAATAAATTTTGCCAATGGCAACTGCTGCTGTTTGAACCCAGACCACTGTAGCTTCCAGTAAGGTAGGAAAGGGAGTCTACTCACTGATACGATCTGTGTGAACCAATGTACAGACCCCTCTAGATGACCTCTCAGTGCCGGGAAGTAGTCATTAGTGGAGTGCATTTCTTATAGAGCAATGTTAGTTCCAGAAGAGGAAGAAATAAGGTATTTTAGTTCCAGCAGGTGATAATATATCCATTATATTTCCACTGAATGATCAGGTTATGGACATCTCCATCGAATGGTCACGTTGCAGGACTGCAGGTTATGCATGAAGGGGCCAGGAGGACCGGCCACACACCTGGATCACTTCGCATCTCCAATGGGGAAGGAAACACATCAATGAGCATTGAGTCAGAATCTGACAGTGTGGGAGGAACTGGCACCTTCGGGGTCAACAGAGTAGCCTTGTCTGGATTCTCCACCTTGTCCTTCACAGCCTCTGGTGGCTGGGATTCCTGTAAGGGCCTACCTACAATGAGGTAGGCAGCCCTGGGACCCACAGGCCAGCCACAGTCCTTTCAGCTATTGGCATCAGGCCTCTGATCTGTAAGTCACTACGGAGAGGGGTCCAGAGAGAGGGAGGGGGGTGGGGGTAGGAGGGAGAGGTGTCATGTTAGACGCTGGAAGATGAAGCTGCTGCTCAAACTAGGTGCACGGAGTGAGGACAATGGCACAGAAACCACCACGAGGGGGGCAGTGTCATAATTTTTTTTTTTCCTCAGAAAATGGCAGCTGGGGAATAGATTTAATTTCAGTATTTTCTTTTCCTTCTTGAAGAATGGGCAAACTGGCGAAGGTGGAGGGTGGATTTCAATGCAACTGACACACAAGGCGGTTGTTCACAAAGACTATATTCACAGAGTGATCGTCCAGAGTTGCCACATTCTGGGTCCACTGCGCAGCAGGATGACATATAACCAAAGCATTAACATTGGAAGCACTTCACGGGTGATAGGACGTACGCATTCACATCACACCTCTATGCCATGACTAACTTTTTCTGAGAGGACATTCCCTTCAAAGTATAAGATAAAGTCACCTGTTCAATTAACTAGAGGCCTTATTGAACAGGTTGAAAAAATAAATATATAAAATAATATATTAGGCCTATAGACTAATTTCGAACATATAATCAGCTACACTTCATCTACTCCAACGCAAGACATTATCGATGTTCAAATACAATTATTCTTCTTCAATTACATATCAGTCTTGTGAAGTGCCGATTACGGCAGGCTTTACTGCTAGTGTCACGTATTAATGCCAATAAATTCATGGGAGGGAATTTAAACTGTTGCAATTGCCCAACAGAAACAAGATCCAATATGACTAACACATCAAAAATAAAAAGCCTCGAAACATAAAATAAAAATGACAATATAAATGAATATAAACAATCATCTGAACTGCATGCCAGGTATTGGATCGACAGATGCGCCCGATCCCACGAGTCTGCTTTGACCCATGACGTAAGGGTGTTGTCATGACGGCGCAGAGTTTGGTTTGAGTGTGGCTGTCTCCAGTTCTGTTTTATCTTATTTTATTTACTTTTCTGATCTGTTCGTTCTATCTCGTGAGATTTTTTTTAAAATTTAAAAACACTTATTACTTATTTTAATTATCTGTTTCCTCCAATTTCTGTTTTAGTTTATTACATTTATCTTTCTGATCTGTTCGTTCTATTCCGTGAGGATTTTTTTTTTAAAAAAGACAAAAAACACTAATCAGCTACTGAAGCATCTTTATCTTCTATGGGTTGCAGGGGTTACGACCCCTGGGGAGGTGGGTGGGTATTCATGCACGGCTGTCTTCACTTACACGTTGTAGCTACGCAAGGCGTCTAAATTTGTTTACATTTAGTTTGCCCCCCACCCAAAACACCCCATTTCCCGCACTTGTCCCGTTAGTGTCATTAGGCTTCTTGTGGAAAGTGTGTGTGTTTGTTTTTGTTTCCGCCATATTTGTGACGTCATGGGTCAAAGCAGACGGGGGGGATCGGACGCTTCCGTATTTCCCAGGTATTCATCAAGGCTGTAGACGGGTGTGTGAAATGCATGAAAATACTTTTCTACAGTTGGACATGGATGACGACACAGGTGTCACGTTGGCAATGATTAAACTTGCAGCAGTACTAAAGAAATTTGCACCTAACGTGCCAAACTATAAGCAAAAGATTTCATTTACTAATACAGATGATTATTTCAGAAGTACAGACAAAACTGTTCTCACAGAACACCACCAAAAAGTAACTGACTCACAATTTGATCTCTTGCCTTCATTCAGCACTACTACCTGACCTCAACTAGCAACAAATGGCATACCTCTTACACAGAGGAAAATTATACACCACAGAAAGTACATTCATTGCCTGATCTTAACTGTCTAAAAAAACAGTGACGGCTACTTACTAAGTCAACACATTGATAAAGCACATAGCACAGTAGTTTAATATTGAATTAAACACAATACAATGTGTTTATTTTATAAATGTGAATCAAATGTGTGTGAAATCTTATGGGACTTAATCGCTAAGGTCATCAGTCCCTAAGCTTACACACTACTTAACCTAAATTATCCTAAGGGCAAACACACACACCCATGCCCGATGGAGGACTCGAACCTACGCCAGGACTAGCCGCACAGTCCCTGACTGCAGTGCCCAAGACCGCTCGGCTAATCCCGCGCGGCTACAAGTAGTTCTGTTACAAGATGTAGAGAGAGTGCGTGAGCTGAGCCTTCAAGTGCTTACCTGGTAGAAGAAAACATCTTTCCTATCGTTTCCTTCAGTAGCAAAGGGTTCTAGAATTCCTTCGGGGCTAATACCATGTTCAGCACAAAGGCGTTTCCAGAATTCAAAACCAACTAGAACACACGCATACAACACTAAATTTCAGACTCCACAATAGTTTACATAAAACTGCAGAAATAATTTAAACGTACAATTACTTTACGTATCCTTAACACACACTCGTATACCTTTAACATAAATACATGCAACCTCCGCCAGAATCAATTTTAATGATTTACTGACAAGTAGTAGCGTCCTTTTATTTAAAAAAAAAAAAAAAAAAAGGTAGTAACTTCACTGACACTTTAGCACAGCACACAATAGAAGAAACACGCTTATTACTTACTTTGATTTCCACATTGTCCCAATTGCAATGTGATCATTTCAGAAGGCATTTTGGCACAATTAATTCTTTTTCCACGCTTACAATATAAACTATTACTTCAATACTATCCGCCCATTTCCCTCCAGTTTGATGACAGCAGTGTTACCACACGCAGAAATGTATATTGGATGCATTCCCTCGGTATCACGGTTCTGCCAAAACGAAATCGCAAAACGAAAAGTTAGGCATTTGGTTTTTATTTAGTATTCCAGCCATTTCGTGCAATGCATGAGTTTCAGTATACTTCCCGACTTGAATAGTTGACGAGAAACATTAAAGGACACATATTACGTTTCATTACAATAGTCGACACATAAACACATCGGGTGTATTGTAATTTGGAGACTGGTGCGATTTCGCGAACAAAACGCCGGCGAGCTCAGAAGACTCCACAATATTTCATACTTTGCATTCTGAAATTCATAAATGTTGCACAAAGAAACACCACATAAAAACGGCTGCACAACCAATATTTCCATGGAAGGCGCATAACATAGCAAATTTGGAAGGTATACCAATGCTTCATTAAAAAGAAGAAACAGCTGCAGCATTACAAAATTATAAGGATACTGGTAATCTTTTAACCAAAACTGAAAAAAAGGAGTAAGTCAGCAGAAATAAGTGCGAATCGTCATTCAGCCTTCGGCTTCTCTGATTCAGACTTAAGTATCAAAGTCAGTGACACTAGATTAGATGCTGTAACAACAACACCGTAGCATTTATGGTGATAGATTCATCAGTTACTGAAGTGGTGTGTATATTTTGCAGTTTTAGAATGCACAAACCTCTAAAACTATTTATTTTCTGGGGTGGGCAATATGCGTGTGAAAAGGTTTGCCCCATGTAACGTAGCGTGAAATCAAAACACAGATGGGTCAAACTGGACCAACCGCAGGTAAGTGAATGATATGGCTTACTAGTTATTTTTATTCCGGAGACGTGATAAATTGAATGGTGGATGAAATGACTATGCATTTAATTCTGAGAGAATTTAGAATCTAAACTTTGACTGAGTATATAGGTTTCTTTGGTGTTGCTATGGACACCGTTATTATTTATTCTGTGGACTGCATAATACATAAATCTTACAGTATCAATAAAATACCGTCAGAAACTACTGTGCCAACAGGTTATACGCCCAGTCTATACAATTCAGCGTAATATAAAAAAAAATACCAGATCACTGGATAAGGGAAATTAGCAGCTATCTGCTTAGAGGGCAGACAAACAAGACTCCCTTTTTCACGATTTCGCTCAAGAACCAACCAAATTCTAGAGCTAGTTCACTCAGATCGTGTGGGCTGATGCAAAATTTGTCATTTGGAGTAGTCAAATACTTCCTTACGTTCATTGATGACTATCCCAAGATACTATTTGTATATACTGTAAGGGTCTAAGGGCTGCACGCAGCCGTACAGTACGTAACACGCGCTCGCCAGCCGACCTGTCTGGAATGCTGACAATTTTCTTTACACATGTGTGCGGCCGTAGTGCGACGCAGGAGTAAGCCACTGTCCGCCGTCCATAGCAAAGATGTCTTTTTCTTAGTTCACCATGGAGCCTTTCGATACGACCGTAATTAGAATGTAAGACACAGTGATGATTGGTGCATGTAGTGTGCTAGTTTTATAATCAGCGTTTGTTTATAAAACTGTTAAAACTTACTTCTCGGTTTTCACGTATTGCCATACCTCAAAGACCCACAGCCTACAGATTCTGACAAATATTTCGTCTAATTATCATCTGGGGCAACAATTATCATCTGGGGCAACAACACAAACAACCTCCTTATAATACTTTCAGAAATAAAAATCATGTACCACAGCTGATTGGCGACTTAATCTAGTTGAAAGGCACACTGGAACAAGGATCTGCTCTCTATGGCACAAAATATGTGAATGATAAACTGATAAATTTTTTCAGTCCAGTAGGGATCTGACATCAGACCACAGCGCCATGTTCACAAGAACAAAACGCAGTGGCTGAGCATTATATTCATACAATAGTAGAAAAAGCAAGACGCCTTTTCTTCGAAGCAAATTTGCCAAATAAATTCTGGGCAGAAGCAGTCTCCACTGCTGTTTATTTAATTTACAGAGCTCCGCCTAAGACACTAAGAAGGAAGACTGAAGAAGAAGCTTGGACAAACAAGCAGCCAGATCTTCGATATCTCGGAATATTTGGAAGCAAGGCCTATGTTCACATTTCGAAAGCCAAGAGATGAAAATGGAACAGAAAAAGATTCAATGTATTTTGGTAGGATAACGTGAAGAATCAAAAGCTTACAGGCTTTTTGAACCTAACTGCCAGAGAATTACAGAAACGAGCGACTTTATGTTTGGTGAAAGTACTTCTAAACACTATAAAGAAGAAACTGAGTTGCAGCAACCAGATCGATTGTTCCTCCCATTGATGGAAAAGAATCAAAGTGAAATAATGACTGAAGTCGAAGCATCTGAACCCAAATGTGAGACTATCACATGAAGTAGTAGTAGGAACCAAACCCAGATAATGCAAATAATAATGAAGAGCAACTGCAGCAACCTGAGTCAATACGAAAGTCATCCAGATTTCCGAAGCCAAAGAGACTACATGACTTTCTATCTTATCAGTCCAAACAGTCATCCAATCCCAATCCTTTGTCACTGGAAGATGCAATGATGTCAGGCAATGCTGAAAACTGGCTGAAGGCAATACAAGAAGAGTTACAATCGCACAGAGAGAACCACACATCGCAGTCTGCTGTTTCACCTTCAGATAAGAAATCAATAAATGTGAAATAGAGGTTTAAAAGAAAGAAAGCTAATAAGGGCCACATTGTAGACTGTAAAGCATGGCCAAGAATAAAAGCTTGTGCTGAAAAGCAAGGCCTGCATTATAATGAAGTACATGCACAAGTTAGTTATATGAGTAACTCATTAAGCTATTTATTTGCTATTGCTGCTAAACATGATGTTCACGTTGATCATCTACATGTTGTCACGGCTTTGTTACAATGTAACTGACATGAAGAGCTTTACATGAAAATTAAAGAAGTAGATCCTGGTTTTAAAAGATTAAAAAAAGGCAGTATATGAATTAAAGGAAGGTGTTTGCTGCTGGAACTTGACATTAGACAGCATACTGTCAAATCTAAACTTCAAGAGATCAGCAATGACCCTTGTGTCTATTGCAAAAAATCAGGGTTCAGACATTTTAATAGTTGCTGTTTATGTAGATTATATGCTACAACAGAAAGAAGGATTGAAAAACAGTTTAAGAGAAAAATTTAAGCTGAAAGGTCTTGGTGAAGCGACAAATTGTGTCGGTATCCGAATTACTAGGAAGCGCAATGAAGGTTATCTATCGATAGACCAGACACACTATGTTGAACAGATTCTCAACAGATTTAATATGAAAGAGCGTAACCTAATATCCACGCCACTGGACAATAACCAGATGCTCACTCATGACGTGAGTCTCAGAACAGAATGGGAACAAGGGGCTATATAGAACATATCCTATCATGAAGCAGGAGGAAGTTTAATGTATGCTCAGTTTAGGAACAAGGCCAGACCTACGCTATTCGGTCTGAATTGTCAGTCGTTTTTGTAACAATCCAGGCATGCAACACTGGCAAACAGTCAAAAGAATCTTTGATTTCTAAAAGAGACCAAGTATATGAAGATATTGTTTTGTAAAGCAGAGGAATGTAGCATAATAGGTTATTGTGATGCAGACTGGGATGGAGATTCCGAAGATGGAAAGTCAACAACTGGATATCTCTTTAAATCTCAAGGGACAGTAACATCCTAGCAGAGTAAAAAATGTCCAACTGTAGCCTTATCCACAACTGAGGCCGAATATATATCCATGACCTCAGCATGTCAGAAGGCTCTGTGGCTTCAAAGGTTAGACAATGAACTATCTCCAGTTCCCAAGAAGGAGCATATCAAATTATTACGTCACAACAAAGTAGCAGCCGACTTATCTAAGCCTAGTGGCTACAATAGTGGAACCAAACATACAGATGCAAGACACTTTTTATAAGAGGAAAATTGAGTCACCCAAGTCACTGTGGAGCACATGTCTTCAGACCAAATGCTGGCAGACATGATGGCATAACTTGTGTCAAAGTCCCGCCATCATATGTTGCTAAAAGAATTTGGACTGAAAATGTGATTTTTTTGTAGGCGTGATTCTAGTAGAGGTGTGAGAATTAGTAATCTATGCCTAGACCGCGCAGATCTATCTTTTGCTTTGCCATGGACACTATCATTCTGTGCCGGCCAGTGTGGCCGTGTGGTTCTATGCGTTTCAGTTTGGGCCCGCGTGACCGCTACGGCCGCAGGTTCGTATCCTGCCTCGGGCATGGATGTGTGTGATGTCCTTAGGTTAGTTAGGTTTAAGTAGTTCTAAGTTCTAGGGGACTGATGACCTCGGAAGTTAAGTCCCATAGTGCTCAGAGCCATTTGAACCATTTGAACTATCATTCTTTCTCCTGTCGAGTGTATAATACAATAGTTTGTGTAACTGTGTTTGATGTGTTAATGTGTGCAATAAATCTTACAGTTTCAATAAGATACTGCCAGCAAATTACTCTGCTGACGAATTCACACTAGAGTCTTTGTTGATGACGCAAGTATAAAAATATAAAGTAACCATTTCAAAGCATCTTTTTCAAAAAGTACCTTCATAGAAGAAAACTTACTCATTATCATGCAACTGAAACGATGCCATCAACATTAGCACTAGTAGGAAATCAGTGTAATTTGTAGTTATCACACACAGAAAATATTAAAAAGCCCAGATTGGAACCAATTTTTACGCTAACAGTCTGAATAAAAGTGCAGTCGATAAAACCAATGACAGAAATTGAAGTGAGTGAGAACACTCAGCCAGCCTGAAAAATTTTGCAGCATAAAATGTAGGTTGTATGAATTCCTTAAATATGGCCATGAATTTACTACAAAAACCTGAGCACAATAAATATGACCTAATTCATATAGCTTCAGACACTATTACTGAACATGAAAGTATCATCAAGGGCTTAAAATGGAGATTCCACAGCTACTGATATTTTACCTAAATTTTTGAGGCACTACAATGATTGTAGCTGTACATGAAGTCCTGTGACACTTTTTCAATAAACTTAACAGCGAGGTGCTGTTCCAGAGACATCAGACTTTGCTATTTTGCAGCTACTTTTTAAGACAATTGACAAAACTAAAATACTACAAAGCAATATCTCTGCTAAATTGCTTTTGGTAACATTTGAGAAACTAATGTACATATCAACTGCAGACAACATAAAAATTCACAGCATCCTAAAGAGAACTCAATTAGGTTCCTGAAAAATCAGATCAATAAAGGAGGCTATTTTCTCTCACACACATGAAATTCGAAAGTCAATGAATAACAAAATTTAACCTGTTGAAATTTTTTATGAACTGTCACAGGTCTTTGACTGTCTAGACCTCAACATTTTCTTGAGGAAGGCGAAATTTAAACTTTAGAATGGTAGCATCGGTAGGTGGATTCAGTCGTAGCTGCATAATAGAAAGCAGGTGACACTTAATGGTATTGGTGGCTGCCCTGTTTCATTTGACTGGGGCACACTAAAATATGGAGTGCCACAAGGAGGCAATTTACGGTCCTTACTGTTTCTTAGCTTTGTCAATGAGCTCCCATAATCTACAATCACTGAGACTTAGTTTAACCTGTTTGCTAATGATACTACTTTGCTTGAAACTCGAATAATCAGGGACCTATAAAATAAATGTTAAACTGTACTTACAATTATCTTTTGCTGTTTTAAGTGTATTGGGCTAATGCTTAAGGTTACATACATTCAATACAAGTAATTTCATGTGTCTAATCAAGAAAATGACGTGATGCACTAAAACTGTGATAACCAAAATATGTAACATCGTTTAACTGGTCTAAGCAAATTATAGATCTTTATAAATGACTCATCCTGGCAACTTATGTCTCTCTGTAGTTACTCCTGTTCCTGGAATGGATACTATCAAAGCTCTTTATTTTGGTTATTTATGCTATATCATGTCATGTGGTATAAGTCTTTTAGATAGTCAACCTTTAACCAACAGCTAATTCTTGCACAAAAGAGAGCAACTAGAACTATGACTGGCGTTCACTCAAGAAGTTTTTGCGGAAACCTGTTCTATTAAGTTCCCAATAGTTCTTTTTTTTTTTTTGGTCATCAGTCTTCTGTCTGGTTTGATGTGATCCACCACGAATTCCTTTCCTGTGCTAACCTCATCATCTCAGAGTAGCACTTGCAACCTATGTCCTCAATTATTTGCTGGATGTATTCCAATCTCTGTCTTCCTCTACAATTTTTGCGCTCTATAGCTCCGTGTAGTACCATGGAAGTCATTCCCTCATGGCTTAACCCATGTCTTATCATCCTGTCCCTTCTCCGTATCAGTGTTTTCCACATGTTCCTTTCCTCTCCGATTCTGCACAGAACCTGTTCATTCCTTACCTTATCAGTCCACCTAATTTTCAACATTCGTCTGTAGCTTCGATTCTCTTCTGTTCCGGTTTTCCCACAGTCCATACTTCATTACCATACAATGCTGTACTCCACTCTTACATTCTCAGAAATTTCTTCCTCAAATGGAGGCCAATATTTGATATTAGTAGACTTCTCTGCCGGCCTGAGTGGCCGAGCGGTTCTAGGCGCTACAGTCTGTAACCGCGCGACCGCTACGGTCGCAAGTTCGAATCCTGCCTCGGGCATGGATGTGTGTGATCTCCTTAGGTTAGTTAGGTTTAAGTAGTTCTATGTTCTAGGGGACTAATGACCTCAGAAGTTAAGTCCCATAGTGCTCAGAGCCATTTTTTTAGACTTCTCTTGGCCAGGAATGCCCTTTTTGACATTGCTAGTCTGCTTTTGACGTCCTCCTTGCTCCATCCATCATTGGTTATTTTACTGCCTAAGTAGCAGAATTCCTTAACTTCATCTACTTTGTAACCATCAATCCTGACTTCAAGTTTCTCGCTGTTCTCGTTTCTACTACTTCTCATTACCTGTGTCTTTCTTTGATTTACTCTCACTACGTATTTTGTACTCATTAGACCATTATGTTTAGCAGACCATGTAATTCTTCTTCACTTTCACTCAAGATATCAATGTCGTCAGCGACTTGTATCATTGATATCCTTTCACCTTGAATTTTATTTCCACTCCTGAATCTTTCTTTCATTTCCGTCGTTGTTCCCTCGATGTACAGATTGAACAGTAGGGGCAAAAGGCTACATCATTGTCTCACACCCTTTTTAATATGAGCACTTCGTTTTTCGTCCTCCACTCTTATTATTCCCTCTTGGCTGTTGTACATATTGTATATGACCTGTCTCTCCCTATAGCTTACCCCTACTTTTTTCAGAATTTCGTACATGGTGCACCATTTTACATTGTCAAACGATTTTTCCATGTCGATAAATCCTATGAATGTGTCTTGATTTTTCTTTATATTCCCATAGTTATTTTCTTTGATGGTTTTTCTCTCTAATAACAATTCTCTTCTTGTATCTAATATCACATATTGCATTACAATACAAAGTCTAAACTATTTACATGGGTATCAAAGCATCTAAGCCTTGCACAAAAAGTTGTACATTATTCTGCCAGAAAACTCAACTTTCTTCCATGAGTGCTGCATTTAAGTTACCCAAGGTACCAGTTATGTCTTCGTTGTCATCAAGGTTAAAATATAGATTTCTATTGACAGTGCTTTAACCACTGACAATAAAATAGTTATCTGCCAAGTTCACATTAATGCCTTGCTTAATTTAAATATATGGAAAAGTGCTTGTGTAGGCTTGATGAGTACTTGCAGATAATCTAATGACTGTTTTTGTACATCTACATCTATCTACATCTACATTTATATTCCGCAAGTCACCCAACGGTGTGTGGCGGAGGGCACTTTACGTGCCACTGTCATTACCTCCCTTTCCTGTTCCAGTCGCGTATGGTTCGCGGGAAGAACGACTGTCTGAAAGCCTCCGTGCGCGCTCTAATCTCTCTAATTTTACATTCGTGATCTCCTCGGGAGGTATATGTAGGGGGAAGCAATATATTCGATACCTCATCCAGAAACGCACCCTCTCGAAACCTAGCGAGCAAGCTACACCGCGATGCAGATCGCCTCTCTTGCAGAGTCTGCCACTTGAGTTTATTAAACATCTCCGTAACGCTATCACGGCTACCAAATAACCCTGTGACGAAACGCGCCGCTCTTCTTTGGATCTTCTCTATCTTCTCTGTCAACCCGATCTGGTACGGATCCCACACTGATGAGCAATACTCAAGTATAGGTCGAACGAGTGTTTTGTAAGCCACCTCCTTTGTTGATGGACTAGATTTTCTAAGCACTCTCCCAATTAATCTCAACCTGGTACCCGCCTTACCAACAATTAATTTTATATGATCATTCCACTTCAAATCGTTCCGCACGCATACTCCCAGATATTTTACAGAAGTAACTGCTACCAGTGTTTGTTCCGCTATCATATAATCATGCAATAAAGGATCCTTCTTTTTATGTATTCGCAATACATTACATTTGTCTATGTTAAGGGACAGTTGCCACTCCCTGCACCAAGTGCCTATCCGCTGCAGATCTTCCTGCATTTCGCTACAATTTTCTAATGCTGCAACTTCTCTGTATACTACAGCATCATCCGCGAAAAGCCACATGGAACTTCCGACACTATCTACTAGGTCATTTATATATATTGTGAAAAGCAATGGTCCCATAACACTCCCCTGTGGCACGCCAGAGGTTACTTTAACGTCTGTAGACGTCTCTCCATTGATAACAACATGCTGTGTTCTGTTTGCTAAAAACTCTTCAATCCAGCCACACAGCTGGTCTGATATTCCGTAGGCTCTTACTTTGTTTATCAGGCGACAGTGCGGAACTGTATCGAACGCCTTCCGGAAGTCAAGAAAAATAGCATCTACCTGGGAGCCTGTATCTAATATTTTCTGGGTCTCATGAACAAATAAAGCGAGTTGGGTCTCACACGATCGCTGTTTCCGGAATCCATGTTGATTCCTACTGAGTAGATTCTGGGTTTCCAAAAACGACATGATACTCGAGCAAAAAACATGTTCTAAAATTCTACAACAGATCGACGTCAGAGATATAGGTCTATAGTTTTGCGCATCTGCTCGACGACCCTTCTTGAAGACTGGGACTACCTGTGCTCTTTTCCAATCATTTGGAACCCTCCGTTCCTCTAGAGACTTGCGGTGCACGGCTGTTAGACGGGGGGCAAGTTCTTTCGCGTACTCTGTGTAGAATCGAATTGTTATCCCGTCAGGTCCAGTGGACTTTCCTCTGTTGAGTGATTCCAGTTGCTTTTCTATTTCTTGGACACTTATTTTGATGTCAGCCATTTTTTCGTTTGTGCAAGGATTTAGAGAAGGAACTATAGTACGGTCTTCCTCTGTGAAACAGCCTTGGAAAAAGGTGTTTAGTATTTCAGCTTTACGCGTGTCATCCTCTGTTTCAATGCCATCATCATCCCGGAGTGTCTGGGTATGATGTTTCGAGCCACTTACTGATTTAACGTAAGACCAGAACTCCCTAGGATTTTCTGTCAAGTCGGAACATAGAATTTTACTTTCGAATTCACTGAACGCTTCACGCATAGCCCTCCTTACGCTAACTTTGACATCGTTTAGCTTCTGTTTGTCTGAGAGGTTTTGGCTGCGTTTAAACTTGGAGTGAAGCTCTCTTTATTTTAAGTTTTGAGATTTTCTATTTTTAATCTGTTAGTCAAAATATGTCTTATTTGTTTCTGTTTAGGTAGCTGGAATAGTTTAAATTCCTTCCCATGACTTTATTGGCATTTATGTATGATGCTCACAATAAGAACTGTGATATTGTCACTTCACAGAAGGGTTATCCATAAACACTTAGTTCATTAATTTACCTGAAGCGAAATTAAATGGTGAAAAACCACTCGTGCAACTGAGGTCAGAACAAACTGCCTGATACAACAATTGGAGGATTAACAGGGATGCATAACTGAGTGATAACTAGAGGCTAGATTTCGTGTAATTACATATTCTGTTCCTTTATATGGAGTTATAATTACATTGCAGAGATTCTTATTTCAAAATTTTAAATTACACGTTTCGGCACATTTTGAAGTATAATATATATTTCACACTATACACATAATTTTAGGTAATTTGATATTACTGCAGAATTAATATGCATTTTTGTAAGTCCCATATATTTTCGTTACATAGCAAGAAAAGAGAAAAATCAGATTTTACTATTGTGTTTCTCATAAGGTCGCCAATCTTGATACAATTAAAGCTAAAATGGACAAGTTTAATGCAGACAACAATGAGTCATTTTAAACACATTGTTTTCTTGTTCTCAGATGATTCACAATGTTTAACAGTCAGCTGCATTTAAGTTACCCAAGGTACCAGTTATGTCTTCGTTGTCATCAAGGTTTAAATATAGATTTCTTTTGACAGTGCTTTAACCACTGACAATAAAATAGTTCTCTGCCAAATCTGTGATAAAGATATAGGATGTAGGATAAAGTCTCAAACTGGACGAACTTTAAATGGTTCATATGGCTCTGAGCACTATAGGACTTAACATTTGAGGTCATCAGTCCCCTAGAACTTAGAACTACTTAAGCCTAACTAACCTAAGCCTAACTAAGCCTAACACACATCCATTCCTGAGGCAGAATTCGAACCTGCGATCGTAGCGGTCATGCGCGGTTCCAGACTGAAGCACCTTGAACCGCTCGGCCACACTGGCTGGCGGACGAACTTTACAAAGAACTCTTCATATTAGGAATGAACGATGGATTTCTTCAAAGAAACAGGTTGTACTAACACAGTTGCAGGGACAGCTACATAAACTAATAGTGAGTTTTACAGAGAATTGTGCTTTGCATTTGTAATGGAAATTCTGCAACACAACATTCCTGATGGATCCTTTCTCAAAAAAGCCTTATCTGGATTCTAGCTATGTTGACAAATTAGAAAAATAGGCATGGTTGACATTGGCAAACCTTCTATATAAATTTCTGCTGATGAGACAATGGATGCTGTAAGCCATTTCATCCCTAATCTAACTGTTGGCAAGTTGGATTCTGAGGCTGCATCTATGCTCTATTTAATTTATTTTAAACCTTTCGTGGTGACAAAAGGTTCAATAATTCCTAGATCAGTGATCATCAGATTCTTTTGTTCAAGAGCCAATATTGACATTGTGGGATGACATCTGGGATCTCATATGTAGCGATCTTATCATTAATTGGTAGCCTACATAAATCGTTATGTAATGAGTCCCAAGTAGACTAGCTATAGTAAGGGCGCTATAAGTTGGCTGCCCCCATCCAAGTAGTGGCTTTTAGAAGCTGGAATTCTTTGAAACACTTCCTTTCACCTGTCTCAGGTTGTTGACACCTTCAGCGACACCAAAGTTATGACAATGTAGTTGCCTGATGAAGTGTTATTGTGTTACCTCTGTGAGTGGATGATTAATTGTTTAGTGATACTAATTGTACTTACATTTAAATCCATTAAATCCATTATGTAATATGGGATAGGATCACAAATGTTTACTAAATGTTGGAATTTCATTTTCCTTCTACTCATTGCTTTGTATTAAAACATCTTAATTTAATTTGATATTCCTTGTTACAAATATGCATGGTATTTGAAGATGACCATCTCTATAATGTACATTTATGAACCTGTCTTACTTACGATTGAAATTTTTACCATGGCAGCTGATTTTTATGAGGCACACATGCCCCTGAGTTGTGAGCACTGGAAGGAGAACAAGAAAACATTCTCCCTATCATATCCTCTCAACTGCAATGACAAATCTCCAAATCTCTCTGCCACTGCACCCAGATTCACCCTAAGTGGCAAAGTCTGTTTAACGCAGCATCAAAAATACAGTCTTAAGAACCTCTTAAAGCTAACATTTTTTTGATTCTGCTGTTAGTTCCTAGATACACATTATCATAAAACACAGCTGAGAACTGCAGGCCACATGAATACTTGATTCAGGCCGCATGCAGGCCGCAGTTTGACGACCGTTGTGCTAGATTAATTTTTGTCGAACTTAAAGTACTATGGCCAGATGGCATAAAAGAAGGTAGGAGCCTACTGCCTTATACAGATGCAGCTCCACACATATTGAAATAGGGGAAATCATTTACTGTATTTCATCCAAACGTAGGGCATGTTGTATGTACAGCTCATGCAACAAGTGATAGAGACAGTTAGACATCATTTCTAATAAGTAAATACACCGATATCAGCAATGGGGATTGTTTTCATGGAATGTCTTTATGTGTGCAACGCTACAAGCAGCAGCTACCTGATGTTCTTCTGCCTGCGGAGCCAGTGAGAACAAGGTGGGCGTGTATTTCTATGGTAAGCACTTTAAACTGTGATGTCAGCGATGGAGAACTTTTCTTCTGATCCTGGAGTGCCTGTGGGTAAGTCCTTGTCAACTTTCGAGAGTTATAAAGCGCTCAGTTTAGTTTCATACACTCCTGGAAATGGAAAAAAGAACACATTGACACCGGTGTGTCAGACCCACCATACTTGCTCCGGACACTACGAGAGGGCTGTACAAGCAATGATCACACGCACGGCACAGCGGACACACCAGGAACCGCGGTGTTGGCCGTCGAATGGCGCTAGCTGCGCAGCATTTGTGCACCGCCGCCGTCAGTGTCAGCCAGTTTGCCGTGGCATACGGAGCTCCATCGCAGTCTTTAACACTGGTAGCATGCCGCGACAGCGTGGACGTGAACCGTATGTGCAGCTGACGGACTTTGAGCGAGGGCGTATAGTGGGCATGCGGGAGGCCGGCTGGACGTACCGCCGAATTGCTCAACACGTGGGGCGTGAGGTCTCCACAGTACATCGATGTTGTCGCCAGTGGTCGGCGGAAGGTGCACGTTCCCGTCGACCTGGGACCGGACCGCAGCGACGCACGGATGCACGCCAAGACCGTAGGATCCTACTCAGTGCCGTAGGGGACCGCACCGCCACTTCCCAGCAAATTAGGGACACTGTTGCTCCTGGGGTATCGGCGAGGACCATTCGCAACCGTCTCCATGAAGCTGGGCTACGGTCCCGCACACCGTTAGGCCGTCTTCCGCTCACGCCCCAACATCGTGCAGCCCGCCTCCAGTGGTGTCGCGACAGGCGTGAATGGAGGGACGAATGGAGACGTGTCGTCTTCAGCGATGAGAGTCGCTTCTGCTTTGGTGCCAATGATGGTCGTATGCGTGTTTGGCGCCGTGCAGGTGAGCGCCACAATCAGGACTGCATACGACCGAGGCACACAGGGCCAACACCCGGCATCATGGTGTGGGGAGCGATCTCCTACACTGGCCGTACACCACTGGTGATCGTCGAGGGGACACTGAATAGTACACGGTACATCCAAACCGTCATCGAACCCATCGTTCTACCATTCCTAGACCGGCAAGGGAACTTGCTGTTCCAACAGGACAATGCACGTCCGCATGTATCCCGTGCCACCCAACGTGCTCTAGAAGGTGTAAGTCAACTACCATGGCCAGCAAGATCTCCGGATCTGTCCCCCATTGAGCATGTTTGGGACTGGATGAAGCGTCGTCTCACGCGGTCTGCACGTCCAGCACGAACGCTGGTCCAACTGAGGCGCCAGGTGGAAATGGCATGGCAAGCCGTTCCACAGGACTACATCCAGCATCTCTACGATCGTCTCCATGGGAGAATAGCAGCCTGCATTGCTGCGAAAGGTGGATATACACTGTACTAGTGCCGACATTGTGCATGCTCTGTTGCCTGTGTCTATGTGCCTGTGGTTCTGTCAGTGTGATCATGTGATGTATCTGACCCCAGGAATGTGTCAATAAAGTTTCCCCTTCCTGGGACAATGAATTCACGGTGTTCTTATTTCAATTTCCAGGAGTGTATATCGTAAGTCGCTTCCCAACAGTATCAAGACTGGAGACTTCAAGTATGCCTCTCCAAGAGGCTGTAAGAATAATGTCAGAGGCAGTTGGGAAGGTCAGTGTTGTATCAGGTGAAGTGGGTGGTATAGTTTCCAGTAAACTGCAGTCTGTACTGAATAAGAACCCTGTATATTCGAAGCTTGTTATTTTGTCTATCTTATTTAATGGTGAAATTGTAGAAGCCCCTGAGAATATTATTCCTAGCACAATCCCTTTGCATAAATCAGCAACATAGGTCTCTTGTGAAGTCGAGCGATCTTTCTCAGTCCATAAAAACATATTGTGAGACAGAAGACTCAGCAACTGAACATTTGGAAAAATGTATTATAATTAATTCTGTTCAAGTCTGACTTAAGTGCTTCAATTGGAGACACTTGCACTTCCATACTCTGAAGCAGAAGTGAACTGATTAAGAATTAATAAAGATATTTGACTTGCCTACCTGTGAACTTATTTTTCTAGGAAAAAGAGAAAAATTTTGGATTTTGTATGTAACTGCTTCATAGCATATTTATTTAAATATTTCACCTATTTTGGTTACATGTTTGTGTCGATATTTCTTAATTAGATACTGTAAAAAGTTCGGACTCTAGCAGCAACACAGTCCTACCTTGCCACACTGTGCACTCGAAGTTCATCCATGCATATTCGACCTGTTATCATTATCGGCTCTCACGTGCTATATAGTCATTCATACTCGGCAATCCCTTTTATGTGACCTGATAACGCTTTGCAGTAACACAACACGACTCTGGTAGAGGTTGGTACACCATCAAATAAACAACAAGCTAATCTTGTGAAAACATGGTATATTGTTGACGTCCTATATCCTCCAGTTCCTTTGGTGTACATTAGTTTCAACAAATATGCAAAGCTACATGTGGCACTCATCAGACTCCACAGAGCCTATTTGACCGATGATAATTGGGGGAGACAGGACACTTCCCTGTTACCTTCACCCTTTTACCTTTATCTTCAGTTTCGCACAATCTGTATTGCAGTTTTCATTTGTATCTTTTGAACAGTGAGTGATCATTCGTCTCAACCTAGTCAAGTTCCAGATGCCTCCTGCATCACATCAGCACAGAAGCAAGTTACATATTTAGCTTTTACTGTGTTTTCTCATAGTTTAATTCTTAAATTCCTTATGTGTGTTTGTATTTAAGAGTATGTCGCATTTAAGTAACTGTAAAGTGTAGTTTCGCGCGGTCTGTAGCGCAGTCTTCATGTGTTTGTTTTGAATGCCCAGTGACCATTCGTCTCAGCCTAGTCAGGTTCCAGCTGCCTCCTGTATCACCCCAACACAGCAGAAAGTTACATATTTAGCTTTTTCTGTGTTTTTTTCCATAGATTAATTCTAAAATTCCTTGTATTTTGTCTATTTAAGAGGTCTAATCTCCGATTTTAGTAACTGTAAAGTGTAGATTTGTGCAGTCTGTTGCACTGTTGTCAGTTCTTTTGGATGGCCAGTTGCACAACCTGGTAAGGTTTCAGCCTCCATAGGTGACATATCAGGAGTGTAGCAAGTTACATATTTAGCTTCCTCTGTGTATTTTATAGGTAATTTTTAAGTTAGTAGTGGTTAGAACTTGTGTTGCTACGTGCTGATGCAGGAGGGGCTGGCTGCCGTTCGTAAACAGCTGAAGACATTTTTGACCATGGGCAGCCATCTTCAGTCTGATACCTCGAGGAATAGCAGTGGTGGAGATTCTCACACTTTGCATGGGACACCTCAGGTGTCACATGTTTCCCTCACAAGCTTTGCTGCCAAGCTACCCCACAGTGTTCTGGATGTGCTGCATCCAGCCTCACCACAGGGTGAATGGTGGATGTAAAGCATTTGCATTAGAATTGCTCATGGTGGAGAGTCAATGTGGAGACTTCCCCTCTGGCCTCACCCATTTACCCTGTGAGTGAACAGTAGGTTGCTCATTCAGCAGAGTTTGGAGAGCTACACAGGAGGAAGAGTGTGTGAGTCATCAGGATCTCCAACGTTAGGCATATTATGGAACACTTCAGAGAAATAGTCGCCAGGGCAGAAAGAAATCCAATATGCATTTGGTATGACTATTGGGGACCTCATCTCTGATATAAAGGAGTCCCTGTTGTGGCTATCGAGCATACATGATGCAATCATCTGTAATTTGTGGCTAAAGACAGCGCCAATGACACCTGTCAAATGGATGCTGGAGCCATCCTCAGTTCTTACAGTTGGCGGCGGAAGTGGTGAAGACTGCTGGCCTCATGTGCATGGTAAAAGTAGAGTTCACCATTTGCAGCGTCGTTTCCAGAACTGATCAGGGCTCTTTGATTTGGTGCCAAGTGTAGGGTCTCAATCAAAGGCTCCACCACTTCTGTGACAGTCTGCAGTTTTCTGGACCAACGCTATTAGGTGGAGAATTATAGGTCTCACCTTGACAAATCAGGGGTGCACTACACAAAGGAAGCAGCTAATCATGTACCACAGTACTTGTGAAGTGCACATGGAGATTTTTATGTTAGGTGGTAGCTTAAAGCTCTCTGATGAACACTGATCAGTTGATACAGAGAGAGCGAAATCAGAGAGCGAACTCAGACCATGTAGAAAGTAAGGACATTTTGACAGTCAAGTGTTAACACAACAAGTTGTGGAAATATTTGTAAAAAAAGTCCTGAATTTACTGCCCTCAAGGAAAGCTGTCATGCACAAAATATACTCGTAAATGAGAGCTGGACAAAACACTGTGTAGGAAGCTCTGAAATATTTAGCGAGGCATGGAATGTATAGTGAAAAGACAGAATAGACGCCATAAGAGGGGAGTCTTCAATGTAGTTCATGTTGTGTCGACAAGAGGTGCCGACACAGTGTGTTTGAGGGGGCCGAAATGCACGCTATAAGCGCACGAAGGATGGCGTGAAGTCTGAAACTGGATACGCAATGAATGCTATAAAGAAAAGTACGTAGCTGCAGTAATACTTAACTTTATTCCATCATAGTTATACATCGCTCTTGAAGATACAAATGCGACTCTGTAGATACATGAAGTTACTAATGGCGCCTTGCTAGGTCGTAGCCATTAACTTAGCTGAAGGCTATTCTAACTATCTGCTCTGCAAATGAGCGAGGCTTCGTCAGTGTAGTCGCTAGCAACGTCGTCGTACAACTGGGGCGAGTGCTAGTAAGTCTCTCGAGACCTGCCGTGTGGTGGCGCTCGGTCTGATCACTGACAGTGGCGACACGCGGGTCCGACATGTACTAATGGACCGCGGCCGATTTAAGCTACCAGCTAGCAAGTGTGGTGTCTGGCGGTGACACCACAGTTCACAAATGTATTGTTTTTATCGAGGTCGAAGTTGAGTCTGAATGTGAAGTTAGCTGGATACGTGTAACAGGTCAAGGTGAAATCAAGTTAATTATCGAATGTTTTTACGGGCCAATTCCGCCATGACATTTTTAGACTCATTCAAGGAAAGTAGTAGTGTATAAATGCCCAGAACACAGATTAATAGTTGAGAGGTGAACTTTACCTACCGAGTATAGATTGTATTCGTTGTAGGTGGTAAGGGCAGGCAGTCCTGCGAAGTACTTTCGAACACATTTTCCGAATACTCTCTTGAGCAGCTAGTTTGAATGCTCACAAACAATGGAAATGTTTTAGACCTTGTAGCTACAAACAGGCCCGACCTTATCGACAGTGTCAGTTCAGATATAGCGATTACTGAACAAGATGTCATGTGCTGTTGCGATGTGCTGGTGTGGAGAAGAGTTTGTATCTCTTTAATTCAGTATCTACCAACTAATTAATTATGCTCACAACGGTAACAGAAGGAAATGACGGAGGACCCTACTACTTGGTAAAATAAGGAGTGCACACTCACAATAATTTAATAAAAATCTTAATCTACTCAAAAAAGATAACTTTATCATAATAAACAACAGGAAATGGGATTCTGCCTATATCTACAAAATGATATGCGGATTAAATATTACAATGAGATTTATTATACAGGGTGTCTTAAAAGAGTTTCCCTGATTCCATAAATTGATAACTCAGGCTAGAAGTAAGATACAAATATGAAACTTGTGTAGAATTGTTTACAACTATCAAAGTTTTTTTTCTGTTTTAGGTTCGCAGTACGTAAGAAGTGGATGAGGTGCAGTGCCCAAGAAGCCATGTTAACCAATCAGGAGAAGGCACAGTTTGTCTAATGGTAAGAGACACTTCCAGACAACATTTGGAAGGAATCCACCTGATGTCAAGAGCATTAAAGCCTGGTATGAGAAGTTCAAGAACACAGAATCGGTTGCTGACCTTCCGAGGTCTGGTCGACCAAGAACTTCAGCAGACAGGGTGGAAGCTGTAAGGCAGTCTTTTCTACGAAGACCGAAGAAATCGGTGCGCAGGGCCTCACGTGAATTACAGATGCCTAGAAGCTCTCTCCATGACATTTTACACAAACGTTTATTGTTTCGTGCATACAAAGTGCAAATCGTTCAGGCCTTGTTGCCCAATGACAGTACATGTCGATATGACTTTGCAGTCGAAATGCTATCACGTATTGAGGACGATGATGGTTATCTCAGACGAATTGCCTTTTCCGACGAAGCAACCTTTTCTGTCAGTGGAGTAGTGAATCGCCATAATGTGCGCATTTGGGGTTCACAACCCCCTGGCGAGGTCATGGAGTGCACCAGAGACAGTCCAAAGGTGAATGTTTGGTGCGCGCTTTTGCACGATCGAATTATCTACATCTACATCTACATGATTACTCTGCAATTCACATTTAAGTGCTTGGCAGAGGGTTCATCGAACCACAATCATACTATCTACCATTCCACTCCCCAACAGCGTGCGGGAAAAACGAACACATAAATCTTTCTGTTCGAGCTCTGATTTATCTTATTTTATTTTGATGATCATTCCTACCTATGTAGGTTGGACTCAACAAAATATTTTCGCATTCGGAAGAGAAAGTTGGTGACTGAAATTTCGTAAAGAGATCTCGCCGCGACGAAAAACGTCTTTGCTTTAATGACTTCCAAAAAAATGGTTCAAATGGCTCTGAGCACTATGGGACTCAACTGCTGTGGTCATCAGTCCCCTAGAACTTAGAACTACTTAAATCTAACTAACCTAAGGACATCACACACATCCATGCCCGAGGCAGGACTCGAACCTGCGACCGTAGCAGTCGCACGGTTCCGGACTGCGCGCCTAGAACCGCGAGACCACCGCGGCCGGCAATGACTTCCATCCCAACTCGCGTATCGTATCTGCCACACTCTCTCCCCTATTACGTGATAATACAAAACGAGCTGCCCTTTTTTGTACCCTTTCGATGTCCTCCGTCAATCCCACCTGGTAAGGATCCCACACTGCCCAGCAAGATTCTAACAGAGGACGAACGAGTGTAGTGTAAGCTGTCTCTATAGTGGACTTGTTGCATCTTCTAAGTGTCCTGCCAATGAAACGCAACCTTTGGCTCGCCTTCCCCACAATATTATCTATGTGGTCTTTCCAACTGAAGTTATTCGTAATTTTAACACCCAGGTACTTAGTTGAATTGACAGCCTTGAGAATGGTACTATTTATCGAGTAATCGAATTCCAACGGATTTCTTTTGGAACTCATGTGGATCACCTCACACTTTTCGTTATTTAGCGTTAACTGCCACCTACCACACCATACAGCAATCTTTTCTAAATCGCTTTGCAACTGATACTGGTCTTCGGATGACCTTACTAGACGGTAAATTATAGCATCATCTGCGAACAACCTAAGAGAACTGCTCAGATTGTCACCCAGGTCATTATATAGATCAGGAACAGCAGAGGTCCCAGGACGCTTCCATAGGGAACACCTGATATCACTTCAGTTTTACTCGATGATTTGCCATCTATTACTACGAACTGCGACCTTCCTGACAGGAAATCACAAATCCAGTCGCACAACTGTGACGATACCCCATAGGCCCGCAGTCTGAAAGAACAAACACCAAACATACGATAGTAGCCCAATTTCATATTTACCCAGGTTTTGAGTGATCTTAGCTTAAACTGGTAATTGTCATTTTAATAATAGTAATTTTTACCCAAAATGGGGTTTCCCCTCTCCCACCACTACTGTGCATCTATTAGCCCTTCCCCCTCTCCATCCCCATGGCCCCTTAGTGTCCCCTGTATTCTGAAACTGCAGTTCTTAATCTGTACCTCACTTAAATAACACCATGAAGCATCAGAGATCATTCGTCAACCCCGAGGAGGATAAAAAGAAGAAAACTGTTTCATTCCTCCGCTGTTTCTCGTTATTATTATTATTGTCATTTACTAATAATTTCTTTGTCTTACAGTGCAGAGAACGCCTGATGGTAACGCATTCAACTAGCATGATATATAGAAATCAAATGGTTTTCCACTGCACTTACCTGGTTTTATGGACTTTAGATTCCCACCATCTGTTTCGTCCATTTTTTAGCCTGTAACACAGCAACAGTGTTCCCTTGCTGGCATATCACTGTTCGATGTAAAAGAACTCTTCTTCTATGATCATGAGTTATCAGTATCAGCTACATCAGTAACACCATCCATGCGGTCACAGTGGCATAACACATGCATTAACATGTTTGTATTCACATTTATGTACAGCTAAATGAGAGTGATAGCAAATGTATAGATGTGTCATGACCTCTGGTCGTGAGTTCAATACTCTAACAGTGTTTGAAAATCCTCAGCTTAGTGGTAAGAATGTTATGTTTTCATCATACAAATGGTGGCAGTTACGTGAGAATTTTTCAAAGGCAGCTTCTCTCTTCAACGATGAAGCTCTACCCCCTGTGGTAATAGGTTGTCACTCTGTGTGTCGGTGGCTATCTAAAAACTGTTAATATTATCAGTGATGAGAATATGTTAAAGCACACCCATTTACAAGTGGCGACATTCAGAAACTTGGTGTACGCCAGTTCAGCATTTCAGTGGGCAGTAAATTACAGAGTTGGTTTGTGGAATTATGTATATAGGTGTTTTGGCAATGTTTAGTATGCTCTTCCAGAGCTGACTAATGAATGGTGCATCACCATTATTTGATGCAGATAAAGAAATGTGTGCATGCTCAAATATGTTTACATTCTCCACAATGGTATCCAAAATTTAAAGAGAAAGTAAATGCACTGTAAAAAATTATTTGTACCTTATTTCAAGCAAGGGTGCAGTGCTGTTGTAGCTCAGTCAGCAATGTGTAGTTGCACTATGGGGAAAAATGGGTCTGTCTACATTACCAAGTGACTCTAAGCTAGATAATAGCTATGCATTTTAACATGCACTTGAAGTACCGAAAATATGTGATAGGTCTTTTCTAAATAAAAATATCAAGTGAGAGTTATATGTTTGACAATTTTTTTCTGGTTTCTTCACTAGATGTACAAAAATTCTTAGGTGGAGAGAAATACATAACATTGACTAGCAATTACAGAGATACATTTCTCTTTGGTAGATGCCTCGTTTACTGTATACATATTTGTTAATGAGTAGATATTAAAGAGATACATTTTACATGACTAGAAATTACTACTATGTGTCCCACAGCAGTCACATCTTTTTGATACAATATTAGAGATTCTTATTGTACTGCAGTTACTGTCTTTCACAATATTAGAGAGAATGTTTTGCCATGACTGAGAAGTGCCTGACTTGCCGTAGAATTGTTAGTTCCGGGATTTGGTGTGATGGATGCAGTAGTTTTTTTCACTGGGGGGACTGCAGTGGCGTGGGTGTTGGGAAAGTGGATCAGGCTCATCAGTGGTTATGTAGGATTTGCAGCAGAGATAGGAAGATAGTGGAACAGGAGGGGAAAATTGCTGCCCTTCAGGCTGAACTAGATCAGGCTAGGGAAGATCTGGACAGGTTAAGGAGGGAGAAGGGCAAAGAGAGGTGGGAAGTGGCAACAGGTAGCAGAAGGAACAGGCCTAGAACTAAGTCTGACAGTTTTGTGGTGAATGTCAAAAATAAGTTTGACCTGTTGCTTCAGTTAGAAACTGATGAGCCTCAAGCAGAGGTAGGTGTAGACAGGACACAACAAACTTTCAATAGGAAATTGAAAAAGAATGTAGGAAAGTCATCAAAAAGGAAGAAAGTTTTGCTGTTAGGCAGTTCTCATGCCAGGGGTGTAGGCCAACTTCTGCAGGAGGAATTAGGACCAGAATACCAGGTCACAAATTTTTTCAAACCAAGTGCTAGTCTGGATCAGGTGACAGAGGATTTAGGTTCACTCTGTAAAGGATTTACCAGGGAAGACACCGTGGTTATTGTGGGAGGGCCAGGGAACAGCATCGACAGAGATCCTGGGTACAGTATAGAGTGTGACCTGGTAAAGATTGCGTCGGCATCGAGACACACCAATGTTGAATTTGTATCTGTCCTGAGACGCCATGACCGGCCTCATTTGAACTCTTCTGTTGGGAGAGTTAATTTGGAGTTGGAACGGCTGCTTGGGTCGGGTGCGGGGGCTCATATTGGTGTGGTTCCTGTTGATTATCTCAGTAGGTGGGACTATACCAGGCACGGCCTACATCTCAACAGGAAAGGGAAGGGGAAACTGGCTGGGGTAATAGCAGGAAATTTAAGGGGGGGAGGCACTGCCATGAATGGTAAAATACCAGTGGTTACAGGTGTTGGAGCAGCACCTTTTTTAGGATAGGTAAGACAGAAAGATGTCAAGTTCTACGAGAGGTTAGGATTGAAACAAATCTTCAGTTTAGGAAAGAAATTAAACAGCACAATTCTAGCACATTGGATCACCAATCACAGCTGTCAATTATAAATTTTCACCAATCACCAGAAATTTTAACTTCACCAAGTTGTATCTCAGTCCTAGGTAATTGCATTGATGAATTAAAGTCACCCAACCCAGTTGACATAATCTGCCTCTCTGAACACCATGTGACCACTGGTATAGGAACTAGGCCTAAGCACAATGAGAAACTCAGACAGGAGAGTACTGCAAATGTTAGAATAAGGAAAGGTTCTCATAAAAGTATAATTAAAAATAATGTAAGTATATTTCATCAAAATATTGGGAGTTTAATAATAAAGTAGATGAGCTTCTGGTTTTTTTAGAAGATTTAGAAGCTGAGAATGAAATAGATATACTATGCCTGTCTGAGCATCACATTGTTACTGATATGGATAAGGTAAATGTAAGTGGATATAAGCTCTCTGCACATGTAATGAGAGAAAATATGGAGGAAGGAGGAGTTGCCATATATGTCAAAAGTTATCATTGTGCAAAAAGTATAGAAACAAAAAAGTTTTGTGTAGAGAAACATATAGAAGCATGTGCCTGTGAGCTTAAATTAAGTAAAGGCACATTTATAATTGTAACTGTATATAGGTCCCCATCAGGAAATTTTCATCTATTTCTGAAAAATCTGGACTCCTTGTTGTGCTATCTGTCAGACAGAGGGAAGCAAATTATTATTTGTGGGGACTTCAATGTAGATTCTCTTAAAGAGGGTAATAGGAAAAATGACCTTGAAGTATTACTTGGTTCTTTCAATTTGACACCCGTTATTGATTTTCCTACTCGGGTGGTAAAGGATAGCAGCTCACTGATAGATAACTTCTTTATAGACCAAGATAAGTTCAACCAGATAAATGCTCAGCCTGTTGAGAATGGTCTTTCTGATCATGGTGCACAGCTAGTTACAATATATGACATAGCTCCATTCAGCAATACTAAACAGTCCTCCAAAGTAGTACATTCAGTCAACGATTTAACGATTGCAAATTTCAGGGAAAGCCTACAGCAGTTAGACTGGGATGAGGTGTACCATGAACCTGATGCCAATTTAAAATATAATTTATTTCATGACATTTTTGTAAATGCATTTGAAAACTGCTTCCCCAAGAAAATAGTTAAATATACTCGTAAGAAGCCTTGTAACAAACCATGGCTTACTAAGGGTATAAAAATATCTTGCAACCGGAAAAGGGAAATGTATCTGACAGCAAGAAAGAGTAGTGACCCAGAAACTATCAAACATTATAAAAACTACTGTGTTATATTAAGAAAAGTTATTAAAAAATCCAGGAGTATGTGTATCATGTCTGAAATCAGCAACTCTGATAACAAAATTAAAACAATTTGGAATATTATTAAACGAGAAACAGGTCAACCAAGAGCAGAGGAAGACAGTATTACCATCAAATTGAATGAAAACTTTACGAACAAAAAAAAGTCAGAAGTTGAAAATATTTTTAATAATCATTTTCTAAATGTTGTGGATATAGTAGGATCCAGGTGCTCATTAGAAGATGCTAGGCTGTTAATGGAAGAGGCCATACCTATGCAATTTGATACAATTGAAATCTCACCCACTTCTCCCTCTGAAATTAGGAAAATAATAAACTTGCTTAAAAGCAAAAACTCACATGGAATTGATGGCATTTCCAGCAAAATACTAAAAGCTTGTTCTCAACAGATAAGTAAGATTCTCAGCCACCTGTGTAATAGCTCTCTGGAACAGGGCATTTTCCCTGATAGACTGAAATATGCTATTGTTATACCTTTGCATAAAAAGGGGGATAGATCTGATGTCAACAATTACCGTCCAATCTCCCTTCTAACAGCTTTATCCAAAATTTTTGAGAAAGTAATGTATTCAAGAGTAGCTTCACATATCTGTAAAAATGAAGTACTAACAAAATGTCAGTTTGGTTTCCAGAAAGGTTTTTCAACAGAAAATGCCATATATGCTTTCACCAGTCAAATTTTGAATGATATGAATAACCGAACACCACCCATTGGGATTTTTTGTGATCTCTCAAAGGCTTTTGATTGTGTAAATCATGAAATTCTGCTAGACAAGCTCAAGTATTGTGGCATGAGTGGGACAGTGCACAAATGGTTTAATTCGTACCTAACTGGAAGAGTGCAGAAAGATGAAATAAGTAGTTCTCATAACATGCAAAGATCGGCACATTCCTCAAACTGGGGAACTATCAAGAATGGGGTTCCACAAGGGTCAGTCTTGGGTCCTTTGTTGTTCTTATTATATATTAATGACTTGCCATTCTATATTCATGAAGAGGCAAAGTTAGTTCTCTTTGCTGATGATACAAGTATAGTAATCACACCTGACAAACAAGAATTAACTGATGAAATTGTCAATACTGTCTTTCAGAAAATTACTAAGTGGTTCCTTGTTAACGAACTCTCACTGAATTTTGATAAGACACAGTACATACAGTTCCGTACAGTGAATGGTATGACGCCATTAATAAATATAGACCTTAATCAGAAGTATATAGCTAAGGTAGAATATTCCAAATTTTTAGGTGTGTCCATTGATGAGAGATTAAATTGGAAGAAACACATTGATGATCTGCTGAAACGTTTGAGTTCAGCTACTCATGCAATAAGGGTCATTGCAAATTTTGGTGATAAACATCTTAGTAAATTAGCTTACTACGCCTGTTTTCACTCATTGCTTTCATATGGCATCATATTTTGGGGTAATTCATCACTGAGGAATAAAGTATTTATTGCACAAAAGCGTGTAATCAGAATAATAGCTGGAGTCCACCCAAGATCATCCTACAGACATTTATTTAAGGATCTAGGGATATTCACAGTAGCTTCTCAGTATATATACTCTCTTATGAAATTTGTTATTAACAACCAAACCCAATTCAAAAGTAATAGCAGTGTGCATAACTACAATACTAGGAGAAAGGATGATCTTCACTATTCAAGATTAAATCTAACTTTGGCACAGAAAGGGGTGAATTATACTGGCACTAAAGTCTTTGGTCACTTACCAAATAGTATCAAAAGTCTGATAGATAACCAACAAGTATTTAAGAAGAAATTAAAAGAATTTCTGAATGACAACTCCTTCTACTCCATAGAGGAATTTTTAGATATAAATTAAGAAAAAAAAATTAAAAATAAAAAAATAAAGAAAAACAAAAAAACACAAAAAATAAAGTTGTTATATTAATTTAAGTATGTTGTTAAATTAACCTAATTATGTCATGTATTGGAAAATTCGACTCGTTCCACATCATTACGAAATATTGTATTCATGATCCATGGAACTTGTATTAATCTAATCTAATCTAATGCAATATTAGTGATTCCTTGGGATGTATCTATCGTCTTTGACCAGGGAGACAAGTAAAACAGAATATATATTAACAATATTACTGCAGGTGAAGAAATAACTGTATATGCAGTATATACACATATGCACACAGTCATCCATGTACATAGTATGCTCAGATTATACGTCATTTTTACATGCACACACAATGTGCGTCAAACCTCGTACACCCAAACATATATGCACCTGTTTACATAACTATGACAAATGATTCATGCAACTATTCCACACACACTTGCGTACACACCAACTATTTACAAATACACTGAAGAGCTGAAGAAACTGGTACACTTGCCTAATATCATATAGGACCCCTGCGAGCACGAAGAAGAGCCGGAACATGATATGGCATGGACTCGACTAATGTCTGAAGTAGAGTTGGATGGAACTGACACCATGAATCATGCAGGGCTGTACATAAATCCGTAAGAGTAAGAGGGAATGGAGATCTCTTCTGAACACCATGTTGCAAAGCATCCCAGATATGCTTAACAATGTTCATGTCTATGGAGTTTGGTGGCCAGTGGAAGTGTTTAAACTCAGAAGAGTGTTCCTGGAGCCACTCTGTAGCAGTTCTGGACGTGTAGGGGGTCACATTGTCCTTCTGGAATTGCCCAAGTCCGTCGGAATGCACAATGGACATGAATGGATACCGGTGATCAAAAAGGATGCTTATGTATGTGTCACCTATCAGAGTTTTATCTAGACATATCAGGCATCCCATATCATTCCAACTGCACACGCCTCACACCATTACAGAGCCTCCATCAGCTTGAACAGTTCCCCACTGACATGCAGGGTTCATGGATTCATGAGGGTGTCTCCATACCCGTACATGTCCATCCACTCGATACAATTTGAAATGAGACTCGTCCGACCAGGCAACATGTTTTCAGTCATCACCAGTCCAATGTTGGTGTTGACAGACCCAGGCGATACATAAAACTTTGTGTCATGCAGTCATCAAGCGTACATGAGTGGGCCTTCGGCTCTGAAAGCTCATATCTATGACGTTTCGTTGAATGGTTCACACGCTGACACTTGTTGATGGCCCAGCATCGAAATCTGCAGCAATTTCCAGAAGGGTTACATCCCGTTGTTGTTGGTCCCATTCTTGTAGGATCATTTTCTGGCTGCAACACTGTCAGAGATTTGATGTTTTACCGAATACCTGATATTCATGGTATACTCGTGAAATACTCCTATGGGATAATCCCCACTTCATCGATACATCAGAGATGCTGTGTCCTATCTCTCGTGCGCCGACTATAACACCGTGTTGAAACTCCCTTTAATCTTGATAACCTGCCATTGTAGAAGCAGTAACCAATCTAAGAACTGCGCCAAACACTTGTTGTCTCATATAGGCGATGCTGACTGTTGCGCCGTATTCTGCCTGTTTACATATATTTGTATTTGAATACACATGCCTATACCAGTTTCATTGGAACTTCAGTGTAAATACTCCATTCACGCACTCAGTCACTTAAGCAAATAGTGTGAGTACAGAAGAGACATGACATGAGAGGTCAATTTTAAGATGCGAGATAGTATGCACATCATGGTCTCATAATCGACTGCTTACTTGGTGTACCATATGTGGAGAAGAAGAATTCTCAGCAGGTAGGAGGCATTCCAAGTAATCTTCGATCGTGAGAGGCATGGAAACAGGTGCTTTATACTAACTTCACCAATATGACTTGTTTATGGCCTAAGAACTTTTAGCATTGTACTCGATAATGGCATAAAAACCGAAATCTAAGTAGGACAGAATGAAAATACAATAATATACAATCGAATGACTGTTTATTCTTTAAAAAACTTGGGGAAGGAGACTATAAGAAGTAAGATAAAATAGAGAATAATTTTTAGCACCAGAACCATTAAGAGGGAGCAAGAAATATGGTAAAACGTGTAGAGGTATTTGGCAACGCTGATATGGGGCTGGAGAATTCATTTTGTGGAAGCGAAGATCAGAGAATCTAGCAATGGATAATGAGATTGAGAGCTGTACTGAAATTACAGTGTGTACCATAAATATCGACGAAAAAAGAAGGGATGATCTCTTGAGGCAGCAGTGTTTGGAGAGAGGTGAAATTAAAAATGTGCAGCCTATAAATGAGATGATCGATGATGTTGAAGAAAGATAGTGTGCATTTCTCGAATTTAAAAATGCTGTTCCAACAGTATTCACAAATTTTCTATGTAAACATAAGAGTTCATTGGTGAATGAGGAAAGAGGGCTCAAATTTGAGCAGGTCAAAACATGGAAAAAAGTAACATTCAAGAGATGTTCTCACCGGTGAGATAAATGTATGATGCAACTGGAACAGAGTCCCACCTTGTAAAAGAAGAATGGCAATGCTATTAATATTATCAGCCAAGAAGCTGAGTAGCTCTGTGGTGCAGTGGTTATGATACTAAACTGCTGCATGGAGGTTCGTGAGGTCAAAACTCACCTGGACTGTACAATTTTAACTTCTATATTCGGTTCGAGTAAATTCTAGAAGTATCCACAAATCTCAACAATCATTGTACTGGAATGTTCTGTAGCTGTATATATACTGTATGTGTTCTGGCCGGAGGCAGTTCGCTCCGCACTCTTGTTTGTCAAAGTGCTGAATAACCCTTCGTTAAGTGAAGTTAGTGTTCGTCATTCATCTAATTACATCTTCATCTACGTGACATTATTCTGGTGGAGACGCTGGGTATTGGAACTTGTGATAGCGCACATTATCGACGACACAGTGGCTCCCATCAGGCCACGACAGAGCCGCCGTTTACGTGGTGAGAAACCCGAGTTCGAGCCATATTCAACAGATCGCAGTCTACCGGAGACAGAAGAAGAAGAGGACGCTACGATGACAGCAACTGTGTGCCACCACGAGACATCCTTCTCTGGTGACGATGCCCAAGATCCAAACAAGTGGCAGAAGGTATATTGATCGTATAGCCAAAACAAGTGGCTAAAGGCATATGATCGTATAGCCAAATTTAACAAACGGGACAACACTGTGTATTTGGCTAACGTATTTGTCTACTTGTAGGGCACTGCCAAGCAATGGTATGAGAACAACGAGAAGTTCACAAGCTGGGAAGTATTCCAGGCGGAACTGCGAAAGTATTTCGGCGACACACAACGACAGAAGCGCAACGCTGAAGATAAATTAAAGTGCAGGGCACAGCGTACAGGAGAAACTACAGCATCCAAGACGTCTTGGAGATGTGTAAAATAGTGTATCCTAGAATGAAGGAGGAAGATAAGGTTGCACATCTCATGATGGATGTTGCTGAGGACATGTATCAAGCCCTACTCCTGAAGGAGGTTTCGACAGCAGACGAGTTCATAAAATGGTGCCATTATATCAAGACAATGCATCAAAAAAGAGTTACACGCAAGAAGTTTTAATGGCTTCCAAACGTCGTATCGATGTCTGTGATGGAGGAAGCAACTGATTTCACAAATGTTCTTCGTCAGATAGTGAGAAAGGAAGTTCAGAAAGTATTTGGATTGCACGGCGAGCAAAATACCGAGACGCTTCAAGAGGTCATAAGGGAGGAGATGGAACAGACATTGAACCTAATCTCTCGACCTTCATTTCCCTTTAAAACGGTGAAAAAGTCGAGACCCAGGCGGAGTTATGCTCCTACAATGCCGCATGAGGAACCTGTTTGGGCACCAAGGAAGACTGAAGTCTGGAGGACCTGGGATAACTAACCAGTGTGTTTCCACTGCTGACAACCGGGACTTGTGGTGCGCTATTGTCGAGAAAGGCGGCGGATATTTGATGACGCCCGCGCCAGAAGACAGCAGACCGATCTTAGCCGACGCGCACTCCGGGACGACGAAGATGAACAAGAAGATGTGGGTGCAGGACGACGTAGGTCACCATCGCCGCAAGCTAGCCGCTGGAGAGGACGCTCCCCAACACGCCGATCAAGGTCTCCATCGCGGTTTAGAAGCTCCAGCCGATCATCTAGCCGCCGCAACATGGAAAACTAAAGGGTGCAACCTTCCTTGGAGATGAGGCTGCCGAAGAGAAAAATCCTCCGCCGTCAATCACTACAAAAATGATAGTAAACTACGTCGATATCCTCATGGATGGCCGACCAGCCCAAGCTCTTGTGGACTGTGGAGCATCATATTCAGTCATTTCGGAGAAGTACCGTCGCCAGCTGCAGAAAACCGCATTCGTCGACAGCAAAACATCTCTGCTGAAGATGTTTTTGTTGTTGTTGTGGTCTTCAGTCCTGAGACTGGTTTGATGCAGCTCTCCATGCTACTCTATCCTGTGCAAGCTTCTTCATCTCCCAGTACTTACTGCAACCTACATCCTTCTGAATCTGCTTGGTGTATTCATCTCTTGGTCTCCCTCTACGATTTTTACCCTTCACGCTGCCCTCCAATACTAAATTGGTGATCCCTTGATGCCTCAGAACATGTCCTACCAACCGATCCCTTCTTCTAGTCAACTTGTGCCACAAACTTCTCTTCTCCCCAATCCTATTCAACACCTCCTCATTAGTTATGTGATCTACACATCTAATCTTCAGCATTCTTCTGTAGCACCACATTTCGAAAGTTTCTATTCTCTTCTTATCTAAACTATTATCGTCCATGTTTCACTTCCATACATGGCTACATTCCATACAAATACTTTCAGAAACGACTTCCTGACACTTAAATCTATACTCGATGTTAACAAATTTCTCTTCTTCAGAAACGCTTTCCTTGCCATTGCCAGTCTACATTTTATATCCTCTCTACTTCGACCATCATCAGTTATATTGCTTCCCAAATAACAAAACTCCTTTACTACTTTAAGAGTCTCATTTCCTAATCTAATTCCCTCAGCATCACCCGACTTAATTCGACTTCATTCCATTATCCTCGTTTTGCTTTTGCTGATTTTCATCTTATATCCTCCCTTCAAGACACTATTCATTCCGTTCAACTGCTCTTCCAAGTCCTTTGCTGTCTCTGACAGAATAACAATGTCATCGGCGAACTTCAAAGTTTTTATTTCTTCTCCATGGATTTTAATACCTACTCCAAATTTTTCTTTTGTTTCCTTCACTGCTTGCTCAATATACAGATTGAATAACATAGGGGAGAGGCTACAACCCTGTCTCACTCCCTTCCCAACCACTGCTTCCCTTTCATGCCCCTCAACTCTTATAACTGCTATTTGGTTTCCATACAAATTGTAAATAGCCTTTCGCTCCATATATTTTACCCCTGCCACCTTCAAAATTTGAAAGAGAGTATTCCAGTCAACATTGTCAAACCCTTTCTCTAAGTCCACAAATGCTAGAAAAATTGGTTTGCCTTTCCTTAATCTAGCTTCTAGGATAAGCCGTAGGGTCAGTATTGCCTCACGTGTTCCAATATTTCTACAGAATCCAAACTGATCTTCCCCAAGGTCTGCTTCTACTAATTTTTCCATTCGTCTGTAAAGAATTCGTATTAGTATTTTGAAGCCGTGACTTATTAAACTGATTGTTCAGTAATTTTCACATCTGTCAACACCTGCTTTCTTTGGGATTGGAATTATTATATTCTTCTTGAAGTCTGAGGGTATTTCGCCTGTCTCATACATCTTGCTCACCAGTTGGTAGAGTTTTGTCAGGACTGGCTCTCCCAAGGCCGCCAGTAGTTCTAATGGAATGTTGTCTATTCCCGGGGCCTTGTTTCGACTCAGGTCTTTTAGTGATCTATCAAACTCTTCACGCAGTATCATATCTCCCATTTCATCTTCATCTACATCCTCTTCCATTTCCATAATATTGTCCTCAAATACAACGCCCTTGTATAGACCCTCTATATACTCCTTCCACCTTTCTGCTTTCCCTTCTTTGCTTAGAACTGGGTTTCCATCTGAGCTCTTGATATTCATGCAAGTGGTTCTCTTTTCTCCAAAGGTCTCTTTAATTTTCCTGTAGGCAGTATCTATCTTACCCCTAGTGAGATAAGCCTCTACATCCTTACATTTGTCCTCTAGCCATCCCTGCTTAGCCATTTTGCACTTCCTGTCAATCTCATTTTTGAGACGTTTGTATTCCTTTTCGCCTGCTTCATTTATTGCATTTTTATATTTCCTCCTTTCATCAATTAAATTCAATATTTCTTCTGTGACCCAAGGATTTCTACTAGCCCTAGTCTTTTTACCTACTTGATCCTCTGCTGCCTTCACTACTTCATCCCTCAAAGCTACCCACTCTTCTTCTACTGTATTTGTTTCCCTCATTCCTGCCATTTGTTCCCTTACGCTCTCCCTGAAACTCTGCACAACCTCTGGTTTAGTCACTTTATCCAGGTCCCATCTCCTTAAATTCCCACCTTTTTGCAGTTTCTTCAGTTTTAATCTACAGTTCATAACCAATAGATTGTGGTCAGAGTCCACATCTGCCCCTGGAAATGTCTTACAATTTAAAACCTGGTTCCTAAATCTCTGTATTACCATTATATAATCTATCTGATACATTTTAGTATCTCCAGGGTTCTTCCATATATACAACCTTCTTTTATGATTCTTGAACCAAGTGTTAGCTATGATTAAGTTGTGCTCTGTGCAAAATTCTACCAGGCAGCTTCCTCTTTCATTTCTTACCCGCAATCCATATTCACCTACTACGTTTCCTTCTCTCTCTTTTACTACTGCCGAATTCCAGTCATCCATGACTATTAAATTTTCGTCTCCCTTCACTATCTGAATAATTTCTTTTATTTCAAAATACATTTCTTCAATTTCTTCGTCACCTGCAGAGCTAGTTGGCATATAAACTTGTACTACTGTAGTAGGCGTGGGCTTCGTGTCTATCTTGGCCACAATAATGCGTTCACTATGCTGTTTGTAGTAGCTTACCCGCATTCCTATTTTTTTATTAATTATTAATCCTACTCCTGCATTACCCCTATTTGATTTTGTATTTATAACCCTGTATTCACCTGACTAAAAGCCTTGTTCCACCTGCCACCGAACTTCACTAATTCCCACTATATCCAACTTCAACCTATCCATTTCCCTTTTTAAATTTTCTAACATACCTGCCCGATTAAGGTATCTGACATTCCATGCTCCGATCCATAGAACGCCTGTTTTCTTTCTCCTGATAACGACGTCCTCTTGAGTAGTCCCCGCCCGGAGATCCGAATGGGGGACTATTTTACCTCCGGAATATTTTACCCAAGAGGACGCCATCATCATTAACCATACAGTAAAGCTGCAAGCCCTCGGGAAAAATTACGGCTGTAGCTTCCCCTTGCTTTCAACCGTTCGCAGTACCAGCGCAGAAAGGCCGTTTTGGTTAGTGTTACAAGGCCAGATCAGTCATCATGCAGACTGTTGCCCCTGCAACTACTGAAAAGGCTGCTGCCCCTCTTCAGGAACCACACGTTTGTCTGGCCTCTCAACACATACCCCTCCGTTGTGGTTGCACCTACGGTACGGCTATCTGTATCGCTGAGGCACACAAGCCTCCCCACCAACGTCAAGGTCCATGGTTCATTGGGGGGGGGGGGGGGGGGCTGCTGAAGATAGCTAATAGTTAATATGTAAAAATGTAAAACCTACAGGAAAATGTACCATTCGTGTGGGTATAAGTGGCCATACACAGCGCTTAGAATTCATCGTCTTACAAGAGTGTAGTCATGACGTCATTCTCCGATGGGATTTTCTGTAAGCTTCTCAGGGAATTATAGATTGTGGTCGCTCGAAGATTATGCTAGACGAGTTGAGATACTGTGGACAAGAAGATGTGCATCCGAATGTGTGGAGACTATGTGTGCTGGATGAAGTGATCATTCCTGCAGTCAGCGATAGAAAGGTAACTGTTAAGTGTCATGCCACGCATCATCCCATGGATGTTTTAGTGGAATGTAAGAGAAGCATACCACTGAAGAACACCTTGGTGATCCCAGCCTCTGTCGTGTTGTTTAAGAACGGATTCGGTGAATTGTGCATAGTTCAGTGTCACTGAGAACCGCAGATTCTTCAAAGACGCATGTGCATAGCAAACGCTGAGCCGTTAATTGAAGAACAGCTGAGCATCATAGAAACCTCCCATGACGAGTCTGTGGGCGTAATTAGCGCTACCACTACGAGACAAGATCTTCTAGCTCGACTATCACCAGATCTCACTAAGGAACAACAGAATAAGCTACTTGCGATTCTTCAAGAGTTCTCTGAATGCTTCAATCCACAGGTGAAGAGCAAATTAGACAAATCGATTGTGAAGCACCGGATTAGCACTGGAGACCATCAGCCAATAAGCCAGAGAGCATACCGTGTGTCAGCAACGGAACGTCGAATAATTCGCGACGAGGTAGAGAAAATGATGAAGAATGACATCATTCAGCCTTCCCAGAGTCCATTGTCGTCACCAGTGGTCCTCATCAGGAAAAAGGATGGCAGTTGGCACTTTTGTGTTGATTACAGGAAGCTTAATAAGATAACTAAAAAGGACGTTTACCCTCATCCACGAATTGACGATACATTAGATTGTCTGAAGAGGGCTAAATTTTTCTCAACCATGGACATGTACGTGGGATACGGGCAAATAGAAGTAGATGAGGCTGATCGTGAGAAAACTGCATTCATCACCCCTGACGGCCTCTATGAGTTTAACGTAATGCCGCTTGGTTTGTGCAATGCACCAGCAACTTTTGAACGGATGATGGATAATCTTCTAAGGCACCTCAAGTGGACAGTGTGTCTTTGTTATTTAGCTGACATTATAGTGTTCTCAGAGACATTTGATGAACATGTAAAAAGACTGAGGGCTGTTTTTAAGTGTCTCCAACAAGGCAGACTGAAACTTAATCCAAGAAAGTGTCTCTTTGGAGCAAAAGAAATCAGAATACTTGGACACCTCGTGTCAAACGAAGGTGTGCGGCCAGACCCAGAAAAGGTGAGATCTATAACGGAATTTCCTATTCCTAAAAGTGTTAGAGATGTGAGAATCTTCGCCATATTATGTTCTTATTACCATCGTTTTATCAAAGACTTTTGTATCGAAGCCAGGCTACTCCAAGAGTTGTTAAAAGCTGATGCTAAATTTATCTCGGGTGGTGCTCAACAAGATTCTTTCGATGTGCTGCGAAAAGCTCTGACGACTGACCCTGTACTTTGTCCGTATGATGAGAGAGCACGTACAGAACTACACACAGATTCCATCGGGTATGGGATAGGTGCTGTTCTGGTGTAAATTTCGGATGGAAAAGAGAATGTTACAGCCTATGCTTCTAGGACGCTTACAAAACCGGAGAGAAACTACTCAACTACAGAAAGAGTATGTCTTTTTGTGATCTGGGCCATGTGCAAATTTCGACAGTATAGAAGTTCCATGACACAACTGAGGCTGGACATTTAGGATTTATTAAGTCATTCGATAGAATCCGTAAGAGATTTTTCTGGCCAGGTTTATTTAGGAGTGTCCGTCACTATGTGTCGCACTGTCGAGAGTGCCAGAGAAGAAAGGCAGTTTCTCAGAAACCACGTGACCGACTCATACCAATTCCATCAGCCCAAATGGCTTTCCAACACGTTGAGATTGATCTCCTCGGACGATTTCCAACGTCTGCTAGTGGCAATAGATGGATTATTGTGTGCACTGATTATCTGACATGCTATGCCATTACAAAAGCCGTGAAAACAGCCGAAGCATCCGAGGTAGCCAAATTCATCGTGGAAGAGATTGTATTAAAACACGGTGCCACAAGACCGTTAATTAAGATTGAGGAAAAGTTTTTCAAACGAATCTTGTCACAGAGATAAACCGACGGTGCAGCATTACTCATCACATGACGAGTACCTACCATCCGCAAACTAATGGGCTTACTGAACGCCTTAATAAGACCTTTGCCGCCATGCTATCAATGTTCATCAGTGTTGAGCAGAGCAACTGGGGTGAGGTGATACCATTCGTGACGTTTGCATACAACAGCGCCAAATAAGACACTACAGTACGGCTCACGCCCCGTCCTCACAGCTTTACTTCTGCCAGTACCTCGTCTCTTACCTTCCAAACTTTACAGAAGCTCTCCTGCGAACCTTGAAGAACTAGCACTCCTGGAAGAAAGGATATTGCGGAGACATGGCATAGCCACAGCCTGGGGTGTTGCCAGAATGAGATTTTCACTCTGCAGCGGAGTGTGCGCTGATATGAAACTTCCTGGCAGATTAAAACTGTGTACCGGACCGAGACTCGAACTCGGGACCTTTGCCTTTCGTGGGCAAGTGTTCTACCAACTGAGATACCCAAGCACGACTCAGGCCCCATCTTCACAGCTTTACTTCTGCCAGTACCTCATCTCCTACCTTGGGTAGCTCAGTTGGTAGAGCACTTGCCCGTGAAAGGCAAAGGTCCCGAGTTCAGGTCTCCATCCGGCACACAGTTTTAATCTGCCATGAAGTTTAATATCAGCACACACTCTCCTGCAGAGTGAAAATCTCATTCTGAAAAGACACCGCAGGCTTTACGCCATTTTTCCTGGTGCATGGACGTTAGGCGTCTACGACGATGGACACTGTGTTTCCCTTACATCCTGATGACGTGGACGATGGCTACATCGGCCAGGTGTTAACCAGAGCTGAGGAAGCTCGGCAGTTAGCTCGACTCCGCACGCTACAGTCTCAAGAAAACGATGGCCGAAGGTTGTCTACCAGCCTGGTGACCTCGTCTGGGTCTTTACTCCTGTTCAGAAGGTTGGTCTCTCTGAGAAGCTCCTCAGTCGCTACTTTGGACCTTATAAGTTTGTAAGACAGTTGTCTGATGTTACTTATGTAGATGAAGATTTCGACCCCAACACAAGACGACGAAAGATCGGAGATACGGTCCACATCCTTCGAATGAAGCCCTATAAGGATCCTGCAACCCAGTGAGAGGCAACAAGCGGAAAGGTGACGAAGAGCTTAGCGGCAAAAGAAGTTCTAAGAAGATCGCCGCCAGAGCGAGAATCAGTTTTCAGGAGTCGGAGTAAGCAGGACCGATGACTCATTACCGGACTGGGAAGTCGTAACACCGAGACGCAATTTTCTTAAGGAGGAAGCAATGTCACAGCAGAAGTTCAACAGCACCGTGGTGTAGTTGTCATGATACGAAACTGTAGCATGGAGTGTCATGAGTTCAAAACTCACGTGGACTGTACTATTTTAATGTCTATATTTGGTTCGAGTACATTCTAGAAGTATCCATAAATATCAAGAATCATTGTACTGGAATGTTGTGTAGCCGTATATATACTGTATGTGTTCTGGCCGGAGGCAGTTTGCTCTGCACTCTTGTATGTGCAAGTGCTGAATAGACCTTCGGTAAGTGAAGTTAAGTGTTCGTCATTCCTCTAATTACACATTCTTCTACATGACAGTATAAGTGTATAAATAACTGTATTTTCTTTTGTAGATTTAAGAGTCTTGGGGCATTTCTGTTTTATGTAAGGAGTAAGTTGGTGAACATAAGATGTATGTGGTCAACTAAGGAAGCACAATTTAGTGCAAGAAGGGGGTATATACTGACCACACAACTCTTGGTGCGCAGAGGTCGGCAGAACATAATTAATTTCTTAATTTATGAGAGAGTGAAATATAAATCATACTGTGCATTAAGATTTGGGGACAAATTTCAAGGGGTTAAATGTGTTACTTGTAGCGTTTTATATGGGTTTCTTGTGTAATATGTGAAGTTTACTTGTAATCGTTGTTCGCACAATATTTGGTGCATTGGGTCGTCAGATCTCATTAAAATTTTAATTGCTTCTGAGAATAAAACATGTAGTTACATGTAAAGTATGAACTTAGTTCTGTGGGTATATTACATTCTTTAATTCTATGATGTATGTTATTTTGGAAGGGTTTTGAATAGATTTGGTGAAACATTTTGGGGACAACTTCCTATTGTGTTTGAGAGAATAATTCTAGAGATAAGTATTTTGTTACGCAAACAGGATATTCGTGGATTTAGAATGCAGTTATATGCTGAGTTGAAAAGGAAGTTAAATGGGTTGTTTCTGCGTAAGGTAGTATCAGTTTTAAAGTTTCCACTTAGTTGCGGTAAAATTTTAGAGAACTGCCAAAATGTTAATTAATTTATGGTGTTAAACAAATTTCATAGCACCAGAGACGCGTTTCCTAGTGTGAACATGAACATACCGTTAAAAATGTCGAGCTGAATGAAGTGTTTTTCCTATGATATAAAATAAGTTTTTCTTTGCTATCGTTTTTGTGAATCTATCGATTTCACTGGGAAGGGCGTTGAGTGCCTGATCTATAGGGATTCAGGAAGTTATATGATTACTGGTAACTCCACCATAGTCATATTTCGACAGCTATCGTCCTTCAGCACCGGCGGTGACTGCGAATTGAAGAATGTTCGGTGCAGTACATGGCCTAGGCGATCATCGAATTTTGCAGAGGTGGCTGGCATGTTAGCAATATGAACTTCGATGCCTGAACACTGATTGTGTGCAGTGTTTGACTTAGTGAAGTACTACAAAAAGTGCTCAAAGAATAATGTGATTTCAAATGAGCAAAACTCGAGTTGTCTCGAATTTTTCTATAAATTTATGTGATTTATGTTTAGTTGGGCATTTAATAAACATGCCATAATTTTTATAATTTGTGTTAGATTTAGTAAATTAATGCACTTAAAAGATGTTATGACATATCCTAGGACATAACTGCTGTTCCATACACCACCAAAAGGGGACTTACAGTGTTGTTCTGACACTCAAGTAGGGTATTCTATTTATTATGTGTCTGTTTATTATGTTACGTAAGTATGTCAAATCTGGTGTGACGTAATGTGCCAAGTTAACGAGCTAATGTGCCACATTAAGGAGGGGTGTGTAACGTTGTGTGTATGTCAGTGAGCGATTTGGCCTCCTGGAGGCGGTATGAGGGGTAAAATCCAGCAACACAACTTTGCTCTTACTTTGTTCCTTTTCTTAAATAGTTGGTTTCCTAATGAAAGTGTGTTGGGTATTCACTACACCTATGTTTACTTGGGCCTCTTCCTTACTGAACTGAGGTAGCATGACAAATCTATTTTGTGTCAGATACTGCTCTCTCTTAGTGGCCCTGTTCCCTGCTACCACTTCCTAATTGTATTCACCTTTCTCTCCTTTTAAACTCATCAGCTCCTCCGTAGTATTATTCAGTTTAGCCTTAAGGGTTCTAATCTTCCTTTCCTGTTCATCTATTTTCATGTCCCTTGAACATACTTTGCAATACCTTGGAAGAGTCTCATAAATTTCCACAATTTCCACGCCACTACATTATCCCAATGAAACCATCTGTCAAAACAGCTCCACAGAATCCCTGAACTGACATTCCTCCTGTAGCTGAAACACTTCATGCTCATAGTTCTTTACAAATTTAATTAAGAAACTTAGCTAAAATATAACGATATAAATATGAACGAAAGAAAACCTGTAGTGCTCTGAACAATCGTGAAGCAAAGGTTTCAATGTATAGTTTCCTTAAAAGAAATAATACTATAAAAAATTTCATTTTATTTTGGTTTAGCATCAACATCTAAACCTATTTCAATGATCCTTTTACAATTGTTCTAGTAATTTAGCACTTATTAAAAGACATCTTCAATACACCATGAGCTGCAGTAGAGTTGTTTTATTTGCCAAAACCGGTTTTCAGGTTTGTAACTCATAATCAGTGGCATATTATGCACTTCTACCGCAATAACATACTTGTCAGTTAGTGCGACAGGATCTGAAATATGCCTTGTAACAAAGTACACAGTTTGTTGTATCCATTATTGCTGTCAAATTTTAGGCAATTACAATTCTTGATAATAACTGACATAACAAATATGAACGATGACCTTTTTTCGAGAATTGTCACTGCCTAAAATTGACAGTAATAATGTACATGACAAACTGTGTACTGTGTTACAGGACATATTTCAGAGCCTGTCGTATTACCTGACAAGCATGTCATTGTCACAAAAGTGCATAATATGCCACTGATTGTGGGTTATAAACCCAACAACAGGTTTTAGCCAATAAAATAATTCTGGTGCATCTCATGGTGTATCTCTTAATAAATATCTGAAAGCTGCACAGCACTAAGCATTCAAGATATTTGTATAATTTAGCATTATTTTGGTACTTCAGTCCATGTACTTCTATTCGTTCATTACAGTGGTCACACATAACTTTGTAATTACTTAATATCAGTCTATGCTCACATTACAGCATGTATCGTTTTATAAAGGATTTTTCCTTTCTCCATAAAAATATTTCTACATTTCTCACTGTGCATAATGATGTTTGCTCCATTTTAAGTAAAATACTCCATTGTCACATGTGTTACTCCAGTTGAATATATCTTTCTGTCCAAAAACGTTATTCAGAGCGATCCTGTTGTACCGTATATAAACTTTCTCACTAACAAATTAATTCTTGAGAATCATTGACATAATGTTTGCATTTAAATGAGCTGAAGAAAATCGACCTATTATAATAAAGGCAACAATTTGTTTACTATCATAAAATAACAATATAGCTCTGGTGTTAATATGAAGTAGTCTTACAATACACAATAATAATGAAATAAAAATAAATATTTTTGGCAACCTGCTTACAAATGTCTACAAAGAGGAATGCAAACACATATGTATCATACGCCAGTCCATTTGACACTTGCATGTACTTCTTACACGAAAAGTACACTACTGGCCGTTAAAATTGCTACATCAAGAAGAAATGCAGATGATAAACGGGTATTCATTGGACAAATATATTATACTAGAACTGACATGTGATTACATTTTCATGCAATTTGGGTGCATACATCCTGACAAATCAGTACCCAGAACAACCACCTCTGGCCGTAATAACGGCCTTGACACACCTGAGCATTGAGTCAAACAGAGCTTGGATGGCGTGTACAGGTACAGCTGCCCATGCAGTTTCAACACGATACCACAGTTCATCATTATTACTGGCGTATTGTGACAAGGCAATTGCTCGTCCACCATTGACGAGACGTTTTCAATTGGGGAGAGATCTGGAGAATGTGCTGGCCAGGGCAGCAGCCGAACATTTTCTGTATCCAGAAAGGCCCGTACAGGACCTGCAACATGCGGTCTTGCATTATCTTGCTGAAATGTAGGGTTTCGCAGGGATCGAATGAAGGGTAGAGCCACGGATCGTAACACATCTGAAATGTAACGTCCACTGTTCAAAATGCCGTCAATGCGAACAAGGGGTGACGGAGACGTGTAACCAATGGCACCCCATACCATCACGCCGGGCGATACGCCAGCATAGCGATGACGAATACACGCTTCCGATGTGCGTTCACCGCGATGCCGCCAAACACGGATGCGACCATCATGATGCTGTAAACAGAACCTGGATTCATCCGAAAAAATGACGTTTTTCCATTCGTGTACCCAGGTTCGTCGTTGAGTACACCATCGCAGGCGCTCCTGTCTGTGACGCAGCGTCAAGGGTAACTCCAGCCATGGCCTCCGAGCTGATAGTCCATGCTGCTGCAAACGTCATCGAACTGTTCGTGGAGATGGTTGTTGTCTTGCAAACGTCCCCATCTGTTGACTCAGGGATCGAGACGTGGCTGCACGATCCGTTACAGCCATGCGGATAAGATGCCTGTCATCTCGACTGCTAGTGATGCGAGGTCGTTGGGATCCAGCACAGCGTTCCGTATTACCCTCCTGAACCCACCGATTCAATATTCTGCTAACAGTCATTGGATCTCGACCAACGCGAGCAGCAATGTCGCGATACGATAAGCCGCAATCGCGATAGGCTACAATCCGACGTTTATCAAAGTCAGAAACGTGATGGTATGCATTTCTCCTCCTTACACGAGGCATCACAACAACGTTTCACCAGGCAACGCTGTTTGTGCATGAAAAGTCGGTTGGAAACTTTCCTCATGTCAGCACGTTGTAGATGTCGCCACCGGCGCTAACCCTGTGTGAATCCTCTGAAAAGCTAATGATTTGCATATCACAGCATCTTCCTCCTGTCGGTTAAATTTCGCGTCTGTAGCACGTCATCTTCGTGGTGTAGCAATTTTAATGGCCAGTAATGTAGAATGAGATATTCACTTTGTTTCAGCAGGGCGTGCGCTATATTTAGGATGTATTCTGTTTCACAAGTGTTTCTTTATGATAAAGGTTTGCACTACGTTATTTGATTCATTAATTATTTATATTAGGACCAGATATGTCTCTTTATATTCAACTGATGCTTTGGAGGGTAAAATATATTCTTTCGTAAATTACTTGTGGTACAAGATATGACTTGGAAACCATTGGCATATACAATAATGAAAGTCATTCTACGATTCTGGTACCAACAAACATCCTTCAGGAAAATGTCTTCAAGACGATAAGTAGCCAGTTGAAGTGGTGATGATGAAAGAGAGATGGTGATGGTGATGATGATTGGCAAAACAACCGTAATTGTCCCTCTGTGACAGCCAAATATTCTGGGGCCATGGAATCATGAATCATTTTGGCCTTATGATTCCACCATCGCTCAGTGATCATAATTATCATGATGCAATTCTTATGTGATGTAGGTGACTTCCTGCATGTCAGAGAATTCTAAGACAAACGTTGGCATGGATTAAAATCAAGTGTGATTTGTCTAATGAAGCCACAAATGCCTATTGTTCCTCTACCAAGTAGCGTTGTTCTTGCCTCTACTGGGAATCCAATTAGCGATCGTGATGGCTCCCCAGCTGTGTGGCGAACCGTGTACACATTGTAATTTCTTAGAGTTTCCCGGCGATTTGATGTCATCTCGTGGAAATCGGGGTTTCTGCCGGATATCAGCGTCTTCCAAACACGATATTTCGACGTCATTACTTGACGTCTTCATCAGGTGTTCCCTGAGACTGGCTGCTTGCTGCTACTGCTGCTTTCATCTTTTACTTTCCCCTCTTTGGGGAAGTGTGAGGTGGAGTTTGAAGCCTTACGACTTTTACTCCCCTGTGAACGTGTGTGTGTGATTTTTCTATAGTTTTTTGGTGTCTGTTATATGTGATGATTGTTGTATCTGTGTCTGGTACTTTCCTGAGGTAGGCGAGATGATTGGTGTTATATGGGAAGGAACGGGATTAGGGATTGGGTATTGGGATTTTCTCTTCGACTTAATCGTCGAAGATCGTCATAGGGCGCTTGTGCTTATCGTGGGACATGTCATACCGACCTAGGGAGTGGATGAGTGCGTTTCCGGATCTGGAAGAACCCTCATAGAAGGCCCTTGCCAGATCCTGGAAACGCTCTCTCAGGAGTGCAGGTCGTCTGTGGGGAATCCAAAAGGTAAATGCAGTGCCCTCCTGAGGGCGCGGTTCTGCAGCCTCTGGAGTTTGTCCAGGTGCTGCTTTGCCACATATCCCCAGACAGGGCACGCATATTCCATTACTGGCTGGATCAGGGCCTGGTACACATTTACTGCTACTGGGCAGGGAAGGGAGCTGGTTGAGTTCAGGATAGGGTATAGGATGGACATTCTGGCGAAGACCTTCCTGTGGACCTCGTCTATGTGAGGTTTCCACGTAAGACGAGAGTCCAAGGTTACGCCAAGGTACTTGGCGGTTCTGCGCCAGGGGAGTTGGGTTCCATTTAGGTGAAGGTGGAGGGGGGGACGTTGAGGAGTTTCGCGCCTTACGAGCCTGCGGGTAATCAGCATTGCCTGCGTCTTCTCAGAGTTGATGGTGATGCGCCAGCGACGGGCCCAGGTTTCTGTGTCGTCTAAAACCCTTTGTAGCCTACGAATGACCAGGTCCTTGTTCGCATTTCTGGTGTAGAAGGCTGTGTCGTCCGTGTACTGCGCACTGTGCACCAGGGAGGCCGTTGGAATGTCCGCAGTGTACAAACTGTACAGTACGGGCCCCAGGACCGATCCCTGTGGCACCCCAGCACGAATACGCCTTCTGGTGGAGGTGGCAGTTTCTACTTTGACGGAGAAAGTCCTATTCGTGAGATAGCTCTTGATCAGCTGAACTATGCTCCCGGGAAACCCTTGTGTGTACAACTTGTAGAGTAGCCCTCTATGCCATACTGAATCAAAGGCTTTGGCTACGTCTAGTAGCACTATCCCGGAGTAGCCTCTGTGGTTGAAGCCCTCTGTGGCTGCTTCAACCATTCTCATGACCTGTTGTGGGGCAGAGTGGTTCTGCCAGAACCCAAATTGGAAATCCGGCAGAATTTGCTCTCTGGTAATATGTTCTTGTATGGGTCTTAGCAGGAGGCGCTCATAGATCTTGCTAAGAGTTGGCAAGAGGCTAATCGGCCTGTAGTGCTGCGGAAATAGAGGGTCTTTCCCTGGTTTGTGTATCGTGACCACTCCCACATGTTTCCAGCAAGCTGGGAACTCACGGGAACGAGTAATCTCGTTGAGGACGTTCGTGAGGTCTGTGATCGCTGGGGGTGGGAGTTTTTTGACTAACTGGTTTGTGACACTATCGTGCCCTGGCGCCTTTTTTGTAGGGAGGGACCTGATTACTCTTGCCACGTCCTCAGGGGCAAAAAGTATGGGTTCGTCCTCTGGGTCCTCCTCAGCATTGAGGAAGACAGTCAGTTGACGACTGACTACCTCTCCATGCTCTTCATCCTGGGGTTCTCCCGCTTGAAACTGCTTCTCGAAGGAGTCGGCGAGGGCGTTGGCCTTCCCAGCATGGCTGTAGACCAGTCCCCGCTCGCTGTGCAGTGGCGGCATCCTAGCGCGTCTTTTTGTAAACTGTTTGGTTACTTGCCATAGTGTATGATCGTCTACTTTGAGAGCTGTGAGGCGGTTTTGCCATTGCTGGTTTCTGTGCTCATTGAGCGCTACCTTCAGTTCTCTCTGTAGGCGATTGAGCAGTGGCCTGATTTCTGGTGATCTTCCACTCTTTTGCCACTCTGTTCTTATGTCGGATTTGAGCTAGCAAGTGTTCCGAGAGCTGTATTTGCGGTGGAGGACCATCCCTTTGTGGAGGGGTATTCTCTTCCGCTGCCTGCACGATGGTGCCTGTTAAGTCTTGTAGCGCTTCTTCTACTGTTTCATCAGTAGGTGGCGGAGCGCGAGCGATATTAGAGGCGACAGTTTCTTGGTATAGCTCCCAGTCTGTACGTTTGTAAGACGTCTGGGACCGTTGGAGTGCTACCCATTCTCCCACATCGACCTCTAGAATCACTGGGTTGTGGTCGGAGGACATTCTGTTGATTGTCCTTGCGGCCACAAATCCTGCGATCCTCCTAGTGAGAGCTATGTCAAACACATCGGGCCTGCTTCCGTTTTTCGGAAAATGTGTGGGCTCGACTGGACCACATGTTTCGAAGTGGTGGGTGCGCGCTAGTTGTTGCAGCTTGGCGCCTGCTCTGGAGGTTACTCTAGAATTCCAATCAGGGTGTTTGGCATTGAAGTCTCCCCCTATTACGAGTTTGCCTTCAATTTGCCCTAGAGCAGCTATGTCTCCCTAATCTATCTGGTCATGTGGGGGTCGGTAGACTGCAACAATTGTTAGGGGTCCGGTGGCAGTGGTTACTTCCACCGCCACTGCTTCGATTTTCTTGGTAGCTGGTAAGAATGCCTGGTGGTGGGGGATCCCTCTTTTTATGTATATGGCCACTCCTCCACCTTGGGTTGGCCTGCCTTTGCGATAGCTAACATAGTTGGGGGCTATCGCTTTTATTCCCGGTTTTAGGTGGGTTTCCCCCATCATGCATATGTCGATGGAGAACTCTTTCATGAGTTCCCTGAACTCGACCTCTTGATTAACAATTCCGTCTGCGTTAAAGATGCACATTGTCAGGCCTTGGATATTTGGTCGTCTATTCATGATGGGGTTTTGTTACTACTGAGGAAGTCGCAGAGGGGAGCGACTGCTGGACTGTTGCCTGAAGGGCAACGAGGATCTGTGTGTTCTGCTTCTGGGCTTCCCTGGATTCCTTCATCATTTCCATGATGAGGTTCATGGTCTGCACCATTACGCCTAACAACTGATCCATGGGGGGGGGGGGGGGGGAGTGTGTGTGGGGTTCCCTAGAGCTTTCTCTGTCATGGTGGACCTGGTCGTTGTTGCCGTGTGTTTCCCGGTGTTGTTCTTGTGATAGTGTCTGGTGTTATGGTGATTGGGCCTCGCTTTCGTGGCTCCTCGGGGGGAGAAACCACTTCCGCATAAGTCGCCCTTGATGTGTCTGGCCTTGGTTTTACCCAGGCCTTGTCCGTGTGTGTTGTCATGTTTTGGTTTCTTGTGTGTCTGGATGGGTTCGTGGTGTTTTCTTTGCGTGTGTGTGGGGGGGGGGGGGGGCGGCCTTTGCGCCCTTTGCCTGCTGTGTGTGTCGTTTATGGACCTCACAACCTTGGTAATCCGCTGTGTGGTTTTTGCCACACAGCGCACACCTTATTTGCAGGTCCGTGTGTTTCATGTTGCATGTTCTTGTGTCATGAGCCTCGGCGCATTTTCTGCACCTCACTGCCATGGAGCAGTGTGCCGCAATGTGGTTGAGGCCCTGACATCTGAAGCACTGCACCGTCTTGTTTTTGCGGCGCAGTGGTTCAGTGGTCACAGGGACTGCCAGGATCATCTTAATATCCCTTTTGTTTTGTGGGACATCTGGCAGTGTGACCTGATACAGGGGCCATTTGCTCCCTATGTTGCCCATCTGTTGGACCACTTTGACGACGTACCCCAGGCAGTCAGGTCTGTTTTGATCGCCTGGGGGACCACTCGTCTCGGTAGGTCTCTGATAACAATGTTCCGTGTCTTTGTTGTGGGGAATGTGTAGTGGGGTATGTTTTTGTTGTTGAGAAGTGTTTTGATTGTGGTGTACTGCTCAAGTGTGCGTTCTGTTATTTTTATTTTGTCACCACCAGCAGGTTTTGCCTGGAAATTGCCTCCCCTGATTGCTGTTTTTAACATCTCGAAGAGTTCCTCATAATTATGAGTAAACACCGCGACGATCGGAGGGAGGTGGTGGGTGACCTGATTTTGTGTTTGTGTTGTGTCTTGTGGTGTCTCTGGCTCATCGGCCACCGCCTGACACCTGTTCGGGGTGGGTTCCACTCCCCGAGCAGCCGGAAGACTCGGCTGGCGAAAGGTTTTCTTCGCCAGCACGAAACCGTCCGAGTCTTGCCCGGTTATACGGTTCCCTTCCAGTACAGTTGTTTCCTGGTCCGCCCCCAGGGCGACGGCAGGTGCTGTCGGGGGCGCTTGATCCTCACAGGGTGATGGAGTGGTTGGGGTGGGGGTGTTGGAGAGCTTTTTCTCCTTGGAGTGCTTCTCCTTCCTGTCCTTCCTTGCACGCCGCTGTTTGGATACGGTGGACTTAAGTGGGGGGGATTTAAGGAACTGGGATCAGGTAGGGGGTTGGGTAGCAGTTGCGGGTTTGGGAAGGATTTTAGTCAGTTGACTGGACTTCTGCTTGCAATTTAGGTTGAGGATGTGTTCGGCAAGGCGGTTACAGCCGTTGGCAAGCAGGAGAGGGCTGAGGAGAGGGGAGGGAGGGGGGGATCGCAAATACTGACGATGTATTTGTTTGTTTGTGTATAGTGTATTTTTGCCATGTCGGTAGCGGAATGGGGGCTTGCTGCCAGGTTATTGTCAGTTGCAACTTTTGTTGTCACCGTTGGGTTTTCCGGTTGCATTGCTGACCCTACTATAACGATGGCAAACGCGGAATTCTGGACGGGGGCGGCGGAAAACCTTTCTGTAGTTCCGCGGCCCGCTTCCAGGTCCTGGCCTACTTTTTCCCTGTTCTTGGGGGGGGGGGGGGCAGAGACTAACTTTGCGGCAGCTGCAGTGCTCGATACGGCCGGCCGCGCGGCCCGCGGAAAAAAGAAAACGCGCCTCGTATCGTCGGTGGAAAGAGACCGCCGCGACCCCAAGGCACCACCCAAGCTCGACATACCACAACGATGAGATGACACGACAACTCTGCCAGGCGACGCCATGCAAAATTTTTCCAAGTGCCGTCTGTGCTGAGACCTCTGCGCAGGTGCCAGTCAGTGTTTTAATAAAAACAGAGCCGGAGATCACTTCTGTTTTTACTCCCGTGCAACGGGGCCTGTGGCTGACAGTGCGCGAGTAAAGGGAGCAAGCTCAACCCTTGACTGCCACTCAGCGAGTCGGCTGCTTGCTGGACCGGGTCGCATATTTATGCCTGCCCAGTGCCTGGTGTTCTGTTTGCCGTTCCCTAGTCGGTCCGCGCCCGCGAGTCGCGCTATCCTGCCGCTCTATGTTCCCTATTCCGTCCGCCCCCACTCCAGCCGCCTCCAACTGCGGTCGTGGCCTCCTGGTGTTCCCTTCTCGGACCGCACCCGCGAGTGGCGCTCCCCTGCCGCTCTGGACGTTCCCTATTCCGTCCGCGCCCGCTCTGGCCGCCTCCGACTGCGGCTGAGGCTTCCTGGTGTTCCCTTCTTGGATCGTGCCCGCAGTGTGCGGATGTCTGAGGCTCGTTGTTGGTGTTGGAAACATATTTTCTCCGGTATTGCTTCATCAGTTCAAATGCCGGGTTCCATGCAGTGCTTAGCTGGTATCCTGCTTCCCGGTTAATCAGGTTTTGTGCCATCTTTATCTCTATAGATTCAGTGATGACACTATCCCAGAACCTGGGGGTCTGGACCATGACCATGGTGTTCTCATAATCCATGGAATGTGTCAACTCTAGGCAGTGTTCTGCTATTGCTGAATTTGTGGCCTGCCTTGGCCTGGTATGTCGCTGGTGTTCCTTACATCTGATTTCCACCGTTCTAGTCGTTTGGCCAATGTAGGACATACTGCATTCACAAGGAATATTGTAAATGCCAGGCTTCCTTAAGCCCAGGTCATCTTTGACTGTTCCAAGTAAAGCTCTGATTTTGCTAGGTGCGCAAAAACACTCTTGATGTTATGCTTCATTAGTATTCTGCTGATCTTGGCAGAAACAGGCCCAGCATACGGTAAAAATGCCAGTTTCTTGATTTCTTCTTCTTGCTCGTTCTCCGGTGTATCCTGGCGTCTGGCGGGATGTAGAGCTCTGCGGATGTCCCTGGATGAGAATCTGTTGTTAGCAAACACATTTTGAAGATGTTCAAGTTCCCCTGCCAGGCTGTCAGAGTCAGACAGTGTCTTGCCTCGGTGTACGAGTGTTCTAAGCACCCCCGTCTTGTGTGCTGGGTGGTGGCAGCTGTCGGCCTGTAGGTATAAGTCTGTGTGTGTTGGCTTTCGGTACACACTGTGGCTGAAGGTGCCATCCGCTTTCTTCTTCATCAGGACATCCAGAAACGAAAGCTGACCGTCCTTTTCTAGCTCCATGGTGAATTTAACATTCGGATGCCTTGAGTTCAGGTGGTCCAGGAAGTCTTCCAGTTTTTCGCGACCATGGGGCCAAATGACAAATGTGTCATCAACGTATCTCAGGAAGCATGTTGGCTGGTAGGTGGCAGTTGTAAGAGCCTCGTCCTCGAACTTCTCCATAAACAGGTTGGCCACTACTGGTGACAAGGGGCTACCAATCGCCACCCCTTCAGTCTGTTCATAGAATTGACCTCCACATAGGAAGTAAGTCGATGTTGGAATATGCTTAAACAGATCCAGCACAGGTCCATCAAACTTCTCACTGATTAAGTCAAGCGTTTCCTTAAGGGGCACTCTGGTGAACAGGGACACCACGTCAAAACTGACCATTAAATCTGCATCTGAGAAACGTAGGTTTTTAAGACGTTCCACAAACTCCCGTGAGTTGCGGATGTGGTGTGCACACTTAACCACATATGGTGCCAACATTTTCTTGAGATATGTTGCAGCTGGGTAGGTGGCTGCCCCAATATTGCTCACAATGGGTCGAAGTGGTACATCCTCTTTGTGGATTTTAGGTAGTCCATAGAGTCTGGTTGGTACTGGTGCCTTGGATTTCAGTTGTTTGATAACTTTCTCAGGCCAGCCAGTTTCCTTCAGCAGAGACTTTGTTTTTCTGTCCACCCTGTCAGTTGGATCCTGCTCTAGTGGTTTGTAAGCCGGGAACTCCAGAAGTCGCCGGATCTTCAGGTCATAGTCACGTTTCTGCAGTATGACTGTGGGGTTCCCTTTGTCTGCTGGTAACACCACTATGTCCTCATCTTCTCGTAATTTCCTGAGGGCCATCCTCTCGTCTCTTGAGATGTTAGACTTAGGCGTCCTGGCTGTGGTAAGGGCTCTGCACATCTCTCTCCGAATCTCTTCAGCTGTACTTGAGGGTAGTGTGTTGACGACTTGTTCCACAGAGCTGATGAAATTGGCTACCGGTAGATCTCTAGGAGTGACAGCGAAATTTAGGCCCCTGCCAAGAACCTTCAGGGTAGCTTCATCCAGTGTTCTGTCACTCAAATTTACAACCTTGCGAGTGTCATGATTTTGTTGCACTCTGCTGTTCAGGCATTCAAATTTTGCCAGTTGTCAGGCTGTAGCATTGTTCTTAATGCATGCTGCTAGTGACCAAGACACTCCATCAATTCTGTCCCAATCCTCTTGCGCTATTTTGGCAGCCATGTACAGATGTAGATGTAACAGCTCCCTGGACGTGACATCAAGTTTATGGCGGATGTCACGGACTCTGTCTCTCACCAGAGCGGTGCTGGCTTGGTGCTTGATCCTGTTGGCCGCCCTAGACGTAATATGATGTTTGATTTTGGCAAATACAGGCACGACCTCTCCATCTCTGCACCTGAGGAGGAAGTTGAGTGAGCCCACCATCCTCTCTTTGCATTGTCGCAGCTTGTCCAGTTTCTTCATATTGCAGCACATTTCCTCCCCGTAGAGTCTTGTGATGTAATTTCTTAGACATTCCCGGCGATTTGATGACATCTCGTGGAAATCGAGTTTTCTGCCAGATATCTGCGTCTTCCAAACACGATATTTCGACGTCATTACTTGACGTCTTCATCAGGTGTTCCCTGAGACTGGCTGTTTGCTGGACCGGGTCGCATATTTATGCCTGCCCGATGCCTGGTGTTCTGTTTGCCGTTCCCTAGTGAGTCCGCGCCCGCGAGTGGCGCTCCCCTTCCGCTCTGGACGTTCCTCCACTCGAGTGAGCGATGCAGTGCAAGCAGGACCACGCTACTCAAACGAAGGGTGTGACGGATCGCCGCCAGGCGGGACGGGCTCGGGCGACCGAGTCCGCCCCGTCTGCTGCCCCATCCGGCCCACCATGTGCGACGACGCAGCAAACGACAATGGACCACGAGACGGCATATTCTAGGGAAACAGGCCCGCTTACGGCGGCGCAATTGTACGTCATCCCGCACCGAATGTCACGGGATACTGATTACCGGGAACGTGCAGCCGACGAACGAGCTCTCCACTTGTTCCACCAGTACCTCAAGTCACTCGGTTGTGTGGTCAATGAAGAGGAGAGAGTACCGTCGGGAGCCCTGACAGGCGTGTTGAATACAGACGACACTGTTCTGCCAGCGGCGGCCCCGATGAGTGTTGCACCACCAGTCCCAGTTACAGAAGAAACTGGTGCACTGCTGGCTGCCACTCCGGTCTCTTCCAGTGAAGAGGCCACAGATATACCGGAAACTGTACTGCCAGGCGTGACGAGAGAAGACGTCACCGTCCTGCCACGTGACGACACTATCATAGAGGCCAACCTTGGCGACCTGCTCGAGGCGGAAGCCATGGCAACACCGCAGCCCTCCAGGAAGAGGCCGGCAGCAACAGAGGAGGACGACTCCTCCACATTCTCTCAGTCTGTTTGCAGGAGAAGCCAGAAGCAGATGATGGCAGACGACCCTGCCCCCACTGAGGCAGCCCAGGCGCCAGACGATGGGTTCACCGTCCCGAAGCGGCGGCACACTGCTCGGGCCAAACGGCTCCAAACAGTGCAGCCGCTCCCGACGACGAACTCATTCATCGACATCGAATAGCCATAGGCCATGGAGGCCACTGAGCCACCCAAGAGGCGGGCACCCGCCCCACCACCGATAACTGTCTCATGGACGGACACTTACAAGTCCTTCCTTGAAAAATTTGAGACAGTTGCGTCCGCTGCCAAGGTCAAATGTGTCGGGCGAGACCTATACCGGGTTTCGACCGCCACCATGGATGACTACCGAGCAGCCATGAAGATCATTGAGACCGACAAAGCTACACTGCTTTACGCATAATGCGGAGCCCGTGAAGCAGCTGAAGGTGGTTTTCCGCTGCCTCCCGCTAAAAATGGAGCCCTCGCACCTCAAAGAAGAACTGGCGGGGCTGGGCTACATGGCCAGCTCCGTGACCATCATGAAATCACCCAGGACGAGGCGAGACATGCCTCTTTTCCTAGTTGTCCTCCCGGACATCTTCGAAAACCGAAAAATCTTCCAGCTGCAGATGGTGGCCCGGATTGGGGTGGAGGTGGAGCCGCTCAAGGCCAAGGGGAGGCGTGCCCAGTGCTTCTCTTGCCAGGGCCTTGACCACGTGGCTCGCTACTGCTCCATGCCGGCCCATTGTGTCCAGTGCGCCGACTCCCACCAGAGTCGGGACTGCACGAGGAAGAGAGAGGAGGCGCCAAAGTGCTGCAACTGTAGCAAGCCACATGTGGCGAGCTACAGAGGCTGCACTGCATTCCGACGCCGCCCACGGCAGAACGGACGATCAGCACCTGCCAGGAAGGTTCAACCTGGCACCAGCTACGCCTCCGCCACCAAGGGGGAGTCCACTGACGTCACCACGAGACGACAAGTGGCCTTCCCACCACTTCCGCAACAGGACTCGAACGAGACCGCACCATTCACCGCGCCTCACTTGTCAGCCCCAGAGGCTGACTCCCAGGCTGACCACCACAAGGGCGGACGACGCACTACCCGTCCACTCCCACGCCGCAGGCTGCTGGGCGCGCGGTCCAGCGAACAGACGCGACGGCGACGCCGCGCCTGGCCGGCCCCGTGCCCGCAGCTGCGGCTGCATCCGCACCATCAACAGGACCAGGAGCCGCAGACTTGGGTGCCCTTCTGGGCTCTCTCTCTGCCCTGCTCCAACAACTGCCCATGCTAGTCACGGCAGTCACAGAGGCCCTCCAGGCTGCTACCGTCACCATGAAGCCGCACCATGGATAATCCACTCATCCATGGACTGACCATTTGCGGCTTCAACGCAAACAGCCTGTTCCCCCAACAAGGTGAGTTTCGCCAGTTCATGCAGGACGAGGCCATTGACCTCTGCCTGGTCGGCGAAACTCAACTTAAACCTGGGATCCACGTGCGTGTAGCAAACTACGTTTGCTACCGCAATGACAGGCCCACAGCCGGCGGTGGCACCGCCATCTATGTACGTGCATCACTCAGGCACCACCAGGTGCAACTCCCGGACCTGGCAACCCGGGAAGCCACTGGGGTGACGGTCCCCACGACAGCCGGGCAGATCACGTTCGTGGCATTATACAGGCCACCACAAGGACACCTCCAGGAGGCGGACGTCGACGCGCTGCTGACAGCTGGGGGGAGGGTGTTCATTGTGGGTGACTTCAATGCGAAGTACCTGGAATGGAACTCCCACCTCACGAATGTCAGTGGCCGCCGACTTTCCCGCGCTGCCGCAAGGAACGGCGCCCTGATCCTGGGCCCACAGGAGCCCACAATCTACCCAGTCAGGGGACGGCCGGACGTGCTCGATGTCGCAGTCATAAAAGGCATCGGGCACCACATGACCGCCTCCACACGGTGTGCACTGTCCTCAGACCACCTGCCAGTGGTCTTCGACATAGATGTCGCTGGAGCCACGCTGCCACCACGCCGACAGACATACCGGCGCATGGACTGCGAGTGCTTCCAGGATATAGTCCTGGAATCGATCGCGGACACACCCGATCCAGACGCAGTGGGCGCGGACGCCGCTCTGTGTGTCCTCCTCTCCCGCCAGCTACTGCACGCAGCCGACGCAGCCACCCCCCCCCCCCCCCCCGCCCCTAGCCACAGGGCTTAGGGACTTTTCCCGCAACCTACCGCCTCCGATACAGGAAGCAATCAGGGAGAAGAACAGGCTGTTCCGGGAGTGGCAGCTCACCCACCAACCCGCGGCGAAGCGACGCCTCAACCGTATGCGGAGAGACATCAAAGCAGCGGCTGAGGTGCACAGGAACAGCGTGTGGTCGGCCTTCGTCGCCTCCCTCAACCCAGAGGACGGCAGCACCTGGCGCATGGTGAACTCGTTCCTGCGCCGACGACACCGCATACCACCAATACTGGTTGGGCAAGACGTCGTCTGCAGCCCAGACGGAAAGCAGGTGTCCTGGCGGACTAATTAGAATCGTCATTCACCCCGGTGGACGACAATCTGGATGAAGACCACATCCAGCAGGTAGCCGAGCAACTCCCGGTGTTCCTGGAGGCAAGGGACGACGGGGACGTAATCGAAGCCATCTCCGAGGTGGAAGGTGGCCGCACAGCTGAAGGCGCTCAATACTAGGAAGGTCGGAGGCGCTGATGGGGTCACCAACCACATGCTGAGGAACCTTCCAGCAAGGGCCCATCCGCTGCTGGCGGGTATCTTCAACCAGGTCCTTCGCTCGGGTGTCTACCCCTCTGTGTGGAAACATGCAGAGGTGATGGCCATCCCCAAAGCGAACAAGGACCCGCGTGACGCCGCCAATTACAGACCCATCAGTCTGCTACTGGGTCTCTCCAAAGTGTTCGAGCGCCTCTACGCCAGGCGCCTGCTTCGCCACGTGACAGCAGAAGGAGTGATACCGGACGAGCAGTTCGGCTTCCGGAGGGGTCACTCCATGGTCCATCAGCTAATGCGGCTGGTGGAAGAGGCCATGCGCGCCCTGGAGACGCGGGAATACCTTGGGGTGGTGTTCCTCGACGTCTCCAGGGCATTGGACACCGTGTGGCACGACGGCCTCGTGTACAAACTTTTTGTGCAAGGGGTCCCGACGTCGCACGGGGTCCTACTCCGGTCGTATCTGGCCGACAGGACTTTCCACGTCCGCTTGGACGAGGGGACGTCCACGCACCGACCCATCCGTGCTGGAGTGCCGCAGAAGTCCGTTCTCGGCCCCCCTGCTCTACTCCTTATTCACAGCCGACGCTCCGCGCGTGGCACCGGTGAAGTTGGCACTCTACGCCAACGACACAGCGCTATTCATGCGGAGTATGAAGGCAGTCGAGATGCGCCGCCTACTCCAGCGTGGATGTGAGGCCCTTGGTGCGTGGTTGACAAATTGGCGCCTGAAGCAGAATGCGGCGAAGAGCCAGGCAGTGGTGTTCACACGAAGACCACTGCCACCAGATCGTCCGCCAGTCACCGTGATGGGCAGCCCCATCCCATGGAGCAGGACTGGCCGCTACCTGTGAGTCATTCTCGACTAGAAGCTAACGTGGAAACCCCACATCGAGGACGTGTTCTGTACCCTCTGCTCAACACGTCGTCTGCCTTGCCTCCCCACCTTGGCATCACGCTGTACCTGGAGCTGGTTCGTCCAGTGCTGGAATATGCGGCCGTGGTGTGGGGCAACGCGGCCGACACACACATCAACAAGCTGCAGAGGGTGCAGAACAGGGCGCTCAAGCTCGCTCTGCGCCTACCGAGGCTCTATTCGACCGCCCGGCTACACCAGCAAACCGGCATCCCCTTCCTCCGCGACCGATTTAAACAATAGGCGCGGGTCTTCTATGAGCGGACTGTACAGTCTGACAATAGGCTTATTGGGGACTTGGGCCATCCTATTCACCACAGGCCAACCACGTGTTGGCCTGACCTGTTACAAGAATAATATCTCGCGACAGAGAGAGGACAACTCCACCCCAGAAAACACCTCAGGCCAATTCGGGCCATGAGGAAGCCACTCCACAGATATAGGAATATGCAGGAATAGCAGTATATGCTTAGCCTGCTCCCAACACGAGTCAGGGCAGACTCGTATGGACAAGTGACAGTGGACATTCCCTATTCCGTTCGCGCCCGCTCTGGCCGCCTCCAACTGCGGTCGTGGCCTCCTGGTGTTCCCTTCTCGGTCCGCACCCGCGAGTGGCGCTCCCCTGCCGCTCTGGACGTTCCCTATTCCGTCCGCGCCCGCAAAATCAGGGCTTTACTTGGAACAGTCAAAGATGACCTGGGCTTAAGGAAGCCTGGCAATTACTCGTGCAATATTCCTTGTGAATGCGGTATGTCCTACATTGGCCAAACGGCTAGAACGGTGGAAATAAGATGTAAGGAACACCAGCGACATACCAGGCTAAGGCAGGCCACAAAATCAGCAATAGCAGAACACTGCCTAGAGTTGGAACATTTCATGGATTATGAGAACACCAAGGTCATGGTCCAGACCCCCAGGTTTTGGGATAGTGTCATCACTGAATCTATAGAGATAAAGATGGCACAAAACCTGATTAACCGGGAAGCAGGATACCAGCTAAGCACTGCATGGAACCCGGCATTTGAACTGCTGAAGCAATACCGGAGAAAATATGTTTCCAACACCAACAACAAGTCTCAGACTTCCGCATACTGCCGGCACGAACCAAGAGGGGAACACCAGGAAGCCTCAGCCGCAGTCGGAGGCGGCCAAAACGGGCGCGAACGGAATAGGGAACGTCCAGAGCGGCAGGGGAGCGCCTTCACGGGCACGGTCCGAGAAGGTAACACCAGGAAGCCACGACCGCAGTTGGAGGCGGCCGTAGTGGGCGCAGACGGAAGAGGGAACACCTAGAGCGAAAGGATAGCGCGACTCGCGGGCGCGGACCGACTAGGGAACGGCAAACAGAACACCAGGCACCGGGCAGGCATAAATATGCGACCCAGTCCAGCAAGTAGCCATACTTTACGCGGCACACTCTCATGACTACTGCAGCTGCGTCTCCCCGACAGCCGCGGCGGCCTCGCGAGATGTCACGGCGGCTTCCACCGCACATCTTGGAGGCTATAACGGCCAAGAACCGTCTCTTCCGTGAGTGACAGCTCACTCGCCAGCCTGCGACCAAGCACCGCCTCAATCGGGCGCGGCGCGAAATCCGGGCCGCTGTCGATCAACACCGGAACCGTGACTGGGCTGGCCTTGTGGCCACCCTGAACACGACCGATGGGAGTGCCTGGCGGACCGCCAAGCGCTTCCTCCGTCCCCATCAGCCTGTTCCTCCGCTCCACGTCGGCAGCGAGGTTGTCTGTGCCCCAGACGCCAAGGCCAACGCTCTCGCCGACGTGTTCGCCGACAACTTCCGCCCTATCGCGGACGTCTTCGATGCCGACCACGTCCGTCTCGTGGAAGACCGCCAGCCGGTTTTCCTCGCTGCCAGGGCCGATGACGATGTGATCGCACCTATCACAGCCGATGAGGTTGGACTCTAGCTCCGCCGCCCGCTTTGGGTGGCTCCGATGGTGTCACGAACTGCCTCCTGAAGTTACTGCCGCCGGAACTCCATCAATCACTGGCGGACACCTTCAACTGCGTTCTCCGCTCCGGGATCTTCCCTTACGCGTGGAAACACGCGGAAGTGGGGGCTATTCCCAAGGCCGGCAAGGCTCCGCGTCGGGCAGAGCACTACCCGTCTCTCTCCAAGATCTTTGAGACACTGTACGTGTAGCGGCTGTGGCGCCATGTCACTGCCGAAGGGCTCCTTCCAGAGGAACAGTTCGGGTTCCGGCGGGGCCACTCGACCATGCAACAGCTACTACGCCTGGTGGAACAGGTGATGCAGGCGCTGGAGATGCGGGAGTACCTTGGGGCGGTACTCCTCGACGTCTCCAAGGCGTTCGACTGCACGTGGCACTAGGGCCTCGTGTACAAGCTCCTTGTACATGGGGTCCCGACGTCACACGCCCTTCTGCTGCGGTCCTGTCTCGCGGACCGCACCTTCCACGTCCGGGCCGCCGGCGGCACCTCCACCGACCGGCCGATTTGTGCAGGGGTACCGCAGGGGTCGGTTCTCGGCCCCCTGCTGCACTCCTTGTACACCGCTGACGCACCGCGGGTGGCGCGCGTGGAGTTGGCTCTTTATGCCGACGACACTGCGCTGTTCACCCGCAGCATGAACGTGCTCGCGATGTGCCGCCGACTCCAACTAGCGTGCGACGTCCTGGGGGCGTGGTCCATCAAGTGGCGACTCAAATTTAACGCCCCCAAGAGCCAAGCGGTCGTCTTCACTCGGAGACGACTGCCTCCTGCCCTACCGCCTGTCACAATCTCGGGAGGCCCCATCCCATGGTCACCATCAGGCAAATTCCTCGGTGTGACGCTGGACAGGCATCTCACCTGGCTGCCGCACATCTGAGACATCAGGGGGCGAGCGATTGGGCGTCTCTGGGCGCTCTACCCGCTGCTGAACCCCTCATCCACCCTCCCGTCTCGGCACGGCCTGAGTGTGTACTTGACCCTTGTCCGGCCAGTACTCAAGTACGCCGCCATAGTGTGGGGGAATGCAGCCCCATCGCACGTTGCGTTGCTTCAACGCGTCCAGAATCGGGCGCTAAGACTCGCTCTCTACAAGCCACCTCGTTACTCGATGAGGCTCCTTCATGAGGAAGCAGGCGTCCCGCTGCTGCGGGATCGCTTCAGGCAGTCCACCAGGGTGTTCTATGCCTCTGCCGAACACTCTGGCAGTCGTTTTATTCGTAAACTGGGACACCAAGTGCACCACAGGCCGACCACGCGTTGGCCTGATCTGCTGCGGGAGTAGTTTCTTCCGCAGCCCCGATGTCACTTTTGAAAAAGCGTCCGCACCCACGTGGCCGCTCACATAGGCCAATCCTATCCGTGAGGCCAGAAATAGCTCTTGAGGTATAATCAGGAACAGCACCTTAGGTGCTTAGCCTGTCTCACTCTGGTAGATGTAACCAGAGATTTGCAGTGCAGTGCAGTGCAGTGCAAGCAGCCAGTCTCAGGGAACACCTGATGAAGACGTCAAGTAATGACGTCGAAATATCGTGTTTGGAAGACGCTGATATCCGGCAGAAAACCCGATTTCCACGAGATGTCATCAAATCGCCGGGAAAGTCTAAGAAATTACATCACAAGACTCTACGGGGAGGAAATGTGCTGCAATATGAAGAAACTGGACAAGCTGCGACAATGCAAAGAGAGGATGGTGGGCTCACTCAACTTCCTCCTCAGGTGCAGAGATGGAGAGGTCGTGCCTGTATTTGCCAAAATCAAACATCATATTACGTCTAGGGCGGCCAACAGGATCAAGCACCAAGCCAGCATCGCTCTGGTGAGAGAAAGAGTCCGTGACATCCGCCATAAACTTGATGTCACGTCCAGGGAGCTGTTACATCTACATCTGCACATGGCTGCCAAACTAGCGCAAGAGGATTGGGACAGAATTGATGGAGTGTCTTGTTCACTAGCAGCATGCATTAAGAACAATGCTACAGCCCGACAACTGGCAAAATTTGAATGCCTGAACAGCAGAGTGCAACAAAATCATGACACTCGCAAGGTTGTAAATTTGAGTGACAGAACACTGGATGAAGCTCCCTGAAGGTTCTTGGCAGGGGCCTAAATTTCGCTGTCCCTCCTAGATTTCTACTGGTAGCCAATTTCATCAGCTCTGTGGAACAAGTCGTCAACACACTACCCTCAAGTACGGCTGAAGAGATTCGGAGAGAGACGTGCAGAGCCCTTACCAGAGCCAGGACGCCTAAGTCTAACATCTCAAGAGACGATAGGATGGCCCTCAGGAAATTACGAGAAGATGACGACATAGTGGTATTACCAGCAGACAAAGGGAACTCCACAGTCATACTGCAGAAAGGTGACTGTGACCTTAAGATCCGGCGACTTCTGGAGTACGCGGCTTACAAACCCCTAGAGCAGGATCCAACTGACAGGGTGGACAGAAAAACCAAGTCTCTGCTGAAGGAAACTGGCTGACCTGAGAAAGTTATCAAACAACTGAAATCCAAGGCACCAGTACCACCCAGACTCTATGGACTACCTAAAATACAGAAAGAGGGTGTACCACTTCGACCCATTGTGAGCAATATTGGGGCAGCCACCTACCCAGCTGCAACATATCTCAAGAAAATGTTGGCACCATATGTGGTTAAGTGTGCACACCACATCCGCAACTCACGGGAGTTTGTGGAACGTCTTAAAAACCTACGTTTCTCAGATGCAGATTTAATGGTCAGTTTTGACGTGGTGTCCCTGTTCACCAGAGTGCCCCTTAAGGAAACGCTTGACTTAATCAGTGAGAAGTTTGATGGACCTGTGCTGGATCTGTTTAAGCATATTCTAACATCGACTTGCTTCCTATGTGGAGGTCAATTCTATGAACAGACTGAAGGGGTGGCGATTGGTAGCCCCTTGTCACCAGTATTGGCCAACCAGTTTATGGAGAAGTTCGAAGACGAGGCTCTTACAACTGCCACCTACCAGCCAACATGCTTCCTGAGATACGTTGATGACACATTTGTCACTTGGCCCCATGGTCGCGAAAAACTGGAAGACTTCCTGGACCACCTGAACTCAAGGCATCCGATTATTAAATTCACCATGGAGCTAGAAAAGGACGGTCAGCTTCCGTTTCTGGATGTCCTGGTGAAGAAGAAGGCGGATGGCACCTTCAGCCACGGTGTGTACCGAAAGCCAACACACACAGACTTATACCTACAGGCCGACAGCTGCCACCACCCAGCACAGAAGACGGGGGTGCTTAGAACACTCGTACACCGAGCCAAGACACTGTCTGACTCTGACAGCTTGGCAGGGGAACTTGAACATCTTCAAAAAGTGTTTGCTAACAACAGATTCTCATCCAGGGACATCTGCAGAGCTCTACATCCCGCCAGACGCCAGGATACACCGGAGAACGAGCAAGAAGAAGAAATCAAGAAGCTGGCATTTTTACCGTATGCCGGGCCTGTTTCTGCCAAGATCAGCAGAATACTAATGAAACATAACATCAAGAGTGTCTTCTGCCCACCTAGCAAAATCAGGGCTTTACTTGGAACAGTCAAAGATGACCTGGGCTTAAGGAAGCCTGGCATTTACAATATTCATTGTGAATACGGTATGTCCTACATTGGCCAAACGACTAGAACGGTGGAAATCAGATGTAAGGAACACCAGCGACATACCAGGCTAAGGCAGGCCACAAAATCAGCAGTAGCGGAACACTGCCTAGAGTTGGAACATTCCATGGATTACGAGAACACCAAGGTCATGGTCCAGACCCCCAGGTTCTGGGATAGTGGCATCACTGAATCTATAGAGATAAAGATGGCACAAAACCTGATTAACCGGGAAGCAGGATACCAGCTAAGTACTGCATGGAACCCGGCATTTGAACTGCTGAAGCAATACCGGAGAAAATATGTTTCCAACACCAACAACGAGCCTCAGACATCCGCACACTGCGGGCACGAACCAAGAAGGGAACACCAGGAAGCCTCAGCCGCAGTCGGAGGCGGCCAGAGCGGGCGCGGACGGAATAGGGAACGTCCAGAGCGGTAGGGGAGCGCCACTCACGGGCGCGGACCGAGAAGGCAACACCAGGAAGCCACGACCATAGTTGGAGGCGGCCAGAGTGGGCGCGGACGGAATAGGGAACACCTAGAGCGGCAGGATAGCGCGACTCGCGGGCGCGGGCCGACTAGGGAACGGCAAACAGAACATCAAGCACCGGGCAGGCATAAATATGCGACCCGGTCCAGCAAGCAGCCAGTCTCAGGGAACACCTGATGAAGAAATGGCAGCAAGAGAGGGGAAGAAAACCAATGTGCACTCCGTGTGCATACCGGGGGGAGTCATTCCAGATGTGGAAAGGGCCTTCTGGATGCCATGAAGGGTACAGGGTGCACCCATCTGCAGGTGGTCGCTCATGTCGGCACCAATGATGTGTGTCGCTATGGATCGGAGGAAATCCTCTCTGGCTTCCGGCGGCTATCTGATTTGGTGAAGACTGCCAGTCTCGCTAGTGGGATGAAAGCAGAGCTCACCATCTGCAGCATCGTCGACTGACTGCGGACCTTTGGTACAGAGCCGAGTGGAGGGTCTGAATCAGAGGCTGAGACGGTTCTGCGACCATGTGGGCTGCAGATTCCTCGACTTGCGCCATAGGGTGGTGGGGTTTAGGGTTCTGCTGGATAGGTCAGGAGTCCACTACATGCAACAAGCGGCTACAAGGGTAGCAGGGGTTGTGTGGCGTGGGCTGGGCGGTTTTTTAGGTTAGATGGCCTTGGGCAAGTACAGAAAGGGCAACAGCCTCAACAGGTGCGGAGCAAAGTCAGGACATGCGGGGACCAAGCAGCAATCGGTATTGTAATTGTCAACTGTCGAAGCTGCGTTGGTAAAGTACCGGAACTTCAAGCGCTGATAGAAAGCACCGAAGCTGAAATCGTTATAGGTACAGAAAGCTGGCTGAAGCCAGAGATAAATTCTGCTGAAATTTTTGAAAAGGTACAGACAGTGTTTAGAAAGGATAGATTGCATGCAACCGGTGGTGGAGTGTTCGTCGCTGTTAGTAGTAGTTTATCCTGTAGTGAAGTAGAACTGGATAGTTCCTGTGAATTATTATGGGTGGAGGTTACACTCAACAACCGAGCTAGGTTAATAATTGGCTCCTTTTACCGACCTCCCGACTCAGCAGCATTAGTGGCAGAACAACTGAGAGAAAATTTGGAATACATTTCACATAAATTTTCTCAGCATGTTATAGTGCACTATACGAAAATTACCTCGAGCAATTAAACAGAGAACCGACTCGTGGAGATAACATCTTGGACCTACTGGTAACAAACAGACCCGAACTTTTCGACTCTGTAAGTGCAGAACAGGGAATCAGTGATCATAAGGCCGTTGCAGCATCCCTGAATATGGAAGTTAATAGGAATGTAAAAAAAGGGAGGAAGGTTTATCTGTTTAGCAAGAGTAATATAAGGCAGATTTCAGACTACCTAACAGATCAAAACGAAAATTTCTGTTCCGACACTGACAATGGTGAGTGTTTATGGAAAAAGTTCAAGGCAATCGTAAAATGCGTTTTAGACAGGTACGTGCCGAGTAAAACTGTGAGGGACGGGAAAAACCCACCGTGGTACAACAACAAAGTTAGGAAACTACTGCGAAAGCAAAGAGAGCTTCACTCCAAGTTTAAACGCAGCCAAAACCTCTCAGACAAACAGAAGCTAAACGATGTCAAAGTTAGCGTAAGGAGGGCTATGCGTGAAGCGTTCAGTGAATTCGAAAGTAAAATTCTATGTACCGACTTGACAGAAAATCCTAGGAAGTTCTGGTCTTACGTTAAATCAGTAAGTGGCTCGAAACAGCATATCCAGACACTGCGGGATGATGATGGCATTGAAACAGAGGATGACACGCGTAAAGCTGAAATACTAAACACCTTTTTCCAAAGCTGTTTCACAGAGGAAGACCGCACTGCAGTTCCTTCTCTAAATCCTCGCACAAACGAAAAAATGGCTGACATCGAAATAAGTGTCCAAGGAATAGAAAAGCAACTGGAATCACTCAACAGAGGGAAGTCCACTGGACCTGACGGGATACCAATTCGATTCTACACAGAGTACGCGAAAGAACTTGCCCCCCTTCTAACAGCCATGTACCGCAAGTCTCTAGAGGAACGGAGGGTTCCAAATGATTGGAAAAGAGCACAGGTAGTCCCAGTCTTCAAGAAGGGTCGTCGAGCAGATGCGCAAAACTATAGACCTATATCTCTGACGTCGATCTGTTGTAGAATTTTAGAACATGTTTTTTGCTCGCGTATCATGTCGTTTTTGGAAACCCAGAATCTACTATGTAGGAATCAACATGGATTCCGGAAACAGCGATCGTGTGAGACCCAACTCGCTTTATTTGTTCATGAGACCCAGAAAATATTAGATACAGGCTCCCAGGTAGATGCTATTTTTCTTGACTTCCGGAAGGCGTTCGATACAGTTCCGCACTGTCGCCTGATAAACAAAGTAAGAGCCTACGGAATATCAGACCAGCTGTGTGGCTGGATTGAAGAGTTTTTGGCAAACAGAACACAGCATGTTGTTATCAATGGAGAGACGTCTACAGACGTTAAAGTAACCTCTGGCGTGCCACAGGGGAGTGTTATGGGACCATTGATTTTCACAATATATATAAATGACCTAGTAGATAGTGTCGGAAGTTCCATGCGGCTTTTCGCGAATGATGCTGTAGTATACAGAGAAGTTGCAGCATTAGAAAAGTGTAGCGAAATGCAGGAAGATCTGCAGCGGATAGGCACTTGGTGCAAGGAGTGGCAACTGTCCCTTAACATAGACAAATGTAATGTATTGCGAATACATAGAAAGAAGGATCCTTTATTGTATGATTATATGATAGCGGAACAAACACTGGTAGCAGTTACTTCTGTAAAATATCTGGGAGTATGCGTGCGGAACGATTTGAAGTGGAATGATCATATAAAATTAATTGTTAGTAAGGCGGGTACCAGGTTGAGATTCATTGGGAGAGTGCTTAGAAAATGTAGTCCATCAACAAAGAAGGTGGCTTACAAAACACTCGTTCGACCTATACTTGAGTATTGCTCATCAGTGTGGGATCCGTACCAGATCGGGTTGACGGAGGAGATAGAGAAGGTACAAAGAAGAGCGGCGCGTTTCGTCACAGGGTTATTTGGTAACCGTGATAGCATTACGGAGATGTTTAATAAACTCAAGTGGCAGACTCTGCAAGAGAGGTGCTCTGCATGGCGGTGTAGCTTGCTCGCCAGGTTTCGAGAGGGTGCGTTTCTGGATGAGGTATCGAATATATTGCTTCCCCCTACTTATACCTCCTGAGGAGATCACGAATGCAAAATTAGAGAGATTAGATCGCGCACGGAGGCTTTCAGACAGTCGTTCTTCCCGCGAACTATACGCGACTGGAACAGGAAAGGGAGGTAATGACAGTGGCACGTAAAGTGCCCTCCGCCACACACCGTTGGGTGGCTTGCGGAGTATAAATGTAGATGTAGATGTAGATGTAGAAGACGTCAAGTAATGACGTCGAAATATCGTGTTTGGAAGACGCTGATGTCCGGCAGAAGACTCGATTTCCATGACGTGTACACATTACCCTTTAACACTAATAGTGGTACATAACCTTGTCCTCAGTAGCTCTGAGCATGCAAAACTCTAACATGTATGTTTTTGAATGAGGCATGGATGTTCAAAACCTATTTGAATACCATTGGTTGCACATTAATCATCAAGCTGATCTTACATATTACTTAATTGCAAGAATTTGTGGATGTGACAAACATGAGCATCCGTCCATCACACTATCATGCATTCCCTATGACTCTCCACCACCACCACCAACCAGCCCCACCAGAAATCCCACCTCTCACTCCTCGAAAATTATATTCCTGGATGCAACGTAATGTTTTGTTATCTGAATATTATTCTCTGTTTTAGGTAAAGTCTTTTGGTGAATAGATATTGAAAAGAGGATTACCACTACTAGACAACTCAAAAATCCTAATCCTCTAAGTGTTCCACAAGCAGCAAAACAGTCATAAAGCCTGCAGGTTGCTCTCGGACACATTCCCTTTCCTCTTGACATTACTGCTCACCAGGAGTCGTTTAAATGAACCATTTGTGGTCCCAAAGTAGAGAACTACAAATACACTTGGAGGTAAGGGATTTCGCAGTTCGCATTATTGAAAAACTTGATAACTCATTGAGAAATCGAAACATTTTCACGGTAAATGATAACAGCCAAACAGTCGCAGTATAAAGATTTATTGAAATCCTTGACCACAGTTTCGGTGTATCTAAATATACCTGCATCAGAACCAAAATACACGTGACTGTTATCATTTACTGTGAAGATATTCAACAGTTGCTGATTTATCCTTGTTTAAAATTTTGAAATCGAAAAATGGTAAAGCAACAGACTCTGATGGTATGGAAGAAGAACAAATTAAACATTTCTGTACCAAAACAAAACGCCTTCATTTCATAAAATTTCCCATGCCAATTTTCACCTATATGATGCACCGACATCCTCTTCGACACTTACATTAGTAGCTCAGTGTCATGATCACAAGCGTCAATGTGTCCTATGCAGTATGGTATTATATCTCATCACATGACACAGAGACGGTGACAGTACAGATCGATTGTAAGTGCAGCATCACGTTGAGAATATCCAGTTGTTGCTTATCTGCGTGGCCAAATTACCACAATTTTGAGGAGTGGTACATACTCATGTGTTGCAGTCTCGTTTGAAATAATTAATCACTGTATATTATACTGCTCAACTATCAGATTCTGAGAGCCGTTCTCACGCTTACTGCCACTATTTTTTTGGACAATTCAATTAGAAGAGTTGAAGTTTTGCTTGTTCTCCACACCCAGTATCTCCATTTATCTTAGCTGCTAATTTAATCGTCAGAAAATAAGCAGAATATCTTCTCACGAAATTTCAATCACCAACTTTTTCCTCTGAATGCGAGAAAATTTTGTTGGAGCCGACCTACATAGGCAGAAACGATCATCATAATAAAATAAGGGAAATCAGAGCTTGCACAGAACGATATGGGTGTTCGTTTTTTCTGCGCGCTGTTCGAGATTGGTATAACAGAGTATTATTCTGAAGATGATTCGATGAACACCCTGGCAGGCACTTAAGTGTGATTTGCAGAGTATCCATGTAAATGTAGATGTAGAAATAGATCGCACTTTATCATGTCGTCTTGTTTCATTCTATTGCGAGATTAAATCTTTGTGAGACATGCAACATATTTTTCATGCATGACTGGGCGACCCTAGAGAGCCTCCATATAGAGACAGAGTTTCCAATGTACGTTAGACCACAGATAATATGCACAGGGCATCGCTATTTCTCTGCCAGGATTGGCGCGGAAATCTGTCGTTTGTTGACTTTCGCAAAACATGGATTTGACACTCGCACCACAGGGGAAATTCTGGCTTACTTTGTAGTGTATGGGTAGAGTAAATTAAGGTCTAACATGATGCAGTGAATTAGTCATTTATTCAGTGTCCCAGAAAAAGTGGGAATCTACCAGGAAAAAACTGACTTTAATCTGAGCTATTTCGCATATCCTGAAACCATTTCAGAATGTCATGCTTGGATATTCATTGTTGTCGTTAGTAGCGTTTGAGCATTATGTAGTATTTTTCCTTCACAGTGTAACACATATATTTTAGATGGGACCTTGTGGATCCAGTGACTATGTACTTCACCGGAAAATTCCAGAAAATATCCTTCCGTAATGATGTTTGGAAAGGCTACATAATGAAAGGACAGTGGACCAATTTCGTAGTTGCTCTTTTATTAGGAATACTCGCATTTTCATACAGTTCGTAATTAAACATAAATGGCTTTGATCCAGGATTTATTAATTTACATTTCAGTTCGACTTATGCAATTCAAATAAAAGTAAAAAAAATATGATAAAGATAATCTTGAAAGCTACTCACAAAGCTATGTTCCACATTACCACTTATGAATGGAACTTTTTATATTCAATACTGATCTGAAATTTTCGAACTCAGTTTTTTCTTCCTCAGACAAGAAATGTGTAGATATGGCCTGTTACCCAGGGTTTCTAGGAAAAAGGTTCCTGTATTTACAGAGGATGTAATATGCATCAAAGGAAGAAAAAATGTTCCCATTATCATTGGTCACAGATCTTGTATCTTCAGAGTTGTGGCCTGTATGTGTACAAGGAACATATCTGGCACACTGAGCACTTTGGCGCGAGACAACTGTGGAGACAGCGAACGTATTAGACATTTTTGCATCGTAACATGTTTGCATTTATATTAAGCACGCACCCAACACAAAGACATGGTGTATTCCACAGCATGCTACAGAATGTGGGTATATTATTTACATCTGGTGTATCTGTAATGTTCTTGTAGTGAATTTTTTGTTGTAACACACCGTAATAATACTGTAATTTGTTTCCGATTTCGTCACTGGACGTGCAGCTCTCAATATAAACCTACTATTCAACACAGGAGATGGCAGATGTTCTCTTCTGTTATGGTCAAGCAGATGGAAGCAAGCTACAGGCATGTAACCTGTATGCTGCACAATAACCACAACGGCGTATACCATGTGCAACGATGGTTATTAGCCTGCTCCAGAGACTTTTGGAAATGAGATCCCATACACTACGAACCTGGAATAGTGGCAGACCTTGAATAACTCTCACACCTGATGTGGAGCAATGGATATTAGAACATCTGGAGGACAACCCTGGAACGACTGTCTTAAAGAGTAGCCACAGAGGAATGTGTTGCTAAGTGTGTTATTTGGACAGTCTTTCAAAAACATTCGCTCTATCCCTAACATGTGCAGCAAGTTAAAGTTCTACTGCCAAACGATTGTAGTTCTGGCACCACTGGTTTCTCCAAATTTGCGCTCATGATCTCTAGTTCATGGCGAAGGTGTTTTTTACTGATGAGGTGGGCTGCAAGACAGACATTATTGTAAATTGCCATAATATGCACATATGGTCCAATTCCAATCTGCATGTACTATAAGAGAGACCAGAGCAGCACACATTCAATATCAAATATGGGCTGGTATCTATGATGACAGATTGCTAGGTTCCTACGTTCTACACAACACAGTGAATGGTGCTAGGTACTGTCACTTCCTTCAGAGCCAGTTATTTGTGTTGCCAGAGAGTGTACCATTACATGAACGACTGAAAATGCTCTAAATTCCTGATGAGACACAAGCCCATTTGCAGCTTTGGATGAGGTGATACCTAACACGAGATGTTTCATGGTTCATGGAATGGTCACTGAGGGCCTATACCTGGGCCTGCACGTTCTTCTGACCTTAGCCCCATGGACTTTTGGCTTTGGGACATATAAAGACTTTGGTGTATGACCCCATGAGTGATGTGGATGCACTACAAGAATGCATGTTTAATACCTGTGAAGCTATCTGGCCACTACCTGTAATGTTCCAACGATACATGACTCCATGAGACATAGATGTAAGATGGCACTGCAGTGGCTTTCAGTCACATCGAACACATTTTGTGTAAAATAGCACAGAGAGAAGGTGACTGTAGACAGTAGTGGCAGTAGACCATGGCTCCAAAGATATGAGCTTTATAGCCTATGTCTGTTCCTTTGTTGTATACTGTGTCCTTGGTAAATACTGGAACCTTTTTTTTATGGACGCTGTAGACTGAAATCGTTTGCTAAAATGATTTGTTCAGCAAATGAATATTTATTTACAATAAATACTACAGAGGCATCAAACAAGAAATGCTAAAAACATGTGCTGACAACTTACCACAGATCTACTGTGTAATACATTATAATACGTCACTCACTTCCTCTTGACTGGGCATTTCATAAATCAGCAAGGAGGGGAAAATTTTCAACCTGAGTTCCCATTTACAAATTTATGTTGAGTGTAGCAGAAATCATGGTCATATGCTCTCTTTGCCACATAATATGAAACTTCAAATTGAAACCATCCGTGAAGAATTGCATGAATCAATGAACTACACATGGTGGTCTTCATTAACAGTATTGAATTATATGCATTGGCTCATATACCCACAGTATGAGAAAAAATGCACATGATGAGTGATTGCTGCTCCACCGACACAGACTACTTTTCAAGGCCGGAAGCACAACACTGTGTGGAAGTTGAGAAATCATAAAACTTCAGAGAGGAGCTGGCCCAGTATGTTTGTCAACTTCTGTTCGAACCAATGGCTGCAGCAAAACGGCTCTGATGTACACATGATATACTTTCGGTACTTGTCGCCTTGAGTCTAATGATTGCTTGACGTTAGGAATACCAATTGCATTTAGACGCTACTTTTTACAGTCGTTGAGACTGACAATGGTGCGTTCTTGGAGTGAGAAGACACACTCCATCATGTGAAAAGCTGTAATCGCTACTATCCCCCTTCTGTCAGCTCCTCCTCTACGTCAATGGTTCATCTCTCTCTGGAATAAGTTATGATTCTCACATGAATTTAACTCTGTCCTGCATTTCAAACTAAACAGATAACTACATACGCTGGTCCCTGCCACACTGATTATTATCGTTATATGTCAACAGTTTATCTGCTCAGTGAAGACTGCTCTCAGCTATATATTTCTAAGTACAAGAAGAATATATCTTATTGTTTAATACTGATCTATTTTAATTAGAAGTGTATCTCTTGTGCAATTCCTCCAGTCTCCAGTCTCCTGATTAATCATAGAATGGGGGAGGATTTAAACCCAGTCAGTAACACGGACTGTTAGTGCAGCTTCGATTTCTATAGGGTGAAAAAGAAGGTCTGAAAAGGTCTCATGTGATTTATCAAAAGGATGAAATATAAAGTATTTTTTTATAATTTCTCGTTTTCATTTTTATGTAATTTGGATTTTAGATTTATGTCTTGGTAACCACATGTATTGTATTTTTGTTGGGTTTGGGAAAGATTTTTCGTTATTTTTTACTTACTACGTTGGTATTGAATTCCATACTGGTAAAAAATTAATCTGATATTGTTTAAAATGCTACAGTTCTTAATTTTATATTGCTGATCAATAAAAAGTCCTGAAGCATGTTCCTCAATTTAATGCAAGAGAAGTAAAATGCGAAATTTTATAATACACTAGAAAGGAAACAATAGGGATTACTCAGAGATTTTAAGTTACAGGAGATGTTATTTCAAGGTGAATTGAATATTGAAATAGTTCATGATATATTTCATTATGAACGCATTTTCAAAGACAGACCTATGATAATTTCCATTTGCTTTTTAGTTAGCAATAAAAAATAAATGTGTCACTGTTTTTGGAAATTCAACCACCAATAAAATGAAAAGTTTTATGATAATATTTCACTGTGAAAACATTTTTATAGCTAAATCTACGAAAATTGGTATTTGGCTTCTCAGTCAGAAATGAAAGAATTAGGTGTTTCAATGTGTTTGGAAATTCAACCTCTGAGGGGGTGAAATAGGACCAGGGTGGTTCACTGATTCACATCATCCAACCAAAACTGCTAAGGATATAAACTTCGAATTTGGAGAGGGTGTAGATCTTGTACTGTAAGTATCGTTTAAGACAGGATTGTTTGAAATTCCACTCCTGAAAGAGGTGAAATATGGGATGAAAGGCTATTTGAAGATATAACTATGAAAATTAGTATTTGGTTTCTCAGTCAGAAATAGAATATACGTGTTTCGGCATTTTTGGAAATTCAACCATAAATGGGGTAAAATAGTGGATAAAAATAAATCATTATTAAAAAACTACTAAAGCGTTTTAAAGTTACATCTATGAAATCTGATATTTGAGTTCTCAGCTAGAAATAACAAAATGTGTGTTTCAGTGATTTTGGAAATTCAGACCCCTATAGGAGTGAAATAGGGGATGAAGTTTTATGAAATTATTTCATTATGAAAACGTTTACAAAGCTAAATCTATGCAAATTTGTATTTGGCTTCTCTATTAGAAATAAAAAAAATACGTGTTGCACTGTTCTTTGAAATTCAGCCCTGTAGTGCTAAGAAAGTATTTCTTTATATTAACAATTCTAAAAGCTAAATCTATGAAAACTGTGTAATATAGTGCCCTGCCCGCGACGCAATAACATACTATTTTCCTTTCCTATCGAAATATCAAGAGTTAAAGATATAATTTAACCACTGAGTCACATAGACTTACTAAATAAAAACAAGTCCGAACATTGGCGCTAATGTCGTGTCGCCAGATTGAACGTGACAGAAGCCACCATTTGCAGGGAAACAGTGCGTAAACAGGGCTCGTTCGTGTGCTGCTTTTAATTGTAACAGTATAATGGAAGCAAAGACGAAGACGGAAACAATGTTACATTTCAGAGGTCAGTCATTTCTGGTTGTTTGTTTCTTTCTGTTACTTGCATATAGTATTTTCATGGAGAAATAATACATCATGAGCGTTTGTTTTTGTTTAGATTTCCCCTTATAAATGATTTTATAAATCGGAAATGGCTAGTTGCTACTCGGAGAGAGAACTTCCAACCGACAGCAAATCGTTTGCTGTGCTCTCTTCATTTTGAAGAGAATTGTTACATGGAAAATTAAGTAAATAGACCTCAACTGAAGGACGATGCTATACCGACAGTATTTGGATTTCCAACTCATTTGAAAAAGGTATAGTGTCCTGGAAATCGTGCAATATAGGCCTAGATTAAATAGTGTGGAAACACTGTCAGTGTGTATAATTTTGAACGTTCCTTTTCCAGGTTACCAAGGCAATCAAATATAATTAAGTATGAATCAGAGGTAGGTCGAATAATTGCGTTTAGATACTTAACATGTGTTGTCAGGTGGTGATTATACTTCGTAAATGGTCAAATATTTGATTAAATGTTGCAAACTCAACCACTTTCAGAGGTGCTATCAGTGTTAAAAACTAATGTGCGAATGAAATTCCTGTGGTATTTAAAGTGACATGGGTTATTACAATTAATCATACCAAAATTCGAGTGTAGACGATACTGTGCTAAACAAAAGTAAGCGTGCAAAATGTACACAGTAGTCGGCAAAAAGCAAACAGGACCTGACAGGAAAATTACGTGAATTAAATAATAATCGTACTGTCTGCTACTTTAAAAGTTTCATGTAATTATCCAATGCAAATAACTCGATGTAAACTCGCTCCACCTTGTCAGGAAAGAGCCTTACATTCTTAAATTTCGCGTCTCTATGCTCTATGCAGACGTATTTCGGAAATTAGGAAACTTCATTCATTTAAGAGTACTTTTAAAATAGACTCAAATGCTCAGTAGTTTTTTAAACAAACATGTGTTTAATTTGTGCTTCAATTTGCTCTTGTTGCGTCTCATATACGTCAAATCACAACCCCAGTAATAGGATTCATCCCTGCAAATGGCGGCGATTAGCTGCTTCAATTGGGGGAACAGTTGCCTCGCTTCCCCACTACGGCGTGGTAGGGGCTTGCTGAGTCAATGAACTGCGCTACAAGTCAGCGAATATGTACGCCTAGGATAATGAGAGTAGCGTAGCATTATCATCTGTATTTTGTTCTATGTAAGAATGCGCACTCATCTTTTCTTTCTCCTCTTCTTTAGTCGCACGCCTTCCCGACAGCATCTTACTCTATCAGACTCTTATTTCCTTCCATTTTGTTCAAATGAGATGAAATTGTATTCCTGTTAGTAATTTGTATAATTGTGCAGTTATTATCGCCAGTTGCGATTACTGATATGACTACTATGAATACTTTTTTCTATCGCTCCAGAGTCGGGCTAAGATTATTGTAATTTTTATGTACTTCGCCGGAATACGGCAATAATTCTTTGTTACGTCCAAAACTGTGAGATTAATGCACGAGATGTCAGACGTTTGTATAAAAAGCTTCTTTCGTTAAATAATAATCGTTTAATTTGGCATTTCTGCTTTCATTTCATAGTAATGATCATCAATGCCCAATATCTAAATGTTACAGATTTTGCTTTGCTACATTTTTTTCTTACGTTGCCAACGCGATATCCACGAAATTAAACTATTCTGAATTTTCTTGCGAGGGGAGAAGACAGTTAGTCATTTCCCTGAGATTATAGAATCCCGAATGAAACTTTTTCAGCACACCACGAGTCTACCGACCTTCACTTCAAAGAATAAGAGAGGTAAAAAAGAGGAGAATTAACTAAGGAGTGAAGTGATTTTTTTATGTAGTCGATAATATCGTGTGCATTTTGAGACAAAAAATAATTTTTATTATAGATACTAACAAAGTGGTTAGCAGATTTCCTTTTAATTAATTATTTATTTAATTATTAACAATTATTATTATGATAATTGGCATTTCACTTCTCAGTTAGGTATAAAGAAAGATGAGTTAGGAGAGGAAAGCTCCTATGGAAATATCACCACAAGAACGCAATAAGCATGTAAGCAAAAACCAATGTACCTGCGTACCTTCTTTGTTTTGTGTTGGTATATTAGGCTAGATTTCTACACGACTTTCTCATTGTTACTCTGATATTCGCAGTTAGTCGTATGATTGCAAATGCCTACATAAAATATGACAAAGGTGGGGTAATCTGTGTTAATATTGAGTTGATGGAGTAATTCAATATCAAATGTTTGTAGAAGTGGCTATTTAACTTTTACTTGTGTGTTTAATTTTTCATAGGTTCCCAATTTGTCAGAGAGTGCATTGGGTTCATGATAGATCTGAGTTAGTGGCTTCCATAAAGTCTGCTTGGATTCTTAACGCAAGTTACTTTGATCAACATGTGAGTCTTACATGCACTAACTGTTTTTACCAAACTAGTTGGATACTTATTTATGTTGTTCCCTGGCCTAATACTAGCCTTAAAGCAAGCAGAACCAACACTTCCACTGTTTCAGCTGAATACAACGCTATGAGTTCTTTGACGTGCGAAAAACAAATACACAGAGCTAAATTTTCAAACTGTTTTAAGCTGAAATATATTTAGATGAGAGTTCTAAAATTTTTTATAAGGATTCCTCACAAAAATATGTAAAACGTAGATATACAAAATTACTTATGTATGGATGTAAACGTAACACAGTTCATTTAGGCAGTGATTGGTTTAATAGACAGAAAGAAGAAGGACCATTAACTATTGTGATATGTTAAAAATTTGAATTTATAATTATTTGTGAAATCGAATAAAAATTCTGAAAACTGAATTTGACATTGTATTCTAAGAATACTAACTACCACATAAAATTTTACTTGTTCATCTTTAATATCTAAAGCACACTGTGGGATAACATAAGAGTGTGTGTTTGATACCTGTCCCTCCTTAAGACAACTAGTCAAATCTACTTCTTGCTATCAGCACGAGATATGAGTTTTAATGCCAGACTGGCACTAAGTTTCATTAATTGAGACACATAATTTTAAGAACACTGAACAAAAAATAGTCTCTACCTGTAGACACCACTTTAATAACCTCTAACAACACCTCTAAACTTGATAATGGCCTGAATTCCGTGGACTGGAGTCCATATGCTTCTCCTCGTATGCTGTATTCAGCTGAAGCCACTTGCTGATGATGACCCACAGCACTACCAAACTACAGAGCCACACTGATTTGTTCCATTGCCCCAGTGTTTGAAACAGTAATAGGTATTCCCCATAGAATTAAGACAGAGTGATATAGTGAGTCGATCGAGGTGTGTGCTACGGTACCTGAATATTTGTCAACCTAGGAACAAAAACATGCTTCCCTGTGAACGTGGTTGCAGTCATCTTCGTGGATGGAAATGTGGAAGGAAGACCAACACTTGGTTCCCAGAGAATATTTGAATAAACATCCTGGTTCATGTTCCCAGTAACCTGAATGAATGTACCCAACTCATGATAAGAAAAACACATCCAAAACATTGGAGAATGAAGTGTGGTCTGCACTTCACCCTACACGCACAGTGGGCCAGCACTGCATTTATTCGAAAAGAGGAAAGCTTGCCACTCCTCGGACGAGACTACATGCTACAGTTCGTTTTCTGGGTTGTTTGGCACATAGCAACCATGCAGCTTCATGTGCTGCTGTGAGAAATGGCCCTTTGCATGTTACGCGACTTCACATGTGCATTGGGTGTAGTTCCTTCACATTGCTATGATGAACCTGCATTCACTGACAGAACGAATTACTGCTGGACTGGAAACTGAACATTGTTGACAAGGAGTCATAACCATCCCAGAAGGCCACGCACATTACCACACCACGTACTGGATTTGAATGGGGTGGAGAGGAGGGGGGGGGGGCAACCAAGGTTCGCAACCGCATGGCGGATTAACGACGATGAGCAGAATTCCAAACTAAGGGGATGTGGGTTTCAGATGTTTGACACATCCGACTGGGTGAATACCTGCCTGATACCCATGTCCGGCATCAGGTACACGTTTTGCAAACATCACCACACTTTGACATGAATAACACTAGATGCAGTCAGATGGGGAATACACTAATTATCGGGTAGTACAGGAAAGATATCCAGCCCCACATCTTACGCCACTAACATTGCCATATCCCTGTTAGTATTCCAACCGCTTGAAGGTAGAAGATCAAGGCCAGGAAAAGACCAAGGATGGCAATGATTCTCACAGGTTTCGAGTGTCAGTTGGGAAGGATTTTTTACCAGCACTATTCTTACACCGTGTTGCATATCTGCGAGAAGTGCATCATTTATTCTAGGCACAATGGACAATCGCATTGATGCACCAACAAATCGGGCAACTTCATTCACGGCGCAGTCGCAGCAACGACCATACGGATAGCCAGTCTCGGTCGTTCTGTCACATCCCGTGCTTCCACCTCCACAGTCTTACAATGCTAATCCCGTACATACATCCCACTTCACTCAGATTACTTACAGCAATGGTTGACCATGAGACGACCGCCTGGTACCAGTTCGATATGAAACACCTATTTTTGGGCCAGTATCAGTTAGCATGTCTGAATTTGAAATTTACTACGAAAATGTTTGTAGTGGAGCGACTCTCCTGTCCATCATCTATGATCCTTGTTATCTAACCACTAAGTATGCTGAATGTGGTTTCTTTCACAGGTAATAAAATATGCGCGTGGTTACACTTGAAACGACGTGATGTAAATATTTTTTGTGTTAGACTGCGATTCGACTCCAACGCACAATCAAACACTACAAATCGAACTTTGTCACCAGCAATGATATGTTTGAACAAGAAGTGACGAGTCGAAATTTTTGCGTTACTGGGATTTAAATACAGCACACACCGGCCCTGTTTCCTAACGAGTGGACGTTGTAAGGGGTCCATAGTCCCTTACTATAACTTTGCACTCGGCACAGGTCGATAGGGCGAACAATCGATTGTGACGGGTTGCGAGAGCAAGTGGAGATGCGCCAGTGTGGTTGGCGGGAATGGTGTGTGTGTGAGGAGGCCATTGTTGAAATACAGCGTCTTTAACCGAGAAGGGTGTCACCATCGCCGTGGTTAGACACCTAAATAATAAATTAATACCGGGAAAGTGATAAAGTATCATTATGAAAGTGATCAGTGACGTTACTAGTGTCGATATTTGGTTTCGCGTCTACCGCGCCGGCCTAACCTTGGATTGCAGTGTTGGATGCAGTGATGGATTAGCGTGTGACGATAATGGAAAATGAAGAAAGCCTGTGCTGAGATTAGCCGTAATTAGGTATGTATGACGAAGGCAGTGGCTGTCTCCTTTTTGTGTTTTGAGAAGAATATAAGTTCGTAATTAGTAAAACTGTGTTCGTGTTCCTTATTACCAGACATTCAGTATTATAGTATTGAACAGAACGAACTCGAAAGTAACAACTTCCATAGCAGTCAATTCCGATTACCAGCCCCATTAGGTTCACGGTCATGTTAATAATAAATATTGGGCTGCTATTCGATCAGATCAGGTCGGGATAGAAAAAGAAACGGAGGTGTTACAACGTGAAATATTTGTTTCTTTCACCAGCAGCGATATGGTGCTGCCGGCCGCGGTGGTCTCGCGGTTCTAGGCGCGCAGTCCGGAACCGTGCGACTGCTACGGTCGCAGATTCGAATCCTGCCTCGGGCATGGATGTGTGTGATGTCCTTAGGTTAGTTAGGTTTAAGTAGTTCTAAGTTCTAGGGGACTGATGACCACAGCAGTTGAGTCCCATAGTGCTCAGAGCCATTTGAACCATTTTTGATATGGTGCTCGTTTTAACAAAAAATAATGTGACGAAATTTTCAGTGAAGACTGGGAGTCATACCCTGCGTATATCTTCGATGTTAACTACACGAAAGAGAAGTTAACTATCGAATGCATTTTCACCAGTAGCTAGACGTGGCATGTCCAATTCGAAACGATGTGATGAAAACTTCTGTGTCTGACTCAGAGTCGAAACCGGCTCCTACATTGTTGACAACACACTCAGATATAATAAAAACGAAATTATTTTTCACCGGTATATTGTGTGTTCATGCTAGAGCTTGAAATAACGCAATCAAAATTTTTGTACTAGTCTAGGATGAGAACTTCAGCCCGCACCTTTGGTGGAGACCATGATGAGTTCGGAACCTTGGGGAAACAATGAACTGACGATCCCTCTGAAGTGATGAAATCCTGTGAAAGCGGAGATTTGAATTCGGTTCAATACTCGCTAGCTGCCTCTTCTCTCAGTGTGCACCTTCAACTTGACTTTGTAATCATTGAAACAAAATCACGTAATGGCCAATTGCAGAATTGCCAACAATGAAAAACGCGGAAGTTTTTAACAGGAAGTCCATTAGTGGAGTGTCTGCATTTGACAGTGCCTGTAAATTTCGATGAATGTAACCGAATCTGGTGACGATTTGCCTTATTGAATAATGAACTGGATTCTAAAATTTCGAACATGATACCACCACACCTATAATATTTACTGGAAACAAACGAAAAGTTATGCCAGACGGGCACTTAGCGTTTTACGTGAGCAGTCACCATTTTTTCATGTTGCTGTAAGGAAACAGAGCAATTGCCTTCAGGCTGGTACAGATAGGATGGGTAAGAGTCTAAATCCAAGACTTGGTCACGATGCTTCCCTCTTCTTGAATATGAACCATCTCCTCTTACTTTCTTTCCTTCAACTCCCAATCTGGGATTTAATGTTAACACAAAAATTTTCTGTAGTAGAGAAGACATTGTAAATGATTTCAATAATACAAATCACAACAACATGAAATAAAAGGCAGGCACACTTACTTCGAGCATCTGTCATCCAGCAGACAGGTGAACTCAAAACATCCAAGAACAAATAAGAAAATGCAAATTATTACTGTTACAGTGTCTGTACAACCACCCCACAATGGAAGGAAGTCAAAATAATGATGTAAACATATCCTCCACACCATCCCATCCACGCTGCACATCTGGCAGCAAATCGATAACCAGTTTGCCTCATGTCAACGTCTACTGCGGGGATTCTCGTCCAATGCCAGCTGTGAGGGTGGTTTACCAAAACACTGCGCAAATAATTTCTGAAGACTTGCTGACAGCGAGGAGCGCGCTCAAGGGGGGTATGTTTGTCTTGGATACATTGCCAATAGTTAAGAACCATCTTGCCACCATCACGGAATAAGTTGTAAATGCACATGGCTTTAAACTACGTGGAAGCAGAGTCTTCATGATCAGGAAGGACATATCATTCGAGCATAAGAGAAGCCGGGATCAGTCGTGCAAAAGGGAACGTGAAGGTAGCAGATCCTATGTACTAATATTCATATGTCAGACACCAATCCACATGTTAAACGGTGTCTATCAGTGTATGGGAGGTGGCACTGTGGGCAGAGGGGAGAATCTGTCAGCCTGATAGTGTGCAACCTGTGTCTCGTTGTGTATTTCCAGTTAACAATATGGTACCACACTGTTTGTATTCGTGTAGGGAGGAAGGGCCGTTGCTGTACGCTACAGGCTGTAGTGGTGCCGGGCTTTTACACTCAATCACTTAGCGAGAGATGATTCTCAGCTATAAGCGATGAATGTCTCTCGTCTTCAGAGATCGAGTGGTGGGGAAATCGGACTGCACATATCTATATTTGATTATAAATACCGAGATGTGGGAAAAGAGGGAGTGATGTGAGTGATCGAAACAGGAGGCGGGATGAATGTTGGCATCAGTTCTCTAACAGCCAGCCAGTAAGTGAATTATGTTGACAGGTCCACAGTTTCTCCATTGTACACAAAGGTAAGACTGCAGCCCTCATACACACATTGATAATTCCCAGTCCACCGTCACATGGAGTGAGGGTGAGAGTGTCATAGCGGACTTTAAATAGGAAACCAGCATTAAGGTAATATTCAAATGCCATGTGCAGTCTGCATGCTGTTGCTGCTGGTAGTAGGAGACCCTGACCAGGTGTATCAACTCAGTTACGACATGAAGATTAAAGTACCCAGCACAATGTAGTAGAGCCATGTGCCAAAGTAGTTTCTGGCAAACCTCTGTGTGTATCGCCTGCAGTAGTCATCTATAGTTCATGGTAGCTGGGTGACACACGTCCTGTGTAAATGCAATGCCCAAATATCTGATCACATCCACCTGTGGGAGAGGCGCCATGCATCCCTCCTTGAGGCCCTTTCCAATATACATTGCTGCAGTCTTGGTTATATTTATGTGACTCCTCGCCACCAACTGATATCACTTGATCCATTCAAGCATGAATCGCACCTCATCACCTGATTTGGCGAGCAGTTAAACGTCATCAGCATTCTTTCTCCTGTGGAAGGTGTGGGCCCTCGATGTAATACCGGAGAATCTGCATTTCAGCTCTCACATGAGCGGTTCCCGTGCGATCACGCAAAAAAGTATGGAGAGTGAACGTTTTTGTCAAAACAAATGCCACATTGGCAAAGAACACCCTGTACGTTTATTTAATAGTAAATGGAATGATGCTCCGCACAAGAGGCATAAAACTTAGTCGAGGAAGTTAGGCGGAATGCCCTTTCGGGGCAGATCTGAAGTCACGAACATGTGGTGCACTCTGTCGAAAGCGTGGTCGACGTCAGTTGAGATCATAGCAGCTCGAAGGCGCCAGGATGTGGGGAGAGCTATGAAATCATTCGCAAGTGGCTGTTTGCATGTTGGTCTCTCCTTCCTTTGTCGTTTTGGTCTAGTTAAATGATTATTGGAAGGACCTTCCTTATATACACCACCAAAAGCCAGGTGAAGATCTCATAATCCGAATTTAATACTGTAATCAGATGGTTGTCCTCGATCGTCCAACCTCTTGAACGTTTGTGTATCAGGATGATCAGTCGATCATCGAAGGCTAAAACCGGGAGATGTCAGCTCATGGTACATGATGATCCAACGTGGCATCGTCAGAATGTGGAAAGTCCGGCAGAATTCGAACAGAAGTCCATCTGGCCTGGGCGACTTGTTATGCGTACTCTTGTCTATCGCATCCTCAACGTCGTCCTGCGAAATCTCCGCTAAAAGCGACGATCGTGCTGTGTCCTCGAGGGTGAGCGACACGTGCTGCAAAATGTCCTTATCATCCTCCTCCTCTACATTTTCCTGCTGGTAAAGTCGTTGGTAATGGTCTCAAAGGCGTCCACAATGGCTGCCTATGTTGTTAAAGATCAACTATCCGGCAAAATGAGGACCGCGATTGGCTGTCGTTGAGATCGATAGTTACCAAACGCGATCTGGCGCATAGATGGGATTTTGCCGCTCGTTCTGTCTTGATGCTGTGACCACACAACGGCTCATTCCGGTTTTCGCAGCGTAAGAGGAAATATTCTGTCTTTAATTCAGGGGCTTCTTTTGGTCTGACAGTGGTTGGATTGCGAGTTCATTTAGCATTGTGTAATAAAAGCCCCAGCTATGACGATGGCATGCAACGACGTCCCTTCTATATTGTATTAGCACCCAACAGAAGGCTGGTTATGCACATTCCATCCACCATGCCAACATCGAAGGGTATCGTGAATGACGTCATTCACAGTTCACCCAAGCACCTGCGACAAACTGAGGGCATTCTGGGTCCTGGTGGTGTGCTGCATCCACCACACAGATCCCACAGCTGTCCTTTACGTGTTGTGGCTGGACTGTGACCATGCATGTGAAGGTGCTATGGTGTCTGAGAAGCCAAGCGGCCATCGTTCACCATCCAACACGCCCAACACAAGATCATATGAGAGATAGGTGCTATCAACACGCCTGACCGATGTTGATCACCCATAATATCCAGCTACACACACACAAAGACACACAAAGACGGCTGGCAAAGTGCCCGGTAAAAATATGTGTGTCCAGGGTAGTCACCGATCGGAAGCAGGTCTCGCATTACCATTTGAAGTTCTTGCCAAGGTAAAAAAACGTGGAACCTGGTCTTCAGAGTGGATTAGATAGCTGAAATAGTCGCCACAGTTATATTGATCGTATCGACCAAAAAGGAGGACAGCAATTTTCTCTGGAAAATCTGTGATCTTTCACGGCACTTAGCGGTTTTTTATGAGTATAAACGTTAATAATACTTATACCCGACGCCGCGATTGTCAGCCCCCCGGCTGACGGGAGGTAAGTCGCATTATCGATTTGAATACCGTCATGCTCTAGTATCGCCATACCGTTGCCAATCTTATCGTCCAGTGTCACATATGTCACATAACAACAGAAGTCGGTATGGGATACTAAGTATATTTCTTGCAATAAATCAGAGTCACTATCTGACACATGAAGCATCTCTCGCAGCAGATGGACCTTCGGAACTGTTTCAGTCCTATTAGGGTTAATTGTAGCAAGACAATAAGTCTGCCGTTAAACTATAGGTGCCAAGTTATTCATTAGGTCGGAAACGTCTAATGAGTATCAAGCTGTAGCCAGCCCGAAAGCCTTGGCTGGAACCGTTCTTGAAGTGTTGGCGCCACCGCCGCATGTCCTGCCAGTGTAACTTGCGCGACGTCATCATACCCCCCCCCCCCTCCCTTGCTACTGAACGACGTCCACGGAATGGGTGCGCGCATTCCAACAAAAAAAGGGGGAGGCGGTACCCTTCTCTCGTATTGATGTCTGATCGCTCAGATGCAAGCACATACAAAACTTCCTTAGCCCCTTTCCGCGTATCTTCCCTGGAGTCGGTGGCGGCTGCGTCTGTGATTGCACTGCCCTGGCGGCTGAAGTCATCCTGTGGCTAGTTTTGAAGTTGCCCTGTACCTCAGCTTGCAGCACACAGGGGCTCGATGCTTTAAGGGGTGCCCTTCTGCGTCAGATGAGGGCAATGACTCAGACGCTTTGTAACCAAGGCCGCAGTCTGGAACTCATCATTTGTCGAGAGGAGTAGGGGGACAAGGGGGATGTCAGGCCACTCTGCACTGTTGCTAAATTTATTCAGGATGGCGGCGATGACGTCATCTAAGATGGCGGCATGTAGACTTGGCAACAGTGTATGACGACATCCAAGATGGCGGATTTTGGCGCGAAAAAAGGCCAATTGTGCCACGTCCGCTAACCTAACCTCCAGAAAAAATGGCAGCAATTTTGAATTTTGGTGGGAAAATAGCCCGATTGGGCTAAGTCCACTAACCTAAGCCTACAGAAGAAAAAATGGCGGGAAGTTTGAATTCCAACAGGATAATGCATGCAAAACCTTACTTTTCTTTATCATTATTATTCATTATTGTTGATTATCTTTTATAAACATTCATTATCATTTATTATTATTTATTATCATTTATTAGTATTTATTATCATTTGTTATTATTTATTATTATTGACTTGCCTCAACTAGAAAATTCCCTCCAAATTCAAATTCCAACACGATAATGGCTGCAAAACGTTACTTTTGTTTATTATTCATTATCATTTATTAACATTCATTATCATTCATTGTCATTTATTATCATTGATTATCATTTATTATTATTCATTATCATTTATTATTATTTATTATTATAGGCCTACCTCCACTAGAAAATTGCGCCAAATTCCAACACGATAATGTCTCGAAAACTGTACTTCTATTTATTATTATCATTTATTATTTATTCAAGATGTCCGATTTTCTTGGCAAGAAAGCCATTTTCCTTACATCCATAACAAAAATCTATCACAAATTCAAATCCCAACATCATAATCCATCACACATACGAACTTTCTCCATCACTTATCTTTTTTCACTGGTAGCCTATCAGAATCATGTCAAATAATAAACTGCACTTATAGTGACGTAAGTTACGTCCTCTGATTTTGCAGGGGGAAGGGACTGAAGACTTTATTTCAAGCAGAACGGTCATCACTTGTTCTCCAACACAGGCAGCACACACATCTTTGATATCGCAGTGCAGTCGCCACGACATCCGTGCTCCAACTGAATTAGTTCAACTCCTCGCCACTCCGTGGCCAGCGCGCGGAGACACTGCCGACGCCTGTCAAGTGAGGCGGCCGGCCGCTCACGCTGGACTGTCGGTAGACTGGGGGCGAACCCAGCGATCGCTCCCAAGTCGTAAACATGTTTTCGCTGGACAGGCTGGAACTTGCCGAGTTTGACGTCACAGCGGTCCCTTGTCCTCTCACCACATGTATTCGTCGCCTCCGCAAGTTTCCCGCCAGAATTGTTTGCCTCTGATCTGAATCACACAACGGTCGTTTGCCTCTGATCTGAATCACACAACGGTCGGCCGTTCCCTGCCACACTTTTGGCGCCAAAGTTGTTTTCCTGGGCACGTTCAAACCTGTCGATGCCGGCCGCTCACCGTCCACCACGTGTCCTTGTCCGAGCGGGAACGCAGTGCTACACTTTTGGCAGCAAAGTTTGCTCGACAGTGGAATCCGCCATGACTGTTTAACAGCATGTTTGGTTGGCACTAGAACGCTCGCTAATTGACTCTCTCTCGCACACGCGCTATAACTGTATAATCGCTGTGCCGCCACCCCGCTAATGTCACACACCCTCCATACACGCGACGGACATAGTCTTCTGTAAATACCTCAGTACTTAATTCCATTTCGATTTTAATCATATTAAATAATTCAATTTACAATTTCATATACGTATGCAAAGGTGTTCACCTACCTAATTTCAACTAATTTTCGAGGACCAGACAGCCACCTCTTCCTAGGAACCAGCGCCGAGTTTGAATTCTGGCAGTAAAGAAAGGTCACTTCTGCTTTCTCTACCAACCTAACAAAACTGTTGGAAAGAAAAGGCACTTGTACTAACCTCAGCCACCCGACCGCCACTTCCTCCTAGGAACCAGCGCCAAGTTTGAAATCTGCCATTAAACAAAGCTCACTGGCGCTTCCACCACCAACCTAAGAAAACTGTTGCAAACCAAGTTCATCACCGCTAAACTAAGCCATCAGCACTCAACCTCTTCGTACATGTTTCGGGTAAAAGGACTCACCCTGCGCTAGGCCCATGGATGGAGAAACCAATTTACTTTATTTAGGAATGGAGTATATGTATGACACCGACATGTTCCGCACCATACAGACCTGCAAAACACTCCTACATAACTCATTTATAATGTTCTAGACACACGCTTGCTAATTGTAAACAGTTAAAAATAACTCATAGCACAGCCTACAGACATGCGGACCGCTCGTAAATAATGCAAAACATTTACGTCCAAATAGCCAAACAACTCCTAATTTTCGGAAATAATTTCAGTTCATAGGCTGATGGAAGGTGGAAAAAGTGTACTTTATTTATTTGCGACATATCTTTTTGAAACTTTTGCCTCTCATAGGTTTCGATATGTAAGGCTGACATAAGGCAGTTTCTGAACTCCAGTAGTGCACTACACGTGACAACACAACCGCACCCACCAAGATATTCATTCCCATCCAGACCTCTAACTCCTCTACAGATAAATTTGTCCAGTTATTTGTTGACCCACTCACAGTCTGACCAGATTGCAATGTTTTCGCAAAAACCACTCAGACTGCGCTGTGCTGCTCGGGGAAATAAAGAAGGACTGCACTCTATTTATTTCAAGTCATGGATTATATTTGTCACAAAACACCCACACTGATCCGACTGTGGTCATCTGACACAGGCCACAACCACGTAGAATTTATGTCAATACAAGTGGAAGACACACGAAGACTCCTCCCATACGATTATCACGCCTTCAGTTTCGTAAAAAAGGCCTTGAAGTGTCGAGGATTTCTGTCGGACGAGGATGTGCAGTAGTCAGTTACGGACTTTTTCACGCAGCAGTATACGGTGTTTACCAAACGGGTATCTTCATCCTGGTGCGCCGGTGAAATGATTGCATCAATGCTCATGGCGATTTTGACTAATCAGTATACTGATTCTGGGCTATACAGGCTTCGAAGGGAAACTTTTTGATCGCTTCTTATACAGTTCACCCCTCATTTTTATTTCTGAACTCTTTTATGAAACCTAATTTCGTATGTTCTAGCTTAGTTTTCGATACACTTTGGCCCACAGTTAGACTCCTATCTAGACTGTTTCAGTCATCTCTTCATACATTCTACTGTTTACTGTCTTGTCCATGTAACGTTCATAGATTAATTTTCGCAAAGAAGGTCTTTCATCTTGCAGTTGTTTAAGTTTTACGATGCAGCCATTGATTCACTCCTCCACCATACTTGAAGCAACTAAAACTTTCTGTCACCGAAAACCATGAGAGACTGCACGGACTTCCTGAATATGGCCCATCGTGAAAACCCACTCATGACGGTATCGCCAGGTTTGAGAACTGCAGATAAGATCTTGAAGGTCGTGTCCTAACAAACATGTGGGTTTTCCAGAATTGATTGGAAATTCCTTGACCCGTCGCTAAAATACATTCGTGTGTGGCCAGTTGGTGGCAGATTTTTCGAATTTTTTGGCTAAGATTGCAGTCTCGTGTGCTTCGAGACACGTCAGCAATTATTTATGAAATTTGGCCTAGATAGTAATGCCTCATTTTTGTGTGTTTGTGTGTATAAATTATCTGTTTTTTTTTTCTGTGCAGCCACCGGCCACGGCAAATCTGTTTTATCGTGAGAAATTTGGTAGTAGGTCTACTTTCTTCCAAATTAAGTGAGTGTACTTCATAGAGTGTGGCCCTAAATGCTGCATGTTTGCGTGTGTTGAGTTGGCAAAACGAGTTGTCTATTTTTGTTGTTTTTTGATGATGATTTTATCGTCCTCATCTTAAAAAATGAATTTCTTATTTTTACAGAATTTTTTTAGATAAGCAACTCTTCCGTCTCCTCTCTTGTACCATCATGTAATAGTAGTTTATCATCAAAATACTTCATGTAATATGCTGTTTTACAATAAGGACTATTTAATTCTTAAAACATTATTTTCTAAATGACTCAGAAATACATCTGCCAGGAAGCTTGCTATGCTACCGCACATGGCAAGACCCTCTTTCTGCTAGTAAAGTCCCCATTAAAAGTAAGATAATTATGTGACAATATTACTTGCATAATGTCGGTAACTTCTCATATTTCTGAGACAGACACCTTTTTATGCTTTAGTAACTTTTAGAAAAAGATAGTGTTTTTCCGTCTTTATTACGTTCGTTTCTCCAGATGTGCCTACTATTATTGGAGTTGGTATATTTTCAATTCTAGCGTTTAGATCTTCCATTAAGAAAACCGATTTTTATTCAAGCTGTTTAAAATCACTCTTAATCGTTTGTAAAAGCCCTTGAAGTAGTCAATTTTGCCATGATGTGGGGCGTTCCAGATATTTTCTTCTTTGTTTCTATAATTTTTGAGAAATCTATTTCCTTTTCTTTCAAATGTTTAGGTAATACAACTTCCTTACGATCAATTCCTCTATCGTACTAATGGGAAGCTTTCCAAGTTTCATTAAACCACTCTCTCTTGTTCCTATTTCTTAACCATGTAGTATCCCGGTAATCCGTCCTGTTCCCGAGACTACACTGAGTACTGCAAGTAAATTTATTGACTCCCTGAATGGGGTGCTGGCCCACCGCAGGTAAGACTGGGGAGGGATTGCCATCTCTGTGCTTTTCTAGCCACAGTTCGTAACTACCAAAAGTGAGTATGGTACAGCGTTTCCTCTGTACTAGATGCTATGGTTATACCGCCAATACTCAGTCGTCAGAGGCTCACCTACTTGGCACTCTGCACCAACACTTTAAAAAATATCTATGTTGTTTCAGCATTTGATGTATTTTTAAATATTTTAGTTACATCAAAAGAAGCAAAGTTAGCGCCTACCGAAATTTCAACATCTGTAATTTTAGTGACATCGTCATTTGTGGTCTTCACTGAGTATGACTTAAGTCTGTTATTGCATCAGAATTTCATTCAGTAGTTGTGGAATTGTGAAGATTTAGGGACTTAACAGTAGGTCTTAGTGGATAATGAGGTTTATGGATTTTCGTCTGAACTCTCACACTTGAGTCAATGGGGTCCATTGTAATACATGTTCTTGCTTCTTCTTCTTCTTTTAACAGGATATTACATTTATCAATCTTCTTCCTGGTTTTCCTCTTGAATTTTACTGTTGGATTTTATTCAAGTTGAGTTATGTGATTTTCAGTCTAGGAAGTGAATGTGCAAGTGATACATTTATCCATGATCATAATTACTAAATAATTACCTATTTATACCACCACTATAGCTGAACGGTGAGCTTTGTTACCTTTGAAGCAAAAAAACAGGGTTGGTTTCCAGGTACTCCTCAGATATTTTCTGACTTTGGAAGAGGTGCCACGTGATGCCAGACTAGTAGCTGGCACTACCAGGATTAATCTATCGAAATCAACGACAGGAGGGACTGGCGACATACTGATCACATGTTCCATGAATATAGATCGCTGTTTCTTCTCAGCTATAGGCATCATTCGACCAGTCGGAACACGCCTTAGGCCTAACTTCTAAGTCTTAGGCATAACCTCCAAGTGGTATTTACGTTTCCTTAGTCTGCTTTCACAATCATGGAATTATTCAGTTTCATGATTACGCTTTTTAAAAGCTTACTCTCTTGAGAATCAACTTTACGGTTTCCTAGAGAGTTATGTGTGTCCTTACGAAAGATTTTATTTACATTCTTGGTAAGACAAGCTATTCAGAGCTATTTGCGTCTACTGAGTTAGCTAGCTTCTTAGTATGATGAGGTTTTGTAGGTTACTATAGCTTAATCTGGGTCTTACATTGTGCTTTAGCCATTTCACGGGAAATACATGTCCTTTTCACTAAAAGATTTTGCTAGACCTTATTATCTTCGTAATTTTTAAGAAATATTTTAAATTTAGTTCATTACACGTGTAACATTATTTTATAATGCTAAAACATAGAAGAAGCTTCATCTATAGTTGTCTTGAATTGTATTACGAAGTTGGTTTGAAAGGTTCTCGGAACGGAATAGAAAAAAAGTACTTACATCACTGGAACTTTTTTTTATTTTTCAATGTAGTCTCCTTGTAGATTAATGCACTTGGTCCAACGATGTTCCAGTGCCTTGATCCCATCTCGAAAATGAGTTTCCTCCAGGCCTGCAGAATAGTTGTCAACTCCAGTTATCAATTATTCGTTTGAAGTGAATCTACGTTCACCAAGAAAAATTTTCAGTTTTGGAAAGAGATTGAAGTCTGACGGAACCGTATCAGGTGAATAAGGTGGATGTGGCAACAATCCATACCTTAGTTCGAGTAATTTTGCCATGGTGACGGCACATGTGTGCGGGAGCCCGTCGAGAGTCGCGGCACCCATCTTGCTGATAATTTTTTCATTTCTAATTCTTCAACTAAAATCTGTTATACTCTTTCAGATGATATCTCGCAAGTGTGAGGAATTTCACGCACTTTCAATCGGCCATCTCCATGACCATTCTGTGCACTTTTGCAATGATTTCTGGAGTATAGACACATCTTGGCCGACCACTGCGCAGATCATCATCTAAGCTCTCCCGATCAAATTTAAATGCATTTGTCCACTTGGTAACAGTTGAATGTCAAGAAGCAGAGTCCCCCAATGTATTCTGGTAATGGCTTTCATACCTTTATTTATGAGGTACTTAATCACTGCTCGAATCTCGATTTTTTCCATCTTCGCAAATCAGTACGCGGGAACAACAACAAAGTCCGTCACTCTCACAGCTGTCTTCCAAGAGCACTGACGAGGCACGTGTTTACAGGCAACAGTCCATTGAATACCATGTAAACAACTCGTTGCGCTAGCGCTGACCTCTCGTGATGATTCCGAGAACTTTTCTAACCACTCCCGTATATTTGTGAAGTATTTTAAAGTGTACAAACAAGAGTGCTTCTTGAATGACATGATGTGCAATTGCGACACGAATTAATCGATATTTGCTGGCATTGGATTTTCTTGCAAGTATTTCATTGTTTTGCACCCCATTTTCAGTCGTTTGATCCATGAACTTCGTAATTTAACACCTCACTTTGTCACAACAGGAACGTAAATTTTGCGTCACTTCGCTCAAGGGCAAACGTAAATGATGTGTTAAGCGATTTCCACCGAGATAATGGACTAACAGGAGCCTAAATATATTGTGTGACTTTTAAAGCAGAAAATTTTCTGTTGCTCATGGGGCAAATACCTACTTTGAGATGTATTACTACACCGACAAATGGTATGAAATAAATATAGGTAAATGTGGGCAAGATTTGGGTCTGAATACCATCTGACATTTGTATATAAAATGTAGGGCTTGAATAACACAAAATGTTTTATAATGATTGAAAAAGAATAATTTTTTGGGTAATTGAAATATCATTGATTGTAAAGAAGAAGCAGGAAGTAAGGTAGGTGAAAAATTTTTCTGAAGTTTCTGTACCATATTTAAAATTGATTGTAATTTACTTTCTAATAAAGTAATATGTAATTCGTGTAACAATATACTGTGTAATACTTAAAAATCATGAAAGAAATTTGTGGATGTGGAATAGACAAGGAGACGCAGAGGGGATTCTAATAGATAAATAGTAGTAAGACATACTTTTCGCATCCAGATTTTAGATACTAACACATTTCCATGGGCAGATGGGGACCATGACCACAGTTTATTGGTTATGAACTGTAGATTAAAACTTAAAAAAAACTGTAGACATACAGGATATTAAAGAGATAGGACCTGAATCAGTTGAAAGATGCAGAGGTTTTTGAGAGATTCAAAGGGAGTATCAGATAAGGAATGACTGCAACAGGGGCAAAGAACGCTATAAAAGACGAATTAGTAATCTTGAGAGATGTATTAGTAAAGCAGGAAATAATCAAATAGGCAAAAAGACAAACCCAGTAAAAAACTATGTGTAATACACAAAATATTGAATCTAATTGCCACAGTGAGAAAATGCAAAACTAAAGCAAATAAAGGAAGTGCATGGAAATAGAGATGTCTAACAAAATGAGTTTGGTAGAAAGTGCTAATTAATGTAGAAGCAAGATTGGCTTTAAGAATAATGCAAGGGTCTAGGAGCATGCATAACTAGGAGAAAGACAAATGTGATTAAATACACTGAGTGCAACGTTATTTACAAGTTGTACCGAAACAAGACAGCAATCGAAGGACATGAAATGGAAGTAATGATTGAATAAGGAATGAGGCAATTTTGTAGCCTATCCCCATATGTTATCCATTCTGACTAGCCAATAAAGGAAAGCTAGGAGAAATTTTAAAAAGGAATTTAAGTTTAGGAAGACGAATAGTTTTGCCAGTGGCATTTTAATTCTGTCAGAGACAGTTGAAGACATAGAAGAGCACTTGATGGAATGAATTGCGTCTTCTAAAGAGGTTGGAAGAAGAAAAAAAATTCAATTATGGATGGTGGAACGTAATCGGTTTAAATCATGTGAGACTGAAGCAAGTAGAAGAGCATATGAGATACTAAAAGAAACAGATGTGTTTTGTAGTTTGGGAAGCAAAATAACTGATTATTGCTGAAGTGTGAGAATTTAATATGACAACTGGCGATAGCACGAAAAGCAGTTATGAAAAAGATAAATCAGTTAACATGTAATATAGATTTAATTTTTACGAAATCTTTTGTGAAATTATTCGTCTGGAATCGAAACATGGACGAAAAGCATTTCAAACATGAAAAGAATAGAAGCTTTTGAAATATGGTACTGTTGCACAATTTCAATAAAGAAGCATGCAACTGCCAGAAGTAAAGCTATGAGGATGGGGCGTGAGTCGTGCTTGGGTAGCTCAGTTGGTAGAGCACTTGCCCGCAAAAGGTAAAGGTCCCGAGTTCGAGTCTCGGTCCGGCGCAGAGTTTTAATCTGCCAGGAAGTTTTATATCAGCGCACACTCTGCTGCAGAGTGAAAATCTCATTCAAGAAGCATGCAGTTGATACGACACATCTTGAGGCATGAAGAAATCTACATGTTAGCAATAGAAGGATACGTGGGGCCCAAACGTTGTAGAGAGATACAAAGATTTGAATACAGTAAGAAGGTTCAAATGGGTGTAAGTTACAGCAGTTTCTCGGAGATGAGAGACTTGCACAGCATAGAATAATATGAAGAGCTGCATCACACCAGTTTTCTGACTAACGACCACAAAAACGACAACGACGACAATGATCTTTTATGACTGGTGAAGCACTCCATCTTCAGGCCACGAGTGGCATACGGGGACCATCCGACCGCCGTGTCATCCTCGGTGGAGGATGCGGATAGGAGGGGCGTGGGGTCAGCATCTCCCGGTCGTAAGATGGTATTCTTGACCGAAGCCGCTACTATTCAGTCGAGTAGCTCCTCAATTCGCATCACGGGTTTGAGTGCACCCCAAAAAATGGCAACAGCGCATGGTGGCCTGGATGGTCACCCATCCAAGTGCCGACCACGCCCGACAGTGGTTAACTTCGGTGATCTCACGGGAACCGGTGTATCCACTGCGGCAAGGCCGTTGCCATGACTGGTAAAACACTGTATAATAACACACAATTCATTCTGCCTGTGATCGATCCGACTTTCTATCTTTTTAAACTAACGGACTGTACGTATGTTAGACGAACTGACTCTGAAATTACGTTGTGTCTGACTTTGGTAAAATTCAGTCCTACAAATCACTTTAGTGGGTCATTAAAATAATATTTTGCTTTGACTAATATGTTTGACTTAGTTTTGATCAACGCACTAATTATAAACCACAACGAACCACTTAACTAGCTGAAATCCATGTATCATAATTTTCAAAAGAGTAACCAAAAAGGACTGTATGCGACATGCTTTCTCATGGTATTATTGACTATAAAGTGCATATTTGACTGAAGAAATAGCCTACGAATCTTTCCCTGTTGCCTATTCCAGTTTAGCTATGGGGTCGACATAGTTATATCAGTTTTGCTGCCAAATGCCCTTCCTGTCTTCATTACTCAACCTAGGAAGAAACCTGTGCACTCCGTCTGTCTGTGTCTAGTGCAGACCTCATGTTCAAGTATGATGACATTTTCAAAGTGTTTGTGTAGCATGTAAATGTGATGAGACGTGGGTACCTGCCCAGACTTTTCATTTCTGGATGTGGAAAACCACCTAAAAACAAAATCCCAGCTGCTGGCTCACCAGTTCTTGTTGTTAATCCGCGAAGCTATCAGAGGCTGACGCGCCTCCCCATATCTCAGAAGCTGGTGCTTTACTGCTCTCAGCTATTTTTACGAAATGCTTGGCATCACATTTTACTTATTAACAACGAGAATAAGGTCTTATTCTCTGGTTGTTTTGTACCCTTACGCAAAACAAAAGCAACTTAGGTATCATTTAAAGTGACAATGATGCAGAAAGGTAATTTCACTCAAGACTTGCATTACATTATTCCTATGTTGACACTAAACGTGTGAGAGCTGCTGGAGCAGCTCTATGGGAGTCGAACGCAAAAAACTATAAGCTCTATGAGAGTCGGACGCAAAAAAACTATCAGCAGCCAACGATCAACATCTGAACCACATTTTACTTCATCAGTTTTTTCCTCTGTGTCGCTTTTGTTTATCACCAGGTTTCCTAGTGCCCATCAGCGAGTAAGGCCTGTACGACGTCTTATCTCGTTAATCTCTTCCACGGCATCACTTTCGCTCACCACCAAGTTTTGAAGCCTGCCACTGCACAAGACCTGAGCCACGTCGTACCTCGTCCGACTCCTTACCTTTACCACCATCTTCTTCAAGTTTCTCCTCCTCTACCACCACTTCCAGCAGCCGGCGTTCACAGGGCGCCATGTCTCCTGCTCCCTCTTGTAGCGGCGGTTGCTCGAAACCCGCACATGTTAAATAATAAATGTGTCAGTTGAAGATATGGTACTTGCACTACTTATGAATCACATGTGGTAAGCTACGTTTCTAATATTTACAGATTTAGGCATCTAAGTACACTCCTGGAAATTGAAATAAGAACACCGTGAATTCATTGTCCCAGGAAGGGGAAACTTTATTGACACATTCCTGGGGTCAGATACATCACATGATCACACTGACAGAACCACAGGCACATAGACACAGGCAACAGAGCATGCACAATGTCGGCACTAGTACAGTGTATATCCACCTTCTTTCGCAGCAATGCAGGCTGCTATTCTCCCATGGAGACGATCGTAGAGATGCTGGATGTAGTCCTGTGGAACGGCTTGCCATGCCATTTCCACCTGGCGCCTCAGTTGGACCAGCGTTCGTGCTGGACGTGCAGACCACGTGAGATGACGCTTCATCCAGTCCCAAACATGCTCAATGGGGGACAGATCCGGAGATCTTGCTGGCCAGGGTAGTTGACTTACACCTTCTAGAGCACGTTGGGTGGCACGGGATACATGCGGACGTGCATTGTCCTGTTGGAACAGCAAGTTCCCTTGCCGGTCTAGGAATGGTAGAACGATGGGTTCGATGACGGTTTGGATGTACCGTGCACTATTCAGTGTCCCCTCGACGATCACCAGTGGTGTACGGCCAGTGTAGGAGATCGCTCCCCACACCATGATGCCGGGTGTTGGCCCTGTGTGCCTCGGTCGTATGCAGTCCTGATTGTGGCGCTCACCTGCACGGCGCCAAACAAGCATACGACCATCATTGGCACCAAGGCAGAAGCGACTCTCATCGGTGAAGACGACACGTCTCCATTCGTCCCTCCATTCACGCCTGTCGCGACACCACTGGAGGCGGGCTGCACGATGTTGGGGCGTGAGCGGAAGACGGCCTAACGGTGTGCGGGACCGTAGCCCAGCTTCATGGAGACGGTTGCGAATGGTCCTCGCCGATACCCCAGGAGCAACAGTGTCCATAATTTGCTGGGAAGTGGCGGTGCGGTCCCCTACGGCACTGCGTAGGATCCTACGGTCTTGGCGTGCATCCGTGCGTCGCTGCGGTCCGGTCCCAGGTCGACGGGCACGTGCACCTTCCGCCGACCACTGGCGACAACATCGATGTACTGTGGAGACCTCACGCCCCACGTGTTGAGCAATTCGGCGGTACGTCCACCCGGCCTCCCGCATGCCCACTATACGCCCTCGCTCAAAGTCCGTCAACTGCACATACGGTTCACGTCCACGCTGTCGCGGCATGCTACCAGTGTTAAAGACTGCGATGGAGCTCCGTATGCCACGGCAAACTGGCTGACACTGACGGCGGCGGTGCACAAATGCTGCGCAGCTAGCGCCATTCGACGGCCAACTCCGCGGTTCCTGGTGTGTCCGCTGTGCCGTGCGTGTGATCATTGCTTGTACAGCCCTCTCGCAGTGTCCGGAGCAAGTATGGTGGGTCTGACACACCGGTGTCAATGTGTTCTTTTTTCCATTTCCAGGAGTGTATATGCACATCTTATTGGTCTGGTACCCTGAGCAGATACGAAGGATATGCGCGAGATCCTCTTTAAACTGATCCGCTATCCTCTGTATCGCTCTGTCCACTTTGCACAATGTCTTAAACCAATCCGTTTCTGCCACTATGACGCTGACTTACCGCTTTTACAGGGTGTCCACAATGAGACACCAACATTTTAATATCCTATATCTTTCTCATTTCAGATGGTGGACCTGTGAACCCTGAAGGGGCAGACAAAGCACCTCAACAAGTTTGTGGCGTGCAAATTTGATACGCCAAGTGGCCGTAGTAGAGCTGCAATCAACTGTTTTAACAAAATAGGGGATATGAAGGAGCGTGCACAAGTGGTCTGGCGGTATGCAGAGACAAAATCGGCAACCCAAGTGCAAAGAAACTTTCGTTGAGTTTACAACAAAGCGCCCCCATCGTTCAAGACTATAAAGAAGTGGTGTGATCAGTTTTTGGCTACTGGGAGTGTTGCGAAAGGGCACGGTGGTGGTAAGCCTGGGATCAGCGAACATCATGTGGAACAAGTGCGGTGGTCATTCGAACAAAGTCCACAGAAGTCAGTGCGGTAGGCAGCACGAGAACTTCGTATGAAGCGTTCAACAGTGCACAAAGTGTTTCATCAGCGATTACGTTTGTATGCATATAAAGTGCAGGTTGTGCAAGAAATCAAGCCTGATTATCGACCAAAGCGAGAAGAATTTGCTTGTGTCATGTTAGATCGCATTGCCGAGGACGAGACATTTTACTGACGAGGCAACCTTTCACGTGTCAAGGGCTGTCAATCGGCACAATGTGCGCATCTGGGGGTCCAAAAATCCACATGCACCTAGGGAACACATGCGCGACAGTCCGGAAGTTAATGTGTGGTTCTGGTTTGATGATAAATCGCATTGTTGGGTCGTTTTTCTTTCAGGAGGCAACTGTGGATGGAGCCATCTACCTAGACATGTTGGAACAATTTGCCGTGCCACATGTAACAGACCTGCAGCCAAATGTAATGTTTCAACAGGACGGTGTACCACCCCATTGGAGCCTTGATGTCCGAAAATTTTTAAATGACACATTCCCGCAACAATGGACTGGCCGTGGATGTCCAATTCCTTGGCCGCCACGTTCGCCCAGCATATCACCCCTCGATTTATTCCTGTGGGGTTATGTGAAAGACCAGGTATACGCTACACCAGTAAAGGACCTGCAAGACTTGAAACAGTGCATAAGAATTGTCATCAGCTTTGTCACAGAACAGATGCTCCGCAACACATGGCACGAAATCGATTATAGACTTGATATTCTTCGCGCTACCTGTGGCGCCCATGTGCAAGTGTACTGAACCGTCCATCTGTGTATGAAAACTTGATGAGCTGCTGTATGATTTCCCTGTATTTGTTCGTTAGTAAACTGTGTTTCCTCTCAGATTTTATGAGTTCAAATGTTGGAGTCTCATTGTGCACACCCTGTATATCACTCTCACTTACTTTTTCCCACACAGTGCATGTCATATACTATAATCTTCCTCAAACACAAGAACAAAATTTACACAGATACATGACAATTTATTTCTCTTTCAATTATAGATATTTGTGATATAGTGTAAGAAAATGGCTCTGAGCACTATGGGACTTAACATCTATGGTCATCAGTCCCCTAGAACTTAGAACTACTTAAACCTAACTAACCTAAGGCCATCACACAACACTCAGTCATCACGAGGCAGAGAAAATCCCTGACCCCGCCGGGAATCGAACCCGGGAACCCGGGCGCGGGAAGCGAGAACGCTACCGCACGACCACGAGCTGCAGACTATAGTGTAAGACATCGTCGTCTCCTGACCTACATTGCTTACATATTCCGCCCTCACAATCACATTCCGCACATCAAGACGCTTCATTCGAACCCAAACTCGATTAGATAAAGTCAATGTTGTATGAATTCATGTAAATGATATGCAAATAACTAATAAATCGCAAGTGCGCATCGTGGTTGAAATACTCGAGGCTGGCATACACACATACATTTCAGACACGACAGTCACAGGAGCTTTTAGTTCGAGAGAGGCAACCGCATGCCAGGAGGCCAGTCCCAACCCATCTACGTTGGCCGGTGGCCGCCCGTGGATCAGACAGCGTCCGCCCGAGGTCAAGGAGGAACGACCCCATGTTCGGCTTAAAAGCAAATTCCGCTACATTGTGTGGGAGCGGCCAGCCTACACATTCTTTACACATAGCACGCAGTTTCAGTGATTTTCACAGGGAGACAGCGAACGGCAAACGCCGATACTACAGATTTCTGGATTGGACGCCTTACATGAAACATCATTCTCCCATTTTAGAAGAGCAATGCCGATTGGCAGATGATATTTCTGACGCCTTGAGCTAGAGGAGTAATGGAAGAGACCGAAAGATATACCCCTTCACGTCTGGTGTGGAGAGGGGCCGTTCCGTTGTCGCTCTTGGAGCGAGGAACAAGTCTCTCCACAGTACTTCACTGGGAGAGCACCTCTGTCGAGAGCGAATCGAAGTGTGACTCTCTATATTGAGTCCTTGCGATTAAGTGCTGTTCACTGTGTTGGCCGACACACTTATTGTGCAGTGTCAGCAGACAGAGTTATAGCTAAACGCCTGTGAGCGAATTTTTGAGTGGCATCGCGGTGGACTGGTTGTCTGACCAGTGTACCACGCCAGTAGTTAGACTAGGGGTGAATAGGAATCCTTTACTTCATAAAGGCATAGGGAGAGTTTGATTGGCGAAGGTCAATCCAGATAGAACGAGAGTTATCTTATTTGTCAGCAGCGAGCGGCGCAGACAGCAGTCATCGCAGCTTACAGTATTGTGTGCTACGGCTATTGCGAGCCCCATACTTCCTCCACAACAGTACACTTCACTGCATTTCACACGTGACAGCCTCGACCGTAGCTAGCAACATTCTAAAGGATAATCATTCAAGTTGAGTAGGCACGCCTCTTAGCCATTCTGCCAAGTCAACAACCATCTTAAACTTTGTATAGAAATTTCATTAGCGAATCCTATCCTTGAGAGGTAACTTGACATTCCGAAAAGAACGAGGATATAACTTGTTCAATTCATAACTAAAAGTGTCATTGTGATTTCTCAGAATTTTTGCTAAATAAATAATAACTTTCGTTACTTTCATGTTTTTCTTACACTAACTAGCACTACTCCAGTACCCAAGTATCCCACTAGTTACGTAAGAAATTTTGTGAATTTTTGTGTCATTTCCTTACAGCGGACGACTCCAGAAGATATTTATTGCTGAAAGTTTTTCAGGCTTTTCTCTTTAGAACATTAGGAGCGTCTGTCTGCCTTCTGTAGTAGTGTGGGGGTGGAAATTGCACCTTGATGAGCCACAGGGTAAAGGGCACATCTCAGATTAATCCGTTGCGCAGAATAAAAGTATCTTAGATTAACCCCTCCGCCGCTCACAGAAAATGGCGACCCTGCCAGGATAGGTAAAATAGGTAAGCTACCAGGATAGGAAAGTGTCAGGATAGTTAGGTACGGCAGGTCGCAACAGTCGCACTTTGAAGAACTTTCTTTCATGTATTAAATAGCTAATTCCAAAGATTGGGATCAGAATGGATACAGGTCGTGAAGAAAGCAGAATTGTAGGGAAAAGAGTGTGTGTTATTGTATTGGAAAATTTTGCATTTTTTTACTATTTTTGTGTAGCTGTTAGTGCATAGAATTTTCAGGTGATAGGCACAGACGCAGAGTGACGCAGAGACGCAGTGTGACGCAGCATCATATAAATTAGAATTAAGAAATAACATTTTCGTCCCTTTGCAAGTGCACAGGTAGAGATTGGAGACTGTAGCAGAGCAGACAGAACATTAGCCGAGAAGTCACGACGTTGTTGTTGTCGTTGGTTCAACCAACTGGTAAGTGGGCGTACAGTTTTGTAGATAGGGTTGTGGTGTGTTGAAAGAATTTCCATGTTAACGAGAGCACAACCCAAAAGGTTACGTGAGAGACAAGATGGGGGAGAATCAACCAGATAGACAGCAAATAAACGAGCTTATTGAGAATAGGACAGAAGGTGAACCTGAAAATAGGATAGACGGTGAATCAGAGAATAGGACAGTCGGGGAGCTGCAGAATCAGCAGGCTCAGTTAGACTGGGATAAAATTGAGACAGATCAGACAGATGGGAATCGAAGGGATGAGAACATCGAATTTCCAGAATATGAAATTACAGGTAGGGCACATTCTGAACCAGAAATAGACAGCCCACGTAGGAAATGGCAAAGATTAGAAGCGACACGAGCACAGGAAACGCGTTTGTTTGCCGCATATGCAGGGACAGAATACGCGTCAATACAGTCAATGAACCGACAGTTAGCTAACGTTCAAAGAGAAGTAGACAGTGAGGAAGAGGGGGACCATTTAGAATACGTCGAACCTATCGTACACATTCTAAATATGCCCCAACAGCAGACTCAGAATTTTGCGGAGTTACGAGCGCCACGAAAAGGTTCCGTAACAGACGCAACTTTACCTGCAAACATAAGACATACACAACAGAGAGGGCAGAATGCGGAGTTGTTTGCGCCACGTAATGGTTCAATGACAAACGCAAATAGTCCTCAACACAGACACTACGGGTTATTGCAGTTATCAAACTTAGAAACGCCACTGCATAGCCCAGTAAACGACGTAACTGGCCGAGTGGAAAACAATAGATCGAGAATACATAGTTCAGCAGAAGGTAGTGTTACAGGACAGGACGCGATCATGGAGATGTTACAAAAAATGAACGCTAGTATGACGAAACAGAATCAGGATATGAATACACAGATGACAAAACAGTATCAGGAACTGAAACAGGATAATCAGAACTTGAGACAAGAGATAAAGACACAGATTCAACAGGTCAAAATTCAGATGGAAGAAGGGATCGCTAGAATTGATAGTCATATCACTCAAGTAAACAAAGACGCGAAAGAATCTAGAGAAAGAATTCAGGTACTAACACAAAGTCAGCAGCAATTACGCACTGACGTGGACAAGGTCCAATTGGACATCGTAAACGTTGACAAAAAGGTGGAACGTTTTACGAAAAAAGCCACTCGAACAGCAATACAAATTTCGGAAGAACAAGCAATCAAAGCAAGGTCGCAAAGGTTGCACTGAAGAAAAAAAATGATCAGCGGATCAGTAAAATAGAACTTAAAAACAAAGATCAGTTTGAAAAGCTTCGAACAGAGTTGATACAAAGTATCGAAGAAAAAATCGAGACCGATTACATCTGTAGCGAAACAACTGAGCCGGCCGCGGTGGTCTAGCGGTTCTGGCGCTGCAGTCCGGAACCGCGGGACTGCTACGGTCGCAGGTTCGAATCCTGCCTCGGGCATGGGTGTGTGTGATGTCCTTAGGTTAGTTAGGTTTAAGTAGTTCTAAGTTCTAGGGGACTTATGACCTAAGATGTTGAGTCCCATAGTGCTCAGAGCCATTTTTGAAACAACTGACGCGTCAAGCATTAATTCAGTACACGAACACGCGCCGTCTAAGAAATTTCAAGTAGAAACAAGGCTAGACGTAACAATCGCGCAGAAATGAAACAGAAAACCCCGATTAAAATAATACACGACATGCCACAGGACCATGACCTAGAAAAACGGAACACATACATTCAGCCGATACCAATCGAAAGACAGGCAACTGAACCAGTAAATCCAATGACACAACATAATAGCAGCACAGGTACTATACCACGAACGACGAGAGTAGTAACACACGAACAACACTTTTGTTCACCAATGGTGCGATATGACGCGGATATGAGTCAGGAAATTGAGAATAGGCAGACAGGCAGTAGATTACCAGAGAATAAACACGACGACACAAGCAGTGGCAGATTATTTGAGTCCATGAATCAGCCACAAATCGGATTTATGAGTAAATATGATACAGACCACTTCCTTACAGTTAGAAAATTTCAACATTTCAAGGAAGAAGGCGGTAGCTTGCATGCACGCACATTCATCGACCAGTTTCAAGTAGGCTTACCAAACCACTGGAGCGTAGCTCACAAACTTGACTTCATTTGTGCACACATGTCAGGGACAGTAGCAGAGGTGATGCAAAAGATCGCGGCTACCTGTACGTCTCACCTACAGTTCAGAACAGCATTTCTCGAAAGATATTGGTCCAAGGAGGCACAAAACAAAATTAAATACGAGTTACTTCAGATGACACGATATGAAAACTCAGAAGTGAAAAGCATGGTGAAATTCTTTGATACAATGGACAAAAAGAATCAATGCCTAGGCAAACCATACAGTAACGGAGAGCTGATACGTCTGTGTAGAATTAAATTACCGGTAAAGTATCAACAGGCGACAGTAGGAAAAAATGAAAATACTGAAGAATTCAAAGAGGTTTTAAGGGAATTTGAAGTTATGTTTAAAGAAGACGAGGTGAAAGAAAAAAAGAAAGGTAAGGGAACAGCAAAAGGAGAGGACTAGGAACGAATATTCAATAATAATAATAATCGTAATCCTAACACCATTAATTTCAGGCAATTTAACAGACAAGGACAGTGGCACACTGGAGACAATTGGCATAGAAACGATAACCAGAATAATTGGTACCGAAATAAGAACGGTAATGGACACTCATACAGTGGCGGATATGGGTTTAGGAATCAAAATGCCAACGGTCAAGGATACTTTGAAAGAGGTCACGATGTTAGAAACAGCAACTGGCGAGACCAAGGCGCGTATAATTACCGAGGGAATTATGGTCCACAGAGACAAGAACAACACAGCAAAGGGAAACCAGAGGTAGAAGTTAGGCCACCAAATCCTGTAAAACGTAAACATTGACGGGAAAATCCGGAAGAGGTTAGGCAAACTGACGTCCATTCATTAAGACAATCCAAAAAGGACATTCATGTTTTGGAAGTAGCTAGATCAAAAATAGAACAAACTGAAAATAGCCAAAATTCAGACAAACGGAGACTTACAAAAATTTCCGATAAAGAGTCAGCACCAGATACACTTGAATTACGCTACATAGCCTGGGAAAACAGCATAGAATGGGAAAATTCTGAAAGCGAGGATGAACTGCCACCACTTCCGTGTATTAAAGAACCACGCGATGAAGAATTGTTAACCGGACTTAGCAATATATTTGACGAGAAGCAAGTAAATGAATGCGATAAAACAGAGCAGAGTATCCTAGATAAAAACAAAACACAGACGCCACGAACACAAAAGACCTATAATGTACACAACATGGGTGACTATGAGGAGATAGACAGAGAGCGTACATTCGGGAATGTTTAGAAATGAAGGAAAAGGAGAGACAGGAGCTCGAAAACAGACGAAAAGAGGTAGATAGGTTGAAAACAGTTTTGATCACGGAGTTAACACCAAAGCAAACACAAACACAAGGGTAAGCTACAATTATCCACAGGTTAAGCTATGAATCTATAGCAGAGGATTTGATGCAAAAAAAGGAAATCGTAACATCCACAGTTATACAACCCATATTAAAGATAAACATTGGTGAAATCACGACACAAGCAATCATAGATAGTGGGAGTCAAGTGACGGCTATATCAGAAAGCCTATTTGAAAGGTGCAATAGAGAGAAAGAAGTACTGATTTTAAGGACAAAAAGGATAAGAGTTTTTGGAGCCTTAGGAAAAAATGCAACAGAGGTGAAATACGAAGCACGTCTTTCATTCAATTTCCAAGGTTACGAATTTGAAAACAATTTTATAATCGTACCAAAACTTACGGCTGATATGATAATCGATGTACATTTCGTTAATGAGCGCAAGGTTCACATTTGCATACCACAAGGTTCGTAACAGTAGATGATGTAATACTATATTTTATTCAAACTTTGAACGATGAAAAAGAACAGGGAAAAGTAAAGCAATTTGATTTAAGTTAAGAAGGGAATGAAATAGAGGAGGAGAGACACCCTAGATATAAGTTTGAGGAAAACCTCGGCCCACTCCCATCCGAAATAATAGAAGAAATTCATCGAGAAATTAGTGAGAAGATAGAGGAAATAGATGATATTTCGCTCCACGATAAAAAAAATTTAGAAGGCATATTGAGATCACATGCGGAGGAATTTTACCAAAGACAGGTAGCATTAAAGATTTTCAATAAAAATTTGAGGTCAAATATCATAAACCCTTTTGTGTTCCACCTTATTCCATACCATATAATTATTGAGAGCAAGTATTTCTTCAAATCAGAAAAATGTTGGATGATGACATAATTGAACCCGCCAAGTCACCATATAATTCACCCTTACATGTTGTAAGTAAGAAGTAGGGGAGGATACTTTTGGTACTCGATTCAAGACAAACAAATACAATTATAATTTCAGAAACAGATAGACCAGAGAAATTGGAAGAGTTGATTCAGAAGTTTCATGTAGTACAGATTTTTTCATCCAACGATTTGCGTTCTAGTTTTTGGCAAATAGAATTGGAGCCTTCATGTCGAAAATACACAGTCTTTATTGTCTTTGGTCGTTGCTACCAATTCAAACATTTAGCGTTTGGCCTCAAAATTTCGTAAGCTGCCTTTATTCGCAGTCTGAATTCTATACTGAATCTCAACATACTTCAGAAAATTACTTGCTATGTGGACGACGTTCTTGTGGCGGAGGCAACTTGGGCAGAACATAATTATATACTGGATAATTTCCTACAAATTATGAAAAAAACATGGGGCCACCGTCAACAATACTAAATCGCATTTTGGAAAATCAGAAATTAAATTTTTAGGACATAACATATTTGCAAAAGGTATAACGCCAGACGAGAAGAAGATAGACGCTATTCGTAATATTCCTACTCCTGCCAATACTACAGATTTCCGGATTAGTCGCCTTAAACGAAACGTCATTCTCCCATTTTAGAAGAGCAATGCTGACTGGCAGACGATATTTCTGATGCCTTGAGCTGGAGGAGTAATGGAAGAGACCGAAAGATATACCCCTTCACGTCTCGCATGGAGAGGGGCCGTTCCATTGTCGCTCTTGGAGCGAGGAACAAGTCTCTCCTCAGTACTTCACTGGGAGAGCACCTATGTCGAGAGCGAATCGAAGTGCGACTCTCTCTATTGAGTCCTTGCGATTGTTGGCCAACACACTTATTGTGCAGTGTGAACGGACAGAGTTATAGCTAAACGCCTGCGAGCGAATTTTTGAGTGACATCGCAGTGGACTGGTTATCTGACCGGTTTACCACGCCACTAGTTAGACTAGGGGTGAATAGGAAACCTTGACTTCATCAAGGCGTACGGAAAGTTTGATTGGCGAAAGTCAATCCAGATAGAACGAGAGTAATCTTATTTGTCAGCAGCAAGCGGTGCAGACAGCAGTCATCACAGCTTACAGTATTGTGCGCTACAGTTATTGTGAGCCTCATATTTCCTCCACAACAGTACACTTCACTGCATGTCACACGTGACAGCCTCAACCGTGTCTAGCAACATTCTAAAGGCTAATTATTCAAGTTGAGTAGGCGCGCCTCTTAGCCATTCTACCAAGTCAACAACCATCTTAAACTTTGTATAGAAATTTCATTAGCGAATCCTATCCTTGAGAGGTAACTTCACATTCTGAAAAGAACAGGGATATAACTAGTATGGGGTATAACTAGTATCCCACTAGTTACGTAAGAAATTTTGTGAATTTTTGTGTCATTTCCTTACAGCGGACGACTCCAGAAGATATTTATTGCTGAATGTTTTTCTTTAGAACGTTAGGAGCGTCTGTCTGACTTCTGTAGTAGTGTGAGGGTGGAAATTGCATCTTGCTCGAGCCACAGGGTAAAGTGCACATCTCAGATTAATCCGTTGCGCAGAATAACAGAATCTCAGATCAACCCCCCACACCACAATAGTTAACTAGATCAATTCGACCATGGTGTTAATATCCGTTTTCATGTCAGTCGTCTCATTACAGTATCACAACAAGTACCTAGGTGTCCATTAGCTCTTTATCTGGTATATCACTAACGATAGGTCTGTTTTGTAGTTGTCTGATGTCAGTATGCAAATTAATGTCCTGATGACCATGTATAGCTGCTTCCATTTCGGTTTTAACCATTTAACTGACATTAAACAACATATGTAACCCATTAACGAAGAAATGAAGAAATAGTGGTATTGGTACTATCCTGAGAATGGAGACAGAGAAACAAAGCGTTGGGATACACCACAATTACGAACAACAACTTCCCGGTCTTGTTCAAAAAACTCATTATTTGCCCTCCTTCAAAATCGTCTAGGTAGTGTAGAGACGGTATCCCCCCACAAATTTCGTAATGGCATCACTCACTTCCACAATTCAAAAATGTCTATAATACGTCACAATTTGAGCTTGCTGTTCACAATGAAACAAAGAAATTCTAAAATCTTCACGATGCACGAAATGTTAGATAATTTTCTGCAGTCTAAAATTATTTAGTACCACTAGAATTCATTATACGATAAAGTTGTACTCCTGTCGAGTTGCGGGTACTTACAGTAACATTCTGGCAAACCTGACCAGTCGCCATCCCATGGATCCTCGTTCTTTTCCACAGGATACATGACTCCATTGGAGCAGTGAGTTGAGCTTAGAAATCCCTCCAGATCATCCCTGGAGTAACAGTGTATCAGTGGTACAGAGCGAAATTCCTCTGGGCCTCCTCCTGTTAACAAACATTAAAATAATATGTCAGATTCAAAACAATAAGTTGTTTATAAGCACACTTCAGTGGCGTGTGTAAAACTGTAAGATTATGTCTAGGACTAGACATATTCCCCTGAAGCACTATTTCTAATGCGAATGCACGCAGAACATTACTCAGACGACAACCCAGACAAAGATGAATGAATGTTAAAGACGACACTCACACTTTCAAGCTGATTATACACATAGTTTCGAAGATAGTAAACTTGGAACTAACAACCCAGCAACTGTCATATCTGTGTACAGGCCACTGTAACGTGAATCAAAAAATCGTAATTTTGCCAAACACTGTTACCGAAACTGTAGAAAATAAAAAAAAATACACCTCAATTGAATCAAGAATAGTCAGAAACGCAAGAAATAAAGGATGTGAACATGGATAGACAGGCAATAGAGGGACTTCAAGAAAGGCAGAGAGGTACAATGTCCCAGATAGCACAGTAAGCCGGTATCAAACTTGTTTCCAGATGTAAAGTTCAAGTTTATAAGCTTGATCAAAGCTGGAATATTCAGGCCTGTTAGTTGGATTTAAGCTTGAAACAAACATCAAAGTTGGCAGAGTTCAAGCTATATTTCAAGCTTGACTTATCAAGTTTGGCTCCAGCTGTATCTACACACGTGGAATACAGCCTGGTATTTACAGCTTGTTTTAAGCTACATAATTATTAATCTGAATTTATTGAACCGAATTAATTAAATAAATATCAGAATGGAAATGGTGTGAAAAAAATTATCAAGACATGTATGTTTAAAAAAATTTATTTTCAAAGTGTTTAAAATTGTTTTAATTTAAAATTTAATTATTCTGAAGCCCCTCCGGCCCCAGCACACAGACCAGAGCAGGATCAACTATCGCTGACTTCTGCTGGTATAATGATCCTGTAACAGGTAAAAGAGAATGTTAGCCATACCTAAACATAACAAATGTAAACAGTTGAAACTGATCAACCTAAATATAATTTATGCCCCATATTAGCAAAATAACTTCAAACTCACTGATGTAGTAAGAATCATTAACTAGTATAAACGTCACTGAGTAAGCAGCTGCTTTTGGTGACTTCATTCCAAACAGTTTTTAAAGTAATTTGAAATAACTTTGTGTTTGAAATTGTGAAAGTAAAGATGACATTTGGGTAATTTTGCGATGACTTCATGAAGAAGCCACACATCACTATTTCTAACAGTTTCAGGACCATTTAATCTGAATTATAAAGAAACAATTACTTGAAATCATATACACCTCATACTGTATGCTTATAAGGAAACTACTGTTTGGAAAAACGTAGAGGTTTTATTCTATCCACAATTATATTTTGGTGAGTAAAACTGAATCAAAATGAAATAAAAGATGAAATCGAAATGAATTTAAGAAATTACCAGTTCAGTGGAACTGAAATGTATAAGAACAAAAAATGTTCTCCTTGTCATATTTTAATATTGCCTTTTATTAGATTTCAGCCACATTACAAATAACAATAAAAGTAAGAAGTACCAGTAGGCCTTGCAGTATTATTTCACCTAGGGAACAACAAAATTAAGAGCAATTGAAGACCAGTCAAAGCTACATAAATAAAAAAGACTGACACCTATGTAGTGACTGGTTCTTAATGCACTTTTCCTGTTCACCATGTCATTACTATTTGTATTAGCAAAGAAACTTTTCACACTTCATGATTATTCATTCATGGTGTGACACACACAAGTATTTACAAGTAAACAAATTTCATAGGGCGATATATATAAAAAGGCGAGATTTTAAAAAGGTAAAATAACATTAAATTTTAATTTATTGGTGCCACGTACTAGAGACCTAGTTTAAAATGACCTCTTTTTGCTGAACAACTTGTAATATGTTTTCTTAGCTGGTAATCCATTTCACTTTCATCCAGGTTCAATTTTTCTACGTAAAAGAATATGATATTTCTTTACGTTACGTAATAATATTTAACATTTGTAATATTAACGTACCACTAGAGAAAAAAATGCACCAGCGTACCTGTAATACACTATATATCTTCTTCAGACCCAGTGTAGCAATAAGGCAGGGGACGCCACACACTTTCCGAAATATTTTCCAGTATAAAACAAACTTCACAACAGTTAACAATCATTAACGCACGTCACAAAAATAAAATGGCCGTAAACCTAGCAGAGTCAGTGCAACTGCAAGGCTTATAAACGCTTGTGGCGCTTCCCGTGGACGTCTATGGAAGATATGCTGCGCGCGCATCTGCTGTACAGCCTTCCAGGGAAATTACAGTTTATTTCAAGCTTGGGAAAATTATTTTAATTCAAGCTAAATTTTTACAGCTTGATGTAAACTGTGTAACAGGTTGATTTTTCAATCTTGAATTTTCAACTGAACCTAAACTCAATATCCACCTTGAAATAAGCTGTGTAACAGGTTGATTTTTCAATCTTGAATTTTCAACTGAACCTAAACTCAATATCCACCTTGAAACAAGCTTGAGTGCTAGCTGGGTGTGGGTGCGAAATTCATATGCTACATATATACATTTATGTTCACTCATATTTCTCTGCATGACTTTAGATGCATAACGACGCAATTGCTCACCGAAGACCCCCTATATGTGTTGCTAATTCATATCCAGTGCAGCTATTCTAATAAACTAATCGTCTTCATGAGCGTTCACGTCCATGTAAATACAAGGTAATATCATCGTAACAGAACTAACTGAAAATATCTACATCTCATTAAATTGTTATCGGCGTTGTTACTTTGCTTCATGAGACGCAAATGTAGATCACTAGCATCTTCCTTTTAGGTGCCACAGACTCACGTAAATGAAGTACAACAACGACATCACATGAAACTAGTGCCAAATAAAAAAAAAGGTGATGAATCGCTGTATGTCTCTGGGATAAGTGTAGTATCGTTGGATGATAAGCGAAAAACGTGCGCCGTATTGTGTCTGGATCTGCTAAATGCTAAGCAGCTGCTGGACACCTGCTCTAGCGATGTTGTCTTGCTATTCATGACAGTATCAAATGTCGTACTCACATAACTCGACGTACAGACATAAGTAGCTACTATGCACATAATTCTGAGCTCAAATGGATATTTGGCTTACCTTAGAGTACTTTCTCCAGCGGAAGAAGTACTTCTGCAGTGTTCGCAGTCGAAGCGCACTCGGATCGAACGATATCGCATTGGCCATCATGAACCAACTGACAGAGATCGTTTCCTCGGAAATGAACTTACCGATCGTCAACTGTCTTCCACTGTCGCGTGCACCGAGGCATAACGTGGGTGCTATGTGCATCTGATTCAACGAGAACAACGCCAAACGGATACTGGTTTGGTATCTGCTAGAACAATGTTCTGATGTGGAACGTTAACAAGAGGTAGTTATTTCACTGAATTGTTGGTGTGATCAGTAATTATGTAATTTTTTAGGATTCGCAGAGTTTTGCTCTTAAGCCAGCATCTGGTTCAGCCACATTACTTTGATACCGTATTAGAATAAGTGAGAGCTTATAAGACGCTGTATGTTAGTTATATGGAGAAACTTATCCAGCGAATATAGTGATTCGGGATACAAACACAATGGCACTGACCGTCGTGTGCAGTACCACAATGAAACTTCCTGATTTTATTGTTCGTAATAAATAATTCACATAATTTCCAAAGCTATTTTGACATAGTTGGCTCTTAGATATGAAAAAAACCATGGTGATGCTGTGTATATCGAACAGCCTTTAACTCCTAATCGCTATGCAAAACAGAAAAAATATTAAACTACTCGTAATATGCGTGCATCAACTGTTCACCTGTACACTGACGTATGACCCACTAGCATCAAGCGAAAGTACAGACAAATGCTCTAGAAATTATTTAAGGAATCTGCGTTAATAGTACCAAGTTTATCTTACTTCAGATGGTAATACAGATCAAACATAGACTGTCCATTTATTCGTCGAAATGTTTTAATTATTACATATAGACACTTAGGCTGCAGCTGTCAACATTGAAGACCACTGGTCTCATAAACAGCGCCTAGCAGTGAGGGAAGTAGTTAGGAGACTAAGTTGGGACGGTTGTCGCTCCATGTTCGAGCTGAGAACTGGGAAGACTACTCCCCAGCTAATGGAAAATTCTGCAAGAACTTATAGCAGGCACTGACACACTTGAGAATTCTTTGAACCGTATGTTGTATGTGGCACACGGGAGTGTTTATGTCTAAACAACTCAATTTCACGTAAACCCAGTTGAAAATTAAATAGGAAATATTTCTTCCGAGTCTAATCCAGTGCTTATCTCAAGAGGACAGTATATTTTAAAGTCAATTGAGGGAATAAGCTGTGGTTGAATGTGGAATTTGGTGATGGGGCGTTTGCGGGCAGGCACGGGTTCTCAGTATCAGTGGACAGACTAACATACATGGAAGAGGACACCAGAGAAATTCGAGACTTGTGGCTGAGTTCATGACGGGTCATGGAGTAAAACAGTTAGTGCGATGTAAGGCATGTCCATGAGCCGATGCGAGCCAGGAGTTGTCTAGCAAGAGTGTCCAGAAGGCAGAATTGCGTCGAACCTGAGACATTTACCTGGGAGCGATTGTTTACGTGGGTTATCTTCCGACACCAGCTTTGTCATAGCATTGAAGTTTACACAATTTAGCTTTTAAAAGGCCGTACCAGTTTGTTGATTCAGTAACGATAACAGTATCATTGTGTTGTAATTAACCTTTGCAGTTAGCGTCCGCCGTTATCCTCACGTCATTATTACCTTTGATATGATCTTGTATCTATTTCGCGTTTTAAGGGGCTCCGAAAAGGCTCAACATCATGAAAAGTTCAATTTTTACTTTTTTGCGTTTTCTGAATCTGCAGACTATTACCTTTTAATAGATATATAATTTATTCAATTCCAAAGACTACAACTATTTTTAAATTTTTTTTGAAATGTGTTCTACATGGGCGTGACCCACTGTGGCGCTGTTAAACTGCTGTCAAATGGTGTTATTATTAACGTCCGTGTTCATCAGGTACATTTTAGTGATGTGAGATAAAGTATGTGTTGTGGCTAACCTGTGATGGTTCGATATATATCGCTGGTGTGATTGTCGATTGTTTCATGTTTATTTACTCTGTCGTTATCTTAAAAATATTCGTAATTAATTCTGTTTCTTGAGTCTCTGTTTTGTTGAAGTATAATAATGAGTAAAAGTAAAGTTATTAGAAATCCTCTGAAGGCTTTTAAGAAAAGGAGAAATGTTGGAAAGCCAAAGGTATGTGTTATTACTGTAAACAATAAAGACGATAACCAAGTGAGTGAACCTAACCTCTCAAGTACACCTGCCCATAGCAGCCAAAGTGGGAAAGAAAATACTTCACAGAAGAAGCTTGGTTCAATGAGTGAAAACTATGAATGTTTTATGGGCGAATCGGATGTGAATGAAATATTTGATATGTCGGTTCTCAAAGGAATTTTTTCAAACTGTGTAAGATGTATTCATTGTAGTGAAGTTGGTCTGGAACTCTCCATAATAAAGCACGTAGTACTTGCTAGTGAAATACAACTGAAATGTGATAAGTGTTCATACATGACCACCTTTTGGAACAGTGTTGCAGTAACTGCAACTGAAGAAAATGGTAGCAAAATCTACGAACACAACAACGAGCGATGCTTGCTTTAGACAAGGAACGCCTTCGGGCTGCAGACAGGGCTGTAAAGAGTCTAGAAATACAAGCAAGAGTAAACAGGAGGAGGAACAAGAGGAAGCTGGAGGAGGAGTTTGCAGAGGATGAAGATAATCCATCCTATGGACCTGGAATGCACTAAAAAGTTAATCCAATCTTTGTCGCTCGATTCCCAAAACTTTTATTTTCTCATACTTATTACATGTTTTCTAAGGATCTTCCAAACATATTTGTTTCAAACTTTCAGTAAATGTTACACAGTACCTTCTGCATAATTTAACACAGCCTTTTTCCAAAAAAATGTATATTTTCGAATATATAAATAAAAAATTGCAAAAAAATGTTGTGAATTTTCATTACAATTGCAAAAAAATGTTGTGAATTTTCATTACAATTGAAAAAAATCATCTTTAATAACTGAACTAAAATTTTGTAAAATCCCTGTGTTAAGTTGTAGCCCATATTCCAATAAATAATCTGTAAAAAGTTCAACTTCCTACCTCAAATACTTTGTGAGGAAAGATGTAATTTATAAGCGTTATTTTAACATTGCAAGTATAGGGCGTTCCGGAGCCCCTTAACCGAGTGTCATTGGGTTAATTACATAATCCAGTTGGTATCATCAAACGAATCCACTAAATTAGTTTGTAATAAACAGTCATTTAAACTTAATTTTCACGCACATTATAGTCTCGGCAGTTAAGGTAGCAGCTATAGCATATTTTAGAATTTGCGCTATCTGTTCAGTGATCCCCATTATCACAAGACAGCTCTAACAGACAAGCTGAGTGACAGTGCCATGGTATGATTTCCGATAAGAAGCGTAATGGTGAGACAGACAAGGCCACGTGTCTGTGCTTCTATTGCCTGCAGATTGTAACAATAGCATCTATCATAAGTACCTGAATCTTGTTAATCTAGCTGAGAATACCTAAGGAACCGACGTCTGACATTTGGTGTTATGTTCGCGGATAAACAATACCATATCCCTCCCCAGCTGGAGCCTGCCGATGCCTTAGCCATCGGAATAATGACGTCACCGTCACAGTTCACTGTGCTCAGACTGTTTAACTGTTGTGACATATGTGGGTACAGTTCCATTTATAAACTGGATGAGGCGGTCGGAGTGGCCACCAGAGCATGTACAAGTAGAGTGGAAATCTGACCAGGAAACTGTTCCTTACACACAGGACTTCCGTTGTAGCAAGTGTTGTATCAAGAATGGACTCTAATTAGATTTTGACACATGGACAGCTGTCAAGTCTTCGAACAGTACTCGGTCTGCGAGTTAGTTAATATATTTTCCAGTTATTATTGATGAACATCTCTGCTAGCGTCCGAGTCATCACCTGGGTCTCCCTGCCTATATCGCAAAGTACATAGCGAGTTTCTTTTCTTACGAGGTGATCTGATACTCGGAGTTCCCTTTATGTGCTTATTATAAGATCGTGACAGAATTACCGCCTGCGAAGCTCTCATTAAACTCCAATGATTTGGCAGTTTTCGATGAGGTCGTCGTCTTTCCATACTTGAGTCTGGTATATGTGGCTGATAAAATACTCTCCCTACGTTATCCAAAGACGGTATTCTAGTAATGCATATTTTGGGAGATAGCCTACACAAATTTTATTTCTTCATTTCTGAATCAATAAAAAGGGCCTGTATGCTTTTCATGAAATGAGTAGAGTATCTAAATGAAGAAAAATTTACTATTTGGAAGTATCATTAGCATAGATATTGTAATAGGATGACCGGAGTGGGTGACATGGTCAGGGTTGTTGGGCGTGGCTGGTTAGAAGAAAGTGACTGTTTTTAGCAACCTTCCTCTTTATTGTTGGTTCTTCCAATACATTTTCCGGTAGCCCAGTCCCACCGCCCGTGTCGTGGTGGAGACGTGCTGACGCGCGCAGCACGGGGAACGCGACGCCATGCTCGGTCAGCAGGTGCGCAGACAGTAGGAGGTTAGCAGCACGAGGCCCGGCCTAGTTCGCCTTCTGCAGACGCTGCGGCTCGTGACGACGCCTGCAGTCGCCGGTGCAGCAGCAGGCAACACCCTCCGCCGGCTGGTCCTCGGGGACAGTGTCACTGATGACGACGACGTAACAGCGACCGAACGTCCAATCGATCGAACCGATGCCGACGCTCACATCTGAAGTGCTTAAATAGTGCAGACTGCTGCCGAATCCGCCGGTTACGCGGCGCCGTGTTTATCAGAATGTTCTCGATGAGTTGGCTAACGCAACCGCGCCACACGCGGCCCGCGCCTGCGTAATTCTGCTAATGCTGCGTTCTGGCTGTTGATGGCTGCTGCGCACGTTCACACGTACCGACGCTCGTTGCAAAACTGTGTCACCTGCATAACGCCCCAGCCAGCCTTCATCCGCCGTCTGCCGTGAGGCTGGCGCATCGCGCACTGAAACACTAAATCACAATTTCGCACCATATTTCCTAAAAATAACCCCTTGTCCTCTACAATATATGGGCGTACGGTATGAACTTTTAATGCGAAAACCGTCATAAAACTGAAGTACGAACAGTAAGTAACGAAGAGGTGCGTGTAGGGGTTTAATAGCAATGACACGAAAAGTAACAAATGTATCAGGAAGCATATTGTACAGGTGTGGAGGATGTACTTAACATGCACACGAACTATGAATCGGGATTGCTGGAGCTAACGTTTCGAGGTGACCTGTATTAAGCAGTAAATTTTAAATGGCTGGTAATGATCTGAAGCAATTGTTTGTAATCAATGTAGCAAATATTGCTGTAATCATGATTCGTATCATGTTGAGTGTACGACATCTCGAATCATCAGGCCTTCCTGTTATGTCGAGGAATGTTTGATGTGTTAGGACACAAATCGATTTATCTCACTGACTGACCTGCATGGCCTCATGCTTCAGAGGTTTTCCGCAGCTTTCGAGTGGAAATGTTACTGGGTAAACCAGCTGACTGTACGATCTAGTCAGCTGATTTAAAATAACTTTACGGTATCATTAATAACGTTATCCTACTATAAGGTAGATTTTATTCTTGTGTTAACTGAACTTGTTGTCCTCACTGACAACCAATTGTTTCCACCTCAATTGGAGACAACCGACTATCGTAGCTGTTACAGGGTAATAAAAAATCCCGCTGCGAAGATAAGTTGTGTCCGACGCCGTAATTCGCACTTATGTCGGTGTTTGGGGACATGGTACTGTGGATACCGTCTCAAAGCAGAAACGATCACAACATTCAGAGGAGGGAACGTTCGAGAAGTCTCCCGAGAAGTTAAGGAAGTGTTGTGGAATTATTCGCTGAAACTGAAGCAAAGTATTTCTTTTCACTTTCATATCGTTGCGGAAGACCTTCCACAGTTATACTAATTCATTTACATTATTTCTTTTGTTTCTATCTAAAATAATGGTCAAAGTCGTTTCAATAAAGATATGAAAATAAAAGAAATTTACTGCATGTAACAAGATTCGAAACCACTACCCTCTCCATTAGACCACGCAGCTAGACTAGGTAGCTCATATTTTTTAAAGTTATTGAGCATTACGCAAAATTCCGAACTTTTTTCATCAAATATTCGCAAATGATGATCCACCAGGGTGAATGGAGGCACCTTGCGATACCTGGTTTCTTAACATAAATCACTGTATATTTGTTTTCAAAAAGTCGATCTCATCGCTGGAGGCCTGTCCTTGTAAGTGAAAAAGTCAGCTCAATTGAAGGAGAATAATACAGTTCTTTATAACGTTATTTGGTGCTTTGGAAAACAAATTAACTGATCAGGTGAACAGGCCCTAAGAATCTTCTTGTGGGAAGTCATGTATCATATTTTATCTATATCAAAAGCTTTTCAGTTATTTAACAAATAACATTTATTTATACTAGCATAAGGTAAAAGAAAAATGAGACTCATAAATTGTAAACAATGTAACCATGCTTGTTGTGCCAAAGATACCTTTGTACAGTTAGTGATGGGTTCTCTCACACATTGTGGCGAAGTGGATTAGTGATGTCGCCACATAAATCCCCTTCTTTTTGAAAAGGTTCCCTCCAGTATATGGGGGAACTTGAACTTGATTTGTCAAGTGTTGCTTCTGTCATGCAGCTGTTACTTTGGTGTCTTCGTTTGGTGCCAAGGGTTCAGCGAAATTATCTGCAGAAACAGCCTCCATTCTGGAGTTCGATATTGTGGGATGAGTAAGGAATGCACCCTCATTGGTGTACATGGGTTTCAGCTGCTCTATTTAGGCTGTATCTTGTTTGCTGCTCTGACCAGTTCTGAAATTATGACTTCGTCTTTCGATTACCTTGTAGGGTCCAAAGTTCGGCAAAACGAGGGCGCACTGTATCATCCCTGAGCCACATGTGGGACGTTTTCTGACAGGACGTTTTCTGACAGGGATAGTAGGCTCAGTGTTCCTCATCTGATGCTGACCTGTTGCACAAACTGTGTACATAACTGACGGTGTGGGTGCTGACATAATTAATTTTCGTGGATTCCTCAGCTACTCACAGTAGCTCAATTATGTGAGAGAGCATTGTGTGATCTCCTTCACTGTTGTTCTTATTCCGAGTAGGACTAGGGGCAGTGCTTGGGACAACGATGTTGAGCTGCATATTAGGTCAGTTTCTAGCATGTGGCGAAACCATTCTACCATTTTGCTGATAGCTAGATGGTAGCTTGTAATGTGGAGATGGTTGCAGCTGTGCAGTAGTAAAATACAGTTCTCAGATTTCCTCCCCTATCTGTAGTTATGTCTTCTGAAACACCACACTTGGAGAACCATGCATGCAGTAGCAGTCTCAGGACAGATTCAATAGATATCATTTGTACTGTGATGACTTCTGGAGCCAGTAAAACGACTAATAATCGTGAACAAATAACGTTGTAATAGCCCTATGATGTCCACATGTATGTGCAAAAACCTTGCCAGTGGCGTCGGGAAGCGAGAAATAGGCACGAAGACATGCCTTATTATTACTGTCTTATTATGTTGGCATATCAAGCACCCGCATGCCAATGTGCTAGAATCTTTTAGCAGTCTGGGCCACAGAACTTTGGTGGAGACTAATTGGGCTGTGCTTCAGATCCCTGGGTGTGCTCGTTATGCAGTGTGTTGTAAACCGCATGAAGAAATTGCTCTGGTAAGTAGGGTCGCTGCTTTCCTATCACCATGTCACATCAAATTACGTCCAGCACATGGATGTCTGCCACATATCTGAGCTGTGTTGCCTTTCAGTGCTCTTGTAAGGGACAACGCAAGAGGGATCTTCTTGTTGCTTCTATGGTAACTTGCCCCATGAATAAAGTTTAAACTGGCTCAGTTCCAAGATAGGCAATCCGTGACGATGTTGTCTTTTCCTACAATATGATGCACACCACTGTGAATGGTGTAATGGACTCCACCTTCCTGCACTGACATGGTGCATGAGGTCTGTTTCGTTGAAAGATAGCTACTAGTGACTTACCGCCAGAAAAACTGCAAAGTGTTTGCCATCGATAGATGAGTGGAAATACTTTTTAGAAAATGGAATAACAAGCCACTTGTGGTCAATAGCACTCTGCTGTTGCTGCTGTTGAGTCAAGTTCTCAGAGCAAAATGCGAATGACTGCCATTCCCGTCAACTTTTTACTGCGGAGCTGATCCCACTGCTGTTTATCTGGCATGTATCACTAACGCCAAAGGGGCGCTCAATTCATGGTTGTTTCAGCGGCATCGCCAGAGATAGATGGTCCTTTAGATCATGGAAGCTGCTTTGTCATCTGGAGTCCACGATATTTTACGATTTTCTATAGTACTTTTGCCAGCAAGCAATGCTGTGAGTGGCTCTTGGATGGCAGCTAGTATAGGAAAGTGATGCTGGTAATAGTTGATCATATCTAGGACAACGTGAAGCCTGTTGTAAGTTGTGCAAAGGGGCATATGTTGCATTGCTTTGACTCATTAGAGAAAAGGTGACAAGACCGCTGGGAAGGCCAAATATACCAAGAACCTCATGGTTTTCCAATATGCACTTTGTTTCGTTAACAATTATTATACAGTACTCTCGTAGGCAATAGTAAAGCTGCTGCAGGTGTTCGACATGCTGTTCTAATGAAGTAGAGAATACTAGAATGTCATCCATATAGCAAGATGTGAATGGTAATTCTCGAAGCACCTCATGCATGAACGTTGCCAAGTTTGAATGGCATTACCAAGGCCAAATGCCATATAACTGTACTCAGGCAAGCTGAATGGTGTGACCACTACTGTTTCTATTATATCAAATGGAACTATGGAAGTTTGGGAAAACGCCTTGGTGCAGCCCATCAAACTGAATATTTTGGCATTGCTAATCACACTGTAAAAATCGTTCATGTCAGGTGCAAGGCAGCATCCTGGAATTGTGGATGCATTGAGTGCCTTATAGTCTCTACATACTCTCCAATAATTATCTTTCTTAAAAACCATGTAGACTGGGGAGGCCCATGGGCTATCAGATCGGGTCACAATACCTGCATTCAGAAGTTAGTCAAACTCTTCTTCTGCAGGGAGCAGCTTCTCTGGAAGAAAATGCCATGGCCTCAATGCGACGGAATGACTCTGTGTCATATGGATGTGCTGGTGACTACTGTGTGAGCATTTTATGGTGTTGGTGAGTGCTGGAAAGTTTTAAAGCAGGTTACGAAAAACTGACTCCTCGGGCAGTGCTACGACATTCCCTACAGCACACGAATAATTATGACTCATGGGGCTCTTCTTGCCCGTTGCAGATGTGTGCACCCTGCATGGTCACAGGTACAGAATCATATCAATATACAATGCTTTAGAGGTGCTGGAAATTTTCGTGTGAAAAGCCATAGGACATCACACTGCACTGGACCTGATTCAGAAGATGTGGTAGGCAATGTCTTCTGGCTACTGGTACCAATCGTCAGTTGACCAGGTCGGGCAAAAGTGGATTGTTATGTAAAAAGTTTGCTCCAATTATAACACCAGGTACGTCTGCAAGAACAAAGGTCCATGTTGTATGAAAGTTTGAACCCAGGAATTCTGGAGTTGTTGGCCACAGTAAGTACATGTTGCAATGTTGCTGTCACTGAATCACTGGTTCTTCTTGGATAGACGCTGATTTCTAAACCCATGTTAATAAAAAAACTCTTGGACTGATGACTGGCCCTGCAAGATCAATCAGCGTGTTTGCTTAATTGCAGATAGCGTGGCATTTGGACAGCTTCGCACCATGCTCTGATCCGAGCATCTGTACTGTTGCTGACAGACATCAGCACTCTTTAACTCTGGTCTTCGAAATTATGGGTAGTTGCAGGGCTGGGTGTATTGATGAGCAGAGTTACTGATATTCTTATGGCTCCAGCACCATTGTTCTGATGAGTTTCGTGGGATGCCATTTTTCCGTTTTTTCCAACTGTGACTTTGAAACTGTTGTTTGTGTGTAGTCGTTTGCACGCTGAGTTTTGCCACTTGTGCCACTAGTTGCTCCGTGGTCGATCCATGTTGCTGGTGTGAAGTATTTATGTATGTTCCAGGATCAGTGACGTCAGTTTACAGAACTAAGCACGATTTGGGATCCCTGTCTTGGCTCTTGTTGATTCTTGCACATGAGGAAACTTCACTTAAGCTGTTTGCAATGTTGTCTGTCTTCTTTGCTAAGTAGGACTTTCAAAAAAAAAAAGTACGTTTAACGTTTGTGCTGCAGTGATGGCGCTGATGTTGAATGGAGGTTTATGAAATGGTAATATACATAACGATTATTCAGTTAGAATTTCAGGGCCTGCTTATGTACCAAGAGCGTTGAGTAATTGTGGCAGAGTCTTACCACCAATATATTCACCTGCGAAAAATTTTTGTAATCACAGCTCTGGCAACAATGTGTAACACTGTATGAAAGTTTCCTTTAGCCCAGCGTAACTTTGTTGTGACACCTTTATTTTATTTTTTCTGTCATTCCTAAATGAAGATACGAATCCATTAGATTAAGTCTATCAATTTTTGGGATCTCGCGCTATTAAAATATGTGTTCAGCATGTGTGCACCAGAGCTGAGGTCACTTCAGCCAGAACACAGGAAGACTACGCTGTACGTATGCACTCCCATCATATACATTTTCATCTACCTTTCCGTTTTGCAGCGGATGAATAATTGTGGGTCGTGATCCTAGATCGAGCAGTAAGTATTGTTCCCTCTTGCTTTCAGTTTGGGGTGATTGTGTCGACGAATCCACTCCTCACAATGATTTGTTCACACTGTTACTCTTTATTTCTCTCTCTCAGGGTCATCACTGTGGGAACTCGTATATTATATTTTATCCATATAAAGATAGACACAAAGCCCATGCCTACTACAGTAGTACAAGTTTATATGCCAACTAGCTCTGCAGATGATGAAGAAATTGATGAAATGTATGATGAGATAAAAGAAATTATTCAGGTAGTGAAGGGAGACGAAAATTTAATAGTCATGGGTGACTGGAATTCGAGAGTAGGAAAAGGGAGAGAAGGAAACATAGTAGGTGAATATGGATTGGGGGGAAGAAATGAAAGAGGAAGCCGTCTGGTAGAATTTTGCACAGAGCATAACTTAATCATAGCTAACACTTGGTTCAAGAATCATAAAAGAAGGTTGTATACCTGGAAGAATCCTGGAGATACTAAAAGGTATCAGATACATTATATAATGGTAAGACAGAGATTTAGGAACCAGGTTTTAAATTGTAAGACATTTCCAGGGGCAGATGTGGATTCTGACCACAATCTATTGGTTATGAACTGCAGATTGAAACTGAAGAAACTGCAAAAAGGTGGGAATTTAAGGAGATGGGACCTGGATAAACTGAAAGAACCAGAGGTTGTAGAGAGTTTCAGGGAGAGCATAAGGGAACAATTGACAGGAATGGGGGAAAGAAATACAGTAGAAGAAGAATGGGTAGCTCTGAGGGATGAAGTAGTGAAGGCATCAGAGGATCAAGTAGGTAAAAAGACGAGGGCTAATAGAAATCCTTAGGTAACACAAGAAATATTGAATTTAATTGATGAAAGGAGAAAATATAAAAATGCAGTAAATGAAGCAGGCAAAAAGGAATACAAACGTCTCAAAAATGAGATCGACAGGAAGTGCAAAATGGCTAAGCAGGGATGGCTAGAGCACAAATGTAAGGATGTAGAGGCTTGTCTCACTAGGGGTAAGATAGATACTGCCTACAGGAAAATTAAAGAGACCTTTGGAGAGAAGAGAACCACTTGTATGAATATCAAGAGCTCAGATGGAAACCCAGTTCTAAGCAAAGAAGGGAAAGCAGAGAGGTGGAAGGAGTATATAGAGGGTCTATACAAGGGTGATGTTCTTGAGGACAATATTATAGAAATGGAAGAGGATGTAGATGAAGATGAAATGGGAGACATGATTCTACATAAAGAGTTCGACAGAGCACCGAAAGACCTGAGTCGAAACAAGGCCCCGGGAGTAGACAACATTCCATTAGAACTACTGACAGCCTTGGGAGAGCCAGTCCTGACCAAACTCTACCATCTGGTGAGCAAGATGTATGAGACAGGCGAAATACTCTGACTTCAAGAAGAATATATAAATTCCAATCCCAAAGAAAGCAGGTGTTGACAGATGTGAAAATTACCGAACAATCAGTTTTAATAAGCCACAGCTGCAAAATACTAACGCGAATTCTTTATAGACGAATGTCAAAACTAGTAGAAGCTGACCTCGGGAAAGATCAGTTTGGATTCCGTAGAAATATTGGAAAACGTGAGGCAATACTGACCCTACGACTTACCTTAGAAGCTAGATTAAGGAAAGGCAAACCTACGTTTCTAGCATTTGTAGACTTAGAGAAAGTGTTTGACAATGTTGACTGAAATAGCCTTTCAAATTCTGAAGGTGGCAGGGGCAAAATACAGGGAGCGAAAGGCTATTTACAATTTGTACAGAAACCAGATGGCAGTTATAAGAGTCGAGGGGCATGAAAGGGAAGCAGTGGTAGGGAAAGGAGTGAGACAGGGTTGTAGCCTCTCCCCTATGTTATTCAATTTGTATATTGAGCAAGCAGTAAAGAAAACAAAAGAAAAATTCGGAGTAGGTATTAAAATTCATGGAGAAGAAGTAAAAACTTTGAGGTTCGCCGATGACATTGTAATTCTGTCAGAGACAGCAAAGGACTTGGAAGAGCAGTTGAACGGAATGGACAGTGTCTTGAAAGGAGGAACATCAACAAAAGCAAAACGAGGATAATGGAAGGTAGTCAAATTAAATCGGGTGATGCTGAGGGGATTAGATTAGGAAATGAGACACTTAAAGTAGTTTTGCTATTTGGGGAGTAAAATAACTGATGATGGTCGAAGTAGAGAAGCTATAAAATGTAGACTGGTAATGGCAAGAAAATCGTTTCTGAAGAAGAGAAATTTGTTAACATCGAGTATAGATTTAAGTGTCAGGAAGTCGTTTCTGAAAGTATTTGTATGGAGTGTAGCCATGTATGGAAGTGAAACATGGACGATAACCAGTTTGGACAAGAAGAGAATAGAAGCTTTCGAAATGTGGTGCTACAGAAGAATGCTGAAGATAAGGTGGGTAGATCACGTAACTAATGAGGAGGTATTGAATAGGATTGGGGAGAAGAGAAGTTTGTGGCACAACTTGACTAGAAGAAGGGATCGGTTGGTAGGACATGTTTTGAGGCATCAAGGGATCACAAATTTAGCATTGAAGGGCAACGTGGAGGGTAAAAATCGTAGAGGGAGACCAAGAGATCAATACACTAAGCAGATTCAAAATTATGTAGGTTGCAGTAGGTACTGGGAGATGAAGAAGCTTGCACAGGATAGAGTAGCATGGAGAGCTGCATCAAACCGGTCTCAGGACTGAAGACCACAACAACAACAACATCCATATAAAATAACTGTTCAGTTATTTAACAAATAACATTTATTTGTACACACATAAGGTAAACAGGAACGAGGATAAACAACTTTTGTTTGTTTCTTCATTGTAACATGCTCCAGAAAACCTTTTTGTATGCATTATTGTGTGTAGTGTACTGTTCATGTTTGTCTTATGATAATGAAAGAAGGGAAACGGTGAAATCTCAGCGCGGAGAGGTATGGTATTAAAAACAGGTCATTGATGCAAAGTCTGGTGGTTATGAACTTTATGCTGTTACCTCTCCTCCCCTTGCCGACCAAATACTGGCAGTAAAAATTTTCCCACTACCAGGATACGAGGCTTATCCCGGGGTCGAACGCCATCACACAAGCGTGCGTGAGTGATCTCGGCGAAGGAAGCAGGTGACAAAAACCCATTGGTAATAATCATGTGCCGACTGCGGCAAAGATACTCCTGTGTAGTCTGTGATGAGTTCGCTCACTAATTGTGACGAAGAGGCTTAATGATATCACCACGTCGTTTATAAAAGGAAAAGCAAACGTATTTAAGCTCGGTTTTTGCTTGAAGTTAACCCAGAATTCGGTTCACATAATTTTTTTCTTGTAATGTAGCTTGTCGCCATCTTCTGCTGATCGATACGGGCGTTAGTTGAACATCTTTCGGTGTTCTTTGATGTGCGTCACATTTGGTGTCAATTTTGAATGTGTTTACTCCTACTGGTCGTTTCATGTTAAGAGGTTTATTGTTTGCGTGAGACGAAAATGGATAAATGTCAACACATGAAGGCATTTGTGTCTAATGCAATTCACTATCTTAGGTTTCAAAATGACGGGAAAATAAGTTTACTTCAAAGACACTTACAGGTAAGGCGATCTGCTTGTCATGAACTGTTGTGCCTGTACTCCTATTGTATAGTATTTGAGATATTTGCCAATCTGTGTCGATAACATGACATTCATGCCTTAGCTGTTGGTAGCTCGTATCCTAATTTTTTTGTGTGTACCTAAGCGAATTTCGCGTTTGTATAATTTTAGCTATGAATGAAAACACCATATTGAACAGGTGTTTACTGGTCGTAAAATGAAGTATCAGCCATTCCGATCTTGTTTATGATCGCAAGAGGGAGAATGGTCTGTATGGAAGTATTCTCTTCTCGATATAATAGTTGTAGAACTTCGAAGAAAGTTCGTAATCCATCATTAAGTAAAGGCCTACGTTTAATGGAAGCTAATAAATGATGCAAGTCACAATCAAACTCAGATTGAAGGTGTTCGTTGAAAATGCCATCAGGCTCAAACTGTATTGAAGTTTGTCAAGAGACATTGAGAGACGACAACCAGTCTTGAATATATTTGTGAAATAACTGGATCGACTGACGTCAGAAAAATGTAATGTGTTGCCTGATGTGCTCCGCCGGATCTGATTATCGTATTGAAATGCAGGCCAAAGTTCAAGAAACAAGAACGTGTTAGCACTTATTTAATCGTGGTAATACCGAGCGGGGTGGAGCAGTGGTTAGCACACTGGACTCGCATTCGGGAGGACGACGGTTCAATCCCGTCTCCGGCCATCCTGATTTAGGTTTTCCATGATTTCCCTAAATCGCTTCAGGCAAATGCCGGGATGGTTCCTTCGAAAGGGCACGGCCGATTTCCTTCCCCATACTTCCCTCACCCGCGCTTGCGCTCCGTCTCTAATGACCTCGTTGTCGACGGGACGTTAACCACTAATCTCCTCCTCCTAATCGTGGTAACAATGAACTTATTGTGGCGATTGACTTCAGAATAATGCAACAGCAAGTAGCGGCTGTAAAGACATAGGTAAAAGAGCAGTTACGATGTACCAGGCTCTTCCATTTCGTGCTGCAGTTGAACTGTACGAAGTTACCGTTGTTCATGGTCCAGCATCGCAAAAAATTCTGATTATGCATTAACTGTCAACATGTGAGAGCAGCTATGTTATACTGACTTTGCTGCAACCATTTCACATCTTTCTGTCTGAACATTAGGTCCTAACATAAATGAACTGCCCAACCTCATGGGCGGTCACCACCAGAGTGTGATTTATGTTAGCTTAACTACCAAGTTACAGAAAATGCGACTCAAAATGGTCAATTTCAAGAGCTGTTTTACTGTCACTGTTACTTTTTGTGCTACCTTGTTATCCCCCATCTTTACCACACCACTAGGTTATCTCAAATATGTGTATTCCCCACAACAAATCCTTCAGTCTTGCCACAATCTTGCTTAGGCTCTACCCTCCATAAGTCCCAGTCTCCAGCTAGTGTCATTATCATTACATCATCTGTGCCCCATTGCAAAGTTCTGTCAGTTTAATATATTATTAATAACATTTTCTTGTTCCCTGTTCAAATTGTGGCATCCTTAACTCTTTCCTCAGTCTGTCATCTTAGCAGTCAAAAGGCTGCTACGCTTCTTCCTCTCCTTTCCCTATACTTCCCTCCAATGAACAAACTAAATAAATTATCTCAGCACTGAAGACAATAGAACCCACACACTCGTTTGGTTCTTCACACTGTCTTCTTCCATTGGCTGGCACAACCACCTCATATTGTGCCTACTGGGAAACGATGATTGGCTTTCTGACACTTATTGCATCGTCCTGAGGCATGAGGGAATGTGTTATAGCTAGCATACTTGCAAAGCTTCTAACAAAAAACCTCAAGCCACTCATTACTTCATCAGTTAAAACAATTGTGCCCTTGTTATTTTGCATAAATATTTCTAGTTCTTCCAGTGAGTCCAATTTCTTTCCTTGATGTAGTGTATGTAATACTTAAAGATTTTGATCCATTCCAGAAAGTGGAGATCAAGCAATATGGACGCGGGTGGTTATCGATCTGTCAAAATTGTTCACTTCAGAGGAATCCTTGTAATCATTACATCATATTTTAAAACTCATCTCTGTCTGTACTATATATTTAGCTTCAAATTCCATTTCTCATGTATTGCATAGGCTTTCATCATTAGGAAGACATTTATTTTATTTATTGTCTTTTTTTTGCATAGGCCTCACCAACATTTTCTACATTATAAAAAGATAATTAACTATGTCATCAGTAGCTACACCTCTTTCTACATATCATAATTGCCTCCAGCAGTAACAGCTTCACTGTAACTACCTTCAGGCATACTAAAAATGAGTATATCAGTAGCTCATTAACAACAACATTACTTAAATGAGCAGCAGTATCATAAAAATTATTTTCTTCTCATGAAATTGTAGAACTTTGATCTGCGTCAACATGCAACTCGGCCACCGTTACTTTAAATATTTCACATCCATCTACATTTTGTAATAACGGCAAATACTCACCTACTTTTCCTATGTCACATTTTTATTGTGATTTCTCCTTTGATTATAATAAAAGTCATGTCAAATCTTTCTGTTCTTGCAAAATGTTATCCACAAAGAACATTTCTTCATTTCAGGACTGGCTCTTACCTGTTTTCACATTTCTCATTGTCTATCCTATATTCATAGCCTTACTCATTCAAACCTAGACTTCCAGTGGGATGACTGTCTGCTTCTTCAGTTATATGATTTGTATGGTCCCCCTCTTGTAGCTCGCTGTTGCATTTGTCTGTTGGCATAGTCCATATCAATTTAGGCAGGCTAGGAGAAAATACAACCCTCACAGTCTCGGATGTTATTGAATTTAGCATATTTTAAAATGAAGATCTAAGGAAGGAACATGTATTTTTTTGTTTTCTGCCAGGTGGCCCTTGCTGAGGCTGGGTGGCACTCGTGGGCAGGGCTCCTTATCAGAGTGGGTGGCATCGGGGCAGATGACACGCCATGAAGCATAGTATGTCATCTCTTGCTGGTGGTTCGCTGCCAGCAGTCTCTAAGCATGCAAAGTCTTAACTTCAATGCTGAGAAATATGACCCCAAATCATTCCTCTCCCTGGCCACACCATGGGAGGAACGCCCGGCTAAGGATAGCAGTGAAGCTTATTCGCCCCAGTACCTCATATGTACGAGAGTTGATGGGGAATCTTTCATGTCCATGAAGCCTCAGTTTTCTGTGGAACATGTAGAGGATAAGCTTTCGGAAGGTGGAGGGCTTGTCCAAAATGCGCTCTGGGTGAGTCTTGATAAAAACAGCATCCAATGCCTAGTCATGGGCATTACTCGCTTGTGACAAGTTTGGCGATGTTTCTGTTACCATCATGCCCCATAAGAGCTTAAATACGGTCCAGGGTATTATATTCCACAGGGACCTTCTTTTGCAATCTGGCGACGAGCTGCGCACCAGTTTAGAGCGGCGAGGTGTTAATTTCGTCAGGTGTGTCCATCGGGGTCCGAGGGATAATCAGGTAGCCACCAGTGCCTTCATCTTGGCCTTCGAGGGTGACACATTGCCTGAGAAGGTCAAGTTGATGGTCTACCGCTGTGATGTCAAGCCACATATTCCTTCCCCGATGTGATGCTATAAGTGCTGGAAGTTCGGCCTTATGTCTTCCTGCTGTACTTCAGGTGTCGCATGTCAAGATTGTGGACGTCCATCACACCCCAATACTCCATGTTCCCTGCCTCCCATCTGTGTCAACTGCAGAGAGCATCTTTCAACTTGCTTGCCAGACTGCAGGATTTTACAGAAAGAGAGGAAAATCATGTAATATAAGACCCTGGACTGACTGACCTACACTGAGGCTAAGAGGAAATTTGAATGCCTACATCCTGTGGCTATGACCTCCTCTTACGCCGCTGCTACGAGAACAGTTGTTGACCCCATCAGTTCCTCGCATTCCTATTGCCTCTCAGAACCATAAGACTACACCCGCCCCTTAACAGTGGGGGGCGCTTCACTCTCTGTTGCTCCCGCATCTCCTACATTAGGAGCAACAGCCTCCAACCATCGGGGCTATCAGTCCCCACTTCTGAGCCAGAGAAGTGTAAGCCTTCTTCGGCTCCTCTCTCTAGGAAAGGGTCCCTTGGGTCACTCCCTTTCCAGGTTTCTGCTAGTGGGAAAGATGACACCCACCAGTGCCTGAAGAGAGCAAAAGCAGCTGGTTGTAGGGCTTCACACTCGTTCTCAGTTTCGGGGGCTGAATCAGTGAAGTCCTCCCAGCCAGGGAGACCCAAGGAGCAGTGAGAGAAATCCAAAAAGAAGGTTCCCAAGACCAAGGGAATTGCAGTGGCACCCACACCCCCGCTACCTACAAGCTCTGCGGAGGAGGTGGAGATTCTGGCATCCGCTGCGGACCTAGATCTCGCCGGATCCTCAGACACAATGGATATAGAGTGCTCGGGCAAAAAGTCTGTGGCAGCAGGTGACCCTGAGGTGTAAACTGCCTCATTGAATGTTCCATGCCTTCCCAGTCTCACGATGACGTCATCCTCCAGTGGACTTGAGGCGGTTGTTTCCACAGTGTGGCTGAGCTATGGCAACTATTAAGCTTTACACCTGCTTTCTGCTTTGCCCTCCAGGAGACCTGGTTCCCAGCAGTGTGGACCCCTGCCCTCTGCAGCTATAAGTGATACTGCAGGAACCGTAGCAACTATAATCGATTTTCAGGCGGAGTTTACGTTTATGTCCTACACTCAGTCTGTAGTGAACCTTGTGCCCCTTCAAACACCTCTTGAAGCTGTGGCTGTCAGAATAAGGACGATGCAGGAAATAACTGTCTGCAATGTATATCTTTCTCCAGATGCTGCAGTACTCCTGAACCTATTGGCTGCACTGACTGATCAACTCCCTAAACCTTTCCTACTTTTGGGAGATTTTGACGCCCATAACCCCTTGTTGGGTGGCACCGTGCTTCCTGGACGAGGCAAAGATATTGAAACTTTACTCTCTCAGTTCGACCTCTGCCTCTTAAATACTGGGGCCGCCACACATTTCAGTGTGGCTCATGACAGTTACTCGGCCATTGATTTATCAGTTTGCAGCCCAAAACTTCGCCCATCTATTCAATGGAGAGTACATGATGACCTGTGTGGTAGTAACCACTTCCCCATTGTCTTGTCACTGCCCCGGCATCAGGCCCATGGATGCCTTCCCAGATGGGCCTTAAACAAGGTGGGCTGGGAAACTTTCATCTCTACTGTCACCATTGAATCTCCCCCACACAGTAACATCGATATGATGGTTGAACAGGTGACTACAACAATCATTCCTGTGGCAGAAAACACGATCCCTCGCTCTTTAGGGTGCTCCCGGTGAAAGGCAGTCCCTTGTTGGTCGCCGTAACTCGCTGATGCGATTAAGGATCATCGGCGAGCTTTACAGCGGCATCCTTCCCTGGAGCACCTCATAGCCTTTAAACGTCTCTGTGCCTGCGTTCACCCATTTATCAAATGGTGGAAACAGGTGTGTTGGTCAAGATATACCTTGACCATTGGGTACCATATGTCACCTTCCCAAGTCTGGACAAAGATCAAACGTGTTTTCGGTTACCAGACGCCAACAGGTGTTTCCGGTGTTAAAATAAATGATGTGTTATCTACTGACGAAAAGGCGATTGCTCAGCACTTTGCTGAGCACTAAGATTGTGCCTCTGCGTCGGAGAATTACCCCCCAGCCGTTCGTGTTCTCAAACTGTGGCCGGAAGGGAAAGTCCTCTTATTCACTATATGCCACAGTGAATCCTATAACGCCCCATTTACAGAAGCTCCTCAGTGCCCCTGCACATTGCCTCAACGCAGCTCCTGGGCCATATTGAATCCACAGTCAGATGATTAAGCATCTCTCATCTGACTACAAGCAACATCTCCTCGTCATCTTCAACCGGATCCGGTGCGATGGCGTCTTTCCATCGCAGTGGTGGGAGAGCACCATCATTCTGTTGCTCAAACCTGGTAAAAACCCGCTTGATGTGGATAGCTATTGGCCCCTCAGCCTCACTAATGTTCTTTGTAAGCAGCTGAAACGTATGGCGTGTCAGCGGTTGGGTTGCGTCCTCTAGTCACGTGGCCTACTGGCCCCATGTCAGGGCAGCTTCCACCAGGGTCGCTCTACCACTGATAATCTTGTGTCCCTTGAGTCTACCATCTGAACAGGTATTTCCAGATGCCAACACCTGCTTGCCGTTTTTTTTTATTTACGAGAAGCGTATGACATGACCTGGTGACATCATATCCTTGCCACATTATACGAGTTAGGTCTTCAAGGCTTGCTCCCGATTTTTATCCAAAATTTCCTGTCGCTTCATACTTTCCATGTCCAAGTTAGTGCCTCCCATAGTTCCCCCCATATCCAGGAGAATGGGGTCCCACAGGGCTCTGTATTGAGTGTCTCTGTGTTTTTAGTGGCCATTAATGGTCTAGCAGCAGCTGTAGGTCCATCCAGAACCAGAACTCTAGCTTGATGACGATCCACTCATTGTAGTGGAGACATATCGATTCTTAGGACTGGTTTTCGATGCCCGATTGACTTGGTTTCCTCACTTTCGTCAGCTTAAGTGGAAATGCTGGCAGCACCTTGATGCCCTCCGCTGCCTGAGCAACACCAGTTGGGGTGCAGATCGCTCTAAGCTGCTGCAGCTCTACAGAGCCCTTGTTCAGTCCTGCCTTGACTATGGGAGTCTGGTTTATGGTTTGGCGATGCCCTCAGCATTGCGTTTACTCGACCAAGTTCACCACTGTGGCGTTTGACTAGCAACAGGAGCTCTTAAGATGAGTCTGGTGACCAGTATCCTAGTGGAGACCGGAGTCCCTTCATTGCAGGTTAGGCGTGCACAACTGCTCGCCAGTTATGTTGCATACGTTCGTAATTCTCCTGCACATGCGAATCACGATCTCCTTTTCCCACCCATGGTGGTTCATCTCCTGCTTCAGCGGCCCACATTAGGGCTTCCAATTGCAGTTTGGTTCCAATCCCTTCTTTTTGAACTGGAGTCCTTGCTTTTACCGCCTATACTTGAGATCCATTCACATACACCTCCATGATGTACATCTAGGCCACGGCTTCGCCTGGACCTTTCACATGGCCATAAGGACTCAGTTCACCCGGCGACTCTCTGCTGCCACTTTCTCTTGATTCTTGACATGTACTGAGGCCACAAAGTAACTTACACCAATGACTCAATGGCTGATGGTTACATCAGCTTCACGTATGTCCTTGGAGGACATATTGAACAGCATTCCTTGCCCGACGGCTGCAGTGTTTTCACTGCCGAGCTGGTGGCTGTATCTCATGATCTTGAGCACATCTGTTCATGCCCTGGAGAGTCGTTTCTTCTGTGTACTGACTCCTTGAGCAACCTACAAGCTATCAACAAGTGCTACCTTTGTCATCCTTTGGTACCTACCATCCAGGAGTCCATATATGTTCTGGAAACGTCCCTGGAACCATCGGGTCGTCCAGTGGTGTTTGTCTGGAACCCAGGTCACGTCGGAATCCCAGGCAACGAACTTGCCGACAGGCTGCCCAAACAGGCTATGTGGAAACCACTTACGGAAATCGGCTTCTCTGCAACTGATCTTGGTTCAGTACTACGCTGCAAGGTTTTGCGGCTTTGGGAGACAAAATGGCATAACCTCAGCACGCAAAACAAACTGCATGCCGTTAAGGAGACTACGAATGTGTGGCCTCTCACGGGGACTCTGTGGTTCTCTGCTGGCTCCGCATTGGCCCCGCTTGGGTGACACACTGCTACCTTCTGCTCCATGATGGCTCACCTCAGTGTTGGTGCAGCGTCCGGGGACAGTGGCCTGTATCTTGGTGAGCTGTCCTTCTTTGGCTGCCCTGCGACAGACTCTTCAGTTATCTGACTCATTGCCACTAATTTTAGCCGACAACACCTCATCAGCTAATTTAGTTTTACATTTTATACATGGTGGGTTTTATCGTTCTATGTAAGTTATAGCGCATGTCCTTTGTCCCTTTGTGTTCTCCACTCTGATGCTTTTAGGGTGGATGTTTTAATGTGTCTCAGAGTGGCTGGCTTTTCCTTTTTATTCTCGTGGTCGGCCAGCCACGGTCATCTGCTCTCTTGTTTTTACCCCTTCTACCTGTTTCTTGCTTCTCTCTCTGGTTCTCTTTTCCTGTTTTGTCCCTAGTAGTTTTGGTTGTCCTGTCAGTCTTCTGGTTCTTCCTTTCTCATGTTACTGTGCTGTAGGTCTCCTTTCTTTTCTTCTTTCCCTTGTGTAATTATTTTACCAGGAACAAGGGACCAATGACCATGCAGTTTGGTCCGCCCTCCGCCTTTTTTAAACCAACCCACCAACTATAGCATTCTGAACTTTTCTTATAATTTATGAAAAAATTTTTTTTCAAAAATGCCAATCCATAAAATTTTGTTTTCAGTCGATTAGTACCATATAGTTCTACATTCTCTGAAAAGGAGAGTTTCGACTTCTAGGTTGAAAAAGGTTTTATAAACAATTGCCATGCATAACACTTGTTTTATTACCACATTATTACATAATAGGCTCATAAAAATCAAAACCTAGCCTTACATAATTTTAGTTTTGAAAGATGAGTAAGAGACTCATTTTACAAACATTTTAAATGGTTCCAGAATGTATGTGAAAGGTCCAAAGACTTAAGAGTTTCAATTTAGACATATTCTGTGCACTCTGTTTTGTACTGAAATTAGCCAGTAAAAAAATGTGTTCCACTGCTTCAGTATCTTCCTTTGATATAGAGTGATGCCTTCCTGTTGAACCAATAGGACCTGGAGCACTTACAATCTCCAAAACATTGTGAACAGGAAGTGAGCACTGATAGTGTTGTTGCTGTCCTTCAGCTGGAAACCTATATCCAGCAGCTGATCCATCATATGGTAGCATAAAGTTCATTACAATTTCGTTTAATTCATAACTGGTGTCTATAATCTCTGCAATCCACCATTTAGTCATATACACATGCCACAAACATCCCCCTTCTCAGGTTGTGAATCTGAATATTATCCTGCTGTTTCTGAGGTTTAGGCTGAACAAACGAAATTTCTTCTTTCTTGCTCTTTTAAAGTGGGTGCAATGTGACTTCGCCCATCACTTTGAGCCCAAAAATGTGACTTCTGAATTACTTTCAAAGGAGTAGTTTGTTTGGACCATTCTTCTTTTTTCTACTCACAGAATTCTTTGATTTCCTCTTTGGACAAAAGAATGAGGGCTGTGGATGTGCAAGATTTCATGACTCCTGTAAAATCCTCAGCATTCTGAATCACAGCCATATTTGGTCTTAAAAGACCATGCTTTGTAGAATGGTGCTTCAGCAGGCCTCCTACACGATCTCAAGGCCTTTCCCGTGACCAGTAGCACTGTATACCCAGTCAGTTGGCACAAGTGACGTAATTCAAACAGCTGGTAACAATTTTTAAAATGACTAGGAGCACCATCAGAAATGATGATGATCTTCTCTGCCCCTGTATGCAGTTGAAGAATTTTGCATACTGCTAGCGAAGCATGTGCTGAACCATGTCCTGTGTCACCACTTAACAACTGCAACACTTGTGGTTTGTTTTGAAAATGTGTCACTGCTGTAAAAATTGAAACCTGGTCATTACTCCAATAATACCCTTGTACTTCTTGTGGGAGAATGACAGACCAGTTCTCAGCAAAATCACAGTGAAGCACTAGACACAGTTCTTCAGCCTGTACACACCCTTTCACTTCTGCAATATATGTTGTTGCTATTTCTTCAGATGCTGGTGTGTTACTGCTTTCACTGACCATTTACCAAGTTCATCAATGAAACTGTCAAAGGCAACCGTTTTCTTAATTAGTTTATTTACCTCCCATGTTGCATATGTAATTTCTGCAGAGGTATCTGCTACATCTTCCATGCCAAGTGTCTCTAAAGACAGTCCTCCCTTTACAGGGCAGTCACCACATTCTTGAAACAAAAAAGTGTCTCACTTTTCGTTACAGACTACTAATGACTCCACACGCCCAACCATGGTGTCGTATGTCACGTGCTCCAATAAGTCCTTCAAAGTTACCGCACATAGTTCAAAATTTGCGCAGTACACACACAGACAGACATCTCTAGGTGGGTGTGGAACTACCCACTTAGGTCGTAGTGCATAAAATTTTGATCTTCCAATATGTGAAGTTGTATAGTTGCTCTTATAAATTGCAAAGGTTTCTTTAATGCTGTGAGTCATGTACCTCTTCACTTTCACAACTTTTTGATCTTCAACTGTTACAGTTATAGTGTCCTTTTTGTTGGCACTCTGGTGAGAACAGTCTCATCTGTCTTCCAGATAAAATGACTGCACTATTTGAACTTGAGCTGCTTCTACAGGATGGCCATAATAGGGATCTAGCCTTCCAAAGATTCCTTTTACAGACCTCAAACTTCTTTGAAAATGTCTCTGGAATAATAGTTAAAACTTGCACCATTTCACTGTAGGATGCACAATATTCAACAGCTGAATTGATATTTGTGAAAAATTCCTGGTAAGAGGTGCAAGAGTGGTTTGGTTCATTTTCTTTTGAAGATGGAATTTCTACTCTGAAGAGTGTGGTCAGTTTTGCTATAGTGCATTCATCCACAGCTTTAGTAATTTCTTTGCGTTTTCTTGGTGCATAGAGCTTATGAGTCAACTTTACTGACTACAGTTTCTTAACAGCATTAACACCTACCTCTGTAGCTGATTGATTCAGGGTATTTAATTCTTCCTCTATTGGTGCAAAATCTGCATCATCTGTACCATTGGAGGCTTCACCTTGTTCAGATACTATCATTGTTGTTATTCTGTCAGAAAAAGAACACAAAAAGTAATCACTGGAAACATCTTCACTTTGAAACAGAGTCTTCATATGAGAACACTTATTCCCAATCTGAACAAAGAGTGTATTTCCCTCCCCCCCCCCCCCCCCCTGCAACAGAGACAATACAAATAAACATAGTAACAAAGTAATTAGTGAGAAACGACTTCAGTGAAGACATACATTACCCATGAAAGTTTGAAATAAAACCTTTCCAGCTTAAAAGTGGAAGCTCTTCTTTACGGAGAATATAGTACTACATGGTACTAATCAACAGAAAAAAGCTAACTTTTCTGGATTGGTGTTTCTGAAAAAATTTTTTTTGTAAATTATAAAAAAAATTCAAAAGTCTGCAGTAATAGAACTGTGACAGATGTGTCCAAACGGAGGTTACCATTGTAATCATAAAGCAATTATCTTTCAAATAAAAAAACTCTAACAAAATATCTAGAACTGTTACAGAGATACAGCATTTAAATTTTTTTTCTGAAATTTACATCTTCAAAATGGTGTTTGCAGTGTCATCTTTGGAGGCCTTTGTCTTGGGGCAGGAATTTTTTTGGAAGAAACAAAAAAATACATATTTCTTACCTACTCCTCAATTTTAACATATGCTAAATAAAGTAACATCCAAGACTGTGAAAGTAACACCCCTGCCTGAAGTGATACAGATTATGCCTGTTGAATTTACTATTTTTCACTTTATTTCCTGGGTGGTACACTGTACACACTGGAGACACACAGAACTACTTCATATTTAATAGGCCTCAGCATATCTCATATCTTGGGGACAGGCCGGAACACTGACCTGAGTAAATGTCTCTGCAGTACACGTCCTAACTTGCTACTTGTTGCACCACAGTATGGCAGGAAAGCAGCTGGCTTGGCCTCTACTACCGATTCTCAAGGCGGCGTCCTTCAGTGGCACCTGATAGTGTTTGCAATGTCTCCCTTGCCGTAAGCATTCTCTCTGAGCATCCTCGTAAAAAGTGACACAATGTCCAGACTAATCATTACGTTGTTTCGTTGTATTCTCGTTTTCTTGAGTGTCCTAACAAACATTTGGGAATTTACAACATGGTGTTCAGTCTCCCAGTATGGGTGCTAATTAGACAGCAGATGTTTTGTCATTCTGTAGATAGGTGAACTGATCGCACTAACAATGTGCCTAAGAGGGACATTTTTCTGAAAGCCTGTGATGTCTGACAGCACGATGCTTTAATCTCTTCACCATTTTGTCTGTTAAACTATAGTTCCTTAGTAATGTTTCTTTTATTCTGATAGTGGCCTGTGTCAGATCGCAACTAAGCTTCTGGTGTGTGTGTGTGTGTGTGTGTGTGTGTGTGTGTGTGTGTCATCACCTAATAAATGTAGCATCTTTAGGTAGTAGTCTTCATTGTTCAGGTCCGTGGTGTCATTTCCTTTGTCGGCAACCAAGTCCTTGTTCTCATGTAATAAATGGAAGCCACGTCATTTCTCTGGCTAATATTAGATTTCAGTGGCTTAGCTTTTGCTAAGCCTTAGCTGCGTTGTGCGAAGGATACTGAAAGCACTATTTTGCTCCACTACCAATATCGAATATTGCCAGACGTCTGGCTGGAGAAAAATTAAGGCCTTCAGTCAGCACTGTTATGGAACTGTCATCCAATTCTAGGTAGGGGAGAATAACTGTTCTACTGACCTTATCATAAGGTAAGTGGTCGGATTTGTAACACTGCTTAGATGTTGTCGCGTACAAACTTACAGTTAGCTGTTGCAAGCTCGATTTTTTCTTTTCTTTTTAAATGATGCAGCTTGAAAATCAAAGATTTTTTTCCAGGCTCGCTGTCATGAATGACTGAGGAAATTCCTTCCATTACCTATACTTTCCCATGCCCCTGTTCCTTGTTCCCTGAGTCATGGCTTGTGCTGCTTCATATGCTTTCCTTATTCCTCTTGTGTCTTTCATTTCCAGAAACATTTATATTTCTGTGTAAGAATGTGGCATTTATGATGGGATGTAGAAATGACAATTATGTCGTTCATAATATACTACTGGTCATTAAAATTGCTACACCGCGAAGATGACATGCTACAGATGCAAAATTTAACTGACAAGAAGAAGATGCTGTGATATGTAAATGATTAGCTTTTCAGAGCATTCACACTAGGTTGGCGCCGGTGGCGACACCTACAGCGTGCTGACGTGAGGAAAGTTTCTAACAGATTTCTCATACACAAACAGCAGTTGACCGGTGTTGGCTGGTGAAATGTTGTTGCGATGCCTCGTGTAAGGAGGAGAAATGAGTACCATCATGTTACTGGCTTTCATAAAGGTCGGATTGTAGCCTATCGCGATTGCGGTTTATCATATCGCGACATTGTTTCTTGCATTTGCCGAGATCCAATGACTGTTAGCAGAACATGGAATCGGTGGGTTCAGGAGGGTAATACGGAATGCCGTGCTGGATCCCAACCTCGTATAACTAGTAGTCGAGAGACAGGTATCTTATCCGCATCACTGTAACGGATCGTGCAGCCACATCTCGATCCCTGAGTCAGCAGATGGGGACGTTTGCAAGACAACAACCATCTGCACGAACAGTTCGACGACGTTTGCTGCAGCATGGACTGTCAGTTCGGAGACCATGGCTGCGGTTACCGTTGACGCAGCATCACAGACAGGAGCGCCTGCGATGGTGTACTCAAGGACGAACCTGGGTGCACGAATGGCAAAACGTCATTTCCCCCCCCCCCCCCCCCCCCCGGATGAATCCAGGTTCTGTTTACAGCATCATGGTGGTCGCATCTGTGTTTGGCGGTGAACGCACATTGGAAGCGTGTATTCGTCATCGCCATACTCATGTATCACCCGGATGCGATGGTATTGGGTGCCATTGGTTACACGTCTCGGTCACCTCTTGTTTGTATTGACGGCACTTTGAACAGTGGACGTTACATTTCAGATGTGTTAAGACCCGTGGCTCTACCCTTCATTCGATCCCTGCGAAGCCCTACATTTCAGCAGGATAATGCACAACCGCATGTTGCAGGTCCTGTATGGGCCTTTCTGGATACAGAAAATGTTCAACTGCTGCCCTGACCAGCACATTTTCCAGATCTCTAACCAGTTGGAAACGTCTGGTCAATGGTGGCTGAGCAACTGGCTCGTCACAATACGCCAGTCACTACTATTGATGAACAGTGGTATAGTGTCAAAGCTGCATTGGTAGCTGTACCTGTACACACCATCCAAGCTCTGTTTGACTCAATGCCCAGGTGTATCAAGGCCGTTATTACTCCCAGAGGTGGTTGTTCTGGGTACTGATTTCTCAGGATCGATGCACCCAAATTGTGTGAAAATGTAATCACATGTCAGTTCTAGTATAATATATTTGTCCAATGAATACCCATTTATCATCTGCATTTATCCTAGGTGTAGCAATTTTAATGGCCAGTAGGGTACTTGTATTCACACATCTGCATTACGTTGTTTACACATGATGACATAGGAACAACAATGCAAAGAAAGTCAATCACTTTATAGACTGTTGCAGCAAAGATGAAATACGATGCCAGATTACCAACAGAACATCAATACCACTTGCTCTATTAACAGTTTTGACTTATAAATAAGACGCAAGTGTTGCTCCCTAGCAAGTGATTCAGTTAATACATCAATAGGCATTTCCTTTTACTAAAAGTACTTAATAACAATCTCACTTCTCTTCACACATTGTCTGATAAACGACAAACATGTTTTGATCTGAAATGCAGCACAGGATTTTGTGAGGGTCTAATAGAACTTTAGTTGTCATGGAAAATTATTATATGATTTTGATGTTCGTTATTTAACAATTCTTCTGTCAGTTGTCTCCTATGCACTGTTTCTCTGGCTGCATAATTTAAAGCTGTGTGTTCAGATTCATTTCAACATTATTCATTTTCTTGTAGTCCCATAAAATTATTTTCTGCAACATAAAATATTGTAGCAACCCAGTTTTTAAATCGCTTACAAAATTTTAGTCAACAAAATCAGTTGCAAACATATTTAAAATCATTCTTGTTAAACACAATGCCATAGTTCTCTTGGGATAACAAAGGACTGTTTTTACTGCCCTCAAATGCTCACTAGTAAACTTACAATTATGCACCAAACATCCCACATTGGTGTTTCTATGGGAATACATTCGAACATATTACAGTGTTTCACCACATCTGCAGTGTAGCACTCCTGGTCAAGTTTCAAATTTCCTTCCTCCCAGTTTCTAGTTATTCACATGCTCGGACAGAACTTTGCTTCTCCTAAATTGCAAATTACTTGGGTACAACTTATCTTTCAGCAACTGTTATTACAAAACACATCAAAATCAACAACTTATAAAGCAAAAAGTGTGTGGTTTTTACCAGACTTTTTAATGTACATGCAGTGTTCATCAGTATTCACAACTGTACCAAGTTCAAAAAGTACACTTTTTGCTCTTTCATCCCACTGTGTACCTGATTTTTAAAACACAAATGGTCTTGAGTACTTTATTGAATTAACCCTCATCACATTTTGATACAAAGCAGTGTGATTGCTATATGAAAATTGTTTCCTACAAGCCCCTATGTAGAAAAGCTGTTTTAATGTCAATATTATTAATCTTAAGATCAAGATTTACAGATAACTTATGAGAGCTGTGAGAGTACTATGTACTATGTAGGTTTCATCATAATCTGTATCAAATTTTTGACCAAATCCCATAGCAACAAATCCAGCATGATAATGTGCTGCATCTTCTGCATTCTGTTTCAACTTAAATACTGATTTTTTAACCTATCAATGAAAATAATCAATTTTTGAAAACATGTAATTGGATAGATAGAAAATCTACTCATCAAGCGGTGACAGGAAAACGCACATGTAAAAAAGGTATTATGTAAGCAAGCTTTTGGAGCTTATGGTTTTTTCTTCTGCCAGAAAGATTTCTTTCCTTCTCATCCCATCTGGTAAGTCTCCCTTGACCCAGTGTTCTGGGTGACTTTTGCGAACTCTATCCCTTTTCCTAAACTTTACCACTCCTTTTCTTTGACCCCTCTTCCCACCCCTTCAACCCTTCTGTCATAAGAAGGAGCCACTGGCCTTGAAAGCTTGCATATGTAATACCTTTCTATTATGTGTGTTTGTGTGCCGTCACTTGGTAGAGTAGATTTTTTACCTATCCAATCAATTTGTAACATATGATACTTTCACTCTTGGGTGGGTCCACAAGTTCCCAAAAACCATTCTTCTGCAAACACTTTAGACTATTTCCTTTTTCATCACCTTCATCCAATCTTCTTCGTCACTCCATGACATAGCATCCTCCAGGTTCATAGGATCTTCTCCAAAACTGGAAAAATCACTTATCAAGTAGGTAACATAATCTGTGTACTTCTTGGGTTTGGGTTCACAGGCTGACTTTCTGACTGTTGATTGTCTTCTGGTGAATCAGTATCCATCAACAGATTCTCAGTCTCCTCTGTCTACCATTGACTGCGCATCTGGGGTGTAGTTCAGATTTTTGTCGATGTCGGCACTTTCACCAGCAGTACTGCTGACTCTCATTACTTCCTCTGCCTTGCCCTGTACAGCAGTCTGTTCTCTTGGCCGGAACACACAGTAATCTTCACTTACAGCTGGTGCCCTGCAGTCATCAGTCCTGCACATGTTCGTCCTCCAGAATGCAACATTCATGCCTTTCATAATTTTCTTGGGGTTCTGTGGATCAGAAACTTTGCAAGCTTTTGGCATTTTATTGTAACCTGCAAAAATAAATTCCTTAGCCTTAGCATCCCACTTTGTTCTCTTCTGATCTAGTGTATGACGGAGGGCTTGGCAGCCAAGCGCTTTCAATGGTTCAAATAAGTTATTTTACCCTTCCACAACTCCTGTGGATTCTTGCCCTAAGCACTCTTTGAGGAGCACTGTCCTTTATTTATACCGTTGTATTTCATGCCTCTGCCCAATATTGCTTAGGTAGACCAGAATCAAATAATATGCAGTTGCAAACTCACAAATTAGTTCTTTTCCACATCATCATTCTGTTATGGACTGAGGGCACACTAATCTGATGCTCAATCCTATTCTCTCCAAGAGGTGACTCAATTTTGTGCCATTGTCTGATCTAATAGCTTTGATGTTTGCACCCAGAATGTTTCCTGCCCACGTTTTAAACTCACAGAAAAATCAAATGCTTCATCTGTACACTTGAGAAAAGAACTGCATGAATCCCTGAAATAATCATCTGCAAGTACATTCATGTTCATAGCCATACCATGTGACATTTTCTCTGTAGGGCCACATAAATGCACATGCATCAAGTGGAGCATCTCAGATGCGTACTCTCCTCCAGTCTTAGTAAATGGAAACTTAGACATCTTACTAAACACACATGATTTACACATGTCAGCAGGTTCAGAGTCGCACACTCCAACTTTATGTTTCCACTCTATAAACTTGATTTTAAGTCCATTGTCAACTCTTAATATGACAGAGCCTATGACATCATATGTCTCCTATGTTACCAATTTTACTAACAGCTAGGACATGCTCAGCTGACACAGGTTCAAAGTTTTTAGTTTGTAAATGCCATTTACCTTTGTTCAGAACAAAGTAGCCCACTCTTTTTTAACATTGACCATATGTCTTTATCAAAAAGCGGAAATCGACAACAAATTAGTGGCTAAGCCAGGAACAATATTGAAGATATACAGATGAATTGATAATAATTATTCCTTTATTCACTTAGTAATTCAACATTATCAGCACACTTGACAATTTTTGGGTTGCAGTTCTCACATCATGTGAGGTGATGCTCTGGAATTAATGATCTATGCATTCTGGTTCAAATCTGATATACCAAGTGCACAAAATAATGACTTGTCTGCTGACTTGGAATCCTTTGACAGTTGTTGCCCCTGAGGAAGCTGAATATCATAAACTGGTTTGTCCATGCTCTACAGTTTGTTGGTCACATCCAGAATGTGGGTTTTGTATTTCTGAAAATTTCCTTCAAATTTGGGTAATGTGATGTCCAACAGAGCACCCCCTGAGAATATCCACCTATTTTTATTCTTACCAGCAAGCAGGTCTTCCAGGATATCCCAAGCATCCTTTGTCTTTGTTGTATCTTCCATGTGAACTTCATATGTTTATCCACATGCAAAAGTACAAGTATTCATACATGTGTATCCTTCTCTGCATTTGCAGCAGCACATGCACACTTGGTATAGTCTCATAATTTTCCATTCATTATAATTAGTTTCATCTCAAACTTCAATATATTGTAATAACCCTTGCTCTTCAGCCTGTCTACCTCTGGAGTGGTGGTTTTCATCAAAACTGAATTTGAAGACTTTTGGAAATCAAAATTCTCAGGCTCTAAATGACATAACTGATTTCTTAAGAAAAGAAAAAAGTTCAAATGCCAATAAGTTTGCCAAAACATATAAAATGTGTCAGAAACAGAAATATCCGTCCTTTTCAAAGGCCTCGCCTTTTGCACCACTCCCAAATTCAGTCATGCAAGACTTGTTAAAGACCTTCTCTCCTTCTCCCAGTACATACAGAGGAAACACATTTTCGCCACCAACTCTACCAGTCAGACTCTGCCAAAGATGAATATTGCACCCTGCCTAACTCAGTTCACTCCTCCATCCAACCACAATCCACCCCCACTGCTCCCAAAATAACATCCTGTTAACTTTCCAGAATTTCGTAACCTCGAACCTTGCCTCCTCGTCATTCTCCAAATCCCTCAATGTGCAAACTAACCTTACATCCGCAGAAAGAATCTCAGTCCGCTACCTCTAAACTGATCCTGATCTTATATCCTACCTGCGGACAAAGGCTTCACCGTTGTTGTTTTGAACTGCAAGAATTACCTGGCAGAAGGACTCCGCCAGCTGTCAGATACATCCACCTACAAATCTTACCACAGTGACCTCAGTTCAGAAATCTAGCAGGATCTCCAGTCACTCCTCGAATCTTTAGGCTCATCCCAGAACCTCTCCCCATAGTCTACGTCTCTGCTCACACCTACCACTCCGACCTTCTACGTGCTTCTCAAAGTCCATAAATCCAACCACCCTGGACTCCCCAGTGTCACTGGTTACTGTGCCCCAACTGGGAGAATCTCTGGTGACAACCTTAAACCTATTACTCAGAACCTACCCTCCTACATAAAATATATACCAGTCATTTCCTCCACTGACACTTTATAGTTCCTGTCGCTTTACTACACATTGCCTTGCTTGTCACTATTGATGCCACATCCCTTTACACTAATATCCTTAATGCCCATGGCCTTTCCGCTATTGAACGCTACCTTTCCCATCACCCGATGGATTTCAAACCAACAACTTCCTTCCTAGTCACCATGACCTACTGTATCCTCACTCGCAATTACATCTCCTTTGGAGGCATTACTTACAAACAAATCTGGGGTATAGCTATGGGCACCCGCATGGCACCATCCTATGCCAACCTATTCATGAGCCTTCCTAAACAATCGGAATCCTAAATCCCTCACCCAGTTCTGATTCAGTGATGACACATTTGCGATCTGGATCGAGGAAGAGGACACCCTACCCACATTCCTCCAGAACCTCAACAGCTTCTCCCACATTTGCTTCACTTGGTCTTACTCAACCCAATCAGCCACCTTCCTAGATGTTGACCTCCACCTCAAAGATGACTATATCAGTATCTCTGTCCATATCGAACCTATTAACCACCAGAAACACTCCTACTTAGACAGCTGCCATGCGTTCCATACCACAAAGTCCCTTCCATACAGCCTAGCCACCTGTGGTTGTTGCACCTGCAGTGATGGGCGGTCCCTCTCTAAATATACCGAGTATCTCACTAAAGCCTTGACAGACCATAATTATCCTCCTCACCGTGTAAAAAAAAAAACAAATATCCTGTGCCTTATCTTCCCAGTTTCCCACCACCTCCCAAAGTCTCACCATCTGGCCACAGAGGAGCATTCCCCTCGTAACTCAATATTACTAGGACTGGAGCAACTGGCTTGTATCCCTGCAATAGACCTAGATGCAAGACCTGCCCTATACCTCCTCTCACCACCACCTACTCCAGTCCAGTCACAAACATCACCTATCCCATCAAAGAAGGCAGGGCTACTTGTGAAACCAGTCATGTGATCTACAAGCTAAGCCGCAACCACTGTGCTGCATTCTATGTGAGGATGACAACGAACAAGCTGTCTGTCCTCATGAATGGCCACTGACAAACTGTGGCCAATAAATAAGTGGACCACCCTGTTGCTGAGCACACTGCCCAACATGACATCCATCGCTTCAACCACTGCTTCACAGACTGTGCCGTGTGGATCCTCCCCACCAGAATTGGCTTTTCTGAATTGCATGGGTGAGAAGTTTCTCTACAATATATCCCATGTTACTGTAACCCTCCTGGCCTCGACCTTAGTCAGTCACTGTCCTCACCCATCCAGCCGCTTACCTGTTCCTATTCCAGCACTAGACAGCCCTCCTTCACCATTGCACCCAGTCTTTTTACTTCTCTCGTTTTCCACTATCGTCCCCCCCCCCCCCCCTTTCCCAACCTTTCCCCTGCCGTCTGTCTAACCTCCCGATTGCACATAGCTACCCTATCCTCTCTCCACCTTGTCCCTGTGTGCTCCCCAGCAGCACTTCACTGTCCCGTCCCGTCCCCCCCATCCTACTATCCCTCCCCCTCCCTGCCCCTGCCTCCTCCTTACCCCCACCCAGTTGCCACTCTCATCATGCACTGGTGCTGCTGCTGCTCACAGTGTTGCCAGAGACTGCAGTGCGTGCGTGCGTGCGTGCGTGCGTGCGTGCGTGCGTGTGTGTGTGTGTGAAAGCTTATTTATGACAGTCATTTTTTTGTGCCTCGGCATCTTCGCTGTATATGATAGCACCTTTCCTTTTCATAAATAGCGTCATTCCATGTCAAAGGGACCAATATTAAAAAGTGTCTTTACTCAACCATCTCCGTATCTAATGAAATTTGATGTGAAGGTTCTGCATGGTCTGTGATAGTTGTATACCAAATTTCAGTCCAGTATCTTTTAAGTCTTTCCGCTCCCGGGATTGGAATGACTCCTTACCCTCTCCCTTAAAACCCACATCCTTTCGTCTTTCCCTCTCCTTCCCTCTTTCCTGATGAGGCAACAGTTTGTTGCGAAAGCTTGAATTTTGTGTGTTAGTTTGTGTGTCTATCGACCTGCCAGCGCTTCATTTGGTAAGTCACATCATCTTATATATATATAGACACACAAACATACACACGAAATTCTAGCTTTCGCAACCAACGGTTGCCTCGTCAGGAAAGAGGGAAGGAGAGGGAAAGACGAAAAGATTTGGGTTTTAAGGGAGAGGGTAAGGAGTCATTCCAATCCCGGGAGCGGAAAGACTTACCTTGTGTCTGTATATGTGTGGATGGATATATGTGTGTGTGTGCGCGCGAGTGTATACCCATCCTTTTTTCCCCCCAAGGTAAGTCTTTCCGCTCCCAGGATTGGAATGACTCCTTACCCTCTCCCTTAAAACCCAAATCCTTTCGTCTTTCCCTCTCCTTCCCTCTTTCCTGACGAGGCAACCGTTGGTTGTGAAAGCTAGAATTTCGTGTGTATGTTTGTGTTTGTTTGTGTGTCTATCGACGTGCCAGCGCTTTCGTTTGGTAAGTCACATCATCTTTGTTTTTAGATATATTTTTTCCCACGTGGAATGTTTCCTTCTCTATATATATATATATATATATATATATATATATATATATATATATATATATATATATATATATAACAGAGGGAAACATTCCACGTGGAAAAAATATATGCGGATGGATATGTGTGTGTGTGCGAGTGTATACCCGTCCTTTTTTCCCCCTAAGGTAAGTCTTTCCGCTCCCGGGATGGAATGACTCCAACCCTCTCCCTTAAAACCCACTTCCTTTCATCTTCCCCTCTTTCCTGACGAAGCAACCGTTTGTTGCGAAAGCTAGAATTTTGTGTGTATGTTGGTGGTTGTTTGTGTGTCTATCGACCTGCCAGCGCTTTTGTTTGGTAAGTCTCATCATCTTTCTTTTTATATATATATATATATATATATATATATATATATATATATATATATATATATATATATATATATACACCATGGCGAAATTAGGGATTTAGCAGCACCTAAATATAGATACGTGCCTCTAAAGTGGCTAAAAAACTCGTGCTATTCTGAGAGCTAAGGTTTGACCGATTACTACCACTTTTCATGTGAACCAATCACACTAAAACTTCAGAGGGTTATTCCTACTTACGATGTCTTTATGTGGATCAAATTTAATTAACACTGGATGCCTAGATGAAAAGAAATGCATCTGCAAAATTGGCTGAAATTTTCTACGTGCAAGTTTTAGTGTATTTTTGGGGAGAAGGACCTAACTGTGTCTTGGTTGATCATTTATTTCTCGCCACAGCTGGAAAGAGCATGCTTTAAGCTTTCAGAGCTGTATTGTTTAATTTCTGGATCTTCATGTTGATAAGGAAGAATGCCTATCAAAAGTAGGGAAAATGGATTATTGGGAACTACAAAAAATTAATAGAATTTGAAGCTGTAAAGCAAAATATGTGTAATTTTAGTGCCTTTTAATTGTATAAAATTTGCTTGTGATTTAAGGAATAAAACTATGCTAATAATAATTGTTTTTCCATTATTTTACAGTCTAGAATTTAAATATAATAAAACCTCACAAAATGCTCTTAAGATTATGAAATCAAGATGATCATAATGGAATACTGTGTTGCTTTAGAGTGCTGTAACCCTACAGTGCATGGTGGTGCATATATGCATTGTCACTCAGTTTCCATCAGCACTATAAAGCAGCAGTAGTTATTTAAAGCCCTATCCTCACAGCAATGTACATTGCTGAACCACCACTTTCAATTGTTGCTTTTATTATTGGCAGTATATACAGTGTCCATCTTCTGTACCACTTATCTTTGGTGTTGACATTGTACAATCTTAGTGTTGAGTTCTGAGTGTTTGAATAATCAATAATCATGGTTTTAGCCAAAGGTAAGCACTAAAACAATATGTTTTGATACACTAATTTGTATATAAAATATACAAACCAATCTGAGTCTCTTATGCTTCAAACTAGGATATTCATGAGTTTTCAAAATTGCTTGTTATAGGTTAACAAATGATTGTATAAAATGAACCAAGAGACCCTTTCATCCTGTTACTTTGGTGAATCAGATGAAGCTGTTTGTCATAAGTCATCCGCATTCTCTTATGGTAGAAATCAACTACAATCAGTTGATGAAATGTCACCAGTGGACAAAGAGCTTCTACAGTGTAGGTCTGGGCTTGATTTTACTGAAGATGTCCAAATTTGTACATACCATAATGCTTTGTTGATGACAAAATTCCAATTCCTTCAGAAGACTTGCTGCAGTCCATTTGGTAAAGAAAAAAATGTTATCAAGAAGCCTTTAACACCAGTAAACATTGCAGTGTCTGATAGGTTGAAGTTATTGACTAATGAAGTTTTTATACCTGGTCAGAAAATTTGTATCAAATGTAGACATGAAATGGCTGAAAAAGAATCATACCACTAGGATAAGCAAGAATCACCATACACTGAAGACATGGATGTTGTTTATGCTTGCTTTATTGCTAATACTTATCACCACTTGGAGAGTCACCATTGAAGCTTCATCGGATCAGCAAAAGGAATTCAATGGGATACATAAAGTGCAAAGTACTGAAAGCCCAAGGCGGCATTACTAAGATAATAAAATTGCCACAGCTGTTGGTGTGATCCAAGTGGATATTGCTCAAATACAAATGGAAGATTGCCAAAAATGTAAAGATATGGACAGCTCATGGTCTTGCGGTAGTGTTCTCGATTCTCGCGCACGGGGTCCCGAGTTCAATTCCCATCGGGGTTAGGGATTTTTCCTGCCTCGAGATGACTGGGTGTTGTATCATCTTCATCATTGTCATTCATCCTTATTAAGTTCGGAGGAAGGCAATGGCTAACCATCTCCACTAGGACCTTGCCAAGTACGGCGGTGCGGGTTTCCTGTATCATTCCCTACGCTCCTCAGAGTATGGGATCTTATCATTATGGACATCTTAATTGAAGAATGTAAGGTTAAGCTTCAGACTTCAAGCAATTGCAGTAAAGTTCAAATTTTGACCCGGGCCCCAAATAGCTGGATGATTGGGGGGGGGCTAAAGAATTTGCTGTTTCAACTAAAATGGTGGAGAAGGCTGGGAAACTAAAGATGAAAGATGAGATTTTGGTAACACCTGCAAACCGAAAGAGGAAAAAAACTAAATGACGAAGTAAAACAAAATGTTCTCACTTTTGTTGAAGATGACGAATTTTCTTGTTTGTCCCAGCAAAAAGGATTGTGTTGCAGTAAAAATAAATGGGGAAGAGATTCACAAACAGAAATGCCTACTCCTTTGTAACCTGGAAGAAATAGTCATTGCTTCTTGTAAGCAATATGGAAATCAACTGTGCTTCTTAAAACTTCGTGAGCTCAGGCCAAAATGGTGTACTACAGTTGGTGCTTCTGGATCACGTTCGATATGTGTAGGCTATGTGCAATTCACTGAAGTGTCAACTTAATGTTGGCTTCAGCAACAAATCTCCAATATGACTACAAGGATTTGATGAAAAAAACTCTATGCAGTTTGGAATCAAAATATTGCATGCTGCAATGTGGTGAGGAAAGTCCAGGAAAAATGCAACTGGAGCCTTTTCTTGAAGATGCTTTTAAAGACTATGACCCTGAAGAAACAATGGAATTCAAGCAATGGGTCCATACTGACAGACACACATTAGTGACATGTCAGAGAACTGTTGAAGATTTCAAGGAGGCACTGATTTTGAAAATTACTTGTTTATGAAGCCATAACTTTGTGTCAAAACACCAAAGTTTATACCTTAAGCATCTAACAAAATCTTGCAGAAGATAAATTAATTATATTGATTGATTTTGCTGAGAATTATTCATCTGTTGTTAAAGATGCTGTTCAAGGATTTCATTAGGGGAATAGTCAGGCCACATTACATCCATTTGTTGTCTATTTTGGTGGCAAAGAATGTGAGTGTATTAGCAACTGTCTCCATTATGGTAAAACTACCGTCAATGCCTTTTAAATAAAGTTAACAGCATATTTAAAGACAATGACTGAAAACATTAAGAACATTTATTACTTTATGATGGTTCAGCTGCTCAATATATGAATTTCAAATATTTCCTCGGTTTATGTCTACATGAAAAGAATTTAGTCGTCACTGCCGAATGGAAGTCTTTTGGGACAAGCCTCGGTAAATCACTACTTTGTGATGGCATTGGGGGAACAGCAAAAAGACTAGCAGTCTGTGCTAGTCTGCAAAAGCCCTTAGATAACCAAATATTGACTCCATGTGATTTGTTCGAATTCTGAAATGATAGTATTCCAGGGATAAAGTTTTTTTTAGTACCAAAAGAAGAAATTGAAAAAAATCAACCTGATCAAGAAACACGGTTTGCCATGGGACATCAAATATCTGGATTAAGAGAAAATCATCAGTTTAAGCCAATTAATTGTAATCAACTGAGAGTAAGCAGAGTTTCCAATGATGCTACAACATTAACATTTAATACCTTTGAAGCAGATGAAGAAATGTCAGCAATTTCAATTTCAAGTGTGTGAAGTTTTCACGTGAAAGCAACATGTCCTCGTCAGCATTAAGCACCATCACGGTTCTGCTCGTTCCCTCCACTGGCCAGCTGCTAAAGACACCTGCTGATTTCCTGAGCAACACATTTTCATGACTTTAGAAGCACCAGCATCATCATCATCAGGGAGACAATACAGTTATCCATGATATGTCCTTGACAAAATTGTAGAACTGTTTGACCAGAAATGGAACTGACTCAAGATTTTTATTTTGCAGACTTGCTGTGTTGTGTATTCTATTTATTTTTATGGCATGTGTTAAATTAATCTCTGAAACAAAGATGATGTGACTTACCAAACGAAAGTGCTGGCAGGTCGATAGACACACAAACATACACACAAAATTCAAGCTTTCGCAACCAACGGTTGCTTCGTCAGGAAAGAGGGAAGGAGAGGGAAAGACGAAAGGATTTGGGTTTTAAGGGAGAGGGTAAGGAGTCATTCCAATCCCGGGAGCGGAAAGACTTACCATAGGGGGAAAAAAGGACGGGTATACACTCGCGCGCGCACACACACACACACATCCATCCACACATATACAGACACAAGCAGACATATTCAAAGGCAAAGAGTTTGGGCAGAGATGTCAGTCGAGACGGAAGTGCACTTTGCTCCAAAGAAAGTAGTCACAAAGGCTCAAATCTGGTGACCACGCAGGCCACCTGACATCAGCCCTCAGAGGCGAGGCGAGCATCCCGGAAACATTTCCCTCATAACATCAAGTGAAATTCAAGCTGTGTGAGCAGTAGGTCCATCCTGTTGGAACCACAAGATCCCTGCCCATGTTCTTCAACAATCTCATCCATTCTGGGTTGCAGCAGAAAATTTTGCAACATTGAAACATAACATGTGGAATTCACTGTCACGGTCACTCCTTCCTCCTCAAAAATGTAAGGGCCTACCACGCCAAATTGTGATGGGGCACACCACATTGTCACTTTAGGAGAATGTTGTGGTCTTCCATGAATAATTCAAGGGTTATTTTCAGCCCAGTAACGAAAGTTTTGCTTATTCACGCACCCACTAAGATGAAAATGTGCCTCGCCACTGCTGAAGAAAGCTGCATTCGTAGGGATCCGAGCAAGCATTTGCTCGCATAGATTTTTCACAGTTGGCGTAGCCTGCTGGACGTAATTCTTGAGCGATCATTATTTTGAAAGGGTGGAACTTCAAATCACATTGCAGAATCCTTCTCAAACAGCGGTCTGAAATCCCCAATGCAACAGCATGTCGTAGAGCAGAATGTTGCAGCGATTGTTGAACTGCTGTTCTCACCTGCTGCACATTTTCTGGCGTTCTGATGGATCTGCATCGGCCATGTGTATCTATTCTTAGTGTGCTACCAGTTTCCTCCAACTGCTGAACCCAGGACCAAATTGTGTTTGCATTAGAAACGGCATTGTTACGTGAAATGCTCAACTGTCGCCAAAAAGCTTGTTGTGTAGCGATCACAGGTCTGTTGTTTTCATAATGAGCGTGAACAGCAAAACCATGATGTGCACCAGTCCAGACCATGTTGGTTACTCAAATGGCGTCAACGACTGAACAAAGGCAAACCAAGTGCAACTGCCTATCCCCACCACAGCCCCAGCGGTAATCGATAGAAACTGCTTAGTCGGTTCTGCCACACCCTGTACCTTTCTCAGAGACTCCAAACAGGTTATGAGCTATGAGCTAATTTAGAATGGTGAAGTGTACATTTTGTCTGCCACATGCAAAAAAAAGTCCAAAAGTTAACTGAATAAATACAGGCACTTGCATCTTAGCTTTTGAAGGAAATGTCTTCCCAGAAAAAGTTAAAGTTATGGTCTACAGATTTGATGTGAAACCCACTGTCCTTGAGATGTTTCCAATCCTTACAATAGAGACATCTATCATAATGCTGCATGGCAGACCCAAAATGTGGTAACTGCAGAAGATCACTTCATGAAGGTTGTTTTTGCAAACAATTGTCTTTGCACATAAAGTGTATAACATACCATACTCCATGTTCATCAGCTTGCCCAATATTGAAAAAAGAAAAGAAAATACAAGGATATAAATCGGTTGACCACCTCCCACGTACTGAGGCAAGGAAAGTGATGTGTCGGCAGCTGGGCCAACACTTTGTAGAGAGAGGTGGCTTAAGGCACGCAAGACTAACGCAGACGGGCGTGAAGTACTGGAACAGGATACGTAATTAATGCTATGAAGAAAAGTACGTAGCTGGAAAAATACTTATCTTTACTCAATCATTGGGGTACATCTCTTCTGATTATACAAATGATATTCATAAGATACATGCACTGATACAAATGGCGCCTTGCTAGGTCGTAGCCATTAACTTAGCAGAAGGCTATTTTACTGTCTCTCGGCTAATGAGAGAGAAAGGCTTCGTACTTCTAGTCGCTAGCTATGTCGTCCGTACAAGTGGGGCGAGTTCTCCTCAGTGTCTCGAGACCTGCCTTGTGGTGGCGCTAGGTTTGCGATCACACAGTGGCGACACGCGGGTCCGACATGTACTACAGGACCGCGGCCGATTTAAGTTACCACCTAGCAAGTGTGGTGTCTGGCTGTGACACCACAGAAAGAATATGAACACCACCACCCTCCCCTCTTGTGGTTTCTGCAGAACCATCTTTGGGAACCCCTTTCCCCAGTCAACTGGAGAATCATCTCCCTCCTTTGGCATCTACTGGTCGCAGGGCTTCCTCTCTGGGTCCCTTTCCCCGGAAATTCACATATTGAGTCCTGATACAAACCAGTGGCTGTAGGCGCCACAGATTGTGGGTCCAAGTGTTTCCCACTCTTCATCTGTTCCTACACTCACAGCAGACAAGCCTCCTGAAGAATGTCGACCACCAAAAGTGAAAGAGTATGCTACTCTAGCGACCCCAGAGGCACCACATCTCCCCACACTCTTAGATTATGAACCAAAGTTTTTTGATGTGGGTCCATCCCTACTGGAGATTGACTGTGATCCTGGAACATAACTGGTCCTCCTGGCCCTTCACACCTAATCAGGACATCCTCATCATGGTACTCCAATCGAAATTTGATGGTGTGGCATCTGGATGAGCCTGTACATTGGTTCACACAGATGTCGTTAGTAACACTACTACATTCAAGTTAAGAGTGATGTAAGGGCAAATGACCAGTGATCGTTATTTGCTACATTTATTTAGCTGCATGCAGGTCACTTATTTGCTTTGAGATATCCATCATAATCTAACAGTGCCCTCCTTTTTTTCTTATTTCAGGATATCAATGCATACCATGCTCTCTGGGGAAGTAACACTTTCTCTGGTAGGGGCCTTCCGATTGGCCATCTTCTTTCCAACGTCAGTCTGTTCCTCCTCAATGCCAATACTCCTACCCACTTCAGTGCTGCTCACATCATCTTTTCAGCTATTGCCCTTACAATATCTTTCTCCAATGTCATCGCTTTACTACAGTGATTGTTACATGACAATCTTAGTGACAATGACCACTTTCCGAGTATCCTGTCACTTCCTTGCCACTATACAAAGGAGCAATTAGCACGCTGTGTGCTGTGAAGAGCCAACAGATGGTTAAACTTTAGTTACAAGACTGTTTTGGCGCAGCTCTCCTGCTTTTACGTCATGTGCAACTCTGTTCATCGCTGTCTGACTGCTGCAACCATCCACTTGAACCTGCTTACTGTAGATGATTCTTGGTCTACTTCTATAATGTTTACCCTCATACTTACCTCCATTTCAGAATTAACTGTTACTTGATGACTCAAAATGTGTCATGTTGGCTTTCCATTATTTACTCATAAAAATTTTAAATGTGGCTGGTTCTGATATGTTTTATTTATTAAGACAGAGGGTTTGAAGTAGCATAACCTTTAAAATTTTGGCACGCATGAGTATGTATCCCGCGTTTTATTGTACCGAATGTCTCGCGCATACCACAAGTGCCCTCTCTCGTTGAAACTCTCTGCCCTAGTGTTTCCACACCCTCTTACACTAGTTCGTAGGCTGAATACTGATAGTATACCGTGTTCGCATCGACCATCTCTTCATAAATTTGTTGTACTGATGGAGGTGATATTTTAATTTTAACTACTGACGACACCTTTGGCATGATTGTTTTATGCACCTCCACTGCAGGATGTGATTTTAGTAAGTGACTAAAAGTTTCTGTGCTTGTAATACTTCGGTAATTTTCATGGTATTTGAAGCTATAATAGTGTTTGTTTTTTCTTTTATTTCAGCTGTTTTGCTAAGTTTTTTGCTAATGAAGGTATCTCCCTGTTCAGGTGTATTTTTGCTTCTGATGAAGGTATATTTAGGTCAAGGATTTCAATAAATCTTTATCATGCAACCATTTGGCTGTTATCATTTACCGTGAATTTTTTACTTATGTTATGCCTCAGAGCTTTCCGTCCTTCTCCCCCTCCCCCCTCCACCCAGTGGCTCCTTCTTCAGGCAGAAGGATTGAAGGAGAAGGAAGAGGGGCGAAGAAAAAGGACTAGAGAGGTCTAGGAAAAGGGGTAGATTTCGGGAAAGTCACCCAAAACTGCAGGTCAGGGAAGACTTAACATACGGGATGAGAAGGAAAGACAGATTGTTGGGGACTGCATCGGACGAGATTTGAGAATCTGAGAGCTTAAAGGTGGAAGACAGGGTAATAGGCAGACAGAGAGAGATTACTGCTTAAACATCGTGCATAGTTAATAAGAGTGAAAAGCTGAGTGCATTGTATGGAACAGAGGTGGGAGGAGGCAGTGAATAATAGATGGGAAAGACAATGAAAGATGTAGAAAACTAAAACGGAGTGAAACAAAGAGTATGTACAGTGAAGAAATGCTGAGACGGAAGAAATTAACGTAAATTAAGGCCAGGTGGGTGATGAGAACCAAGGACATGTGCTAGTTACCACCTGCGGAGTTCTGAGAAATTGGTGTCTGAGGAAAGAATCCAGACGGTGCATGTGGTGAAACAGGCATTGAGGTCACGAATGTCATGTTGTAGAGCATGCTCTGCAACAGGATATTGTGAGTTGTCAGTATACGCCCTCTGCCTATGCCCATTCATCCTCTGTTACGTACAATGCACTTGGCTTTTAACTCTTATTAACTCCTGAATGATGTTTAAGTGGTAATCTCTGTCTGCATATTCCCTTGTCTTCCACCTTTAAGCTCTCAGGTTTTCAAATCTCATCCGATGCAGTCCCCAACAGTCTTCCCTTCTCATCGCATACGGTAAGTCTTCCAGGACCTGCGGTTCTGGGTGACTTTCTTGAAATCTACCCCTTTTCCTAGACCTCTCTCCTCCTTTTCCTGCACCCCTCTTTCTTTCCCTTCAACCCTTCTGCCTGAAGGAGGAGCCACTGGCTCTGAAAGCTTGTCAATTGCAACCGTCTTTTATGCGTGTGTCCTCCTAACGCTTGGTGAGTGGATTTTTGTAGCTGTCCAAATAAATAATTTTGTCAATAATTGATTGTTTTAATTGTTACACTCTGGTATTTATAAAAGTTGACCTTCTACTTAAGCTGTTATTTTTGCAGTTGACAGTAGTCGCTCTTCTTATGTGTTTCTTGCTCCATCTTTTAGAAGATGGTCTTATCAGTAATGCTCGTATTAGGAATCTGTAGCATATTACAGATACACTTTTTGGTTTGGAAAGCAAGAAGTTGCCTAATTTGTGATTTATTAAAATTGTAATTGATGTTATTTTGTTACTGGCTGCTATTTTTTAATGCTGTATTGCTTTAGTTGACATTTGTGCCAGTTTTATGTTTTAACTTTACCATAAAATGTAGTTATTGCACTGGAAATTTCTGTATCACTGTCACTGCTGCAATTATCATGTTACTTTGCAGTTTTGAAAATGTCTTAACATAGTTGTTGGAAGGCTAGTTTCTTTACAGAGATATGTTGCTTATATCTGTCATCTTGTTATAGGTGCTGAGTGTCACAACGGATATCACAGTATTTGAGCCCAACAATGGAATATCAGTAGAGTTTTATACATGTTTGCATGAATTGATGACCAGTTTGGAACCTAGTTGTCCGCTAATATGGTCAGCTGTTACAGTTCTGCAACAGGCTTGCAAGAACAAATCTGCAAGAGCCGCCCTGACAAATACTTTTAAATTTGTTCCTGTTTTAGCCAAGATTTTGGGAAACAATCTTACTCGTGAAAAGAAAGTAAATGTACTGAAGCTGTTGCAGGTATGTATGTTTCAAACAGTCTGTGATGTAGTACACAAAAGAAAGGGAAATATTGTGTTGTTTGTAAACAAAGCCAAAAGTACATGGCTCATGAAGGAATGGGTGAGTTATCAACTACATCATAGTTTGGTCTACACATGATGTGTGAATTTGTTGATTATTGTATGTTAAAATCTACTAAAACTCTAAAACAAACAATATCGCACTCACACAGTATGAAAATAGATGATGAATGCTACTAATGACAACAGTGACATTTGCTCACAGAAACAAAATGATGTTGGATCAAAGAACTCTACTATCCACTGCTGCCAGATTTAAGTAACGTCAAAGAAAATGCAAGAGATGATGTCACAGTTTGGCAGTTTTACACCTGCTTTTATGGAATAGGATGAATATGGTGACAGATTCCTGCCGTCCATTAAAATTAAATATGCAAGGTGTTATTTCTAGAATATTTACCCATGTCTCTTTTTTTTTTGCTTGTAAAAGATGTACAAAAAGTGGTGATAACAAGTACAAGAGAGAGACAGTGGTATCGTCTTGGTTGTGTGACTGGTTTCATGATTTCCTCACTGAAACTGATGGGAGGTCATAGAGTAAAACAGAAGTGATATCTGGCTTTCTCCAAGGAAGTGTCTTAGGCACTCTGTTGTTCCTAAAACATCTGAAAATCCAAGATGTAATAGTTACAGTATTATGAAAAGGGTAGATTGCTACTCACCATATAGTGAGGATGTTGATTCACAGACAGGCACAACAAGAAGACTGCTAAGCAAGTAAGCTTTCAGCCAAAAGACCTTCTTGTGAATTAGACAACATACTTGTACACATTCATGCAAACACAACTCACACACACGAGAACTTTCTCTGGCTGTTGAGGCCAGACTGTGAGCTACAGCACGTGATGGAAACAGCAGTCTGGACGGTGGGCATAAGGAGGCGGGGGGGGGGGGGGGGGGGGGAAGACAGTAAAATGCTGCTTGCGGGAGCATACAGGGACAAGGTAAGGAGAGGGTAGGGCAGCTAGGTACAATCAGAAGGCTAACTGGGGAGGGAGGGAGGGAAAGGAGAGACATAAAAAGACTTGCTGAGTGGGAAGAGTGAAGGGAAGGATAGGTGGGTGAAGGACAGTGACTAGCAATGAAGTTTGGGGCCTGGAGGGTTACGGAAATATGGGATATATTGCAGAGAGACTTCCCAGCTGTGCAATTCAGAAAAACTGGCTTAGTGGAAAGGATCCAGATGGCACAGGCTGTGAAGCAGTCATTGAAATGAAGGACGTTGTGTTGGGCAATATGCTCAGCGATTGTTTGGTCCAGCTGTTTCGTGGCCACAGTTTGTTGGTGGTCACTTGTGCGGACAGACTATACGGTGCGTAGCAATCTGCCCTTTCCATAGTATTGTCATTAATCTATATAAAAGATTTAGGAGACAATCTGTTGTCCTCTGGGGCTCAGCATTTGTTTGCTGGATACGGGCTTGGAAACCCTGGGGTTTGTGCGTTCATGAGCTGGAGGCTGGTAAACACAGCCATTCCTGTCACCGTATGCTGTGGGTATGCTTGAGCGACCAATGTTGGGCATGGTGGTGGAATTTTGTGTGTCGCAGAGAATGGGGATCTTCACTTAACTGCCCAAATTGCAAGGATGGTAAACCTCTATAAAGAAGGACCTCAATCTCGAGGTGTGCTGTACGCTGACGAGCTGCATGGCTGTTGAGGTGGAACAGTCATTAATGGACAACTTCTGTGGAACCTGCTGTGCCTCAGTTGTATAACGCTTACTTGGGCAGAAGTGGCTCTGTCTGGGTGAATCCTTATTTCCCCTGCTACTGGCCAGAATGTTTTTAATTGTGAAATGGAAAGAGGGCAGTTTTGACAAAATTTTCACTTTTTATGTTCAAAAAGGTTTGTAAGTCATCGCAGGTACACTGAAATCTATTAAACAGTTGTGTAATGGCACACTGTTCGTTGAAACTGCTAGTTCCCAAGATACAAATCTCTGAAAAGCTAAATCCCTTGAAGAATATTCCATAGAGACGGAGCTCCACAACATCTTGGTTGTTGTGTAATGTTTAAATCTGGTAGACTTTCTGGAGGAGGATTTGAAAGATGAGTGGGATCAATAAGGGGTTGCTGATGTGCAAAATATGTTGAAAAGGGTGCTTGGGGATCTAGTAAAATCTGATTCCTTCATTCCTACCTTCAGTAGCACAAAACTCAGAGCATATCAAGGCATGTTTCCTTCACTTACGTGTATGGCTCTGGCACCAACCCCAAGCACCGTTTTAAATGCCAGCACTTTGGGAACATCACCTTAGGTGGGTGTAAGGTTGAAGCCACTTGTGACAAATGTGGCAAGACCGCTGTGACTGAATTGGTTTCTCTTCACCTCTGAAGTGTGTAAATTGTGTTGGGGATCACCCTGTCTGAAATAGAGATTGCAATGTCTTCCTTGAAGAAAGGAAGGCACAGGAAGTTAAAACATTGAAACACATCCCGTTTGATGAGGGCAATAACATCTCTAAGACCATGCAGCCTCCCACATTCACTACATCTATTGCTTCGGCCTTTAAGAAGCCTATTCTATGCAAATGGAGGTTGCCAGTGTCAGCGCTAGTACATGTGTTCGTCAAGCTGTAATTGTTTCAGAGCCCATAGTCCCCCCTCCTCCCCGGATAACATCAGAGAAAGACAGGTGCCAGCATTGTGAGGTCCCAGTACATCCAAAGGCAGAGTCTTGTAAAAAATGCAACACTGCTTCTGCTGCAGCTGCAGTAATTCTCTCAAAGCCTGGCCAGGCCAAGAAAGCAAATGGGAAGCTTCCACCACAGGCGAAAACAGGCAGTAGACCATCTGACCCTGTTGATGTTATTCAACATGACAGTTCTGCTGCTTCTGCTTTAGAGTGAGCCAATGGAATTCAAAGTCATCCCAGGACAAACATCTTGCTTCAAGGCTGACCTTCCACCCATTGTGGGCTCCCCAACCCAGTGGAAAGACAGAGTGAAAGTGCAACTGCTGTGATAAATGGCTCCCATACTAGAGTGGTACATAAATAGGTTTGGGACTCTTGTAGAGGAACTGAAACACATCACACAGGCACAACTCCTGTCCTTTTATTTTATGTGAGTCAAAATATCACTGTTTATCCCCTGTATTTACCTCTGCAGGATGCGATAGACTTTGAGGCTCTTGTAGGCCTTATTGCACAACCCCCGTGCCTGTTTCTCCTGCTGGGTTTTTCGATGCCCATGGGGCTCAAACTATACTTGTTCCAGGGGTCAAGTGTTGGAGAGCCTCAAGATGTCTCGGGAGCCGTGGGTCCTCAGCACGGGCAGTCCCACTTGTTTCTTGGCTTCTACTGAGTCATCCTCAGCCATTGACCTCTCTTTCTGCTCTCCAGCCTTTGCAGACTCAGGACAGTGGGAAGCAATTGATGTCCATTATTCCAGTGACCACTTTTCATCATGGAAATGGAGCATTGCTTGAGCAGAAGCCACCAAAATAAATAATCAGTAGAGCTACCTGGGTGCTGTTCAACCAGATGGCTGCGTTTGAACACCACAACAGTGTCCAGGAATGGGTGGACACATCACATGTGTGGTCCTTCCTGTCACTGACCTGTCGATCCCGAAGTCCTCATGCCATTGTGGTAGGCGAACTGTACGTTATTGGAAAGATGAGTGCCGTTCAGCCATCTGGGAGAGATGTTTGGCCCTCCAACAGTTTAAATGTCATCTGACGGCAGACAACTCCACAATCTTTAGAGTCGCAAGAGCCAAGGCTTGACACCGCATTAAGGAGAGCAAGAAAAGGTCATCAAGCATTCCTGGACTCTATCAATCATTACACTTGTTCTACAAAAGTATGGGAAACCATCTGGAGGATCTCCAGTAAACACAGTCATTTACAAACAGTAGCAATATTGAAATGGTAGTGTCTCCAAACAACGCCCAGAGACATCTCACAGACGATGGTAGAGCATTTTGCAGCAACTACAGCCAATGCCAGCCAGGATTCGGTGTATCCCTGCTGCCGTGCAGCTGCAGAGAGGGGAAGTTGGGCTTCAGATACCACAATTCTGAGTCTTAAAAGTACTCTTTCTCCATGTAGGAGCTTGAATTGGCACTGCCTGTGACTCATGATACTGCACGCAATCATGACCAAACCTGGTACTGTATGCACTGACATTTGCCAGCAGATTCAAAGGAAACCTTACATGACTGTCCCACAAGTGGAGAGAAAATTCTGATACCACTCCTCAAACCAGGAAAGGGCTGCACGTGTCTCACTGGCTACCGGAGCCTTAATGCGCTGTGTAGGGAAGACACAGGAGTGCGTGGTCAACCATCGCCTGATCTGGTTGTTAGAGACCAGACAACTCCTTAGCCACTCTGTGTCGATTCTGGAGATTTCAGTCCACTGTCGAGAATCTGAACTTACTAGAGGCAGCTATTCAGCAGGCTCTTCTATGTAAACGTCACTGTCTCCATATATTCTTTGATATCAGTAGAGCTTATGACACTACTTAGAGACACAATATTCTTGTGCAACTCCATCAATGGGGCTTTTGTGACCAGCTCCCTGATTTCACACAGTCCTTCCTGTTCAAGAGCTTTTTTAAGTTTTGGCTTGGTAACATGCTATCAGATTGTTTTGCAGTGGAGAATTGTGCTGTTCAGGGCAATGTTTTAAATGTTACTCTTTGTGCTATAGCCATAAACAGTACCACGTCCACAGTAAGGAGTCCTTTACAGTGTGCCTTATTTGTGGATGATTTTGGTGTCCAAACTGTAATGGTTACCTCACCTGAGAAACATGGGTCAGATCCCAGAAGGCACTGAATATCATAAAGTGCCCTAGCCACAGGTCTTGAATAGCAGACAGGGTGCATCTGTTCCAGTTTTGTAGGACTTTCTTGCATTCGAGGCTAGACTATGGAATGCACTGTGTATGGGTCAGCATGGCCTTCTTACCTTCAGATTATTGACACTATCCACCCTGTGAGTAGCCTGGCCACAGGTGTTTATGGGACTAGTCCCATATTCAGTTTACTCAGTTTCTATGCTGACCATCACTCGTCATATGGTGGTAGCTCCGACATCCCCTGCATAACATACTTCTGCTTGTCTGCCTCTGGAATGCCTTTCCTCCAATCTTTCATGAGCAACAATGCAGTTTGGAATCTGCGTCCAGCATGTGCTGGAGGCATTTGATGTGGAGCATGTACAACCCCAAATCCAGGGTTTCAACTGCCTGTCACCATGGTTCCTGCAGAGGTCCAGTGAAATTTTCAATTTGATGCAGTACAGAAGAGATTACACTTCTGCTTCTGATTTTAATCCAATATTTTCTGACATTTTAAATGAGCACCACAACAATGTAGCTGTCTTTACGGATGGCTCTAAATGGGGGGTGGGGGGAATCTGTTGGTTGCTCTGTTTTTTTTCTCGGGTCCTGTCCTGAAGGCCTGACTGTCTCGAGACTTTGACTGATGACCTGGTTGTTTGGTCCCCTCTCCCAAACAAACCAGCCAACCAACTTCGAGACTTTACTGTCTTCGATTCGTAGTTATATGCGGTCTTATGGGCACTGGAGCACTTGAGACGTTCTTGGAGTGCTGAATTCCTTGTCTTTTCTGATTCTCTGAGTGTTCTTCACTCTCAACAATGTATGTACTCACCAGATAAAGTAGTCTGAAATATCCAGGATGCCCTTCTTCAACTACAGTGGCTGTGGAAGGAGGCATCTTTCTTCTGGTTACCAGGTTACATGGATGTGATGGAGAATGAAAGGGCAGATTTGGCAGCCAAGGAGGCATGTCGTGATCCTCAGTTACTTCAGTGCACCAGCCCCCTGTGTGCTATAGCCTTGATATTTAAGTACAGAGTCTTGCGTCAATGGGAGGATGAGTAGCTGGAAGAAACTAGACAATAAGATCTATCTAGTAAAGCCCACAACCTGGCTGTGGCGTACCTCCTTCCAGCCACGTCAATGGGATGAGGTCCTCCACTCGTCTTTGCATAGGACACAGCCCTATGATGCACGGCTTCATGCTCCTGCGTGACAGCCCGCCAATGTGTGGTGTTCAGATCACTATGCGCCACATTTTACTAGATTGTGTTTTATTTTGGATCCAGAGGACAGTGACATTCTTGCACTTTATTTTAAGTGACATTGAAATGGATATGGTGAGAGTTTTAAGGATTTGTTATCTGCCCAACCTATTTCCTCAAAATTTAGGTAGATGGTCTTAATGTGTTAACAGGGTTACTGGCTCATCAACATTTTTTGTAAGGTGTCAGCCAGTCAGTTCCCTCTGCCTCTTTTAGCTCTTTGTGACTTTTACTCCGATGTATAGCCCCTATCACCCTTCTCCATTGTATTACGGCCTTGAAGATACAGTGATTGTGTAGGTTAATGCAAGTGAGGTAGGAGTGAGTGAATTAATGCCATTTTATAAGTTTCCTCCTCACTGTGTGCAAGCAATTTGTCATTTTACCCAAATTTCTTTATCTTAATATGGGTAAGGCTACTGGTAACCTCAATGTTGAGCACCCATGAGCTGCAAACACCCACACACAACAGCCATCTTAGACTATTCGCAGATGATGCCGTCATTTACCATCTAGGAAGTCATCAGAAGATCAAGGCCCATTGCAAAATGATTTAGACAATATGTCTGTGTGGTGCAGAAAGTTGCATTTGACTCCAAACAGTAAAAAATGTGACTTCATCTGCATGAGTGCTAAAAGGAATTGGTTAAATTTCTGTTCCCCAGAAAATCATACAAATCTAAAGGCTGTCATTTCAAGTAAATACATACGGATTATAATTGCAAACAGCTTAAACTGGAACAGTCACATAGAAAAATGTTGTGGGGAACTGTGTTTTATTGCCAGAACACTTAAGAGATGGAACAGAGCTACTAAAGAGGTTCCCTTTATTATATATCTCCATCCTGTTCTGGAGTATTCCTGTCCGATGTGGAATCCTTACAAGATGCGATTGACTGAGGACATCAGAAAAGTTCAGAGAATGACAGCTTGTTTTGTATTATCACGCAATAGGGAAGAATGTGTCTTGGAAGTGATGTGTGAGTTGGGGATGATAATCATTGAAACAGACATTTTCATTGTAGCTAGATCTTTTCACGAAATTTCAATCAACAATATTTTGTTGACGCCCAACCTATATAGAGAGAGATGATCGTTGTAATAAAATAAGAGAAATCAGAGCTCATGCAGAAAGATTTAAGTGTTCATTTTTGCTGCACGCTTTAGAGTGTGGAAGGATAGAAAAATAGTCTGAAGGTGGTTTGATAAACCCTCTGCCAAGCACTTAAGTGTGAATTACAGAGTAGTTATGTAGATGTAGGCATGATTTCTAACAATAACACAGCAACAGCTATAATTAGCGTAATTTAATTACACTAGCATTTTAATGGAATAAGGTACTAATATTCCGTTATCAGCCCTTATCTAAAGCATCCATATGGTTTGGTACAAGGGTAATAATTGAATGACAGCTGAAATGATCATTTTAGCTAGACTGTGAATTTAAATTAAAACCTTAAGTTGTTTGCAAACTGCAGCATTTGACCCAAGAAAAATTAAACACACACTAGTTCTCTTTAGTATTTCTTGTTCCTGCATATATTGTCCATTGATAAAATGCTATGTATAAGGTAATGTGATTGTGTCAACATGGTATTATGTACCAAGGCTGTGCAGTAATAATTTGAAATGTCTATATTTTACAGGATGTGACTTACGGAGCAGTAATCCCATGGCAAGAAGCACATTTAACAAAACTAGTGTCAATACTGTCGTCATGGATAATAAATGAGAAAAATACAGTTGGTACTCTTTCACTTGGAGTGCTTGTGAACTTATGCTATAAGAATGTCCCAGCCATTTACACACTCCTACGTTGTGTAGATCACAAAAGTTTCCTAAAGACATTGCTTGAACTCAAAACAGAAAATATCTACACAACAGTACAGGTTTGTGATTTCGTTCTTTCTCTTTGTACGATATGTTTTACAAAGCTCTTGAATATGATTAGGCAGACCAATTTCATTCCCTGTCACACATGTCGCATATCCTATTTTTATGAGTGTCGTCTGTTACACTCATTCATATTGTCCTCTAGATTTCAAATTCCAGTACCACTTTGTCTTTTCTTTGTTTCCTTAATGGAAAAGTTTTCCTGATACTCCTCATTTTATGTGACAATGGGCTAATGCACCTCAAACATCATGTTTCTTCTGTGTATATGATTAATTACATAGTTGCAGATTGTCATGATTCACTTTGTATGCAAGTTCTTTTCCAGAATGTTTTATAGTTATTATCCAGATAGTTTTTTCATTTAGGCAACATAAGATAAATAGCTTCAGAATCCTATTTATTTGTGTCACTATACAGGGTGTCCCAGGAGGAATCGTCAATATTCAGAGATATGACAAGAACAATCACTTGAAGCAAAACAGTCGAGTAAACATGGTCTCTAAGATGGATACCTTAAGAGTTACAGGCACTTCTTCATCTTTGACACTGTGAAACAAATCTCTTGTACTACAAGCTCTTTGTTTTCCATGTTTCTAAGGAGATAGTATGGACCAAAGGAAGAAAAAATTGTCAATTAAACATGGGCTCTAAAATTCATAACTTTTACTAGACTTTTTTGCTTCAGATGATCATTCCTGTCAAATCCCTGAATGCTGACCATTCCTCCAGGGACACCATGTTATGTACAGCAAAGATACCAAATACTGTTGCATTGCAGCTAGCATTGCTCTCTGTATTCAGACCGATAATTCCCAACTTCTTAAACTAACTAATAACAAATGCTTTCACTGAGCCAGTCATCATTCTTCAGCCAGGTAGATGTTGAGTAACACATCACTTTACTAAAAGTGCTATGTTACACCACAATCTCTATCTCTGAAATATCTTTGTTGCCACTGGACTTCTCTTGATATTTCGGACTCTTGTCACATTCCATGTCAAACCAACACTCGTTAAATAAAGATTTTACCTCCCCATTTTAAATTTTGCTAAAATTTTGTGTACTCGTAGTGGGTGTTGAGACTAACAAAAATATCAAATTTCAATTTTTTATGTCAATATGGCTATGTAAAATTTTCAAAAACTAGCCAACAATTGCTCTACCAGCCTCCCAATAGAGCTAGAGATACGGAAAAGGTATCATATTTTGCATTATTTTATGTCTTCTTTCCAGTGATATACAACACAACATAGGTTCTAATTAAGTTTTTTTTTCCATGAAGTACATAATCTGAAAATTTCATATTTCCATAAATACATAGTACTGTTGTAAATCACACAGCAAAATATGGGATGATGATGGGTTCATTATTAAAAGTAAATTATTCCTGACCTTTTTTTTCACTAATAGCCCCATTTTAACCAAACCTATCTTTAACAAGTAGGCATTTAATTAAAATATACAGAAAGGTAACTAAAAGTATCAGAAATATCAAACATCACTTTTTTAAAACAAAATCAATAAAAATGTCATCTTATTAAAACAAAACCAGTCAGTATATTATATAATTAAATTCAGTTGATTGCTTACTTTCATTTTATACAACTTCAGCTATTAGCCTGTTAATTGCTTAAACAAAAATATTGAATATAGGACCTATAACAACAAATTTAAATAAGGCTTGAAAAAGTATTGATGTAACAGCTTGGGTCCAAACAGATTAATCCAAATGTACATTCTATTTCCACAGACTTGAGACTTTGTATGCAGGCTGAACACTGAGAAAGTTGGTAGCTTTCTATGCATGTAGGCTGTGAACAAGATGAAATAAGCAGTCTGCCTCCAGCCATGCAATCACTGTCTGTACAATGATCAGCGATTTTTCTGAGAGGAGGTGTTCTCTGTTGTTTCCTTCTGAGTTGGATAATAGAACTTCCTAGATTAGTATTCCTATGCCAGTATAAGGCACCGTGTTGTCAGTCCTGAGACTGGTTTGATGCAGTTCTCCATGCTACTCTATCCTGTGCAAGCTTCATCATCTCCCAGTACTTACTGCAACCTACATCCTTCTGAATCTGCTTAGTGTATTCATCTCTTGGTCTCCCTCTACGATTTTTACTCTCCACGCTGCCCTCCAATGCTAAATTTGTGATCCCCTGATGCCTCAGAACATGTCCTACCAACCGGTCCCTTCTTCTTGTCAAGTTGTGTTACAAACTCCTCTTCTCCCCAATTCTATTCAATACCTCCTCATTAGTTATGTGATCTACCCATCTAATCTTCAGCATTCTTCTGTAGCACCACATTTTGAAAGCTCCTATTCTCTTCTTGTCCAAACTATTTATCGTCTATGTTTCACTTCCATACATGGCTACACTCCATACAAATACTTTCAGAAACGACTTCCTGACACTTAAATCTATACTCGATGTTAACAAATTTCTCTTCTTCAGAAACGCTTCCCTTGCCATTGCCAGTCTACATTTTATAGCTTCTCTACTTCGACCATCATCAGTTATTTTGCTCCCCAAATAGCAAAACTCCTTTACTACTTCCAGTGTCTCATTTCCTAATCTAATTCCCTCAGCATCACACGACTTAATTTGACTACATTCCATTATCCTCGTTTTGCTTTTGTTGATGTTCATCTTATATCCTCCTTTCAAGACACTGTCCATTCCGTTCAACTGCTCTGTCAAGTCCTTTGCTGTCTCTGATAGAATTACAATGTCATCGGCGAACCTCAAAGTTTTTATTTCTTCTCCATGTATTTTAATACCTACTCTGAATTTTTCTTTTGTTTCCTTTACTGCTTGCTCAATATACAGATTGAATAACATCGGGAAGAGGCTACAACCTTGTCTCACTCCCTTCCCAACCACTGCAAAGGACCTGGAAGAGCAGCTGAATGGAATGGACAGTGTCTTTAAAGGAGGATAAAAGATGAACATCAACAAAAGCAAAACGAGGATAATGGAATGTAGTTGAATTAAGTCGGGTGATGCTGAGGGAATTAGATTAGAAAATGAGACACTGGAAGTAGTAAAGGAGTTTTGCTATTTGGGGAGCAAAATAACTGATGATGGTTGAAGTAGAGGGGATATAAAATGTAGAATGGCAATGGCAAGGAAAGTGTTTCTGAAAAGGAGAAATTTGTTAACATCGAGTATAGATTTAAGTGTCAGGAAGTCGTTTCTGAAAGTATTTGTATGGAGTGTAGCCATATTTGTAAGTGAAACATGGACGATAAATAGTTTGGACAAGAAGAGAATAGGAGCTTTCGAAATGTGGTGCTACAGAAGAATGCTGAAGATTAGATGGGTAGATCACATAACTAATGAGGAGGTATGGAATAGAATTGGAGAGAAGAGAAATTCGTGGCACAACTTGACAAGAAGAAGGGATCGGTTGGCAGGACATATTCTGAGGCATCAAGGGATCACCAGTTTAGTATTGGAGGGCAGCATGGAGGGTAAAAATCATAGAGGGAGACCAAGAGAAGAATACACTAAACAGATTCAGAAGGATGTAGGTTTCTGTAGGTACTGGCAGATGAAGCAGCTTGCACAGGATAGAGTAGCATGGAGAGCTGCATCAAACCAGTATCTGGACTGAAGACCACAACAGCAACAACAATAATATATGGAATCTAGTAACAAGTGCAGTGCTGTAAGTGTGCAGTTTTGTAATCCATTGAAGAAATCAAATCATTTTATTCATCATCATCATCATCATCATCATAAGTCATTGTGCTCATTGCTGAACGTCGTGACCCTATGAACCAAGCGTCTTCATCCCCGACGGTTGCCAGCTTCTCGTAGTGCCTGCTGAAGAGGTAGACCGGAGATCTTCTGGATTTGATCTATCAATCTGCTTGCTGCTCTTCCTCTTGGTCTCGTGCCCTTGATCGTTCGTTGCAAGATTATTTTTTCCATCTCTTACAATATGGCCAGAGAACTGGAGAATTTTTCCGGTGACTCGAACAGAAAAGCGTCTGGAGATATCGAGTTGTTCAATAATGGACACATTTGTTTTTCTTTCAGTCCATTTTATACGTAGCATCCCAGCACCAAAGCCCAAATGCATCAATACGCTGTGTGTCTCTGGCCTTGAGCGACCTTGTTTTGCAACCATAAAAGAAGAGAGAAAACACAAGTGTTTCAACTAGCCGGATTTTTGTGCTATTTGTTATTACTCTGCTTTGCCAGATCATGTGAGCTTCTTCATAGCCATTCGCCCTAGTGCGATCCTTCTTCTTGTTTCATCTTCACAACTTCCCATGCTGCAGATGGTTGACCCTAGATAGATGAATGAATGCATGAATTCCAGTTCCTTTAATCAACCTGTGAGCTGGATCTGTTCCTCTTGATCAATTATCACGAGTTTGGACATGCTGAGGTTGATGTCTAATCCATATGCTAGACTAATGTCCTTTATTCCTGTTAGTAGCTCAGCAAGTTCATCTTCGCTGTTGGCAAAAAGCACAGTGTCATCAGAAAAATGGAGGTTGTTGATAGTTCTCCCACCAATTGAGATGCTTTGGTCCAACCATCAAGAGCTTTCCTGATGACATGTTCTGCATAGATGTTGTACAATTGTGGGGATAGGACACAACCCTGTCTCACACCTTTTGAAACTCTCAAGGAATCAAATGTGCCGTACTTGTCTTTACAACTGCAAAGTGATTATTGTATAGACTTTTGATCAATGCAAGCACCTGCCACAACTTTTCCCAGACAACACAGTCAAAAGCTTTCCTATAGTCAAGGAAGCAGATGAAAACAGGAACACGGAACTCTCATGTTTTTTCTGTTATTTGTCTTATGTTGAGGATCTGTTCATGAGCTCCTTTCCCTTCAACAAAACCTGCTTGTTCTGTGGGTATGTGAGGCTGAATGAATGTATGGCTTCAAATGTTGGCTCAGGGTGTAGAGCAAAATTTCACTCGCGTGAGATATGAGGGCAATAGTTCAGTATTTGGAGCATTTCCAGATAGACCATTTCTTGTGTATGGGGATGATGAGAGACTTTGGCCAGTCATCTGGCCACTCCCCAGTTTCCCATATTCTTTTACACAACGAATGCAGCTCATCAGTGCCTTTCTGTCCCATTTCTTTGATCATTTCTCCAGATATTCCGTATATACCAGGGACTTAATAATTCTTCAGATGTTGAATCACATTCTCTATTTCACTGTGTAAAATTGTAGCTTTCATGGAAGGTGCTCATCTGCTTGATTGTGTACTGTTGTTAATTCCAGAGTACAGCTTTTCACAGTACTGTTTCCACATTGCAACTACGTCTTCCTTGTTTCTGACAAAGTTACCCTTCTCGTCATCTACCACCCACATACAAGGATTAAATTCATTGGTGATGCTGCTGATTTTCTTGAAGAGACCATGTACCTGATTGCGATTATGATGCTGTTCTATTTCATTACAGATGCGATCAATGAAATATGCGTTATCGTTTCTACAATTCCGTTGTATTACTCTGCACAGCTTCTTGTATTTTATCTTGATCCTGGGCAGTGTGGTTACCAGTTTTCTTCAGATGGCTTCTCTCTTCAATAAACTATAGTGCGTACTGCGATGTACAGGGATGTTTTGCACTCTGGCAATTGTTCTGAAGTTGGAAGTGACGAGGAAACAACATTCTTCATTCTGTCCCATATTTGTACTGCTGGTGCTTCCTTATCAAAACTGATATTGTGAAGTTTTGGTCTTAAAAGTTCACCAAATTTTTCAATAGATTCCTCGTTTGTGAGTTTTAGCTGTCTTTCTTCATTCTTCTTGGTAGATTTAAGCTTCATGTGCATTTTCATTGATAGCAGAATGTGATCACCACCACAGTCAGCTCCAGGAAAGGTTTTGCAATCTAAGACTGAAGTCTTCCAACGCCTTCGCACTAGAATGAAGTCAATTTGGTTTCAAAATCTGTCACCAGGTGATATCCAAGTGTACAGTCGTGTTGGGTGATGTTGGAACATTGTGTTACAGATGGACATGTCGTAACTCACACAGAAATCCAGTAAATTCCTGCCTCGTTCATTTCTCTCATCAAGACCATAAAGTCCAATGCTGGATTGTAAATGCGAGTCTTGGGTAGTATCTCCAACTTTAGCATTGAAGTCGACTTGGATTATTGTCCGTTTTTGATAGGGATCTTACTAAGGACTTGCTCCAGTTGGTCAAAGAACTTCTCCATCTCCTCATCTGACGCTGTAGCTGTAGGAACATGGATCTGAATTATGTTGAGTCTGCATGGGGAAGCATTCATTTTGATAGAGATGATCCTGTCATTAATTGGTTCGTAACCTACTACACAGTTGGCCAGATTTCTGAGAACAACTATCGCAACACTGTTCTTACTTTGGCCACTACTCCCTGAAAAGTACAGTGTTCCTTCCTTGAGTCATCAAATGGCCACTTCCTCTCCAGTGAGTCTCGCTAAGCTGAAGAATATTCGGGCCATGCAGTTCTATTTCTCTTTCTACTATAGCAAGTTTTCCTGTCTGAATTAGCCTACGCACATTTCATGTTGCAATCTTTCTTACAGTGCGCAGGGATAATTTGCACTGTGATGTTGGTCTAGTGACTGCTCTCAATCCACTACTTTTTGCGCACCTTCTTTAAATTTTTAGTTTTAAGCCCCATGTTCAGTATTTTTGTTTTACCAATGAATAGACTGTTAGTTCAAATTGTATAAAATTCAAGTAAGCAATTGACTTAATTTAATTATAGAATATGCTGATTAGTTTTGTTTTAACACTTTGATGGCCAGCAGCATTTTGGTGAATTTTTCATTTTGGCCTTGACTTCTTTCCTTCATATTATTGTAAAAAATTGAAGCTGGTATATATATAGTAAAAAAAATTGTTTTTATCCTGATAAATATGGTGTGGTCAGACATGATGCACATGGCCAGTTTTAAACTTGAGATGCAACTAGAAGCTTTATGTGGAGAAGTGCATAATTCTTGATGCAGACTCATATATCTGAGGAAGACATTATTATTGATAAATAAATTCCAACTAGCTTTTATGTAATTGCTTTATCAGAATAAAAAACTTACATTTTTATACATTTGTACATTGCAAAAAAGAAGAAGAAAAGTCCATGCACATGAAACTCTAAGGACAAATTTAACATTTCAATGACACTTTCTTGCTATGTTTGAAAGCATGCTTTCGCCCGCTTGCTTTGGAGAGTTTCTGGTAACAGGTTACATCGCCTCACTGCTGTGTCACCCAATTTGTGATTCCCCATTCATTGGTGTCTTCTGAACGTCGCAGCCCTGAGTAACTCATTTGCAGTAGCCTTGGGAAAAGCAGTGACACCTATTTTTGTTTTGTGATTTGAACACACAAAGTACATGCATTTACAATAGTAGTATTGAATAGTAATTCAAAGGCTTCTTTGCAGTTCCACTTCACTCATTTCCTCAAGTGTGAGTGATAGGTTTTCTTTTGATCTGAAAGATCACTGAAGGGTTTGGATGCATTGTAATCCACAGTTGCATTTGGTTTCTTCACTTCATCTCTTCTTGTTCTCGCTGCCACAAGCTCAGGTTCGTGTTTGGTTTTCAAAAAAGAGATGTCCCTCTTATCACACCACAGTCCGACAACCACCATTTCCCCCTCCTTCAATGCTTTTGTGATAATAGTTTATGGATTTCTCTTTCTTTTTCATGGAGTGTTCCCACCAGATGAGTTTGTTTTTCTAGAAGAACATATGCCAAGTTCATAAAAGTGTAGAAGTCATCTACAAAGAGTGTCTTTTCAGAATTAAAAATTGATTTCATTAACTCCAAAACAGTTGTTGCTGTTACATCCATAGCATTAACTTGTTTTCCATGATACACTGCAACATTCCAAGTATATCCATCTTCAGACATTTTGTATAATTTCAAACAGTTTCACCTGGAGTGAAAGCTTCATGGAATTTTGTGTTCAGATGATTCACAAGCTTGCTAATTTTGAAAACCTTGTGATGTTCATCTTTGTTTTTGTTGTTGTAAAAAAATACATGCAACAGAGAAATGAATCAAACATGTTTCGAGACATAGTAGAAGACACCTGCTTTTGTATAGCAGAGTCTGGCCCCAATAAACCTCCATTCTTGGGTTATAATCAAGCTCCATCCACAACATAAGTTCCATAAATTTCCTCAAATCATCAATGCTGATATCAATTCATAAATCAGTCCTGATGGTGGTAATAATGTCTCTGCAGTTATTCCACTAATAATCTATTGTTCAGAGTAATGGTTTGTTTCCTTCACTATGAAATTGCACATTTCTCCCTCACGAAAAAAAAAAAAAGTTGTAAATATCAATGGGACGAATATTTGCAGGTAGACTGTCCAAAAGTATGTTGTGTACTGAACAGTTATCAGAAAAAACAAAATTGTTTGCATTTCCCTGCACATCAGACCACGTTATTCATTAAGTTGGGAGCCCATCAATACAAGATACCCATTCAGGTGACAGCTCACTTTCACCGTCTTCATCAATGGAAGATGAAAGTTCATTTGTCCCATTTGCAGATGTATCAAATTGCATGTGTACCTTTTCTTTCTTCAGTGGAATTACTTTATTCTCACTACTAGTCTCGTTTGGAGGAGCAGCATGATAGTCTGGCTTGGAATTACTGCCACTTTTGAACAGCGATTCATCAGATAAACTCCATTCCTCCAACCATTTTCAGATTCTCTCCCCTTGTGAATCCATTTTTCATCAAACAGCCACAAAGTCTTATTGAAATAAGCACTACGCAATGCTACGTTTGTAAACAAAGAACACGTACTGATGAAGGTAAATACTGTCTGTCATCCAGTGCTGCCACTACAAAACCAACATTACAGAACTTTTACCACTGGCCAGTAGAATGTGGTGACCCTTTGTTTTCAATGCAGCTGTGATCGTATATGTGCCACAGGCAAATACAACTCCTTGTGTGATCAAATATGATGCACACAGTGCAAACAGAAAAACTGATGTACATCATATATAATGCACATGGCAGTGAAAGTGCCAAGATGATGATATTGTGATATTTCTGATTTTTTTAGTTATGTTTCTGTATATTTTAATTAAATTCCTATTTGTTAAAGGTAAGTTTGGTCAAAATGGGACTGTAGTAGAGAAACAAGTCAGGAATAATTTTTTTAACACTGAACATTTCATGATCCCATATTTATATTTTGCCATGTGATTTAAAACAGTGCTAAGTATTTGTGGAAATATTTTAAAGATTATAAATTGTGTAATTTTAATCAAAATTTCAGTTTATATTTTGCAAAAAATTTCTTAATTAAAACCTGTCTTGTGTTGTATATCACCAGAAAGAGCATAAAAATGCTGCAGAATGGCACCTTTCCCAACTCTCTTGCTCAATTAGGACAGCTTTCATGGAATTGCAAAAAAACATTTCCTTTTTTCTGTGAAGCAGAGATATGAGGGCATTTTGAAAAGTTATGGCTCCGAATTTTTTATGTGAAAACCCTTGAAGCTGTTTAGATAAAACAAACTTCATTAACATTCTACATCTTTGTTCCTCATGTCTACATACTTATTTCTCAACGTAGTTACCCTGGTGGCGAACACATTTTTCCCAACAAGAGACCAGTTTGTTACTGTCACTGTAGACTGTTTGACATTGTTGATGGAGCCACAAACTCACCGTTGCTCACACCTCTTCGCTGGTATCAGTCTAAAGTCATCGAGGTGTTCTTTAAGATTTAGGAACAGATGAAAATTTGATGGGGCCAAGTCAGTACTGTATGGAGGACGGTCAATGTTGGTGAACAAAAGGTGTCAGATAGTTGCATATGTCGGAGTGATCTGACATTGTCATGCTGAAGGAGAGGGTGCTCCATGTGTGGACGAACTCTTTGAATTTGAAACTCGATTTCAGTATGCTATTTCTCACGTAGCAAAATTCATGTTTTTAGTTTCATCATACACCAACATAGTTTCATTACACACCACCATTCTGAGCCCTCTAGGGGCAGGGGTTTGCAACTTGCATAAACAAAATGGAAAGGTCAATAGAGTGATCTCTCTCCCACTTTCTACTCTCTCTTTCTCATGCAACATAATATGAATCTGGGACATTCAAAACTATCCTGAGTCAAAAAAAATCATTAGCGGGTAATCATGAAATATCTTTGCATGAGTGGTGGTGATGATAATAATAATAATAATAATAATAATAATAATAATAATAATAATAACTACAGGAGTCATACCACACAATATCCACCAGCACATCAATGCAATACAGCTACATCCAAACGTATATATACAACTACAGAAATCTGTAATTATTGTTACATGTTCAATTACCCGAAAGTTCCTAAATGCAATGTAACATACACTGTACAAATAAAAGGAAGTCACGCTTGATCAAGGTCCGCGTCACTTTCCATTTTTAACCAGACATAATGTCTGAGAAAGGAAAGAAATAATAATAATAATAAACCCCGTGGAGGCCCGGGAAAAGAATAGGCCTCCGGTATGTGCTGCCAGTCATAAAAGGCGATGAAAAGAACAAACCACTAATAGGGCTAACCCCCCTTTTAGTGTGATTAGTTGGTTCAGGACAGAACTAATGAAGCCTCGGACAAGCGCTGTCATGGTCGGGGACTACGCTTGAACCCTATGTCCGTCCACTATGGTAACAACACTGCTAGTCACACGGAAAATGGTTTAAATCCAAATAGAGGTGTTTTGCAGGATATGCTTCCTGCAACCACCCTAGAAGGAAAACAAAGACAGAGGATGAGATAGTCAGATGAAGTTAACTGACACTTCATATTCTGTTATTACCAAGCAACAAACTTGGGAACCATCACAACTGGATACAGATCACAAGTATACACAACATTTATTACCAGATACCCAGAATTAAAATTTTTAACAGAACAACGACTGGCTGATCAGATCCGTGTAATAATAAAAAATAACAGGATACCCCAGTCAGAATTAGAAAACATCAAACAACAAGTACAACAAATACTGGAACAAAATAATGTGCAATCAGAAGAAGAAAATACAGTAATGGACACAATCATCCCAGAGCAAACAAAGACCAACACACATCAATTAAACAGTCAGAGGAAAACGAAATCTTAAGACAGGTAAGGTTAGGTAAAATCTCACAACAAGAAGGGATAGAGCAATTAGATGAAAAGAAGCAGAAATTACAAGCATTGGCCAAACGACTTAGAAGATACAAGCACAAATAGAACACGAAGTGACACACATGTTAGATATAGAAGAAAAATTTCAGCAGACATATAGAGAATACAAAGACACAAATACAGACATTAGACCATTCTTGCATAGACCCCCAAATAACCCACAAGTCGAAACAACGATAACAACTATCAACACAATCATACACAACAAAATAAATGAAAATACAACTATGGAAGAGTTACAACTACTGGTTTATGTAGGAGCACTCACTACACTAAATATACACACTAGGCAGAGATCAGAACCAACCAACACACAGAAGAAACCCACAAAACCAGCATGGCAACACAGGCTACAGATCAGAATAGAAAAACTGAGAAAAGACATCGGACAGCTAACACAATTTATAAGAAATGAAATATCAGACAAAAAACGAAAAAGGTTAGGTAAAATCTCACAACAAGAAGCAATGGAGCAATTAGATGAAAAGAAGCAGAAGTTACAAGCATTGGCCAAATGACATAGAAGATACAAAAAAAGTGAAAATAGAAGGAAACAAAACCAAACATTCAACACAAACCAAAAGAAATTTTACCAGACAATAGATAACACACACATTAAAATAGACAATCTACTAAACATAACAGACATGGAACACTTCTGGAGCAACATATGGTCAAACCCGGTACAACATAACAGTCATGCACGGTGGATACAAGCAGAAACAGACACATACAAGATGATACCACAAATGCCTGAAGTGATAATTTTGTGACATGAAGTCACCCGAGCAATTAATTCTGCTCACAATTGGAAAGCCCCTGGAAAAGATAAAATAGCAAATTTCTGGCTAAAGTAGTTCACCTCAACACATTCACATCTAACTAAATTATTTAACAGTTACATTGCAGATCCATACACATTCCCTGATACACTTACACATGGAATAACTTATCTGAAACCTAAAGATCAAGCAGACACAGCAAACCCAGCTAAATATTGCCCCATAACATGCCTACCAACAATATACAAATTATTAACTGCAGTCATTACACAGAAATTAATGACACATACAACCCAGAACAAAATTATAAATGAAGAACAAAAAGCCTGTTGCAAAGGAGCACAAGGATGTAAAGAGCAAAAGAGCAACTAATATAGATGCAGAGGTGACATACTAAGCTAAAACTAAACAAAGGTCGCTACACTACGCATACATTGATTACCAAAAAACTTTTGATAGTGTACCCCACTCATGGTTACTACAAATATTGGAAATATATAAAGTAGATCCTAAATTGATACAGTTCCTAAACATAGTAATGAAAAATTGGAAAACCACACTTAATATCCAAACAAATTCAAATAATATCACATCACAGCCAATACACATTAAGCGTGGAATATACCAAGGAGATTCATTAAGACCTTTCTGGTTCTGCCTTGCTCTGAACTCACTATCCAACATGCTAAATAATACAAATTATGGATATAATATTACTGGAACATACCAACACAAAATCACACATTTGCTATACATGAATGATCTAAAACTACTGGCAGCACAAATCAACAACTCAACCACTTACTAAAGATAACAGAAGTATTCAGCAATGATATAAATATGGCTTTTGGAACAGACAAATGTAAGAAAAATAGCATTGTCAAGGGAAAACACACTAAACAAGAAGATTACATATTGGATAACCACAGCGACTGCATAGAAGCGATGGAAAAAACAGATGCCTACAAATATCTAGGATACATACAAAAAATAGGAATAGATAATACAAATATTAAAGAAGAACTAAAAGAAAAATATAGACAAAGACTAACAAAAATACTGAAAACAGAATTGACAGCATGAAACAAGACAAAAGCTATAAATACTTATGCTATACCAATATTTAGCTACTCATTTGGAGTAGTGAAATGGAGTAACACAGACCTAGAAGCACTCAATACACTTACACAATCACAATGCCACAAATATAGAATACATCACATACATTCAGCAACAGAAAGATTCACATTAAGCAGAAAGGAAGGAGGAAGGGGATTTATCGACATAAAAAACCTACATTATGGACAGGTAGACAATTTAAGAAAATTCTTTATAGAACGAGCAGAAACTAGCAAAATACACAAGGCAGTCACTCATATAAATACATCGGCTACACCACTGCAATTTCATAACCACTTCTACAACCCTTTAGATCACATAACATCAACAGATACGAAGAAAGTAAATTGGAAAAAGAAAACACTTCATGGCAAGCACCCGTATCATCTATCACAGCCACACATCGATCAAGACGCATCCAACACATGGCTAAGAAAAGGCAATATATACAGTGAGACGGAAGGATTCATGATTGCAATACAGGATCAAACAATAAACACCAGATATTACAGCAAGCATATTATTAAAGATCCCAATACCACAACAGATAAATGCAGACTTTGTAAACAACAAATAGAAACAGTAGATCACATCACAAGCAGATGTACAATACTAGCAAATACAGAATACCCCAGAAGACATGACAATGTAGCAAAAATAATACATCAACAGCTTGCCTTACAACATAAACTTTTAAAACAACAAGTTCCTACATACAAGTATGCACCACAAAATGTACTGGAGAATGATGAATACAAATTATACTGGAACAGAACCATTATAACAGATAAAACACCACCACATAACAAACCTGACATCATACTCACCAATAAAAAGAAGAAATTAACACAACTAATCGAAATATCCATATCCAATACAACAAATAAACAGAAGAAAACAGGAGAAAAAATTGAAAAACACATCCAACTGGCTGGGGAAGTCAAGGACATGTGGCATCAGGATAAAGTTGGCATTATACCAATTATACTATCAACTACACGAGTCATACCACACAATATCCACCTGTACATCAATGCAATACAGCTACATCCAAACTTATATATACAACTACAGAAATCCGTAATTATTGATACATGTTCAATTACCCGAAAGTTCCTAAATGCAATATAACATATACCGTACAGTTAAAAGGAAGTCATGCTTGATCAAGGTCCGTGTCACTTTCCATTTTTGACCAGGCATAATGTCTGAGAAAAGAAAGAAATAATAATAATAATAATAATAATAATAATAATAATAATGGAGGCCCGGGAAAAGAATAGGCCTCCGGTATGTTCTGCCAGTCGTAAAAGGCGACGAAAAGAACAAACCACTAATAGGGCTAACCCCCCTTTTAGTGTGATTAGTTGGTTCAGGACAGAACTAAAGAAGCCTCGGACAAGCGCCGTCATGGTCGGGGACGACGCTTGAACCCTATGCCCGCCCACAATGGTAACGACACTGCTAGCCAACTGGAAAATGATTTAAATCCAAATAGAGGTGTTTTGCAGGATATGCTTCCTGCAACCACCCTAGAAGGAAAACAAAGACAGAGGATGAGATGGTCAGATGAAGTTAATCGACACCTCATGTTCTGTTATTACCAAGCAACAAACCTAGGAACCAACACAACTGGATACAGATCACAAGTATACACAACATTTATTACCAGATACCCAGAATTAAAATTTTTAACAGAACAACGACTAGCTGATCAGATCCGTGTAATAATCAAAAATAACAGGATACCCCAGTCAGAATTAGAAAACATCAAACAAGAAGTACAACAAATACTGGAACAAAATAATGTGCAATCAGAAGAAGAAGAAAATACAGTAATGGACTCAAACATCCCAGAGCAAACAAACAAAGAACAACACACACCAATTAAACAATCAGAGGAAAACGAAATCTTAAGACAGCCACCAGAACAAGCACAAATTGAACACGAAGTGACACAGATGCTAGATATAGAAGAAAAATTTCAGCTAACATATATAGAATACAAAGACACAAATACAGACATTAGACCATTCTTGCATAGACCACCAAATAACCCACAAGTCGAAACAACAATAAAAACTATCAACACAATCATACACAACAAAATAAATGAAAACACAACTATGGAAGAGTTACAACTACTGGTTTATATAGGAGCACTCACTACACTAAATATACACACTAGACAGAGATCAGAACCAACCAACACACAGAAGAAACCCACAAAACCAGCATGGCAACACAGGCTACAGATCAGAATAGAAAAACTGAGAAAAGACATCGGACAGCTAACACAATTTATAAGAAATGAAATCTCGGAAAAAAAACGAAAAAGGTTAGGTAAAATCTCACAACAAGAAGCGACAGAGCAATTAGACGAAAAGAAGCAGAAATTACAAGCATTAGCCAAACGACTCAGAAGATACAAAAAAAGTGAAAATAGAAGGAAACAAAACCAAACATTCAACACAAACCAAAAGAAATTTTACCAGACAATAGATAACACACACATTAAAATAAACAATCCACCAAACATAACAGACATGGAACACTTCTGGAGCAACATATGGTTAAACCCGGTACAACATAACAGGCATGCACGGTGGATACAAGCAGAAACAGACACATACAAGATGATACCACAAATGCCTGAAGTGATAATTTTGCAACATGAAGTCACCCAAGCAATTAATTCTACTCACAATTGGAAAGCCCCTGGAAATGATAAAATAGCAAATTTCTGGTTAAAGAAGTTCACCTCAACACATTCACATCTAACTAAATTATTTAACAGTTACATTGCAGACCCATACACATTCCCTGATACACTTACACATGGAATAACTTATCTGAAACCTAAAGATCAAGCAGACACAGCGAACCCAGCTAAATATCGCCCCATAACATGCCTACCAACAATATACAAAATATTAACTTCAATCATTAAACAGAAATTAATGACACATACAACACAGAACAAAATTATAAATGAAGAACAAAAAGGCTGCTGCAAAGGAGCACGAGGATGTAAAGAGCAACTGATAATAGATGCAGAGGTGACATATCAAGCTAAAACTAAACAAAGGTCGCTACACTACGCATACATTGATTACCAAAAAGCTTTTCATAGTGTACCCCACTCATGGTTACTACAGATATTGGAAATATACAAAGTAGATCCTAAATTGATACAGTTCCTAAACATAGTAATGAAAAATTGGAAAACCACACTTAATATCCAAACAAATTCAAATAATATCACATCACAGCCAATACAGATTAAGCGTGGAATATACCAAGGAGACTCATTAAGTCCTTTCTGGTTCTGCCTTGCTCTGAACCCACTATCCAACATGCTAAATAATACAAATTATGGATACAATATTACTGGAACATACCCACACAAAATCACACATTTGCTATACATGGATGATCTAAAACTACTGGCAGCAACAAATCAACAACTCAACCAATTACTAAAGATAACAGAAGTATTCAGCAATGATATAAGTATGGCTTTTGGAACAGACAAATGTAAGAAAAATAGCATAGTCAAGGGAAAACACACTAAACAAGAAGATTACATATTGGATAACCACAGCGACTGCATAGAAGCGATGGAAAAAACGGATGCCTATAAATATCTAGGATACAGACAAAAAATAGGAATAGATAATACAAATATTAAAGAAGAACTAAAAGAAAAATATAGACAAAGACTAACAAAAATACTGAAAACAGAATTGACAGCAAGAAACAAGACCAAAGCTATAAATACTTATGCCATACCAATATTGACCTACTCATTTGGAGTAGTGAAATGGAGTAACACAGACCTGGAAGCACTCAATACACTTACACGATCACAATGCCATAAATATAGAATACATCACATACATTCAGCAACAGAAAGATTCACCTTAAGCAGAAAGGAAGGAGGAAGGGGATTTATCGATATAAAAAACCTACATTATGGACAGGTAGACAATTTAAGAAAATTCTTTATAGAACGAGCAGAAACTAGCAAAATACACAAAGCAATCACTCATATAAATACATCGGCTACACCACTACAATTTCATAACCACCTCTACAACCCTTTAGACCACATAACATCAACAGATACGAAGAAAGTGAATTGGAAAAAGAAAACACTTCATGGCAAGCACCCGTATCATCTAACACAGCCACACATCGATCAAGACGCATCCAACACATGGCTAAGAAAAGGCAATATATACAGTGAGACAGAAGGATTCATGATTGCAATACAGGATCAAACAATAAACACCAGGTATTACAGCAAGCATATTATTAAAGATCCCAATACCACAACAGATAAATGCAGACTTTGTAAACAACAAATAGAAACAGTAGATCACATCACAAGCGGATGTACAATACTAGCAAATACAGAATACCCCAGAAGACATGACAATGTAGCAAAAATAATACATCAACAGCTTGCCTTACAACATAAACTTTTAAAACAACAAGTTCCTACATACAAGTATGCACCACAAAATGTACTGGAGAATGATGAATACAAATTATACTGGAACAGAACCATTATAACAGATAAAACAACGCCACATAACAAACCTGACATCATACTCACCAATAAAAAGAAGAAATTAACACAACTAATCGAAATATCCATACCCAATACAACAAATATACAAAAGAAAACAGGAGAAAAAATCGAAAAATACATCCAACTGGCTGAGGAAGTCAAAGACATGTGGCATCAGGATAAAGTTGACATCATACCAATTATAGTATCAACTACAGGAGTCATACCACACAATATCCACCAGTACATCAATGCAATACAGCTACATCCAAACACATATATACAACTACAGAAATCCGTAATTATTGATACATGTTCAATTACCCGAAAGTTCCTAAACGCAATATAACATATACCGTACAGTTAAAAGGAAGTCACGCTTGATCAAGGTCCGCGTCACTTTCATTTCGAACCAGACCTAAGGTCTGAGAAAGGAAAGAAATAATAATAATAACCCCCGTGGAGGCCCGGGAAAAGAATAGGCCTCCGGTATGCTCTGCCAGTCGTAAAAGGCGACGAAAAGAACAAACCACTAATAGGGCTAACCCCCCTTTTAGTGTGATTACTTGGTTCAGGACAGAACTAAAGAAGCCGCGGACAAGCGCCGTCATGGTCGGGGACGACGCTTGAACCCTATGCCCGCCCACAATGGTAATGACACTGCTAGCCAACTGGAAAATGATTTAAATCCAAATAGAGGTGTTTTGCAGGATATGCTTCCTGCAACCACCCTAGAAGGAAAACAAAGACAGAGGATGAGATGGTCAGATGAAGTTAATCGACACCTCATGTTCTGTTATTACCAAGCAACAAACCTAGGAACCAACACAACTGGATACAGATCACAAGTACACACAACATTTATTACCAGATACCCAGAATTAAAATTTTTAACAGAACAACGACTAGCTGATCAGATCCGTGTAATAATAAAAAATAACAGGATACCCCAGTCAGAATTAGAAAACATCAAACAACAAGTACAACAAATACTAGAACAAAATAATGTGCAATCAGAAGAAGAAGAAGAAGAAGAAAATACAGTAATGGACTTAAACATCCCAGAGCGAACAAAGAACAACACACATCAATTAAACAATCAGAGGAAAACGACATCTTAAGACAGCCACCAGAACAAGCACAAATAGAACACGAAGTGACACACATGTTAGATATAGAAGAGAAATTTCAGCTGACATATATAGAATACAGAGACACAAATACAGACATTAGACCATTCTTGCATAGACCACCAAATAACCCACAAGTCGAAACAACAATAACAACTATCAACACAATCATACACAACAAAATAAATGAAAATACAACAATGGAAGAGTTACAACTGCTGGTTTATGTAGGAGCACTCACTACACTAAATATACACACTAGGCAGAGATCAGAACCAACCAACACACAGAAGAAACCCACAAAACCAGCATGGCAACACAGGCTACAGATCAGAATAGAAAAACTGAGAAAAGACATCGGACAGCTAACACAATTTATAAGAAATGAAATATCAGACAAAAAACGAAAAAGGTTAGGTAAAATCTCACAACTAGAAGCGATAGAGCAATTCGATGAAAAGATAGAGAAATTACAAGCATTGGCCAAACGACTTAGAAGATACAAAAAAAGTGAAAATAGAAGGAAACAAAACCAAACATTCAACACAAACCAAAAGAAATTTTACCAGACAATAGATAACACACACATTAAAATAGACAATCCACCAAACATAACAGACATGGAACACTTCTGGAGCAACATATGGTCAAACCCGGTACAACATAACAGTCATGCACGGTGGATACAAGCAGAAACAGACACATACAAGATGATACCACAAATGCCTGAAGTGATAATTTTGTGACATGAAGTCACCCGAGCAATTAATTCTGCTCACAATTGGAAAGCCCCTGGAAAAGATAAAATAGCAAATTTCTGGCTAAAGTAGTTCACCTCAACACATTCACATCTAACTAAATTATTTAACAGTTACATTGCAGATCCATACACATTCCCTGATACACTTACACATGGAATAACTTATCTGAAACCTAAAGATCAAGCAGACACAGCAAACCCAGCTAAATATTGCCCCATAACATGCCTACCAACAATATACAAATTATTAACTGCAGTCATTACACAGAAATTAATGACACATACAACCCAGAACAAAATTATAAATGAAGAACAAAAAGCCTGTTGCAAAGGAGCACAAGGATGTAAAGAGCAAAAGAGCAACTAATATAGATGCAGAGGTGACATACTAAGCTAAAACTAAACAAAGGTCGCTACACTACGCATACATTGATTACCAAAAAACTTTTGATAGTGTACCCCACTCATGGTTACTACAGATATTGGAAATATACAAAGTAGATCCTAAATTGATGCAGTTCCTAAACATAGTTATGAAAAACTGGAAAACCACACTTAATATCCAAACAAACTCTAATAATATCACATCACAGCCAATACAGATTAAGCGTGGAATATACCAAGGAGACTCATTAAGTCCTTTCTGGTTCTGCCTTGCTCTGAACCCACTATCCAACATGCTAAACAATACAAATTATGGATACAATATTACTGGAACATACCCACACAAAATCACACATTTGCTATACATGGATGATCTAAAACTACTGGCAGCAACCAATCAACAACTCAACCAATTACTAAAGATAACAGAAGGATTCAGCAATGATATAAGTATGGCTTTTGGAACAGACAAATGTAAGAAAAATAGCATAGTCAAGGGAAAACACACTAAACAAGAAGATTACATATTGGATAACCACAGCGACTGCATAGAAGCGATGGAAAAAACGGATGCCTATAAATATCTAGGATACATGCAAAAAATAGGAATAGATAATACAAATATTAAAGAAGAACTAAAGGAAAAATATAGACAAAGACTAACAAAAATACTGAAAACAGAACTGACAGCAAGAAACAAGACAAAAGCTATAAATACTTATGCCATACCAATATTGACCTACTCATTTGGAGTAGTGAAATGGAGTAACACAGACCTAGAAGCACTCAATACACTTACACGATCACAGTGCCACAAATATAGAATACATCACATACATTCAGCAACAGAAAGATTCACATTAAGCAGAAAGGAAGGAGGAAGGGGATTTATCGACATAAAAAACCTACATTATGGACAGGTAGACAATTTAAGAAAATTCTTTATAGAACGAGCAGAAACTAGCAAAATACACAAGGCAATCACTCATATAAATACATCGGCTACACCACTGCAATTTCATAACCACTTCTACAACCCTTTAGATCACATAACATCAACAGATACGAAGGAAGCAAATTGGAAAAAGAAAACACTTCATGGCAAGCACCCGTATCATCTAACACAGCCACACATCGATCAAGACGCATCCAACACATGGCTAAGAAAAGGCAATATATACAGTGAGACAGAAGGATTCATGATTGCAATACAGGATCAAACAATAAACACCAGGTATTTCAGCAAGCATATTATTAAAGATCCCAATACCACAACAGATAAATGCAGACTTTGTAAACAACAAATAGAAACAGTAGATCACATCACAAGCGGATGTACAATACTAGCAAATACAGAATACCCCAGAAGACATGACAATGTCACAAAAATAATACATCAACAGCTTGCCTTACAACGTAAACTTATAAAACAACACGTTCCTACATACAAGTATGCACCACAAAATGTACTGGAGAATGATGAATACAAATTATACTGGAACAGAACCATTATAATGGATAAAACAACGCCACATAACAAACCTGACATCATACTCACCAATAAAAAGAAGAAATTAACACAACTAATCGAAATATCCATACCCAATACAACAAATATACAAAAGAAAACAGGAGAAAAAATTGAAAAATACATCCAACTGGCTGAGGAAGTCAAAGACATGTGGCATCAGGATAAAGTTGACATCATACCAATTATACTATCAACTACAGGAGTCATACCACACAATATCCACCGATACATCAATGCAATACAGCTGCATCCAAATATATATATACAATTACAGAAATCCGTAATTATTGATACATGTTCAATTACCCGAAAGTTCCTAAATGCAATATAACATGTACCGTATAGCAAAAAGGAAGTGACGCTTGATAAAGGTCCGCGTCACTCCATTCCTAACCAGACTTAACGTCTGAGAAAGTAAAGATGATGATGATGATAATAATAATAATAATAATTATTATTATTATTATTATTGTTATTGTTATTATTATTATTAAATTATTATTATTATTATTCAATGAATGCTAATAGAACAATGTGTTGTCATGAACTTTTACAGAAATAGTAAAGCTACAAGTTTTATCACTATCTCTTTCCTTATTGGCACAGGTACTGAAGCTGCTAACAGAATGTGACAGTGTATCAGGAGGAATACCTGATGGAGATATACTTTATTTTGTGACAGTGGCATTCATGAGTATAGAAGAAGTTCTCAGAACCAGAGACACATTTCTACTGAGACTGATATTAGATTTCTTCGCTGATGTTAACTCCATTACCCACACACGGCAAGTTCTTCTTTCATATACAAGGTGATTTTATTGGTTTTCTTTGAGTTGTAAATTTGACAATGGCAAAGATTGCATGAATAAATTATCTGTTAATCTTCTTTGTACCTGTCTAAATGAGTATGAAAATAATTTGTTTTATCAGTGAAAATAAAAATATCTACTCACTAAGCTGCAGCAAGAGAAATCGTGTATTAAGGTTTAGCAAATGTGCAAGTGTTCAGAGGCTCCTTATTCTATCCCTCCACTTTTACCACATACAATGCACGTTGCTTTCCGCTCTTATTAACTCTTGCTCTTGTTTTGTCTCTTTTATGGTAGCTGGATTGAGGACACTAGGTTATTGTTGTACTTAGTTGGTTTGAGGTGATATCCACGTACTAATCAACAATTGCATATTTTATTGTAGTCATCTATAACTAAACTGAAACTATACATTAATGCAACATACAAATAGATATACATATTTAACTATCATCATCAAATGTAACTTAATATTGATGTCTGTATCTTTGAAAAATTACCAGTAATATAAATCCTTATAGCATTGATGGATGTCAGCATCGGAAAATTCAGCTGGTTCAACTTTTCATATAATTTCGTTTGCCGTGTCTGGTATTTAGTTCGTACTAAAATGACATGATTTAACTCAGTTTCATCTTCACTGTCTTGACGGCACATTGGGGAATCAACAGTTTTGTTATAAAGGTGATTGGAGTAACATCCGTGTCCTAACCAGTTTCTTATAATGGAGCTCGAGTCCCATTTGCTCATTCTGGCTCTGTTAAATGACAGTTTTCTTGACAGTTCGTGTTGAACATGAACAAAAAATCTCCTTATGTTCCTTTGGGTAACCATCCAGTCCCTGCCAAATTTTTCCTGTGCTTGGTGGTGTTTTTTCCATACAAAATAACAAAGGGCTACGGAACATGAAGTGTTGAATATGGAAACATGCTGTTTGACGTTAGCATGAGAGGTTAAGTTAAATGTAGCTCATCTAATGTGCTTCTGATGATGAATGTGTGATTAAAAGAAAGAGAATGTCAGCCAAGTGTGTGTAGTGTAAGGCTGATCTCCTGTATACAAGGTCTGTCTGGAAACTAATCTCCATTAGGCTGAAAATAAGATATTGTAATACTTAAAGCAGTTTTTTATATAAATTCTACACTTTTACATTACTTCTCTGTATAATTATAACGCAGATTTAAGCATTTATCATACATCATATCAAGTTGACCTGTTCACTCTGCATAAAATTGTGCCATCTGAGATTCTAGCCAGTTTGTGACAGTATCTTGAAATTTTTTCATGTCCATTATGAGGTCAAAATCGCTTGAAGCCAAGACTGGACTGTAGGGCGAATGTTAAAAACTGGGAATTTTGAACTGATACAACAATTTTTGTGTTTGCTGGGCAGATTGAGGTCAAACACATGTTGTGCAGAAACATGACTCTAGTAGTGAAGATGTCATATTGTAATGGTAGGCAATGAAAGCCTTGTCACTCCATCTGTCTGTGAAAATGCATTTATCTTTTCACTCTTAAAACACCAACCACTCATCACTCACCACTCATCACATTTGCAGATGTGTCAGGTATTATGATTTGTCCATAGTTATAATGATTTCTGGACTAAAATTACGGTGGTAAGATAACCCTTGCCAAAATTACGGAATTTGCTATTTAATTTATTTTAGTAGTTTGACATCACCATGTTTTTCGTTGCATCATTTTGTGAACCCACAAAGTTCAGTTTTTATTGCTGTGAAAATTCCTTTCACTGTGCTTACCAATTGTACAATGTCCTTAACTGTTTTGTATTTTGAAAAACGTAACTTCGAGATCTAATTTTTAAACAGCGAGTACCCTTTCTTGTCTTTCTTACTAGGGAGTTGTTGTTGTTGTTGTTGTTGTTGTTGTTGTGGTCTTCAGTCCTGAGACTGGTTTGATGCAGCTCTCCATGCTACTCTATCCTGTGCAAGCTTCTTCATCTCCCAGTACCTACTGCAACCTACATCCTTCTGAATCTGCTTAGTGTATTCATCTCTTGGTCTCCCCCTACGATTTTTACCCTCCACGCTGCCCTCCAATACTAAATTGGTGATCCCTTGATGCCTCAGAACATGTCCTACCAACCGATCCCTTCTTCTGGTCAAGTTGTGCCACAAACTCCTCTTCTCCCCAATCCTATTCAGTACCACCTCATTAGTTATGTGATCTACCCATCTAATCTTCAGCATTCTTCTGTAGCACCACATTTCGAAAGCTTCTATTCTCTTCTTGTCCAAACTATTTATTGTCCATGTTTCACTTCCATACATGGCTACACTCCATACAAATACTTTCAGAAATGACTTCCTGACACTTAAATCTATACTCGATGTTAACAAATTTCTCTTCTTCAGAAACGCTTCCCTTGCCATTGCCAGTCTACATTTTATAGCTTCTCTACTTCGACCATCATCAGTTATTTTGCTCCCCAAATAGCAAAACTCCTTTACTACTTTAAGTGTCTCATTTCCTAATCTAATACCCTCAACATCACCCGACTTAATTCGACTACATTCCATTATCCTCGTTTGCTTTTGTTGATGTTCATCTTGTATCCTCCCTTCAAGACACAATCCATTCCGTTCAACTGCTCTGTCAAGTCCTTTGCTGTCTCTGACAGAATTACAATGTCATCGGCGAACCTCAAAGTTTTTATTTCTTCTCCATGGATTTTAATACCTACTCCGAATTTTTCTTTTGTTTCCTTTACTGCTTGCTCAATATACAGATTGAATAACATCGGGGAGAGGCTACAACCCTGTCTTACTCCCTTCCCAACCACTGCTTCCCTTTCATGTCCCTCGACTCTTATAACTGCAATCTGGTTTCTGTACAAATTGTAAATAGCCTTTCGCTCCCTGTATTTTACCCCTGCCACCTTTAGAATTTGAAATAGAGTATTCCAGTCAACATTGTCAAAAGCTTTCTCGAAGTCTACAAATGCTAGAAACGTAGGTTTGCTTTTCCTTAATCTTTCTTCTAAGATAAGTCGTAAGGTCAGTATTACCTCACGTGTTCCAGTATTTCTACGGAATCCAAACTGATCTTCCCCGAGGTCGGCTTCTACTAGTTTTTCCATTCGTCTGTAAAGAATTCGTGTTAGTATTTTGCAGCTGTGGCTTATTAAACTGATTGTTCGGTAATTCTCACATCTGTCAACACCTGCTTTCTTTGGGATTGGAATTATTATATTCTTCTTGAAGTCTGAGGGTATTTCGCCTGTTTCATACATCTTGCTCACCAGATGGTAGAGTTTTGTCAGGACTGGCTCTCCCAAGGGAGTTAAAGGCCTAAATTCTTGCTTTCGAAGCATTATAATTAAGCTTCAAATAGAGATTTCTACTGTCAATTTTTTTTATAAATATTTCTATGCCCCCCCTCCCTAATTCTCTTGCCCCCATTACTGATAGCTTCTTTTCAAACTTGGCATCTCTGCATTTAGTTCATTTCAGCACAAATTTCACAGTAGTGTCGCCGCCGCTGCTGCTGCTGGGGTCTCCCTCTTGCATTGTCATTATCCTTGATGTACTTTCTTTTGGTTATTATTGCATTTCACAGTTATTTACTGATAACTCCTATTAATCAAAGTATGTGCAGATTTGGGCTCATTTATGTACAATCTCCCAAGAATGTGTTCATAGTTGAAATCAAAAGTAATTAAAATTTCACCTGAATTAGTAGCTGAGAGGATTAACAAACCACATTTGTAAACACACTAAATGACACCATACAAAACATATTACCTCTAACTCCTTTTGTTGTGAGCTTCAAAAAGCTGCTGTTGTGATAAATAACTGTTGTAAGCCAAAATTATTCCATCAAAATTTTCGTTTATGATAAGTTTTACCCACAGCTTTACACATTGCATGAAGTAGGAAGAAAACTATAACATGTATACTGTTTCAGCTTTAAGGATGGCGTGGAGAAGCTGTTAGATCAGCACTGCCAGTCAGATCCACCTGAAGAGCTTGGCATGCTGCTGGAGTTCTTGCAGACTTTAATCTTAATCCGTGTAGAAGACCTCATGCCACTGCATAGCCGCATTTTACAGTTGGCGCTGTGCTCTATTCCATGTTCTGCTGTTGCAGCCCCAGCACTCTCACTTGCTCAAGCTATACTCAGTACCAGCACCAATACCTCCGGAGAGAGTGGAAGTTTAATAGGACAATTCAGTGGGAGTCTTTCTGTAAGTTTGATTTCCCCCTGTAAAAAATTGTAGAGTTTTGGAAAAAGGGGCAGATAAAAGCAGCAGTATATCTAGTATGGAGGAAGTTGTCATAAAATCTGTCAGAGAGACAATGAATATGAATATATGGAAAGAATTGTCACAGAAACTGCTGTATAACAAGTAGGTTACCATTCAAACAATGGAAAATCAAGGATGGAATAATGAGAAGCAACACTTCACCATCCAGTACCCATGCCCTGCTATCCTTCTCCCTCCCCACCCCAGCCTCCTCCTTACCTGCTCTCCCCCCCCCCCCCCCCCAAAAAAAAAAAAGGGATAGAGAGAGAAGAAAAAATCGATGGCTTCTCCCATCATGCACTGCTGCTCACAATTTGGCCTTGGCAGTCAGACTGTGTGTGTGTGTGTGTGCGTGTGTGTGTGTGTGTGTGTGTGTGTGTGTGTGAGAGAGAGAGAGAGAGAGAGAGAGAGAGAGAGAGAGAGAGAAAGTTCTCTAATTCTGATTAAGGCCTTTCTGGCCGAAACCTTGCTTGTTTGACAGTCTTTTTGTGTTGTCTATCTGCAACTCAGCATCTCCGCTATATGGTGAGTAGTAATCTATCTTTTTCATAATATTGTCAGGTAAGTTACTAATAACAAATTCATTCACACTGTTTCTGAAATGATGGAATATGTTGCAGTTTATTGTTAAATATCATAAAAGTGATACTGCCAACATTAATGTGCTAAGTAAACAATCACAAAACTTTTTACCATATTTGCTTTGGGACGTTAGAGTACATAACAGGAATTAAATTACAAATTGTTGCTTATTTAACTTCTATAAAATATTCATCCTACTTTTTTATCATTTTGTTTCAAAGTAACTGCTGTTTGAGTCTTATTTCCAGAATTAAGGTTTTTGTTGATGTTCAGTGCAGGTTGTTTAGTGGAGAATGATCTGATTACAGCAGGTTGTGTTTGTTGATGAAAACATGCTACAGAACTGGGACAAATTGTAAAATACCCACAAAACTCTAAAGGTTTTTTGCTATGTTATTACAAAAGCTCAGTCTTCACCACCAGCTGACCAGACTCCGTATACGCAATAATATATCACTTAATATTAGATTTTTTCATTGACAGAAGTCACTGCTGCTGTTACTCTGATTTCAGTTCATTTACATCATGAGTTGTACATACCCTCACAAAGAAATCAGATGTGGTCATGTCTGAAGATCTTGGATGCCACGAATGTAGGGCAGTGTCTGTGTCCCATGTGCCATATTCAGTGCTGAGGCAGTTTTTCAGTGAGAAATTTTCATGAATTGTTTAGCCAGTGGGGTGGAGTTCCATCCTGTTGGAATAAGAAATCGTTGCAACCTTTCAGAAAAAAAGTGTCATCTGCTGTATTTCAGGATAACTCATTCCTGGCACTGTGTTATTCCCAGAAAAGTATGCTTCATAAACAGTTTTGTAGGAAGCGGAACAGAGCACATCATTTTTTAATAAAAATTAAGAGCATGTACACATTTATTTAAAAATGGTGACCAGTTTCCATGTACTCTAGATAATCATCAAACCATACTTGGTCCCTGCTTGCCACCTTGGAGTGTGGTCTGATGATGGTCTAAAATAGAATGAAACTGATCACCATTTTAATATAAATGTGTATTTGTGATCAAGACTGCCTTTTAACATTTATCAAATATTGTTTGAAGATTGCCACTATTTCCAATGACGATTACAAAAATAATGAAAATACAATCCTGCTCAATGCCACTATTTCCAATGACGATTACAAAAATAATGAAAATACAATCCTGCTCAATGATTTTCTGAGTGTTCTGGTTCTCCCTACACCCATGTTATACCTGTTAACTTTAGCACTGACACGAAAATTAATTGTAATAAAAATACGTCTTATATTTTATCTAAGCGAGTATTATTAATGTCAACACATTTCCTTTTTTCATCAAATCCAAAAGCTTGCAAAAATTTTACTCACTGTGCATTTCAGTCCATAGGTCACCTTAACACTTGCCTGTCATATAGGAGATTAAAAGATGTCTGGTTGAATTTTGAGTAGGCTTCTGTGGGCTCTGGTCAAAAGTTAGCAAAATGCTCTTCACTCTTAGATCAGAAGTATGACGTTGACATGCTCCTTATCTTTGCACAGATATTCTATCTTTTTATATTGAAAAAATTGTTTTTCACCATTAGCAAAAAAGAAAATACACCCAAAGCACCAACACTTTTGTACATAACCAGAATTAAAGTACAAAATGTTGTAAATGTAATTGCCATAAAATATCTGTCATACTTTTACATCATTTTGGGACCACAGTTACTAGCTTACACTTCTTCAACTGCAGCTCACACAATTCCTTCTGTTGCCAGATGCCACTGTGCTTCAAACTAAAGATCAGCAATGGAAAGACTGGCATCCAGCAGAATTTCTCTGAAACCCTGTCACACCTATTCTATCAACACACATTTCATTCTCATAATACATCATAATATAAAATGTTTTGTAATTGCACCTTAGAGCAACGGTTAATAACATAGCAAAAAACTTTAATGTTTTATATGTGTTTTGCATTCTGTCCCTGTTTAATAGCAGGTGCTTATCAATGAACATCAATTGCTAAAAATCAGATCATCCCTGTTTTGTAGCATGTGCCTACCAATAAATATAAATTGTTAAATTCTTTTTGAAATATGCTATATTTTTGTAATAATATAATACCCATAACAAGTTACAAGTAATATCAGCTGTCTTTATGTACTTCATAGAAGTTAATAAAAAATCTGAAATCATATATCAAATAAAATTTTTTAAGAAAAGTTCACACACACACACACACACACACACACACACACACACACACACACACAGTGCATGACAGAAAAAGCAAAACTGAAACAGCATGGGTTGAGAGGGTTTGTGTCGTTATTTCAGTGATAACAATATTGAATCAAATTCACAGCCCAGTTGTCAGTATGACGTTGCACCACCTCTGGCCTGGATTCGTGCACTGGTAAGAAGGGTGTCAGAAAGCTATCTTTTCCTGAGGCAATCTGACCCACAGCTGTTGTAACTGTTTCTTGATGTCTTGGATACTGGCACTGGGACATAATTGTTGGCTCCCCCCTGCGGGTCCGGGGATTAGAATAGGCCCGAGGTATTCCTGCCTGTCGTAAGAGGCGACTAGGAGGAGTCCCTCCCCCTCAAGGGGGTAGTTAGCGCCTGCGTCCGGAGACGGACGGTTCCACGACTTCTATTTGCGGTCATTTTGCTTTTTCACTTCTCGTTTCTTCCTTCCTTTGGTTGGTTCCTTTCTTTGCTCTTCTCCACCTCACTGTCTTCCTTACTCTTTCCCCTGCATAATCTCCTTGCCTTCTCATTGCCTTCTTGCCTTCTTCTCCTTGCCTTCTCATTGCCTTCTTCTCCTTGCCTTCTCATTGCCTTTTTCTCCTTGCCTTCTCTGGTCTCCGCCTCGGCGTTTGAGACAGTCTGTCCTCTCTCTCTCTCTCTCTCTCTCTCTCTCTCTCTCTCTCTCTCTCTCTCTCCCCCTCTCTCTCTCTCTCTCTCTCCTTTTTCCTCTTCTTCCTTCCTCCCTGTGCGCGCCTGAAGGCCGACCCACGCGTAGCCGGTGACGGGGTAACGCGTAATTCCCCGCCCTGGGTAGACATGTAAGGCACGCGCGTACCCCCTGGTAAAGGCCAGGCCCGGGGAGGGGTGATTGCCTGAGCTGATACCTTCTGACCATGCCGATTGGTCCCTCCGTCTGTTTCTCGGGAGGTGTGACCTGAGGTGTAAACATTCACCTAAGGCGGGAGTGCCCTCTGAGAGGGTCCCCACAAGGAAGGAGCGCGCCATCGGAGACGCTGGCAATCATGGGGGATTCCTCCGCAATGGATTTCACTCCATCTCTCTCGACTTCTGCCCAAAAACGGAAACTTGACCAGCTACCAGTGACAAAAGTACTACCGCCTGCCCCACAGTTCCTCGTCGTTTCTCGATCTGAGGACGGAAAGGATTTTTCCTCTGTCAACCCTTTCGTTATCCAAAAGGGCGTCGATGCCATAGCCGGATCTGTCAAATCTTGTACCAGGTTGCGTAACGGTACCTTATTACTCGAAACTGAGAGCGCCTTTCAGGCACAAAAACTGCTTCGGGTCACACTCCTGTACACATTCCCTGTCCGGGTGGAGGCTCACCGAACTTCGAATTCATCTCGTGGTGTGGTCTATACTAGATCCCTCAATGGCTTGACTGACGAGGAGATTCAATCTTTCCTCGCTGAGCAGGGCGTGACGGCTGTCCATACGTTCATGAAAAAGGTCAACAATGACCTTGTACCGACCCGGACGCTTTTCTTGACCTTCGATAGTGTTCAGCTGCCATCGCGCATCAAAGTGGGCTACGAGGTCATTTCTGTTCACCCCTATGTCCCGACACCTACGCGCTGCTACCAGTGTCAGCGTTTCAATCACACTCGCCAGTCTTGTTCCAATGCGGCTAAATGTGTCACTTGTGGCAGGGATGCCCATGAGGGTGACTGTCCACCTCTGTCTCCTCGTTGTGTGAACTGTCAGGGTGACCATGCCGCATCCTCCCGCGACTGTCCTGTCTATAAGGAAGAACGCTGTATCCAAGAAATTCGGGTCAAAGAGAAAGTGTCCACCTCGGCTGCTCGCAAGCTATTGGCTAGTAGGAAGCCCACGCTGCTCCCCGCGGGGAAATACAGTACTGTCCTCGCCTCTCCTCGGACTACCAGGGAGGTGGCAACCCAGACATGCGATCTGACCTTCAGCACCACGGTCGTCCGTTCGGCCAGTGCTAAGATCGCGCGGTCGACGTCTCCTCTTCCTCCCATCACCCCACAGACACCAGCCCCTTCATCAGCTTCTGCTAAGACGAAGACCCAGAAGTCAGATGCACGGGCCTTCAAGAAGGAACCGTCCCGTGCAGACTTCCTACGTACCTCGACCTCCCAGCCTTCGACCGGTACTTCCACCAAACGACCTTCCAAGAAGGCTCATAGGAAGCACAGTTCTCCTTCTCCGCCACGGCGTATTTCTTCTGCTGCGCCACCCAGCGGTTGCCGCCCCAGGCCGTCATCCGTTTCGCCTGGCCGCACCGCTGGTCGCCGAACATCTGGCCATTCACCGGTGGAGGAAGCTCCCCCTCCCGGCCATCTTCCGAAGATGGCCGATGAACCTATAGACCCAATGGACGATGACTGTCCGCCTACTGATAGCGGCGGCAGTGCTCGCTCGAAGCCAGGCCCTCAGCGGCCTTCGAGGTGACCCCTTCTTTCATCTTCCCTTTTTTTTTTTCTTACGATGGCACTTATTCACTGGAATATTCGCAGCATTCGCTCCAAGCGAGAGGACTTGAAGTTGCTGCTCCGCTTGCACCGTCAGCTCGTCGTAGCCCTCCAGGAAACGAAGCTACGCCCATGCGATCAAATTGCCTTGGCACACTACACCTCTGTGCATTTTGACCTACCCCCTTTGGTAGGTATCCCGGCTCATGGAGGGGTTATGTTGCTGGTCCGGGATGATATTTACTACGATCCCATCACGTTGCACACCGGCCTGCAGGCAGTTGCCATCTGCATTACTCTCCCCACTTTTACATTTTCCATTTGTACCATTTACACTCCATCGTCGTCTGCCGTTACCAGGGCAGACATGATGCAACTTATTGCTCAGCTACCTGCACCATTTTTGTTAACTGGAGACTTCAATGCCCACCATCCCCTTTGGGGCTCTCCAGCATCCTGCCCGAGGGGCTCCCTGTTAGCAGACCTTTTCAACCAGCACAATCTTGTCTGCCTCAATACTGGCGCCCCTACTTTTCTTTCGGACACATTTCACACCTATTCCCATTTAGATCTCTCTATATGTACTCCCCAACTTGCACGCCGGTTCGAGTGGTATGCACTTTCTGATACATATTCGAGCGACCACTTCCCGTGTGTTATCCATCTCCTGCAGCATACCCCCTCTCCGTGCTCATCTAGTTGGAACATCTCCAAATCAGACTGGGGGCTCTTATCTTCCAGGGCGACCTTTCAGGATCAAACATTCACAAGCTGCGATAGTCAGGTCGCACACCTCATGGAAGTCATTCTCACTGCTGCTGAATATTCCATCCCTCACACTACTTCTTCTCCACGTCGCGTACCGGTCCCCTGGTGGACCGCAGCATGTAGAGACGCTTTACGTGCTCGTCGACGTGCTTTACGCACCTTTAAACGCCACCCTACAGTGGCGAATTGTATCAATTATAAATGATTACGTGCACAGTGTCGTCGTATTATTAAAGAAAGCAAGAAAGCCAGCTGGGCTGCTTTCACAAGCACCTTCAACAGTTTTACTCCTTCTGTTGTCTGGGGTAGCCTGCGCCGGCTATCTGGCACTAAGGTCCACTCACCAGTTTCTGGCTTGACGGTCGCGAATGACGTCCTTGTGGCACCTGAGGCTGTCTCCAATGCCTTCGGCCGCTTTTTCGCAGAGGTTTCGAGCTCCGCTCATTACCACCCTGCCTTCCGCCCCCGCAAACAGGCAGAGGAGGCTAGGCCACCTAACTTCCGCTCCTCGAATCGTGAAAGTTATAATGCCCCATTCACCATGCGGGAACTCGAAAACGCACTTGGCCGATCACGGTCCTCCGCTGCAGGGCCTGATTCTATTCATATTCAGATGCTGAAGAACCTTTCTCCTGCGGGTAAAGGTTTTCTTCTTCGTACTTACAATCGCAGCTGGATTGAGGGACATGTTCCCGCATGCTGGTGCGAGTCTATTGTTGTCCCGATTCCTAAGCCGGGGAAGGACACGCACTTGCCTTCCAGTTATCGACCCATCTCGCTTACCAGCTGTGTCTGTAAAGTGATGGAGCGAATGGTTAACTCTCGATTGGTTTGGCTGATCGAGTCTCGACGCCTCCTTACCAATGTCCAATGTGGATTTCGTAGGCGCCGCTCTGCTGTTGACCATCTGGTTACCTTGTCGAACTTCATTATGAATAACTTCTTGCGGAAGCGCCCGATTGCGGCTGTGTTCTTTGATTTGGAGAAGGCTTATGACACCTGTTGGAGGGCGGGCATTCTCCACACCATGCATACATGGGGCCTTCGCGGTCGCCTCTCTCTTTTTATTCGTTCCTTTTTAATGGATCGACGGTTCAGGGTACGTGTGGGTTCTGTCCTGTCAGACACCTTTCGCCAGGAGAATGGGGTGCCACAGGGCTCAGTTTTGAGCGTCGCTCTCTTCGCCATAGCGACCAATCCAATAATGGATTGCCTCCCAGCTGATGTATCAGGCTCCCTTTTCGTGGACGATTTTACCATCTATTGCAGCGCGCAGCGTACGTGTTTCCTGGAGCGCTGTCTTCAGCGTTCTCTTGACCGTCTTTACTCCTGGAGTGTCGCCAATGGCTTCCGTTTTTCTGCCGAGAAGACGGTCTGTATTAACTTCTGGCGCTACAAAGAGTTTCTCCCACCGTCCTTACGACTCGGTCCCGTTTGCTCTCCCATTCGTGGAGACAACAAAATTTTAAGGTCTTACATTTGACAGGAAACTTAGTTGGTCTCCACATGTGTCATATTTGGCTGCCCGTTGTACCCGTTCTCTCAATGTCCTCCGTGTTCTCAGTGGTATGTCGTGGGGAGCGGATCGAACCGTCCTACTTCGCCTATATCGGTCGATCGTCCGCTCCAAGCTGGATTATGGGAGCTTCGTATACTCCTCTGCACGGCCATCCATCTTACGCCGCCTCAACTCCATACAACATCGGGGTTTACGACTTGCGATCGGAGCGTTTTATACTAGTCCCGTCGAGAGTCTTCATGCTGACGCTGGTGAGTTGCCACTCACCTACCGGCGCGATATACTGCTTTGTCGGTATGCCTGTCGGCTACTGGCAATGCCCGACCACCCGTCTTATCATTCCTTTTTTTATGACTCTCTCGACAGTCAATACGGGTTGTATGTCTCCGCCCTGCTACCCCCTGGAGTTCGCTTTCGTCGCCTCCTTCAACACCTTAATTTTTCACTCCCTGCCACCTTTCGAGTGGGCGAGAGCCACACGCCACCTTGGCTCCAGGCTCAGGTTCGCGTCCACCTTGACCTCTGCTCGCTCCCGAAGGAGGTTACCCCCGGTTCAGTCTACCACTCCCGTTTTGTCGAACTTCGTTCGAAGTTCATTAATATGACCTTCATTTATACAGATGGCTCTAAGACCAATGACGGGGTCGGGTGTTCTTTTATTGTCGGGGCACAAAGTTTCCAATATCGGCTCCATGGCCATTGTTCGGTCTTCACAGCTGAGCTCTTTGCCCTCTACCAGGCTGTCCTTTACATCTGCCGCCACCGACATTCTGCATATGTCATCTGCTCCGATTCCCTGAGCGCTATCCAGAGCCTCGGTGATCCGTACCCGGTTCACCCTTTCGTGCACCGGATCCAACGCTCTCTTCAGCAGCTGGTGGATGTTGGTTCTCCGGTTAGCTTTATGTGGGTTCCTGGCCATGTCGGTATCCCTGGGTACGAAGCTGCAGATACTGCGGCCAAGGCTGCGGTCCTCCAGCCTCGGACAGCTTCTTGTTGTGTCCCTTCGTCAGATTGTAGCAGGGTAATTTGTCGGCGCATTGTATCGCTGTGGCATGCCGATTGGGCTGCACTTACAGACAACAAGCTTGGGCCTTGAAAGCTCTTCCCGTGGCTTGGACATCCTCCTCACGCCCTTCTCGGCGGGAGGAGGTAGTTTTGGCCCGGTTGCGAATTGGCCACTGCCGGTTCAGCCATCGCCATCTGCTGACGGCTGCTCCGGCGCCGTTCTGCCCATGTGGGCGATTGCTGACGGTCCGCCACATTTTAACGTCGTGTCCGGATTTTAACACCCTGCGTCTCGATCTTGGCCTGCCATGTACTGTAGAAGCCATTTTAGCGGATGACCCATGAGCAGCTGCTCGCGTTCTTCATTTTATCAATTTGACAACCCTCTCAAAGGACATTTGATTATGCTGTTTTCTTTTTTAATCCTATGCCTGTCAGTCTGTCTTTCATCGTGTTTTCCGTTTCGTTGCTGTTTTAAACTTGTGACTTGCGGTGCATTCCTAAAGTAGTCTTGGCGCTAATGACCGTTGACGTTGTGCGCCCTAAAACCACAAAAAAATATATAGTTGGCTGAGTTGGTTCCACACGTTCTGTCGGGGACAGAACTGGGAGTTTTGTCTGGCCATAGGAGTACCTCAACATTACACAGGCAGTTAATAGAGGTCCATGTCATGTTTGGACAAACAATATCCTGTTGAGAAATTGCATCACAATACTTAGCGTCGGATGTAACACGGGAGGATACAGGATGCCTGACATATTGTCGTCACATCACAATTCCCTCAATCACACTAGCCTACTCCTGAAGTCATGCCTTCCCTTACATTCCCATGCAGTCCAACAACAGGCCACTGTCGCATCCAAATGTGCTACAAATCTGGATACTGTGTAACTCAACCAGCAATGTGAATGGAGACCCAGTGTTTAAATTCAGGTGCTGATAATGCTGTCTCGTGTGGGACTACAGTAATTCCATGCCCCCACAGTGATTACTCAACATCTGGTGCAGTTCCCACCCTTTGTACCAGGTCTGGTAACAATTCTAAACACAAGTAACGCCAACGTACTCGGATAGCTGTTCTACGTGTCACAGTGAATTGCAAATATAATTATTTATACATACCCACTAATGATGTGTACATGTACAAAATTACATTGACATCTGACAGTGTTTGGGGTGCTTGACTTTTTTTTGTCAGGCATTGTATATTTAAACCATTTTCTAGTGGATGTAAAACTGACATTTCAAGTGTCAGTTATAATGGATATTTAAATACTTTATGCAAAAAGACAAGAAAACTGAATTTATTCATGTATTGTGTAAGTACAGAAAAAGAACAAGAAAAATGTAGCTTACATTGTGGTTTGGTGAAGCAACATTAAATGATTATGGAAATGAAACAGAGCATACTAATAATACCAGTTTGTTGGACGTATGCTGCTCTGTTATTGAGATCTTCATTTAAAAGCACCTCACAAATTTGTAGCTACTTTCAGATGTTAGTAAACATGTTCTTATAAGCAGTCCTCATTGCATTCAAGACCACTAGTGTTCTATACATTCCCTGTGTTTCAGCTTTTGCACACACTCGCTAGAAAATGTAACTTTCAGCTTGACCTTGATGCACCATACACTGCAACTATTTTAAAATTTCATTTAATCTAAACTACTACTTTTAGTTTTTCGTTGGTAAAGCATGAAATTTAAAATTTGAATATTTCAAAATATATAACTCTTTTTATAGTAAAGCATATCAACAATTTTAATGCACAATTTCTTACGAAGAAAACACACCCGTTTTCATACAATAATACTGGGGAATTTACTTTTATATGTATCTGACTTTTGTGATCATTTAACATTGCTTTGCCGCAGAACAGTGTAGGGACAAAATTTTAGCTGTAAATATTGCCAGTAAATGTATTCTGAGCTCTGCATCCAGATGTCTTCTAAATGTGTTTCATCGAAGTGGAGGAGATGTTGAACAGCAGACAGGCACATATAAAAGGAGACAACTTGTTTAAAAAAAAAAAAATCAGGTGAACACACACATTCTCTCTCTCTCTCTCTCTCTCTCTCTCTCTCTCTCTCACTCACTCACTCTCACACACACACACACACACACACACACACACACACACACACACACACACACACACACGGTCACAATCATGGCCTCTATTTCCAACCAATAGCTCAATTCAGTACATATTATCAATATTAGGAATAAGAACAATCTACATAAAGACCTAAAATCACTTACCTTGGTCCAAAAACGTGTCAGATATTCAGGAACGCGCATTTGCAGTAAATTGCCTGCAGCCATTAAAAACTTGGTTCCAGATAAGGCAAAGTTTAATCATGGTTTCAGACACTTTTCAATAGGCAACTACTGCTTCATAGACGAAAATCCTAACAGGGACTGTTAGACCAGCTTACGTAAAAATGTCTATTAGATTTCAGTTTTGACAGCACTCGGTCATGACAGTCAAGATTAAGTATCTGTATGTGATAAATTTATTAAAAATGCATAACTATTTTTCAAACAATAGAAAATCCTGGACGGAATGTAACAATATTGTGAGAAGGAAAGTTGCTACTCATATAGTGGAGATTCTGGGTCACAGATAGACACAGCAAAAAGATTTTCACACTAAAAGCTTTCAGCCAATGACCTATGTCAACAATAGACACACACACACACACACACACACACACACACACACACACACACACATGCGCGCACACGCATTCGCGCTCGCACACACACACACACACATACACACACACACACACACACACACACACACACACACACACACACACACAAAACAACAACAACAAATGCAACTCACACACACGACTGCAATCTCAGGCAACTGAAACCACACTGCGAACAGCAGCACCAGTGCATGATGGGAGTGGTGACTGAGTGGGGGAAAGGAGGCGACTGGAGCAGAGAGGGGGTGGGATGGTAGGTAGGGATGGCAGGCAGTGAAGTGCTGCAGGTTGGGCGGCAGGCAAGAGTGTGGTGGGGAGGGTGGGGGGGAAGTAGTGGAAAAGGAAAGAAATAAATAAAAAATACTGGGTGTGGTGGTTGAATGACAGTTGTGTAGTGCTGGAGTGGGAGCAGGGAAGGGGCTGGATGGGTGAGGCCTGGAGGGTTACGGGAACATAGGCTGTATTGCAGGGAAAGTTCCCACCTATGCAGATCATAAAAGCTGGTGTTGGTTGGAAGGATCCACATGGCACAGGCTGTGAAGCAGTCATTGAAATGAAGGATGTCATGTTTGGCAGCGTGTTCGGCAACATGGTGGTCCACTTGTTTCCTGGCCACAGTTTGTCGGTGGCCATTCATGTGGACAGACAGCTTGTTGGGTGTCATGCCTACATAGAATGCACCACAGTGGCTGCAGCTTAGCTTGTAGACCACATACTGGTTTCACAGGTAGCCCTGCCTTTGATGGGATAGGTGATATTAGTGACTGGACTGGACTGGAGTATGTGGTGGTCGGAGGATGTATGGGATGGGCCTTGCATCTAGGTCCATTACAGGGGTATGAGCCATGAGGTAAGGGATTGGGAGCAGGGGTTGTGTAAGGATGGATGAGTATATTTTGTAAGTTCGGTGGACAGTGCAATACCACTGTGGGAGGGGTGGCAAGGATAAGGGCAGGACATTTCTCATTTCATGGTACAACGAGAGATAATCAAAACCCTGGTGGAGAAAGTAATTCAGTTGCTGCAGTCCTGGGTGGTACTGAGTTACGAGGGGCAGAACGGTGGCTCTTTGGGATGTGGTGGAACATTGGAAAGATAAGACATGGGAGATTTGTTTTTGTACAAGGTTGGGAGGATAATTGTTGTCAGTGAAGGCTTCAGGGAGATCCTCGGTATATTTAGAGAGGGGCTGCTCGTCACTGCAGATGTGATGACCATGGGTGGCTAGGCTGTACGGAAGGGACTTCTTGGTATGGAATGGGTGGCAGCTGTCGAAATGGAGGTATTGCTGGTGGTTAGTAGGATTGATATGGACGGAAGTACTGATGTAGCCATCTTCAAGGTGGAGGTCAACATCTAGGAAGGTGGCTTGTTGGGTTGAGTAGGACCAGGTGAAACAAACGGGGGAGAAGTTGTTGAGATTCTGGAGGAATGTGGATAGCAAAGATGTCATCAGTGAATCTGAACCGGGTGAGGGGTTTAGTATTCTCGGTGTTTAAGAAGGATTCCTCTAGATGGCCCATGAATACGTTGGCATAGGATGGTGCCATGCGGGTGCCCATAGCCATACCCCGGATTTATCTGTAGGTGATGCCTTCAAAGGAGAAGAAATTGTGGGTGAGGATATAGTTGGTCATGGCGACTAGGAAGGAGGTTATTTGTTTGGAATCCATCAGGCGTTGGGAAAGGTAGTGTTCAATAGCATCAAGGCCATAGACATTAGGAATATTAGTGTAAAGGGAGGTGGCATCAATAGTGATGAGCAGGGCACCATGTGGTAAAGGGACAGGAGCTGTGGAGAGTCGGTGGAGGAAATGGTTGGTATCTTTTATATAGGAGGGTAGGTTCCGGGTAATACGTTGAAGGTGTTGGTCTACGAGAGCAGAGATTCTCTCAGTGGGGGCACAGTAACCAGCCACAATGGGGCATCCTGGTTGGTTAGGTGTATGCACTTAAGAAGCATGTAGAAGGTTGGAGTGCGGGGAGTGGTAGGGGAGAGTAGAGAGATGGACTCCGGGGATAGGTTCTGGGATGGGCCTAAGGATTTGAGTAGTGACTGGAGATCCTGCTGGATTACTGGAATGTGGGGTCACTGTAGCAAGGTTTGTAGGTGGAAGTATCTGACAGCTGGCAGAGTCCTTCCGCCGTGTAATCCTTGCAGTTCAGAATGACAGTGGTGGAGCCTTTGCCCGCAGGTAGTATTATAATGTCGGGAACAGTTTTCAGATCAGATGGTGGTCTGCAGTTCTTTCTGCAGATGTAAGGTTGTTCTACATGTTGAGGGATTTTGGGAATGATGGTGAGGCAAGGTTTGAGGTTAAGAAATTCTGGAATGTTAACAGGGGGTGGCTTGGGGGCAGTGGGGGTGGATCACAGCCGGATGGAAGAGTGAACTTAGTTGGACAAGGTTCAGTATTGGTCTTTGGTTGAGTCTGATTGGTAGGGTTGGTGGCAAAAGTGTTTCCACTGTATGGACTGGGAGAAGGAGAGGTGGTGTCAATATTTTTTGGAATAAATATCGCTATTTTATCAACAGCCCTAATGTGGAGGTTGAGAGATAGAGGTGCAGGGGTGGGGAAGATGTTGTAGTGCTGCCTGTGGTAGAGTGGAAGTGTGCAGGGACATGTCATAGATAGGATGATGGGCTGTTAGGTACAGAATCTGGAGAAATGTGGTTTTTGTGTGTGTGTGTGTGGGGGGGGGGGGGGGGGTAGAGATATGGCTAGGACCATGCAGGTGAGCTGTGGTGACAGAAGGCATGTGTGAGGCTGCAAAAGGACTACAGAAGGGGATAGAAACAGGGGGATGATGGGGATTAGTGAAGGTTGAGGCCAGGGGGGTAACGGATGTTTGCATAGTTTAAGTATATTTTAAGTTGAAGTCGAAATAAAATACTGAAACTTTAGAATAATTTATAAGTGACAAATAAATGATCAGAAACTGATATAAGTGTTTGCTGTGAGTGTAAACAGCACCAAGTTTTGAAATGCATTGTATATTACGAAAAAAAAAATGTATGACAGAAGGCATATTTTATTTAGTGTGGAATCATCTCACAGAAAATTCCATTATGAATAAGATAAAATAATTCCTACATGATCACTTTTTGCTTCTTCTGCACAGGTTTCCTGCATTTCTGATATATTTCTTGCATATTTTACAGACCCTGTTAACAGTTTTTTGTGATGAAAATGGAACACCAGATGTACAACAGCAATTGTGTGAACTCATGAGGGATATGTGTGATGTGGCTCAACTAAGAGAAAAACTGCTTCAGGTTCTTGATGTTGAGCTGGTAAGTCAATAATTTAGCAGTCAGAATTTTGTCATGGTCGAATACATGTAGTTGTGGCACTTCAGCTTGTTTTTGTTCTGTATCATGGCTACAGCATGCCAAATGGGCAGAAAAGTGATATGTTGACCATGGCATCTGGTGAAGATGGATTCTAAACGATCCATCATAAATTGTAGGAACAATAAGAAGGCATTTGATAGGTATTTTTAGGTTTTCTAAGGACCATGGAAGGTTACCAGTTTTAAGAAATCTCTTACAAAATAATAGTAAGAAAAAGGTCATGAGAAATTCATTCGCCACATACAGCAGAAAATTGTATTAGTTCTAAGAGAAATAAAACTGCAGCTGTTTGATTAACCATGGTGTGTGATGTGGTCTTCAATACAAAGACTGGTTTGATGCAGCACTCCATGCTACTCTATACTGTGCAAGCCTCTTCATCTCTGAGTAACTACTGCACCCTACATCCTTCTGATTCTGCTTACTGTATTTCTCTCTTGGTCTCTCTCTATGATTTTTACCTCCCACACTTCCCTCCAGTACTAAATTAATAATCCCTTGGTGTCTCAGAATGTGTCCTACCAACTGATCCCTTCTCCTAGTCAGGTTGTGCCACAAATTTCTTTTCTTCCCTATTCTATTCAGTACCACCTCATTAGTTATGTGATCTATCCATCTAATCTTTAGCACTACATTTCAGAAGCTTCTATTCTCTCCTTGTCTAACACTTAAATCAATATTCGACGTTAAGAAAATTTCTCTTCTTCAGAAATGTTTTTCTTTCCATTGCCAGTCTACATTTTATATACTCTCGGTTTTAACCATCATCAATTATTTTGCTGCTTAAATAGCAAAACCCATCTACTACTTTAAGTGTTTCATTTCCTAATCTAATTCCCTCAGCATCATCTGATTTAATTCAAATACATTCCATTATTCGTGTTTTGCTTTTGTTGATGTTCACCTTATATCCTCCTTTCAGGACACTGTCCATTCCATTCAACTGCTTTTCCAAGTCTTTTGCTCTCTGACAGAATTACAATGTCATCGGCAAACCTCAAAGTTTTTATTTCTTCTGCCTGAACTTTAATACCTACTCCAAAATTTTCTTTTTGTTTCCTTTACTCCTTAGTCAATACACAGATTTGAACAACATGGGCTACAACCTTGTTTCACTCCCTTCTGTCACTGCTTCCCTTTCATGTCCCTCAACTCTTATAACTGCTATCTGGTTTCTGTACAAGTTGTAAATAGCCTTTCGCTCCCTATATTTTACCCCTGCCACTTTCAGAATTTGAAAGAGAGTGTTCCAGTTAACATTGCCAAAAGCTTTCTCTAAGTCAACAAATATTATAAACATAGGTTTGCTTTTCCCTAATCTATCTTTAAGATTAGTAGTTTGGTCAGTATTTCCTCATGTGTTCCTACATTTCTCTGGAATCCCAACTGATCTTCCCTGAAGTCAGCTTCTACAAGTTTTCCATTCTTTTGTAAAGAATTTGTGTTAGTATTTTGCAACCATGGCTTATTAAGCTTATAGTTTGGTAATTTTCACATCTGTCGGCATCTGCTGTCTTTGGAATCGGAAATATTATATTATTTTTGAAGTCTGTTAGTATTTCGCATGTCTTACACATTTTGCTCACCAAGTGGAAGAGTTTTGTAATGGCCGGCTCTCCAAAGGCTGTCAGTAGTTCTAATGGAATGTTGTCTACTCCCAGGGCCTTGTTTCGACTTAGATCTTTCAGTGCTCTGTCAAATTCTTCACACAGTATCATATCTCCCATCTCATCTTCATCTATGACCTCTTCCATTTCCATAATGTTGCCTTCAAGTACATCTGCCTTGTGTAGACCCTTTATCTACTCCTTCCACCTTTCTGCTTTCCCTTCTTTGCTTAGGACTGGTTTCCCATCTGAGTTCTTGATAGTCATACAGGTGGTTCTCTTTCTTCCGAAGGTCTCTTTAATTTTTCTGTAGATGGCAGCTATCTTTACCCTAGTGACATATGCTTTTAAATTCTTACATTTGTTCTCTAGCCATCCCTGCTTAGCCATTTTGCAGTTCCCGTCAATCACTCTTTCGCTTGCTTCATTAACTGCATTTTTATATTCTCTCCTTTCATCAATTAAATTCAATACCTCTTGTGTTACCCAAGGATTTCTACTACCCCTCATCTTCGTCGTCAAGTACCTGCTTGGTAGTAGTTCCCAGACCACACAGGGATTGCACTGTTGGGGCCTGAGCTGAAACAGCTCCCCCATGTGTGCTAAGGACTGTGTGCTCATTGTGACTGGTCACAGGGACTTCAAGCAATGGATTACTGGCCAGATAGCAATTGCTGAGACTTGGTGGTACCCATGGGAAGAGCCCCCTTTTGGGAGGGGTGGCAGTATGGTGGATGAGTTGCATAAGGACAAAGCTTCCTCGCACTGGTGGCCATACAGCCAGACAAGTCTCTTCAGTAGGAAAGAACTCGTTCAGTGCAGATAGATACAACCCCAGAATGTTTCCTTCCCTGGCTACACCATGGGAGAAACATAGGGCTGACTGAAAAACAGAGAAATACTCTCTACAATACCTGGTTTGTACAAAGACAGATGGGAAATCTTTTTTGGCCACATAGCCTTTAGTCTTTGGGTTAGATAGATTTTGCCGAGACTACAGAGGAAAAGTTTGGGAAAGTTGCAGTCATCTCCAAAATAAAGAGTGGACCAAATTAGATTAAAACAGCATCCCCTACCCAGTCACAGTAATTTGTTGCTTTTGACAAGCTGGGTGACTGTCACTCCACATAATAGTTTAAACATTGTTCAAGGTCATGTTCCATCGTGACCTCTTGCTGTTGGAATGTCGGAGTGTACACTTTGCCCATTGTGTCCATAGGGTGCAAAAGGGCAGTTGGGTTGCCACCGGGGCCTTCATCTTGGCCTTTGAGCGAAATTTGTTGCCTGAAAAGGCCAAGGTGACGGTATATCAATGTGATGTGAAACTGCATGTTGCCCCATTCCCCACCACCCCTATGTTTCTCCGACCCCATGTGCTGCTTCAGATGTATGAAATTCAGGCACATCTCATTGCAATACGAGCATGGTCTGTAAGGGTTTTGGATGACCATTACACAAATGTTTATTGTGCTCTTTGAATGCCAGTTCCTAGCTTATACAGCAACAGGAATGTGCTACCAACCCTTTGCGTCCTACAAGGTGAGACACACAGGGCTCACTGCCACAGACTGACTTTGCCTATGCAGTGTTTGTGTGTTGATGGCATCACCTCTCAACTGGTGGCAGTAGGTGATCCTGGGACATAACCTGCCACCTTGGTCCCATCAGTCTCTCACAGTATACCAGCAGCACAATCCTCCAGTGGAAGTATAGTGGTTTTTTCCACTACCTCGTTGAGCAGTGGCATACCGTAGGGTCCTCCCCTGCTTTCTGCCCTACCCTTCAGGAAACTTGGTTTCCAGCAACGCGGAACCTTGCACTTCATGGCTCCTGGGATTATTTTAAGAATCATCCCTATTATGATAGGGTATCAGGTGCACATATGTTCTGGACTCTATATATAGCGAACTTGTGCCTGTTGATACAATTTTTGACACTGGCTGCTCAGGTAAGGGTATTTCAGGATTTAACAAGCTGTAATGTTTATCTCCCTCCTGGTGGTGGAGTGCCGCGGAACATATTGTCTACATTGGTTCATCAGCTCCCCCTCCTTTCCTAATCTTGGGCAACTTCAATGACCCTAACCTTTGGTGTGGTGGAACCACTGGCTGCAATAAAGGTATTGAAACTCATTGGCAAATCTAGACCTTTCTCTTTTCAATACTAGTGCCTCCACACACTTCATTGTGGCACATGGAACTTATTCATCTCTTGATTTTCCTATTTGCAGCCCTTGTCTTCTCCCATCCATCCACTGGAGGGTCCATGATGACTGTGTAGCGGTGACCACTCCCTGATCTTCCTGTCCTACCCTCAGCGCCACTTCCCTGGGCGCCTACCCAGATGGGTTCTCCACAATGCCAACTGGGGTGCTTTCACCTCCGCTGTGTTCTGAACTCCCCACTACGTGAAGGCGCTGATGCAGCTGTCCAGAGTGAAGGAGCAGCCGCCATTCTATTAGCAGCCAACTTTGTGATCCCCCATTATTCGGGATCCTCACATCAGAAGATAGTACCTTGGTGGTCCTCAGAAATCCCTGAGGCCATTGAAGATTGCATCAGACTTTCCAACACTAAGTGATATCCATCACTCAAGCACTTCATTGCCTTTAAACAGCTCTGTGCCCAGGCTCACCACTTAATAAAATGACGGCAGCAAGAATATTGGAATTGGTATGTTTCAATGACTGGACCACATACACATCCTTCACGGGTTTGGATGAAGATCAGACACCTGTATGGATACAAGTCCTCTGCAAGTGTACTTGGTATTTCCTTGAATGGTGCGTCTCCCATCACATACCATGCTCCGGGGACCTACAACTGCATTCTAGGCAGAGTGGGTCTCCCACCTTACCCCATTTCACTCCCCTCCCACTTTTCCTTGCTTTTATCTCTGTCTTATTGTATCTAGCTTCCAATCAGTTTTCGCCAGATTTGCCTTTTGCCTACTTCCTGGTTCGATAAATGTAGGATGAAGGAGGCTCATGACCTCCTACAACCGGCCGAAGAACTTGAGGATCCAAACATTGCTATGCTGCGACAAGGATTGATGAAAGGCAATTGTAAGGTTATACCAATGGCAAGATATGATCAATACCTTCACTATGCATTGGCAATGGCAATGTTACCGACAACCATGCCACTAAACCAGAGTTATTAAAGACAGTTCTCCATAATTTTTTGATCAAAGAAGATGCAATAAATATTCCAGAACTCAAATGATGAACAGCTACCAACATAATTTGGAAGCAGGTCTCCATGTTTATCAAGGCGCCTAATGTCAGTTACTGAAAGTAAGTCTTCCAGTTCAGGGTCTATACTAGTTAGGTGCCTTTCAGGTCATACTGATGATTTTAGCTCCTTTTTTAGCAATCATAAATGAGATGCAACAATAAAGTAATGAACAGATTATTTATATGCTTCTGGTGGCAACCCTGCATCTTGTTACCACAGGCAGTGTGTGACTGTGATACTTCCCCACCACGAACACAAGTGGTGTGCACCTACAGCATGTCAGTCAGGAGTAGCCGGTTGAAGAGTGAAGTCCTGTGTTTTCTCCTGGTCACAACAGAATGACCTCGAAATAGTGCACAGTGGTGTGCCATCTCTTTCCATGTGAAACTGGTGAGCTTCAGCAGGCTTTTGGAAATGTTTTATCAAGGGCACACTTGTTTTGTTGGCACAAAATGTTTTCTGAAGGTAGAATTAATGTAGAACATGGACACTAGTGGACGGCCATCGATGACAGGAACAGATAACAATCAGGCAGGTTGAGTGAATTTGTGCGAGCTGATTCAAGATTAACACTGAAAATTGTGCAGATGAACTGAACATTTACTAGGAAACAGTGTGCCTGATATTGACTGAGGATCTGGGAATGAGAATACTTTTTGCCAAAATGGTTTCCTAAAATCTCGGACAGTGACAAAAAGATCAGTGGAGGACTACAGCTGCTGAAGTGTTGGAATAAATGGAACTGAACCCAGAATTACTGAACCGAGCTGTCACTGGTGATAAAAGTTTGTTTTCCGAGTATGATCCAAAGACAAAATGTCAGTTTGGAACGGGGTACAAAGGAGTTGCCAAGACCAAAGAAAGCACACACATTGAATTCAAAGGCAAAATGCACACATTGCTAAGAACTGGGTGGTGCATCACAATAACACAATATCCCGTACTGCATTGCCTGTTGGGCAGTTTTGGTGTTGAAGAGCATTGCACCATTACCACAACCTCGTTATTCACTCGACATAACCCCGTTTGATCTATACAACAAGCTCAGATTCAGAAAAGATCATTCTTTTGAAACATAACTAGCCCTTTATTCACGTGAACTAATGAGTTCAGGCGGTTGGCGGAATTGGTGAAGGCGGAAAGCCTCGCTCGCGGGGTGGAATCAGAGCTAACTATTTGTAGTATCGTTCCCAGAACCGATCGCGGTCCTCTGGTTTGGAGCCGAGTGGAAGGCTTAAACCAGAGGCTCAGACGATTCTGCGGAGATCTGGGGTGCAAATTTCTCGACCTCCGCTATCGGGTGGAGAAATGTAGGGTCCCCCTGAATAGGTCAGGCGTGCACTACATGCCGGAAGCGGCTACAAGGGTAGTGGAGTACGTGTGGAGTGCACATGGTTTTTTTTTAGGTTAGATGATTCCCTCCCTAGGCCCGACAAGACGCCTCCTGAGACGTGGCAAGGTAGGAGTAGGCAAAATGCAACAGGGGATAACAATATTAATGTGCTAATAGTAAACTGCAGGAGCGTCTATAGGAAGGTTCCATAACTGCTCTCATTAATAAACGGTCACAACGCCCATATTGTACTAGGGACAGAAAGTTGGCTGAAACCAGACGTAAACAGTAATGAAATCCTAAACTCAGATTGGAATGTATACCACAGAGACAGGCTGGACAGTGAAGGGGGAGGCGTGTTTATAGCGATAAGAAGTGCAATAGTATCGAAGGAAATTGACGGAGATCCGAAATGTGAAATGATTTGGGTGAAGGTCACGGTTAAAGCAGGCTCAGATATGGTAATTGGATGTCTCTATAGGCCCCCTGGCTCAGCAGCTGTTGTGGCTGAGCACCTGAAGGATAATTTGGAAAATATTTCGAGTAGATTTCCCCACCATGTTATAGTTCTGGGTGGAGATTTTAATTTGCCGGATATAGACTGGGAGACTCAAACGTTCATAACGGGTGACAGGGACAAAGAATCCAGTGAAATTTTTTTAAGTGCTTTATCTGAAAACTACCTTGAGCAGTTAAACAGAGAACCGACTCGTGGCGATAACATATTAGACCTTCTGGTGACAAACAGACCCGAACTATTTGAAACAGTTAACGCAGAACAGGGAATCAGCGATCATAAAGCGGTTACGGCATGGATGACTTCAGCCGTAAATAGAAATATTAAAAAAGGTAGGAAGATTTTTCTGTTTAGCAAAAGTGACAAAAAGCAGATTACAGAGTACCTGACGGCTCAACACAAAAGTTTTGTCTCAAGTACAGATAGTGTTGAGGATCAGTGGACAAAGTTCAAAACCATCGTACAATATGCGTTAGATGAGTATGTGCCAAGCAAGATCGTAAGAGATGGAAAAGAGCCACCGTGGTACAACAACCGAGTTAGAAAACTGCTGCGGAAGCAAAGGGAACTTCACATCAAACATAAACATAGCCAAAGCCTTGCAGACAAACAAAAATTACGCGAAGCGAAATGTAGTGTGAGGAGGGCTATGCGAGAGGCGTTCAATGAATTCAAAAGTAAAGTTCTATGTACTGACTTGGCAGAAAATCCTAAGAAATTTTGGCCTTATGTCAAAGCGGTAGGTGGATCAAAACAAAATGTCCAGACACTCTGTGACCAAAATGGTACTGAAACAGAGGATGGCAGACTAAAGGCCGAAATACTAAATGTCTTTTTCCAAAGCTGTTTCACAGAGGAAGACTGCACTGTAGTTCCTTCTCTAGATTGCCGCACAGATGACAAAATGGTAGATATCGAAATAGACGACAGAGGGATAGAGAAACAATTAAAATCGCTCAAAAGAGGAAAGGCCGCTGGACCTGATGGGATACCAGTTCGATTTTACACAGAGTACGTGAAGGAACTTGCCCCGCTTCTTGCAGCGGTGTACCGTACGTCTCTAGAAGAGCGTAGCGTTCCAAAGGATTGGAAAAGGGCACAGGTCATCCCCGTTTTCAAGAAGGGACGTCGAACAGATGTCTCTAACGTCGATCAGTTGTAGAATTTTGGAACATGTATTATGTTAGAGTATAATGACTTTTCTGGAGACTAGAAATCTACTCTGTAGGAATCAGCATGGGTTTCGAAAAAGACGGTCATGTGAAACCCAGCTCGTGCTATTCGTCCACGAAACTCAAGAGGGCCATAGACACGGGTTCACAGGTAGATGCCGTGTTTCTTGACTTCCGCAAGGCGTTTGATACAGTTCCCCACAGTCGTTTAATGAACAAAGTAAGAGCATATGGAGTGTCAGACCAATTGTGTGATTGGATTGAGGATTTCCTAGATAACAGAACGCAGCATGTCATTCTCAATGGAGAGAAGTCTTCCGAAGTAAGAGTGATTTCAGGTGTGCTGCAGGGGAGTGTCATAAGACCGTTGCTATTCACAATATACATAAATGACTTGGTGGATGACATCGGAAGTTCACTGAGGCTTTTTGCAGATGATGCTGTGGTGTATCGAGAGGTTGTAACAATGGAAAATTGTACTGAAATGCAGGAGGATCTGCAGCGAATTGAAGCATGGTGCAGGGAATGGCAATTGAATCTCAATGTAGACAAGTGTAATGTGCTGCGAATACATACAAAGATAGATCCCTTGTCATTTAGCTACAAAATTGCAGGTCAGCAACTGGAAGCAGTTAATTCCATAAATTATCTGGGAGTACGCATTAGGAGTGATTTGAAATGGAATGATCATATAAAGTTGATCGTCGGTAAAGCAGATGCCAGACTGAGATTCATTGGAAGGATCCTAAGGAAGTGCAATCCGAAAACAAAGGAAGTTGGTTACAGTACGCTTGTTCGCCCACTGCTTGAATACTGCTCAGCAGTGTGGGATCCGTACCAGATAGGGTTGATAGAAGAGATAGAGAAGATCCAACGGAGAGCAGCGCGCTTTGTTACAGTATCATTTAGTAATCGCGAAAGCGTTACGGAGATGATAGGTAAACTCCAGTGGAAGACTCTGTGGGAGAGACGCTCAGTAGCTCGGTACGGGCTTTTGTTAAAGTTTCGAGAACATTCCTTCACTGAAGAGTCAAGCAGTATATTGCTCCCTCCTACGTATATCTCGCGAAGAGACCATGAGGATAAAATCAGAGAGATTAGAGCCCACACAGATGCATACCGACAATCCTTCTTTCCACGAACAATACGAGACTGGAATAGAAGGGAGAACCGATAGAGGTACTCAGGGTACCCTCCGCCACACACCGTCAGGTGGCTTGCGGAGTATGGATGTAGATGTAGATGTAGATGAGTGCTCTCAACAAGAGATCTCATTTTGATAACATATTAGTAGATTTCACCATTGACACCATTCTTCGCAAGTGGCTTTCAATCAGACTGCATGCCTATAGAGTGTTGTCTCAGCTGACCAGCTGGTGATTTCCTGTCAGAAAAGTCACAATTTGTAGTAATTAATGGGAAATCAACTAGTGAAACCAAAGTTATATGTTGGGTTCCCCAAGGAAGGGTTATAGGCCCTCTGCTGTTCCATAATATTGCTACTTGATAGGGATCCATACCAGAGAGGACTGACAGAGGACATCAAAAATGTTAAAGGAACAACAGTATTTGTGTAATCAAAAAACGGGGGAGTGTGTGTCACATGTGTGATAAGCAAACTGGGATGGCAATCATTGAAACAAAGATGTCCCTCATTTTGGCTAGAACTTTTCATGAAATTACAGTCACCAGCTTTATCCTCCTAATGCCAAAATATGTTGCAGAGACCCACCTACAGAGGGAGAAATGACAATTATTATAAAATACAAGAAATTAGAGCTTTCACAGAAAGATTTAAGGATCCATTTTTTCCATGTACTAGTCATGAGAGAAATACTAGTGAAACAGTGTGAAAGTGATTCTATGAACCCTCTGCCAAATCCTTAAGTGTGAATTGCAATGTGAAGATGTAGGTGTATATATAGACAGCATGAAAATCAGAGCCACCAAACAGAAATTTTAAAACACAAGTCTGCGGTAGATAGTAACTTTTTTAATTCATTCGACAACAAACACACTACAAATACCAGGAACGGGACAGCAGCATTGCTACTGTCATGGGATTATAAGCACAAAGAGTTTAGTCACGCGAGCTTTTGCTTAGGCTCCTGAAGTTCATGTGAGGAATATTCATAGTTGAATAATTCTTGAAACAGTAGTGGATAAAAAATAATGAGACTGGTTTTGTGAAAAAGGAAATGGCAAGTCTAAAACCGTGTAACCGTTAAAAAAGCTATATATTGTGATTCATTTTTAAAACAGTAGGACATTACCCACAAGGTATAACCCTGGTTGCCGTATTCGGCAAACTTGCTTCGCAGACAACGTAACGTTAGCGACAGCCCTGGACGGTGCACAAGTCCCGCCCAATCACCCCCCTCCACACCAATCCATATCCTGAGCTCCGCCCATGATCTGCCGCATGTTCCAACATCAAAGTTGTTCGTATCACAGATATGCCAGTCATGACAAGGGAGAAAATCAGTAGTTAGTACGAAATACAGTTTTTCCGGTACCATTGTGAAAAGAATTAGAAATATGTTCATTGAATATGTGAGTTGAAAAATCCTCAATAAGAAAGAAAAATAAAAATGGTATCACTGTCTTTTTTATTTCATGAGCTTTCATCTGCACTATATAAAAAAATCTGATATTTGTTAACTGCAGTGAGCGCAAATTTCCGTCACCTCGTGTAGTGTAAGAAATTCTGTTGGGAAATATTAATTGGTAGTATCGCCAAGGATGCTGTCCATTATCTCGATTGTCTAAAGTCAATGTTGTGCATAAACAAGGCAAAGTCGATGCCTTGGTGTGTTTCTGATTACGTCATTAAGACTAAAGAATATAAGAGTGGGATAATGTAGAAATATGTAATGCAAGCAGTAAGATATTTATACAGTGACATTCTTCATTAATATTTGCCTGTGTAATGGGTGAATTTTTACTTGTGAACTCTTAAGACTGCTTGCTTATAGCAGACACGAAATTACTTTGAGTTCTTCTTCATCAGTGTTTGAGAGCTTTAGAGCTGACTATTGTTAAACATATGTACATAATTTTGTCAGTGTCATTCCAACACACCTTATCGTACTTTAATGTCTGTTAGATATCAGTTTTGACAGCAGTTGGCCACAACAGTCAACATTAGGTACCTTGTGTATGATAACTTTATTGAGAGTGCATGTCTATGTTTAATTTTGACAGTATTACACAAACTGCTAAGAACTACTAACAGCACAACACTGCTAGTATGAACAACCGCGGTAAAACAAAAAACGCCGAACAAAAACACGACAGCAACGAGGACTAGCAAAGATCATATTAATGTGCTCTTGGTTGGTGTGGCAGAGGGTAGGTGTGGAGGGGGGTAAATGGGCGGGGCTTGTGCAAATGTTCGGGGCTGTCACTAACGTTTCCTCGTAGACGTGCCATTTATTCAGAGTTCCTATGTGCAATATGCAACTGTTTTTATAGGTGTCAGTGTTTCATTCTTTCTGTAATATTTCATAAATATAGTTTTTGTATGATGGTAAAAAGCTTTTGTATCACATCATTAGATTTTCTTTTGAGACTGCCTGAATTTTAATAATAATATTCTGCTGTTTCTAATTCTTGAGTGTGTCAATATAGACATAACGTAATGACTGTCCTTTGTTTCCAGATTAAAAAGTAGGCATGGTTTTGTGCATTATCTCTATGCAGCTTCAACTATGTTTTTACTATGGCTTGAGATCCTTTCTGTATAGAGCTCCCATTAAATATTTTCCATTAAGTCTTTATATACTATACAATAACTTTGTAGTGACTCATCCCTTCCAGTCAAGAAGTAAAACCAAAACTAATGCAGGCACCGGACTTTTCGGTGTAGATAATTTTCGCTCCATGAACGAGATGTTTTATTTCAACTTTCTAATCATAATCTTATCTATTTGTTTTATTTGAAAAATGATTTTCAGCTAATTGGTCAGTTCTGATATGTATTAAAGAGCTGGCTAATGTACCAAGATATTTTGAAACTATGATGCTCATCTTTAATTATATCAGTGTGAGTTTAATCATAATGTTTATAAATAATACTAGGTCATTGCTGAAGGTTGATGAGTGTTACGTTGTTTTCTACTTCATTGTGCAGCGTCAGATGTGTCTATGGTAATGACATGCATGAAATAATATTGTATAATATTGTCAGTAATGACTTCTTGCTTCCTACAATATGTCGTCAGTATTGCCTTATGTCTTCATGGAAGTTCAGTCTTCTTTTTGTTTGTGCTCCAGTGCACATAATAATCAAATGATTTTAATATTTAGTTCCCTCCTTTTGCTTTGTTTCGTTTTGTCAATTATTGTTTTTCAGGTTCAGCAGCAGATTCGTCCCTTAGTCACCCCTGAAGATCGTCCTCACTATTATTATGATGAACGTGTGACAAAAACTGTTCTGTCTGTGCTTGAGCTTACAGTAAGATTGGCACAGTTTGATGGCAGGTGGCTCACTGCTGCTTCAGGTATGCTGGAGCCCACATCTGTACATATGATATTGGCACTGGCTCTTTCCTCTGCATCCGAAGATATTCGTCGGAGAATTTTCAACCTTGTTGCTTCACCTGCATTTACAAGAGACTGGTTGGTGACTGTCTTTATCCTTTATGTAGTTGCTTTCTTTTCATTAAATTTTCCTCAAATTTTAATTATTTGTTTTAGTTCTAACTGCAGAAATGAAATTTGTTTGGTTTCTATTTTTACTCGTGCAAAATGAATTTGCTGTATGTTCTTTATCATCACACTATTTTTAATGTCGTATCAATATACAGCTAAAATGTTGGAAGGTAAGGTACCAAATACAGGGAGTACATAAAGTCCTGGAACACTTTCAATTATTTATTGCACAAGAACTAAACATTGTATAGATCTCATACATATTGCATTTTGAAGAGAACCTCTGACAGCTCTTTTTTCAAACAAATATTCGATATGCAAACCGTGAGTGACCCAGCAGACGTCAATACGGTAATTGAATTCTTGCCATACCCGTCCCAGCATGGCATCGTCGACTGTGGCAGTCACTTCCTGTATTCTCTCCTGGAGCTCTGCCACATCACTTGGTAGAGGCGGTACATACACCAGATCTTTGATGCGTCTCCCCCTCCCCACAGAAAAAAGTCACATGGAGTGATATCTGGTGATTAGGAAGGCCATTGCCTGAAACAGCTGTCTCCTTCTGTAGCACAGCTGATTCATCGATGCGATCCACAAACTTCATGTTGAAAATGGGGTGGAGCCCCATCCTGCTGAAAGATGAACAGAGAGTCCGATTGCATTTGAGGCATCAACCATTGCTGCAAAATGTCCAAGTAGGAATATCCAGTGATAATGCTCTCGACAAAGAAGAGTTGGCCTGTAAAGTTTTCGACGTGACAGGGCACAAAAAAACTTTTGGGGAATCCTGCTCAAATTCAATGAATTTGTGTGGATCCTTTGTACCCCAGATTCAACAATTATGCCTGTTCACTTTGCCATTAGTGTGAAAAGTGGCTTCGTCACTAAAAATTAAGCAATCAACAATGCCTTTCCCATCCTCATTCAATTGTTGCAACTGTGAACAAAACTCAAAACGCTTGTCTTTGTCGTCATCGCTGAGCTTCTGCATTAGCTCCAATTTGAATGGTTTCATAGACAGCTTCTGTCGCAGGATTTTCCACACTGTCATTGGAGCCATTTCGAGTTCACAGTATGCATGATGCACTGATTTCTTTGCACTCCTTCTGAATGTCTCTCGTACACGCTCCACATTCACTTCACTCACACTGGGACATCCGTTTCTCTTTGCCGGGCACAAGCAACCAGTCATTACGAATTTGTTGTGCCAGTGATAAATGGTCTTCCTTGTTGGTGTCTTCTTACCATACTTGGTTCTAAACATCCGTTGAACAGCTGTATCACACTTGTTTTTGTCAAATTCCTACACACAGAAAGCTCGCTTCACACCTGAACTCACCATGTTTGCGACTAGCGCTTACTGTTGGCAAATTACCAAACTACGCTGTGGTGGTATACATGAAAAAAAAAAAAAAAAAAAAACTTTCAGGGTTTCTCTTCAAGATGACATATTTATGATATCTATACAATATTTGGTTCTTGTGCAATAAATAATTGAGTGTTCCCGGACTTTATGTACACTCTGTATAAAGAAGGCATGTAACTAGCCATGTTGAGGGGCAATGAGGATTGTGCGTACTCATCATGGGATGGCGATAGCAGCATCTTTGAGAGGGAATATCTGCTCGGATGCAAATATAGAAGTTCCTGCGATCACTGGCCCGCCTTGAAGATCTGCTGAATTGTTAATATTATATAAATATGAACAATCAATCAACAAATAAGCTGTGAGAAACAAATGATGTCTTCTTTTGACTTTAATTCTGTGGTTGATCTTGAGCATTGTTGGAAGATCTCCTTGTAATTTAGCCTAATGTATACCACAAAGAGTGACAATAGCAAGACATATTAAACAAAACATGATAAGAAAGTATATAAGAGGAATAACCTCTTTTATATGAAGAATTTCTGTGAAATAATGTCATTCGCCCAGGAAGCCAGACAAGAGTCATTCAATAAAGGAAGGGCGCATGTTAATCTATGCACTAAAAAGCAGTCATTACAAGTAATTTTATTACTGATGACATGCAATTAAGTCACAACATGGCTGATGCCAGTCAGCGACTAAATGCAGTGGATGTCCAGTAACTATGAGACATTGCATTGTGAGAGGTAGTTGCGCAACAACTTCACAGCATCATTAAACCTGCATGGTGAAGTCCACATTATGACCCAATGTGTTGTATAGCAAGGCAAGGTGAGCTGTATTTACTCAAAAACAGTTCTAATTTCTTTTTTTTTCTGTCTTCTGTGATACTGCATGTTGAGAGAGAATTGAGTTGATTTTAAGTAATTCCCGAAGCATGTGTTGGTAACTGTTATTAATTAGGGAAGTGATGTCCAAGTATTACTATTTAAACTGTATGCCAATATTGACAACAAAAATGGATTAAATTTTAAAGACCGTGCCTCAAGTTTGAAAAAGTTCTTGCTGTGATGAAAGCTACTGCAGGACAGCTAACTACTGAACTAATTGCCGGATTAGATACAACTGATGGTAACATATACCAACAAGCCAATACGTTAGAGGAACATATTGCTGGCTCACACCAGGAAAAGGCTTAATTAAATAAAACAGATACAACAATTAAAATCCACTATACTAAATTTAAAAGGAGAGTTATTACCTGAGATAGTTAAGCAATATGATTTGGTTAAGTATGAGATAAATGAACAGTCTAACAAAGTGAGGTGTTCTGTTGGGTGTTGTACACCTTAATGCAGTTCTTCATTACCTTTTTATATTTGTGGAAGGCTGTGCCGGACTTCTTCCTTGACTTTGTGGTTGTTAATAAACTCAATACCATAGTTCTACCTACCTTTATAGAGATCAGAATTCCATTCGTATTAGTAAACCAGATATCGATATTAAACGTGCAAATCATCGAACTTATCAGTGGCTTCTGTCAACTATAATGTTGTAACACAGATTCTCAGCGTAGAATAAAAATTAAAAGAATATTTCATTTGTCTCCTTACATTCACCAAATGAAAATAAATTAACAGTTCTGCACAATATCTGTACTCATACGTATGATATCTCATTTTATAGTTTTCATTCACAAGTATCATTCATTGGTAAAAAGACATAGGGATCAGTCTGGAGTAATATATGTCATCATAGAAGTAAATATGGATATAAAACAGATTGAAGAATTTAGGAAAATGTAGATTGCTACTTACTGTAAAAATGACACATTAAGTTGCAGACAGGCGCAATTGAAAGGCACTTGCGTAAAGCTTTCGGCCACAACCTTCATCAGAAAAAGAGGAACACATACCATATATTCACACAAGCTAGCACACATGACCACCAACTCTGGCAGCTTGGCTATTTTATAGACTGTGTGGGCAGTGGAACACCACTTTGGGATGCTTGCGAAGGCGTTGTTGATACGTATTTATGGCTGAGCAGCCGGAGTTGGAGGTCGTGCGTGCGCATGAGGTGTACTTGCTTGTGTGAATGAATGGTATGTTTCTCTTTTTCTGACAGAGGCTGTGACTGGAAGCCTTGTGTAAGAGTCTTTTAATTGTGCAAGTCTGCAACTTAACTTGTCATTTTTACGGAAAGTAGCAATCTGTGTTTTCCTACACTGTTGATATTCCCACCTGGAGTGTCCATTTTTTTAGAGTGAATAATTTATTGAGTAAGAATTGTCAGAAGTACAAAAGCAATTCTCTGTCACTAGCGTAAGACTAAATTGTCTCAAGAGTTCAGAAATGTAATCTGCAGATTGAGTGAGTGCTTCGTGTTTGTTTATTCATTACTGACTCTGGCCATGGACATGAAATACCAGAACATGTAACTACTACATGGAGATATTCAATCCGATCATTTTGGCAAGAACCAGTAACAAACAAATTGCGTCTGATAAGCCAGGAGTAATATATTGTAAAGGAGATGACTGGTGGCAGAACTTTACGTTGTATGTTTGGAGATGCGTAACTTGCTGGAATCGTTGTATGTTTGGAGATGCGTAACTTGCTGGAATCTTTCATTGGAGTATGCTGCAAGTGTTTTTCAAGCTAAAAAGAGTGTACTGAAAGTTGATACTAGAAATCTAGTGATACTCTGTTGGAAAGGGCAAATACTGCAGGAGCAACACTTTCTGGTTGAGAATGTTCTGTAAAGATTTACTCATTGAAATCGTTTTACCATGACAGAAATTAGTAGTCACAGATAGAATAAATGACATATTCTGGTGAAACAGTGAGTGCTCAAATATAGTAGAGAGGTGAAGGTGTCTCAACAGACCAAAAAAGCTTTGGAAGTTATTTACTGTGTCAAAGAGAGAACTCAAGACAAAGATACTGCTAATGAAACCTAAGAAAAAGTATTTAATTTCTTGCTGTAACTATCTTCTTTGCAATGATTCACTGTTGTGACCATTTAGCATTGTTTGAATGTTATATGTTGCCAATAATTAGCAAATTTTTATTCCATTCAGTATTATTTGCAACACAATTTATTCTTTATTAGGTACAGCAAAAATCGATGTTGTTGTTGTGGTCTTCAGTCCTGAGACTGGTTTGATGCAGCTCTCCATGCTACTCTATCATGTGCAAGCTTCTTCATCTCCCAGTACCTACTACAACCTACATCCTTCTGAATCTGCTTAGTGTATTCATCTCTTGGTCTCCCTCTACGATTTTTACCCTCCACACTGCCCTCCAATGCTAAATTTGTGATCCCTTGGTGCCTCAAAACATGTCCTACCAACCGATCCCTTCTTCTAGTCAAGTTGTGCCACAAACTTCTCTTCTCCCCAATCCTATTCAATACCTCCTCATTAGTTACATGATCGATATATACGAAGAAACATGATTTAACATTCATCTAAATTTTCTCAAGTGGTAATTGCTGAGTGCTATATGGTTCTGAACACTGTCTTTGTGTAAACATGCTGCTATTCATGACATCAGTAATGTCTACAGTCTGAGTAAAACAACTGGGTCTTTTATGTTTGCCACTTCAACTACCAGCTTCCCTTTCTTTAAGACTCTGGCAACAGGAGGCAGGCTGCCAGTCCCAGCAGAACACATTTTTGTATGATTTGGCCAGCAACAATTAAATGGGCTGCCAGCAAGGCTTGATACTGGATTAAGTGTGTGCTCCACACTTATCGGCAACTGTAAATAAGTTTATGCTTTGTTGTGGAGCGTTCGCAGCAGTGATACGTTTGCATGTGAAATTATCTCTTCTGTCACTCAGTGACCATAATGGCCCCAAAATTGAAGATGTCAGAGAGGAGACTGAAATAATGAATTCAGTAATCTGAAATTGTTTCATTGTGGAAGATCATAATATGGTTTCTCCTTTCAACCATCAAACACACACTAAAATGTCAGATATTGAGATGAGTTGCAGAGGAGTAGAAAATCAGCTAATCTGCTTGATAGACATTTTGAACAGGTGAGACATTTCTGAGATTGTACAGAGATTATGCAAAAGAACTTGCTCCCCTTCTAGCAGTAGATGATTTGAAAACAATGACGGGCATTGATTGATTGAGTGGGAAAATCCTGTTGTGAAGAAGGATCATCAATCCGATGAATGTCATTATAGGCCTATATTGCTGATGTCACTCCATTGTAGAATTAGGGATCCTGTTCTGTGCTCATTCATATGATATTTCGGTAGAAAAAAGTTAATTCTGTAGAATCTTACACATATTCCATAAACAGAGATTTTGAAAAAAACACAGATCAGTCGGTTTGTTCATGAAATCCAGAGCAGTGTAGACAAAGGTGCCTACTCTTGGCTTCCAGAAGGCATTCGATAAAGCTCCACACTGCCATTTAGTGAACAGAATGTGAGCTAACCAAGTGTTGGAGCAGATTAGTGACTGAATACAGAACTTTCTAAGAGAGAGGACTCAATACATTATTCTTAATGGGATGGAATGAAGTGACATAGAGGTAATTTCTGGAGGTGCCCCAAGGGATTATAAGACCATTATCATTTACAATTTGTGTAAATGATCTGATGGATAATGTTGGAAGCCGAATGAAGTTTTTTGTAGACAATGCTGTTGTCTATTGCAAGAGTGTAGCAAGTGTAGAATGACCTGCAGAGTACCGAAGATTAGTGCAGGGACTGACAGTTGACCCTGGCTGTAGAAAAATATAACCTACTCCACATAAATAGGTGAAGAGATCCATTAATGTTTTATTATGCGATTGGTGAAAAGCCACTGCAAATAGCTGTAAAATACGTTGGAGGAACCACTCTAAAATGGAATAACTGCATAAAACAAATTGTAGCAAAAGCAGATGCTAGGCTGAGGGTTATTGGAGGAATTTTAAGGGTTCATCCATGAAAGAAATGGCTTATGAACACCTGTTTAACTAATTTTTGAGTACTGTTCACCAGTCTGGGACACTTACGAACTCCCATAACAGAAGAGATAGAGAAGAGCCATTGAAGAATGGCACTTTTGTCACAGAATCGTTTAGTAAGTGTGAGAGATGAGGTGTTCAATAAACTCCAATAGCTACTGCTACAAGAGAGGTACTGTGTATCACAGAGAAGGTTACTGTTAAATTCTAAGATGTACATTCAAAGAGGCATTGGACAACATATTACTTCCTCTAGCACTGCTGTACAGAGCACCCGTCCTACTCACATATTGCTGTGGCTCCAGATCTCACATTGTTTACCATTGTCCTCAGAAGATAGATTTTTAATGAAAGCCTGAACACTATCTTAATTCCATTTCTCTTAATGATCCACCTTATCCTGACCGTATTTAACCTTAGACTGGTGAGGATACAGCCTTGTTGCTGTTATTGTTGAGTACTTTCCTGGATGGTGAAATTAGTTTGAAAGTACTTATTGCCACTTTCTCTTTATGCTTCTCATAGGTGGATAAATTCTTGGGGCAGGTTCTTGACACCTTATACAGCTATCGCTCCGTGACTAGAACTCCCAGAACTGGGTACTTTATGATGTTCATTTTTACATTATGTAGCGTACGCTACAGTTTTGATTCAAAATTTCTACCATTTTTCATGCGGTACAATATGTAACTCCATCAGTACTGGCTGAAAAAGGAGCCTGCGCCTTTTGTCTGCTCTTAACGCTGAATTGTAATTCTTGTAAAATTATTACTTCTTTAACAGTCATACAATGTAATTTTTGAAGTACTGCTTGTTGATTCCTCGTTGCTGATTGGCAGCAAGTGTGGATCAGACTTACCTTCATTATTCGCACATGAGCTAACTTAATTTTTTTGTAACAATAAGTATTTTGATCATATTGACAGTTCACCACCGGCAGTGGAGGGTGAAGCTTTGACAATGCCAGCCACTCATGCTGGTGAAAAATCAGTAAAATAATCAGATGAATGTTACCCAAAGAACCCAAGACAGAAGCAGATAGGCAGTTTGTCATATTTACAGTGTTTGCATGGATAGCTTACTTTCATCCCTAGTAGATTTCGAAGAGAGAGCCATTGTTTCTGCAGTTTTAAACTGATGGTATGATGGAGATGTGACAACACATTCTTATTGTAGCCTCATGATGAGAATAATTTGGTGACATTATCAGAATCTCTACTCTGTCTTTATGATGATTTATTCGACTGAGCAATTGGACAAGAACAGATCTATTAGTTTGATGACAGGATATTCAGGGACTATGAGTGTCCATAGAACTTGGGTTACTTGGCATACATTGTGTTCGATGCAAATAGCCTCTAGAATGTGCTTGTACACTTCAAATTTGCTTGCAATAAAAACTGATCTGTACCACATCAGAACAAGAAATCTCTGCAAATATAATTACAAGGTCAAACACAGGAACAAGATGGAAATGTTGCCTAGTCAACTGCTTTTCTTTCTTGTATAGGAAGTGTGTCCTCATGGTCAAATCAAGATGAAACATCAAGTGAGATTGGATCTGCCCACTGTCTAAATGTATAAATTGGCAGTACTGGGATTTTCTCTCTTGAATGTTAGAAATGGCCAGTTATTATCTGTCTTTGTAATCTTATAGCCGGCCGAAGTGGCCGTGCGGTTGTAGGCGCTGCAGTCTGGAACCGCGAGACCGCTACGGTCGCAGGTTCGAATCCTGCCTCGGGCGTGGATGTGTGTGATGTCCTTAGGTTAGTTAGGTTTAACTAGTTATAAGTTCTAGGGAACTAATGGCCTCAGAAGTTGAGTCCCATAGTGCTCAGAGCCATTTGAACCATTTGTAATCTTATAGTTTCCTCATGTGAATTTTCCTTTTGATACAAACGGGTGAATATGACATTCATTTTATAACATAAGACCCCCCTCCATAACAAGTAAAACAAACGGCACGCACATAATCAGTGTTACAATTTGACATGAGTTTAAAGTTTTGAGGGATATTTGGATCCATTATTTTGATAAGTGTCATTATTCTTTATCTCCTCTCCATCATCCCCCTCACCCATCTCCTACCCATTCCACACCTCATAAGTTTATCCTAAGAGGAGATTGTTTTATTCACAGAAACTTGTTACCTACATTGTGCATTTAGTGTTCAAAACATTGTAAAATACGTTATATCTATTCTGAATATGCCTTATTATTATTATTATTATTTTACAGTTTGTCACAACTGGCAAAGTCCCTTTGCAGAATCCAACCTGTTACCAGTGGTCTGTCTTTGGGAAGTAGTGGTCTGAATGGAGGAGGGGATGTGTATAATATCTCAGCAAACACTTTCTTTAATACCTTGCCTCCATACAATCTTGAAAGGCAGGCACGTTTGGATGATCTTATGAACAAGCTGGAAGCTGCAGCAGCAAGGAAAGAGGTGTAGTACACAAATGCAGCATATTAAGTAATACTAATTGTGACATTTAAAATAAATTTCAGTGAACTATTCAATTTGAGCCCATGTCTAATGGATAAATGAACGAGGAGGAGGTGAGGAGAAAGAAGGGGAGAAGTGAAGGGGCAGTGAGATCTAGGTCAGTAAGGGACAAGAAGAGCACTTGCTGTCATACAGGTAGGGTTAGAAATGTTTTGCACTTGGGGTGAAAAGGATGGCAGCAGGTTAGAATAGAGGAAGAGAGAACAGTGGATAAAGAGTCACAGGCTCATACACCTGTAAATCAGACTAATATGAGGAGTAAGAGCAGAGGAATGACGGGAAGAAGCTGATGCTGGTAAGGGAGGAAGGTAGTGGAAATGGGGGCTGTGATGCATGTAGAGAATGAAATTAAGGCAGTAGTCATCAAACGTTTTTGCTCAAGAGCCAACACTGTCATTGTGGGGCAGCTCCCCAGGCCATATATGTACCAGTCTTATTATAAATTTGTAAACTACATAAATTAGTATGTTATGAGCCCCAATTAGACTAGTGATAACTGGCCCTCAAGTTCTGATTGTTAAAAGTTGGCCCATTCAGAATATGTCGTGTCAAGTTTTCTCTGTTTCAGACTGCTGCCACCCTCATTAACATCAAAGTTGTGACACTTTAATTGCCTGTTGATGTGTTATTCTGTTAGCATATGACTAACTGATTAACAACAGTAATTGTACTTATACTAAATGCAGTATCAGGCACAATCACAAATATTTACAAATTGTTTTAAATGTAATTTTTCTTCTACTCATTGTGCTGTATTACAAGAGCCTTAATTTAATTTCATATTCCGTGCTGCAAGTACATACCACAGTTGGAGAGGACTGTCTTTATAATGTGCATTCATGAATCAATATTAAATTGTCAAAATTTGTGCCATAGCAGCTGTGCAGTGCGAGTCATACATGCCCATCAGTTGTCAGTTCTGGAAGACAAACAATGAAATATGCTGCCCCCCCCCCCCCTCGATCTCCTAATCACTCAGTGGCCATGCTACTTTCCTCTCAGCCCCTGTGGTAAGCAGCCAACTTTGCTTAGGTCACAACTGATTTCACCTGTGCTCAATTAAAATTGAGCACATTTTAGAATATGACTGTCTCGGTAAGTATTTTTATTTGTTACTGAGCAGAAAACTAGACTCTTAAGAAGCTCTTATTGTTAGTTGAAGTTACTGGATCCGGCGGCTAGTTGCTAGATGCATATTATTATAAAATATGTCTGAGAAACATGGACTGCATGAATACTAGGCTCAGGTTGTATGTGGTCAAAGTGTTGTAATTTGACATCCTCTGAGTTAAGGGAATTAAGGGTCTAAATGATAAAGCTTAAAAATCATTCTGAAATGAGCCAGAGTAAAGTAATGAGGCTTAAGAAACTGATGAGGGTGGGAATAAAGGGTTAGAGACTAGGGAGATTATGTGACCAGAGGATGTGTTAAAAGGACAGTTCTCATCAACTTGGTTCAGAAAAGCTGTTGTTGGGATCAATGATTCTGGTGGCATGGGTTATGAATCACCCATTGATGTAGACTGTGTCGTGATCAGTGAGACAGTGTGTCACTGGGTGATCAAACTATTCCCTGGCCACAGTTTGGCAGCCTCTTTCATAAGGGTGGACAGCTGGTTACTGGTCATGCCCACAAGAAAGTCTGTACAGCAGAGTTGGTAGACCATGTTCATCAAGTACATTACATGTACAAGAACACAGAAATTCAGAATGTGAACTTTTTGTTGCACTGTGAACCAACATTTAGATGATAACTTAGCAAGGGCAAGGAAAATAGAGGTGACTTTTCAATTTATAATTTATATAACAAGAAATATATTTCCATAAATTCAAAACTGTAGTAATAGAACACCATCATTAGAATAGAATGCCTTTTGTTAAATACAGCCAAACAGTTGGGTGAAATAGAAAAGAAGCAAAATAATCAGAAATGTCTTGGGACTAAAATATTACAATGGGAACTGAAAATTAAGAAAAAGTAGATCATGAAAAAATAGAAGGAAAGCTAGACACAATAAGGAAGAGATGAGATGTATTTTATGGACCCCTCAGAAGGTAGGTGATGTGGCTCAAAGAAATTGAAACAAACCTGAGGGAAATTGAAGTAGCAAAGGAATAAACTGGAGAAAGAGAGAGGTTCTGAGCAAAAGTAAAAAGTCTCAAAGGCTTTCAAGAGCAAACAAAGAAAAAGACAGACGCAGTATGGGCAGAAGAAAGGTGTAGGAAAAGAAAACTACAGGATGGAAAGAAAGGAGAAAAGAAAGAATACATAAGTTATTTCATGTGGTCCTGAGTAGATCAAACCATTTAAAAGAAATCAGTTGTCACTTAAAAATAGTATTTACAGAAAGATTCACCATTAAACTAAGATTACTCTGTTTTATGCTTGTATTTTTCATATTGACAGTGTAGTTGTTACAGTATTTGAATCATTCTTATATCTGGAAAAAAATTATCGAAGAATTCTAGTGTAGAATTGTACTCTACAATGTATGATGTTTGGGCCTTTATCAAAGTAGTGAACAATAAATGATACAGGAGATGGCTAGGGAAGTGTTTAAAAGTAGTTGAGGAGATACTGTTTCAGTTTACGTTTTGAGAATAATAGGGATTAGGTACAGTGGTGTATAGCAGAGCAGCCAGGAATATGTTGTAGTGTGAATACTTAAAATAAGAAAGGCACTGCATAAAGAAAGGGAAATAAGAAAGAGTATCAATAAAATTGAGGTGTGATCAAAAATTAATGGGGCTTGTTACATCTTTTTTTTAAAAAATCCTATTGATACTGCTCCGCTCCTGATGCATGTTTGCATTTTCAGCTGTTTTGAATGTGTAGTTTACTGTTGACAGTCGAAAAGGTTGTAATGTTTTCAAATGCTCAGCGAATATTTACTTTTGAAAAAGGTGGCCCAAAGAATTTGTAATAAATTTTGCTTGAAAAATGGAATAAACTACAGCACATTTGAAATGTTGACTGGCTTTTGGTGAATCTACTATGAGTAAGACAAGAGATCACAAGTGGTAGAAATGTTTCAAAGAGGTTTGAGAAGACATTGAAGATGATGGCCACTGTGGATGCCCTATGACCACCCTAGACACCCTAGCACGTCATTTACTGATGACAATGTGGAAGAAGTAAAGAAAATGGTTCTGGAAAATTGCCAAATCACAATTGTAGAGGTTGCTGATGATGTTGGGACATCCGTTGGCTCACGCCAAACAATTTTTTTGGATGTTTCGAGTGTGGAATGTGTAGCAGCAAAGTTTGTTCTGAAAATGTTCAATTTTAACCAAACGTGATGTGTAGATGTCGCTCAGGAACTGCTGAATGAAGCCAACAATAATGCAGAACTTCCAAAGAAGGTTAGAACACTTGACAAAACATGGATATACAGGTATGGTGTCGAAATATGGGTATGACATCGAAACCAAGGCCCAGTCAGCTCAACAGACAGTGCCTAAAGAGGTGAGACCGAAAAAAATTCAGCAAATTTGATCACACATGAATGTTCTTCTCACTGTTTTCTTCAATTACAATGGGACAGTGCATCGTAGGTTCCTTCCTTATGGTTGTACAGTCAATGTACTACCTGAAGTTATGCACCATTTGTGTCAAGCAATCAGAAGAAAACAGAGTTGTGGTAAAACCACTCATGCTAATTGTATCACAATAATGCTGCTGCACACACCTCAATGCTGGTGCATAATTTTTTGGCAAAAGACAAAACTATTATGTGGTTTCAGCCATCATATTCACTGGACATGGCCCTCTGCAACTTCTTTCTATTCTGCAGGCTGAAGAGAACCATGTAAGGACATCGTTTTGTCACCATCGATGAGGTAAATCTGAATTGGTGAAGGAGCTTACCACCATAGTGAAAAGTGAGTTCCAGAAAATGCTTTCAAGATTGGAAAAAATGCTGGCACAATTATATCTGAGGGGGGATTACTTTGAAGGGGACAAAGTTGATGGTCATGGATAGATAAAGATTCTTCAAGGGAAAAACAAACTCCCATTATTGTTTGATCACACCTCATATAGTATGGTGAGGGTTTACGAGTAATTACTGGAAAGAAAAAGTAACCAACATATTATTGGTACGCCATGTGATATCTATACGATTTTGTTGCTCTTCATGATGTGTACGCTGCAGTTGGATATAATTGATCTGTCTGAATGGCCCCATGGCAAAGAAATATGTCAAGACCTGGGATGGGACAAGGCAGGGAGTGGTCGTTGTCGAGTCACATTTGTTTTCTGATTAATAGTTGCAAGAAAATGTGGGTGGGTGACTCAGTTCAGTTCCTTAAAGATCCTGGAATTTGTTTAGGGATACCCAGAGTGTTGCACACACTTGAGCATCAACTTCTACCTTTGAATTTAATGCTAAACATTATGATTTCCTGAAACCAGATGGGTAGGATAATTTATAAGCCAGAGACAGTCTTGAGGATATGTTACATCCAACAGAAACATAACTCCTTAACGCCTCATTAATTGCTGCCCCCCCCCCCCCCTTTCTCTCTCAAACCAGTCCGTGAATTTGATTATTTAACATTCTTATTTGTTGGAGTGACAAACTGTCCTTCGGCGGCAAGATCAAATGGAAAAGTGAAAAATTACAACAGAGCAAAGAACTGAAGAGTGCTTCAGATTTTGATCACACATATGCAGAAAACAGGAAAGGCACAACTTTTATTCTTCCATGGCCACACTTTGACATGACACATATTAGTTGTTGATGTATCACATTATCTACTGTATACTTCCTACTTGTTATCTTAATATAATATTCTAATTTTCTGATTTACTCAGGTTGGCAACATGGCAACAGCAGTAATGGAGCTATATGGGCACAAAGTGGCAATGCTTGCACAGTCAGAACGAACCCTCCAAATGAGTCTTACGGCAGCCTCTTCACATTGCACTCAGCTTCAACACCAGGTTATGCAAGTGAGTATAAACAGTTATTAGAAGGGCATGCTAGAGATTAATGCCTCCACTTTTTTTATTTGAAAACTCTTAAAATGTTTTAAATAAAACAAATACTATTAACATTCTCTGCCTTTATTCTTCATGTCTACATAATTGCAGCCATCTGCTGCGAAAGGGCTCTGAATTGTAGCATGTAGCGTGGCAGTGTGTACTGTAACAATGTTGCTGTGTGAGAAACAGCATACTGTAATCAAGTTTCGAATTTGAAGAGTTAGTCCGCACATGGAGCACCCTCTCCTTCAGCATGAAAATTCCAAACTACACACAAGCTCTACGACATCTGCAACAATTTGACACGTTGGGTTCACTGTTGTCAGTCATCCTCCGTACAGTCCCAACTTGGACCCATCCAATTTGCATCTGTTCCCAAAACTTAAAGAAAACTTCGAGGACTTCACTTTGATCATGATGAAGCAGTGTAAGCAGAGGTGATGTTGTTCCTCTGTCAACAAAGTCAAACCTTCTACAGTGACAGCATCAACAAACTGGACTCTTATTGAGAGAAATGTGTTTGTTACCAGGCTGACTGTTGAGAAATTAATATGTAGATATGAAGAATAAAGAAGTTTATTTAAAAGCTTTAAGAGTTCGTATGAAAAATTTTGAGGCATTATTTTTCAGCATGCTCTTGTTTGTAGAGCTTCCACAATGAGCTATTTTATTAATAACTTTTCCCCCTCTTTTGTGATCTCGGTTGAAGTTTCTGTTGTTCTTACACCTCTCCAAATGAGCTGATTTTAAACTAAGTATTGTATGTAGAAATTTATGTAACTAGCATGTGAACATGTGGACTCTTCACTGGAAATCTGCATACTAAGAATCTCGCATTGATAGTGTGCTGCTGCTGTATACACATAACCTATTTATTTATTGTTAAAAAAGCATGCAAATTCGTCATTGTGCGAATGAATGTATGACATTTGACGTATGACAAACAGCACTCACTTCGCTCCTTACTCTTCCATGTATAAATGATGATAATCTTAACTCAGGATTTTCAGGTACCTATTAAATCCAATGAAAGTTATATAGGCTACAAGGGTGCCAATTTGTTTGGAAAATCAAGAGTCCTCAGGGAAATTGATTTTATTGAAACATTTCAGGGAAATCAATAATATCCAAGAAAAACCAAAAGACTTTATGTGAATTTGAACCCACTATGCACTCTCACATTATAGTATGTGAAGACAATGTGCTTTGAGTTGTCACAGTTGTTATTGCTCAGTGACATCAATCTCCAACCTGAGTAGTGTGAATTAATGTCCATAGGTTCTCAGATTGCCGTGTCTCTTTTCCACTGTTTGACTGCAAGTGTCTTTAGCAAATGGCAAATGAGAATTTTTTAATGTGACTGTGTTTATGAATACCATGGCATTCTGTGTATTTATCTCTGTTAACTTTGGTTAAAACTTAACATAGTGTGAATACTAAAATAAAACATATTGTATATCTAATTTAAGTTTTAACTGCCGGCCGAAGTGGCCGCGCGGTTCTGGCGTTGCAGTCTGGAACCGCGAGACCGCTACGGTCGCAGGTTCGAATCCTGCCTCGGGCATGGATGTGTGTGATGTCCTTAGGTTAGTTAGGTTTAACTAGTTCTAAGTTCTAGGGGACTAATGACCTCAGCAGTTGAGTCCCATAGTGCTCAGAGCCATTTGAACCATTTTTTAAGTTTTAACTGTGCTGCAAAGACTTACAATTGAACATTATTTAAAGTTTTATGTATATCTTATTGTCTATATTAGTTTAACTCCAGATAGTTGTTAATAAGAGATGGTAGAACTCAACAAAATTTATGTTCAATCATAAGCACTAGTGAAATAAAATGTGTTCACATGCAACAAAGAATGGATTGGGGAACTTTTAAACTTTGAGTGGAACAGTGGAGAGTTCACGATGGAATTACAATAATATGAAACAGATAGATCAGTACTCACCACATAGAGGCGACATTGGGTTACCAACACACACAATGAAAAAACTGCTATACATTTATGCTTTTCGAAAAAAAATGTCCTCCTTTCAAAATAGAACACACACATGGCTACCGCTTCTGGGCACTGGGGCTGGACTGCAACTGCATCTGACATGAGCAGTAATCTACTGGGTTTGGTGGCGGGGGTAACGAGGCAGCATAGAATGGGGAGAGGGAGGGATAGAAGGGTAGGTGTTGGGCAATATGCTGTGCTGCCTGTGGAAGCATGCAGACTGAGGTGGGGACAGGATAGACTGCTAGGTGTACTTGAGAAGCTGTTGTGGGGGGATGAAAAGTGGAAAAGAGTGGGATAGAAGGTGTGTGTAGTGCTGGAATGGAAACGAGAAAGGCGATAGACAGGTGGAGGATAGTGATTAATGAAGTTGAGGCCAGTCGGGTTACGGGAATGAAGGATATGTTGTAGCAGGGTGTATATGACATGGGACAACTGGGAGATCCGGGAAAAAACCGGGAATTTTTTCATCCAGCAGAAAACATGGAAAAACCCGAGAATTTTTTGTTTTTTAGTTTTCAGACAAATTTTTGTAATTTTGACTGGTAAGAACTGATACTCTAACAAAGGATATTACTGTATCCCGCTACTGCAGAATAATACTGCAGCATTAAAACATGAACAAGAGAAAAAAAAATGAAAATAAAACTTAAATTGCAAAGGGCCACATAAAATGACAGTGCATGTACAAGCGACTGCCAAAAGCAAAATGTGTCAAAGGCTTTAGGAAGGCTATGCAATGCTTCATAACAACAAATTGCCTCCGTTGAGCATGACATCAAAACTGTTTACATTAAATTCATTTAAGCAGTTACGAGCGTGCTCATGCACACACGCAGTCGAGTCGCGTATCAGTAATACCTTCTCCCGCTGCTGGCTACAGAAATGTCGCTGTTGGCTGTGTAAGCACCTGTAGCAGCAACCAGCCACGTGGGGAACCCGGAAAACTTTTACTGGCACGCTCAAGCTGCCAGATTCATACATGCGCAACAGGCCTGGATCTGGGAGGGGGCAAACCAGGGTATCTGAACCAGGTGGAAAATTTCGGGGAGGGGGGGGGGGGAACTTAATATTCCTGAGGGTAAAAAGAAACCTTGTTTCACAAAGCACCTAGTATCCAGCTATCCAGCGCACATCAGTCTATCGATTATTCATATGATTTTGAAATGCACCCCTGCTGGTTTTTTGACATTTTTGAACACATTCTAAGTTGATTTCTGAATGAATTATAAGTTGATTTTTGAATGCGTGAATAGTGTACGTGATGTCTCTGCCAGGGGAATCCTCGTTGCATCTTGAAATGAACTTTCCTGCAGACAAAACGGGATGGGACTATACGAGCTCAGCGGAATAAAGCCGAACCGGTGAATACCAACTGCTGCTTGTTTATGTGGTTGATTAGATTTGCAAATGTGCAGCGTTATTATAATTACTTGCAAAAGCCGTAGATTCAGACTACCAGAGTGGAAATAAACGACTAATAGGAATAACAGGTAAGAAAGATCATGTATTATCTTCTTAGTGTATCCAAGAAAGTGAAATTCTGACGGAAAATTTTTGGCCAGATTGCTACACTAGACAGGGCCAGTTGTAGTCCCCACGTAGCAGCTGCTTAAGTTCCATTTTTGGAGTAGCATGGAAAATGCTTTGTATGAACACTTAATAACACCTAATCGGAGAATAATTGCTAGATAATTAAACTGGTGATTGTGGCAGGGTTAGTAGAGTTACTGAAGAATGAGATTTCACAGTGGTAGGAATAGTTACAGAATTAGTGATAAGATTGTTTATTAGAATGAGGAAGGAGAAGAAACGGGGACATCACAAATTATGGAAGAATATGAGGATTCCAAATTTATACAAAAATTTCGTTCTACTTCTTTTCGGTCTCGTGCATGAGAAACTGGAGCATACGAGGTGCATTAGAGTTCTAAGGCCTCCGATTTTTTTTCTAATTAACTACTCACCTGAAATCAATGAAACTGGCGTTACTTCTCGACGTAATTGCACTGCAGACGTACACATTTTTCACAACGCTGACGCCATGATTCCATGGCAGCGGCAAAGGCTTCTTTAGGAGTCTGTTTTGACCACTGGAAAATCGCTGAGGCAATAGCAGCACGGCTGGTGAATGTGCGGCCACGGAGAGTGTCTTTCATTGTTGGAAAAAGCCAAAAGTCACTAGGAGCCACGTCAGGTGAGTAGGGAGCAGGAGGAATCACTTCAAAGTTGTTATCACGAAGAAACTGTTGCGTAACGTTAGCTCGATGTGCGGGTGCGTTGTCTTGGTGAAACAGCACACGCGCAGCCCTTCCCGGACGTTTTTGTTGAAGTGCAGGAAGGAATTTGTTCTTCAAAACATTTTTGTAGGATGCACCTACCGTAGTGCCCTTTGGAACGCAATGGGTAAAGATTACGCCCTCGCTGTCCCAGAACATGGACACCATAATTTTTTCAGCACTGGCGGTTACCCGAAATTTTTTGGTGGTGGTGGATCTGTGTGCTTCCATTGAGCTGACTGGTGCTTTGTTTCTGGATTGAAAAATGGCATCCACGTCTCATCCATTGTCACAACCGACGAAAAGAAAGTCCCATTCATGCTGTCGTTGCGCGTCAACATTGCTTGGCAACATGCCACACGGGCAGCCATGTGGTCGTCCGTCAGCATTCGTGGCATCCACCTGGATGACACTTTTCGCATTTTCAGGTTGTCATGCAGGATTGTGTGCACAGAACCCACAGAAATGCCAACTCTGGAGGCGATCTGTTCAACAGTCATTCGGCGATCCCCCAAAACAATTCTCTCCACTTTCTCGATCATGTCGTCAGACCAGCCTGTGTGAGCCCGAGGTTGTTTCGGTTTGTTGTCACACGATGTTCTGCCTTCATTAAACTGTCGCACCCACGAACGCACTTTCGACACATCCATAACTCCATCACCACATGTCTCCTTCAACTGTCGATGAATTTCAATTGGTTTCACACCACGCAAATTCAGAAAACGAATGATTACACGCTGTTCAAGTAAGGAAAACGCCGCCATTTTAAGTATTTAAAACAGTTCTCATTCTCGCCGCTGGCGGTAAAATTCCATCTGCCGTACGGTGCTGCCATCTCTGGGACGTATTGTCAATGAACGCGGCCTCATTTTGAAACAATGCGCATGTTTCTGTCTCTTTCCAGTCCGGAGAAAAAAAATCGGAGGCCTTAGAACTTGAATGCACCTCGTATGAATGAAATGTGAAACTATTTCCTAACAAAGCTTTTTGACTGTAGTAGGCCAAAGAAGTATTTCGTATTGGTGCTTCGTGAGTTATAGTGTCGTACTATAAAAATGGTCATTATTGCCAAAACAGTCTTGCTTATTTGGTGTGTTACAATTGCTGCAATATTAGAAAGGCCTCTTTTGTTTTATCCAGCACACAATGGCAAAATAGATGTAATCAGATTGAGAAACCACACCAGTCTTGGGTTCTATTGTATTAACAGCTTTTTCAGTATTAGACGATGACATTTCGATTTTTCATGTAGCAAAACGTTTGACGAACTTTGATGAGGTAATTGTTTAATTCCACACTATTGGTTAATTTCAACTGTTTGCTGCATTTCAAGTGCACGTTTTCATCTTCTAGCACATACGGCATTCTGCCATAATAAAGAACCAAACATTAGATAATACAGTATTGGTACTTGAAGAAAATCTACGTCCCGAAAACCACACCAAAAAGCTTAATATCATGTCGAGGCCTACGTCATTGGAAATCTGGACATAAGAATGTGTACTTTAAGGCGAACTATGCATTTTATTGTGGTTCACGAAATTCCGATGCTCGTGGAGTATCCTCTGATGTCTTGTTTCTTTTATGACATAATGTAAGAATGATCTTTTAATGTTTTATACGTACGAACATAGGGCTTCCTACGTCACCGTAGCTTCACAAGCGCAGTGACACCTCTTATCTAGCGCTCTCTGGCAACTGCTGATATGAATCTATTTCTAACAGGTCGTGGGAAAATATTGCGAATTGGGGTTCGAAAAGCATTATTGTAAAAGTAAATTTCCTTTTACGCAAGATGAACTATGTGCGGGAATGTACGATGAATTTCTTAAAGCACAGAGCGGTTGCTCTCATTTAAAAATTAACACTTTGATGATGAGCCATTTACAAGAATTTCGAGCCCAGAAGGTCAGAGATTTATGTTGGTATTAAAAATTTTGCTGGTACCGGTGTATTTGTGTGATGTATCTTAAAGTGTAACGTGTGCTAAACAGATCAACATTATATGTGAAAGCTTGGCTTCTCTTGTAGCTTATTAATCTTAGAGACAAATATTATGTGTGAAAGCTTTTCTTTTCTTGTAGCAACACTATGTATATTAACTTAAACCATTAACACTTCCTGTTGGTGGATTTCGAATTTATACTTTCGTAATACGAAAATATGCAGCGTACATATTGCTGCACATCAAAGATATTTCCAAACGTGTTTTTTCCCCTTGAGTTTCGTTTTCTAAAGTGCCGAGAAATTCTACACTGCTGAATAAAACCATATCCATTCAAAGGGTTGATACGTTTAACAGTTCAGACAGAAAGTATACTGTCACTAAACACGAAAAAAGTGTATTTTCACCCGGGGGAACATGTATTTTTAATCGGGAGATCAGAGAAAAATCCAGAACTTTTTTTCCTTGTCCGCGTGTACACCCTGTGTAGAAAGTGTTCTCACTAGTGCAGAAAGGAAAGGGGGAAAAAAACTGGTTTTGGTAGGAAGAATCCATATGGCACAGGCTGTGAAGCACATCGTATTGTGCAGAATGTTCTGCAAGTGGGTGTTAAGTTGTCTCTTGGCCACCATTTGTCCATGACCATTCATCTCATCAGGAAGCTGGTTAGATGTCATGCCCATGTATAAAGTGGCACAGTGACTGCAGTTTGGCATGTAGATCACATAGTTGCTTGCACAGCTCTGCCTTCGAAGGAGTAAGAGATTCCCATCACAGGTGGCAGTGGGAGGAAGTATGGGACAGGTCTTGCATCTTGGCCTATTGCAGGAATATGAGCCATGAGGCAAGGAGTTGGGAGCAGGGATGGAGTAGGGAGGGACAAGGATAATGTGTAAGTTTTGTGGGTAGCGACAGAATACTTTAGGAGGAGCTGGAAGCGTGATTCAGTTTCTGCAGTCCTCGGTGCTACTGAGTCACGACAGAAGAGTGTCCTTGTGTGATCAATCTGTGGGAGATGGTAGATGACAGGAGACAAAGCATGGGAGATGTATTTGTGGACAATGTTTTTGTTCTAAGGGTTAAATTGTTAATAGTCTTGTGCCTGTCTACATTTCAATATCTCCTCTGTGTGGTGAGTAGCAATCTATCCTTTTCGTATTGTTGTTTTGGTTTAGAGATGTTAAGTTGGAAATCCCAAGGAAATCTTTTGATGGAATTAAATTGACACCTTGACCAAACATCAGACTTGTAAAACATGAATGTAAATAGGCATACTTGTCTGTCTTACTGACTGAAATGAAACCACTCTATTGTTTGAATCACATTCAAAACTTGCAAAAAGAAAAAGAAAATCAGTTTAATATACTCAGAAAGTCATGGTAACCTGTGTGTATTTCATGTTGCATTTGATGTACATAATTTTAATGTACATCTATGTCTATATTCTACAAATCACTGTGAAGAACATGGCAGAGGGTACATCTCACTGTACTGGTTATTGGGGCTTTTTTCCCATTCAGTTCAAATGTAACATAGGAAAAATGATAATTTAAACGCCTCTGTGCATGGTGTAATTAATCTAATCTTATCCTCAATACCCCCTTGGAAGCAATATGCAAGTGTTGTATATTCCTAGAGTCATCATTTGAAGTCACTTTTTAAAACTTTGTTAGCAGACTTTCTCAGGATAGCTTCCATCTATCTTTGAGTTTGTGCCAGTTCCATTCTTTCTACATCTCAGTGATACTCTCGCACAGGTCAAACAAACCAGTGACCATTCAAGCTGCCCTTCTCTCTATACTTTCAATATCCCCCGTTAGCTCCATTTGGTACAGGTCCCACACCCTTGAGCAAAATTATAGGATGGGTCACATGAATGATTTGCAAGCAATCTCCCTTGTATATTGTTTGCATTTCTCTAGTGTGCTCCCACTAAACTGATGTCTGCTACCTGTTTTACCCGTGACAGAGCCTTTATGAATGTTCCCCTTCGTGTCTCTACTAAGTGTGACACCCGAGAATTTCTGAGAGTTAACAGGTTCCAACTGTGACGTACTAGGATCACATTCATAGGATACAATGTTTCTTCATTTTAAGAAGTGCACAGTTTTATATTTTTGAACATTTAAAGCAAGCTATCAGTCATTGCACCACTTTGAAATCTTATCAAGGTTTACTGAATTTTTGAACAGCTTTGTTCAGGCTGTATTTGTTGTAGGTAATTGCGTCTGCAAAAAGTCTTAGGTTACAGTTAATATTATCTGCAAGATCATTAATATACAACATGAACAGTAAGGGATCCAATGCTACTTTCCTGAGGTAGACCCGAAGTTATTTCTACATCTGTCAGTGACTCTCCAGCCAAAATAATGTGCTGCATCCTCCCTACAAAGAAATTCTCAATCCATTTACATATTTCGTCTGATACCCCACATGATCGTACTTTTGATGATAGGCTTAAGTGTGGTATTCAGTCAAATACTTTTCAGAAACCGAGAAACACTGCTTCTACCTGGACTGCCTTGATGCATGTGAGAAAAGTACGAGTTACGATTCACATGGTCTGTGTTTACGAAATCCACACTGGTTGACATGGAGGAGATCGTTCTGTTCAAGATATTTCATTATGTTGAGCTCAGAATATGTTCTAAGATTCTACAACAAATGGATGTTAAGAATATTGGACACTAGTTTTGGGGGTCACTTCTGCTGCTCTTCTTTAAACAGATGTGAGCTGTGCTTTCTTCCAACTACTTGGGACTGGCTTATGTTCCATGAATCTACAATATATTATAGTTTCCAGAGAGGCTAAGTCGACCACAAATTTGGTATAGAATCTGGTATGGATTCCATCTGGCCCTGGGGCTTTGTTCAATTTTAGCGATTCATCTGTTCTCAGTGCCACTGACATTGATATATATTTCACACATGTTTTTGGTGGTATAAGAAGTAAGTTAGGACAATATTCCTGTGTTTTAATCATGGGAGGTCCCAAAGAACACTGCATTCATTTATTCATCAACCCTCGGGCGAGTACATGATAAAGAGTTTTGATAAAATCTTAATTAAGAATTAGACCTTAAATTTATATTTAGGATACCACACTGTCATAGACCTCTTCTACCTCATCAACGCAGTCTGTACATGACTCTCAAAGTGTGTGTATGGTAGTTCTCTCACTGCAAGGGATGATTTAGTATAAATCTTTAGGCTAGCATACTTGAAACTATTTTGAGACTTACTATAGTGTAGTCTGTCTATATTACTTCTGTTTCTTTTGCCATAACTGTGGATAGAACTTCTGTAAGTTAAAGTCTCTGGTTGCTGTCTTTATGAGAATAGCTAGGCTTTAATATAAAGGAAAGATAGAGTCAATATTGTTTGTTCTTTGAAATGTGGCTGGTGTAACGCTCTGTTTGGAATGCTTGTAATTGTTCTCCACACAAACACTATTTTGCACCAGAAGAATTGACCCATATGTTATTTCTACAAGTTAAATGAGAGTGGAAGAAAGCATAATAGGATGACTGAAGCTGTTCATTACTAGGACCTGGATTTTAATTACCTAAAAAACAGTGAAATATGCAAGCATTTATGACCTAAAACTTACATAAATATGACCTTAAAAAATAAAATATGACTTAATAGAAGTTTATTTAAAGTATTCTTGTTTGTTTGTTTAATTTTTTATTCACCATAAAGTAATACAAAATTCACTTCTCAAAATATTGTAAGTATAGTTCTTTATTTCTGTAGGGTTTGTGGCTAATTTGCACCTATTTTTTGAATGTCTGAATGTTTTATTTTCAGAACACAAAGTACAGTGAAAAGATCGTCTATTGAAACCGTAAAACAATGTTTTTATTTCTACATAGTATTTAAAGTGTTTCACATTATTTAATACCGTATGTCAAACTTCAGTATCTGCAAAGTTGCACTGGATCACAAAGTGCATTTTCAGGTTTTCCATTGTCAAAGATCTACGGTTGTTGCTGAGGTTAGTTTTGTACCTGGAAAAGCTCCTCTCCACTTCACAAGACGTCACTGGAGCATATTTGAAGGCAGCCAGCTCACAGAGTTCGGCTTTGTTTCAGTATCTTCAAATGTTGTCATTCCCTGAAAGACTGTCACTAATTTTGCACAGTGTAGAATATCCAGGATTCCATTGTAGAACACTTTACCATTTGGTTTTCACTTTGTCAGCCACATGACCACGAGCTCGACCCAACTCACTCTGCACATGTTGCACAGTACTCAGGGCCTCACATAGCTGAGTGCCAACAGCTTCCAGTCATTTGATGGCTTTTGATATCACTGAAAAATTGATGTTGATGTATGCCAAGTTTTGAGACAATGTATCTGTATAAACTTCTTTCACAATTTTGATAGCACTTGATCCATCGCTCTCAAGCTCACAGAAAATTGTCTTTATTTGGATGTAGTTGGTGCAGTAATATTCAGCAGCATTAAGCCAAGAACCGCATTGTATAAGAACAGGTTTAGGTGGGAGGGGCGTTGAAGGTGCTTGTTCCTTGAATTTCTGCACCCGTAGCGGAGCCTTCACATAGATTTTCTTGCCACAGGAAATTAATTTGTCAACATCAGGGTAATTTGATCGCACCTCTTCGGCAACTCAGAGCAACACATGCGCAAGGCAAGTGGCGTACACCATACTGGGGTAGAGAATCTGAAGCCCTTTGGCTGCTTTAGCCATATATGAAGCACCATCTGTTACAAGCAGCAAGACATTGTCTCTTTTCACACCATCTGGCACAGTAGCTTCAGAGAGTTGTCAAACAAAATAGCAATCATCAAATTGTTTACTCTATCGAGAGCTTCGCACGTTAGTAGGAACGTATCTCCAGGGCCATCAACTTCTAGAACACCAACAACAACATTTGCAATATATCGCCCACTAATATCTATAGTTTCATCTATCAACAGCCAGATCTTTTGCTCAGCAGTGGTAATTCTTATTTTGTTGATCACATCGTTGTAGCATACGGATAAATAGTTCTTTGTCAGCGTAGATCATCTGGAACAGGATGTGTTGTGTACTTCTCCAAGAACAGTCTGAAGCATAGATTCTTCAGCTTTTCCAATGGGATGTTGCAGGACACTATCATCTCACACAAATCCTTGCAGAATGATTGCACGGTTGACTATTGACCTGTCTGTTCAAATAACAGAGTTTGCCTGCTGTTATTTTCAGCACTTCATTTCATACAGCTGCTGTGTTTAGTGGTATTACAGTGTTGTTGCACATTAAAGCACTTTTCTGCACTAACTTGAACTTCACACAGTTTACAAAATAATATTTCCCCATCGGTACTAAAGAACTTTTCTCCAAATCCTCGAACATATCCTCGCAACTTCACGCTGTCGGAGCACTTTGTTTAGGCATGTTGAACAAGGCAAAGGCTGTATTCAAACTGGTTACTGAGTACACCTGTGCAACTGCGATGATTATTATGGCAGAAGCCGCATTTGTTGGCTCTAAGAGCGTATTGTCAATTGTGCGCAACAATGTTTTATGTTTGCGAAACAACTGTTGTGGTACATCAGTTTTCTGCTACAGTCCTGAGAAATAAAGCTGTGTACTAATTTATCTGTTTATCGTTCACAATTGCACGTTAAATATTGTCTCGTGAGCGATATATTCATTTTCTTATTTGTGTGTCCCGTAAGATACGAGAAAAACGGTATATGCATTTTTGGCAGAAGTTGACGGAAATATGACCTATATTAAAAGTTAGCCATAATATGACCTATTACCAATATTTGTTGAAATATGACTCTATATGCACAACCAAAATACATTTTTCAACACTAAAAAGCCTAGATTTGTGTATAAATTGTTCTAAAATTCACCCTATAGTTAAAAAAATGACTTGTCATTAAAATCAGGGCTCTATTCATTACTGAGACAGGGTTTTAATTTGCATAATAAGTAAATCGTGTGATAATTCTATGCACAGTTGGCCTGTGTGTGCATCTCATTTTAGTTGTAGGTCCAAAAGTATTCCTAGTAGTCTGGCAGATTCACACTCATTTACCATTTAATTTAATTTGTGGAGATAAAATTGTATTATTTCACTTTTTCTTTTATTTAGTATTAGTTCAATTTTTGTAGCCACTGCCTAGAGATACCCAACATTATCATTGTTTGATTTTCACTTCATCTATTTAAGGAATGGTCATTATGACAGTTGAATTATCAGCATATATTACTGTCATGTAGGACAAAGAACTGTGCAGGTCATTCATGTAGATTAGAAACAGAAAAGTCCCAGGACAGAATCTTGTGGCACTCCTTTAGCAACAGGTAGGGCATTTAATCCACAATTATTTACATTGACAACTATTAGATATCACATGATACAGTGTCAGATGCTTTGCTTAGATCAAGGAGCATAGAACGAACAAAATAATGGCTTTCAAAACATTTAGAAACGCGAGATTTTACAGCTTCAGTGGTACATATACCTAGCCTAAAGCCATACTGCGAAGAAGAGATTAGCTTACTGTTTTCAAAGTAGCTGCAGAGTTGCTCTTTCTCACAATGTTCTACGACCTTTGGTATCAAATAATGGAAAATTCAAGATGGAATAATGACAACATTGTGAAAAGGATAGATTGCTACTCACCATATAGTACAGATGTTGAGTCATAGACAGGCACAACAAAAAGACTGTTAAACAAGTAAATTTTTGCGCGTGCACGCACACACGCACATATACATACACACATACATACATACATTTACACATGTGCCTACAATTGCTATATTCCCAGACCTCTGGAAAGTATTTCCACTTCATTTTTGCAGTGTTCACGTTGAGGCTTCCCGTCAGTTAGGAAACAGTCATGCTCCCATTCGTAGTTGTACGTTCCTGTGAGACAATCATTATAACATGATTAGTTGCCATGTACTTTTGTGAAACCAAGCATCCATTTATGGGGTGGTGAAAAGTCTGTGGTGAACAGAGCGCATACTTACTTTAAGGCTGAAAAACAACAGGGCATGAGCAGATCAACATGACAGCCAGTAAAGAGAACTTCATATCTTATACCACCAGAAAAGAATTGTTGCGGGTGAGAGAAGTTTGCATTAGACAAGTTTACACAGAGTCATAAGAAGGAAAATACATGCTTTCTATGTGGAAAGTCAGTTTATAACAATAGCAGCCATATTGGAAAAGTTGAATACTGGGAGGTGGGAGACTTTCATAATACAAGTGAAAAAACCCTTTGATGCATTGTTTGAAAATTGGGCTACACATACAAAAAGTTCAACAAAAAACCTGTGCGGATGGAAAAAAAACAGAATAGCAAGAAAAAGAGACTGTTTCATGCAGAAACACTAATGAGAGTTGATGTAGTGCAAATCATTCCAGAAAGCCTGCATGTTATGAGAAGAAAATGCTTTGTGCATCAGAAAATGTACGTGATTATCATGGTAAGAGTGGAATGTCTGGAAAGGAAGAATCTAAACACTGACCAATTCTAGAAAAAGGATTAAAATCTGCCTAATTGGGAATGAAGATGGGTTCTTGCAAGATGGTGCTGTATGTTTTATTGCATAAAAATGATGTGCAAATTATAATTCTGAGATGAATGCCAGACACTAAGCAAAGCGGCTTAGGAACATTCTTGACAAAATTACCAGACAGATTTGTATTTGTTTTAGGTCAGGCTGCCTATCAAATAATGATAAATCCAATAGCCATCTACAAAATGAAGAAAGTATTCTACTGTTGAATGGGTGGAGAGCAACAATACAGAGCTCCCATCTAATGACGTATCATATGAGGAACTTACTAGAAGCCCACTGGTACGCCCATGACCACACTTCAGGTGACAAGAATACTTTTGGAAAGTGTATTCTGCTCAGTGGACAAGGATATAAAACGTCTATGATGGCCTGTGGTGCATTGCAATTTCAATGCCATTAGAAGTATTTGGGCCTTTGTCAAGGACAAGGTAAAAAAGGAGAACAAGCATTTTAAGACACGATACTTGTGTCGCACCACTGTGGAAAGTGTTCCCCAAAGTTTCTACAGGAATTCAGTGAGTCATGTACACAAACGTGAAAGTTGTTATGCACACAGAGTTCAGTGACTTGAATAACAAGACCATTGCTGACCTGAGGGAGAGGACTGCAATAGCACCAGTGAGACCTCAGCTAACGAGGAAAGTGATTAAGTTAAGTTTTATTTCATTCATCGTTTTTTCCTGCAAAATTTATTTGAGCTAATCAGTTTTTCATTTATATTAAAATGTACAATACATTTCATGGTTCATGAATTGAGAGCTGCTTGTATATCGAGTGTTCACTTGCAATTTCCCATATTGTTGCACATATATTGCAGCTACTAATGCATTTGCTTTGCAAATTCTTAGCTGACAAACATGAGGAGTGTTAATTAGTAATGACATACAATGTAACCAACAAAAGTTCAAGCTTTACACTTGTGTTTTCTGTGCCACTTTAGCTTCAACAGTAAGCTCAATCACAGCATCTTGCTTTTGGTGTTATAGCAATGAAACAACTAGTCAGAAAATAACAAAAATCTTCCTGCAAATATAACAAGTTTTTATCTTTAAACTATGCAAAGGAAATTTTTCTCTTAAACACAGTTAGTCTTCTACTGTCTTTCACCAAAAAATGCTTCAAAAAGCGTTTTCTCTTAAATACTATCACATATGTTGGCTGCATTTCAATTAAAATGTAATCACTAAATAAAAGTAGACATTTCCTGATTCTGGCAAGGTACAGCTCATTGGTGTTTGTCATGCAATGTAACCAGAATATAAGCTCAAAATCAGAAGTCAGTCATTATGAAATGGATAATAGGAGTAGTAGGAGTTTCTTACACCCACAATACTTCCGTCTATCTCATCGCATGCTCTTCCTTTTCCACCTGTCTATTACCATTCTCCCTCTGCCACCTGCCTCCTACGCATCCCCCTGCCCTCATCTTTTCTTTCTTTGACGATCTCCTCCTCACAACTCTCTCAGTCCATCTCTTCCCCTCCCCCTCCCCCCCACCCCCACCCCCGTCTCTCTCTCTCTCTCTCTCTCTCTCTCTCTCTCTCTCTCTCTCTCTCCCCGTCTACCAGTTACCCCCACAGTACTTCTTCCCAGTAGTATGTGTACCAAAGGAGGCTGAAATTGAGTCAGCAGTTCAGGAGGATGTGTAGGACACTCACACACACACACACACACACACACACACACACACACACACACACACACACGTGTACGTACATACGCAATATGGTACAGACTCAGCCATGTGATATGATCATATGTCCCAAAACATGTTGATAAAATCCTTGTGACCTTGTTAAAACACTGAACAGCACAAATAAGAGGGAAACAGCGTTACATACTTCTAAAGCAGCAGTCGGCAAATGGCAGACCACGGTCCAGATCTGGATGGTGGGAGGTCAAAAACTGACCTGCCAAAAATTTTTTGAAATGATAAATTACATACTCACATTATTTTTAAAAAAATATTTTTCTGTTGATAACAATTCATTTGATTTCCACCCATATAACTTTTTCTAGTTGTGTGTGATTAACTGCTAAGTAATTAGAATTCTTAACGGTTAGTTGTAGATGTATTAAATACATAATTGTTTTGCTGTGCAGCGCAGGAGAGTGCGGTGAAGAGTGAGGGTGGAAGGGAACAAGCTGGCACACCATGTTACGTCGATCCACATAAAAGCTCTGGACACATGAATCCAACCCAAAAATTGTATTTAATGAACAAGGAAATTTTATAAATTGATTTCAGACTCTGGCAACCTCTGAAACCTCAATTAAATCGGAGAAAGCATATACATTTAAACAATATCTTTTTGTGCTCGTAACTCAAACAGTATCTTATATCTATTTTATGAAACTTCAGCCGAGTTCATTCGCCAGTGATGATTGACAATGAAGCAACTCCTTTGCGGTGCAGCTCCTTTGGTGTACAGCAGCAATCACTTTGACACAGAAGTAGCTCCTTTTGCAGTGCATCGGCACTTGCTGTGTGCCAAGAACGTATTTTTATAAAGAACGAATCTAAATAAAATACAAAAATTTTATCGCCACCTCATCAGTAGTTGTTGCGATCTCGTATGGAGGATTTTGTTATTGTCGTGGCTTATAACATTTCTTTGGCATCGACATGGACCCTAAAAAGTGTAAAGTTGATAGTGAAAATAGGAAGTTTTTGACTTAGTAGGCTGAAAAATACTGTTTTACACTGTCTGATAGGCCTGGAGCTCTTCATTTGCCTCATATGTAGCAGAACTGTCACTCTTCTCAAAAGTGCCAATGTAAAGTGACACTATGAAACAACTCATCAGCAATTCCATAAAAAATTTTCTCTGCGTAGTGAAACTCGTCAAGGAAAAACTCTGGGCTTATCTAGCTTCTTAAAAAAGAATCACGGCCTTCCTAGTTAGTTCTGTGAGCGAGAAAGAAAAATCTACAGAAGCAGCAAGGCGTGTATGTTGGTCACACAGTAAACACCGGAAGCCATTTTCAGAACCTGAGATAGTTAAAAAAAAATGTTGGAAGTGACTTTGGCACTTTTTTAAGAGAGAAAGGATGTTGTTGTCACCATTCAAGGTATTCCATTGTTGACAAGTAGTAATACAAGGATAACCAAAACTTTGGCTGCTGACGATAAAAGTAGTTTGATCGAGCTTCTGCAGAAGGTACCTTCGTGCACCATAGAAGTAGATGAATCGTGTGATGTTGATGAACAACAAATGTCTATTTTTGTATATTCAAAGTAAAGAATTTAGGGAAGAATTGCTAACAATATTGTAGTTGAAGGGCAAGACTTGAGGAGAACAATTTATTCAAGACTTTTGATGGCTTCATTACAAAATCAAACATTAGTTATGTTAAAATTGGCTCTCTTTCAACTGAAGGAGTACTGGTGGTCGGTGAAAAGAGGAGGACCAGTAAAGAGAATCAAAGATAAGAATTCTGGGCTACCATCTTTCAGCTCTTTGTGGAAAACTTACTGTGGCTCTGAAAGAAGTAATGAACAGGTTGATAACGTTGATTAATTTTATGAGGCCTTGTTGTGCTCTTCAGCACAGACAGTTCAAAGATTTGCCTTCAGAGTGCGATTCGGCACATCCTGATGTACTGCATTACAACAGTGTTCATTGGCTAACTAAAGGTCAAGTGATTGAATGTTTTGGGCAAATAAAAGAAGTAGTAACATCCTTCCTAGAAAACCTGAATTCACAAGAAGCAAGAAACCATTTGGAGTTTCTAGCAAACGAATGCAGTATGCTAGCTGTGGCTTTCTTGAAAGACATTCTGAAACATTGAAATGTGTGCAATACCAAGTTACAAGGAAATGGGAAATTAATATGTGATCTGATACAAAACGTGTCTTCTTTCCATTGTAAGCTGGATGTCTTTGAAAAATCCATTGCAACTCAAGAATTTTTTCATTTTCCAATGAGTTTTGAATATAAAGATAATTCTGAAATAGACATTTCAGTATTCTCAAGTTTTATGTCAGATCTTAAGAAGGAATTCGCAGCAAGATTCCAAGGCTTTTCAGAGATAGAAAAACTGTCACGATTCTTAAAACTTCCTATTGAAATTCCTCCAGCAGCAGAATGGATGGATGTAGCTGTGAAATTGTGCTCCCTTTCAAAGCCTTCACCCCAAATGAAGATAAATGACTTGCAGGAAGACATTTCCTTGCAAACTTATAAAACGGCATCCATTGAAGAATTTTGGAGTAAATATGTCCCAGAAAAAGACGAAAATTGCAAAAAATGAGCCATATACCATGCTATTACATTTGCTTCTGCACTAATTTGTGAAATTTCATTTTCAAAAATGAATTTTTGGAGAACAAATTTCACTTAAGATTAACACCCGCCCACCTTGAAGACACTGTTTGCATAAGCTGCTCCCCATGTGAACCTAACTTTAAGAAACTGGCTCAAGACAGCAAATGTAATTTCTCTCATTGACTTTTTAATACAAATATGCCTACTCTTGTACTTAGCGAATTATTTAAGAACTAAGAGATGACTCACCAAAAGGCAGAAGTGCCGCGCTGTCGACAGATACACAAACGAAAGGTACAGAGCTTTGCTATCTTTCGGAATGAAGCTACCTCAGGTTTAAGCCAGGGAGGATACAGGAGTGAAGGATGTGCTGTAAGGATAGCTCCCATCTGTGCAGCTCAGAAAAGCTGGTGGTGGTGGTGGTGGTGGTGGTGGTGGTGGTGGTGGTGGTGGTGGGGAGAATCCAGATGGCACAGATTATGAAGCAGCCACTGAAATTTTGCATGTTGTGCTCTGCTGAATGTTGTGCCACTGGGCCGTCTGTCTTGTTTTTGGCAATAGTTTGATGGTGGTCATTCATTCTGGTTGACAGCTACTTGGTTATCATATCTATGGAAAAATGTACAGTGGTTGCAGCAGAAATGGTGCATAACATGGCTGCTTTCACAGGTGGCCCAGTGTCTGATGGGGGAGGATAAGCCTGTGATGGGATGGGAGTAAGAGGTGCTGGGTGGGTGGATATGGCAGGTCTTGCATCTGAGTCTTCCACAAGGGTATCGTCCTTGTGGCGGGGGACTGGGGACGGGAGTGATAGCGAGATCGACTAAGTTGATGTGAAGGTTGGGTGGACAGCAGAACACTGCTTTGGGAGGGGATGGAAGTATCTTGGGTAGGATATCCCTCATTTCAGAGCATGATGACAGATAATCAAAGCACTGATGAAGGATGTGGTTCACTCGTTCGTCACAGGTGGTTTTGGATGACAAAGGGGACACTTCTTTATGGTTCATTCATGGGATGGACGTGAGGGTCAGATGTGTGGAGGACATGGCACGGGAGAGTTGTTTGTGTATTAGGTATGGAAGATATTGTTCGTCTGCGAAGGCCTATGTGAAGCCTCCAGCATACTGAGTCAGGGCGTTCTCATCACTGTAGGTGTGTCTGTCATTGGTAGTCAGGCTGTATGGTAGGGAATTTTTTGTGTGGAAGGGGTGGCAGCTGTCAAAATGCAGGTACTGTTGGTGATTGATGGGTTTGATGTGGACTGAGATGTGGATGGAGCCATCTGTGAGAAGGAGATAGACATCTAGGAAAGTGGCACGGCACAATAGGTGGAGTACCAGGTGAAGTGGATGGGGGAGAATGTGTTGAGATTGTGGAGGAAGGATAATAGAGTATCCTGGCCTTGGGTCCAGATTATAAAGATATCATCAATAAACCTGGGAAGCTAGGAACATTTCCTTTAGGTGGCACGTGAAGAGATTGACATAGGAGGGTGCCACACAGATGCCCATGGTTGTGCCACTAATTTATTTGTATACCTTCCTTCCATAGGTGCAGTAGTTAAGGGTTAGGATGTGGTTGGTTATGTGTATGAGGAATGAAGTGGTGGGTTTGGAATCTGCAGGGTGTAGGGGAAGAGGTAGTGTTCAGTTATGGCAAGGCCATAGGCATGAGGTATGTTGGTGTATAACAATGTTGCATCTACAGTGACGAGCAGGGACCCAGGAGGTAACAGTGTGGGAATGGTGCAGAGCTGGTGCAGGAAGTGGTGGGTATCTTTGACGTGGGAGGCTAGGTTGAGGACAATTGGTTGCATGTGTTGGTCAACAAGGGCTGAGATTCTTACGGTGGGAGCCCTGCAACCAGCAACAATGGAGTGCTCAGGATTTGTTAGGTTTGTGGATTTCAGGCAGCACATAGACGGTTGCATTGCGGGCTGTTGTTAGAGTGAGCAGGGAAACTGATTCAGGGGAGAGGTTCTGGAAATGGCCTAAGGACTTCAGCAGGAATTGGAAGTTATATTGGACTTCTGGGTTGGGGTCACTTTGGAAGAACTTGTAGGTAGAGGTGTAGGACATCAGGTGGAGGTCCTCTGTCAATTAGTCACTCCAGTTTGTCACAACAGTGGAGGAACTTTTGTCTGCCTGGAGCATGATCAGGCCAGGATCCATTTTTAGGTTGTGTCAGTCAGTCCTTTCTTCTGCTGAATGGTTGCTGTTTTTAGGGAGGGACCTGGGGAAGGATAGTGAGTCCAAGTTGGAAGTTAGGTATTCCTGGAAGGTGACATAGGGATGGTTAGGTGGAAGTGTGGGAGGGTTACAGTTGGATGGTGGTACAAATTGGGGCAGGCAGTGTTCGATGTTAGGATTGCATTGGTTTTGGTTGGGGGAGTTGGTGGCAAAGAAGTGTTTCCACTGTAGGGAGCAGGAAGGGAGCAGGAGAAGAAGAGTAGGACTTTCAAAAGTCCAACATGGTTAAACCTAGGAATAGGGCTGAATGTGAGGCCTTTGGATGGGACTGAAACTTCTGTAGGTCAGAGGATTTTGGTGGAGAGGTTAACAACATTGTTTTGGTATTGTCTCAGTTCTGGATTGCATGCAGTGCTGGTAGGGGGTTTTGGGAGTTTACACTGGGAGAAGGGTGGGGGTTGGATAGCAGTGCCCCAAGACGGGAGTAGGATTTCAGCAGGCTGGATAACTTGTGGAGATGGTGTTTGAAATGTTCTTCCTAAATTGATATCATGACCATCCAACACCCAGAAGAACATTACAAACACCACCTCCGCAAGTTAGCCAGCCCACTGAAATCCTATTCCCACCTTGGGCACTACTATCCAACCCCACCCTACTCCCAGTATTCCTCCTCATCAACCCCTCACAGCACCTGAACCTGCATAGCTGACATTTTCAACTTACTACATCCTCCAAAACCCCCTACCAACACTCCACTAAATCCAGAACCGAAATAATACCAGAGCACTGTTGCTAATCTCTCCACCAAAATCCTCAGCCCCACAGAAGTTTCAGTCCTATCCAAAGGCCTCACATTCAGACCTACTCCCAGGTTTAACTACGTTGGACTTGTGAAATAACTACTCTCCTTATCTCGCTCCCTACAGTGGAAACACTTCATTGCCACCAAACCCTCCAACCAAATCCAGTCCAATCCTAACAATGAACATTGCATGTCCCACTTTGTACCATTCAATTGTGACCCTCCCATACTTCTGCTTAACCTTCCCCTAACCACCTACCAGGATTTCCTAACTTCCAACCTGGGCACGCTATCCTTCCCTATGTCCTTCCCTAAGAACAACAACCTTTCAGTAGAAGAAAGGTCTCCCCTACACAACCTAAAAATGGATCCTGACCTGATCAACCTCCTGGCAGACATAGGTTCCACCATTGTTGTGACAAAATGGAGTGAATCCATATCCTTGCTCACCCCAATGGCAGCCTGTGCTGCCTGAAATCCACAAACCTAACAAATCCTGGGCCCCTTAATTATCACTGGTTACAGTGCTCCCACCGAAAGAATCTCAGCCCTTGTTGACCAACACATGCAACCAATTGTCCTCAACCTAGCCTCCCACATCAAAGATACCAACCACTTCCTGCATCAACTCTGCACCATTCCCACACTTTTACCTTCTGGGCCCCTACTCGTCACTGTAGATGCAACCTTGTTATACACCAACATACCTCATGCCCGTGGTCTTGCCATAACTGAACACTACCCTGCAGATTCCAAACCCACTACTTCATTCCTCATACACCTAACCAACCACATCCTAACCCTTAACTACTTCACCTTTGTAAGGAAGGTATACAAATAAATTAGTGGCACAACCGTGGGCATCTGCGTGGCACCCTCCTATGTCAATCTCTTCACGTGCCACCTAATGGAAATGTTCCTAGCTTCCCAGGTTTATTGATGATATCTTTATAATCTGGACCCAAGGCCAGGATACTCTATTATCCTTCCTCCACAATGTCAACACATTCTCCCCCATCCACTTCACCTGGTACTCCACCTATTGTGCCGTGCCACCTTCCTAGATGTCAATCTCCTTCTCACAGATGGCTCCATCCACATCTCAGTCCACATCAAACCCATCAATCACCAACAGTACCTGCACTTTGACAGCTGCCACCCCTTCCACACAAAAAATTCCCTACCATACAGCCTGGCTACCAATGACAGACACATCTGCAGTGATGAGAACTCCCTGACTCAGTATGCTGGAGACTTCACATAGGCCTTCGCAGACAAACAATATCTTCCATACCTTATTCACAAACAACTCTCCCATGCCATGTCCCCCACACATCTGACTCTCATGTCCATCCCATGAATGAACCACAAAGAAGTGCCCCCTCTGTCACCCAAAACCACCTGTGACTGGAATGCTTTGATTATCTGTCATCATGCTCTGAAATGAGGGACATCCTACTCAAGATACTTCCATCCCCTCGCAAAGCAGTGTTCCACCACCCACCCAACCTTCACAACGTGTTATTCAATCTTTATGTCAGTCCCACGCCCAGTCTCGTGCCAGGGGGATGATATTCTTGTGGAAGATCCAGATGCAAGACCTGTCATATCCACCCACCCAGCACCTCTTACTCCCATCCCATCACAGGCTTATCCTGCCTCATCAGACACTGGGCCACCTGTGAAAGCAGCCATATTATGCACCAGCTCTGCTGCAACCACTGCACAGTTTTTTACATAGATATGACAACCATCCAGCTGTCAACCAGAATCAATGGCCACCATCAAACTGTCGCCAAAAACAAGGCCGACCACCCAGTGCCACAACATTCAACATAGCGCGACAGGAGAGATTTCAGTGGCTTCTTCATAACCTGCGCCATTTGAATCCTCCCCACCACCACCACCAGCTTTTCTGAGCTGCACAGATGGGAGCTATCTGTACAGCACATCCTTCACTTCTGTAACCTTCCTGGCCTAAACCTGAGGCAACTCGCTTTCCCCCTAGCCCCCATCCACTAGTATGTGTAAGGGTGGGGGGGAGGGGCTGTTGCTTGCGTGTGTGCACACCACCCGTTTCCCATCACCCCCACACAAATAGGTGTCAGATACTTCTGTCATGCCATCCAACGCCCTAATCTGTGAAATAGTGCACTCAGCTGTCTGCCACCTGCCTTCTGTATTTGCACCCTTAGCTTGCCCACGGATGTTTCCCTACCCTGCCATGAGCCGCTAGACACCTCCCCCAACCCTGTCCCTGCCTCCTACCTCTCTTCATACCCCACCCCACCCCAACCCACGCCACCCTGCACCCTCCCCCCCCCTCCCCCACCTCACCCCAGTACACTCACCGTGGGCCAGGAAAGAACTGGCAGTTCAATGAGCACAATGTAAGGAGACGTGTGTGTGTGTGTGTGTGTGTGTGTGTGTGTGTGTGTGTGTGTTTTGCATTTCCTAAATAATTCTTTATTCTCAACCAGAACTTTCCGTGCATTATTATCCCTCGATTTTATATTTTTGAGTGAAAATTAAAATAAAAATAGCATTGAATATAGATATTTTCTTGATTTTTCAGTACAAACAGGCGTATCTGTTGTATTTCATATTTTTTGTGAGTGAAAATAAAATAAAAAATAGTGAAACATATAATTTTTTCTGGAGTTTTAATACGAATATGCCTATATATTGTATTTGATATTAGTCTGAGAGTGAAAATTAAAATAAAAAATTAGTAAGGAATATGAGGTTTTTCTTCAGGACATCGATACACATTCTTAAAAGTATCAGATCCCTTCTAAAATTGCTTGCCAATTCCTGTTTTAAAGTAATCTATATTAACAAAATACCAGCAGGTGATTGTAGAACATTTTTATGTTGTTGTTGTGGTCTTCAGTCCTGAGACTGGTTTGATGCAGCTCTCCATGCTACTCTATCGTGTGCAAGCTTTTTCATCTCCCAGTACTTACTGTAACCTACATCCTTCTGAATCTGCTTAGTGTATTCATCTCTTCGTCTCCCTCTACGATTTTTACCCTTCTCGCTGCCCTCCAATGCCAAATTTGGTATCCCTTGATACGTCAGAACATGTCCTACCAACCAGTCCCTTCTTCTTGTCAAGTTGTGCCACAAACTTATCTTCTCCCCAATTCTATTCAATACCTCCTCATTAGTTATGTGATCTACCCATCTAATACTCAGCATTCTTCTGTAGCACCACATTTCAAAAACTTCTATTCTCTTCTTATCCAAACAATGTATCATCCATGTTTCACTTCCATACATGGCTACACTCCATACAAATATATCCAGAAACGACTTCCTGACACTTAAATCTATACTCAATGTTAACAAATTCTTCTTCTTCTGAATCGCTTTCCTTGCCATTGCCAGTCTACATTTTATATCCTCTCTACTACGACCATCATCAGTTATTTTGCTCCCCAAATAGCAAATAGCTCCTTTACTACTTGAAGTGTCTCATTTCCTAATCTAATTCCCTCAGCATACCCGACTTAATTTGACTACATTCCATTATCCTCGTTTTGCTTTTGTTGATGTTCATTTTATATCCTCCTTTCAAGACACTGTCCATTCCGTTCAACTGCTCTTCCAAGTCCTTTGCTGTCTCTGATAGAATTACAATGTCATCGGCGAACCTCAAAGTTTTAATTTCTTCTCCCTGGATTTTAATACCTACTCCCTCCCTTCCCAACCACTCCTTCCCTTACATGCCCCTCGACTCTTATAACTGCCATCTGGTTTCTGTACAAATTGTAAATAGCCTTTCGCTCCCTATATTTTACCCCTGCCACATTTAGAATTTGAAAGAGAGTATTCCAGTCAACATTATCAAAAGCTTTCTCTAAGTCTACAAATGCTAGAAACGTGGGTTTGCCTTTCCTTAATCTAGCTTCTAAGATAAGTCAAAGGGTCAGTATTGCCTCACGTGTTCCAACATTTCTACGGAATCCAAACTGATCTTCCCCGAGGTCGGCTTCTACCAGTTTTTCCATTCGTCTGTAAAGAATTCGCGTTAGTGTTTTGCAGCTGTGACTCATTAAACTGATGGTTTGGTAATTTTCACATCTGTCAACACCTGCTTTCTTTGGGATTGGAATTATTATATTCTTCTTGAAGTTTGAGGGTATTTCGCCTGTCTCATACATCTTGCTCACCAGATGGTAGACTTTTGTCAGGACTGGCTCTCCTAAGGCCGTCAGTAGTTCTAATGGAATGTTGTCTACTCCCGGGGCCTTGTTTCAGCGTAGGTTTTTCAGTGCTCTGCCAAACACTTTGCGCAGTATCGTATCTCCCATTTCATCTTCATCTACGTCCTCTTCCATTTCCATAATATTGCCCTCAAGTACATTGCCCTTGTATAGACCCTCTATATACTCTTTCCACCTTTCTGCTTTCCCTTCTTTGCTTAGAACTGGCTTTCCAACTGAGCTCTTGATATTCATACAAGTGGTTCTCTTTCCTCCAAAGGTCTCTTTAATTTCCCTGTAGGCAGTATCTATCTTACCCCTAGTGAGATAAGCCTCTACATCCTTAAATTTGTCCTCTAGCCATCTCTGCTTAGCCATTTTGCACTTCCTGTTTGATCTAATTTTTGAGACGTTTCTATGCCTTTTTGCCTGCTTCATTTACTGCATTTTTGTATTTTCTCCTTTCATCAATTAAATTCAATATTTCTTGTTACCCAAGGATTTCTACTAGCCCTCATCTTTTTACCTACTTGATCCTCTGCTGCCTTCACTACTTCATTCCTCAGAGCTACCCATTCTTCTTCTGCTTTATTTCTTTCTCCCATTCGTGACAATTGTTCCCTTATGCTCTCCCTGAAATTCTGTAAACCTCTGGTTTAGTCAGTTTATTCAGGTCCCATCTCCTTAAATTCCCACCTTTTTTGCAGTTTCTTCAGTTTTAATCTACAGGTCATAACCAATAGATAGTGGTCAGAGTCCACATCTGCCCCTGGAAATGTCGTACAATTTAAAACTTGGTTCCTAAATCTCTGTCTTACTATTATATAATGTATCTGATACCTTCTAGTATCTCCAAGATTCTTCCATGTGTACAACCTTCTTTTATGATTCTTGAACCAAGTGTTAGCTATGATTAAGTTGTGCTCTGTGCAAAATTCTACCAGACGACTTCCTCTTTCATTTCTTACCCCCAATCTGTATTCACCTACTATGTTTCCTTCTCTCCCTTTTCCTACTCTCGAATCCCAGTTGCCCATGACTATTAAATTTTTGTCTCCCTTCACTGCCTGAATAATTTCTTTTATCTCATCATACATTTCATCTATTTCTTCATCATCTGCAGAGCTAGTTGGCATATAAACTTGTACTACTGTAATAGGTGTGGGCTTCGTGTGTATCTTGGCCACACTAATGCGTTCACTATGCTGTTTGTAGTAGCTTACCTGCACTCCTGTTTTTTTTATTTGTTATTAAACCTACTCCTGCATTACGCCTATTTGATTTTGTATTTATAACCCTGTATTCACCTGACCAAAAGTCTTGTTCCTCCTGCCACCGAACTTCACTAATTCCCATTATATCTAACTTTAACCTATCCATTTCCATTTTTAAATTTTCTAACCTACCTGCCCGATTAAGGGATCTGACATTCCACGCTCTGATGCGTAGAACACCTGTTTTCTTTCTCCTAATAACAACGTCCTCTTGAGTAGTCCCCTCCCGGAGATCCGAATGGGGGACTACTTTACCTCCGGAATATTTTACCCAAGAGGACGCCATCATCATTTAACCATACAGTAAAGCTGCATGCCCTCGGGAAAAATCACGGCTGCAGTTTCCCCTTGCTTTCAGCCGGTCGCAGTACCAGCACAGCAAAGCCGTTTTGGTTAGTGTTACAAGGCCAGCTCAGTCAATCATCCAGACTGTTGCCGTGCAACTGCTGAAAAGGCTGCTGCCCCTATTCAGGAACCACATGTTTGTCTGGCCTCTCAACAGATACTCCTCCGTTGTGGTTGCACCTATGGTACGGCCATCTGTATCGCTGAGGCACACAAACCTCCCCACCAACGGCAAGATCCGTGGTTCATGGTGGGGCATTTTTATGAATCAAGCCCTTAACATCCCCATTGCTTGGCGTAGCAGTACACTTATGCAAATAATGAGTCATGTACGTACTAAATTTGGGTTGAAATTGGTGCAGGCATCCTTCAGTAATGCTTTTATGTCAACCCTCAGTCATCGCGGTACTAGTCCTACTGTCACAGGGTTTTTCCAAGTGATCCATGTGTAAAGTTTGATGGAAATTGCTTTGGGTGTTACAGAAAGGGGCTGATATGCTGGTGTCAGTGTCTTTGCCTCCCCCTGCCTCTTTCCCCACCTCAAGCCTAGCAACCCCAGAGACTATAGATTTGATACTAATATTAGTGGTTATCAATGTCACAGGAGCATATTACCCTCACAGTATTTTTATACAAATAATGAGTGGTAAAAATTACTCCAGATATCCCTGTGTTAAACTTCTCTCTCCCCATTTTCCCCCACTACATCCCCATCCCTATGGAAGGTATGTATTGTTTACTCTTACAGTGCTTGTTTCCATATTTTAAATTGCAAAGGTTGAAACTTTAATAGTGGCAACTGTTTATTTACAGCTCGTACAAAATAGGTACATGTTTCAAAGTTTTACTGACCTTCAAAGTAGTCACCAGCATTGTGTATAACCCGTTGCCAGTGATCTGGAAGTCGTAGGATACTCTTAGCAGTGCCAGTTGTGTTGACAGTTCGAGCAGTGTGGTCTATTGCCCAATGAATTTGTAGCAGTTCTGAGGCGAATGCCATGAAGTGTTTCCTTCAGTTTAGAAACAGAGTTGAACTTACGACGACTTAAGTCAGGGGAGTGCAGTAGGTGGTATATTGCGGGAGTGCAGTAGGTGGTGTGTCATTTAGCGGCCCCATCAGTCAAACAAATCAGTAACAGCTCGCACTGTACATGCTTGAGCGTTCGCCTGCAAAATGATGGTCAAGTCCTGTCTCTATGCTGTTCATTTTTGGAACAGAACCTACAATCAGCTTAAAGACAGAAGTGATGACACTTCCTGCAGGATCTGACCATCATTTTGCAGGACAATGCTCAAGCACGTACAGTGCAAGCTGTTACTGATTTGTTTGACTGATGGGGCTGCTAAGTGCTATACCACCTACTGCACTCCCCTGACTTAAGCCCTCGTGAGTTCAACTCGATTTCTAAATTGAAGGAAACACTTCACAGCATTCACTTCAGAACTGCTACGAATTCATCGGGCAATACTAAACTGTAAATAAATAGTTGCCCAACCCTCGTATATGCGTAGTACATTTGACTGATACCAATCCAGTTGTTTAAGAGGAGATGTGGTACATATGCGCATACATCCATTTTTTAAATGTATATAGATAGATTAACTCAATGAAGTTTTTGTGTTGCATATTAAATCCTTTTGAATGTACATTAACATGGTACCTACCATACTTAAGCCACTATCCTTTCCACAGACCTGACTGTTGTTTAATTGAATGTTAATGTTGCACAATGGCTTCCTTTGTTAATACGTAATACAATTTTGGAATTAGCCAAATGAGTTGGTCCCCTATGAAACCTATTTATCCTTGTGCCCTTGAGTTGTTGATCCTCATTCAAAATAGATGAATTAAACTGATTTACCATTTGAAGGATGATTTCTTACAATAATACTAAAATTAGGTTTGGACAGATTGTATGGTGTCAGTAGAACCATTAGTGTTCTCCTGTTATCATAAATATGTCTTAGGTATAAAGAAAGAAATAGAATTCACTTGCTATAGATTTTCTTTAGGGCCGCAGAGTTTGTAGCTAGATGTTGTGATAGACTTTGCTTTCATAATCCACATAGCATCTTTCTATGTATCATTCCAGACACCAAGTAGAAGTGATACATATGAGTAAATTTACCTATTTTTGTAGGCCTTCAAAAACCATGATCAAATTCTTTAGTTTGTCTTAAAAATGCTATTGGAACTGATGTGAGTAAGCAAGCATCATGCATTTTACTTAAATAATCTAAATAATGTTATGTTGTAATTTTTTCATTGTATGTTGCATATATCAAGAATTTTTGTTTTGCTTTATATAGGCTCGGGCAGAGGCATCTTGCTTGCACCAACTTCTTTACAGTAGCCAGCAGTGCTGTGAAGGGCTTGAACAAGAAAAGAGGTTATTAGCACAAAAGCTTGAGGAAGAAAAGTCTACTGCTGCATCTGCACATGCTCAGCATGTACAGGTTAGTAGATATAGTCTTAGTGATGTTACTGGGCTAGCTCAGTGGTCTAGTTACTTGGCTAGCTCAGTGGTCTAGTGGTTAGCCTCATAGGTGGCTACAGGCAAGGAAGCCATGGGTAGATTACTGGTAACCATCTTCATATGTGGATAGGTCTGCTATGGAACTCACTCAGCTTTGTGGGGCCAAATAAGAAGTTGCTCGATTAAATAAGAAATCAAAGTTACTTGTAAGCTGTTAATGTGGCATTGTGTAGATTTGTCTTGGAACCTTATGTTTTCATCTTCAACAATTAATTTAGCTGTTTTTTTTATGTTCTTATTTATTTTCAAGTAAGTATTTACTGTGTGTAGATAACTTTCTGTCAATTCAATTAACGAATCATTCAAGTAAGACTGTTGTTGTTGTCTACAGTCCAAAACTGTTTAGATGCATCTCTCCAGCTACTCTATCCTTTGCAAGCCTCTCCATCTACTGCAACCTACATCCTTCTGAATCTGCGTACTGTATTAATCACTTGGTCTCCCTCTATGAGTTTTAACCCTCCCCCTCTCAACCCACACATTTCCCTCCAATACTAAATTGGTGATCCCTTGACTTTTCAGAATGTGCCCTATTCATTGAGCCCTTCTTTTAGTCAAGTTGTGCCAAAAATTTCTTGTCTCCTCAAATCTATTCAGTACTACTCATTAATTACACGATCTACCCATCTAATCTTCAGCATTCTTCTGAAGCCCCACATCTCAAAAGCTTCTATTCTCTTCTTGTCTAAACTGTTTATTGTCCATGTTTCACTTTTATACATGGCTACACTCCATACAAACACCATAAAAAAAGACTTCCTAACACTTAAATTTAAATTCAATGTTACCAAATTTCTCTTGTTCGGAAGTGCATTTCTTGCCACTGCCAGTCTACATTTTTTTTTTCTACTTGAGCCATTATCAGTTATTTGGCTGTTCAAATAGCAAAACTCATCTACTACTTTATGTGTGTCATTTCCTAATGTAATTCCCTTAGCATTATCTAATTTAATTTGACTACATTTCATTACCCTTGCTTTGCTTTTGCTGAAATTCATCTTATATCCTCCTTTCAAGATACTGTCTATTCTGTTCAACTGCTCTTCCAGCTCCTTTGCTATCTCTGACAGAATTACAATGTCACTGGTAAACCTCAAAGTTTTTATATCTTCTCTCTGAACTTTAATTCCTACACTAAATTATTCTTTGGTTTCCTTTACTGCTTCCTCAATATTCAGACTGAATAACATCGGCAATAGACTACAACCCTATCTCACTTCCTTCTCAACACTGCTTCCCTTCATTGTCCCTTGACTCTTAGAACTGCCATCTGGTTTTTGTACAAGTTGTAAAAGCCTTTTGCTCCTGGTATTTTCCCCTGCTATCTTCAGAATTTCAAAGAGTGCATTCCAGTCAAAAACTTTCTCAAAGTTTTCAAATGTTACATACGTAAGTTTGCTTTTCCTTAACCTATCTTTTAAGAGAAGTCATTGGGTAGTATTACTTCACAAGTTTCTACATTTCTTCAGTATCCAAACTGATCTTCCTCGACATTGGCATCTACCAGTTTTTCTTTTCTTCTGTAAGGAATTCAGATTAGTATTTGCCACCTATGACTTATTAAACAGATATTTTAGTAACATTCACACCTGTCAACACATGCAGTCTTTGGAACTGAAATTATTATATTCTTCTTGAAGTCTGAGGGTATTTTGCCTGTGTCATACATCTTGCACACAAGACACAGTAGTATTCTCATGGCTGGCTCTCCCGAGGCTATTATTAGTTCTAGATTGGATTAGATTAGTTTTTTGTTCCATAGATCTGTGCTGAGGAGATCCTTGTGGATGTGGAACATGTCTTTTTTTTTTAAGCTGAAATAACAATACTAATAGTATGAATATATACAATACATCATTTGTTTCTATTAAAAAATTCGTCAATGGAGTAGGAGGAGTTGGCCACTAGTAAGACTTTCGGGCTTCTTTTAAACTGATCTTTATTTGTAACTAACTTTTTTATGTTTGCTGGAAAATTATTGAAGATGAGTATTCCTGAGTAGTGGACCCCTTTTTGAACTAAAGTAAGTGATGGAGTGTTGTCTAGTTGTCTTGTCATCTTGTTTTAACTTAGGTCTTTCAGTGTTCTGTCAAACTCTTCTCGCAGTATCATATCACCCATCTCATCTCCATCTGCAAGCTCTTCCATTTCCATAATACTACCCTCAAGTATGTCTCCCTTGTATAGACCCTCTATATAGTCCTTCCACCTTTCTGCTTTCACTTCTTTGCTTAGGACTGGTTTTCCACCAGAGCTCTTGATATACAGCTGCTTCTCTTTCCTCCAAAGGCTTCTTTAATTATCATGTGGACTGTTTGTCTACCTTTCCCTTCATAAAATATGCTTCTGAATCCTTACATTTGTCCTCTAGCCATTCCTGCTTAGCTATTCTGCATTTTCCTGCCAATCTCATTTTTTAGATGTTTGTATTCCCTTTCACCTGCTTCAATTGCTGCATTTTTAAATGTTCTCCTTTCATCAGTTAAATTCCACGTCTATTTTGATAGCTAAAGATTTTTACTAGATGTGGTCTTTTTTCCTCAACTCTCATGCTTTCAACTTACCTGGGTCCCATCTCCGTAACTGCGTACTTTTTCGCCATTTCTTCAGTTTTAATTTACAGTTCAAAGCCAATAAATTGTGGTCAGAGTACACAACTGCCCCTGGTAATGTCTTAACATTTCAGAATTTGGTTCAAAAATGTATGTCTTACCATTACATAATGAATCTGAAATCTCCCAGTGTTCCCAGGTTTCTTCCACTTATACAACCAGCTTTCATGATTCTTAAAGCAAGTGTTAGCGATGTAAGCATATGTGGCAACTGGAGAGGGTTTCTGCTTCATTGCCTGTTGTAGTAGGATGTTAGATTTTGGTTAGCTTTTTTCAACTTACTTGTAACCTCCTTCTGGTGAAGCTAAATAAGCTGAGGTGTTCACATAAACTTGCCAGTTCTACATGTCAACTGTGAAATCCACTGGTCATCAGTTGTTTCTTTTGACTTACCATGTAGCAGCTGACGAGCCACTGCCAAAGACTTTACATTACCAGCAATTACAAAGGCAGGACAAAAGCATTTTATTATACTTATAAACTTTAGCAACAGCTCTATCACAAAGGTCATCATACGAGAGACAATAACTTCCTCAGCTGGAACTTTAAAGAGCTTCAGGTTTTATTAAGCCACACACTTTTCGTATGTCAGAATGGCTGGCTCACCACATTATCTACAGTCATTTCTGAGTTAACAGTATTCATTGTTTATTAACCACCTACAAAAGTCTTTCCACCTTGTTTTACATCTCACTTATTTCAGGTATGAAAGATCTATTTGACAGTGAATCTTCTTCTAGTTCTTCTTCTAGTTCTTCTTCTTCTTCTTCTTCTTCTTCTTCTTCTTCTTCTTCTTTCGTTTCACCCTCTTTGGGGTACGCTGGATCAATCATTTCTTTGTGCGTTGTTCTTTTCTTAGGGCCCAGTATTTCTTCATTCTTTCTGATCTTTTCCTCTCTTCTTCCGAGATAAAGGGTTTGGACTTTCGTGTAGATTTGTCTTGGAACCTTATGTTTTCATCTTCAGCAATTAATTTAGCTGTTTTTTATGTTATGTTATGGAAAGAAATAAGAACATAAAAAAATGTGTGAATCTTACAAAACAATGTCATAGAACATCAGACAAGAAAAAGACAGTGCATTTATTAGCTTGGAAGCAACTTAGGCAGTAAATATTTCCAAAACTTTACATCCTGAGTTAAAGCTATGAAGATCAGTGATCCAACCTCAAGAAACCAAAATAAAGAGAGTAGCACAGGAAAAGCCTCGAACAGTAACCTTTAATTGTCTCCATAAAGTTTCTAAACAACATAAATTCATATTTTTTATTATCAGTATCACGGATATGTAGCTTCAGACAACTGCTGCTGTTACATAAATTAAGTCACAACTTAAAAACAGAAAATAAATGAGGAAGATGGAAAGGTAATTTGAAAACATGAAACGTCAACCATAAGATCATTTGATACAGTCTAAATTGTGTACTAGTGTTTAAGCTGTATTGATGATCAGTTAAGTACTTTATATACACAGTATGTAAAGAAAAATGGATTCTTCAAATGTAGCCAAGTAATCCCAGTGATATACTCCAAATTTATGGTTGTATCGTGTCAGACTTCATGATTAAAAATTAATTTTTGTGTTATAAAATATGATGGCACAAATGCGTTAAACCTTGGTTCAGTATTTATTTTTGAAAATTATGTTGTTTTACAATAAGTAAAAGCCATAGCAGAGAGTATTTTGCAAAAATTTAAGTAATATATAGTGACTTGAATGGTAATGCAGCATGTAATAGCTGATTAGCAAATGATGATTACCAGGTTGCAGTTAAATACACTTTTATTTATAGCACAGAGTTCACAGTGAAGTTCGGTTCTGGGTAACAACTGAAAGATCATCCTTCTTCACATAAGAGTAACAGAAACAAAGGCCACTGTAGTAACACCAATCCTGTTCTGAAATTCCATGCTAGGTGGCTGTGGAAGCAATGCTTGTAGTGCAGTGCAGTGTGTTGTGTTGTGTTGTGAAGCAAATGCAGTGAATTACATGGTGTTATGACATCACAGCACAGAGATGGCACAGCGGTGTAGATGCGAGCCTCTGGGCTGGTATCTGCGAAGCTCTGACTGATGGGCTGCGAGGTGCAGATGGTCGAGTGACAACTTGAATGGCCAGCAGGCAGAAGGATATCTGTTGTGTTTGACAGGCATGTGACCTGCAGATGATCCCTCAATAGCAGCACCGCTGTTGCTAATGTGCCCGCAGATTGTGAGTTTGGCTGGCACCCCTGATGGCACTTACACTGATCGGTGTATCAACAGATTGTTTAGAATTGCTACAATGTCCACAACACACAGTGCGCTTGTGATGTTTGTAAATAATCTCCAAAGGAGGAATGCAAACAGTCCAAGGATAGGAAAACCTAGAGGAAGAGGATGTTGTGCTGGAAGTGCAGTGTAGTTGGTGTATGACCGATATATGATCTGGCAATGCTGCATGAAGTGCAGATGAGTCACAAGTATAGCATGCTTAATTATACCTGGTTAAAATTCTAGTGTTCCTTCAAATTCCTGTTGACATTAGAATACCGTATTCTTCGGCCAGCTTGCTCTTAAAACTTGATTATATTAAATTAATTATTAAGATTCTGTTTGACCAATAAGAGAATGAATCACTCCATAATATATGGTCCCAAAGAGAAGTTATGCAGAAGAAGAACGGGTTAACAGTGGATTTTTACTATATTGGGTATATTTTATGGCAAAGCAATCAAGAGAAGTCAGGACAGGCCATGAAATTTTAGGAGTGAGTTATGGATGTGGTCCAATGAGGATGTGGGTCAAATTATAGTTTCATAAAACTCCATTTATGAGTGTGTGAGAAGCTATTAACAAGATTATACTGAGATTAGCTTTTGATGGGATTACATAATATTCCACCGAGCTGTGATGTTTTTAGAGTGAGTAATTGATAAACAGACAAAATAAATGAGTTAATTATGTATTATCAGATGACTCCATCATGTGATCTAATAATATACCTAGTGACGTTAAATAGCTGGTAGGTATGTCCCATTTATTGAGTTGATTACTTTCCACTTTGGCAAAAACCAACAGTCATTATTTTCCTCTTGTCCTGTCCTGTCATGTTGTATCTTCCTTAGCCTGAGGTGTCCCCCCCCCCCCCCCTCTACAACTTTTCCTTCCTGCCAGTTAAGCAGGACATCTGGTACTGAGACCTAACGTTCACGCTTCTGTCAGTAGCAATAGTATCTATTTTTATTTATATTTGAGGATGCTTCTCCTTAGAGATGTTGAGTCAGACAATGTGTCAGACAACTTTGATATCTATTGTTTTAGGACTTTAAAGAGAAGCAGAGAGTAATCTTAGGTTTGACAAACAATGTGGAAGAACTTAAAGCAAAATTGTCAATGAAGGAAAAAGATCTTGAAGCAAGCAAGCAGAAGATCGATGAACAACTTAAGAAAATAAATAATCTTAATAAGGAAATAACAGACAAGATAGCAGAGATGAAAAATTTGGAAAAGGAGGCAACAGCTAAAAATGCAGGTAGGTTTGAACAAGCTAGTATGTTAGCCGTTTCTACCTCTGTTGTGCAATTAAAATTATTGCTATACCACTTTAATGCTATTCTGTGTGCATGAATAGCTAGCTGTTCCTGCTGATTAAGAAAGTGCATTAACAAAGGTAGCAATTTTTGAAAAGACAGTAACAGCAAGAAGTTATTTGTGAAGCTAATGAAAAGCTCTCTGATTTCCAGCCGGGTGTCAGTATTATAAAAAAACTGCGACATTTTAACAGATGACATAGTTATTATCTTCTGGCGAAGTGTTGACATTTTGCGGAGGCTGTCCTGCTTATATCTGTGTTGTGCCCACCTCCTCCTGGCTCCGGCAGGCAGGGTACAGAAAGGCTGGCAAATGTGCTGGAGGTGAAGCCGTGGAGGTGGGGGTAGGTGGCACACAATTCGAATCTGTGTCGGAGCATTCCGGCCATCTTGTAAGGAGAACAGTGGTGGGTGCGCCCTTGATGAATTGCCACTAAAACTGGATTCTATGCTGTACTCAGTTGGAATCCTTTGTCTCTGTTTGCAAGATTCATGCAAATATGAATCTCAGTGGACTCTTTTATCATGCTGTCGTGATAGTCGGGGGCTTGGCAGAGCGCCTTGGCGTTTCCGAAGTCAAAAATGTGGTCTTCCTTGACGCTGCACTTGTAAGTAGGATGGCTTCTGCAATATCTCGACACTTCTCCAGAAGGTGATGAGTATGTCACTCATCAAAACATCGCAATTTTAGAATACTGCAATCCAGCTGGAAACCCAAGAGTTTTCAATCAACTGTATGCACTGGGAAAGTGTTGTGAAGCTACTGGCTTGCTTTTCAGTAGAGTGAGTTTGTTTGCAGTGAAACAGTATCCACAAATTAATAACAGTATGGTGTTTATCTTTCAGATAAGAATGAATAGTAATCATATTTTACAGGATACATAGTGCATTGTGACAGCACATTTAGGTTACTTTTATATTTATGCTATTTACAAGTGCAGGACTGTGATTTTGCACTTAAATTTGTGTGTCCTATGCTTTATGTATGTCCATTTGCTCTTGTATAAGCACAAGATGAACCACAATATAAGTTTTCAATCAACTGCACATTATGATTTTGTGTTTCATTGCTAGAAAACGGTACATATCTCACACAAAATATTTGTAGTTAAGAAACAATTATCTGTTTTTATTTTTTTGTTGACGCCATATGGTTGTGAATATTGAGTATATAAAACAATATGTTCATACTTTGCCGGAATATAATTATGAAATATGTCTTCAAATAATTTAAATTAAGTTTATGTTTGTTGTCATTATGATCTTTTAATGTAGAACATTATAATTAGAATGGAGATTGAAGAGAGAAACATTATTATTTTTAGACTATGCACAAACACTCACCAAAATGGAAAATCGGATAGAGAAGAGAGACAGAGTAATTCATGAACTTCAGGGAGAAAATGAAAAGAAGAACAAGAAGATTGAAGCTTTACAGTTGGTGAGTAGAGTAGAGTGGTGTGTGTGTGTGTGTGTGTGTGTGTGTGTGTGTGTGTGTGTGTGTGTGTGTGTGTGTGTGTGTGTCATCCATTAGCAGTGTGGGAGATATCCTCCTATTGTAAATCGTGTATGACTTCTTCTATATGCTATTATTATTATATGTTTCTATTGTCAGAACTCCTTACAGCTGTGCCAAATACAAAACATAATGTCATCTTTCGCCCCTGCCCCCTGCGGGTCTGGTGGTTAGAATAGGCCTGAGGTGTTCCTGCCTGTTGTAAGAGGCGACTAAAAGGAGTCTCACACGTTTCAGCCTTTATGTGATGGTCCCCTGTCAGGTTTGATCTCCATCTTTCTAAATTTTTCTGGGTGTCCATCTTGCATTGAGACCTTCAGCCCACTTTCTCATCGTCGCATTGCAGTTCCGATCATTCTCCATCTCTTGGGCGAGGAAACCTTCCTGGATGCGTTTTCTACTATGCACTATGCAGTGTCACTTTCTCCAGCGACAATGACCATGGACTTCTTAGCACCTCATATCCAGCACAGTAGCGAGTCTGTTGTGGTGGGGCCGCCATGTACCCTGTTGGTTGTAGCCCCCTGACAACACAGACATCGCTCTGCTGATGCCTGCACCGTTAACTCACCATGCATGCTATGGAGTAGATGCCCATCTCCCTGGGGCATCGGGATTCCTGGCAATGGCCGTTCTGCCAGGTGGCCCTTGCTGAGGCTGGGTGGCACCTGTGGGGAGTACCCTTGGTCTACATCTACATATATACACCGCTAGCCACCAAGTGGTGTGTGGCGGAGGGCACAATTCACGCCAAAGTCATATTTCGCCCCCTCTGTTCCACTCGCGGATCCCGTGAGGGAAAAACGACTGTCTGAACACCTCAGTAGGAGCTCTTATTTCCCTTATCTTTGAATGATGATCATTACGTGATTTGAAAGTTGATGGTAATAACAAATGTTCTACATCTTCAGCGAAGATTGGATTTCGGAATTTAGTGAGCAGCCCCTTCTGTTTAGCGCGTCGTCTATCTGCAAGTGTGTCCCACTTCAAACTTTCTATGAGATTTGTAACACTCCCGCGATGGCTAAATGTACCAGTCACGAATCTTGCCGCTCTTCTTTGGACCTTCTCAATCTCTTGAATCAGACCCAACTGGTAATGGTCTCATACAGACGAACAATACTCTAAGACTGGACGAACTAACGTATTGTAAGCTATTTCCTTTGTTGAAGGACTGCATTGCTTCAGGATTCTACCAACAAACCGCAATCTAGAGTTCGCCTTACTCGTTACATGTGTAATCTGATCATTCCATTTGAGATCATTTCGAGTAGTCACACCCAGATACTTGACTGATGTTACCGCTTCCAAAGACTGATCATTTATTTTTTACTCATACATTAATGGGGATTTTCACCTTGTTATACACAGTAGGTTACACTTACTAATATTGAGAGATAACTGCCAGTCATTACATCACGCATTTATTTTCTGCAAATCCTCATTAGTTTGTTCACAATTTTCATGTGATACTACTTTCCTGTAGACTACGGCATCATCAGCAAACAGTCTAAGGCCGCTGTCAATACAATCAACCAGATCGTTTATGTAAATCGTAAAAAGCAGAGGACGTATTATGGTGCCCTGGGCACTCCTGAAGTTACTCTTGTTTCTGTTGAAGTTACCCCGTTCAGGATGACATACTGCTCCCTGCATGTTAGAAAACTTTCTATCCAACCGCATATGTCATTGGATAGACCGTAAGCATGCACTTTCTGTAGCAAGCGACAGTGCGGAACTGAGTCGAATGCCTTTCGAAAGTCGAGAAATATGGCATCAACCTGGGAGCCGGTATCTAGAGCCTGTTGTATATCATGCACAAAGAGGGCCAGCTGTGTCTCACACGACCGCTGCTTCCTAAAACTGTGCTGGTTTCTGCAGATGAGCTTCTCAGAGTCTAGAAAGGTCATTATGTCTGAACACAAAATATGTTCCATGATTCTACAAAAAATCGATGTCAGTGAAATTGGCCGGTAATTATGTGCATCCGATTTTCTACCCTTTTTATAGATTGCTATGACCTGGGCCTTCTTCCAGTCCTGTGGAACTTTCCGCCGTTCCAATGACCTCTGATAGATGACGGGTAAGAATGGTGCTATATTTGTAGCATAGTCAACATAAAATCTTACAGGGATACCGTCTGCGCCAGATGCCTTTCTGGCGTCTTAGGATCTTAACTGTTTTACAATCCCAGACACACTAAACACTATGTCAGCCATCCTTTCATTTGTTCGATAATTGAAAGGGGGAATGGTGCTGCAGTCCTCTATCGTAAATGAGTTTTTGAAAGCTAGGTTTAGAATTTCGGCCTTCTGTTTATCATCATCAGTTACATTACCCGTACTGTCAGCAAGAGAAGGTATTGAATTATTTGTAGCGTTCATAGATTTTACATACAGCCAAAATTTTTTAGGGTTATTTTTAGAGAGCACTCCTAGAATAACTTCGCATGAATCTTTGCTTCTGCCCCCTGTGATAAACGTGTAATTTTCCCAGTCAGTGGATGCTAGATTGAAGTCTCCACCTATAACTAATGGATAATTTGTATATTTACTTCCTATGGACTCAAGACTTTCCCTGAAACGTTCTGCAGCATTTGTTGTGGATGCTGGTGGTCTATAAAAGCATCCTAATACAATGGTCAATGCTTGTCTGATTGACAGCTTTATCCAGACTATTTCACAGTCCGACACAGTATCGATCTCAACTGCATTTAAACAGCTTTTAACTGCAATTAACACACCACCTTCCATAGCATGAGTCCTATCCTTCCTAAACATTGTCCAATCAGAGTTCAAAATTTCACTGCTTTTTGTCTGGTTTCAACCAGCTTTTGGTACCTAATACAATATTGGCATAGCTACTGTTTATTTCGGAGATTAACTCGGGGATCTCGCTACAGACACTTAAACAATTTACTAACATGAGATTAAGCATATTTAAATCCTTTGGAATGACCTGATTAGGCGAACTAACAATTTGTACAGTTGGCACACCCACATCAGTATCATGAACTGGTAATTTTTCGGGCCAGCGGTTCGTTTCCCATGGGGAGGAACCTAATCTAAAAAACCCCCATGTGCATGCCACAAGTACTGTGCTACCCATGTAGCTGCTTCCTGTGTGTAGTGCACCCCTGATCTATCGAGGGGCGTCCTACAACCTTCCATCCCGTAGCCGTAGGTCGAGGAATCTGCAACCATTTTCATCACAGAGTCGACTTAGCCTCTGGTTTAGATTCTCCACTCGACTGCAAACCAGAGGACCATGGTCCACCCTGGGTACGATGCAGCAGATCGTCAGCTTGGCTTCCACTACTCGAGAGATGGAGGCCGCCTTCACCAATTTGGTCAGCCGTCGGAAGGACCCAAGGATTTCCTCAGAACCCTGACGACAGGCATCGTTGGTGCCGACATGCGCAACAATCTGCAGCTGGCTGCACACCACGCGCTCAATAGCCGCCGGAAGAGCCTCTTCCACATCCTGGACAAGGCCCCCCCGGCAAGCACATCAAGTGAACGTTGGACTTCTTCCCCGCCCTAGCCGTTATGTTCCTGAGGGGCTCCGTGACCCGCCTAACATTGGAGCTCCCATTAACTAACAAACCCCTGCCCCCACGTGCCTGTCCGGACCTTACTGAAGGAGTAGCCACTATCCTTCCTGGCAGAAGGTGCAGTCTGATCCAGCTCAGCCTCCCCCACCCCCCACCCCCAGCACCAGATAGCACACTGAATCTATTAGCAAAGTGCGTGGGTTTTGGCAGGAGTCTGCTTCCCCCATGCAGCCTTCGCCTTGAGGCTTGAGACCTCAACACAGTCTACCACCCACACTGAGGTGAGAGTGGGCCAGCCGGCTCAGTTGCACCTGAGGTCAGCTCAGTGACAGAGAGCTGTGACATCCCCCCCTGCACATCTAGTACAGCAGAGGCTGCCCCCAGGCACCGCATCCGCACCGCACCTCAAGGTGGCACTCTGGAGCTTGTTGACTGTGGCCAACAAAGCTTCCAGCTGTGTTTGGACTTTGGCCAACTCCTCCTGCATCCGCACACAACATACACAGTCCCTATCCATCTAGCTAATAAATGATTTACTATAAAAAACTTAAGGAAACCTATTGTCACACGAGGTTAACAGCTACACTCTAGTTGGCAGAAAGGACACTCAATGATGAAAATAAAAATTTATGGTAGAAGCAAGATCTGGTGCTTATTTTCCTGCTAGGGGATATTTAGTGAATACTAAAAAATAATACAGTAAACTGCTAGGGGCTATCTAGTGAATATTATAAACGAATTAAACAGTGACCTACGGTAAGCTGCACCTACTGATTATCCCTTGTAGTTGTAATTTAAACAAGCGTTTACGTACACGCGACAGTGACCTAGTAAAACTATAAAAACTGCTACCTTAAATGTACGGAGTCTAAATGACACTAATAAACGTAAACACTGGGTATTGTACACTGACAGATGCAGGTACAAAACAAAACCTTTAGCTAACAACAAGAGTTCAGAATGTAAAGCACAAATACAAATTCTACTTTATAGGAACCGATGGGCTTACAGTACATGATCACTAAAGCCCACAACAAACTAAGGAATTTAAGCAGACGGTGAGGTGAGTTTTAGCTTTCTGCTAACTAAACCGTATGTAATAAGGGCTCAGAAGTTGTATTGTCACACTGATTTACTCAGATATTGTAGTGTAATTTACCACGTATTATACATTTAACTGTTAACGATCGCAGGTTGAGCTAGTATACAAGTGAGGTTAGAAATCACTGTCAGTATCACTATTCCTAATAAAACGTATAAAAACTGCTACCGTCAATATATCGAGGTTAAATGACACTAATAAACGTGAATACTGAGTATTGTACACTAACTTAAACTGATTAACCCTCGTATTGATAATGTAAACAAACATTTACGTTCACGCGAAAAATAATCTAATAAAACGTATAAAAACTGCTACCTTCAATGTATCAAGCCTAAATGACATTAATAATTGCAAATACTAAGTATTGTGCACTGAATTAATTGATAATCCCGCATATTCAATGTCAGTTAAGAATGTAAACAAACGTTTGCGTACACCCGGAACTGTCCTAAATAGAAACTTCACTTATCTTATTCAGATGCAAATAAAACTGAAACCTTTAATTTATCATGTGTATCTGACACTAATGCACATAAATACTATAGAATAGACAACAAAAATGATTAAGTACTAGCTAAATTACTTGTCTTGTAACACAGCAAGCGAAAAAGCGCTCAAAGCCGGTGTCAGGGCTCCGGAGTGGGTGGCATCAGGGCATACAACGTGCCATGAAGCATAGTACATCATCCCTTGCTGGTGGTCTGCTGCCAGCATTCCCTAAGTGGGCAAAGTCTAACTTCAATGCTGAGAGATATGACCCCAAATCGTTCCCCTCCCTGGTCACACCATGGGAGGAACACCAGGCTAAGGATGGCAGTGAAGCTTATTTGCCCCAGTACTTTGTATGTATGAGAGTTGATGGGGAATCTTTCATGTCCATGAAACCTCAGTTATTTGTGGAGCATTTGGAGGACAAGTTTGGGGAGGTGGATCAGTCTTGATAAAAACAGCATCCTCTGCCCAGTCATGGGCATTACTCACTTGTGGCAAGTTGGGGGATGTTTCTGTTACCATCACACCCCATAAGAGCCTAAATGTGGTCCAGGGTATTATATTCCACAGGGACCTTCTTTTGCAGTCTGACGACGAGCTGCGCACCAATTTAGAGTGGCGAGGTGTTCGTTTCGTCCATCAGAATCCGAGGGATAATCAGGTTTCCAGCAATGCCTTCATCTTGGCCTTTGATGGTGACACGTTGCTCGAGAAGGTCAAGGTGGTGATCTACCGATGTGATGTCAAGCCATATATCCCTCCCCCGATGCTGTGCTTTAAGTTCTGGAAGTTCGGCCACGTCTTCCCGCTGTACTCCCAGCGTCACATGTTGAGATTGTGGAGGGCATCACATCCCAGTACTCCATGTGTTCCACCTCCCATCTGTGTCAACTGTGGAGAGTATCATTCACCTTGCTTGCCAGACTCCAGAATTTTACAGGAAGAGAGGAAAATCATGTAATATAAGACTATGGACAGACTGACCTACACCAAGGCTAAGAGGAAATTTGACCACATACATCCTGTGGCTATGACCTCCTCTTAAGCCATTGCAACGAGAACAATTGTTGCCCCCATCAGTTCCTCGCATTCCTGTTGCCTCTCAGAACCAGAAGACTACACCTGCCCCCTTGACGGTGGGGGACACTTCCCTCTCTGTTGCTCCCGCACCACCTACTTAGTGAGCAACACCCTCCCAACCATCAGGGATATCATTCTCCACTTCTGAGCCAGAGAAGCATAAGTCTTCTTCAGCTCCTCTCGCTACAAAGTGGTCCCTTAGGTCACTCCCTTCCTAGGTTTCTGCTAGTGGGAAAGATGACACCTGCCAGTGGCTGAAGAGCCCAAAAGTAGCTGGTCGTAGGGCTTCACGCTCATCCTCAGTCCTGGAGACTGAATCAGTGAAATCCTCCCAGCCAGAAAAACCTAAGGAGCAGCAAGAGAAATCCAAAAAGAAGGTTCCCAAGACCAAGGGGATTGTGGTGGCACCCACACCACCGCTACCTACAAGCTCTGCTGATGAGGTGGAGATTCAGGTGTCCACTGAGGACCTAGATGTTGCCAGACCCTCACACACAATGGATATAGACTGCTCAGGCAAAACGTTGGTGGCAGCAGGTGACCCTGAGGCGTAAACTGCCTCATTGAATGAATGTTCCATGCCTTCCCAGTCTCACGATGACGTAATCCACCAGCGGAATTGCAGCAGTTTTTCCTACCACCTGGCTGAGCTACGGCAACTGTTATGCTTTACACCTGCTTTCTGCATTGCCCTCCAGGCAACATGGTTCCTGGCAGTGCGGACCTCTGCCCTCCACGGCAATAAGGGATACTACAGGAACCGTAGTGACTATAATCGAGTGTCAGGTAGAGTTTGTGTTTATGTCCTAAACTCAGTCTGTAGTGAACCTGTGCCCCTGCAAAACCCCTCTTGAAGCTGTGGCTGTCAGAATAAGGATGACGCAGGAAATAACTGTCTGCAATTTATATCTTCCTCCAGTACCCCTGAACGTATTGGCTGCACTGATTGATCAACTCCCTAAAACTTTTCTACTTTTGGGAGATTCAAACGCCCTTAACACCTTGTGCGGTGGACCATGCTTACTGGCCAAGGCAAACATGTCGAAACTTTACTGTCTCAGTTCGACATCTGCCTCTTAAATACTGGGGCCGCCACACATTTCAGTGTGGCTCATGGTAGTTACTAGGCCATTGATTTATCAATTTCAAACCCAGGACTTCTCCCATCTATCCACTGGAGAGCACATGACTACCTATGTGGTAGTGATCACTTCCCCATCTTCCTGTCGCTGTGCCGGCATCAGGCCCACAGATGCCTGCCCAGATGGGCTTTGAACAAGGTGGATTGGGAAACTTTCACCTCAGCTGTCACCATTGAATCTCCCCCACATGGTAACATCGATGTTATGGTTGAGCAGGTGACAACAATAATCGTTTCTGTGTCACAAAACATGATCCCGCACTGTTTAGGATGCCCCTGGCGAAAGGCAGTCCCTTGGTGGTCGCCAAAAGTTGCTGAAGCAATTAAGGAGCGTCGGCGAGCTCTACAGCGGCACCCTTTCTTGGAGCACCTCATAGCCTTTAAACTGCTCCATACCCGCGTTTGCCAACTTATCAAACAATGCAAGCAGGAGTGTTGGGAGAGATATGTCTCGACCATTGGGTGCCATACGTCACCTTCCGAAGTCTGGACAAGGATCAAATGTGTTTTCAGGTACCAGACCCCAGCTGGTGTTCCCGGTGTTAAAATGAATGGCATGTTATCTACCAATGCAAATGCGACTGCCAAGCACTTTGCTGAGCAGTATGCTCAAGCCTCTGTGTTGGAGAATTACCCCACAACCTTTCGCACCCTCAAACTGTGGCTGGAAGGGAAAGTCCTCTCGTTCACCACATGCCACAGTGAACCATATAAAGCCCCATTTACAGAGATGAAACTCCTCAGTACCCTTGCACATTACCCAACCCTGCTCCTGGGCCAGATTGGATCCACAGTCAGATGATTAAACATCTCTCATCTGACTACAGGCGAAATCTCCTCGCCATCTTCAACCGGATCTGGTGAGGTGGCGTCTTTCCATCGCAATGGCAGGAGAGCACCATCATTCTGGTACTCAAACCCGGTAAAAACCTGCTAAATGTGGATAGCTATCGGTCCGTCAGCGTCACCAACGTTCCTTGTAAGCTGCTGGAACGTATGGTGTGTCGGTGGTTGGGTTGGGTCCTGGAGTCACGTGGCTTACTGGCTTCATGTCAGGGCGGCTTCCGCCAGGGCCCTCTACCACTGATAATCTTGTATCCCTCGACTCTGCCATCCGAACAGCCTTTTCCAGATGCCAACACCTGGTTGCCATCTTTTTTTTATTTACAAAAAGTGTATGACATGACCTGGTGATATCATATCCTTGCCACATTATACAAGTGAGGTCTCCGAGGCCCACACCCAATTTTTATCCAAAATTTCCTGTCCCTTCGTACTCTCCGTGTCCAAGTTGGTGCCTCTCATAGTTCCCCCCCATATCCAGAAGAATGGGGTCCTGTAGGGCTCTGTATTGAGGGTCTCTGTATTTTTAGTGGCCATTAATGGTGTAGCAGCAGCTGTAGGGCCATCCGTCTCACCTTCTCTGTATGCAGACGAATTCTGCATTTCGTACTGCTCCACTTGTACCGGTGCTGCTGAGCGGCGCCTGCAGAGAGCCATCCACAAGGTGCAGTCATGAGCTCTAGCCCAAAGTTTCCAGTTTTTGGTCTTAAGTCATGTGTTATGCACTTCTGTCGGCATCATACTGTTCATCCGGAACCAGAACTTTGCCTTAATGACGATCCACTCACTGTAGCGGAGACATATCGATTTTTAGGACTGGTTTTCAATGCCCGATTGACTTGGTTTCCTCACCTTCATCAGCTTAAGTGGAAGTGTTGGCAGCACCATAATGCCCTCTGCAACCTTAGCAACACCAACTGGGGTGCCGATTGCTCTACTCTGCTGCAGCTCTACAGAGCCCTTGTTCAATCCTGCCTTGACTATGGGAGTCTGGTTTATGGTTCGGCGATGCCCTCAGCATTGCATTTACTCGACCCAGTGCACCACTGTGATGTTCGCCTAGCGGCAGGAGCTTTAGGATGAGTCTGGTAACCAACGTCCTAGTGGAGGTTGGAGTCCCTCTATTGCAGGTTAGGCATGCACAACTGCTTGCCAGTTACATTGCACACATTTGTAGTTCTCTTGCGCATCCAAATCACCGTCTCCTTTTCCCACCCATGGCAGTTCATCTCCCGCATCGGCAGCCCACACCAGGGCTTCCAGTTGCAGTTCGCATCTGATCCCTTCTTTCCGAACTGGAGTCCTTGCCTTTACCAACTATACTTTAGGTCCATTCACGTACACCTAGGCTGCACCTTTCACATAGCCCTAAGGACTCAGTGTTGTGTACTTAGTTCCGTGTAGTCAGCGCGTTCATAACTTTCCCACTGGAGCACGCCCCGCTAAGCACAACAGCGCAGGCGCAGCACTCGTCCGTCTCCACACTATGAGATTGCGCTGCCATAGGGACGGACCAAATTCTGCTTCCACCGATCCGCATATTTATATGTAACACAGCCAATGAGGATTGCTGCTAACGTAGAACCTTTTCTCCTCGCGGATCAAACTCGCGCAGTGATACATGAATGCGCGAGGTATTATAACGAGTGTACAGACCCCCGATTAGTCAGTCTGCATTTGTCTGCACCAGTCTACATTTGTCTGTACCAGTCTATAGTCAAGTTTCAGTCTGCGCCTAATAAGATTACCTCATTCCTGTACATAGCCATGAAGATAAATGTATAGACACTTTTGTCAAGTATCAGAGATATATGTGAGAATAAGATTAACGTACCAATACCAAAGGAACTTCAGATTGTCAATTGTAAATAGCATCCAGAACCAAGTTAAGTAATTTTTATGCTTGTTATTATTTTAATAAATGTGTGTGAAAATTAATCAAGTTCTGTTTAAAGTTGGTCACCATCAATCTGCTACTCTAAACGTGCAAGTGGCATTTCTATCGTCTGACCTAATGGCAGAAGATAAACACGCCACGATAAGACCACGAGACATATTGCTGACATTCGCCTACTTCGTTACAGTGACAAGTCAAATAATCTGATGGTGTGTGTACTGAAGGTCTTACAGTACGCACACCACACTCAGTTAACCCCGCGGCTCTCCACTGCCACTTCCTCTCGATTATTGATATGTACCAAGCCACGAAGTGGTTTACACCGATGGCTCGATGACTGATAGTCACATTGGCTTTGCTTATGTTCATGGAGGACATATAAAACAACAATCGTTACCAGATGGCTGCAGTGTTTTCACTGCAGAGCTGGCGGCCATATCTCGTGCTCTTGAGCATGCCCGCTCATGTCCAGGCAAGTCATTTCTCCTGTGTACTGACTCCTTCGGCAGCCTACAAGCTATCGACCAGCGCTACCCTCATCATCCTTTGGTAGTGACCATCCAGGAGTCCATATATGCCCTGGAACAGTCCAATCGGTCAGTGATGTTTGTCTGGACCCCAGATCACGTCGGAATCCCAGGCAACAAACTTGCTGACGGGCTGGCCAAACAGGCTACGCAGAAACCACTTATGGAGATCGGCTTGCAACTGACCTGTGTTCAGTGCTATGTCACAAGGTTTTGTGGCTTTGGAAGATGAAATGGCATAACCTCAGCATGCACAACAAACTGCGTGCCATTAAGGAGACTTCGAATGTGTGGCAGTACTCCATGTGGGCCTCTCACAGGGACTCTGTGGTTCTCTGCCGGATCCGCATTGTCCACACTTGGATGACAAACGGCTACCTCCTGCGCTGTGATGACCCACCTCAGTGTCGGTGTGGCGCCCGGCTGACAGTGGCCCATATCTCGGTGAGCTGTCCTTCTCTGCCTGCCTTTGTAGTGGACACTTCAGTTACCGGACTCGTTGCCATTAATATTAGCTGCTAAATTAGTTTTACATTTTATACGTGACAGTGCCCCCCATGAACCATGGACCTTGCCGTTGGTGGGGAGGCTTGCGTGCCTCAGCGATACAGATGGCCGTACCGTAGGTGCAACCACAACGGAGGGGTATCTGTTGAGAGGCCAGACAAACATGTGGTTCCTGAAGAGGGGCAGCAGCCTTTTCAGTAGTTGCAGGGGCACCAGTCTGGATGATTGACTGATCTGGCCTTGTAACATTAACCAAAACGGCCTTGCTGTGCTGGTACTGCGAACGGCTGAAAGCAAGGGGAAACTACAGCCGTAATTTTTCCCGAGGACATGCAGCTCTACTGTATGATTAAATGATGATGGCGTCCTCTTGGGTAAAATATTCCGGAGGTAAAATAGTCCCCCATTCGGATCTCCGGGCGGGGACTACTCAAGAGGACGCCGTTATCAGGAGAAAGAAAACTGGCGTTCTACGGATCGGAGCGTGGAATGTCAGATCACTTAATCGGGCAGGTAGGTTAGAAAATTTAAAAAGGGAGATGGATAGGTTAAAGTTAGATATAGTGGGAATTAGTGAAGTTCGGTGGCAGGAGGAACAAGACTTTTGGTCAGGTGATTACAGGGTTATAAATACAAAATCAAATAGAGGTAATGCAGGAGTAGGTTTAATAATGAATAAAAAAATAGGAGTGCGGGTTAACTACTACAAACAGCATAGTGAACGCATTATTGTGGCCAAGATAGACACAAAGCCCATGCCTACTACAGTAGTACAAGTTTATATGCCAACTAGCTCTGCAGATTATGAAGAAATAGATGAAATGTATGACGAGATAAAAGAAATTATTCAGGTAGTGAAGGGAGACGAAAATTTAATAGTCATGGGAGACTGGAATTCGTCAGTAGGAAAAGGGAGAGAAGGAAACATAGTAGGTGAATATGGATTGGGGGGAAGGAATGAAAGAGGAAGCCGCCTTGTAGAATTTTGCACAGAGCATAACTTAATCATTGCTAACACTTGGTTCAAGAATCATGAAAGGAGGCTGTATACATGGAAGAAGCCTGGAGATACTGACAGGTTTCAGATAGATTATATAATGGTAAGACAGAGATTTAGGAACCAGGTTTTAAATTGTAAGAAATTTCCTGGGGCAGATGTGGATTCTGACCACAATCTATTGGTTATGAACTGCAGATTGAAACTGAAGAAACTGCAAAAAGGTGGGAATTTAAGGAGATGGGACTTGGATAAACTGAAAGAACCAGAGGTTGTAGAGAGTTTGAGGGAGAGCATAAGGGAACAATTGACAGGAATGGGGGAAAGAAATACAGTAGAAGAAGAATGGGTAGCTCTGAGGGATGAAGTGGTGAAGGCAGCAGACGATCAAGTAGGTAAAAAGACGAGGGCTAATAGAAATCCTTGGGTATCGGAAGAAATATTGAATTTAATTGATGAAAGGAGAAAATATAAAAATGCACTAAATGAAGCAGGCAAAAAGGAATACAAACGTCTCAAAAATGAAATCGACAGGAAGTGCAAAATGGCTAAGCAGGGATGGCTAGAGGACAAATGTAAGGATGTAGAGGCTTGTCTCACTAGGGGTAAGATAGATATTGCCTACAGGAAAATTAAAGAGACCTTTGGAGAGAAGAGAACCACTTGTATGAATATCAAGAGCTCAGATGGCAACCCAGTTCTAAGCAAAGAAGGGAAAGCAGAAAGGTGGAAGGAGTATATAGAGGGTTTATACAAGGGCGATGTACTTGAGGACAATATTATGGAAATGGAAGAGGATGTAGATGAAGACGAAATGGGAGATAATATACTGCGTGGAGAGTTTGACAGAGCACTGAAAGACCTGAGTCGAAACAAGGCCCCGGGAGTAGACAACATTCCATTAGAACTACTGATGGCCTCGGGAGAGCCAGTCATGACAAAACTCTACCATCTGGTGAGCACGATGTATGAGACAGGCGAAATACCCTCAGACTTCAAGAAGAATATAATAATTCCAATCCCAAAGAAAGCAGGTGTTGACAGATGTGAAAATTACCGAACTATCAGTTTAATAAGTCACAGCTGCAAAATACTAACGCGAATTCTTTACAGACGAATGGAAAAACTGGTAGAAGCCGACCTCGGGGAAGATCAGTTTGGATTCCGTAGAAATGTTGGAACACGTGAGGCAATACTGACCTTACGACTTATCTTAGAAGAAAGATTAAGGAAAGGCAAACGTACGTTTCTAGCATTTGTAGGCTTAGAGAAAGCTTTTGACAATGTTGACTGGAATACTCTCTTTCAAATTCTGAAGGTGGCAGGAGTAAAATACAGGGAGCGAAAGGCTATTTACAATTTGTACAGAAACCAGATGGCAGTTACAAGAGTTGAGGGGCATGTAAGGGAAGGAGTGGTTGGGAAAGGAGTGAGACAGGGTTGTAGCCTCTCCCCGATGTTATTCAATCTGTATATTGAGCAAGCAGTAAAGGAAACAAAAGAAAAATTCGGAGTAGGTATTAAAATTCATGGAGAAGAAGTAAAAACTTTGAGGTTCGCCGATAACATTGTAATTCTGTCAGAGACAGCAAAGGACTTGGAAAAGCAGTTGAACGGAATGGACAGTGTCTTGAAAGGAGGATATAAGATGAACATCAACAAAAGCAAAACGAGGATAATGGAATGAAGTCAAATTAAGTCGGGTGATGCTGAGGGAATTAGATTAGGAAATGAGACACTTAAAGTAGTAAAGGAGTTTTGCTATTTAGGGAGTAAAATAACCGATGATGGTCGAAGTAGAGAGGATATAAAATGTAGAGTGGCAATGGCAAGGAAAGCGTTTCTCAAGAAGAGAAATTTGTTAACATCGAATATAGATTTGTGTGTCAGGAAGTCGTTTCTGAAAGTATTTGTATGGAGTGTAGCCATGTATGGAAGTGAGACATGGACGATAACTAGTTTGGACAAGAAGAGAATAGAAGCTTTCGAAATGTGGTGCTACAGAAGAATGCTGAAGATAAGGTGGGTAGATCACGTAACTAATGAGGAGGTGTTGAATAGGATTGGGGAGAAGAGAAGTTTGTGGCACAACTTGACTAGAAGAAGGGATCGGTTGGTAGGACATGTTCTGAGGCATCGAGGGATCACAAATTTAGCATTGGAGGGCAGCGTGGAGGGTAAAAATCGTAGAGGGAGACCAAGAGATGAATACACTAAGCAGATTCAGAAGGATGTAGGTTGCAGTAGGTACTGGGAGATGAAGAAGCTTGCACAGGATAGAGTAGCATGGAGAGCTGCATCAAACCAGTCTCAGGACTGAAGACCACAACAACAACAACAACAACAACAACGTGACAGTGGGTTTTATCATTCAGTATAAGTTTTAGCACACGTTCTTTGTCCCTTTGTGTTCTCCACTCTAATGCTAATAGGGTGTATGTTTTAATTTGTCGCTGAGTGGCTGGCTTTTCCTTTTTATTCTCATGGCCAGCCAGTCACGGTCATCTGCTTTCTTGTTTTTACCCCTTCTATCTGTTTCTTACTTATCTCTGTGGTTGTTTTTCCCTGTTATGTCCATCGTAGTATTTGTTGTCCTTCTGTTCTTCTGGTTCTACCTGTTATTGCGCTCTGTCTCCTTTTTTTCTTCTTTCCTGTGGTTAATTATTTTACCGGGAACAAGGGATCGATGACCTTGCAGTTTGGTAACCCCCCCACCTCCTTTTAAACCAACCATCTTTGCGCCATTCATTTTGGCAAATAGCTGGTTCTGATATCACACTACAGATCTGATTTGTATTCCTTTACCCATTTGTTTAACGAAGTTTACTTCTGAATAGAAGGTGAACATAAAATGAACATACTCTCAAGACAGTGTGCTCTGAAGCATGATTTGTTGGCATGGGGTGCTGTAAAATGGGTGCCATTCATATTGGTGCCTTACCTCTCAAACAGAAATGTCCCAAATGCTATAGTTTTGATTCATGTGCTATGACCGCTGCTGTCACCTCATGATGTGGTGGTCCACGAGCTTAAGTATGTGAATCAGGCCCACAAGTCACCAAAGGTTACCCATGACTAATTTAATTCATTATACTTTGGTAAATTCTTACCTGTGTTTGTTTGGTTTGTAAATTGTGATATGTGGCTAACCAAAAGCATCAAGTCTACTCTGTGTTATATTGTGTTGTAATCAATTTAAATTATTGCTCTTGATAGATTCTGTCTTCAGTTACAGCAATTTTCAAAACTTTCATTTTGTACTTTGTGAGGCTATTTTGTAGTTAGTATGCAGATTGTTGTAAATCATCTTAGTTTTCAGTCATTTATATCTGGCTGTGTATAAATAATAATGTTTGCGAAAATGTATTTGTCACCAGCTGGGTTTGTTTGTTTCTGTTGCTGGATTGTTTGGTACATGTATGTGACAAATAAGTTGTGATTAACTGCACTCTTGTCTGAGAACATAATAAATTTATATGGTATCTGTGTATTTTCCAAGGGCAATTTTTTGTTGGTATAAGTTTTTTATTGCACTCACTAAATTAGTTATAACTTAAAAATTTGCTTAAATTTTGAAAATGATAAATGAATAATCTATCTTTACCTGCCTGTGGTCATCTTCAGACTAAATGCACATGCTGCAAGCAGTGAAGTAGCATTCCTGTTGCATTGTTAACAGTACACAATTGAAGATAACACAGTGGGGATGTTATAAAATTGTGTGCAGCATGTGCTTCAATCTGAAGAAGATGATCACTGGCTCGTCAAGAACGATTATGGCAGTGTGAAATTCTGACTGTGTTCTCTATAAAATACACACTGATCAGCCGAAACATTATGATCACCTGCTTGATAGCACATTGATCCACTGTGGGACGCAGAGTACAACAGCAACTCTGCTTGACATTAATTGAACAAGTCCTTGATAGTAATCCGGAGGCATGTGGCACCAAATGTCTATGCATGTGTCATAAAATTTATGTAAATTATGTACTGATGGTTTGTGGATGCAGTGCTGGTTCCCAATAATGCCCCAGATATGTTCCATTGGATTCAGATCACGTGAATTTGGAGGTCAAGACATCAATTTCAGTTCACTGCCATGTCCTCAAACCACTGTAACACAATTCTGACCTTATGATACAGACAGTTATCCTGCTGGAAAATGCCAGTGCCATTGGAGAAGGCATTAAGCATGAAGGTATCCAAGTGGTCCACAATAATGTTCACGTAGTTCACATAATTCAACTCTGTCAATGCCTTCAATTATGACCAAAGGTCACATGGAAATCCAGAGGCGGTGTTCATGTTTTGAGCAGTCGTTTTCATGGATGACAGCATATCCAGATATGCCCATTTACCTCGCAAGAAACTTGATTGATCCAACCAGGCAACGCAATTCCACCTGATCCACTGTCCATTTGACAATGTCATAGGATCAACTTGGAAACATGCAGAGGTCATCTGCTGTGCCAAATGATGTGCCTCGACACACTTATGTGTTTGCACCAGCATTGTATTCTGTCATTCGATTTGCCACAGAACATGACTTATCCTAATTTACAGAGCAGGCAAATCTCAGACCACCATGTTCCATGATGAGATGTAAATGTCCGACACTTTGTCACATACTTGTTTCACCATCCTTCAAGCACTTTCCATAAGAGTTCAAGGCAGCAGCAAACATCTGACCAGCTTTGCCATTTCTGAGGTGGTCATTCCAGGCACCAAGCCAGAAAAATATGCCCTATGTTAAAGTCACTAATGCTGGTGGCTTTCCCTGATTTTGTTCTGTAACCCCCCCCCCTTTTTTTTTTTCATCAGTCTACTGACTGGTTTGATGCGGCCCGCCACGAATTCCTTTCCTGTGCTAACCTCTTCATCTCAGAGTAGCACTTGCAACCTACGTCCTCAATTATTTGCTTGACGTATTCCAATCTCTGTCTTCCTCTACAGTTTTTGCCCTCTACAGCTCCCTCTAGTACCATGGAAGTCATTCCCTCATGTCTTAGCAGATGTCCTATCATCCTGTCCCTTCTCCTTATCAGTGTTTTCCACATATTCCTTTCCTCTCCGATTCTGCATAGAACCTCCTCATTCCTTACCTTATCAGTCCACCTAATTTTCAACATTCGTCTATAGCACCACATCTCAAATGCTTCGAGTCTCTTCTGTTCCAGTTTTCCCACAGTCCATGTTTCACTACCATACAATGCTGTACTCCAGACGTACATCCTCAGAAATTTCTTCCTCAAATTAAGGCTGGTATTTGATATTAGTAGACTTCTCTTGGCCAGAAATGCCTTTTTTGCCATAGCGAGTCTGCTTTTGATGTCCTCCTTGCTCCGTCCGTCATTGGTTATTTTACTACCTAGATAGCAGAATTCCTTAACTTCATTGACGTCGTGACCATCAACCCTGATGTTAAGTTTCTCACTGTTCTTATTTCTACTACTTCTCATTACCTTCGTCTTTCTCAGATTTACTCTCAAACCATACTGTGTACTCATTAAACTGTTCATTCCGTTCAGCAGATCATTTAATTCTTCTTCACTTTCACTCAGGATAGCAATGTCATCAGCGAATCGTATCATTGATATCCTTTCACCTTGTATTTTAATTCCACTCCTGAATCTTTGTTTTATTTCCATCATTGCTTCCTCGATGTACAGATTGAAGAGTAGGGGCGAAAGGCTACAGCCTTGTCTTACACCCTTCTTAATACGAGCACTTCGTTCTTGATTGTCCACTCTTATTATTCCCTCTTGGTTGTTGTACATATTGTATATGACCCGTCTCTCCCTATAGCTTACCCCTGCCTTTTTTTCAGAATCTCGAACAGCTTGCACCATTTTATATTGTCGAACGCTTTTTCCAGGTCGACAAATCCTATGAAAGTGTCTTGATTTTTCTTTAGCCTTGCTTCCATTATTAGCCGTAACGCCAGAATTGCCTCTCTCGTCCCTTTACTTTTCCTAAAGCCAAACTGATCGTCACCTAGCGCATTCTCAATTTTCTTTTCCATTCTTCTGTATATTATTCTTGTAAGCAGCTTCGATGCATGAGCTGTTAAGCTGATTGTGTGATAATTCTCGCACTTGTCAGCTCTTGCCGTCTTCGGAATTATGTGGATGATGCTTTTCCGAAAGTCAGATGGTACGTCGCCACTCATATATTCTACACACCAACGTGAAAAGTCGTTTTGTTGCCACTGCCCCCAATGATTTTAGAATTTCTGATGGAATGTTATCTATCCCTTCTGCCTTATTTGACCGTAAGTCCTCCAAAGCTCTTTTAAATTCCGATTCTAATACTGGATCACCTATCTCTTCTAAATCGGCTCCTGTTTCTTCTTCTATAACATCAGACAAATCTTCACCCTCATAGAGGCTTTCAATGTATTCTTTCCACCTATCTGCTCTCTCCTCTTCATTTAACAGTGGAATTCCCGTTGCACTCTTAATGTTACCACCGTTGCTTTTAATGTCACCAAAGGTTGTTTAGACTTTCCTGTATGCTGAGTCTGTCCTTCCGACAGTCATATCTTTTTTGATGTCTTCACATTTTTCCTGCAGCCATTTCGTCTTAGCTTCCCTGCACTTCCTATTTATTTCATTCCTCAGCGACTTGTATTTCTGTATTCCTGATTTTCGCGGAACATGTTTGTACTTCCTCCTTTCATCAATCAACTGAAGTACTCCTTCCCCTACAACTGCATTCCAGTCACCCATGACTATTAGATTTTTGTCCCCCTTTACATACTGCATTACTCTTTCAATATCCTCATACACTTTCTCTACCTGTTCATCTTCAGCTTGCGACGTCGGCATGTACACCTGAACTATTGTTGTCGGTGTTGGTCTGCTGTCGATTCTGATTAGAACCACCCGGTCACTGAACTGTTCACAGTAACACACCCTCTGCCCTACCTTCCTATTCATAACGAATCCTACACCTGTTATACCATTTTCTGCTGCTGTTGATATTACCCGTTACTCATCTGACCAGAAATCCATGTCTTCCTTCCACTTCACTTCACTGACCGCTACTATATCTAGATTGAGCCTTTGCATTTCCCTTTTCAGATTTTCTAGTTTCCCTACCATGTTCAAGCTTCTGACATTCCATGCCCTGACTCGTAGAACGTTATCCTTTCGTTGATTATTCAATCTTTTTCTCATGGTAACCACCCCCTTGGCAGTCCCCTCCCGGAGATCCGAATGGGGGACTATTCCGGAATCTTTTGCCAATGGAGAGATCATCATGACACTTCTTCAATTACAGGCCACATGTCCTGTGGATACACGTTACGTGTCTTTAATGCAGTGGTTTCCATTGCCTTCTGCATCCTCATGTCGTTGATCATTGCTGATCCTTCCGCCTTTAGGGGCAATTTCCCACCCCTAGGACAAGAGTGCCCTGAACCTCTATCCGCTCCTCCGCCCTCTTTGACAAGGCCGTTGGCAGAATGAGGCTGACTTCTTATGCCGGAAGTCTTCGGCCGCCAATGCTGATTATTTATCAAAATTTAGGCAGTGGCGGGGATCGAACCCGGGACCGAAGACGTTTTGATTATGAATCAAAGACGCTACCCCTAGACCATGGGTCTGACATCTTTGTATAATGGTTCTCTATTCATCTCTACTCTGCTTATGTACTTTCCTTACTGTATCATTTGTCTGCAACATCACAGGCAGCATTCAATCTTGTGTTGCGCAGTGGTCATAATATTTTTGGTTATCGGTGCCAAACATAAAATATCATTTGTAATAAATATTTGCCACGTTTGTCCATTGACTGTCAAAGGCCTCTTTGAAACCTAAAAAAAAAAAAAAAACATTATAGAGAACAGTTAAATTACCTTGTTTTTTCTACTATGTACCTATAAGTACGGGATAAATACACAAAGATCCTTTCCTAAATCTACATTATTCTATTATGTTTTGCAGTTTTTCCCCCCTCGTGACTGTTTTTTATTTTACTTACTATTTTTTGTAAACCCTCATTGCCAGTTTTGTGGAGGTCAAGTTGCCGCTGTTGTTATGGTAGGCCGAGTTTGTGAGTACACTGCCAAGATGATTTCTTCCTGTCACTATTACACAGCTATGCCCCAGAGTCAGTTAACAGGATAGGAGAATGAAGGTTCTACGACATTCCAACAAATTACTTACAAAGTCACACAAATGAATTGAAAGGGTTTACTTATCTTTTTGACTTTTTGAATAATGAAGTGTGCAACACTGCATGTAATATAACGCCAACAAAGGCCCTAAGTGCAAATAATTGTAGGTAAACTTCACAGCACATAGCAAACGCAATTTCCAACAATTGGCTGTTCACTTATAAGAGTTCATTAAATGATATTCCCTGTCTAAGTCAGCCCTGGACGATGATATATAACCATGATGACTAACTGAAACCCTCAGCTGCCAACAGGTGTTGTTGATGTACCTCGATGTGGACAGCTCACATTTTCAGCTGTCCACATCGAGGTATATCAACAACACCTGTCAGCAGCCGAGGGTTTCATTTATTCATCATTTATTCCAAGGAAAAAGCTGCACGGTCATCAACAGTATTCTGTTCTTTCGAGAACAGTTACTGCCTTCAAATATAGATATATAACCAAGTGAACGAGAGCTGAGTGAGAGCTGCTCTTCTATCTTCTGAGTAGGCTTCTGTCCATTGTCGTCCAGTCATAGGCAGATTGTATTCTTCCAGCAATTGGCCAAGGCAAAGTCAATATCTTCATCCTCAGCACCACCTTTGGCACTGGTGGATCTTGCATAAGTGGCAGGTCTCTATGGCACAGACACCAGCTTGCATTTTTGTGCCTGTGGTGCTTTTGCCCTGGCTCTGTCTTGTTCAGATGACACAGCACTGTTGTAAATTTCTTTGCAGATACTTTTCTCCTGTGTTGTATGTGTAGGTATCCTTGTAGTTCTCCAGTATTGTTCCGTGCTCGAAACTTCATTAAAAAGTTGAACTAGTCTTATATGTAATTCTTAAGTACACTGTATTGACAATTCCGTCTGTTCCCCCAACTTGCCTCTTTTTACTCTTGCTTAATATCTGTGTAACTTCTGAGTTTACATTATGATGACAAAACCTTTATCAGTAGCGCAAGCTACTATTTCTGTTACTTCCTTGTAATATAGGAAATCCATAAAAATTTGTTCCAAATCATAAATGTGATGCCAACTTTCTCGATAATCTGTTTTGTATATTCTGCTATTTTTCTGCGCCTACAATCTCCTCCCTCCAAACCATCTCTCTCCCCTCCGCAATCTGTCTTATGTATCTGCAAATCCAAATTGAATACTTCAACAAATGAAGTATGGGATTTTCATTGGCTTCTTTCCTTACCTTCCCTTTGTAGCTACAGCCCATATTTTGAGGGTTGGTAGTGTAGACAAAACAAAGAATCTTGCAGTAAACATGAGCACTAAAACACCTTAAGAGTTCATTTTTCTACTGAAATAAACAAATGAGGATACATTCCTTTGTTATTGTCCCCCGATACAGTATGCAGCAAATATCTGCTAGTGTTATTACTGTAAACCTTATTCACAGTTCTGGGTAAGTGCAGCACATACGTTAGTTCTAATGGAGCCCATCTTGTGTCGTCATGTTTGTGAAATGCTTTTACACTGTAGTTTTATGTTTGCACTTATCAGCATAATAGAAGCCTACTATTCCACATGGGAAATGACAGACGTGATCTTCTGTTATGGCCTGGCGACACTAAGAAATATTTGCTGTATCCGTGGACAATGACAAAGGAATGTGTCTTCATTTGTTTAGTGCATTCTGTAGTAGTTTATAATAGCACCGAGTTTGCAGTAGAAGAGATGTGTTTCATTGTAGCATAAATGAACAGGTGCTTATAACTCTTTAAGGCATGCATTTTAGAGTCCATGTTTACTAGACTTTTTTCTTCTTGTTTTGGTCTATACTGGCACCTCTCCAAATATGGAATACTTTCTTGCAGTCTGTATAGCCTCTGTTGTAGCATTAAATTCCAAATATTTTCAGTTTCTTCTCTAGTTTTCTCATGGCATGAGTTGTGCAAGCATAGTTTCAGACACTTCTTCCTCATCTCCATGCCAGTAGAAGCTTAATTCCCCCCCACAGAAAGTTTTATTTATCTTTTTCAATCAGCTTCTGATGTCTGCCTTGTTTTGTCCATCATGTTTACTCTTTTATTCTAGACAGTAACATTCATTCACTATCTTGACTGTATTCTGCAATGCTGGTATCGTAAGCCTTTATTATTCTTTCTATTACTCTTACTGATTTTGGTGGTCACCATCCTAAACCCTAGTGCTGTGCAAAGTCGGCTGTCATCTTAATATTTCTTGTAGTGTTTCTTCACATTTATCCTAAAATTAGCACTGACATTCTGAAAATATTAATTACTTTCTTTGTCCAACAACAGTGGACAGTTACTCTGAAGCCAGTCTTGTCATTCTTGATTTTGCATTTTTATTGTTTCCACTTGGTTTACCTGGATATTGTTGGTTCATTGCCTGTCTCTGTTATTTGTTGCAATTTTTTCTGGGTTTTGAACATCGCATCGCATTGCATTTTCATTTTAAAATTTTTTTTCTAATTTTACAAGACTGTGTAATTATGTGATAAATATCGGGAATTATCGCTGAGCTTTTTACCTCGAACTTTGATGACCTCCATATTCTTTGTTATTTTCTTCTTTATTATCTCCTACTCTTCTGCTGATCTACCCTCCACCACTTCCACTTATGTTAGCATATTGGTCACTACCACCAGAAAATTTTAAACTGTCTCATTATTTCTTTACTTATCAGTATATTATTTTCTGTAGAAACTTTATTTTTAACCTACTACTATGATCTGAATCTATATCTACACCTGATTATGTTTTACATTGCAGTATTTGTACCTAAGCATCTAAATGTTATACAATCCTGCTGATATCTTCCCATGTCTCATGACCGATTTTGTCCATCTACACTATCAATCTCTTGTGATTATGGATAATAGTATTCCAGGATGTATATGCCCCAGGATATCTGGGAAAATGCGGGAATTCTTTCATTTGGGAGAAATCTGGGAAAAAACTTAGAATGTTTTATAATTCTGAGAATTTTTCATTGTTTTAGTTTTCAATCAAATTTTTTGTAATTTTGACTGGCAAGAACTGATGCTACTCGAACAAAGAATTTTACTTTAGCCCACTGCTGCAGAATAAATCTGCAGCAATATACATAAATAAGAGAACAATACCGAAATAGAACTTTAAGTTCCAAAGATGATGCACTCTTTAAAACAGCAAAACACATTGCACACGGAAGCGTCTGCTGACAGCAAAACGTGCCAAAGAATATGCTGTACTTTATAACAACAAATTGCTTTCAGTGAGCATCACATTATGACTGTTTTCATTTCTAAAAGGTCTCAGGAAAATAGTGTTTATGATGCTGTGAGAAGCATTACTTTCCACGTAAATTTCCTTTTACACAAGATGAATTATGTTTCTTGTGAGACTGCAATGAATTTCTTAAATCAGATCATTTGACTCTCATTCAAACTTAACATTTTGAGAACCAGCCACTTAGAAGCATTTCAGGCCCAGAAGATGGGACATTTATGTCATTATTGAAAATTATACTGGTGCATTTTTGTGTAATATATCTTAAAGAGTAACATGCCAAACTTCAAAGTTAGTTTTTCGTATTTATTTTAGTTCTTTCATATATTACAAATTACGCAGTAATGACATCAAAACGTATAATTATCTTCCAAAAAAAGTGAGAGATGAGTTCTTGAGCAGTTTGGGAAAAAGTCAAAGTGCTTGAAATGACATGTATTCAGCCAGGTAAGCCACAAAATGTTCAATGCACAGCAGCGAAATTTATAATCTTGCTTGTCAGAAATATTCAGCTGCTGTGATTTAAGCTGTGCTCTTAGGATCCTGCTTAACCGCACCCTCAAGAAAAAGGTAAAAAATTTTTGACAAACGATATTACCGTATTTACTCGAATCTAAGCCGCACTCGAATCTAAGCCGCACCTGAAATCTGGGACTCGAAATTCAAAGGGAGAGAAAAGTTTTAGGCCGCATCTCCAAATCGAAACAAAGTTGGTCTCATTGTAATATGAGACACAATTTAGGTCGAATGAATGACGATACAGCTACAGTAGTTTGGTTCGAGTCGTAAGCTTCGCAGTTAAGCTTTACCAGGTAGCCATTGCTATGCGTCAGGCGCTCCGTCCGTATTTATACGGATACCCTTCCTGTTTCGCGTGCTTCGTCTGGTTTGAATCAATTGCTTATTTTTCTTTGACCTGATAAGTGCCGTTCTCTTTGTTATGTGTGTTTACGTCGCTCTAAGCTGAAAATGCAGCACTGTACTGTGTCATGCATTGTTTGTCGCATTCCGATAATGAGTGTTTACGTCCTGTCGCCGCTCGCGGCATGGTTTGCTTTTGTGCACGCTACCGCCGCTTACAATTAAAAAAAAAAAAAAAAAAAAAAAAAAGAGAGGAATTGTCTCATTATCGAAACAATGGCAAGAGGCTGCTATTTGTTGTTACTTACACTGCTGCTTTCTTTGATAATGATCAACAAGAACCAAATAATAGACTGCGTATGATAGATGATGTTCTGAACGAGAGTTTAGCGAACATTTTTCTCCGTTTGAAAATCTTTGCAGACGCCTCTTTAGTACATTACATTCTGCACAGAAATTAGTCATCTTAGATTTAAAAATCTAGTCAATTGCCGTGCTTCATTTCTGACTGTGTCACTATTAGGCATAAGAGTAATACGAATATAAACATATTCTTCCGCGTTTACTGTTCATAAAAG